>NC_080020.1:177251027-178456860 GCF_030020395.1 Manis pentadactyla | reverse complement strand
CCTATCAAAACTCTGTGTTCAGCATTATGCAAAGTCAAGGTCACACTAATTCTCTAGGGTAAAGATACCAGACTAGGAATATAGACATCTTCAGTGAGATCAGTTAAAGGTCAAAAGGCCAGGGGCAACTAGGCCTGGAACGTTTGAGTGTTCCACAAGGGTATCAGCATAACCCATGACTTCACTGTAAACAGCCCTAGCAAACAGACAACAACCCAGCCCACCTTGAGGGCAGGGCAGGTGGTACAAGTCCACACCCTAAGCCCTCAGTTCCCAAAAATCCTCTACTGCCTATAAATCTCCTAGACAACACACCACCCCAGGCTCTCTTGTCCCCTCCTGGCATGAGCCAGGAGCTCTTTCCTCTCACTTTATTTCTACATAAAAGCCTCTCCCTGGCTCTCCTACTTTGGGTGTTTGTGAAGCTCATTCTTCGACTTCGCAAACAAGAACCCCGGCATCAATATCATTAGCTATTAGGGAAATGCAAATCCAAGCCACAGTGAAAGTACCACTTCACATGTACTAAGATGGCTATGATCAAAAAGACAAAAAACAAGTGTTGGTGAGAATGTGGAGAGATTGGAGCCCTACCATTGCTGATAGGAATGTAAAGTGATAAAACCACACTGAGCAATAGTTCCCCAAAATATTAAACTGGAGTTACCACAGGAACCAGCAGTTCCCCTCCTATTCTCCCAATTCTCAAAGGAAATGATAACGTATCACAAATGTTCACAGAGGCATTATTCTTAATAGCCACAAAGTAGAAATAGCACAAATGTCCAACAACTGATGAAAGATAAACAAAATCGGTAATCTGTACCATGGTACATGCCATAGCATAGAGAAATTTTGCAAACATGATGCTAGGTGAAAGAAGCCAGAGACAAAAGAGCACACACTGAATGATTCTATTTTATATGAACTGTCTAGAATAGACAAACCTACAAACCTACAAAGACAGAAAGATGAGTGGCTGCTCAGGACTGGTGGGGGGAGGGTGGCAGCAGGGAGGATGGTTCTGAGGAGTGACTGCTAATGGGTACAAGGTTTCTTTTGGGGGTAATAACAATGTTCTTAAAGTAATTTAGTGATGTAAATATACTGAAAGCCAATTTTAAGTGAGTGAATTACATTGCAATAAAGCTGTTTAAACAAGGAAAAAGTAACCAAAACTTTTTTTTTTAATCCCTGCATTAGTTTTCCAAGGCTGTTATAAAAAAGCACCACAAACTGGGTGACTGAAACACCAGAACTGTATCATCTCGCAGTTCGTAGACTAGCAGTCCGGGTCTGCGTTTCTGTAGCAGGGTTGGCTCCCTCCGTGGGCTGTGAGGAAAACTTTGTTGTATGCTTCTCCCTAGAACTGGCAATTCGCTGGCAATCTTCGGCACCCCTTGGCTTGTAGAGGCATCACTCTGATCTCTGCCTTCATCTTCAGAGTGCTCTTCCTCTGTGTCTCTTTCCAAACTTCCCCCTTGTATAAGGACATCAGTCGTATTGGATTAGGACCAACTTGAATGACCTCATTTTAACTTGATAGACTCTGTGAAGACCCTATTCCAAAAAAGGTGTTATTCTGTAGTGCTGGAGGTTATGACTTCAACATATGAATTTAAGAGGGATACAGTTTAACCTGTAACAATTCCATTCAAAATATTTAAAGTTGGCCAAGACATGGCCTCCACAAGCTTAAAACTGACTGGGAGATTTTTAAATCTAGCCTAGCCCTTAAATTTTCCCTCCCCTGTCTCTTGTTAGCCACTAAGCCTGGACTTTCTCAGGGAATCGTCTGCGAGACAGTGTATCAATCAGGACAGCCTAAGTTATAATACAGTGCAACAACTTCAAAATCTCAGTAGCTTATGACAATGAAGACCATGTGGATCATTAGAGACTCTTCATAGTCTTGCAGTGACTCCAGCTGATAAAGCCTTTACCATTTGCCACAATCTCATGTTTCATGATCTGTAAGCAAGGAAGAGAAGAGCTAGGAGACTCACTTACACAGTCTTAAATGCTTCGACATCATACTTGCACTCAAATGGCCAAAGTAAGTCATGTGGCCATGCCTAACCTCAAGGGTCTGGGCAAGTTCCACCTTCCAGGGCGCCTTGATGGGAAGAGCCATCAGTCGTGAGCAGCAGCCCCGGTGTCTGCCACAGACAGGATCTGAGGGCTCAAAATGGCCCTTCTTGTCAAAAGGTGGCTTTTCTCCTGAGCCAGTAAAAACTCCAGCTCAGTCACATACTTTTTTATTTTTTAATCATGTTTTTCTATCATTATTTAGAGGAAAGGGCACTGGACCAGTAGACAAGCAACTCATATCCTAACTCTGCTACTTCCCCAGAAAGTCACTTCTCATGCATTCACTCAGAAAACACTTACGAAAGGTCTTTTAGGGCCTAGCATCATGATATACCTTAGGAATAAAGGAGTGAACGCAGCGTCTCTGTTCCCTCATCTGACATGGAGAGGGTTGGTTCAGGCCACAGCCCTCCTGCCTTGTGCCATAAATGAGTCACAGGTTTGCCCAACCTTCTCAGCTCAGCTCTCAGTGCGACCAGGGGCCCCCACCCCTCCCGACTAGTCAATACCAACCGTAGGCAGCCTCACTCATATACCCCCATGTGCTGTGCCAATATAATTTTTCATGTCTACCACGAAGTGAAAAATGTTAGGGAATTGTGGTCTAGACCAGGGATCGGCAGACTAGGGCTCCCAGGCCAAGTTCAACCTGATACCTGTTTTTATATAGCCTGAAAGCTAAGGGTGGTTGGGAAAAAAATTGTAGTGATTGAAAAAAGCATATACGAATAGTTTTAAAAAAACAGTTTGTGAAACACAAAAGCATATGAAATTCAAATTTTAGTATCCATAAATCAAGTTTCATTGAAATACAGTTGTATTCGTTTCCCCAAAGAAACAGAACCAATAAGATATATATAGATATGCAAAAGGAAATTTATTACAAGGGTTTGGCTCACATGATTATGGAAGCTGAGAAGCCCCATGACTTGCCTGCCATTTGGAGGCTGCAGGCTCAGGAAAGCCAGTGGTATAGATCCAGTCCAAGCCTGAGACCTGAGAACCAGGGAGCCAATGATTTAAGACTGTTTCAAATCCAGGAGCACTGATGTCCAAGGGCAGGAGAAGATGGGTGGGTGTTCCAGCTCAAGCAGAGAGGAAATTCACCCTTCCTCCACCTTTTTGTACCATTCAGGCCCTCAATGGATTGGATGATGCCCACCCACATTGGTGAGGGCAATATTCTTTTCTCGGTCTACCAATTGCACTGCTAATCTCTTCCGGAAACACCGTCACAGACACACAGATTAAAGAAATAATGTTTTACCAGCATTTCGGCATCCCTTAGCCCAGTTGAGTTAACACATAAAATTAACCATTCCAACAGCCACATTTATTCATGTCAATGCTGTCTTATGACTGCTTTTGCACTATAATGGCAAGACTTGAGTAGTTGCAACAGAGACCAAATGACCCACAATGCCTAAAAAGGTTACTATCTTGTCCTTTACAAAGAAAATTTGCCAACCCCTTTGCTTCACAAACTATGATTTACATACAGTTCAGGAGATACTGTTAAAATGCTGATTATTATTCTACTCTTATTCAACACCTATGGGATGGAGTTTAAGATTCTGCTTTTCTACTGTTAGGAGGAAAATATTTTCTTCTAGCAACTTAGGTTCAAATGGTCAGGGGCCTGTGAATTAACTGACAAAACACAGATTAACAGGAGAAAAACAAGTGCACATGGGATTTACTCAGCAATGAATAATGACTCACTGAATATCCAGAGTAAAAGTTTATATACCAACTTAACAAAAAAGCAGCAGGCAGGGGATGGGGTGAGGGGTGGGGAGGATTTACGGCTTCAGTGGGAAAGTATGAAAGGTCCTATTGGAGTTCTTTTAATGCTAATGGGAATAGGCAGTCAGTCTGTCTCTTTCCTAGAATTTGAAGGTAATTCCCTCAGAGGAGAGTTAATGGCAGCTGTATTTTCTAGAAGCTCTACTTTAGTTCACTAGAAAAGTTCAGATAAGATTTCAGATGTTTTCACTTTCAAATAATCTTTATGCCAAAACTGTGAGTTCTTCACTACAGAGCTCCAACATGACGCTGCTGCCACTGCTGGTCCACAGGCAACAGTTTGAGGTGCAATTGCTTATAGTGCATCTCAGCGTCCCCCCCCCAGCTCTCTAACACTGGGATTCTACATCGCTCTGAGGGGAGAAAATACACTGTCAAATATCCTGACCAGGCCACTCGCTATAAGAAACGATAGACAGGATAAAGGCAGTCAGATAGAACATGGTTCTATCATCCCAGTTCTTACAGAAAAGCAATTCTTCAGGCTAGTATCAACACCCAAAGCCTCAGGGCTGCTCACATCCAGCAGGCAACAGCAAACCCTGATTGCCCTAAGAACTGAGGACAGCCCTGCTCAGCAGACCACATCCTACTGAGGAGTCTGTTATCCTCCAGTCTGAGATGCCAACCAAGCCCAGCCCCCCTCTAGCTCAGCCCCATGATGAGCTGGGCTCCTCACCCTGGGCTAGTCCCATCCCACTGGTGCCAAGAGCGTAATATCCTGTTGTTGGTCTCAATAAGAAAAATCCATTTGAAATGGAATCCCTGGGTATCAGTCCAAAACCAACTCTTCATTAAATACTTTCTGATACTAGAATTTCTGCTTTTATATAAGAACCACGCCCTCTGCCAGTCAGACCACTGCCTGAAGCACAGCCAGATGGGAGACATTCAATAAAGTTGTTAGCTCTTCCTCCATAATCCTGAGATTTACAGTGTTAATTTAAAGCCCTTAGACATCTGTGACACCATACTACCTTGGCCAATATTTCCTAAAGGAGCTATATGGGTTTTCTGAAGAATTCACTGTTAGATCAATATTAGCTTTAAAGATAAAGTTGCACCCTGAAGTCAAAGACACCACATTGCTAAACCATGTTCTAATAATTCTGTGATAGGAAAAAGTGCTTAGAGGTAAGGGCCAGTCCTAGAAAGGTTTGGAAGCTTACTCAAGTTGCTCCCACTTTCAAAGGAGGGCAGGAATAGGAGACTTTGATTTTATTTCTAAATTAATGTCAAAATATGCCTTTCCCACTCTATACAACAATTATAGATACAGATTGTATGCATAGGGAGGGGGGAGAATCTGACTGTAATAATGGAAAGAACTTGGACGAGGAGCCTCTGGAATATGACTAACAGAACTTTCTGCAGAGATGGAAATGTTCTATTTCTGTGTTGTCCACTATGGTAGCCACTGGGCGCATGTGGCCATTGAGTGTTTGAAAGGAGGCTAGTGAGACTGAGGAACTGAAGTTTTAATTAATTTAAATTTAAATGGCCACATGTGGCTAATGACTACCATGTTGGACAGGACAGCTCTAGATGCTATCCCATGGATGTGACCTTGGGCAAGACATTAAACCTCTCTGAGTTTTCATTTCCACTTTAGAGAAGTTGAGAGTAAGAATAAGAAATGTCTGTGGTTCCTTGGCATTGTTTTACTCTATAATCCATAAATAAATACAACAGTTGCTCTTCTAGCTGGGGTGGATTCAGATCTTTGACCAAATTTAGGAACCTTTCTCTCTGTCGCTGTCTCTCTTCCTCTTGTCTTTCACAACATGCTAGTGACCCAGCATGGATGGAAGCCTCTCCTGGCATGTAATCTAAGTACATAACCCAAAACCAGCTGTCTACCCACTGGTACCACTCTTACCTATTAACGCAAGAAAAAAAATTAACTTCTCTTTTTCCATTTTGACAATAACAAGTCCTGGCTGATCTCCACCATGAGCTCTGTGTTATAATAAAGACCATTTTACCTGCACACTGACCAGCATTCTCCAGTGTGGGGGTCACAGGGCAGAGTCTGACAGTGCCACAGTGCCACAGTGCCCACGTGACCTGGCCCCCAACTGGAGTGGCCCCACTCTGCGATCAGAGCTGTCACTTACAAGATTTGAAGGGAGCTGGGAAGATCAATTACAGAAATGATTAGCATGTAAATAGCACCAGCAGGCTACCGGCAAGAACTCTCTCTGTAAGGACAGCCGAGGCCAGCTGAGCTAGGAGCAAATCATCCTATGAACTGAAGAAAAATCATTAGCCTTTTTGTCAGTGGAAAGCACATTTCTGCCACTACTTTAAGTATGTTATTCTGAAACATTTTAGTCAAGTGGTAAGCACTGGAGACTCAAAATAGAACAATCAAAATCAAAGGCCAAAAATCATTTTATCCAAAAGACATAATGGATTCTCTATGTTTCATTTATTCATTTACTCTCACTCATGTTTTTTTTCATTGTTTTTTTCCTGCACCTTTGGTGTTCTTGTATGACTCAAAGCTTTGATTCTCAAACACCACTAGCATGTACCACATGTTCACCAGTCCAGGGCACATTCTTAAAAATAAGGACACTGTAATCAGTTCTTCATAAGGCTAAATGTATTCAACTTAAAGGAGATTCCTATTATGTTTGTCCTACTTTTTGGTATTAAAAATTCCTTTCTTTTATGAAATGATTGTGACTGTACATGGGTGTTTGTTTTTGCTTTTTGTAAATACCCATAGTGGCAAAATTAACACTTAACAACTGCCATGCTTGTGTTATGTCTGCTTTGCTGGGTAGTTAAATTCCAGTGTCTGGGATCCTCCACCTTGGATCTCAGGAAAGGTATTCCAGCTCCCACCAGGGCTGTGGAGGCCATGGTCCACATAAGAGGACTAAGCACGGTGCACCTTAGACTCTCCACTTCTCTCTGTTCCCATGGGGTAAAAATGGTTCACCTAATCCCAGACATAAAAGAAATAGACTTTTCTGATTCCCAGCCTTGCTAGCAGCACTACCCCAGTGATATCTGCTTAGCACTGGACAGTTTTGAATTTTTTTAAGATGTCTCTTGACAGGACACTAAGCTAAAAAAAAAAGGTACGATTTAAGGTGACTATAATGAATGTTCTATTCACCCATCCATGCTTGACAGAGATCATGCCCCTCCAGACAAGAGTATTCACAAATGAAAGTGGCCCTCACATCACCTCCATGCTTCCTAAAAGAAATAAAACAAACCCCAACTGTGTAAACTTGCAGTGTTAGGAAGAGCAAAGTACCATCAGAGAGAGGACTAATAATCAGTCCTGGGGAAGACATGCCCTCAGGATGATCAGGATAATGTTTATACCTTCAAGAAGCAAAAGGGGGGTATGAACGCAGGCAAGTGTGCAGAGGATGGATAGAGTCAAGGAAGAGGGAAGCAAAGGGAACTGCAGCAAAGAAGCTGAGCCCGAGAGGGCTCTTAGGACAATGACAAGGACAGACGGGGGCTGCAGCATTTTAATACTCAGACCAGTCACAGAACCTCAGAGGGGAGAAGGAAGTTTTTCTTCTCCTACAGTTCCAACGGTGTTGAAAAGCATAATCACATTATCATTTTAGTGCCTAAAATAATCCTGGGCTCAGAAGTACGCATACAGGAAATCAGCTGAAAGAATTCTGTTGACTCAGAAAAATAATAAAAACCAAACCTCTCCAGGCAGCGTAGGAGATGTGAGCGTGACGTTGCAGGGCTCTGTGTGGCTACCAGAACATTGCGTCGTGGTATGGCCACCAGTTCTGCTTCTCAGTAGATAGAACCAACTCATTAACAGGCTGGGCTTAAGAATATGAACAGGGGATGGTACACGCTTGGACAATTTTTATACCTATAATCAAAAAGGATTTTCTTTGTCAAAAAGGGACTAAATATCCAGCACCACCATATTTTATCACAAATTATATATGACCCAGAATTGGTTTGAGTCAAAATTAGTAACCAGATGTTGTTACCTAATTCTCAGATAACTCCTTAATCTTTTCCTCCTCCTTGAAAAGTCTTGTCCTTAAAATCATCATGAAACACAGCAAAAATGATGAACCACTGGATATTTTTGCAAACTTCTGACATGGATCTTGACAGCTTTAGCCAATTTCTCACAAAATCAATGGTCTTTATCATGACTAATAGAACTTAACAGTTACATAGATTTCCACCTCCTTCTGGTAATCTACATTCATTCTCCAAAAAAGCATATTCTAGCCACAATCCTACAATATTGCTTTGGACTGAAATAATGAATTACAATATGACAAATAGTAACTAAAAGACAAGAATAAGACTCTCTGAAGTCTAATATTGTGCTAATATCCAACTTTTGGAAAATTACAAGCACTCACTCTTTTGTACAGTAAAAAGAAATGCTGGCTGACATGGTAGTCCACTACCACATGGAGATACAGATGGTAGGTGAGCAGCTGACAGACCAGAAATGTAGTCCTGAGCCTTCTGTCACCACAGATCAGCAGTAGGGACAGGGAGAGGTTTGCACAGTCAGATGTGAGTCTTGGTTTATAACCTAGGAGACTGTTTTGAAGGTGAGAGACAGGCAGGTTGCTCATGAAATTTACCAAGAACCCACATGAATAATTCCAGGGAGAAAACCTAAGGCTAGTAATGAATCTGAGTCAGAAAATAGAAAACCAGACAGATGTCAGAGTCAGGGGCATATTCTGTTTTACATTTATCCACTTGTTTTCTGTTTATTAAACAAAGGATTCTGTGACCAAAAATGTCTGAGCATGTGTTGGATTAAAGAGTTTGTTGTTTTGTCATTTGACCACATGTTCACTCTTAATATACTGGTGTGCAATCTTGATTCTCCAAAAGGTATATGCAGTACATGGAGTTTCTAAATGCAATTGACCAGGTTCTCTGTTCCTTAAAGCATCCATCAGGCCATGTGGTCTACACAACAGCTTTTGGGAATCCCAAATCTGGTTACAATATCCAATTTTAAAGATAAGAACACTGAGTCCCAAGAAGCTAAGAGATTTGGCCGGCATGGTATGGCCACAGAGATGTAGAGCAGGAACTAGAACCATCTGGAATGCCCAGTGTGTGGTTCATCACAGCACATCATGTAGCCCACCTTTCTGTCCTCTTCCTGCTGAAGCCAGCCTTCTTTAGACACTGATGAACTCAGGAAATAACAGCTTCACTTTTCTTACTTAACAACAACCAAACCCCAAGATATCTCTGCCAAACCTTTCCCACAGGAGACCCACCACTGTGAGCTTCTAGCCATTCCTCCCACCCAAGTTCAGTCAACAATTACAATTTTAGTTACAACAGGGACATTCTTTCAATTCCAGAAACGCTCTTTGGTGATTAATAGCTGATTAGTTCTTCCTGCCAAACATCTGCAAGCTCCATTACTTAGACAAAGTGCTAAGTGGTGAGCAGATGGCCTTGGAATAACCAAGCCTGAGAGGATTTTTCTCTTGGTGGGATTCACTGCCTGTTACCCAGAACCTCAAATTATGACAGGCTCAGAGCAGGTCCTCCTGAAAGAGAGCACAGCAGGGGGCAGGAGGAACTCCAGATTCTTGGGTCCTGGGGTCTGCATTCTAGATCCTTCTCTTCCCAGGCCAGGTAAGACTGTGTACCTGTTTCAGTACCTTCCTACGTTTGTGCACATCCTATCTTCCAGACCAAACTATAAGCTTTTGAAGACCAAGGATATCACCTTCCACATTTTCTACCTGACGTGATGGGGCACTTGATGAGTGCTCAGAATCCTCCAGTGGCCTCCCCATCACCACCAACACTAGCCCAAGGTCTTTAGGGTAACATTCCAACAACTGAATTTGGCATATGAGCTCCTTCATCATTTGGCCCCTTCCTACTTTTCCTTCAATGTTCCTCCCACCTTGTCCCTACCCTACCTTTAGCCATACCAAGTCACTGAGGTTTCCTCAGAGGGCCACACTTCTACCTCTGTGGATGTTCTCCCCTCTCCTTGGAATGAATTTTACCCATTTATCTACCTGGAAGGCTCTAGACTTGGCAGCCCATAAACACAGGAGCCTTTATTCCTGGTAAGTGAGGTCCCCAGGCCCCAGGGCTTACATAGCCCCTATAACTTTGTCATGGTGCTGTGACACTCCCAGTGTGTCTATATCCCCCCACAACTTGAACTTCCTCAAGGGTTCCTTGAAGATGGGACTGCATCTCAGTCACGGGGTACGTCCAGGAGAGCGCAGCACCTGCATGTAGCAGATGTGGCAGCCAGCCTCCAAGGCAGCCCATGATGATCACGGCCTGCAGATGTTCATGCTCTTGTGTGATCTTCCTGTTGAGTGTGGGGTGGGCTTTGTGACTCACTGTTAATCACTAGAATAAGGAGGAAGTAACACTGCTCCTGAGACTAGGTCATAGAAGGCAGTGTGGTACTTCTCTCACGCTCTTGGGTCACCTGCTCCATGGAAAGCTAACTGCTACGTCATGAGTGGCCCTGCAGAGAGGCACATGCAGTGAGGAGCTAAAGCCCCCAGCCAACAGCCACATGTGTGAGCCTGGAAGAGGATCCTCTAGCCCCAGTGGACCCTCGGGTGTCTGTGGCTCTGCTGACTCCTTGTGAGAGATGGTGAGCCAAAACGCCCCAGCTACAGACTCCTGACCCACAGGAACCAGAAGATAATAAGTTTCACTGTTTTAAGCCCCTAATTTGAAGGTTTGTTTTTCAGCATTAGATAACTAATATGCATTTGGGTACCTGGAGATGGGAGTTGGCTGTAACAAAAACCCAGAATGGGGGAGTGGCTTTGGAACCAGGTAGCGGGCAGAAGCTACAAAGCTACAGGATTTAGGGAAGAATGTTAACGAGAGCTTCAAGTGCCTTGAACACACTGTTTGGAGAATTTGGGACTTTGAGGAGGCTACTGGTGAGGAAAATGAGGAAACTCTTTTTGGAAGTGGATGAGAGGGGATCCTTTTTATGGAGTGGTAGAAAACTTAGCAACAGTCTCACCCGCAGTAATATGGAAAGCAGAACATGGAACTAATGAAGTGGGTGATCTAGCAAAGGAGATTTTTCAGCCAGCTTGTTGATGGTGCCACACAGTTTGTTTTTGCTGCTTTTAATAAAATGCAAGGAAAAGAAATCAGCTAAAAAAAGAACTGACCCAACAAAATGTGCCCAGATTTGCTGGTTTTGAATATTCCTAGCCTCTCCAGATGGCAAACTATGCTGAAATTAAGAAGTAGCTTCCGAACAAAGATTCAATCAGGGCACCCAGGAAAGCAGAGACCAAAGATGAAGCAAACAGTATAGCTACAAACTCTCTTGTTAAGACCTCAGATCTTAAAAGATGAATCCCTTGTTAAGACTAAGAGAACCTACAAGGTGAAACCCTTTGGCCTACAGTACACATGGGAGAACCTTGCTCTGCACTTTGTCAATGACTTTAACACTATAGCTCACCCTGATAAAGCACAATCTTTTTTAAAATATTTTTACCTGCATTTCCCACATTTGATTAACATAATACCAGTGGGAATTAGACAGAGCAAGTATGAATGAAGAATCAACGCAGAGAGATGGGTGATTTGTCCAATATCTCATAACTTAGTCATGAAAGAATCTAACTCCCAGTCAAGTGCTCTTTCCATATCATCAGGCCACTTCATTCAGTAACTAGACGACTGAAAGTACATCTGAAATTATGGGTAGCAGAAAAGTCCTGAAGGCACTTACACACAGATATTTCAACATTTTGCTTTTAAACTGTATTTTTCATCTTAGCTGAAATCTCTAATATTTCCGTCACTTAGATGTGTCAGCTGATTTCTCAACTCTCAGGTCCTGGGTCCACATGGGCTCTGACTGTTTTCACTTTGCTTAAACCCTGATGAAGAACAGCATGTCCTTGATTTCCTCAAAGATGAATCTACTTGCAGAAGCATTAGTGACCAATGCACCCTTTATGGAAGCCTGCACACAAGGCAGAACATTCCGTGGCAAGCAATGCAAAAATTCCCATGAAATATTTCTTTCCTTCCAATTTTTCCTTGGATTTGCTTCAAAATAAAGGGGGAGGAAGAAATACACCCAAGATATAGATGTAAAAAGACATTGGCCATGAGTGGTGATGGGTACACAGGGGTTCATTATACTGTTCTGTCCACTTTGAATATGTTTCAAATTTTCATGATGAGAAGTTAAACGAATAAACGCAGTCCCCCCACCCCTCACAGCTATGAAGGCCGTGGGGTTCCTCTTATGCTTCTCCTCCCTCCATCCCTCAGATTCTTTCCCCTCAACCTCCAGAAACTTGAACTTCCTCCTTTCTCAAGCATCCATTCTTCCCTCCACCTCCTATAGACTGGAGACCAAACTAATCGCTGAATTCAGCTAAACAAAGGACTCCCCACGTTACAGGAGCCACCCTCCTTGGAAAGCAGTTTAGTGACCATCTTTTGTTACTTGAGCATACTTTGAGGGCTTAATCCCCAGCCAAAGTGGTTTATCAAAGTAATTCTCCCAAACACATAGAGTGCTTTCCTCAAGAATACTGGTGAATAAAATTTTCTCCATCTTGTTACACTTATTATTCAGAATTCCTTTGCACTTTGTTCAGAAGAAACCAGTCATTGAAACTTGATTTTGAGAACCAAAGCTCGTATTCAACAACTTCTGAAAAGAGTGGTTAATTCTATTTGAGTTTCTCTCCATAGCCCCATTCAAAACAGGGTGTGTGTATCTAAGAATAAATGGGAGTCACCGCACAAGAGGTTTATTATCAGAGCTAAGCTTCGGGAAGCAACTCCCACTATTTAATGCTGAAAGGGAGAAAAAGAAGAAGGAATACAGGCTGCAATGAATGGGAGGCGGTGGCTAAAGAGGAAGAGGGGAATGGGTAAGAAGGAGGAAAAGGGGACAGAGGGGAAAACATTGGAAGAGTCCCTGTTTTCTGCCACATAATACAACACTCTTCACTGTGTCAGTTTGGAAGAAGGAAAGAAAATTATCCATGCAAATCAGAAAGTCAGCTCTGATTCCTTTCTCCCCCTTCCCAAAGCCTTTGCCCTTCTTTTGGTATCTTCACTTAGTCTGGGTTTTGGTTTCTACCACTTCTGTGGAGTTTTGTAATATTATCACTGCCTCTTTTGGTTAAAAAAGGTAAATTTAGTCCCAAGGACCCTGAAGACCTGTACAGGGACCTATAGCCCCTTATTCTGCCTGCACAGAGTAGGCATTTGATGTTCAAATCAGCCTGAGCCTATTTTGTTGTTGTTTTTGTTAAAGTTTTTGTGAAACTCACCAGTTTTCCTGCTGCTGCACCTGCTTAGCAAAAATGCCTGAGAAACAGAGAGACTGGTCGCTCCAAAGGGTCCAGGGGCCAGATTATGTCGACAATTCCCCTGCCCTGAAAGGAGCCAGCCTGACCGGTCCCGTGTTGTCAAACAACAATTGTGACTTCTTGCATTTTAAGAGTCACGCACAGATGGGTCCATCTGAAGCCCTCTGGGCAACAGTAGCCTTTTGAGGTTATGATATCTCTGGATGGAATTCAATACGAGAAATTCACTTTCAATTGAGCCTTTGGAACAGAGCCAGGCAAACGTAACAATACAATATGCTTCCAAAGAAAATTGGACTTATCCTCGTTTTTTTTCTCTTCCTTTCTCTTTCTGCTTCTAACCTTGTTTACATGTCACCTCTTCCCACTTCCACTCCCTCCTTCTATCAGGGGACAGAAGAGCTTTTAAAAATAAAACCCAGCACTTAAATAAGAGCGGTTTGTACAGAATGACACGGGCTCCCACACGCACAGTCTTGAGAATGGGCCCTTTCCTTGGCTGACCTCTGCTACTTCTACCGGGACAATGGCACAGAGCTACTGAGAAGGGGCGACCAGGGACCAACACAAGCACCAGTTTTCCATTATTTGTCCAAATAAATAGTCTGACTTTTTTCTTTCTGTTTTCCTTTTAAACTGAGAAGAGGCTGAAATGTGCCAAGCCTTCCTAAACACCACAGCCGAACTGTTGGCTCCCTTTCCTCAGCCTCTTTGTGTTTCTCCCTCTCTCTCTCTCTCTCATGCTTTTTGCTTGGCTTATTCCTCATTTTGCCAAGATTTTTCTTCTGAATAATTATGATTTCTTGGCCTGGAAAAGGTTGTAATTCTCTTTGTCTTTTGCATTTGATCATCCAAGTGGATTAATGTGGGTGTTAAATGGGTGGAAGAAGCCGTTTTCTTCCTCAAATTCTCTTAATCATCCTTTTCATTTGACGCTTTCATTCTCCCCACCCACACACATCCCCCCTGTCCCTACAAAAACATGTGTGTGTGTTTCTTCTCATACATCCTTCCTTTTTTGGAGAGCCTTCCATTTGAAAGCTTGGAGCGAGCAGATGTGTAAAAGAGAACACCATGCAAATGGATGACTTCGTATCAATCAACTGTGAGTGTGTACAGGGGACAAAGAAGCATGTGTTTGCACTTTCTTTGGGTCTATCTACAACTGCAGCTTAAAATTTGTTTCCCTGAAGATATCCCCAGTTCTGAGGTCACAGTTCAAGGGGCTGACTTGGGGTTTTGTTTGTTTTTCTCTCACATAAAGCAAAGAAGAGACCTCAATTAAATAATACTTAAACAACCGCCAGGGAAGGCCAACCACCCAAGCCAAAGTTTGTGATCTCTTGCCCTCTTGTGAGGACAATGTCTTCTAACCTCAGGTGCAGCCCCTTTGGACTCTTAAGGACGTGCCACCAACCCACAACCATGGACTCTCCCTCCCCAACCCATTGCTCCTACGTGGATTCTTGGGGAACCATGCTAGGATGAAATTAGTATTAAAATTTAGAGACTTGAAAGCTATCACGGGTGGATAAATGAGAAAGTGCTCTCTAGACTTAAGGAAAAGAGATGCTTTGAAGGGCTTGGTCCAGCCTTACAGTAGGAGGTGCCCTGGAGAGAAGGTAGGCAGTCTAGCAGAAAAATTTAGGCATATGACCAGCTAGCATTAAGATAGTTAACAGGACTATGGATTTGTTTGGTGTTTGCCAGCTGCAGTCATTGAAATCAAGGCCCCACCTGTGATTTATCCCTTTGTAACCCACACAGTTCCATGATGTTCATAGAGTCATCAAGTCTTCATTCTCATCCCCTAGAGGTTCCCAATTTACTAACAGTAATAAACTGTTAGGGAGAGATACTAGCTAGCACAGAGTCATTAACACTCTCCTAAACCAACCCTGTCCACGAAGCTATGACATTCCAGGAACCAATGAGGGAGTCACTGTGAGTCAGTATGCAAAGCTAATGTACTGTTACCTGCACGTGACCGTGTGGTCACACAGCCATCAGGACAACTGATCATCACCGTGAATCTGTTATCCGTCTAGTCAGAGATGAAAAATAGGTTTTACCTCAAGTACCACTTCTGACTGATAGGTAATGGCTATCTCAAAAGTGAACTGAAAGAGACCCTGAAGCCTCATCCAAATGTAGCAGGCCAGGGTCCATTAGCTATGTCTGTCATGGGCAAGAGTGATCACAGATGCTGCCTTTTGCAAAAGGATTGCAAAAAGCTAGAACAGATTTCAAAACAACATTTCAAATTCTGCCAAATGGAAAAGGCCTACATATTTCCAGAACAGCAAGTGTTTCAACCATTTAAATTGTGTTTTTCTCTAATAGCTACCCTTCACTGAGTATCTACAATGTGTCAAGCACTATACTATGATTCGTACCTACATTATTTCAGTCAATCTTTATAAAAACACTGCAGAGTAGGCATTATCCCCATTTTGCAACTGACAAAATATAGGTACAAAAAGGTTAAATAACTTGCCCAAAGTCTCATACACAATAAGTGGTGAAGCCGAGACTTGAACGGAGGTCTGCAGTGGAGTCCAAAGCCAAGGATCCTGCCATAAATCCTGCTGCCTCTTTGGATTAGAAGACATGGAGGAAGAATCCGAGAGCAGGAATCCTTGGCAGTTGGCTGCCGAGCCTTACAGCAAAGTCTTCAAACTGCCCATCATTCTTTTTGGCTCCTGACAGCTCCAGCTAATTGTCTGCCATTAGGCAGTTGAGATTTTTAATTACAGTTACATTCAGCAGAGCTGAAATTTCAGCTAATTATAATTGAAATTGAGGGCTAAAAGCAAATTTCAAAGGTCATCGCATAGTTTTATTTCAGCATATGTATGTCTATTTTTTTTCATGTTAAATAAGTAATGCACAGATATGGTTTTAAAATCAAATATTATATGAAGTGACTTACATTGAAAACCTATGATTCCCCCCTGCTCCACCCAGTGCTGCTTCCCAGAGGCAAGCACTTTTAATCATTTCTATTTTTATTTCTCCTGGTGGTTACTTCCAATCTCTATACAATAGATATATGGCTCTATTTCTTCATTTGACATTATATACTGGCTTCCATTATGATAGATGAAAATTTAACTCACCTACGCCACCTCTACCTTCCTTCACTTCCCCTGTCATTCCAATTTAGTCACATCCCCATTTTCAGTTCTTCCACTCGACATCCGCAACCTCAAGGGGCACATTAAAGCCTCATTTCTTGTTCCATCAACTCTTCACAATTGTTTTCTTCTTCCCATCCTCCATTCCCCAACCTCTGTCATCTATACCTGTAATGTATAGGTAAAGATATATAAGATAAATAATGTTTACATTCTCTTTGTGACCACAGTCAAGTCCTCCGTGATTTATACCAGTGAATTCTAAAAGCTAAAAAACCAGAAAATAACATTTCTGGCATCTCTCCAAATGGATTCTCCTTTACATTCCAGGCTGGTCAAAATCATGCCCCAAGTGAGTTTCTTTCATTAACAGTTTTGTTGGTTTCCTGACGTTACTGATTCTTTTTTTTCTTATAATAGTCTCACAATTTCCGAAGTTCTCCGCGTACAGTGTCATCTACAAGGTCTCCTGTCAGCTGCGTGGCCGGGGCCTCTCTCACAGCCTCCCCGCCTCCCTCCCGGATCGTCCAGCTCCTGCCCAGACCTGAGCCGCGGCTGCCTCGCGGGGGGCTTTGCCGGCCGCTCCTCCTCGCGGTGGCCTTGTCTCCCATCGCTTCCTCTTCCCTAGTTCACTCCCTTGAATGTTTTTTCCTGAAACACATTCTCTAATAGCTTCCTGCGACAGAGTGTGTGGTCATAATCTTTCTGAGGCCTTGACGAAATGGTTCTTTATTCTGACCTCAAATTTGAATGAAAGGCTAGCTAGGTATATAGAACTTTAGGACAAAAATCGCATTCCCTCAGCGCTTTGAAAGCATTGTTCCTAAGCCATTTTCTGGTTTTTAAGCTTTTAGAATTTACTGATATAAATCATGGAGGACTTGACTGTGGTCACAAAGAGAATGTAAACATTATTTATCTTATATATCTTTATGTATACATTACAGGTATAGATGACAGAGGTTGGGGAATGGAAGAAGGGAAGAAGGAAATAACTGTGAAGAGTTGATGGAACAAAAAAATCAGGCCTTAATATGCCCCTTGAGGTTGCAGATGTCGAGTGGAAGAACTGAAAATGGGGATGTGACTAAATTGGAATGATATGTCTTCTAAGCCTCCAGTGTTGCTGTTGAAAATTTAAGACCAGACTGACTGCTATGGTCTGAATGTTTGTGTCCCCCCCAAAATTCATATATTGAAATCTTAATGCCCAATGTGATGGCATTAGGAGGTAGGGTCTTTGGGAGGTACTTAGGTCATGAGGGTGGAGTGCTCACGACCGGGATTAGTACCTTTATAAAAGAGGCCCCAGAGAGCTTGCTAACCCCCTTGCACCATGGGAGGGTAAGTGAGAAGGAGCCGGCTGCCAGCCAGGAAGAGGGCCTCACCAGAGCATGATTGTGCTGGTGCTTTGACCCTGGATTTCCAACCTCCAGAACTATAAGAAATAAATGTTTGTTATTTATAAGACACCCAGTTTCTGGTATTTTGTTAAAGGGGCCCGAATGGACTAAGACACTGATTTTTGTTCCTTTCCAAGTGGCCTGCTGTCTTCCCAATGGGTTTCAGCCTGGACAAGTTCACTATGGATTCAATGTGAACAAAGAAATGACAGTAGAACGTTCTTTGGGTGACAGGGTTATACCCAACTTTATTCCCACGGTGGCAGGTCAGTCACTAGAATCCCGTCCACTCAGAGCGAGTCTGCGTGTAGCAAGCTGGTCTCTGCCTCTGGGCCTCTTTACCTGCACAGCCATCTCTGTCTCTGTCCTCAGCACTGCCACCACTCCAGTCTCGTCTCTGCTCTCCTGCAGCCCTGCAGCCATGCCACCATGTCACCCAGAGCACTGGGCAGAGCTCTTTAAGGTCAATAATGACATACTGCCCACACGTGTGTAGTGAGCTAGCCAACCAGGACCAGGTGAGATTCCTGGCCACAGGAACCTTCACTTTATCCACACCTGCTTTTCCTCTCAGGATATTTTTAAGATCTCTTTATCCCCAGTGAAGCAAAATGTTATGATTATTTGTCTTGATGTGGATCTTTTTTCATTTATTCCATTCAGTACTTAGTAAGCTCATTTAATTTAAAGACTTTCACCTTCATCCAGTTCTAGGTAATTTTCTTTTCTTATTTATTTAATGATTTCCTCTCCTCTGGCTTCCTCTGCCCATTCAAGAACTTCTATCAAACCAATCTATTATTTAGAGGATGCAACTCTTGGATTGATCCTCTTTCTATTTCTTTCTTTCTTTCAAATTTTTTCTCCCCTCCCTTCTTACCTCCCTCTCTTCCGTTATTTTTATTCTAAACCTGAGTAGTTTCCTTCACTTTGTCTTCCAGTTTCATACCAACTAATTTTGTTAGCAAACCTCTTTTATGTTTCACAAGATCTTTCATATTTTACACTTTTTTAAGTAAAATTCTCTCCTGTTTTATGGATGCAATATTTTCACAAATCTAAGAAAACTAAAAAATTTTAAGTGTTCCTCTGTCTTTTGAATCATTTCTATTTCCTCCAGGCTCATTTTTATTTGTTTGCTTTTGGCCATTCTGTTTCATGGTACAGGCTTTGCTCAAGTGTTCTAATGATACTCACATGTCTTTTCATATTTAAGAAGAAAGCAAACAGATCAGCTGACTGGGAGCTCTGGGAATAAGGGTTCGGCTTATCAACAGGCAGGTTTTGCTGCATGTGAACAGGTGGGACACCAGCCATGCGTCTTGAGACTCCTCAATTCCAGAATGAAAAGGGCTTTACTCTGGGGCAGTAACCTTCACACTAGTCCTCCCGCAAAGAATATGCTCTGTTTCTTCAGAGAATATTCAGCTGGAAGACACCGACTGATCTGGGTTGACAGGGAAGACAGAGTGAGTGGAGCTAGCAGTTTCATGGAAGATATCTTCAATTTGTCTCGTTTTCATCTCCACTTCCTCCTTTCACCCCGCCTCCTTCCTGCACACACAGTCTCTAAGGACAGAGACTCCCTGTCACGCTCTTGGGCAATGTAGGTTCTCCTTTTCCTAAAGTCCAGGTGCACATTCCTACCCTGGAGCTTTCTTCACTCTGTTCTATTAGCCTATATCTCCATGTTTTCTTCCTTCTAGAGATTTGTTAAAAGATATGAACCGTTACCCCCATGTACATTTAGTCCTTTTAGTTTTTACACATTTACATTTTTTTTTAATTCTTTACTGTAGTTTTAATGCCATCTTTGAAAGAGTGGGGGGGGGAGGGTATGTTTCTGCCATTTTGAACTAAAGTCTATACAGTAATTTTTAAGCAATGCTCCAGAAAGCCAAGTTTGTGGGGAGAAAAGCAATAGAAGAAGCAAGGACAGACCCCCAAAATAAGAGATGAACAGGTGAGACCTTCCCACTCAACTAGAGCTCTCTGCTGTTATTTATAGTACTTCTACAAATTTCACTTGATTGGATCTTCCTACACGAAAAAATCAGAGAATAATTCGAGACAAAATGTAATCAAGTGCCAAACTAAGTGTTCCAGAAAATGAACTCTAGGTATGGGCTAGAAAGAGAAGGGTATTTGAGAGGATTCAGACTTACAGAGAGCTCTGGGGCCGAAAAGGCATGATAGGGCCAGATTCTCCAGGACCTTTTACACTTAAAAAATCTAGATTTTTATCCTGAACATGAAGGAGCAATTATAAGAAGGAAGTGAAAGCATTGGATGTGTTTTTGAAAGGTCACCCTGACTTAAGATACACAGAGGTGATCATCAGCAAGTGGGCAAGGATTTGAGAATTCTCATTTCTTCTCACTTGATCCTTACCTGTCCTACCCTTTGGAGACAGGACAGGAAGGCATTATGGCTACTCATAATTCACAGGTAAGGAGAGAGGCTCAACGAGATTATGTGATTTGCTTCAATTTTCACCAATAGTAAATGTCAGAGCCAAGCCAGGAATTTTGCCTTGTTTAAGTCCTTTTGAATAGATGAAAAAGCACTGTGGTAAACCATGTGTTTGTCCAAAACTAACCAGTCCGTGTCACCATCCAGTGTGGAGGATCACGCACCCACCTGGCCCCATCTCCCCACACCCCGGAGCTCCTACCACTAACTCCACAACTCTTTTTTTTTTATTGAAGTATCACTGATATACAATCTTATACAGGTTTCAAATATACAACACAGTGGTTCAATAGTTACCCATATCACTAAATCTTCACTCCCACTAGTGCAGTTACTATCTGTCAACATAGCAAGATGTTACAGAATCACTGGCTATATTCTCCATGCTGCCCTACCATCCCTGTGGCCAATTTAAATCATGACTGAGAATTTTTGTGTCCCTTTATCCCCCTCTCCCTCCCCACCCACCCACCTCAACCACCCCCCCGTGGTAACCATTAGTCATTTCTCAGTGTCTGTGAGTCTACTGCTGTTATGTTCATTCTGTTTTGCTTTATTTTTAGATTCCACAAATAAGTGAAATCTTATTGTATTTATCTTTTTCCACATGGCTTATTTCACTTACCATAGTACCCTCTAGATCCATCCATATTTTCACAAAACGCAGGATTTCTTTCTTTTTATGGCTGAATAATATTTCACTGTGTATATGTACCAACTCTTCTTTATCCATTCATCTACTGATGGACACTTAGTTTGTCCATATATTGGGTATTGTAAATAATGCAGTGATAAACATAGGGGTGCATATGTCTTTTTGAATCAGGGATTTTGTTTTCTTCACTCTCCAACTGTTTAGAGCCTTGCTTCCCAGTCACCCCAGGTAATCTACAGTTCAACAGGATAAGGAAGACCACAAGGTGAATTTATTTACTATGTACCCTTTCTTCTCTTCCAAAATCCCTTTATGAATACTGTCCTGGGCTAAAGAGAGTCCCCCCAATAATTACGTCCACTTGGAACCTCAGAATGTGGCCTTCCTTGGAAATAGGGCCCTTGCAGATAAAATTTGTTAAGATGGTGTCATACTGTATTAGGTGGGTCCTAAACCCAATGACTGGTATTCTTATCAGAAGGTCAAGTGAACACAAAGAGTCACACAGGGAAGAAGGCCACGTGATGATGAAGTTAGAGATCAGGGAGGCGCACTTAGAAACCAAGGAATGTCAAGGATTGCCAGGAGCCGACAGAGGCTGGGATTAGGCAAAGAAGGATTCTCATATAGGCTTCAGAGGGAGCATGGCCCTGCCAACACCTTGCTTCCAGATTTCAAGCCTCCACAACTGTGAGAAAATAAATCTCTATTGTTTTAAGCCACCCAGTGTGTGGTAATTTGTTACAGCTACCCTAGGAAACTAATATAAATACTAAATTCAAAGCCAGGCAAAAACAAAAGGAAAAGACGTAATTAACTGCATTTAAGATGATCACACACACACCCCCAAAAATTACAAAACATCGAAAGGATTTAACAGAAAAATTAAAAGCTGACTCTTGGTTTTGGTGCGATTCCAGATGTTTTCCTGGTTGCTAAGTTAATAAAATAAAGATGATGTAAACTGAAAATATGGCCTTTGAGAGAGAAGGGGCTCTGCAGAGCTGAAGTTCAGGAAAACTGACCCTTGTCCCCACCAGGCTGCTCTTGTCCATTGGGTTTCTGGGCCTCCACACTGCTCCTCACTGTGGGAACTAACACTTCTTAACTGGGTGCCTCACTGGGCTAGACACTTGACTAGCTTTACTTAACTTTATCTTCACAACATCCCTGAGTGGCAAATATTAAGCTCTCCGTTACTATTTGTTGACCAGCAGACTAATCCTGAGAGGCACGTATTAGCCTGCTTCAGTAAACTGTGTGCTGTCATGGAAAGCTTTCTGGCAGATGATCTCTGAGGCCCCTTCCAAAGTTTTGAGTGCTACGAATTCTTTGCCTCTGTCTCTTAGCTAAGCCATGATGCAGCCAACTTCAAGAAAGGGCTTTCCTTGTCAATGAAATTCTCCCTGTTTCCTGAGCTCCCGCTAAGCTCAGAAGTAAATACACATTAGGGCAAAGTAGAACACTTCTTTGTGCTGGCTTTTTGCCCACATCAAGCTGAGTGAACAAAAATCCAAAGGTGATTCATATTTGGCCTTGGTACAGAGACATCAGCCATATAGGCACGTACACACACCCTTGTCTCTCACACATGCTTACCCCAGCCATGTGCTTGTTACCAAGGCCTTACTGGCCTGAGTTGGTATCTGGCCTGACTGGTATCCCAGTGGGGAGGGATGGTGGAAGGTAAGCAAGGGTAAGCCTGCTCACAGTTAACCACAAAGCTGGTAGATTTCCAAGATTAAACCTTCAGGACCACGCTGCATTTAACCTCCTCAAATGGACTCCTTAGGTATCTGTTATAGACGACAAAAATACAGCAAAGTTTGAAACCCCTTTTAACCTAAAGTAAAGAAGAAAAGCAGAAAACCCACTAGACTGAGAACTACAATGTGGGCTAGATGCCATTCTATTGCCAATTGCTAAACATGTGAGCCTGGACAACTCTCAGTTTTGATTGATGAAGGGAGATTGAGCCATCTATGGGGCAGCTCCACAATTCCTCACCCAATGGGCAAAACCCTTCACCATCTGTCCTCAGTTCCCTGGACTCCCCACTGCTTGCATACTCCCCACACTGCTGTCCACACACACCGGCATTTGCACAGCCATTCCCTGCCTCCGGAGTGCCCTTTCCAGTCCAACCCCTCAGTGTTCAAATCCAACCTTCCCTTCAAGGCTAAATCCAAAGGATTTTACAAAGCATTCCTGGATGCCTGTTTGAAATCATCTCATTCTTCAGCTACAGTGCACTCTACCCATGACGAGATTTGACTCTATCTCATATCTTAGTTATTTTGGGGTATATTGGTTAACACCTGCCTCCATTAGTCTGTGAGCCTCTTGAAGGCACGTTCTGCACCTGGTTCATCTGTGAATCCTTTCACTGCTAGCACATGCTCAGAGAGCCTACAGAAGTTGGCCAAGGACACAGACCTCATTAGTTATAGTTCTTGTCATTGTGGTTCTTCTCACATTTTCATTTGAGGCCAGAATCCCAGGAGACTAATAAAATTGGTTCATGCAAATAGCTCTACGTCAGGTGACAAATCAAGTTTTATATGCATATTACAAACTTTGAGGCACATTAATGACTATATTAAAAAAAAACAATATTGCTCATGTGAACCTGCATAAGATTGTATACCAATGATACCTTAATAAAAAAAAATTGAAAGGCAATCTCACCCTTCATTTGTTTGGTTGAGCCCAGCTCTGGGAAGCAGACCTCCGTCTGCCTGATCTTTGTCACCAAACGACCTAAATACTTCAGCCCAACAGGCATACCAGGGCTAGGCCTGGGTTCTGGATTCTGTGCATGCTCCTCAGAAAGACACGTGTGGGTTGCTTTTGAAGCTGGTTGTGGTGGGGAGAGGAAATGTTTGCTTAGCAACAGTTTAAGACAGAAAATGCTCCCCCTCCCAGTGCACCCCACAGCCATGCAGCCTGACCTCAAGCTAGAGGATCAGAACATTTCTTGAAGAATAATGGATCTGTTTGCCTTTGGAGTCATGACCTGTTTCTTCTAATTAAGACAAACATTATATCTCAGTATAACATGAACAAGTGAGGAGAGTGAGAAGGTTTTGAAAAATGAAGCACTTTTGTAAATTATCTAATCCTATTTGTTTTGTTTCCCAGGAGTCACCAGCCACTCCTACTTGAAGCCTGATATGGCAAACACCATCTATTTGTCCTTGACAGACTGAAATTATATTTAAGGCCATCTTTGTGATTAGAAATAGTCATAAATTACCAGGCAGAGCCATCTATTTATAAATATAATGAACAATCAAAAGCATTATATACAGCCATAAATAAATATCACAGTGCTCACCCTTTTCCAGCAATCAAAGCTAGATAGGAGGCCGAGTGGCCCCATTCTGCTGACCCTCACCTGCCTGTTGAGTGAGACTGTCCACTTTCCCTAGGCTGCCTGAGAAAAACTGACTAAGTGTACGATCCCATCCTAATGTTTGCACATTAAATGTTGGTAATCAAACACCATTAATCACCCCCACAGGGCCTAATATTGATTTGCATCTTGGAATTTCTAGCATTTAAGAGCTCTGCTCTGACATCAGACAATGGAATCAGATGGCCTCCTAGCTTCACCAATCACCAGCCAAGACACTGAAAAGAAGTTAATAAAACTCTCTCAGCCTCAGTTTCCTTATGTGTGAATAGGAACAATAATAGTGCCTCCCTCATAGGTTAAGTTAAGGAGTAAGTTAGATAATGTACATAAATCACTTAGAAGAGTGCTTGGCAGATAAGCACCAATCAAACACATGTTCACTTCTTTTATTCCTCAAATGTATTTCTTGCTTGAAATGGAACTTGACCTGCTTTGCCTTGCTTTATGTATCTTAGAAAACAAGTGAGAACAGAGCAACACACACACACACACACACACACACATACACATGCATATACACACAGTGGGGATTGTGTGCTAACAGTGTAGTTCCTAGTAACACCTGGCTGGGAGCAACTATGAGACTATCAGGTTCCAGTACATAGGCTGCATTCCCCCCAAAAGCACAGCCTGCAGCAAAGGTTTGAGTGCAAGTTGTTTACTTGAGAATGTGATCTCAGGAAGCAAAAATAGAGGAGAGAAGTAAGGAAGAGGAAAGCCAAAAAAAGGAGGCATTACTGAGCTGGTTAGCATTATTTGAGACTGGATGCCAGATCCCGTGGGACCACAGAGGATGCCCAGGTTGTCCACCAGGGAAGAAGCAAGCTTTGACTCATCATCCAAGGGTTGCCCCATGGAGTATGACTTCCCACATAATTTCATCTGCCATGACAATCTTGCATTTGTACCTCACTTAATATACTTCTAGGAGCCATGCATACTATTGTTATACTCAAACCATCTCTCAGAGTCCTTGCCAGCATCCTCGTTCTGTATCTCAGGAGAGCACACCCAAATCAACAAACTCTCCCTTATCCAAGCCTGTGTTCCATGCTCTCCTTGATTGAGCACTCTCAGAATTCAGTCCCATAAATACTGCCCCAGCTCCTGTTGGTATATCCTGACTAGATCCTGTGGCTCCTCTAAGGTATGGACCCTCTTCTTCATCAAACCCAGCACATCTTCAGCATGGTTCCATTGTGACTTAAGCCTTACCCAAAGAGTAGTCTGGCCTTTGCCCTCAGCTCCTGGGAGATCATCTCTGAGCCCCAGGAATGTCTTGCCTGATAAAAGTATCTTTGTTTACCTGCGGGCCTTTGACCACAGAAGACAGTCTAGCAGTGTGATTATGGTTGGTGCTTTGGGCCACAGTGTATCAGCTTGACCTCTGAAGGAGTTGGAGACTGAGGCTCAGCCATGTAGACAGTCAACCATATCTACCCCAAATAAAATCCCTGAACACTAAGGCTCAGGTAGGCTGATAGGGTTATCAATACTCCATCTGTTTTATCACACATTATTGTTGGGGAAATTACTGCTGTCCACAGTTCTACTGGGAGAGGACAGCTGAAGCTCCATATGTGAAGTTTTCCTAGACTGTCCTATGAGTCTCTGTCCTCAGATGACTTTAATCTGTGTCCTTTCATTCTAATAAACTGTAATCATAAGCATAACAGCTTTTAGTGAGTTATGGGAGTCCTTCTAGTGAATCCTTAAACCCAGAGATCGCCAAACTCTGCATTTGATATCAAAAGTGAAGGTGGTCTAGTGGAATTTTGCTCCTCTCCACTTTGAGCAGTCATTGGACATGATACCTGTCACATGTGGAATGGTGGTGACTTTGGGTGTGGTTTTCTTCTGCCAGGGCAAACCCAGCAGAGGGCTAGCAGCTAGGGGCTTCCTGCTAGTAATACTCTCACAGACAAGGGAATGAAGTTCTTCGTTCCTGAAGAAAGTGTGACCAGCCCATCACTGCACCCACCAGAATGGGATGGACTTTATCATCAGACATACAGGACTGGATTAAAGTTTCTTTGAAAAAAAAGGAAGAAAATTAACATGGCCACTAAAGGGGAAGTGTGCCTCACTGAATGTAGACAAAGTTGTATGACTTTCATTTTTTTTTTAATACTAGAAAAGGGCATGGTTGTTTCACAGAAAGAATCTGTGTCATTGTGTGTCCATCCATGACTTTGACCATGATTTCCTCAGCAGCTCACCTAGTAGAGTAAGTCTTTCAATGCTGATTTCTAATAACCATGGCCAAAAGCATCATTATAACCAGATTCCATAGCCCCTTGCCATACCCCTCTCAGCAAGTATCCACATACAGACTTGAACAATTTTCCTAAAATTGGAAACCTATATGTAAAAATTGGAAGCCAAAACCATACCACTGCTGTGTGGCACTTTGTTTATAAGCTGGACAATCCTCTTTGTGATTTACATCATGCTGAACAAGACCAAAGGAATAATCTGAAGCCCTGGATGGGCGTCAAGATTGCATTATCCTCATAAGAACACAATTCTAACAGTAAACAACAATCAGCTGTACTAAGCAATGACGATACAATACACACCCAATTCCAGGCCAGTTTTGCTAAGGTCTTCTGCTATGGGTCTATGGCCATTGGCCAAAGTGTACAGCAGCTATTAATGCTTTAACGGAGATTTCAAAAGATCATCAGGCTTCCACTGGCCTTCCCTATCTGCTATCTACCCCACTCCAAAGTTGTAATCACTTTCTCCTACTTAGAAAGACTGTTTGTTAAACATCTCTGGAAGAAGAATTTCCTCAACTTCCCTTGGTAATTATTTCCTATGTTCTTTAGCCCTGAAAGTTGAATGAAATAAATTTTAAGACATTTCCTGCCATACTGTCAATGAAAACAGATATGCATTATTCTGCTCTGGTCTGAATTCTAAGTGTTCAGTAAATATGAAATTTCTTCTTCTC
Organism: Manis pentadactyla; assembly: GCF_030020395.1. Classification (NCBI taxonomy): domain Eukaryota; kingdom Metazoa; phylum Chordata; class Mammalia; order Pholidota; family Manidae; genus Manis; species Manis pentadactyla. The sequence continues at coordinate 178,429,581 of NC_080020.1, read as the reverse complement.
TTCCTCCTACCCCTTTAGACACTTGGCAATCAATCACGTTAATATTCCACTAACCCTAGCAAAGTCAACAGCAGTCTCACTGATGGCTCTCCTAAATCAAATGATTTATCATTGCTGCACAAAGGAGATGGATTTCAAACTAGGAACCACAAAAGGATAGATCATGCCAAAGTCTGAATTATTTTCCAGAAAGGGCCCTGGTAAAGCAGGGTTTTCTCCCAGAATAAATCCATCCGTAAGTCCTAAACAGAGTGAGCATTAAGTCTACCATTGAAGTATAGTCTTCTTTTTCAAAACTGAGTGCAGGAGGTTTCTTTCCTAATTAAACAGTTAATTAACTTCTCTTCCATCCTTTTTTATCATGACAGATGGATGCGTAAACATAAGATTGTGAGTTTAATGCTTATCTTAAGCAGTGCTATTTTATAGCTTTAAAAGGTATTCCAGTCATCACTCTAATTGCTACATATACAAAGCAGATTACAATAATGCAACCTGAACTTGAATTTTGGGAGAAAAGTGGAAGAAATCAGAAACCTCAAGCACCTTTTAATACTCAGAAACAAGCTATAGGATTATCTCTCTCAGGTTGACAAATACAAATGCCCATAATAAGCAAGTTAGAAGGAAGGCTAGTAATGCAATCAGGTGTGCTGAGGACTCTATTGCTGGGGAGCAAAATCCCACAAGAAGTAGGTAGGAGCTGTTCGGAAACAGAGTATTCTTGTCTTACCCAGTGTTTTCAGATCTGATTTTTCTAGAGAAGCTGGAAATTCAGGCTCATGTAAAAATATAACCATTGCTAAAACTCAAAATCCTGGGAGCCAATCAAAACTTTCTGAATGCCAGAGTTAGCTCATTCAGCACCAGTACGTGACCTCTTGATTAAAAACAGATGAGACTCAGATTATTAAGTAAAAGGTAGCTTAGTCAACACCCAAGATCCTTTCCATCTCTGCAAAATACTGCTATACGATAAATTTAGTGGTATAAAAGAAGGATTTTATTATCCTCAGGATTCTGTGATAGGAAATTTGGATAGGACACAACGAAGATGGTCTGCCTGTGTGCCACAGCATCTGAGCTTCAGCTAGGAAGATTCAAATGTCTAGGGGTAACTGATTGATGGGGGCTGTAATCACCCAGAGCTGCTTCAGTTGTATGTCTACCATCTGGGCTGGGAAGTCTCAAAGTTTTCACGTAGCTGGAACTATCGGCTGTAGCTGCCCTGTTAACCCATGTAGCAGCTCCGTGCGTTTTGGACTTGCACATCCCAGGGTGGCATCTGCATAGTGGGCTTCTGATGGTTCAGGGTTCCAAGAGCAAATGCTCCAGTCAATAAGGCAGGAGCTCATGGCCTTCCGTGGCCCAGTTCCAAAAGCCACATAGCAGCACTCCATTGTCCTCCATCGGTGGAAGCAGTCCCAAGTCCACCCGGATTTAAAGTGAGGAGACACAGACTCAACCTCTCAATCTGAAAGGAGTCAAAGAACTTGCAGCCACTTCTTTTAAAACCACCAGAGGTGGGAAAGCTCATGTTTGGATGCCAGAAAGAGCTGGATTCAAATCCTGACTCTACTTTTTACAGAGCAGCATTAAGCAAATTATTTAACATCAATGATCCCCAATTTCCTCATCAGATTAGAAATGTGTGTGAAGCCCATGACCCACCATGAGTGTTCAGTGAGGTAACTATTATTTCCATTTTTATCATATTGTAGAAAATGATTATAAGGACTTTCTTACTGGAGTCCCTTGTAGCTTTATGAACTTATCACAGGGTCAGTGACTGATCTGACAGGCATTTCATTTACTGACAACACACCCTGAGTGCCTGAGTTGATACAAGGAAGGCAACCTACAAACAAATTATGACCCAACTAGAGTGTAACAAGGAATTCTCATACCAATCTCATGATGGTGCTGGCTTTGACTTGCTCAAAATATACCAGTCTCGAGTCAATCAAAATATACCAGTCTCATGATGCTAGCTTTGACTTGCTCAAAATACTGAGCAAAGCAGCACCCTTTGACTATGGATGCCTGCTCTGGAGTCTCAGGAATAAAAAACCCCTACTTGCAGGTTTTAGGAGAAAAAGGAAGTCAGAAATACTGAGTAGGGAGAGGAAATGATCCTACAGTGCTTGTCTGCTTCAAGTGGAAGGAGGCTTTTAGTATCTGCACATGTTATAAATAATATAATCACCCCTGTGCAATTGGACAGTGCTAATGGAGCCAGTGAAGCCCGCAGTATGTAATATTTATATGAAAGAGGAAATGATTTCATTTTCGTTTTACTTCTGGTACAGCAAAGCATTTGAGTAGCACACAATGAGCCTTTCAATTACATGTTTAATTCATTCAGATGATTTGCACACAGCCAGGAGATCTTAATCCCAGGGATTCTTAGCAAGAATGTTGTTCAGTTAATAAAGTTCTTAGAGGCTTTTTGGATTAGATTCTACTTAACACCGTTTCACAGACTAACCCACCAGAGGCTCAGCAAGCAATAGCAAAAGTTTCCTCTGCTCTGTCAGTTCCTCAGAGATGGCTTCTTGCACATCCCAAGCCAGACCAGCTGAGCATACAGTAGGGCCCTGTATCTCTCACCTTTGTGATTAAATAGTCATTTGTGTAATTACTTGTAATTGTCTAGGTCCCAGACTAGACTAAAACTCCATGTGGTCAGAGACCAGGTCTTACCTATCTCCAGTGCCCAAAACAATGCCTCACTCATGGTCTTAGTGTTTAGTTCAATTTGGTACATGCCTAATCAACAATATATCATTGCTTATTCTGGCAAAATAAATTATAGACATAAGATGTAATATTATGGTACAATTACCATTTATGATGTAGATGCATAGTTATTGACATGAAAAGGAATCCATGGATTTGTTTTCCAAATCAAGCTATAAAATAGTATACATAGCAGATAGTAGAGAGTAGTGCTTAAGACTGTTTAATGAATGTAGGCAAGTTACCCTCTGTGAACATCGGTTCCTCATCTGTAAAAGAAGGACTAATAATAATCCCAAGTATGAAGAGCTATTAGAAGGACTGGCTGATAAAATTAATTAAAATAAAATAAAAATAAAATAAATCTCAGCAAAGTGCCTGAGACATACTAAATGCATGATAAATATTATCTATGTTGAAGACAACAATCTCAATTTTATGGAGGAAAGTACATTTCTATGTGCATATAAAAAACTCAGACTATTCACATCAAATTGTTTATATGAATATGTTGGTGGGATGTTAGATTTCTTTTTTATTTTCTTTTCATATTTTTCTAGACAATAAGGCCATTTTAATTTGAGATAGGAAGTAATAACTGCATTTTCTTTTGTAGCACTAGCTGATAAAACAGAATATTTTGGAGATGGCTTGTCCAGAAAATGCCACTTATTTGAGGGAGGAAAACCAAACGAAGGTTTAAGATGGTAACTGGAGAAAAGTGTTTACCTGGTCTCATTCTCTACATTCCATTGAAATGACACAGAAAATGTACAAACAAAAATAAATTTTAGCAGAGCTCAAAAACCAAGAGAGTTGACACTAATATATCAGAACTTTGAGGATTTTTCTAGAAAAAACAGGTGGAAACAGACCTAAAAATCTATAATTCTATAAAGATAAATGAGAAGCCCTCCAATAAGGAGCTCTAAAACAATACTGTGATCACAGGCAGGAGGGATGAAAGAAGGAATGGGTGGTAGGCCCCCTCACTGATTTTAAAAGAGTGGAAGCACTGTTTCCATGCCCTGGTAGAGTACCTGAAGCTGGCTTTTGACCTCGAATACAGCTCTAAAATATGGGAATTTTGATACAGAAGACTGTCAGAATAGATACTGGAACTGAGACAAAGTAACTTCTCAAGGAACTTTGGGCTACCTCAAGGGAAGAAACAAGCCTTCATCTGAAGACAAATTGTTGGTTGCCTATAGAATAAGTCCAGCCTAACTAAGGACCCATAACCATTCACTCCAGAATGACCACCAACACCTCCAACCAAATCTGTGGTTACTGCCCAGGGAAACGAGGATTTCCATTTGCACTGGAGAAAGATATCCCACTATCAGTTTGTGGGTAAAATTATAATATTTCCAGAATATCTCGCCTGGCTTTGGTGCATTTGTATATCCTCAGGGGTGGAGAGAAGTTCATCTCCATGTCAATGGGTAATTACCTGGGCAACCGAGGGCGTGTCTGAACCGGATTGGTTAAGGGGAGGGGCTGGCTTGCATGCTTCTCCCAGAGCAGGGGAGAGAGAGGGCGCTGGACTACAGTTGATAAGCAATAAACGGGTTTTAAACTTTATTTCTCCCTTTGACTGATTTCAGTTTTCAGAGGTATTTTGCCCTGGAATTTCCTCTCCCTGGGATTTCCTCTCCCCGGGTTTATACAGTTCTATTCATTTACATATATTTACCTAAAAATACTATCCGTCATAAAATACTATCCAACATTCACTAGAAATAACTAACAGAATGAAGGGAAGGAGGAAGGAAGGAAGGAAGGAAGGAAGGAAGGAAGGAAGGAAGGAAGGAAGGAAGGAAGGAAGGAAGGAAGGAAGGAAGGAAGGAAGGAAGGAAGGAAGGGAGGGAGGGAGGGAGGGAGGGAGGGAGGGAGGGAGGGAGGGAGGAAGGAAGGAAGGAAGGAAGGAAGGATGGAAGGGAGGAAGGGAAGAAGGAAGGGAGGAAGAAGGGAGAGAGAGGAAGGGAGGAAGAGAAGAAGGAAGGGAGGAAGAAGGGAGAGAGAGGAAGGGAGGAAGAGAAGAGCAAAAATGAAAGCAAAAGGATAGTTGTAGCTTGTCCAGAGGAATCTTGGAATGCCAGGGTTGGAAAAATTCTTAACTGTCAGTAGTGAGAAAAAAAAGCAGGCTACAATCAAAAGAACAAGAATCTGCCTGACATAGGGCTTCTCCTCTGTAACTGGGATCTAAACGCAGTGGAGCAACGTCTTCATGTTCTTGTGAAATACTGTGATGAACCAAAAATTCCAGACTCAACGATCATTTAAGTGTCAGGGCAAAATAAAGACATTTTCAGACACATGAGGACCCAGATGTTTTAAAACTCAGAAAACTTTTCTCAACAAAGTATATAAGTATATACAGTAATAAAATGGAAGATGAATCTAAAAATGAGAGGAAGTTGTTTAAAAGAAAGTGAGTAAGAGCAACCATAAATGTATAGTCAATGCTAAGTAAATTTTAGTAATATGGCCTTGAACAAGGAGAAGCTGGATGCCCGTTCTTAAATGCTTAGCTCAGGAGTGCCTCACATCAACTTCTGCTTAAAGCCCACTGGCCAGGACTAGTTCACAGCCACATCTAACAGCGAGGGGCTGGGAAACCCAAGAGAGGGCATGAATATTATATTCCATGAATATGGAATATCCTAACCATAGTTCAGAATGGTTTTATCTTCTCAGTGGACTATATCTTTCAACACGTTATATGCCCCCTTTGGCCATATAATGGGTTTCACACGGGAATCTATTTTCTTAGAAATCAGTATTGTCCCATGTATCTGTTTTGGGTATAAGTTGTCTGCTCTAAGTTTATCCACCTCTTTATTTTCCAACTTTCTATGTCATTTCAATTTTTTTCTTGTAAACATCAAATAACTGGAATTCATTCTATAACTCAATCTAAGTGTCTCTACCACTAGGTTATTTTAATATAAACACTTTTATTTTGATAACAGACACTTGACAGCATAACTATTGCTGTTCCTGTTAGGCTGGAGAAAGGAAAAACAAGGACATGCAAACAGAACAGAGAGATGCCATAGGGGGAGAACAGACCAGACCCCAAAGTCCATGCCGTATATGGAAAGGGGACAGCTCTCCTAGAATTCCATCCTGATGTGCCAACTAAGACCCGGATGTCAGCCTCCTCCCTCTTGGAAGGAAAAAAGTTTCTAATTGTCTATTATGTCACCTTTAGCCAATCATACCTCTCCACACCCCCTAAGATAGCTTGCCCACTCCTCTCCCTCCTAATCCTTTATAAGCCCCCCACCTCCCCAACCGGGTGTGACTTCTCTGGCCTCTGGCAAGAAGGCCACAGAACCTCACCCGGGGGTATTTAAATAAATTACCTGGCCCTTTGTTGCCTCTCTTTGCCTGCTTATTCCAGCTAGAATTTATCTTACAGTTCCTACCATCTTTTTTGCTTCATGTACTATCTTTGAGTGTTTCTTCCTTCTTCTTCCTATTTTTGCTGATTAAAGCAGTTATCTTTGTTCCCTTTTTTGCTCTAATGGTTTGGAAATTACATGTTCTATTTCCACTTTTGTCAAGATTAAATTTATACTGAACACATATATTTAAAATTTTTAATTAAAGATTAAAAAATAATTTGTATACATGAGCTCCTCCTGGTACAAAGTAAGATGTTTATTATGCTTCCACTCTACTCTTTCCCTTTGCGCCATCCTCTGCTTGCCAAAAACATTCGAAATTCTTGTTTCCTACTTTTATTATTATTATCATCATCATTATGTTAAAACTAGGTCTCTATTTACTAATATACCATTTCTTAAAATTGCCAGTAAGGTGTATTCTGGGAATACAATGAAGGTTCAAATTTAGGACATTAACTATTGCAATTCACTATATTAACTCAGTAAATAAAATGCCCCTAACTTGATAAAAAGAGTTACAGAAAAGATCATACTTTAGAGTGAAATCGTAGAGGCATTTCATTAAAATTCAAACCAGAGAAAGCTAGTATACAGAATTATTCTGGAGGTCCTAATCCATGCAATTACATAAAAAAGGTAAATAAAATTCCCAAGTATTCAGGAAAAAGAGAAAAAAACTGCCATTATTGTCAGATGGTATGATAATCTATTTTTTTAAAAGCAAAGAAAATAAACCAGAAAATAGAGAATGAATAAGAAGTTTTCCATATACTGATCTTGTAATTGGCCAATTACAAGATCAATATATAGAAAAATCAATAGATTTGTACATCAAACAAAAAAAAAAAACCCAATAGTAATTGCAATGAAAATTTTAAATCCCCAAAGGAATAAGAACTATAAAAATACTTACAATTAACCAAGTAAGGAAATGCATAAACCTTATGAAGAAAACTATTTTACTGAAGTACTATGAGAATTTTTTCCAAGTGGATGGGAAGACTACATGTTGTAAAATATCAATTATCCTGTAAGTAATTTATAAACTTGGACAAAGGCTGGTCAGAATATCAACAGCATTTTTTATGGAACCTAAAGAGCTGAATCTCTGAAGTTCACTTAGAAAAGCAAGTACACGAAAAATAGCCAAGGTAAAAAAAATGACAGCATTTTACAAGATGATATTGGCATGATACTAGGCATAGAACAGACAGTTTCATGTACAGCAAACTTAGTACATGACAAAGGAAGGATGAGCCAGACAATAAATGATGTCAGGACAAATGGCTATCCATTGGAGGAAAGGTATAAAATACAGATTCTTACCTTACAAGAATATATCCTTGCTAGATTGAAGATCTAAATACTAAAAAGTTATCAGAAGGAAGTTTAAGACAATAACTTGATAATCTTGGAGAATGTTTTTCTAAGCAAAACACAAAATGTTTAAATCATAAAAGGAAAATTTACTTGTTTGAAGACTCACAAATTTAAAACATCTCTAAAGCAAACCACACAATAAACAAACTTCAAAGGAAAGCAATAAACCAAGAGGAAATATGTGCACCCTAATAGGGTTTCTACCTATGCATAAACAGTGCCTAGAAATTGGTAAGAACAATTCTTTTTAAAAAGTGACCTAGACCATCAACAGAACAAAAAGGCATCCTGCAATATGGGAGAATATATTTGTAAATGACATATCTGACAAGGGGTTAACATCCAAAATATATAAAGAACTTACACGCCTCAACACCCAAAAAGCAAATAACCTGATTAACAAATGGGCAGAGGATATGAAGAGACAGTTCTCCAAAGAAGAAATTCAGATGGCCAACAGACACATGAAAAGATGCTCCACATCACCTAATCATCAGGGAATTGGAAATTAAAACCACAATGAGATATCACCTCACACCAGTAAGGATGGCCAGCATTGAAAAGACTAAGAACAACAAATGCTAGCAAGGATGCAGAGAAAGGGGAACCCTCCTACACTGCTGGTGGGAATGTAAGCTAGTTCAACCATTGTGGAAAGCAATATGGAGGTTCCTCAAAAAACTAAAAATAGAAATACCATTTGACCCCAGAATCCCACTCCTAGGAATTTACCCAAAGAATACAACTTCTCAGATTCAAAAAGACATATGCACCCCTGTGTTTATCACAGCACTTTTTACAATAGTCAAGATATGGAAGCAACCTAAGTGTCCATCTGTAGATGAATGGATAAAGAAGATGTGGTACATACACACAATGGAATACTACTCAGCCATAAGAAAGAAACAGATTCTACCATTTGTAACCACATGGATGGAGCTGGAGGACATTATGCTCAGTGAAATAAGCCAGGTGGAGAAAGACAAATGCCAAATGATTTCCCTCATTTGTGGAGTATAACAATGAAGCAAAACTGAAGGAACAAAATAGCAGCAGACTAGGAGACTCCAAGAAGGAACTATTGGTTACCAAAGAGGAGGGGTGTGGGAGGGCATGTGGGGAGGGAGGGAGAAGGGGACTGAGGGGTATTATATTTAGTACACATGGTGGGGGATCATGCAGAGAACAGTGCAGCACAGAGAAGGCACACAGAGGATCTGTGGCATCTTACTACACTGATGGACAGTGACTGCATTGGGGTATGGGTGGGGACTTGATAATATGGGTAAATGTAGTAACCACATTGTTTTTCATGTGAAACATACATAAGAGTGTATATCAATCAAGCTTAATAAAAATAATTTTTTAAAAAAGCGACCTAGATATGATTGAGCAATTAGCAGAAGAAACACAAATGACAGGTAACAGGAAAAAGCAATATTCAGCCTCACTAGGAATCATGGAAATGAATTAAAGCAAAATAGCCAATACCACTTGTTATCTCACAGATTGGCAAAATTTTGAAAGATTGATAATATTTACATATGCAAAGAAATTGACAAAATGGATAAACATACCTTTTGGAAGCAATACAACTCAGCACTTGCTTTTTTTCGTGGCCAACTTGATGGCATCTAGTCAACCATGCAGACTTTGGAGGACAGATTCTACAGAATGCTCCTAATAGGGTGCAAGCTGAGCCATGAGCAGTGGATGTTGACTGATCCTGTTCATTTGGAGTCAGTCTAACGTCCATCCCTAAGAGAAAAGTTACATCAATTGTGTTGCAATGCAGCCACTTAGACAATGAAGGTAGAGCCTTGACACCCCAGGTGGAAGGATTTCTAAGACTTTGTTAAGAGGAGAAACAAATCACAGAATAATAAAGATAGCTGGATCCATTTATCTCTTTTAAGCTACATAGATGTGTTTTATATCTATATTTAAATGCACAAGAAAAAGTCTGAATGATACAAACAAAGGTTAGCAGTGGTGACCCACAGGGAGGACAGCGATATCCAAGGAAGGAAGTAAATTGGGGTTCTGACTTTCTATTCTCTATACACCTGTACTGTTTGAATTTTTACAGGAAGCAATTCTGTTCTAGCCCCTGGGCCCTCTCTGAGCTCACATCCATTCGGGTAAGGCAGCTAAAGTCATGTGGCATGTGAAAAGAGCTTAAAATACACTCTGTGAACAAAAGCCTTATCCCAAATTTTATCATGTTTTTCTGGCTTATTTTCACCCCATGTGTATGTATATGTCTGACCATTCTGTGCGTATCTCTGTGAGAGCCCTTAAACCCTTATGCAGGCTTTCAGTAATTACCATGAACAGCAGAGGTCCCGAGTCTGCAGCCCTGGGACTCAGCCCACCCGCGTCCTCTCAGCAGCTGGAACCATTTGAAATCTGAAACTATACTAGCTTCTCCACACCTCGTTTTCTTTATCTATAAAATGCAGTGGCTGGCCCAGGGCTCTCCAAGTCCCTTCCACTTCCTAACCTTCAGGTTTCATGTTCTGGGCACCGTCTTCTCTCCACACCCTAAAGGGCACTGCGGCAGCAAAGTGTGACTACTCGGTTTCCATCACCAGCACAGATAATGAAAGCTGGACTGTAGATCCATGTGGGGACAGGAGCTGATGAGGAATTAGTGAATCACTGTCAGAATTTACACGGAAAATCACTATCATTTCCCCACTTCTCATTTGGAGGACACATCATTCGTGTGTGCTGGGGGCCTCTCTGTGAGGATCTGATGTGGCCCCAGGCCAGCAGTCACAGTGACTCACGGATCCCAGCCAGGTGTCCCCTCTGGGGACCAACTGTCCCTGGGTGCTCTGCCCTTGTCAATAAAACTGTTGTCACAGCACCTGTTGCCTTGGTTCTGTTTATTTATGTATTTTTCTGTTTTCATATTTATTTATTTCCCCCACCTGATTTGCCATATCTAAATGATAATATACATTCAAGAATATATATAAAGAATAGGTGCAATTTTAGAGCAATGATACAAATACCCACCTACACCCACTGTCATGTCTCCACACGCCACCCTGTGACAGCATTGCTTTTCCTATTGACCAGTGTTAACTACTGTCCTGATTTTTTGTCATGAATAAGTCCCTTCTTTTTCTGTACACTTGGACCAAATACGTAGAATTACCTGTTAAAGAAACAAATTTTCTTCATATAGGTCTTATGAGGATTAAATGAGATAATCCTTAAAATGTTTAGCACAATACCTGACACATAGTAGGTACTCAAAAATTCCATCTATTGTCATTATTCTTTTAAACTTCCATTAACACAGGGCAAAAGATCTTTTGCTTGTTCAGTACCTCATCTCTTCAGTTCTTAATCACCTATTATGGGTCCTCTCATCTCTATCATGCCAGATGCTGTAAAGCCATATAGTTTGGGATTTTCTAATCTTTTATTTTTACATAATTATAGACTTACAAGAAGTTGCAAAAGTAGTACAGGGAGGTTTTGTGTACCTGCCACCCAGCTTCTCATGACATCTTACAAATCTAGACCACATTATCTAAACCAGGGTGTTGACACTGATAGCTCACAATTAACTGGACAAGAGTCCTGCCTTGGATTTCACCAAATTTTGCATGGGCTTTTTTTTGGTATGTCCTTGAATAACCCTGTGACATTTTATCCTCTGTGTAGACTTGTGCAACCACAGTCACTATCAAGATAGAGAACTGTTCCCTCACCGCAAAGGAATTCCCTGTGCTATCTCTATGGTCACACCCTTCCTCCCTTACCTAATCCCCGGCAACCACTGATCTGCTTCCCGTCTTCGTAATTTTGTCATTTTGAGAATGTTATGCATGTGGAATCATGCAATGTGCAACTCTTTGAGATAAGCTATGCAGTTTTCACTCATGAGAAACTGACCTTACATCCTGACCCTGGATTTCTTGACAGGGAGAATTGCTTGACTAGGTTTTCACTGAGAATTAATTCTATCTTCAGGTAATGTAGAGTGTTCCTCTTAACCCTGAGGAAATCTGAGAATCTAGTGAAACTCTGAAGATAAAGGATTTAACCATTAAAATTCACCAGGACACTGAAGGTGTCCGTGAGGCATCCTGAATGGAAGGGAGAGGGAAGGAGCAAGCAATAACCCTGGAACTAGATCCTCTAAGATAACTGGAAGTCCAGCCGGGAACTCTGTAATTAATGGCAAGCACCTTCCAGGGGTATACCTGGAAATTATCAAGCTTGGAAGGGGTCTATATATGTTAAAAATGAGTTTCAGATACTTTTCTCCATTCTTCCCACCCACAACTGACTCAAAAAGTGATTGTTTGCAAATTGCACAGAAGGCCAGAAAAACAGTCTGAAAACCCTTTCAGTCTAATATTTTGGAGACGCTTGTCTAAAAACAACTTTTGCCAAGTCTCCTGGCTGCTCCTTTGTAAGCTCATTTTTGAAGATTCATCACAAAGCAGGAACTGGAAAGAGAAACGTGTTTTATTTTGTGATACAATGAAGTCCTTTGTCCAACAAATAGATGTGATAATATCACTGCCTTAGATACACCATCCCCTTTTCCGAAGTGGTTGTGGTTGCTTTTTAAATCTTTGCACCTTCAGCCTGGTTGAGAGCACTGAAAGAATGGTACTAAAAGCCTCTTTTCTAACCCTTCAGGGGCATTCTTTTGTTTGAATTTACTTCCCCTTTCCCACCCTGGCAACAAGCGCAGCCTTACAATCAGCTGAGACCAGCAGGAGGGACGAAGCTAGCTAGGGCCATGCCAAGTTCCTCCCCCGGCCCTGTTCACCCAAGACTTGCAAGCCTTTCCCTCCACCCAGAAGGGGTGCCTCAACTGCGCTCAGAAGCAGAACTTTGTACACACGCCAAATGGCTTTTAGGGACAGTCACAGCAGAAGTTCTTCCCCTTTCATTTTACCTACACTGTGGCAAACTGCTGAATACTTTGTAACGTACCACCTGTTCTCTTTATTTAATACAGAAACTCTGACTCTGAGGTTGATACCTGGAAGGGCATTCCAAATGAACAAGCATTTCTGAAAGTCAATGTCATCAAAAATTATATACAAATCATTTACTGTCTCCCACTGGATTAGAAAGATCACTCGCAGGAGTGTTTCAGTTTTCTAAAACACACAAAAGCATATGAAAATGTAAGAACATAATCTCCTATGGCATTTCCCAATTGCAGATGCATGAATTTTTAGGCACCACAACTTTGAATTAGCTTAGCATGGCAAGAATACTAATTCTCAACTAAGTTGTCCCTCAAGAGACTTTTGGCAATGTCTGGAGACATTCTGGGTTGTCACAACTGGGCAGGGAAGTGCTTCTGGCATCTAGTGAGTAGAGCCCAGGGAAACTGCAAACCATTATGCAATGCTGCAGACAGCCCCCAACAAACATTTACCTGCTCCTAAAGGTCAACAGTGCTGAGCTTGAGAAACCTGGCTGGGGAAAAGCACATGGCTTTTGAAGTCAAATATCCTCGATTTGAGGCCTTCCGTTGTCTTCAGCCTAACCTATGCAAGCTTTGAGTCCTCTTCTTTAAACCTAAAATTATCCTACTTGCGTTTGTAAGTTGTCAGAACCTGTAAAGAGCCTATTGCTTAGCATATGCTGGATACTCAAAAAAGAGATTCTTTCTACTTCATCCCTCACCTTACACTCCATCCTCTGAGACTCCCAGGTCTACAGCCATTATCTCCCTGAACGCTGAGTCAGCAACTAAATTGAATACCTGCTATGCTTCCCCTGTGAGCCCACCCAGGCTACCACCCAGCCCTGATTCCCCCACCACAGGTGTGGCAACAAGAGACAGGGTACCCTGAGCCCCGGCCACAGAGATTGCCAAATCTGACCAATCATGGCCATCTGAAGACGGTAGCCAGGAAGCATAGGTTCTCTTTTATCCTCTGGGATTGTTCATAAAATGTGAGAACAGAAAAAAATAAAAACAAAACTGGGGCTGCCCAGAGCCATCTTTGAAACCACAGGGAAGAACAGAACCTAGAATGAATCATAATGCAGAAATTAAAAACAATATAAGTCAAGGAGAAAGAAAGATGGGGTTCTGGGGGTGTCTTTCAATGACCATGTAGCTACATTAGTTTGAGTTAGGCTTCTGGCAACCTGCAACTTGAAGGTTCTTTACTGTATAGGAGTTAGACAGCACAGGACGTCAGGATGCTAACCAACCCACAAATACCAGCTGGGTGCATAGCAGGCCCTGAGAGGAACAAAAGGTATAGCTCCTCCCTCAAGATGTTTCCATGCAGTTGGATAGACAAATATGGAGCAAAAGGTTAGCATTACAAGCTTGTGTAAATGCTAATAGAATTACAACTCATATTGCTAATAAATCAGGGGAGGGGGAGCCATTCTTCTGTGTTGGAAGGAGCAGGGACTACTTCTTAGAGGCTGTGACTTAGCTGGCACTGCTCCCTAGCTACCTGAGTTAAGAGGATGCCCTTGCTTTGCCCCAGGCCACATCAGCACACAGCTGAAGAGCATCTTACACTTCCAAAGGCCTCGGCTCTTGTGAGCTGTCACCACCCCAAGCCTGATGAGGCAAGACCTCTGTTCACTCACCCAGTGCCCAGCCTTCTCCTGGCATTGTCCACTACACTTTTATTGAACAATCTCCAAAGCACATGGCCCCTCTCCATAACCTCTCCTCTGCCTTATCACCATCCCTGGGATGCTCTGTATTTCCTCGCCCTGCAGCCAAGCCTATTCCTCCCTGCTTTTCCAAACCCATCCACTCTGGGCTCCAAAGCTCTTACTCTAAGACCAGCAAATGCCCACATCTCTTCTTTTCTCAGGAAGTTCCTTCCCCTTTTTTCTATATTGCAGGTCACCTGTCCACTGAGCACAATTGTTCCTCTGAAACTCTATCGCAGGTGGTGAATCTTTATCTCCTTGTTCTCCTCAAATCCCACAGTCAGGAGGTAACATCATTCCCAATGCCACTTCCAAGAAGCTACTGCTCTGCTCTCGGACCAAGATCCCTGCTCCTTTGTGGCTCCGGCCTTCCCACCCTGCCACCTCTTATCCTCTTCAATGCTTTCATCTACAGATCTCCTGGCTTACAGCATCCTCCTCACCCAAGTCTTGCTGTCTTTCCTGGTGACTTCAACATGCATGTGGAGTTTCCATCCAATATCCCGTTTTCATCCCCTGCCGTGGTCTCCTCATGACCCAGCTCCAGGGAAAGAATCAACATTGTAGCCTCCATGGAACACTGGTAAATGGTGTCTGGAGTTGTTCACTGCACACTTTGCCCATGTGGCACCCCAGGGTCTTGACATCATCTCCAGTCACCTTCTCTTCTTTCCAGCTGAGCCACAACCTCCCTCAATCACACCCTAAACTCTGTATCACTCCAACATTGTTAATTCAAACATCCCGATCTCTTCAAGACACTTGCTCAAATATCCCAACAATTACAGTCCTTTTCTGCAAAAGATTAGGGAATCCATTACCTGTCTACTTTCTGTCAGTTCCCTCTGCTTTCATTTCTTCTTAGTCCACCCTGGAGTTCATAGTCTATCATGACAATTACTTCCTGGTAAACGCTTCTGGCCCTGAATGAACCAAATCACCAGCCATCCCCAGTCGTCTGCCTCCTGGAAGCAGTATTCCCTAAGGACAGGTGGGTATCACATAAAGCAGGACATTCCCTTTCCCTCATCACCAACATCCCCTACAGCACCAAGTCTTTTTGAGTCTTCCTTCTCAGCACCTCCTGGATTCACACTCTTCTCTCTAACTCAATACTTCCACTGAGGTCTCTACAGCATCAGCACCCACAGAGACCACAGAAGTAGCCAAAAGTGAGCTTTAAAACACAAATATCATGTTATTCCTTTGTCATTGCCTAAACTTCTTCAATGACATACACTCGTTATTAGAATAAAATGCCTACACAGTGTTGAATGACCTCGCCCTGCTTGTGTACCTACTCAGATCCCATGCTCCCCTCTCTCTCTCCGTAGTCCTCTACTCCAGCCACATCGACTCTCTTTCTGCTCCTCACAGTTGCCATGCTCCTTTTAACCCACAAAGCCTTCCCATGAGCTACTTCCTCCCTTTGCAACGCCCCCTCCTGACCCTGGTTTAGCTAATACCAACTCATCCTTAGCTCTCAGCATATCAACATCTTGTCCTCAGAGATGCTTTCCCTAACCTTCCTTCCCCAACACACCATATACATGGTCAAGTTACACTGATATATGATCTATCAATACACCACACTTATCCTCTAAAAACACATTACTATATAACTAGTTGTATTACTAATTGTTTAAAGTCTGTTTTCTCAAGTAGAAAGTAAGTTCCATGAGAGTTAACAACGTTTTGTTCATTGTTATATCCCCAATGCCTTGGCCATAGTAGGTGCTCAGTAAATGCTTGATGAAGATGATTAACTCAGTGAATGAATAAGAATATGAGTTTGACCTTGGAAGATGAGCAGGACTCCGATGATTAAAAGGATGAAATTGTCATTAGCTAAAGTGTGAAAGTGGCTAACAAGCCAACCAATATTTACTGAATGTTACTAAATGTACAAACTTTTTGCTGATGACTAGAAATTTCTATGGGTACGAACAGACAATAATGAGCTTGGAAAATACATGTTTCAGAAACATCCAACTCCTATATATAGAAACTTCTACCATTGTTTTTTTCAGAAGGGGTCTAGAAGTTAGAAGGCAGGGACAGGAGGATGACAGTAGTGTCAGTGGGACACATATAGAAGTATCTGCAACATCTCTGCACAGTTCCACAGCCAGGTAGTCATCAACCAAAAGGAGCTATAAACCATCGCCTTTAGGGGACAGAGACATAGCCTTTTAGGTGCCCATACATAAACCCGTATGATGTGAACACATACCACTAGAAATAACACTCACCTTCAACTTGAAGTAACACTAAAGAAAACACATAGTGTATGGCTAAAGACAGAAAACAGAGGGAATATTAAAAATAAAAACACAATAAAATGACTGGCCTAGAATCAAAAATCTGTTGTCATAGTCAAATAGTTCTCCCACTTCCCAGAAGCAGACATTTCCAAATATTTTAGTGGATTCTTTTGCCACTTGTCTCCACATCCCTAAATAGTAAGCTTATGCTATACTACTTCCTGATTTTTCAAGTTTAGAATTCTCTATTGACTTCGAACCCCCAAAGATGAAGACGGAGCAGTTCATCATGCTTACTCTTTGCCACTTGCCAACACCATGTAGACACATATTTCCAATTCTCATCTCAACCAGCTGCTTCATAATTTTAACTGGATCGACATTCACTGATTATATTATTGTGACTATGTAAATAATATTCACAGATTAATCAGTGTTATACATTTCGATTAGTTGCCCTTTCCTGTACTTTTTTTTTCTTTTCTTGAGTTAATAACTGCCTTCTTTTTTATTTGTATAGTCTTCCATGGACTTCCTATTAAGTCAGCCTTAATGCTCCCCTAGTTACATAAATTTTCCAATACATTCAAACACACTCAGTCTTCCTTCAGTTTTGTCTTCTTGAATAAGTCTCTCCCTGGACTTTCTGACATGTTCAATCTGGACAGGCTGCTCTCTAGAGGACATACGATACCTAGTACAGTGCCTGAATAAATGCAGCTAAATTATCGAATACCTTATGTGTAGATGAGTTGAAAGAACAGTGGAATAAGAAGCAAATCAGGATTGGAGACCCACACTTAGCTATTTACTAACTGTAAGGATCTCAAGTTATTTTTTTTTCTCTCTAAGTCCCAGTTTCTTCATCAATGAAATGGAGATACTATACTCTGCCTTGGCTACCTCCCAGGGCTGCTACAAACATCAAGCAAGATTCCAAGATCAACACATAAGCCAAAAAATGTCAAAGAGAAATTACCCTCAGAAAAATTCTTAACACACACATTGGGCATATCACACATGGACTTTTATATACAGCTTTGAATAGTTATTCTTTGCACACCAGAATTTGAAAAACAATGAGCTACATTTAGAGAAGTAAAACCAAAATCTATAAGTAGATATAGGAGTCTTCATGAGCATCTGAACGATTCTGCTTCTTGGATACTATCAAATCTCTGGGGCAGGTCTTCTCATTTTTGTTGACATTTGGGACCAGATCATTTGTTATGACAGCAGGCCTGTATATCATAGATAAATGTTTAACAGCATCCATGGCCTCTGCCCACCAGATGCCCATAGAAACCTCCCCTCTTCTTCCCTCCCCACCACAGTTATGACAATCAAAATGTCTCTAGACTTTGCCAAATGTGCCCTGGAGAGGATGCAATTGAGAACTGAGACCCACTGCCCTAGGGTAAGTGGGAACAAAGTTTTCTAAAGCTTTCCTGCTTGCCTGCAGTATTTATTCCATTCTTCTTTAAGTCTCTGAAAACTTATGACATGCTAATACATCTTTGTCTTATCTTTGTTAATCTTTGTTAATACAAGTTTCTTGCTCTGAGGATTAAATGATATAATACATGCAAAACATCTAGCATGGGGCAAGGAATTTTGGTAAATATTTGCTGGCTTTGGGTCTACACCTGGCTTGGTGTACACTGGTTTTTGAAAAGTAATAGAGAAGAACACATCTGCCCACTTCTTGTCTTTCCAAAATGGCATTTCCTGTCAAGGCCTCCACAGTGCCATGGAGCTGTCTCTCATGTCCTCGGCCAAGGATCTCCTCCTGTAAGGGGGTTATAATTGAAGCTGGTATATAAATTAAATGCACTTACCCTGTGACTGTTCACCACGTCAAAGTATTTTATTCTTTCATATTACATGAAACATATTACTCTTCACAGCTTCCAAATTCTTGTTCATAGCTACCTTCCCAGACCTCCTTAGATTGTTGAGGAGTCATCTCAAGATCCTCAGATTTCCTATCTCCGTCTTTGATTTTATTCAGTAATTATTCACTTTCAGAGATAACGTTCCTATTATGTGTTTCATTGTTATTTTACCCTTCTATTGTCATTTTATTCTGTACGATCTTATATCTAGACAGCAAGTTCCTAGATGAGAGCGGGGCCACAGCTGATGTGTCTCTTTATCCCCCAGCAGTGCCTGCACAGATGCCTTGCATAGATGCTCAAAACAGTTTTGTGGTTTGTAGGCTTTTAAAACATGTTTGCAAATTATCTGGTATCATCAAAAGTGGAGTTGAACCCCATGGCCCTTGCATGAGAAGGCAGCAGACATGATACAGCATGTCTTCCAAGACTGGGTCACAAATGGTGATAGAGCTTCTGCCTGACACTCTCTATTTTATTTTTTTAATTTTATTCTGTGGTAAGAACACTTAACACGAGATCTACCCTCTCAGCAAAATGTTAAGTATACAATACAATACTGATGACTATAGGCCTAGCTCTCTCTTAGAACATGCACCTTGGGAGCACCTAAGAGGTCTGGCCACCCTGCAGCTGCCATGCTGGAGAGACCCTACCGAGAAGCCACCTAGAAATAGAAAGATGCCCACGGAATGCCAACTGTGCTAGCCCAGCTGTTTACTCTTCCCAAGATTAGTCCCCAGGTATGTGACTGAACGAACCCTCAGATGATTCTGACCCTAACCTTCAACTACCCCAGCTGACCTCCCAACTGCCCCACTGAGCCCTGCCCAAATTACATGTTCATAAACAGAATAACTGTGACTGTTAAAAACCACCAAGATTTGGATGGTTTGTTGTGAAGCATTAGGTTAACTGGAAGAGTTTGGGTCCATTGGCAAGGAGCTGTGGCACCCCTGACCAGAAATACTACTGATTTCAAATACATTCCAGAAGCTACAAGGCGAGTGCTTAGGGTCACTCTAATTGCACCATCTTCCTTTGCTGACTCCCACTCTGAGTTTTAGAAAGAAGTAGTGTTTGGTACCTGGATGACAATGATAGTCTAGAAAATCTATGGGTTGACATTATATGAACTTCCACATTCCATCCACCTCCAAGGAAAGAAACTATTTTACTTTCCAGCCCACACTTCTTTTTTTTTTTTTTGCTAGATGTTTTCAACAAACAGTTTTGATGGTATTAATGATCAAATGCAGCTATTTGCTAGACAGAGGCGGAATATTTGTCCTTTACTCCTTTTGAACTGCACAGATGATCTCATTAAAGTCTTCTAGGAAACTCAGCACAGCAACCAGACTCATCTTTGAATTATAGGTGCCCAAATGCAGAGGCCATTGCTGGCTTTGAGTCCCGCTAGGATGGAAATGGCTTCCTACACTGGGGGCCAGTCTCCCATCAGCCTTGGTGCTCTCAATGGATCCCTTCACCTTCTTCTGGCTGCATTTCTTTTCTAGTTTCTTGAAAAATCAAACGTCTGTGGCCTTCACAGGCAATTTACCAGGAACCACACTAAGACAACTTAAAAATGTAACCTGATGTCAGATGTTAGATTCATCTAAAAAATCCAGGAAAATCAGAACGTTGCATTTTAAACAGTTGGCAGGTGGTCCATGATCATGATGAATTTCTTACTCTGGTTGACACATTTTCAAATGTTAATGTTCTCTCGAGGAATAAACTGTGTTCTAATGATTGAAATAATGGCTTTGAAGGTGAGCATTCCGCTTATTATGGCTTCAAACCTTGGCACTGTGCATGGAAAGGTGGTAGGTTATGCACTCAACAGAGAAATAATTATGACCACGTAATGAAAAGGAAGAGGCTTTCGGAGAGGGACCGTGAAGAGGACCTGTGTCACAAGGGACAGAGACACTGTCATCAGGACGAAACATTCCTTAACCAAGTGCAGCACAGCATGGGAGGTTTAAGATCAAGTTCCCTTGAAACTGCACAATTCACACTCACCAGGGCCCCAGTTTGTGGGATCATTTTTTTTCTCTGAATCTTCCCAAGATTAACTTTTTAATCAGAAAACTTTTTCTATCAAAACTCAACTTTCTTTTGACCTAATGCCTAGTCAAGAGAGTCTGGAAACTTGAAAGTCACGGGGTGAATTCCCAGCTTTTTCAGCTTTCCAAGAGGAAAGCTGGGCAGACAACCTCCTTGAGACCAAACACACTTTCAACTGCAGGCCAACCAGTAAAATGTGTTTGAAAACAAATAAAGAGCACTGTCAGCAACAAGAGAAAAGAACTGGAACTATTACCCAGAAAGGAATTGCTGGTCTCTTAAGGTACTACTTTGGCATTTTAAGCCATGGCTGTTAAAAGCTTCTCATCCTCTTTGCTTTGCGATTCCTAATTAAACCCATCCTGGGCTACCTTCGTAGAAAAACAGGCAAAGTGCTTCCCACAGAAATGCCACCCCATAATGGAGTACACGATTAGCCAGACTTTTAATGATGATTCCAATTCATAGGGCTCTCTGCTTTTCCTGGGATCAATATAATGTGAATCATATAGGGGCAAAAATTCAGCTGAGTGGTGCTAAGAAGGAAAGTGAGGGAAAACTGGTTACCATCCCCATCCAAGTCTTACATTATGCCTAAGCAAAATTTTTTAAAGCAGACTTCCAACAAGCACCCTGTATTAGTTTTCTATGCTATGTGACAGATTACCACAAATTTAGTGGCTTAAAACAACACCCACTTTTCATCTGAGAGTTCCCATAAGTCCACTGGGTTAGGAGTTGGGTATCACTTAGCTGAGTTCTCTGGCCAGGGTCTCACGAGGCTGCACGTTTTTTCTGGATCTCAGGGTTCTCTTCCAAGTTCCCTGCTGGCTGGCAGAATCCAGATCCTTGTAGCTGCAGAAATGAGGCCCTTTACTCCTAAAAGCCACCTGCTATTCCTGCCACATGGTCCTCTGACTACATGGCAGTTTGCTTGCTCAAGGCTGTATTAGTCTGCTGGCTGTCATAATGCAATAACACACCTTGGGAGTCCCAGGTGAGGGTGCTACCATGGTCCAGTTCTGGTGAGAGCTTGCCTGTTGGGCTGTAGACAGCTGCCTTCTCTGTGTGCACATGACCTCTTCTTTGCATGCACATCTGGGGGGAGAGGGAGCCAGCTCTCTGGAATCTCTTCTAATCCCATCACGAGGGCTCCACTTCATTACCTCATCTAATACTAATTAACCTCCCAAGAACCCCATCTCCAAGACTATCACACTGGGAGTCCAGGCTTCACCATATGAATTTGTGAGAGGCTAAAGAACAAACCTACAGTCCAGACCAAAGACTAACAGGAGAGTGGCTATAACTTCTTCCATCTCTGATCTCCAGATCACCTTTTAAAGGACTCACCTGATTAGGTGAGGCCCACTAGGATCGGCTCCCTTTCATTAACTTAAAGTGGGCTGGGGGCCTTAATTAAGTCTGCAGAATCCCTTCACCTTTGCCATGTAACAAAACCCCATCCTGCTCACGGGTCCTGCACATTCCGATGGAGGGGGTCATGCAGAGGGTGGGTATTTGGGGAGCCGTCTCAAAACTGCGTACAGGATCCTACCATTGACGCAGCACTGCCTTTCCTCTCATGTCCCGGTACCCCTCCGCACGCGCACCTGTGGCTCCCACTACAATGCAGGTGCACACAGCACACACACACACATGCCCTCCTGCTCTTCACAGACTCCTGCCCACGAGCTGCAGTCACGTGGCCGTAACCCACAGCCTGCCCGTGCCCTCCTTTCCTGCACCAAGATCCACTGTGACCTGAAAGGATCAGCTTTTTCCAACAACACAGAGGGAGGCTATGAGAAAAGAGCTTTTTTCTTTCTCCCAATTATTAACAAATCTTCATTTGACCTGATGCCTGTTTTCTGGAAACATTTACTAAACATTAAAATTACAGTGACTACTACCTATGAGCTTTTGAAAGGCCTACCAAAAATGTTTGAGATCTAAAAAAAAATTTATTATCTCTAAAATATAAGTCAATATTATATTTAATTAAATGCTTATGAAACATTTTAATCAGAATAAATAACATATTGAATACAATTTGTATTGAATGAGGAATGTGAAAATATTTTAGTATTTTTGATATGATGGGCATAGGATCCCAAAAGTAAAAGTATATGTGACCTGTGAAGGCTTTAAGTGACTTACTGAGACTATTCACCCACCAGGACTAGAATTTGTAGGGTGGTGTTAGAGAAGAAAAATCTCACAGAGGCACTTACTTCACTATGCTTTCTACATTTAAGGTACATCAGCATTCAAGCTTACTTGATCCTGTTTTCTGTGAATTAGAAAAAGCAAATAGACCTTATTTTTATTTCATATATTATTAGGAAACAATAATAAAAGAAGGTATTTATCTAAGGCCATAGTAGAATTATGTTAAAGAACATGGTCTACTCTCAGACTATAGGATCACTTTCTGAGCACTGAATGGCTGAGCACCATTACCTGCATACGGGACCCTACCATTGACCACATTCGGACCATTCCCCATGATGTACAGAAAGCGTGATGAGCCCAGGATTACCCCAGCCAGTGCATTAGTAGTGGAGTCAGGCATCAGTGCTGGTTGACTCCTAACCTCAAGGTCTTCCCCATACGATGCACATTCTCCTTCATATCTTAATACAAGACTCATGTTCTTTCCAACCAACCTCTTTGTCACTCCAACTAGACCTCACCTACATGCATCATTTTCAGTTTTAATTCCTTTTTTCCCAAACCTCACCTGGAATTCTGAGAATAAACAATAAGTAAAACCCTGAAGTCTTAGTATCAGAAAGCCCTCAGAGAGCATCTAACCCATCCTCTCCTTCAGGCTGGATATCCCTTTAACAATATCCCTGGCCAATGGCCAATATCCAATTTCAACTGACCTTTTCTTTAACACCTCCGGTGACAGGGAGCTCACTACCAAAAACAAGGGCAACACTAATCTGAGCAGCCTTTACTACTGAGATGTTCTGTCTCCCTATAATTTCACGTGCTTTCCTGATGTACATGAAAAAGTGTCTGTAAATGACTGTAAATGATTCTGTAAGTCATTTCAGAGGCCACTGTGTCTCATATTTAAAGGTGAGACATGCCACTCTCTCAAACCACTTCTCCCATAGTCTCTCAGTGTTGAAGTGGTTAGCATTTAGAGTGAGACTCCTTCCTCAACTAGGACTGTCCTGTGCACTGCAGAATATTTAGCATCACTGGCTAATTTACATCACTGGGAACAAATTCCAATAGCCTACATACACTCACCTTGTGATAACCTGTCCATTATGACAACAAAAGATTCCTCCCATATTTCCAAAGACCCTTGGTGAGGAGAAGGATACTGTCCTTGATTGAGAACCCCTGTGAGTCTAGGTCAAGTCCCTCCAGGTGCCCTCACCCATTCACCGTCCTGGACAGGTACAGTTGTAAAGGGCTTTACCATCCCATGGCATGCTCAAAGCGGCCTGGGATGGGAGCTTTGTGTCCCTGTCTTCATAACACAGTATTCCAGAAGGGAGGAGACCACTCACGACAAGAATCTAATAATGGCTATCAGGAAATATTTTCCCTTTGCCACATTTAGGAACCTGCCATCTTGCATCACTCCCACACATGCCCCTCTTACAAGCCACCCTCCCATTCTCCTTTGGTGACTGGGAAGCATGTGTTGCCAATTAAGTAATTTCACTGAATTAGAAAGCCAAGTTGTGTTGCTTCCCACCCAAAGAGCCATCTTCTCAATTTTTCTGCCAGTAGAAGTGCCTTGTAGTTCTTTAAAAATCTTTCACCTTTGGCAATATTTTCTTAGCTATTAACAAACTACGGTCGGATCTTTTGATTTTGATTAAAATTGCTCAAGTCAGATTGATTGTTATGACAGAAAATAACTGAAATGCAAATTGCCCTTGAAACTGCTTTGAAATCCGAGCACACACAACAATGGCAGAGATCATGATGTCACTGACGTCAGGCCACCGCACAGGACCAACATGCTGTTCACTCTTTCCTCTGACTCATTTTTGATCACACAGATGATAACTGCCGCATTTTGGGGAAGCAGTAAGCAATATGCAGTCTGGTGTTAAAAGGCATGGGCTTCTTGCCTTGGATCTTGGGTCTGCAGCTTCCCAGCTGTGTGACCACAGGCAAGTATGTTAACTCCTCTGTGCCTCAGTTTCCTCCTGTAAAATAGGGATAATGAGATATACCTCCTAAGGCTATTGTGAGGATTAAACAAGCTATGCACTGCTGGGGACACTTTGATGGTCTCTGCACACCTGTGCCCTGGCCACTCCTAGTGTGGAGTGGTTTGGGCTTTCCTTCCTTTGTCTTATTCTAACTGCCTATAGTTCATCAGAAAACTGTTTGAAGGCTACTGAAGCTGCTTTGTGGGGAGGCACAAAAAACCAGAATGCCTGGGACTTTATGCTCCCCAGCTCCTTTGTCACCCTGCCAAGGTGGCCCTTCCAAACTGTGAAAGCCTGGTGCCCTTGCCACAAGTGCGGACAGACCCCCGGTGGTGACCTGCGTTCCAGAGCCCCTCTGGTGACCAGGCCGAGGCAGGTACTTCACCTGAAACCCCCCAGTTTGGTTTCTTCTCCTTGGTTTGGTTTGTTCCGGTTCTCAGAGCAGCCCTGTCTAAGTCCCTGCATCCCACTCCTCTCCTCAGGGTCTGGAGACTCAACCGGAGACAGGCACCTACCGTAATTCACACCTAGTAAGTGCTTTAAAAGTATTGGTCTGTATTATGTTTGCCGGTATAGCCACTATGAACTCAGCAACACTTGAGGATGAATCTGCATTTTATAAAGTCACAACCACTTCTAAATACATGTGAAAAATAATTACATACATGAATGATACTATGTATTCAGTTTACAGCCTGTGGGACAGTCTGGACCCACCACAGTAATTCTACAGTTCCCCACGGCCCAGGCTGGTGGCTCAACCAGAGAGGGCAGGAGATGGGACCCCTGGTCTGGGTGGGCGCAGCTGGAAAGACGTCCCAGGGCAACAGTCCACACATTCCCCCTTGCGAGATTTGTCATTTTCTGTAGGAAAAACCATGACTTGAATCTGCTGAAACTATGCAGGCAGGGAGCCTTGGGACACTATGGGGAAGCCGCAACCATGCAGGGGTGTGTATGGACTGATGGGGGGTATTCATCAGCAGGACTGGGGAATGGGCTTCAGAAGTCCTACTTCACTGAGGACAAAACCATCCACTGCATATTTTTCCTCAAGAAGGGGAATTTTCTTATCTGAGGATGGGCAGTCCAGAGTAAATCCCCAGGAGAATGGCCCCCGAAGGGCCTGCCCGTCTCAGAGGTTCCTAGGGCCAGCCTGTCCTGATTAACAAAGGGGTGCGCCTGGTCATCACAAGCCCCCCAGGGTCAGGCTGGTGAAGTTCCCGCTGCACAAACAGGGTCTGGAGGAGAGCAAGGAAACCCCTTGCTGCCAAGCGTGCGCTGCAGCATACCGCCCCCTTCTGGACAGATGCCGGTGCCTTTTCTGCCCCGCTCCCTCTTCAAAATCCTTCCCGCATGTGAAAAGGCAATTTTGCAGATCTCCTGGCATTCTCTACCAGGAGGGGCAGGAGGGCCCGGAGCTGGCAGGAGTATTCACACTTTTGGTATTCGGCCCAATGGCTCAGCCACCGGCTTTTTCAGGAACACAGCCCAGAAAGGAAGAAGACCTGGGGGAGGCCTCAGACCAAGATTCGCTCTGGGAGCCCCAGGTTACCCCCATTCTCCAGCCCTTTTGACACACCACTCCCCAGCCCATCAACGCCTGCCTTCAGGAGCGATCCCAAGAGCCATGTTCATACCCTAAGAGCCCCGGTTTCCTAAAGGATATTCACATATGTTGAAAAAAGAACAGGGATTTTTTTGCTCAAGTGGGTCTGGGAAATCCAAACTTAACAGTCGTTTATCTTCTTGAGGACTTCTCAGAGCCTTCAAGTCTAATGAGCTCAGGGAATTCCAACAACGTGATACAGTGTATTGCACTTCCCCAGCATGACTTAGGCATGGAACCCTCTGCCCCAGCGGCAGCTCCCAGAGCCAGCAGAGTTCAGTTCACTTTATTCCTTCTCTGTTTCAGTGGGTTCTCAAGTGTGGTCTGTGGGCCCCCCTCTCAAGGATCCATTAGGTCAAAACTGTTCATAATAATAGTAAGACATTATTTGTCTTCTTCACCATGTGGACATTCCCACTGATGGTACAAAAGCAATGAGAGGGCAAAGCTGTTGGTGCCTCAGCAGACGTCCAAGCACTGGCCTCAAACCGTGCTAGTGGTCATTGTACTCTGTACCACCAAAACAAGGAAGACAAAGAAAGGAACAGTTTTATTTAAGAATGTCCTTGATGAAGCCAGGAAAAGTATTAACTTTACTAAACCACAGCCTTGAGAACACATATCAATGGGAAAAATATGGAAAGCTCCTCTATGGCATAGTCAGGTATAATAGTTGTCTCTGGGAAATGTTCTTGTGCAGTTGTTTGAGTCACAAGCTGCATTAGTCTTTTTTTCATGGGACACCATTCTACTTGACGGACAGACAAACCAAGGTTGTACAGATTTGGGTATTTGGCAGACATGCTCTTGAAAAAAATGAAATGAGCATATCTCCACAAAGAAAACAATGGACAGTGTCTGATGTCAATTATAAAATTTGAGCTTTCAAGCAAAAATTTGAATTTTGGAAAACTTGTATGCACTACCATGAATTTGACAGCATAAAGACTCCTTTAATGAGCTCGATGGGAATATTAACAAATGAGATGTTTTTATATGACACAATATGAAATATGTCAACATTTGCACCATCTGAATAACTCAGTGAACTAATATTTTCAAAATAATTAATGCATGATGTTACAAAATCTTACATGGTATAAGCTCCATTCAAAGTGCAGTTTAGACCAGTGGATTTTAACATAACAGAGTATGAAATTTTCATTGCTATGGTTTCAGATTCTACATGCAATCTCCTAGAAATTACCGCTTGTCAAGATTTGCTGTGGTGTCAAAGAAGAATATCCATAAATATCTGAAATGACTATTAAAATACTCCTCCCTTCTCTAACTGCATACCTTTATGGGGCTGGATTTTCTTCATTCACTTCAACCAAAGCAACATACCACAAAAGATTAAATGCAGAAGCAGATGACAGCAGAGCTATTCCTATTAAGCCAGACATCAAAGAAATTTGCAAAGGTGTAAAACAAGGCCACTCTGAGTCTCACTGTGTGTTTTTTTGTCTTGTTTTGGAAACTATATACATTTTTTTCAATTAAAAAAATGTACTCTGTTTCCCTGAATGGGCTCTATTATTGATATTTTTAATGAGTTAACAAATAAATATTTTAAACATTTATTATTTTAATTTTTATATCAGGGATTGGCTAACTTTTCTATAAAAGGACAGATAATAAACAGTTTAGACCTCACAGGCCATACAGTCTCTGCTGCAACTACTCAGCTCTGCCATTACAGCATTAAAGCAGCCAAAGACAACGCACAAACAAATGGTCTTGGCTGTGTTCCAATAAAACTTTATTTACAAAAACAGTGGTAAGCTAGATTTGGCCCATGGGCCATAGTTTGCTTACCTCTATCTTGTATGATAAATATCAATATAGGTAAAACCAGCCTAAACAAAAGCTCTTTGGAGTTCTCACTAGTTTATAAGTGTACAGGGTCCCTGCAACCAGTAAGATTAAAAAATACTGTTCTGCCTGAAGTCTGAGCACTTTGTCATCTTCAAAAGGAACTGCAGGCATAGGGAAAGGCCAAGGCAGATGAGCTGGGTAGGAGCTCTATCCTGAGAGCAGCCTGCTCTGGCTCTCAGTGGGGCAGATCCCAAAGGTAACTGATGGTTTGGGAAGGTGAGATTCTGAACCCAGCAGCACTCCACTTTAGAGTTCCCAGTCCACTCTGGAATCCACTTCATCTAGATAAAACCTCACGTGTTTCCCACTGTGGCCACAGCCACTGCCATGAGCTCAACCAAATGGACAAATAAATAAAATCAATAAAATCCCACCCTTCATGAAGACAAAAGTCATACAACGCCAAAACACAACTGCAAGGTGAGCTCCAACTGGCTCTGGGAAACCACAAGGCCTTCTGCCCAGTGGTGAGAGGGGCCTGTGTGGAGGTGAGGGTAAGAGGTCTGATCCTCCTGCAAACAAGCACTTCAAACTTAGCACTCAGAAGATTTCAGACTGCTCTGAGCATACCAGTTACGGAAGACTCATTAGGCTTGGCAAAGGTCTGGCTCCTAAACCCTGGACTTTTATTGTATATTTTCATGCAGGAACTGAGTCACTCCTGCAAATCCTATGACAAATGATGTTTTATTAACATTGAAGAGTGCCAGCTCATTTCCTGGGTTCCAAGCCAACCTCACATAATAGAGTCCTTTCACCAACCCACTAGGAAAAGTTGGTATAATGTCCAAAATATTTCAAGGAATGAACACTTCTTAATTTGTTAATAAGTTCTGTGTCAATCAGCTCTAATAGGATAAACGCTACCATTAGAAACCCAAGGCAAGCCCAGAGCACCTGCCATCACCCGACTGCCTGCTGGACCTTTTTCCTTGACTGTTTTAGTCCTAGAAATGCTTTGTGTGAGAAGAAGAAATTTCTGGTGCATTTCTGTAACTCTGGGGGGAAAATCCCAGGGCAAAATACCTTTGAAACTGAAATCAGTCAAAGGGAGAGATAAAGTGGGAGAAACCCATTTATTTCTTACAAGCAGTCCACTCCCATTGCCCGTTTCCTCTCACCAGCCACCGGATGCAGAAGAAAAAGCCACTCACCGGACCTCTCTGGTGCAGATAAGCCCAGGCTCGCCCTTGTAATTACCTTTTCATGTGGAGATTAACTACTCCTCTCCACCCCCTGGAAACACCTATCCTATGGAGATGCGCTAAAGCCAGGTGAGAGATTCTGGAAATACTGCAATTTTACCCACAAGTTTCACAGTCAGCTCTCCTGTCCACCCATCTTCTGGGGTTTCTGTTTCCACTCACTTGATGATTTTATTGGATCAACACATCAAGCTGTGAGGTTTCGCAAACATGAAATGTCAACACAAGCACACATACATCCAGAATAGCAGCTTTCCCTCTCTGCCAGTAGTGAGCGTCACCTACACACACACACACACCCGCCTTTCCTCAGTCACAAAAGCTTTCCAGTTGGTCCTTTCTCCTCAGAATTCTGCTTTCACCTCACTGATTGGCAATAAACAGGGTTTCCAGCGCCATCCTTGCTACTAAAAGGGACAAGCTCACCAGAGAAGCAAGGCAAACACAGACTATACATGTGCAAACAAATGGCAGTTCACCACTTAAGGGACAGAACAGGAGGCCTCAGCAGCTTACAGTGAATAAATGCAGCCTCAATACAGGAGACCATAGTCCTGAAAGGTTGAGAGAACTGCTTCTCAGAGCACAGAGTCTACAATGTGGTACCTGAGCAAGTCATGAGGAAAGAGTGTATTTCTGGGGCTGGTTCAAGAGAGGAGAGTACTGAGCCCACTGAAAGGGCCTTTCTGTGCATTTTAACCGAGTAGGATAATATAGCTCATCTTCAAACTGGAGGAGCTTTGTGGAGTCAGGACATGGCATTAAGGAAAGCTGAGGCCTGGACCCCTGAGGAAGGCCCAGAGGCCAGGCGTGTGTGATGGGGAGACAAGGGGGCAGCATCACTAAGCTTCCAGCCAAAGGCAGGATTCAAGCCCTCAGCCACCCAGGAGATCTCGGACCTTCAGGATGGCAAGGACAGAACCACACAGGCCCTGACCAAACCTCTGCTGCCCACTAGCTGGGTGAGCCAGGACAGGTCACTTGGCCTTTTGGAACCTGGTTTCCCATTTCTTATTGTGGGATAAGAATACTGCCTGAGCTCTGGCTGCCTTAGCAAAACACCACAGACAGGGTTGCTTAAACAACAGAAACTTATTTCTCACAGTTTTGGAGGCTGGAAGTCCTAGAGCAGGGGGCCAGCACGGTCCAGTTATGGTGAAGGACCTCTTCCTGGCTTGCCGAAGGCTATGTCTTCACTATGTCCTCGCATGGTGGTAGGCAGTGAGCTCTGGTCTCTTTCTCTTCTTATGAGGACACCAATCCCTTTGTGGGGGCTCCACCTTCCTGACCACCTCCATCCAAACTCAATCACCTCCTGGAGGTCCCACCTTCAAATACCATCATGTTGGGGGTTGGGGGTCCAAGATACAAATCTGAGGGGTCACAAACATTCAGTCCATAACATAGAGAGCTGCTGTGACTGAATAGACTTTACACATATAGGGCTTATTCAGCACAGTGCCTGGCACATTCATTGGGACTTATGAAAGAGGACTATTTTTCTTCTTACTTATTCTAGGGAGTGGGCAGAGGAAGCATTTCCACAAGCCAACACCACTGTTCAGCCAGAGCCGCACTTGGCAGGCAGTTGCAATGATGCTTCCAACAAGGGAATTTACCGGGGGGCCTTTCTCTCGGCGACCAGCAAGCTCACTCCCCCCATCTATGTCTTAGGTGCTCCACAGAGGCCTGAGTTACCAGGAGGAGAAGTCTTCCTCAAGGCCTGGCATCAGGCCCTCCCTGGAAACCAGGTAAAGACAAGGACACCACCACCTCCCTCCCACTGAAGTACAAGAATCCAGGCAACAGCCTCTGGTTAGAGATCACATGTCACTTTGTCATTTCCCCCATAACATGTACCAGTAGTTCTCAAAACAGAATCCCCTGGAGGCCTTGTGAAAACCCTGACTGCTGGGCCCCACCTCCAGAGTTTCTGATTCAGCAGGTCTGGAATGGGCCGGAGAATTTGCATTTCTAACTAGTTTCCAGGCGATAGTGATGCTGCTGGTTTGGGAACTACACTTTGAGAATCACTGCTTCTCAGGCCATGTAATGGAGGCTGCAGTAGGTTATTTTCCATGGCAATCCAATAATTTTATAAAAGAAGGACAGTCCAGTAACATTTATGCCTTCCCCCAACATTCCAAATTAAGGATAAAGGCAGCCACTGCAGTTTTCAAGCAGGAAAATATGGAGTCATTTTGAAAAGAAATGATATCTCTTCATATTTTACATGAAAAAAAATCCAGCCCTGACAAGTCTGGAATAAGTTCCAGGGTGTATGAAAGGAGTGGTCAAGCCTTTGAGAACTAGAACCAGAATTGAGGGAGGAGCCAGAATTCTACACTTCCAACTAGATGATAATCGATCCGTTTTTTCCAGCATTTTCCCTGGCCTTGTACAGTCTTATCTCTGATACCTGGTATGAAAACAAAGTATGTCGAACACTTGTCCAATCCCTACCCTTATGTCACTCTAGGAAATAATTTGATTGACTCTTATTTGTGCAAAGAATCCTTAGTTTCCTGTCTGTGTCTGGGATTGAGTTTTCTACAGCACCAAACAGGAAGGCACAGAGAGGAGAAACATGGAATGTTCTTCATCCACCTGCACACGGGAGGCAATCCCCAGGGATCTCCTGCTGCTCACTGTGTTCCCAGATCTTTTCCCTCCACACAGGGTTTGCCCTGAGGTGCGGGTTTATTTGGCCCTCTCCTAGTCGATAAGATTTCTCTGAGACACCCTGAGCCATGCCCAGCCGTGTCCTAGAGGCCCTCCGAGCATTCACTCTCCTGGCTCTTTATGGGAGATGAGGCTGTTGTCACCACCACATCTGACAGCAGTTTGTTCCGTTCCCTTCCCAAGGAGGTTTCAACCAACAGGCTTGAACACAAAAGCATCACTGTAGCATAAGGCCCTTTGCTCAATTCCCAGCTTGCATTCTTCAGTCCGGGACCCAGGTCTTCATGAAGTCCCTCTTACTGAAGAACTCCATCCATTCTGCACTCTAAGAAATTCAGTGGCCACTTCGCAAGTCTCTTCAGGACACCAGCCAGCTTCTCTAAAGATATTAGCTTCTCTGAGATTAATTATCACCACCAGTGAACCCTCAATGCCATACAAGAATTCTTCTAATACCTACTTTCCTTCTTACTTTATTGTGAGGCAGCAGTCCAGTGCCAAGGGGCAGCCCCAGAGAGTCTTTTCAGGTCATCTTCAGCCAGCCTTGTCCTTCCTGCTGGGTGATTGGGAAGCCTTCCAGTGCCCTGAACAAACCTGACACATTAGACCCACATGCACTTCACCAGTGGCTCTCAACTGAGGGCAACTCTGGGCCCTGGGGACACACAGCAATGTCCAAAGACATTGTGGGCTGTTACAACTGGGGTGATGGATGCTCCTGACAGCCAGTGGATAGAAACCAGGGATCCCACTCAACATCGAACAATGCACAAGCCAGACCCCACTCCACAGTGCTATCCTGGTCCAGGTGTCAATAGTGCCAAGCCGGAGAAACCCACATAAATGACTGCCCACAGGGAAGGGGCAACCCTACTCCTGAAGACTCAGTTCCTAAATAATGAACAAGATCTCTGACTAAATCTCCACCCTAAGAGCACTCAAGAAAGCTCCTAGAACAGCACTGCTTCATCACATTCACATGAAAAGAATAAAGTCTCAGCGTCATGCTTACATCATCCATAGCTTAGGTCCTCCCAGAAAGAACAAGTACAGGTAGTTCAATTGGGAGGTGACCCCCGAAGTAGAGACATAAAACAGGTAGGGAAAGAAGGCAGGAGAGGAGGTATAATGAAGGAACTTGTCACTGTGGGTAGCGGGAGCTTCACCACCCCCAGGGAAGGCCGGGAGAGGCTGCCGAACACTGTCCTCAGCAGTCCCAACCAAGAAGCCAGGAAGCTGAGGTATTTACTCACACATCCTGTCAGGCATTGGTTGCAGGCTCCCAAGAGCTATTAACTCCCCAGCACCTCCACCAGCCCAAACACAGGTAGAACGGGCCCTCAAGGAAAGTCCTCAGGCAAAGAAGCTCACTTGTTGACATCTGAAAGTCAGGCTGGTGTGCACGAACCTGATAGTGTAAGTGGCTGTGGATGGGGCACCACAGCGTCCCCTATAATGGATAACTGCATGCGTTCATTTCCTACATTGCGTCTCTCTCGTGCTTGACTATTTACAATGACCACTTACTTTCATTAGTAGGAAGAATCAAACACTTATAACTAAAAATAGCAGAGGGAAATGCAAAAAGTAAAATTAAAAGATGGGATTAAATGTAGCTCTTGATATCAAGTTAAGCTATCCAACTGAAAACTGAGAACAAGGCAGAGCAAAGTCATATTCTACCCAGTGGGAGACAGCAGCAACCCACCTTATGGCGTTGGTAGCACAGTCACTGGAGATCTGTCACCTCATGGGCCCCAAAGCCCTGCATCAGAGGGTCTTCTCAGTCCTGTTCCTGGAGACGCAGCAGGTTGCTGGGCACGGCAGGATGAGGAAGCCAAGGCAGAGCTCTGGGGTCCCAGCCTTCACCTCTGGCTTTGGGTCACCTGTCCACAAACCTGAAAATTCAAACACTTATAAGAAGTACTACCTGAAGTGTCAGTTAAGAAATATATATATATATATTAGCATAAAGCTCCAGCAGAGATAAGAATGTTACGGGAAATGAGCTGAACTCAGTCAACACTGGCGCATTAAAGCTACCCAGTCCATGTAAGGAGACCACCAAAGGCTGGTGTTTGGACTCACATCCAATATACCTAGGAAGTCTAGGCTTTATCAGATACTTTGTTACCTTTTTGTTTACACATTACTTTTTAATGCCCGATCTTCTGAACAAATACTTGCATTATACACACAAAAGAAGACGAACTTGTTTCAACTGCATTGACTAACACAGGACA
Organism: Manis pentadactyla; assembly: GCF_030020395.1. Lineage (NCBI taxonomy): Eukaryota > Metazoa > Chordata > Mammalia > Pholidota > Manidae > Manis > Manis pentadactyla. The sequence goes on along the minus strand of NC_080020.1, from coordinate 178,395,332 downwards.
ACAGATTTAATTATATTACTATTCAAAAAAAATGCAGTATCTGTCTAGAATTAATTTTAGCATCTTTCCTACCCAAAGAAAGTTCCCCATTGTTCTCATAGTAAAATAAGTTTATTTTATTAAGCTTAATAAAAATAATTTAAAGTAAATTTAAAGTCTTTCAGATTTCAAAAGTACGTCAAAAAATAGTTATTATTTATTGACGCATATGTTTCCTTTTTAGCCACTTAGCTCCAACTTAAAAGATTAATCATGAACATTTGGAAAGGAGAAAGGGCAAAGATTTTTGTGATGCCAGATAAAGATGATGGCAATAAAAACCAAAAGAATACTTTAAACACACACACCCTTGTCTTTTTATTATAAACATACTTCAGACACTTTCATTCAGCACAAAATATGCATCATTTTAACTGGAAACATACATCCTTCTGAAATATTAACTATCCAATAGTTAATGTAAACTATTAAATAGGATGTGAATAGATTATTTTTATAGTATCAACTTGAGAACTTAAAATAGTGGGCCTCTCACTGTAAAGTAAGCAGCACAAGCCAACAAGAATCAGCCCTGCAGGACAGTCCTTGGGGATCACTCTTTACCAGCTTTGCTTATTCTTGAGGCACCAGATACACAGACCATCCAGCCAAGAATCAATGGACAAACATTACCTGGAAGGGTCCTTTAAAGCTAAAACTTAAGGACAGAACAAAAAGGCATGCTACAGTATGGGAGAATATATTTGTAACTGACATATCCGACAAGGGGTTAACAACCAAAATACATAAAGAGCTCAGATGCCTCAAATCCCCAAAAGCAAATAACCCAATTAAAAAATGGGTGGAGGACATGAACAGACAATTCTCCAAAGAAAAAATTCAGATGGCCAACAGGCACATGAAAAGATGCTCCACATCACTAATCATCAGGGAAATGCAAATTAAAACCACAATGAGATATCACCTCACACCAGTAAGGATGGCCAGTATCGAAAAGACTAAGAACAACAAATGCTGGTGAGGATGTGGAGAAAGGGGAACCCTCCTACACTGCTGATGGGAATGTAAGCTAGTTCAACCATTGTGGAAAGCAGTATGGATGTTCCTCAAAAAACTAAAAATAGAAATACCATTTGACCCGGGCATCCCACTCCTTGGAATTTACCCAAAGAATACAACTTCTCAGACTCAAAAAGACATATGCACCCCTATGTTTATTGCAGCACTATTTACAATAGCCAAGATATGGAAGCAACCTAAGTGCCCACCAGTAGATGAATGGATAAAGAAGAGGTGATACATATACACAATGGAATATTATTCAGACATAAGAAAGAAACAAATCCTACCATTTGCAACATGGATGGAGCTGGAGGACATTATGCTCAGTGAAATAAGCCAGGCAGAGAAAGAAAGTGCCGAATGATTTCCCTCATTTGTGGAGTATAACAACGAAGCAAAACTGAAGGAACAAAATAGTGGCAGACTCAGAGACTCCAAGAAGGAACTAGTGGTTACTATAGGGGAGGGGTGTGGAAGGGTGGGTGGGGAGGGAGGGAGAAGGGGATTGAGGGGTATTATGTTTAGTACACATGGTGTGGGGGGTCACAGGGAAAACAGTGTAGCACAGAGAAGACAAACAGTGGATCTGTGGCATCTTGCTGCACTAATGGACAGTGACTGCATTGAGGTATGGGTGGGGACTTGATAATATGGGTAAATGTAGTAACCACATTACTTTTTCATGTGAAACCTTCATAAGAGTGTATATCAATAATACCTTAATAAAAAAAATAATTTTAAAAAAGCTAAAACTTATGGAAGGTGAAATATAATTCATTGAGAGTGACGCACTCACATTCTAGAATGAGGATGATAAACATTTTTCTATGGCTGACCTGGGGGAAATGTACACAGCAAACATGGCGACGGTTTCCTCCTCTGACCACCATGGTCAAGACCACAAGTCTTCATCCTGACCCTTTCTGGACCTTCATCTCCTTCCATGTGTCTCATGATCATGAAACTTGTGGCCTTTGTCATCATGCACTAAAATTTCAGTTTGTTCGTGTAGGGCATCTTACAAATGGATGATCATTTTAAAAATTCTTAGTTTTTTCACTCAAAGTGTAGGGAAGTGATGCTTTCATTCACCATCCTGCTCATAAAAAATTTTTTTAAAAAGGAAGTAGTGTGAAAAGAGAAAAAGAAAAGTATAAACCTGAGTTCAAAAACCAGATAAAAATCTCAGTGGACCAGAAAAGAAGGGCTAAGCAGAGCCAGGCTGCAGGGGAAGACTCACTTGGGTTGTGTCAAAAGTACATGGCAGACAACTTGAAAAGCCTCCCACTGGACAAAGTAGAACAACTGAAACATCAAAAAGAAAAACATCTATAAAAACTGAAACACAGTAAAAGTGAAAAATCTGGAGTTGATCGTGATACTTTTTAAAAAAATGAGTCACCATTTGAGAATGCTAGAGAATCAACACATTATTTTGAAGGCTGGCGAACAAATGAAAAGAATCTAATATTTATTCTCTCTTTCCTGTAGAGATGACACCTCAAAGGAACAATAACGGATGAGGGAAAATTTCCTTTTAGGAAAAGAGTTCCACCTAATAAATAAAAAATGACAGAATTAGAGTATCACCAATTTTGCAATCCCTAATGAAATAATGCATATGGGCGATGGCTACCAATGGTGGCTAAAACCAGTAGGGGGCGAGCTGACCAATCTTAATGTCATGAAAATAGAAATAGATGTCATGCGCCTTCTCTTGGGTGCCATAGGAAGTATACACCACACCTACGAATTGTTCTTGAAAAAAAAAAGGCAACATCAAAGCCCAATCTCATCAAGTCATCAAGCCTCATCTAGATCTATCATACTACCATTTCATAGGTAGTGGAGGGACATATCACAGTGAGGTACACATCACAGAGGAAAAAAAAACCCTACATCAGTTTTCTTGATAAATAAATTTTAAGGAAACAAGAAGGGAAATTTGAAAGCTTTTTATGTATTGGATGATTTTGAGAGGTAGTGTCAATTCTTTAGATATGATAACTGTGTTGTATTTATGCTTTAAAAAGATTCCTATTAAAATATTTAGATGAAATGATATGATGTCTAATTTTACTTCAAAATAATACATTTCAGGAGGGAGAAGGAGCAATAGAGGAAATAACACAGACCATATGCTAAGAATCTTGGAAGTTCTGGCACTAGTTATTAGAGAAAGAGCGAGAGAGAGAGATGCGATAGGGAGGAGGGAAACTGATTTCACTGAGTCTATACATGTTTGGTAGTCAGCGGAGTTCAAGGACCAGCAGCACTGGCACCACCTGCCAGCTTGTTATAAATGCGGAATCTCATGCTGCACAACCAGACCTCCTCCATCAGAAACCACACTGAACAAGTTCCCTTGGTTATTTGTGTATACAGTAAAGCCTGAGAAGTATTTTTGTAGATCACTTTAAAGAGAAGAGGTATTACCCTCCAACCCATAAACTGTTATACTACTCCATGTATTGGGGTCTATCCTAACGGCTCTCAATAATGTAGAGTCTCCTGAAGAGAAGCTGTATTAATCAGTGTGGGCTGCTGTCACAAAAACCACAGGTTGGGTGGTTCAGCAACAGAAATTTATTTTCTCACAGTTCTGGAGGCTAGAAGTCCAACATCAAGGTGTCAGTCAATTCAGTTCCTGGTAAGAATCTCTTCCTGGCTCGCAGATGGTCCCTTTGTCCTCACACAGAACTTTCCTGAGAATGAGCAGAGAGCTCCAGCAAGCAGGAGAGCTCTCTGGTGTCTCTTCTTACAAGGGCACTAACCTGTCACCTGAGGTGCCACCCTTATGACTTAGTTCAACCTTAATTACTTCTTTAAAAGGCTCTACCCCCCCCCCCAATTCAGCCACACTGAGGGCTAGGGTTTCAACGTACAAATCTGGCGGGTATACAAACATCAGTCCACAACAGAGGTCTTGCCTCAAGCTTTTTGCATTTATTCCTAGTCAAAATTCATTATTTTTGACTGATTTGTGAATTATAATAATTTATCTGTATTTTAAACTTTATATGTGCATAATCCTATCATCTTCAAATAAAGGTAGTTTCATTTCTTATTTTTCAGTCTTATACTTTTTACTTTTTTTCTTACGTTATTCCCAAACTCAAAGGGGAAGTATGATGTTCACTGAAGGCTTTCTGCGGTTACCCTTTATCAGACCAAGGAAGTTCCCAACTATCCCAGGTTTACCCAGAGATGTTTATTATGAATGGATGCTGAATGTCACCGAATGCCCATTCTGCACCTCTTTAGGTGATATATGTTAACATCCCCTTTTCCATTCTTGACATTGTCTATACCTATGTATTTTTTATGGTTATTATTGCTAAAGATTTTATTAATTTTTATTAATTTTTGGCTTCACTGATTTTCTCTATTATACATTTGTTTCCTATTTCATAGATTTCTACTCTTTAATATTTTCTTTCTTTTTTATCCTTCTCTAGGTATAATTTGCTATTTTTTTCTAACTTCTTGAAGTACAAGGTTAGATTATGGGATCAGGTTTTCTTCTTTCTTAATGTTAGCATGTAAGATGATAAGTTTCCTTCTAATTACTAGACTGGCTGCATCCCATAAGGTATGAGATCACATCTTCACTCAGTTCAAAATTTTTTCTCATTTCATTTTGATTTATGCTTTGTCTCATGGACTTTTTAAACTATAATTCTTAATTTTCACATATGAGGGAATTTTCTAGAAATGTGTCTCTTATTATCTAGTTACCTTCAAATTTGTGTTGTGATCAGAGAATATATCCTGTTTGATTTCAAGTCTTGAAACTTACTAAAATTTGCTTTATGGCCCATAGTCAATTTTTTTTAATGTTCCATATTGGGTTTAAAAGAATTCTACAGGATTCAGTGCATATTCTTTATGTCAATTAGGTCAAGTTTCTTAACTATGTTATTCAAAATTTTTACACTTTTATGACTGTTTTTCTGCTTGTTTTCTCAGTTACTGAGAGAGGTGTGTAACATCAACTAAGAGTGTCAGTTTCTCTATTGCCTTCAGTTCCTATCAATTTTTGCCTTATATATTTGATACTATATTATTACAAAATTAGAATTGCTGCATCTTCCTAGAACATCAAACACTTCTTTGTCCTTTTACTTTCAACTTTCCTACATCCTTATATTTTAGACGGAGCTCTTAAAATTTTTATACAATAGACAATTTTAGTCCATTGGCTGTAATGACTGATTGTTTTAGATTAAGTCTACTTTCCTACTTGTACCCTTTACCTAACCTGCCTATTCTATGGTTCTTTTTCATTTCTTCCCTACCTTTTAGATTTGATCTTTTAAAAATATTTATTATTCCAGCTCCTCTCCCATTAATTTGGAAGATATACGCTCTTTTAGTGGTGACTACATAACAACCTGCTTCCTCTGACTTACCAAAATCTCGCGCGAATTGCTACTTTTACTCTCTGATGGACAGAAGACCTTTAATTCCTGTAACTACCCCTAACAACTTACATGCCATTTAGTCATGTATTTTACATAATTTATTTACTTATTTATTTAAAATCCCACAAGACATTACTATTACTGTCTTATCCAATTAATATTCACTTAGATTTACCCATATACTCTTTTTTGGGGGTTGGGGTGGAAGGTTCCTTCATTCTTTCCAAATTCCATCTGAATTCATTTTCTTTCTGCTTAAAAGAAAGCCTTTAGAATTTCCTTTCATAGAAGTCTGCTGACAAATTCTCTGAATTTAGTGCTTGCCTGAAATGTCCTTATCTTTATTTTTGAAGGATATTTTCAACAGGCTTAGAATTCTAGGTTGGTAGTGATCTTCATTCAACACTTTAAAATATGATTTCATTGTCTTCTAGTTTCCATCATTTCTGTCAACTGTCAGTTTAATCATTCCTTCTTTAAAGGCAATCTTTGTTTTTTTTTAACCTTTCTTTTCTTAACCTTTGGTGTCAGTAGTATTACCATAATGTGCCTTTCTTTAGATTACTTTGTTTCAGATTTGTAGGTATTCTTTGTGATTTGATGAATTTCATCTGTTTTGGAAAATTCTTTCATCTAGTTTACTCAAATTTGTTCCCATTCTGTTCTCTTTCTCCTCTTTTTTATGGAACAATAATTACTCACAAGTGAGAGCTTTTCACTTCACCTTTCATGTCTTCTACCCTCTGTTCTGATTTTCTATCCCTTTTGTCTCTCCATATTTCATTGCGGATATTCTCATTAACCCATTAGGCAGTTCACTAATTCATCAGCTGTGCCAATACACCCTTATACCAAACTACAGGGTGTTTCAGGTTCATCATTAAACCATCTGTTCCAGATTTCCTAGTTGATCTTTTACCTTATAGCATCCACATCTGCCAAATTTCTCCATCTTGTCCTTTACTACCCTCACCAAAGTAAGTATGCTTACTTGGAACTGTATATCTGAAAATTCTAACATGTGGAGCCCTTGTAAATCTGTTTTCCATAGTGCTGTTTCTGTTGGCTTTCGTTCATGTCTCCTGTCCATATATTTTTTACTATGGCCTAAATATTGTATTTGCAAAATTCCTTGTAGATGTAATTTGAAGCATTAGATAATGATATTGTTGTTCCAGGGCCTGGGTATAGAAGAAGCACTCTAGATCAACTTCCCATTCATCTTTCTCTAGTCCTAGAGTGCAACCTTTTGGTGTCCCAACTTAAAGTGGGGGAAGAAGGTACTAGAACTCTTTCTTGACCTTGATGGACCTTGGTCACCAAACTCTGTTGCATTAGCTTTAAGGGCATCAAAACTATTGCACAATGACTTGACATCTCAGCCTCTACCTCCAGGAAATGGGAGAAAAGCAGCCTCAACTTCAAGATGACCCATCTGAGCCTTACCCTACGTCTAGATCCTGGCCTTGGAATTCTTTACTATTTTGCTCACTTTCAGGGATCTTTAAGGGATCTGTCTGTCTGCTGGGTTTGGTCCAGCTCTTCAGGTTGGACTCAGCAGGAGGGTCAGCCCAAGTTTACTCTGTCTACCATTAGTAAAAGTAGAAGACACTTCAAGATAATTTCCTTTCTGTTTTTTCATGTGAAACCTTCATAAGAATGTATATCAATAATACCTTAATAAAAACTTTTTTTAGAAAAGATAATTTCCTTTCTTTTTAATCTTAAGTAAGAGGAGCTAGGAAACAAAAAGCTTTCTAACTCCTCCTATTCCCAAGTGGTTACTCAAGTTATAATTACTTCATCTAAAGTAACCAAATACTCATTGGAGCAAAATAATGTCTTTTAAAGGTATTAATTTCAACAAATGATTATGTCAGAAAAAAGTGATGTCCTCTTTCTTCAAAATCTTAACAAAACTGTGCTTCATGGCCACAAGTTTATCATAACTGATATAGCCACAGGAATAACTAGATGCACATCCCATAGGAAAAGCTATCTTGGACTTGTCCATTGAGATTATGGTTTTAATTAAATGGGTTAAAGATATTCCAAGGCTCTCTGTAACTTTTGTAAACTTTCAAAATGATTACCTAAGTATATGAGCCCAAGTACTATCTAATTAAAAATGTTCATTCCTGTCCCATGATGTTTTTCCAGTTTTACTGTGCTCAAATTTTTACCATTTAAGGAAATCCAATTTAAATCAAGAAGATATATATATTCTACAACGAAAAAACAGTAAGTTTTAGGAGCTCTTCAAATTAGCACTGGAGACTGGGAAATTGCTTTTCAACCTTTCAGATTCACTCACCATTTAACAAACATTTGTTGAGTACCAACTATATATCAAACATATAAGTATATTGCTAGGTTCCTTTTTAAAATATGTCAGACTCTTGCTCGTGTACTTTGCTGACTTATTGTGTCATATTAAACATTAGACTGTAACATAATCAGTGAAAAGAGTATTTCCCAGCTCTCCATGTAATATGTCCTTCCAAGACAGCCTTGAAATTTAATCCAATGTCTGTATTATCTTCCTCATAAAAAGGGACAAATGCAATTGATAGTATATGATATCAACATTCTTGTCTACTCACCGCACAAAAATTATCTCCTCTGGCCAGAATTTCTCTAAATCAAGTCTATAGCTAACTGGAACTTCAAATCTCTATGGCAGGGTTGATTTGAGAAGTGGATGAAGATTATAAAGGCCTCTGGCTTGCCAGGATCACCGGTGCAACCCCCTTTTAAGTGAGGAAACTAAAGTTGAGTGAGAATAAAAATAACATTCAAGGTTCCAACTAGCCAAGGCTTACTCTAGTCCAGAATGTATGTTTATCTCCCAGGCCAATCTTCTTTGAATCACACAATGAAATTGAGAGCTTTGATTCTACAATAGATATCTCCTAAATATGTTTTTGTTGGTATGTATATACAAATTACTTAACATCGTTATTTTAATGTTTTAAGTAATGAGATTTGTCTTCCTTCCTTTCCTGTTCATTTTTTTTTAATTATTCCAGACACAACAGAGAAGCCACCAATTTCTTAAAACCTGTATTATTGAGTGGGCTCATGTTCAAGTTGAAGAAACTATTTCTTTCATTTCGTGCGACTATCTAAGAACTTCAGCAGTATCTGAGATGGAGCAGATGAATTTGATGTTCATTTGTAAGTTTCTGGCATAGTGAAGAGATAGTGAACTTTAACGGCACAGTGAAGAGATAGGCTGGAAGGAATCATCCCTTCACTCAAGTGATGCATCCAAGTCGCAACTGTCCAAGGAAGAGCCATGACTAGCTCACAAGATTTGCTGACTTTGAGCACATCTTTGCTGTATATTTTTTGTTTGCCTTCAAATTACAGGTTTGTTTTGGAAGAGTAAGATAGTAAAGGTAAGAACAAAGCAATAGATGTTGAAGACTGTTCCCTTGACTAAGCCTTTTGCAAAGTTATTCCCTATTACAGTCTCTAGGTCAGTGCTTCTCAACCTTGGATGGCCACTATAGATCCTGAGGAGCTTCACGCAATATTACTGTCTGGGCCCCGTGCCCAGAAAGTCTGACTTGCTCCTCTGGAGAAGATTCTGGGGATGAGCAGCTTTTCTATAAAAGCTCTAAGGGTATTGCTCGTATGGAGCCAGAGCTGAGAGCCACTGCTGTAGACTCTGCTCCAGGGTCAAGAGGAACAATTTTTCACTCATAACAAATACAGGGAAATCTATTTCTTATGGCATGGCCTTCTTCCTCCAAGTGAATTACAGAAGGGTTGGCACTTCCTCATATAACATAGTGTCATTTCCTTTGTTAGAAATGTTTCACAGCCTGACTCCTTCAAGGACTGGCCCATGTTCTCAAACAACCTGGCAAAACCTTAGCTCTCCAAAGAGAGTACACGAGACTCCAGGGTCAGGTTCCAGGCAAAGAACCTTACAAGGGCAAGATCTGGGAACTCCAGCTTCCCAGAATGACTCTTCAACTATTAACTTATAAACCTGAACTGGGAAAAAGAAAATAGAGAACAAATCAGAAGAGAAATTTTCTCAGATTTATCCAGTTTTGATGTAAAATATCATCTTAATTTTAGTACTACGACCATAACATTTTAAACAACATTTTATTCTAAAACCCTGACTCCTTTTCATCTGAATCTGTATATCCAATAGGGAAAAATGGGCGTGGTTGTGCCCACTTTACAGATGGAGAAGTGTATGCATAATTTCAGTTATGTATTCCAGGCCAAATGTCACTGACAGAAGCAAGAAGTTGAAGCTGTGTTGTAGTGTTCTTTCTGATGTTCCACAATTCATACTAAAAAATATTCTACTGAGATGTTTGCCTCAAGATATATTTCAAGAATCAGTGATTTTAGGCTGGGCCATCAAATCCCATGAAATTTAAAAGAGCTATAAAAAGAAGAAGTCTGGAACAAAGGAAATCTTGAAACTTGAAAGATGGGTCTCTGTAGTCTGTGAAAAGACAGCTACAAATTATATTTCATCTCAACCTTCAGGTTTACCATCACTTACTTTCAAAATGAACTGTATTATAATTTCTCTTAATATATTGATAGCCAACCCAAATAAAATCATGTGACCAAATGATAGACATAAGGGGAAATTTATAGGTGATTATTACTGAGGAACTATATAGAACTTTCTTTCCTAGAAATCTTCCATGAGTATTTATAACCGTCTGGCCCCTGAATATTCTGGACTACCAAAAAGAGCAAATTAGATAGACTTTGTCAGCATAGTGGTTCTACATAGTTTCTAAAGAAGAAACTAAATACATCTCACACAAAACCTATCTTGCATTCGGACAAGTGCTCCCCCTCAAAAAAAATTTGCTCTAAGGTGTGGGAATGGCAAAAATAAGAATTCTTTTTCTCTCCTCATTCTTGGTTTGCAGCAGACACTGATGGGCAGAGTCCAAGACCAGGAAGGTTATCAGCTGTAGTTTCGAATTGGGGTTTCAGGTCTCAGGACCTTTAAATACTGCTGGAGCAGCTTATTTGAGGACTGCTAAGGGCAGATGGACATGGAGACTCTGATGGCCATATACCTCATTGGATGAAACGGTCCTATTTTTTCCAAAACTTCATTTCCACTGAGTCAAATAACATAAGGTTCACTGAGCCATTTCATATAAACATCAAAAGGCAACAGTAGTGTTGCCAACAAGAAACACAATCGAAAAGGGTTGAGGTCCCAAGCACAAATGGGAAGGTCCCAAGCTCAATAGGGAAGAAATACAAGCACTGTTCTTGCCTGATATCTGGGAAAGTGTCCTGAATGATGCCATGGCTTTGCTCAATACTCAGCTCTCTGGACGAAAGCAACCTGTCCATTCTGTACTTGATATTTTGTGGAACTCATTTAGAAATTTTAGATAGGTTTAAAGTATTTTGTGAAAAAATCAAACTAGAAGTTTTTTTTTAATTATTTTAAGTATTATATTGAAAAATGTTTGGGAAAAAGGGGAAGTTGTATTTTCACCTAAACAGATGTCAAATATCTGTACCAAGCAATAATTTAAAAAAAAATAACAAGTGTTTGTTACCTTGTCACTGCCTCATAACCACTTCCCATTTTTCATTGGAGCTACAAATCATAGATAAGATATACTCAGCTTGGAACTTTGCCAGTATGACTTTATAGAAATGGGACGAAGTCTTCGAAGACATTCACATTACTTCAAATCTGAAAACTAAGCGATTTTTTAAAAAGAAAACATTGTCTATGAACAAGATCTCCAAACTCTATTCTTTTCCAAGAATGCTCTTTAAAATGGGCTATCAAGAAATGACTCTTTTCCTGGTGCCCCATAACATTCAAAATCTCTGTTCACAAGGTGTTTACTAAACAGCTTTTTCTTAGTACCTGGCTTGGGGTATTTTTTTTGTTCACCTTTATAAGCATAAAACTAATTGTATAGGAATAGCAAAAGATATCTTTGTGACTAAAAGAAACTGAAAGAGAAACTTCGCAAGTATGGCTTTAGTTATAAAGTATAAATTTTTTTACACTTATGGTAACATACAGTCAGTGATGAGATGTGCTGAGGTCTCATCTGTTTTAATTACATGTCAAGTTCTAATCACTTTAGATTTTTTCTCTCCCTCACCCATGAAATACAACGAAGAGACTTCATTTTGTGTACACAAAAGCAAAAGAGAAAATCTTCTATGTTCTTTTGCTGCCCCCAAGTGGTTGTGATCAGTAAAAGCAACCAAGGAAGACGAACAAGCACACCTTTCAGGAACCCCAAGCATGAGAATCCAAATTATTAAAAGTGACAAATTTTAAAGAAGATAGTTACATTATGAATGGTTCTTTTATACTGCGTAACTATTGAGGGAAAACCTCCCCTTTTTTATAAATTCAAGCAAGAGTGGAAACACTGCACTTCACTCTTCGTAGTCTGAGGCTGGTTGGCCATCAGCAAATAGAAGGCACTCGACAACACTGGTCTACCCTCAACCAACTACATCCTTAAACTGCTTCATTGGAATGATTATAATCAAGAGGGAAAATACAAAGCACGATACAAAAACTGTATGTGCAATTGAATATAAATGGACATAGACTAAAAAAAATATTTTAAATGTTACTAAATTATCTCCTAGTGGGGAGACTTCCTTATTATTTTCTATAAAGAGCATGTTTTACATGCCTGGGAGAAGGAGAGAATCCATACATTAAATCAATTAACTTGAGGGACAAATTGTTTTTGAGGAATATGCCAGTTGTATCAATCGTATGTTTCTCAAATCGTTTAAAGATGGTCTGAGCTAGAGGGCAAATTATCAGACCCGGTCAAAAATTGAAGGTGATTTTCCCATCTCCGACACAAGCAATAGAGCACGTCATCAGAAACAGAACACAGAGAGCTCCAAATCATGCTTAAAGTCGGTGTCCAAATTTAACACTGACAAACCAAAACTGAAACCAGCTGCACAGGGCTTGAAAATTTAGTGCAAGTTCGGCCAGTCAGCAAACAGCAACCATGACTGACCAAGCGGTCAGGTGCGGCCTCCAGGGCACACTCAGATCCTCGCCTCGCTTACCCAGCGGGCCTGCGTGCCAAGGCCCCCCGGGGGATGTGTGAACCACAGATAGCACCAGACCCTACATATACTTGTTTTTCCTACACACACGCACCTATGACAAAGTTTCCTTCGTAAATTAGGCATGATAGATTAACAGTAACTAATAATGAAATAGGACAATTATACTATAATAAAAGTTACGCAAATGTAGTCTGTCAAAATCTTACTGTACGATACTCACCCTTCTTCTCGTGATGATGTGAGAGAAAATGCCCACCGGACGTTCATGACGTAGGCATTGTGACGGAGCGTTAGGCGGACGTCGACCTTCTAACGTCAGTTGACAGGGGGCAACTGAAACTGCAGACAGCAAAACTGTGTATAAGGGGGCAAACTGCTGTAATTATGCAATCTTGGACAAGGCCTAACCTGAGCCTCAGTAACCTGGTAAACAGTAATCAATACCTACTTCAGTCGGCTTGTATAGATCACAAATGAGGTAACAGAGTGGATCATTCACGGCAAGCATTCGGTGTTAAGTTGCCATAAATGCACAGAGCCTCACACAGGGACCATGCACAACATTAATACACACCGAACAGTTTTAATTCAGAAAGGAAGAATTGGAGAATCTTTTTATTCAGTTGTAGCCATTTTTGACATTGAATAACCTATGCTTTAATTATAGATACTAGCACAAAAAGTAGTAAACATTGAGCTTGGACTCCGGAGGTGAAAATGACAATCCAGTACTCACTTGATCTTGACAAAAGGCAAAAATATTTGAAACAGTTGGTAAAGAGAGAATTAAAAGCAAAGCCCACTAAAAATTCACTTGTGCTTCCCAACTCACATATATTTATGACAAAAATATATATTTGTGGAAGATGATTCCAATTCTCGGCATTGTAAAATCTGAATATATTGAAAATGTCTTCCAGTGAGTAGGTAAGTTTAGAAGTTTTAAGATGCATTTTAAATTAAAGGCCGAGTCCTATTTAGAATGAACTAACAGCCAGCTTTTCAGGATGCAGGTGCTAGTTCCATTCCCATTTATTTCATCAATAAGCAAAAGATTTTTCTGTATCAACTTTGATCACTTAAATAATTTTTTTGCTTTGAGCCTCTACCAAAATTTATGGCAGAATCTACAAATAAAAGCTTTAAAAATAAATTACACTGTCAACTGCTGGTGAGGATGTAGAAGAGAAACTCTCACTCATTGCTGATGGGAATGCACAAAGGCACAGCCACTTTGGAAAATAGTTTGGCAGTTTCTTACAAAACTTAAAATATTTTATTACCACATGATCCAACAATCGCACATCTTGGTCTTTACTAAACCAAAGTAGTTGAAAACTTACATCTACACAAAAATCTGCACACAGATGTTTATACCATCTTTATTCATAATTGCCAAACTTGGAAGCATCCAAGATGTCCTTCAGTAGGTGAATGGATAAACAAACTGCTACATCCAGTCAGTGGAATATTACCCAGCCCTGAAAATAAATGAGCCAGCAGCCCATGAAAAGACATTGAGGAAACTTGATGCCTATTACCAAGTGAAAGAAGCCAATCTGAAAAGGCTACATACTGCCTGACTCCAACTCCCTGACATTCCGGGAAAGGCCAAACTATGGAGACAGTAGAAAGATCGACTGAGGAGGATTAAAGATGGTGACATGAGAGGTGAGACAGAAACCGCCTCCTAAAACCACATATATGAAAATATAATACAACTAATCCTTAAACAGCAACAGGAAAGAAGGCTGCACCAGACTGCATACACCTGGAGAAAAGAACAGACCTCATGGAACAGGTAATGTACCAAAGCCTTGATCTGGCAGAACCCAAGCCCTTCCCCCACCCCAGCTCACCAGCAGGAGGAAGAGAAACAGAGCAGGGAGGGAGTGGAGGCCTAGGACTGTGGAACACCTAGTCCTGGAGATCTGCTCTGGGAGCATGAACCTACATTGCATGGTGCTCTGGTGATTTGGTGGGGTTAGAAAGTTAAGACAGGCGGAATACCTGGAGAGACTGAGATTCCAGCTGCTTGTGGAAAACAGGGATTCATATCCAGCTAATCTGGGTGAGCAGTCTAAGAGACTTCCTAAAAGCAAGAGGGATGCTAAAGGGGCAAGGATTGCACAGAACTTACTGCTCAGGAAAAAGGACAGGTAGACAAAATTGTCCGGGTGCCCTCTGCCCAGCAGGTTGGGAACTTAAAACGATCTTCAGGCACCCCATGCCCCTGGCTAGCTACGCAGCTCCAAGGCCCTCCACTGTGATACGCAGCCTGCTGCACCTTCCTCCCCACCAACCCACACCTGGCTCACAAACTGGCAGCCCCTGTCCTGGCATCAGGCCAGCCAGAGGGAAGCCCCGCACACAGCAACTACAAACACAAAGCCTAGAGGCTTATACCTCTGTGTTCGGCCCACTGGTTCTGGCAGTGGAGACAGGCATAGCAGCCAGGAAGCAGGAAACAGCTCTTTCCCACCCCCAGGCACCAGCACCACTCCCCTGCGACCCTGAACATCGCTCCAGGGGCTGAGCAGCTCCAGAGAGTAGAACTTCTGGCACCAGAGGGTGCCACATACAAATATGAAACATTAAAGGAACCTGGTTCTAATGCAAAATCTCAACACCAGAAAAAGGATCTAGTGAGACTGAATTAATAAATCTTCCTGAAAGATATTTCAAAATAAAAATCATAAACATGCTACTGGAGGTACAGAAAAATATTCAACAACTCAGGAAAAAATTTAGGATGGAGATCCAATCATAGAGGAACACAATGGAGGGTAATAAAGCAGATTGGATATGGTGGAGGAAACGATAAATGAAATAGAAATTAGGTAAGAGGAATACAAAGAAGCTGAGGCACAGAGAGAAAAAAGGATATCTAGAAATGAAAGAATATTGAGAGAACTGTGTGACTAATCCAAATGGAACAATATTCATATTATAGGGATACCAGAAGAAGAAGAAGAGAGAGAAAGGGATAGAAAGTCTCTTTGAGGAAGTAATTGCTGAAAACTTCCCCAATCTGGGGAAGGATATAGTCTCTCAGGCCATGAAGGTGCACAGATCTCCCAACACAAGGGACCCAAAGAGAACAAAACCAAGATATATAACACTTAAAATGGCAAAGATCAAGGATAAAGACAGACTATTAAAAGCAGCCAGAGAGAGAAACAAGATCATATACAAAGGAAAACCCATCAAGCTATCATCAGACTTCTCAGAAGAAACCTTACAGGCCAGAAGGGAGTGGCATGATATATTTAATGCAATGAAGCAGAAGGGTCTCCAACCAAGAATACTTTATCCAGCAAGATTATCATTTATATTTGAAGGAGGGATTAAACAATTTCTAGATAAGCAAAATCTGAGAGAATTTAGCTCCCACAAACCATCTCTACAATGTATTTTGGAGGGACTGCTACAGATGGAAGTGTTCCTAAGGTTAAATAGCTGCCACCAAAGATAATAAAAAGGGATAGACAAAGAGTACAGAATATGATACCTAATATATAAAGAATGGAGGCAGAAGGAATGGAGGGGGGAAAAAAAAGAACCTTTAGATTGCGTTTGTAATAGTATACTCAGTTAAGTTAGACTCTTAGATAATAAGGAAGTTAACCTTGAATCTCTAGTAACCACGAATCTAAAACCTGGAATAGCCAAAGCAACCCTGAGAAGGAAGAATAAAGCTGGGGGGATTATGCTCCCCAACTTCAGGCTCTACTACGAAGCCACAGTAATCAAGACAATTTGGTACTGGCACAAGAACAGACCCATAGACCAATGGAACAGACTAGAGAGCCCTGATGTAAACCCAACCATATATGGTCAATTAATATATGATAAAGGAGCCATGGACATACAATGGGGAAATGACAGCCTCTTCAACAGCTGGTGTTGGCAAAACTGGACAGCTACATGCAAGAGAATGAAACTGGATTATTGTTTAACCCCATACACAAAAGTAAACTCAAAATGGGTCAAAGACCTAAAGGTAAGTCATGAAACCATAAAACTCTTAGAAGACAACATAGGCAAAACTCTCCTGAATATAAACATGGGCAACATTTTTCTGAATGCATCTCCTCAAGCAAGGGAAACAAAAGCAAAAAATGAACACATGGGATTACATCAAAGTAAAAAAGCTTCTGTACAGCAAAGGACACCATCAACAGAACAAAAAGGCATCCTACAGTATGGGAGAATATATTTGTAAATAACATATCCAACAAGGGGTTAACATCCAAAATATATATAGAACTCACACTCAACACCCAAAAAGCAAATAACCCAATTAAAAGATGGGTGGAGGATATGAACAGACAATTCTCCAAAGAAGAAATTCAGATGGCCAACAAACACATGAAAAGATGCCCCACATCACTAATCATCAGGGAAATGCAAATTAAAACCACAGTGAGATATCGTCTCACACCATTTAGGACGGCCAGTACGGAAAAGACTAAGAACAACAAATGCTGGAGAGGATGTGGAAAAAGGGGAACCCTCCCACATTGTTGGCGGGAATGTAAGCTAGTTCAACCATTGTGGAAAGCAATATGGGGGTTCCTCAAAAACTAAAAGTAGAAATACCATTTGACCCAGGAATTCCATTGCTAGGAATTTGCCCAAAGAATATAATTTCTCAGATTCAAAAAGACAGATGCACCCCTATGTTTATTGCAGCACTATTTACAATAGCTAAGATATGGAAGCAACCTAAGTGTCCATCAGTAGATGAATGGATAAAGATGTGGTACATATACACAATGGTATATTATTCAGCCATAAGAAAGAAACAAACCTCACAATTTGCAACAACATGGATGGAGTTGGAGGATATTATGCTCAGTGAAATTAGCCAGGTGGAGAAAGACAAGTACCAAATGATTTCCCTCATTTGTGGAGGGAGTATAATAACGAAACAAAACTGAAGGAACAAAACTGCAACAGACTCACAGACTCAGGAAGGGACTAGCAGTTACCAAAAGGGAGGGGTGGTGTAGGGTGGGGGGGGAGGGAGGGAGAAGGGGATTGAGGGGTATTATCATTGGCACACATGGTGTGGGGGGGATCTTGCAGAAGACAGTGTAGCACAGAGAAGGCAAATAGTGACTGTGGCATCTTACTACACTGATGGACAGTGACTGTAATGGGGTTTGGTGGGGACATGGTAACATGGGTGAATATAGTATAACCACATTGTTTTTTCATGTGAAACCTTCATAATAGTGTATATCAATGATACGTTAATAAAAAAATAAAGTAAAATAAAATAAAAAAGGAAGAGCAGTGGTAGCCAAGGGTTGGGGGTGGAAAGGAATGAATACACAAAAGCACATAGGATTTTTAGGGCAGTGAAATTATTCTGCATGGATCCATGTCATGTCATTATACATTTGTCCAAAGCCACAGAACGTACATCAACCAGAGTGAATCCTAACGTGAATTGTGGACTCTGGGTGATAATGAGGTGTCAGTGTAGGTTCATCAATAGTAACTGTGCCACTCCCATGGAGGAATGTTCTTAGTGGTGGAGGGCAGGGGGTATATGGGAATACTCTGCACTTTCCACTGTGAACCTAAAACCATTCTAAAAAATAAAGTTTATTAATTTCTTTAAAATGACATATAAGGGGGAAATGGAAAGGGGAGTTTAGGCAATGAATACATCTCACACAATTATAGCTGAAGATTATTTCAAATGCTTCTGTAAATTTCAGGGCAGTACATAAGAATTAAACTTAGCAAATCAGTGTCTAAGATATTAAACTGTACATAGAACCTCCCTTAAAAGGATTAAAAGACACACTATTTCCAAAAGCTACTTTTAACATTTTCGATGTTTATTTTATTCTAAGTTACCTTACTTTCTTTAAGTTACTATATTCATTTCAAATTACCTTAAATGCCTAGCTAAGTGAGAGAGTAAAATTCAATTACATGTATTTCCAATGTTATCTATCTACGCAACATAATGTAGCTGGGTAACCTCACATAGCAACTTGTGCTAAAGTATAATTTTAAGGCATGCCAATAGTTAAGAAAACACTATTACGTTAGTCTTCATTAGTGTTTTCTAAAAATTTTTAAAGTTATAGATAAAATCTAGCAATTTCAATGCCTTAGACCCCAATTGTCAATTGTTCATAGGCAAATCCTAAAAAACTTTACCTTTTGCTGACATGTATAACTTCTGATACTGAACAATCAATTTCCATTAAAATCTAGATTGCAATGAGAAAACAGATCTTAAAAATAATTGTTTCCTAAGAACTAGCCTTTTTTAATGAAAATTAAGTACAATAAAATCTATCTTCCTATGCAGCAGTATTAAGACATTCACACAAAGATCACTCACTTATACATTACCTATTATTGTTGTTGTGTCTAATTTTATCTTGAGTAATATTTACAAGTTTCAAAACAGCATGGAAGACAGGTAAGGAAGAAAGCCACTTTCAAGTAAAAATTCTTATTTTCTAGCTATATCTGGAATGCAGCTTGTCTAAAATTATAATAAAAATAAACTGGGCCCAAATATAGGAACATTATTAAATGCCTGCAGACATTTTTATATAGTTTCTTTTAAGACAATGAAATATGTACTACCACATGTAAGTGTTCTTCTATTATTTTACCATCACTGAAGAGTTTTATTTATTGCCTAACATTTCAAAAACTAAGGTTATTTCACTGGGTTATCCCATTATCATGCTGCTGCTTTGAACAAATGTTGCTAATCAATTCTTTTTCTTCTCAGTTCTTTTTACCAAAAAAAAAATCTCTGCTCCCACTTCACCTCTGCTCTCATGAAGGATTATTACTTTTAAATAATTTGTCTTTAATACTGGTGATTACCTTCTAATGCGTACCTACCTACATTGCTGCTTTTCATTGGACCTCATCTATTAACTCCCCATCCTAAAAATGAGGATTTAATTTATATGACTCCACCTCTACTCCTTCCAGTTTTTGATGGAAGAATTAAAAAGAAGATAGCTGTTACCCTGAAGACTAAAATAAAACCACATTCATCCATCACAGTTAGGCTGCCCCTAGGCTTCCCCCCATATGAGGACGTCCTCCCCTCCTTCCCATTTCAAACTCACTTCTGTCTACTACACTTTTCTTTTATACTGTCCAGGTTGATTTCCCTTACATTGTTACCTTCCATGTTGAACCTACTGGTAGATTCTAAAAACGGAAAATTAGTAAGCAGCTATGCATGACTTTTTAAAAAATTAAACAGGGCCCAAATCATTAAGAGTAAAAACCAACCTCTGAGTTCTCTAATACCTAACTTGAAAGAAAACTTAGTAAAACACGTAACAGTTAAAAAGTTGGAAAAAACAATTTTAAGGCTTTTTTTAAAAACACACCTCTATCCAGATGAATGTATTTAAGTGGTTTGTATACTCTTGGATGAGCACAAATTATATGCAACTTGTGTGAGATGTTTTAAGTACTTATTTAACGTGACCACTGCATTATACTAGGAAAAGATCACATGGTACATGGTAGTTATAGGACTGGTGAAAATCTCCCCTCCACAGAAACCTGACAGGGTTCTCTTTCCTACAGGGAAATGAGTTTCTTCAAACCAAAATGAAGTATAAAAGATGGCACGCTCAATGAGAACTGACAATGTCTGCTAGAAAAGTCTGAACAGTTGGGCTTCAGAAAGAGTATTTCAAGGTCTAAGTCCTGAGATCTTTGCCCACATACAAAAATATTCCTCAGTAAGTTTTATGAAGGTTCCTGCCTTTCTTCAAAATTACATTTTCATCTCGTGTCACTGTTTCTTACACATACTTTCATATCCAAGCTATTAATCATTTAATTGCTCTCCTCTAGTGGCCAACTGTATTAGCTTGCTGGAGAGCCATAAACCGGGTGGTTTACACAAACATGTACTGTCTCAGCGCTGGCAAGGTTTGTTCCCCCTGAGGGCTGAGAAGTTCTGTTGCATGCCCCTCACTTAGCTTCTGGTGGTTTGCAGGCAATCCTTGGCTCACAGAAGCGTAAGTGGAAATATGCCTTCATCTTCATATGGGGCTCCCCTTGAACAAGGAGAAAAATGGGCAAACCTCCCCTTTTATATAAGGACACCTGTGATAATGGATTAGGGCCCACCCTAATGTCATCCCACTAACTACATCTGCAAACATCCTATTTCTCAATAGGGTTACATTATGAGGTACTGAAAGTTAAGACTTCAACACATGCATTTGGGGGGACCATAATTCAACCAATGGCAGCCATTTTTCACATGATGAAGTTTGATATCTTCCAATCACTACACACTGTTTAGATAACTGCTTAACTTCGCACACCTATTACAGAACCTGGCACACAGGAGCTCAGTAACTGTTGAATGAGTGAATGAGTGAATAAATGAATGAGACTGCAACTGAGGAAAAAAAGTTGTGGTTGCTGAGAAGTTAGCTAGGTTAAATCATCAGCTGAATAAAAGCTACCTGCGTGGGATTTAGCAGTAAATAAGAAACACTGTATACCCCCCTGGACTGCAAAGGTCACTCACAAATAGTCATAATCACACATGTTAAAACTCACAAATAGGAAGACCCACAAAACCCAGCAACTAATTTTAACATACTTTCAGTAATACCTTGCTTGATGGAAAAATAATAGGGGAAGAAATGATCAGAAATAGGATAGTAGATGATTTCTAAATTCAAGTTAAGTCAAGGAATGCATTATTAGAGAAAACAAAGGTCAGTAAATGAAACAGTATCAGCCAGATACATTACAACAACAGGGTCTATAGGCAATCCACTGCTACGGCACTAACTCAGAGGTGATTCTTGTTGTAATAATTCTTTTGTTACTTTAATAACTAAACTTCTTTGGACAAGATCCAAGATGAATTGTGCACTGTAGTAAATTGTTTATAACAAGCCTCTGTGCTTACAGTAACATTTTTCAACATAACCTCTCAATAGATAACAGCCACATAATAAGGAACTGAAGATACTCTTTTCTATTTCTCCTAATCATCTCATTCAAATCCTATCACCATGAATTTCCTGCATACTTGGCTTTAAAATACTGTATTACTATAAACTTTAAATTCAAGCTCTGGATTGGTCTATATTCATTTCAACAGAAGTATCTTGAAATGCTGAATTATCATCTTCAATTTCTTTCAGTCATTTATTGCAGCTGCCAAACTGAAATGGTGCACCTTAAAGGCAACACAAACCTGATAGCAAATAATAAAAGTCTCTTAAATGTTTCATTTATAAAAGCTTATTTTTCCACCATCAAATTTTGTATACTGTCTGAAATATATCACTTTACCAAACTGACATCTTGCATGCAGTTATTCTGATACGTTCACTTAACATCAAGGTTTATGGGGAAGGGGAGGCTAGTATCTTTTCTCAACCTTTTATGATCAAATGAGTAATATGAGAGCTATGTTGGTTTTGGTTTTTGGCCTTTTGTGGGTTGGGATTGAGGGGGGAAAATTATAATTAAACCTCAGTTGCCAATAGATATCATTCTAACTATCCCCTTTTCTGACTAGTTTTACTACTCTTCCTGGTTATATTAAAAATTATGCCATAATTATGATAAACACTTTAAACAGGCACATCAAGTCAGATGCTCACAAGCAATATAATAAATTAATCAAGTAGAACAAATCTACAGAAATCTATTATAAAGTCCTGTGTACTTCTCCCCCTAATGTAATTTTTAATGACAAGTATAAAATGCTAATATATAAAATAAACAAAATGTGGTTTGTTTTTCCAAAACTGGAAAGTTTTAGACCAGAATATAGAGGAAATATTTTTATTAGTAAAGTACATTGATATAATTTACATAAAATAAGTTGCCGCCAAGGTCATTTGGTAAAAAGGCCACCAAATTTACCTGAGCAAATTTATTATGTGATGAAGAAAATGAGACATGGTTGCCTCTTTTTCTTCCCTTTATATACCACACTTAGCTCTTGGATGGGAATCAGAATCACTGCTCAAATCTTTCTTGGTTAATGTCACTTTGTAAAGCCAGAATTTCTGACATTTCATAAAGTTACAGTTTGACTACATCATAAACTTAGTGATTCCTAAAACATCTTTTTCTCTGATGACCTACTTAACAAAAAAGTATCTATATTCAATACAGTATCCATTTCTGAAGCTTTTCCTATATTTCTAGTCAATTTTAAAAGGCTTATTTAGGAATAATACTATTCCATTTATAATAGCTAAGTAGAACAATTTTTTAATCTGCAGAGTATCTTAAAAACCAATCAACTTGCCATAACCTCCCAATTCCAGGAATGTAAGCCATAATTCAAGCTTCAATTTTCCTCTTAACATATTCTACTTTACTAAAATGAATTCCCATCCTAAAACTATGAACAAGAAAAAAATTGTACTTAAAATAATATTAAAAGACAGAATCTCATTATTTAGTGTTAGATTAATAGTCTATAATTCTAATCTTAAAAATATCTATAGCTATAACCTATCCAACTTGTTAATTCCCAAAGAGATTAATAAAAGATATAATTAACATCTAAACTTAGAGCAGACTGTCATTTAGAACAAACTATGTTAACAATAACTGTACCATAGTCAAATAGATCAACTCACTACCTTTATGGTTCTGATTAAGGTTAATGAGCACAAATTGTCATAAATTTTCCAGTTAACTCTGAAAAACTGAGCTGACCGAAAAGAGTACTTTTTTCATAACACTTTACAAAAATACGATAGAAGCTGGAGTTGTCTTACTGGAACCTAGCATAGTACTTAGCAATGTAAATGTCATTAAATATTAGTGACTGAATAAACAAATGAGCAGCCCAATGCACTACTACCACTCAGCTCCTTATGTGCTAAGTTGTATTTTAAATGACAATTAAAATATAATATATCCAAACTATTTTTTATTTCTACTAATAAACACTGAAAGAATTATTCACCTAAGGATCTCCAATTCAACAGAAAAGTTGGACTTTCGTAAACCAATAATTTGGCTAATGATTTTCTGCAACTGTATGACATTTTTCATTTAACTTTTCCTTATGAAATTAGAAAATATACAGAAATACAAGTTACAAGTTTCTTTGGAATAAATAACACGAGGCCACACGTACACTACACTTGATCTTAATAACATTTATTTCTACCATGAAGATGTGACTTTCTTAAAAAAGCTAGAAATTTGAGAGGATAAAGATGAAAAAAGAAGTAAAAATAACTATCAATGTTCTTCCACTTCAAATATTGTCTGACAGCTGAGCCAGAAGAATTTCTGCATCTATCAGTGACTTCTTCATATGTTACAGAATGAGTTCAACATGCTTTACAAAATCCATTACATTTTAAGACCATTTCCAATATCTGTTACCATAAATCAAGAAATCCACTTATTCAAAGTTACTTATGGAAAATTAATCACACAGAAAATTTTAACAACTTCTTTCTCAAAAATTGAAGTACTTTACCGTACTTGGCATTCCCACACATACTGGTGTAGATTCAAAGGCTGAAAGCACTAAGGACAATATAATTAAAACTCATGGGCTTAGACATTTAAAAAAAATTAATATTTAGAATTCTCAAACAAATACTGCAGAAAAATAAAACAGAATATAAACACAATGTAATCTTCTTTGGATTTCTTCTCTGCTTAATGGCATTATTTAATATAGAATGTTGTTCCTGAACACCTGTATGTACTTGATAAAGCCTTAAAAACATGTAACCATATAATCTGAAAAAGAGCAAGAGAACTGTGAGCACTATGCATCAGGAACAAAAACTCAAGAATTTCTCTACTAATGATTTCCAAAACCTATCTTTCTAATTCCAAAATTTACTCAAATATAAGAATAACCAGGTTAGCTACACAATATTCACAGTTTTTTTGACAGGGTATACAGCCATCATGCCAAATTCAGCCATCAATATAGAACCTCATTTCCCATCTAAAGTTAATGAGAACATATTTTACTTTAGATGGGACATAGAAACAAACTGCCAAGAATTAAAGTAAAACCTTAACGTCTTCATTTCACACTTCAAATATCAAAGAAAGCAGTAATTCCCCAAACCATGAAAACATGAAGTAACTATACAGAAAAAAAAAACAGACATTTCTTTCTTTCTTATTATACAGTGAAAACCAGTATATTTATAACTTCAACCTTCAGATAGCATACTTCATAAAGTCATTATTCATTTAAAATAGACAAATGTTTACAAGGAACATTTAACTTAAATTTCATAGTTGATTATATAATGGTACTTGAAAGACTGACCTTTATAAGGAAATAAGAGTCTTGTCAAGAGAAATGATAAAATATATAGTATAAAACAATGTTAAAAACCTCATGGTGCACGCACTACAGTAAAAAAAAAATCAGTAACAATAACTTAATCCTCCTGGGCAGGGGGTGGGGGGGAGTATTTAGCATTACAAATTTAAAATGTAAATTTTATATATGAATTCAATAAGGAATACATTTAAACCTTACATTGCTACATAATCATCTATTGTGTGGAAAACAATAAAAGTGAAGTACTTTTTGAATACATGTACATCAAAACCAAAAGGTTAATTTTTACTTTTTCCTTTATTAGCAACTTTGGACACATTTTTAGGTTTTGGTTCCCAGAGGGCATTTTTTACAAATCTTGAGGCTGCACCTCTGTCCAGCTTGCCAGCCTTTTTCTTGTCTGTTATTTCTTTGACTCTGTTCATGTATATTCTGATTCTTTCCTTAAAGATAAAAAAAAAAAAAAAAAAAGAAGGCAATAGATTTACTAGCTGTTCACCACCACTAAGTTTTATTATACTACACCTCAGTTAAATCCAGCAGATATGTATTTACTACCTATTGAGTGGTGCTAGTAAGTGCAAGTGAACAGGATAAATATGCTCCATGCTCTCCCGGAATTCACAGTCTGGAGGGAATACAGACATTAAAAAGTCATTTCAGAAGTGTTCTGAGTGTTTCAAAAGAGGAAGAACTAGTCTAGGACATCACTATTAGAGATAAACATTGAATTGTTTATATGTGGTTATACATTTTTTAATTTAGCATTAGCCTAAATGCACATATTAATTCTTATGTATCTGAAGTGTATAATCTAAAACAGAGCTCTCACATACTTGCAGCATACAAACTAAACTCTCTTGAAATTTTCTAAACAGGGAATAAATGAGGCAGTATTTAGTCTTTTATGTTACCTTCTAGCACCACAATTAAAATGAGCAGAATGAGAATATAAGATCTTTTATTCAATTTCACAGTTTGACTGATAAGCACATATTTTCTAATGAGATATACAGTTCTAATCAGACTTTACAAGGTGAGAAACATAGGTTGCCAAACCACTTTGAATCTCCTGAGGCCATTAATCAGAATAAAGGGCTATTCTGTATTTTGGAGAAATAAAGATAACGAGAGCCATAAAATATCAGAGTAAGTGACTGATCATGCTTCAAAGCAAATTTTCATTAAAATAATCAAAATATAGAGAAAAATGCAGAACCTTTGAAATTTTTAATTGTAAAAGACTGACAACTCTGCTCAAAACTCTATTATGGCTCCATTTCTCTCAGAATAAAAGCCAAAGTCCTCGTTACACACACCTGGCCCTGCCTGAAATATCTTCCCTCAAATATTCACACAACTAACCCCTCTCTTCCTTCCAATATTCTCAAATGTTAAACCTGTTAAAAGGCCTGCCCTCCCTTCTTGCAGTAGCAATCCTACCCATGCACTCAATATCCCTTAACCTGCACTGTTTTTCCCATAATATATAACTTTCTAACATATTGCATATTTATTGTTTGTTTTATTATGTTAATTGTTTGTCTCCCTCCACTAGATAGTCTGTCATCTGCCCAAATAGGAATACTTATTGGGTTTATTCACAGAGGAATCATCTCACTTGGAAATAATGCCTGGCTACGAGTAGGTGCTCAAACAGTTATAAGATGAATAAACTATTTTCAACGCCTTTCCTCACTCATGATATGTATGGCAAATAGGTTTCCTCTCGTATACTACTCTGTGATCAACCAGTGATGTCTGTCACAGATCAGAAAAGGAAAACAGGTATGCTTTTTATTTGCAAACCCTTGTCCAGAATATGAATGTACTCCTCAATAAAAAGTTCTGAAGGAGAAAGAAGATAGATAATTTTGTCCTTTTCCGGGCAGAATCAAGTATTAAATACTCCAAATAAGTGTGTTAAAGGGAAAAAAAGGTAATTTTATAAATGTAAAGTCCATATTAGAAAGTGAAACAGATGATACAATGTATACTTCTTCAGAACGTATCACTTTTAAAGCCAGTATCACTGGTCAAATCAGGACCTGTGTACCACACTGCTTTATATTTTTGCTTTATGTATTTTTCACAATTTCTGTATTTAAAAATAAATTGATTTTTCCCCCAAGAACTTTAAAAGAAGAAAATGCCTTAGTCTCCACTTTTAAAAAATGAAGACAGAGATCTGGTTTACTCATCTTTTAAAATATAAATGACCAAGTACTAAGTTGTAAATAACACACATATCAACCACGATAAGACTTGAGAACAATAAGAGTGTCAAATGTATTTCACATATATATTTACCTTATATTTTATAAACAAAGAATAAATTTATTAATATTCTTATTCATAAAGCCAAGTCAAGAAGGTAACCATAAGTTTGATTTCTAATTTTTTCTTTCAAATTGGATGATTTGATTTAATTTTCAAAGTCAGCAAAAACTCCAAGATACCAGACCTTATACACTGTACTTATACATCTAAATGGAATACAAAGACAAACCTAGAAGATTTATTACAGGTTGTAAATATGTCACTAATGCAGAATTACTGGACAGTACACATACAACTGGTGCCAAAAAAGCTTTTAGCTTTGTTACTGAACTGGATTCTTTACTGCTGAGAAAATGAATTAATGGAAGAATTGAAAAGGTGGAGGAGAAACTTTCCCGTCTTTGCTAGTAAATCAACTAGAATATACTTTCAAGAATTGTATAAGAGGTTTTTTTTAAAAAGGCAGTTGTAGAGATGAACAGGATTTCAAGAATTTATAGATAAAATAATATGGAAGTTATAAATAATTACTAGAATCATAACATTTTCCCATCCAGAGATTTATATAATATACAGAACACCAATTCTCTGACAAAGGCAAGAAAAAGAAAAAGACAGATGAAATCTAGCTCACTTTCATAATTTCAAACCTAAATAATTTTGTTTCTCCAAAATTAGTGTGATAAAAGTACTATGACTAACTTCAGGACTACCACAATAAACAGCCACATAAAATAAAAAGGAACTCAGTGCAATCTTACCAATTCCTGCTTTACTGGATGTTCCTTAGGATTAACTCCCTGAGTTGCCAAATAAACTAGAAGAGAAAGAGTTAATGGAATAAAATGTGAATATATTCATTGAAGAAACTCTGGTTACTCACAAAAAAGAAAAGTCACACAAATGATTAAATATTAAATTATTCAACTTCTTCATAATGTTAAATTATGTTTGGCTCGTGGGCATCTGGCATACTGATTTAAAAGAAATAAATATCTGACAACTAAAATTGCCATAAAGTGTAATTGTATATAAATTGTTAGCATTTAAAAAAGAAATCACCTTTGACACAATAAATAATTTGCTTTCTAATTAACTTCAAGGTAATATACATACCCCAAAACATTGAATTTAATGTGTAAGCAGAAACTAAATCCACTTTTGCTTGTTCAAGTGGGTCCAACTATAAAAAAAAAAAAGAAAAAACACAGAAACTTTGAGCACCATTACATAATATTTTAAACTTTCACCAAACACAATATATCAAAGAAATTTCCTTTTCTTTTTCACTTCCTATAATTCAATAACCAAATGATCTGTAAATAATGTGTAGTATGAAGATGTTTTGTTAACCAGTGATTTTTGCCCACTTCAGTTAGACAAGGAATGTGTATAATCCAAGAAAAATTCTTTTGGATTATTTTGATTTCAGTAGTTATGATCTGGGCTGTGTATGTCAAAAGTAATTTGTCAACATAAACATTGTACATGAGGCATTTATGTATAAAGAAGCAGGCTAAAATGCTTAGGCAATACCAAAGACAGAAGAAACATAATGAGATTTGTTTTAGACTGTCAAAGTCAATTTACTCTTTTTGTCCTACAGGGTTTCCAGAAACCCTGATAACATCACTGAAATGCATAAAAGGTCAAAGATAAAGTCTGTCAAAGAATGTGCTCCTTTTTTTCAAAACCAAGTCAAAATAAAAATATAATTAGGAAATAATTACTGAGGTTGGATTTCTGTTTTGTTTTTTTCCCTCAAGATATCCAAATACTTATAAAATTGAAATAGAGGAAAGGAGCATATTATCATTAATCTATATCTTCTTCTATGTGTTTCAGAACATTGCACTCTGTTTTATGAATTACATTTTCAGAAATTACATTTTTAAAATACCTTCTGCAACAACTCATTTCTAGAAACAGACATCATAGTCTTCAGCATCTCATCCACGGCACCAATGGAATTCTCAAATGTTGATAAATACTCATGAATTTCTACGGGATAATCTTCATTAATTTCTTCTTCTGCCATTATGACCAACTGGAAAAATATTAAACTCATTACTCTTTAGGTTACCAAAAAAAAAAATCAATAGTCATACCACATATTTCAACATTAACTAAAGGAGTTCAAACCTGAAGATAATTAAACAAATCTCCTTAGAATATAATCCTATAGCAATTACATTCAAATTTCCTTTCTTTTTGAGTTGCTTGGGGTGGTGTGAGGGGAGGAGTCCCATCCACGTTCTCTAAGGCAACACATACCAAATCCTCAGTGCTTTTCAAGAACTAAAGACGTGACTACAAAACATGGAATATCAATAATAAAAATCTTTCATTTAAAAGACTTCGTTGAAGTTAAGACCAAGCAAAGCAATGAAAGTATGGTTAATGCTTGTCAAAAAAAACTGATAAGCAAACTTCTTTTTTGGAAAAACATATATTTTAACATGTCTAAATTTTGTCACCTTAGATAAACCACTGACTGTCTCTGGGCTTCCTAAATTTTGTGATCTAGCAGCATAGTATATTAAACTAAAAAATTAGAAATCCTAGTCTGAAATATGTTATTTATCACAAAAGTCATTTTTCAAGCCGATATTTATGTATATTTCTTAAGCGTCTTTAAAATATTAATAAGAAATTCAAAGAGGCCATAAATCACATACAGTCTATAAGCATAAAAGAAGAAACTTGGGAGAAATAAACTATACGGTTTTCATCTAGGCTAGAACATACCTTGACAGCTCATTCTTTTAAAATTCACATTCATATCATAATATTTAATATCTATGTGAAAAAAGCAAAATCTACATCAATTTATTAAATATGGTATCTAAGACCAAATCACAGAAGCAATTCCAAGCCATACATAACACCTTTAGGTTCAAAACAATTTTTTTTATTAGCTGAAAATACCTCTTTCATTACACAGTCAAGTACAACAGCCAGATGTATGAAACAGCAAAGAGCATAGCAAAACTGAAGTAAAGAGAGGGTCGAGCTTTCTGTCTTGCTTGAGCACTGACTATGTCACCTTACATAAATCGCTGAATGCCTCTGGGCCTCAAATACCTCAACCATAAAAAAAGGCAGTTGGTTTAATGATCTAATGTTATGACTATATCATTTAAGTTTAAAAAGTAGTATTTGAATATTTAGTCACAATATATCAACATTTCTACTCAACTAGTATATTCCACTTAGACATCTGGTTTCATTTAAGAAGAAAGTGAAGTCCATCTGACTATCACTACATGTGTTATGTTACTGTTCCACTACTGTGCAACTACCAGAGAGAGGACTCTGACAAGGAAAACCACACAGGACAGAACCGTGACTTCCCACTTCAAAAGGCTAACTGAAGATACATATTTGTCTCTCCTTCCTCCCTAAATCTCTCCAAAATGGTAGAAGAAATATAAAAGTAAGTCCATAGTAATGCTGGAAGCCAATAAGGGTACATACCCATCAGCAGACCTCAACAGTAGAAGTATTTGTAAGCTAAAAAACCAAATGGGGTCAGACAGATAGGAAACAGAGCCAAGGAGCCTGCAATCCCTTATGAATAAAAGGGGAGAATCTAGGAATAACCCCAAGATGAAGGGCGGTAAGACATGGACCATGAGGACTGAAAACAGCTAAACCAATTTCCAGAGCTGTGAAAGGGTGGCTCCAACATCTGCTGCCCAGATAAAGGTGTAAATACAAAGGATATACTGCCAATATAGAGAAGACAGTATTTCTTCCCTTTATGGATAATTTTAAACCAGTAAACTTGAAATCTGGAAGAATGAGGTGTTCAGGGAAAAAATTAATTACCAAAATTAACATGAAAAGAAGTACATAAACCAAATAGATCATTAAGCACAGGGAAAAAATTTTAAAGTCAAAGGTCTACCCTCCAAAAAGAATCCAAGCTCAGAAGATATTATAGATAATTTCTTCCAAACCTTCAAGAAACAGTTAATTCTTACAATATTTAACTGTTTAAGAACATAGAAAAAGACAGGAAACTTAGATACCTATTTCCTAACATACACAAAAATAAACTCCAAATGAACTAAAACTAAAAAGATATACATACAAATATATTAAAAGATTATATAAAGTATTTATATAATCCAAATGAAAACCAAATGCTATAAAAGGAAATGGCTGACAGACTTTACAGAAAAACTGAAAAAACATCTACATGGCAAAACTATACCATAAGCAGGGTTAGAAGGCAAGAAACAGCCTGGGAGAAAATATTTGCTAAAACCTAACAAAGCATTAGTTAGATTATATAGAGTTTCTACAAAGCATAAAACAAAATAATGAAGATAAAACCCATCAGATTGGCAATAATTTTAAAGACTAGCAAAGTTCAATGTTATCAAGGGTATACACTGAAAGTGGAATATGAATTGGTAGTTTTTTCAAATGCACATACCCTTTGACTCAGGAAATCCTCTTAAGAATCTGGCCTCCAGAAATCCCTGTGTACATGCATATAAAAGAAAATGGATTCCTCAAATCTCTGAATTTCCCCCAATTTCTCTTGCATCAATTTTTTGCTCTGCAAGATCATTACCTATAAGCTTTAAATATTTAATTGTCCATCTTGGACAAGAAACAAAAGAAACATCTTGACTTCACTTTCCTCTCTAACTAAAGCCCATTTTCTATCTCCCTTTTAGAACAAATTCCTCAAAAGAGTTGCTTACACCAGTCCCAATTCTTCTCCTTCCATTCTTTCTTGAATCTATTTCAATTAGGCCCCTACTTCTCATTCAAAATTGCTTTTGTCAAAGACACCCAAACAGCCACAATGTTAAATTCAATGGTCAATTCTCAGCTGTCATCATTTGACCCTGCTGGCTCCCTTCATTTGGTTCTCAGGACATCACATTTTGTTGGTTTCCCCCCTGGCTCACAGGCTGCTTTCTTGGTCTTTACTGCATCTTTCTCACTTCCTCAAAGTCTTAACCATGAAGTGCCCAAGGACTATCCTTGATTCTCTGTTCTTCACTAGTTTACTCCCTAGGTAAACTCAGGGCTTAAACTGCATTAATAAACTGATGACTCCCAGGTTCATATCTCTGGCCCTGAGCTCTCACCTGAACTCTACATTTACATTGCCAAATGCCCACTTACTCATTACCTCTAGTTGGATGTTAATAGACTCTCAAAAGTAATGTGCCCAAAGCCAAATTCCTAGTCTTGCCTACCATAGTCTTCCCATCTCATTTCATGGCAAGTCCACCTTCCCAATTGCTCAGATCTAAAATTACACAGTGGTCCTTGACTCCTCTCTCACCCTACCTTTAAAATATATCCATAATCTAACCACATCCTAGCACCTCTACTGCCACAACTCTGGTCCACGCCAGTCCAAACCACCATTGTGTCTTCCCTGGATTGTTGCAATAGCCTCTCTAAATGGCCTGCTTGTTTCCTTCCAATAGTTCATTATAAAAAAGCAGAAGAATAGTCACCCCAAATATAAACCAGATTATATCACACTGATGCTTGAAAACTTCCAAAGATTTACCACCTCACTCGATAAAAGGCAAAGTCCTTAAAGTGGCCCAAAAAGCCCTGACTCTGGTGCCTTCTCTGTAACCCCATTTTCTCCCACTCTACCCCTTGCTCATTCTGCTCTAACCACCACAGCCTCATGCTTTTCCCTTCCACATCAGGCATGCCCCTACCTCAGGGCTTGTATTTATTGTACCTCTTCTCCCCTTCCTAGAATGCTTGTCCCTCACCAGTTCAGAGCTCATTACTTCTCCTTTGCCAGATCTCAACTCACATGTCATCTATTGGTAAACTTTTCCCGACCATCCTATTTTTAAACTGCACACAACTCCTATCACACCCAGCACTCCCCTTCTCCTTCTCTACCTTACAGTCTGCAATAGCATCTGACACATTTATTTTATATGTTTACTGTCTGTCCACCTCCAAAATTAAGGTAACTACATGAGAGCAGGGATTTTTGTATTTTGTTCACTAGCACTTCCTAGAAGTCAATAAACATTTCTTGAATGAACCTGTAACTAAATACTGGAAATACTAATCTAAATATTTATCACACGTCTGGAGGCAGAGCCAACATGGCGGCGTGAGTAGGACAGTGGGAATCTCCTCCCAAAAACATATATATTTTTGAAAATACAACAAATACAACTAATCCTAAAAGAGAGACCAGAAGACACAGGACAACAGCCTGACTACATCCACACGTGCAAGAGCCCAGCGCCTGGTGAAAGGGGTAAGATACAAGCCCCGGCCCGGCGGGACCCAAGCACACCTCCCCCCGGCTCCCAGCGGGAGGGAGAGGGAGCCCAGGACTGCTAAACACCCAGCCCCAGCCACCCACACCAGAGCGCAGACACAGTGCATGCGTGGAGGGCTGGAAACTAGGGAAATAGGGCAGCAAGACCTCTGAGCGGGTGCCAAAGCTGATGCCCCTGTGACAAAGAAAAGCGAGTGCTTTTTGAAAGTCTTAAAGGGACAGGGATTTAACAGCTAGACAGAAACAACATAGGTCACAGCCCAGTGGCTGGAAATTACAGGGAAAACCGGGCGCACTAACCCCCTGGGCAACAGCTCTGAGACCCCTCACGGAGGTAAACAGCCAAACAGCCCACCCGTCCATTACCCCTCCAGGCGCTGCAAAAGCAGAGAAGCAGCCTAAGGCAAACCCCGCCCACAGAAAGGAAAATTCCTACACTTCGGCCAGGCAAGACACAAAGACCCAGCCTACACGCAATTACCCAACACAAGCCATTAGGGGTCGCAGTTGTCCCAGTAAAGAAAGGCCAGTAGCAAGTGAAAAGTTTGGCCCTCCCAGCTGACAGTCAATAGCACCCGTCAACATGAAAAGGCAAAAAAATATGATCCAGACAAGACTAACCCAGACAGCTTCGGCATCTGCTACATCTTCCCCTGAGAAGGAACCTGGGGAGATAGATTTAGCCAGTCTTCCTGAAAAAGAATTCAAAACAAAAGTCATAACCATGCTGATGGACTTGCAGAGAAATATGCAAGAACTAAGGAAGAATACAGAAATAAAACAAGCTCTGGAAGGACTTCAAAACAGAATGGACTAGATGCAAGAGACCATTAATGGACTAGAAAACAGAGAACAGGAACGCAGAGAAGCTGATGCAGAGAGAGATAAAAGGATCTCCAGAAATAAAAGAATTTTAAGAGAACTGAATGACCAACTGAAAAGGAACAATATACGCATTATAGGGATACCAGAAGAAGAGAGAGAAAAAGGGATAGAAAGTGTCTTTGAAGAAATAATTGCCGAAAACTTCCCCAAACTAGGGGAAGAAATGGCCTCTCAGACCACAGAGGTACACAGAACTCCCATGACAAGGGATCCAAGGAGGGCAACACCAAGACACATAATAATTAAAATGGCAAAGATCAAAGACAAGGACAAAGTATTAAAGGCAGCCAGAGAGAAAAAAAAGGTTACCTACAAAGGAAAACCCATTAGGCTATCATCAGACTTCTCAACAGAAACCCTACAGGCCAGAAGAGAATGGCATGATATACTTAATGCAATGAAACAGAAGGGCCTCGAACCAAGACTACTGTATCCAGCACGAATATCATTTAAATGTGAAGAAGGGATTAAACAATTCCCAGACAAGCAAAAGTTGAGGGAATTTGCCTCCCACAAACCACCTCTACAGGGCATCCTACAGGGACTGCTCTAGATGGGAGCACTCCTTAAAAGAGCACAGAACAAAAAACCCAACATATGAAGAAGGGAGGAGGAGGAATAAGAAGGGAGAGAAATAAAGAATCATCAGACAGCGTTTAAAATAGCTCAACAAGCAAGTTAAGTTAGACAGTAAGATAGTAAAGAAGCTACTCCTGAACCTTTGGTAACCACAAACTTAAAGCCTGCAATGGCAACAAATTCATACCTTTCAATAATCAACCTAAATGTAAATGGACTGAATGCACCAATCAAAAGGCACAGAGTAATAGAATGGATAAAAAAGCAAGATCCATCCATATGCTGCTTACAAGAGACTCACCTCAAACCCAAAGACATGCACAGACTTAAAGTCAAGGGATGGAAAAAGATATTTCATGCAAACAACAAAGAGAAGAAAGCAGGTGTTGCAATTCTGGTATCAGACAAAACAGACTTCAAAATAAAGAAAGTAACAAAAGACAAAGAAGGACATTACATAATGATAAAGGGCTCAGTCCAACAAGAGGATATAACCATTATAAATATATATGCACCCAATACAGGAGCACCAACATACCTGAAACAAATATTAACAGAACTAAAGGAGGAAATAGAATGCAATGCATTCATTCTAGGAGACTTCAACACACCACTCACTCCAAAGGACAGATCCACGAGACAGAAAATAAGTAAGGACACAGAGGCACTGAACAACACACTAGAACAGATGGACCTAATAGATGTCTACAGAACTCTACATCCAAAAGCAACAGGATAGACATTCTACTCAAGTGCACATAGAACATTCTCCAGAATAGACCACATACTAGGCCACAAAAAGAGCCTCAGTAAATTCCAAAAGACTGAAATCCTACCAACCAACTTTCCAGACCACAAAGGCATAAAACTAGAAATAAACTGTACAAAGAAAGCAAAAAGGCTCACAAACACATGGAGGCTTAACAACACACTCCTAAATAATCAATGGATCAATGACCAAATCAAAATGGAGATCCAGCAATATATGGAAACAAATGACAACAACAACACTAAGCCCCAACTTCTGTGGGACACAGCAAAAGCAGTATTAAGAGGAAAGTATATAGCAATCCAAGCATATTTAAAAAAAGGAAGAACAATCCCAAATGAATGGTCTAATGTCACAATTATCGAAATTGGAAAAAGAAGAACAAATGAGGCCTAAGGTCAGCAGAAGGAGGGACATAATAAAGATCAGAGAAGAAATAAATAAAATTGAGAAGAATAAAACCATAGCAAAAATCAATGAAACCAAGAGCTGGTTCTTCAAGAAAATAAACAAAATAGATAAGCCTCTAGCCAGACTTACTAAGAGGAAAAGAGAGTCAACACAAATCAACAGTATCAGAAACGAGAAAGGAAAAATCACGACGGACCCCACAGAAATACAAAGAATTATTAGAGAATATTATGAAAACCTATATGCTAAAAAGCTGGGAAACCGAGGAGAAATGGACAACTTCCTAGAAAAATACAACCTTCCAAGACTGACCCAGAAAGAAACAGAAAATGTAAACAGACCAATTACCAGCAACAAAATTGAAGCGGTAATAAAAAAACTACCAAAGAACAAAACCCCCGGGCCAGATGGATTTACCTCGGAATTTTATCAGACATACAGGGAAGACATAATACCCATTCTCCTCAAAGTTTTCCAAAAAATAGAAGAGGAGGGGATACTCCCAAAGTCATTCGATGAAGCTAACATCCCCTTATACCAAAACCAGGCAAAGACCCCACCAAAAAAGAAAACTACAGACCAATATCCCTGATGAACGTAGATGCAAAAATACTCAACAAAATATTAGCAAACCGAATTCAAAAATACATCAAAAGGATTGTACACCATGACCAAGTGGGATTCATTCCAGGGATGCAAGGCTGGCACAACATTCGAAAGTCCATCAACATCATCCACCACATCAACAAAAAGAAAGACAAAAACCACATGATAATCTCCATAGATGCTGAAAAAGCATTTGACAAAGTTCAACATTCATTCATGATAAAAACTCTCAGCAAAATGGGAATAGAGGGCAAGTACCTCAACATAATAAAGGCCATCTATGAAAAACCCAAAAAAAGTCTCAGCAAAATCGGAATAGAGGGCAAGTACCTCAACATAATAAAGGCCATCTATGAAAAACCCAAAGCCAACATTATATTGAACAGCGAGACGCTGAAAGCATTTCCTCTGAGATCGGGAACTAGACAGGGATGCCCACTCTCCCCACTGTTATTTAACATAGTACTGGAGGTCCTAGCCACGGCAATCAGACAAAACAAAAAAATACAAGGAATCCAGATTGGTAAAGAAGAAGTTAAACTGTCACTATTTGCAGATGACATGATACTGTACATAAAAAACCCTAAAGACTCCACCCCAAAACTACTAGAACTGATATCGGAATACAGCAAAGTTGCAGGATACAAAATCAGCACACAGAAATCTGTGGCTTTCCTATACACTGACAATGAACCAACAGAAAGAGAAATCAGGAAAACAACTCCATTCACAATTGCATCAAAAAAAATAAAATACCTAGGAATAAACCTAACCAAAGAAGTGAAAGACTTATACTCTGAAAACTACAAGTCACTCTTAAGAGAAATTAAAGGGGACACTAACAGATGGAAACTCATCCCATGCTCATGGCTAGGAAGAATTAATATTGTCAAAATGACCATCCTACCCAAAGCAATATACAGATTTGATGCAATCCCTATGAAACTACCAGCAACATTCTTCAATGAACTGGAACAAATAATTCAAAAATTCATATGGAGACACCAAAGACCCCGAATAGCCAAAGCAATCCTGAGAAAGAAGAATAAAGTAGGGGGGATCTCACTCCCCAACTTCAAGCCATAGTAATCAAGACAATTTGGTACTGGCACAAGAACAGAGCCACAAACCAATGGAACGGACTAGAGAATCCAGACATTAATCCAGACATATATGGTCAATTAATATTTGATAACGGAGCCATGGACATACAATGGTGAAATGACAGTCTCTTCAACAGATGGTGCTGGCAAAACTGGACAGCTACATGTAGGAGAATGAAACTGGACCATTGTCTAACCCCATATACAAAAGTAAACTCAAAATGGATCAAAGACCTGAATGTAAGTCATGAAACCATTAAACTCTTGGAAGAAAACATAGGCAAAAACCTCTTAGACATAAACATGAGTGACCTCTTCTTGAACATATCTCCCCGGGCAAGGAAAACTACAGCAAAAATGAACAAGTGGGACTATATTAAGCTGAAAAGCTTCTGCACAGCAAGAGACACCATCAATAGAACAAAAAGGAACCCTACAGTATGGGAGAATATATTTGAAAATGACACATCCGATAAAGGCTTGACGTCCAGAATATATAAAGAGCTCACATGCCTCAACAAACAAAAAACAAATAACCCAATTAAAAAATGGGCAGAGGAACTGAACAGACGATTCTCCAAAAAAGAAATACAGATGGCCAACAGACACATGAAAAGATGCTCCACATCGCTAATTATCAGAGAAATGCAAGTTAAAACTACAATGAGGTATCACCTCACACCAGTATGGATGGCTGCTATCCAAAAGACAAACAACAAATGTTGGCGAGCCTGTGGAGAAAGGGGAACACTCCTACACTGCTGGTGGGAATGTAAATTGTTCAACCATTGTGGAAAGCAGTATGGAGGTACATCAAAATGCTCAAAACAGACATACCATTTGACCCAGGAATTGTACTCCTAGGAATTTACCCTAAGAATACAGCAATCAAGTATGAGAAAGACCAATGCACCCCTATGTTTATCGCAGCACTATTTACAATAGCCAAGAACTGGAAGCAACCTAAATGTCCATCGATAGATGAATGGATAAAGAAGATGTGGTACATATACACAATGGAATACTACTCAGCCATAAGAAAAGGGCAAATCCTACCATTTGCAGCAACATGGATGGACCTGGAGGGTATTATGCTCAGTGAAATAAGCCAAGCAGAGAAAGAGAAATACCAAATGATTTCACTCATCTGTGGAGTATAAGAACAAAGGAAAAACTGAAGGAACGAAACAGCAGCAGAATCACAGAACTCAAGAATGTACTAACAGGTACCAAAGGGAAAGGGACTGGGGAGGATGGGTGGGTAGGGAGGGAAAAGGGGGGGAGAAAAAGGGGGGTATTAAGAATAGCATGCATGGGGTGGTGGGAGAAAGGGGAGGGTTGTACAACACAGAGAAGACAAGTAGTGATTCTACAACATTTTGCTACGCTGATGGACAGTGACTGTAAAGGGGTACATAGGGGGGACCTGGTATAGGGGAGAGCTTAGTAAACAAAATATTCGCCATGTAAGTGTAGATTAATGATAAGAAAAAAAAAAAAAAGCATTTCCTGTGTGGTGACCTCCAATGAGTTCTACACAATGATATAAAGGGCATATAAAAGTGTAGGCAAAGGGTCTGTTTGTGTTTATACAGAGGATCAAAGCCTAATTTGGCTACCCCGAAAATGAACTAAGATACGATATGAAAAAGAACTTCCAACATCAGCACTCTTGGGAAGACTCATGCCAGAAGATGATCATCAAAAAACCCCAACAAAGATCCATGCACTGCTACAGGTGTAGATGCACTCATCCCACCAGTTCCTGGACTTGCCATGGGAATGAAGAAGGAGATATCTAAGCTGGCCTGTGCATACAGTAAAACAACAAATTTGACTGGATCTATACTGTTGAAACTCAACCAAGAATTAGGAGAAGTGCAAATTGTAGCGCTCCAAAATCTTACAACTACAGACTATTTACTGTTAAAAGAACATATGGGATGTGAACAGTCCCCAGGAATGGGTTGTTTTAATTTGTCTGATTTATCTCAGACTGTTCAAATTCAGTTGGACAATATCTACTATATCATAGATAAGTTTTCACAAATGCCTAAGGTGCCTAACTGGTTTTCTTGGTTTCACTGGAGATGGCTGGTAATTACAGGTATGCTTTGGTTACGTAACTGTATTCCTATTATGTTAATGTGTGTGCGCAATTTAATTAGTAGTTTAAAATCTATACATGCTGAAGTTACTTTACAAGGAGATATGTCAAAGAAATAATCAATCTTCCCATGTTTTCTTCCGTCTGCTACTTCTATAGCTTTTCTTCTTCCTTCCTAGTTACAACCCTTAAGTAGAATTCGTGCCTCATATCGAAATTACCAAGTATCATAATTCTTCCAAGTGGTAAAGATACCTCAAGACAAATGCTGGGCATAGAAGCCACAGGGCATAAATCTGCAAAGAAGTAAAAAGCTAACCTTTTCAAACAATAAGGCTTCTCTCTCACTTACCAACTTTACATTTCCCTGTATGGCCCCGGAAGATGACTGGTTAGCCAGAGACGGGTAAGATTCCTCAAGGGAGGAACAACCTAAGACAGGCACAGTTGCAGGGGGGCCATCAAGTGAGAAATTGGGGATCAACAGAGGTGAGGCTTAGAACCTCACCCCCCCTGTTTTGAGAGAAAGCTTCTGCATCCGTGGATGTTTTATTGCCCTTGTCTAGCTTGGATTAACACATAGTCTACAGGCACACACCTGATCATCTACATTTGCTTTCTTGCAACACTAAAGTATGTTTTCTACCTTTATCTTGCATCTACCTACCACTTCAGCATTTTATTAAAAATAATAATAATAAAGAGAGAAATGTGGTATCCACATATAAATCAAGTATAAAAATCAAATGAGTATTCATATTTGAACTGTTTATAGTTCATAATGCATGAGCAAAACCGAAAGCTTCTGTGATGACTGCCCTTGTACTGTTCACCATGTAACTTATTCACTATGAAAGAATTTGTTCTCCATGTAAGAATTTGTTCGTTATGCATCAGAAGATTGGAGACTGACGAAAATTAGACTTGGGGTGGATTAATGATTGTGCATTGAGCATTGACCCCCCTATACAGAATTTTATTGTTGTTAACAACATTTGATCAATAAATATGAGAGATGCCCTCACAAAAAATATATATATATATACACACTTCCAATTGTAAAATAAATAAGTAACCAGGATGTAATGTATAGCACAAGGAATACAGTCAAAATATTGTAACAACTTGGTATGGTGATAGCTGGTACCTAGAATTATCATGTATATAAATGTTGAATCACTGTGTTGTACACCTGAAACTAATGTAATACTGTGTGTCAACTACCCTTCAATAAAAAATAATTATCTAAATAAATAAATAAATAAATAAATATTTATCAATAGGGAAACAATGAAATGAATTATAGCACATCCAACCAAGGGAATATTAAAAATAAATAAGTAAATATTTATGTAGTGACACACATGAGAAGTGGTTTAAAAAAGTCATAGAACATTGTATATAATATATAATGTGTTTAACATATGCCATTTGATTTTTTTTAAACCTGTATATATAGGTATGTAGAAAAAGGTCTGGAAAGAGACATACACAAAACAGACATTCTCCATGAGTACAGGCAGGGGCTAGGGAATAGGATCAAAGCAAACTCATTTTCTAAACTTTTCATTCTTTTTTGTTTGAAAGTTATTTCAAAAAGCATGAACTATATTAAAATAGTAATTAAAATACACAATCATTCAATTTAAATAAGGGCATATTTTAATAAAGTAATTTGGCTTTTAACAAATACTGCAAGTAAAAAAAAAAAACCACCAAAAAGGACTTTACTTAAATATGAATTTTTTTCAGTCAAATTTTTCTATTAGAAAATATTTTCCCTCTCCAGAATCCTGATGGGGACTCTTCCTGCAATTACTCCCTGTCCCTAAGCCCCAATAAACAAGCAGTTATTTATTGTTAAAAGGAGTTAGGGTGAATACTGAAAACAAGAGAGTAAGAATAATTACCTTCATTAAACCTGAACTGAGCCACTGTCTTTTTCCTAACTAAAAATAAAAAAACAGCAAGGCAGAATAAAAAATAAAGATTCTTCTATTATCATAAATTCCTTCCAAATCAAATGAGTTCTTCAAATATTATATATAGACAGTTCCTGAGGACTTGAGCTAGTATAAAGAATTTTGGCTTTTATTGACCACAGAAAAAGTTGCAAGGAGGGAGCTACAGAAAGTTGCCTGTTCCTTTGCTACTCAGATTCCAGAATGAAGCAGTGAATGTGTGGTATTAGGAGCAAGAGCAAGGAGCAAACATTTGAACACCACTGCCTATGAGCCAGGCACTATTCTCAGTACTCCACACGCATTAACCCATTTACTTCTTAGAGACAAGAAATTGAGCCCCAATGAAGCTCAATAACCTGCCCAAGGTTGTACATGGTAAGAGATCCAAGTAAGAGAAAGAAGAGAATTCACATACCTCTGCTCCTCCTCCCTTCCAAGTTCTGTAGGTGTTCCTCACCCCTCCACCCACTCCTAAAGCTCCGGCTGCAGAGGTAAGGAAGTAGAAGAGGGCATGAGAAAATCTCCCTTCATCCCTCAGAGTAAGGTTCAGCTGACACTAAGAGGCGGGGAGCACCCTGCCCAGCAATCCTTACAGGCCCTATTGCCACACCTTCCCTCCTCTCCACTGCTTATTAAGAACTACGGTACCCACCAGGGAAAAGGACGGGTGCGCAGCATCCCCTGCAGAACTCAAGGCATCCCCACCTCCTCCCCTCAAAGCTCTACTTCAGAGAGGTCAACAGCACCAGGATCCTGGGGGCCACTCCAGATGACTGCTCACCCCTTCCTCGGGCCCCAAATCCAATCAGTCCTGTCAATAAGGCTTCCTTAATCTCCTCATGCCACAGCTTTCCTCCTCTCTCACTGACTGGATCATTTCAAGAGCCTTTGAGTAGTCACCCTATTACCAATTTTTCTCCACTCTCAATTTTAAGATGTTACCAAATATGATTTTTCTGTAAAGATAATCT
Organism: Manis pentadactyla; assembly: GCF_030020395.1. Taxonomy (NCBI): domain Eukaryota; kingdom Metazoa; phylum Chordata; class Mammalia; order Pholidota; family Manidae; genus Manis; species Manis pentadactyla. The sequence goes on along the minus strand of NC_080020.1, from coordinate 178,352,471 downwards.
GGTCATGGTAGGCACTGCTTAAAATCCTGCAATGGTTTCCCACCATCTTGAAGACAAGTTCCAAACCCTTGGCATGGCTGTCAGACCCACCATGATAAGGCCCTTGCTTGCCTGACTAACCTCATCTTTCATTGCTCGCTCCCCTCTTCTAGTCCCGTAACTGAAACCATGACAGCAGTTTTCCAAATGCGCCATGCTTCTTCACTCTAACCTTTTACCTGTGTGGTTCTCTGTACATGAACTGTGTACATGCCCTTCTCACTTCATTTTGTTCAAAGCCTGCTTAATCTTTGGAGGTAAAATTAGGTTTTGCTTCAGCCAATGAAGGCTTCTCTGAATGTCACCCTCCCATTCTCTCTGGATAAACACAACTACAAACTGTTACGTCCCTTAAAAAAAAATCTGGGAACGTCTGTTGATTTACCTGACTTCCCTTGGACTACAAGCTCCTGGAGGGGCCGTGTCAGACTGATGTTGTATCCCCACTGGCTGACATACAGAATGACCACATGATTTAACCTTCCCAAGACAGTACCAGTTGACACCTATTGTTTCAGTGTGCCATCTGCTCAGTTCCCCAGTTCTCTTTCAGAAGTCCCAGCTTGAACAATAAATTATGTGGTCGCCCTCAACAAAGTAGCTTCTCTGACCCCTACCACCACTCCTCACTCCATTGTTAGAGAACAGGACTCAGGAGTTCCTCCTGGCACCAGCCAGGGTTGAACCAGTATGAGATATGTATGAAGAAATTTATTGTAAATAACTGGCTTATGCAATTGTAGGAACTGGCTAAGTAATTCCCAAATCTGCAGGGCAGGCTGTCAAGGAAGGGGATGCTGGAACTCTTGGGCACAAGCTGAAACTGCTGTCCACTGGCAGAATTTCATTGTCAGAGAAGCCTCAGCTCTGCTTCAAATGCCTTTCAACTGACTGAATCAAGCCCACCCAGATTACCCAGAAAAACTCCCTAATTAAAAGCCAACTGATTATGGATTTTACTCACATCTACAGATCCCTTTACAGTAACACCTAGGTTAGTGTTTGACTGAACATCTGGGGGCTGAAGCCTAGCCAAGCTGACACATCAAAAAGATGATCACACTTGTTTAAACCTCTAGAACTACAGCAAAGAAATGTGTATTCCTGGCATCACAACTTGTTCTGACAGTGTTTTCCCACAATAGCCTTGTTATTCTTGACTGTCAGGTTCCCAAATAATAAAACAGACTTCAAATTCCAGCAAACAAGTGTGGAAGAAATGACAACTTTTTTAAAAATCCCCATTTACAACCCCTAATGAAACTATAGATTCAATGACAGATAAAAGGATGATAGGGAAGTTTATAACAGAAGTGAGATTGTCACTACTTGAACCCATGGATCAATCTTCACATCACTGAAGTAGGGCATAAACACATTATGAACCTTCTGAGATGAAGCAATGTGATGTACACAACACTGCAACATTTCCAAATCCCTCAAAAGAGCTGAATCTGAATATAATTGAGTCTGTAGAGCTAACTTCCATTTTACAGGAAATACAGAGGATGGAGAAACAAGTTAACATGTGAACACAAACAGACAAATCTGGAATGAGAAATACACTATTGGACAACAGACCTGATTTCTGTAGCAAGTAAATGGATATGAAAAACTAAGATAAGGGAGGGGAAGTAGAGGAAGAAGAGAAAGGAGATTTAGGAGATCTAGCAACTAAATGGAATGTGTAGACCTTGCTTCAATCTTGATTCAAATAAACCAAGTGTAAAAAGATACTTTTAAGAGACAGAAATCTGAACATGGATACAGTATTAGATGACACTAAGAAATTATCGACAGTTTTGCTAAGGAATTCAGCTAGAAAAATGGCTTTACAATTATATAAGAAAATATCCCTATTATTTCAGGATGCATATTAAAGTACATTAAGGCTAAAATTACAGAATATCTTGAATTTGCATTTTGAAGAGAAAAAACTGACCTTCATGAATTAATTAACTGAGAGAAAAGATAAGAACCTGGGTACATTTTTTCTACAGTGAAATTAGATAGCTAACTTTCAAAGTGATTTTTAGAATATAACTCAATTCATAAATTGAGGAACACCTAAACAGATAGTCTAGAATAACAAGCAGTTCTACTACATCTCATTTCAATTCCAATATAAGTGGGGGTGAGAGAGAGGTAGGTTGCTGTGTGCTCGTCAGGCCTGTGATAGTTGCTGAACAAGGCTCATTAAAACAAGACAGGGCCTATGGCCTCAAAAGAGGTTTGTTGTTGTGTTACTAACATTCCCGACAAAGGCTGACATTACAGAGTATCTAGTTATTTGAATAATGTCACAAATTTCCTTCTAAAAAAAAATCCTGACCTTATGTCTTTACCTGTCCCTTATCAAAATGTATGCATGCCTAAATAAATGAACAAACCAATAAACCAAGTCTAAAGGCAAATGAAAAACTAGGGGAAAATATTTGTGACACAAAGACAGATAAAAAGGAGTCCCTTTGATTCAACTTAACAATAACAACAAAAAAAGAATACCTACAAACCAAAAGAAAAACAAAGAAATTCAACAGTTCACATATAAAGGAATACAGATGACCAATAAGCACAAAGAAAACTACTACACCTTACTCATAATTAAAGAAACAAGTGCCAAAACAAGATGCCACTTTTCATTGGTCAAACAAGCACAACTGTAAAAGATTGATAGTACCTAATATGGGCACAGGGAGGGAAACAGCCTGTCACTCAATATTAATTGGAGTGTAAGCTGAGCATTTGGGGGATGCACTTTGGCACTGTGCTTCAAAATTGTATATGTATAAATTCTTTGACCCAATTTTTTGCGGAATCAAAGAATGAACTTAGCAAACACCCAAAGTAGGAGAGCCAGGAAGAGGCTTTTATTGAGAGATACAGTGAAGGACAGAGCTCCTGGCTCACACCAGGAGGTGACAAGAGAGCCCTGGAGTGGTGCCTTGTCTAGGGGATTTATAGACAGTTGAGAATTTTTGGGAGCTGATAAAGGGCTTAGGGTGTGGACTTGTTAAAAGTGGTTTTAGGGGGAGGAGCCGAGATGGCAGCATGAGTAGGGCAGTGGAAATCTCCCAAAACCATATATATTTTTGAAAATACAACAAATACAAGTATTCCTAAAAGAGAGAACAGTGGATACAGTACAACAGCCAGGCTACATCTACATCTGAGATAACTCAGCATCTCACGAAGGGGGTAAGATACAAGCTGTGGCCCGGGGGGACCCAAGCGCTCCCCCAACCCCAGCTCCCCAGCAGGAGGAAAGGAGTTGGAGTGGGGAGGGTGTGAAAGCCCAGGACTGCTAAACAACCAGCTCTGGTAATCCACACCAGGATCACGGACACACAGTGCATGGTGTGCTGGATATTAAAGAAACGGAAAAGCAAAATCTGAGAGCGGGTCCCTGCAACCAGCTCCCCTGAGACAAAAGAAAAGCGAGTGCTTTCTGAAAGTCTTAAAGGGACAGTGACCTCACAGCTGGATGGAAGCGTCCCAGCACACTCAGCCCAGCAGCTGGGAATCCCAGGTAACTCCAGGCGCCCTAACACCCTGGGCGGCAGCACCGCTCTGAAGCCCCTCACAGCGATAAGCACCTGCCAGTTGTTCCCCTGGATGGCGTGGCCCCCGACACAGCAGCCCAGTAGAATGAGAGCGGCCATGTAAGCCGGTGGTGGCGGCGGCAGAGCGGCCCGGGAGCAGGTGGGCAAACCGGCAGCAATGGTGGCCAAGAAGCCTAGGAGCGGGCACGTGAGCCAGTGGCGGCCAGGCGGCCTGGTAGCAGCCGCACCCTAAACAACCACCCAGAATCTCCTCCCGGCGCGGAGCCACCCGGGCCAGACCCAAAGAACGCTGCCAGCACACAGCTGCCCAGTGCAGGCAGAGGGGTGCCGTTCTCACAGGAGCGCACACCCGGCTTGCCTGCCACTCCCCACAGTGCTCTGGGATACCATGATGGCAACCCCACCCACAGGAGCTTAGGGGATTAATCCAGAGGCTGCTCCATGTGTGCAGGTAACCAACACAGGCAGCGGAGAGGGGCAAGGTGACCAGCAAACAGGAAAGGACTTTGTTCTACGAGCTGACACATGCACTACCTGCCTACAGCTACTTCTATCGCTATGAAAAGGTAGAAGAATTTGGTCCAGTCCAGAATTACCCAGACAACCCCCGAGAGAGGGCCTGGGGAGATAGATTTAACCAATATTCCTGAAAAAGAATTCAAAATAAAGGTTATAACCATGCTCATGGACATACAGAGAAATATGCAAGAGCTAAAGGAGCAAGTACGGAGGGAGAATATAGAAATAAAACAATTTCTGGAAGGACTTAAGAGCAGACTGGATGAGGAGCAAGAGGTCGTTAATGGAATAGAAATCAGAGAACAGGAACACAGAGAAGCTGAGGCAGAGAAAGATAAAAGGATCTCCAGGAATGAAAGAATATTAAGAGAACTGTGGGACCAATCCAATTGGAATAGTATTCACATCATAGGAGTACCAGAAGAAAAAAAGAGAGAAAAAGGGATAGAAATTGTCTCAGAAGAAATAATTGCTGAAAACTTCCCCAAACTGGGGGAGAAAATAGTCAATCAGACCATGGAGGTCCACAGAACTCCCAACACAAGGGACCCAAGGAGGACAACACCAAGACATATAATAATTAAAATGGCAAAGATCAAGGACAAGGACTGAGTATTAAAGGCAGCCAGAGAGACAAAAAAGGTCACCTACAAAGGAAAACCCATCAGGCTAACATCAGACTTCTCAACAGAAACCTTACAGACAAGAAGAGAATGGCATGATATATTTAATGCAATGAAACAGAAGGGCCTTGAACCAAGAATACTGTATCCAGCACGATTACATTTAAATATGAAGGAGGGATGAGACAATTCCAAGAGAAGCAAAAGTTGAGGGAATTTGCCTCCCACAAACCACCTCTATGCGATATTTTAAAGAGACGGCTCTAGATGGAAGCACTCCTAAAGCTAAATAGATGTCACCAGAGAAAATAAAATCACACCAAAGAAAGCAGACCAACCAAATACTAACTAAAGGCAAAAAATAAAATCAACTACTCACGAAAGCAGTCAAAGGAAACACAAAAGAGCACAGAATAAAACACCTAACATATAAAGAATGGAGAAGGAGGAATAAGAAGGGAGAGAAATAAAGAATCATCAGACTGTGTTTATAATAGCTTAATAAGAGAGTTAAGTTAGATGGCTAGATAGTAAAGAAGCTGCCCTTGAACCTTTGGTAACCACGAATCTAAAGCCTGCAATGGCAATAAGTATGTGTCTTTCAATAATCACCCTAAATGTAAATGGACTGAATGCACCAATCAAAAGACACAGAGTAACAGAATGGATAAAATAGCAAGACCCATCTTTATGCAGCTTACAAGAGACTCGCCTCAAACCCAAAGACATACACAGACTAAAAGTCAAGGAATGGGAAAGATATTTCATGCAAACGATAGGGAGAAAAAAAGCAGGTGTTGCAGTACTTGTATCAGACAAAATAGACTTCAAAACAAAGAAAGTAACAAGAGATAAAGAAGAAGATTACATAATGATAAAGGGGTCAGTCCAACAAGAGGATATAACCATTATAAATATATATGCACCCAATACAGGAGCACCAACATATGTGAAACAAATACTAAAAGAATTAAAGAAGGAAATAGAATGCAATGCATTCATTCTAGACTTCAACACACCATTCACTCCAAAGGACAGATCCACCACAGAAAATAAGTAAGGACACAGAGGCACTGAACAACACACTAGAACAGATGGATTTAACAGACATCTACAGAACTCTACACCCAAAAGCAGCAGGATACACATTCTTCTCAAGTGCACATGGAACATTCTCCAGAATAGACCACATACTAGGCCATAAAAAGAGCCTCAGTAAATTCAAAAAGGTTGAAATTCTACCAACCAACTTCTCAGACCACAAAGGCATAAAACTAGAAATAAATTGTACAAAGAAAGCAAAAAGGCTCACAAACACATGGAGGCTTAACAACACACTCCTAAATAGTCAATGGATCAATGACCAAATTAAAATGGAGATCCAGCAATATATGGAAATAAATGACAACAACACAAAGCCCCAACTTCTGTGGGATGCAGTGAAAGCAGTCATAAGAGGAAAGTATATAGCAATCCAGGCATATTTAAAGAAGGAAGAACAAACCAAAATGAATAGTCTAATGTCACAATTATCAAAATTGGAAAAAGAAGAACAAATGAGGCCTAAAGTCAGCAGAAGGAGGGACATAATAAAGATCAGAGAAGAAATAAACAAAACTGAGAAGAATAAAACAATAGCAAAAATCAGTGAAACCAAGAGCTGGTTCTTTGAGAAAATAAACAAAGTAGATAAGCTTCTAGCCAGACTTATTAAGAGAAAAAGAGAATCAACACACATCAACAGAATCAGAAACGAAAAAGGAAACATCACGACAGACCCCACAGAAATACAAAGAATTACTAGAGACTACTATGAAAACCTATATGCTAAGAAGCTGGAAAACCTAGAAGAAATGGACAACTTCCTAGAAAAATACAACCTTCCAAGACTGACCAAGGAAGAAACACAAAATCTAAACAGAGCAATTACCAGCAAAGAAATTGAATCGGTAATCAAAAAACTACCCAAGAACAAAACCCCTGGGCCAGATGGATTCACCAATGAATTTATCAGACATATAGAGAAGACATAATACCCATTCTCCTTAAAGTTTTTCAAAAAATAGAAGAGGAGGGAATACTTCCAAACTCATTCTATGAAGCCAGCATCACTCTAATACCAAAACCAGGCAAAGACCCCAATAAAATAGAATATTACAGACCAATATCCCTGATGAACATAGATGCAAAAATACTCAACAAAATATTATCAAAGCGAATTCAAAAATACATCAAGAGGATCATACACTATGATCAAGTGGGTTTCATCTCAGGAATGAAAGGATGGCACAACATTCGAAAATCCATCAACATCATCCACCACTAAACAAAAAGGACAGAAACCACATGATCATTTCCATAGATGCTGAAAAAGCATTTGACAAAATTCAACATCCATTCATGATAAAACTCTCAAAAAAATGGGTATACAGGGCAAGTACCTCAACATAATAAAGGCCATATATGACAAACCCACAGCCAACATCATACATAACAGCAAGAAGCTGAAAGCTTTTCCTCTAAAATCAGGAACAAGACAGAGATGCCCACTCTGCCCACTGTTATTCAACATAGTACTGGAGGTTCTAGCCATGGCAATCAGGCAAAACAAAGAAATACAAGGCATCCAGATTGGTAAAGAAGTCAAACTGTCACTATTTGCAGATGACATGATATTGAACATAAAAGCCCTAAAGACTCCATTCCAAAACTACTAGAACTAATATCTGAATTCAGCAAAGTTGCAGGATACAAAATTAATATACAGAAATCTGTTGCTTTCCTATACACTAACGATGAACTAACAGAAAGAGAAATCAGGAAAACAATTCCATTCACAATTGCATCAGAAAGAATAAAATACCCAGGAATGAAGTTAACCAAGGAAGTGAAAGACCTATACTCTGAAAACTACAAGACACTCTTAAGAGAAATTAAAGAGGACACTAACAAATGGAAACTCATTCCATGCTCTTGGCTAGGAAGAATTTATATTGTCAAATGGCCATCCTGCCTAAAGCAATCTACAGATTCAATGCAATTCCTATCAAAATACCAACAACATTCTCTTCAATGAACTGGAACAAATAGTTTTAAAATTCATATGGAACCACAAAAGACCCCGAATAGCCAAAGCAATCCTGAGAAGGAAAAATAAAGCAGGGGGCATCTCACTTCCCAACTTCAAGATCTACTACAAAGCCACAGTAATCAAGACAATTTGGTACTGTCACAAGAAAAGACCCACAGACCAGTGGAACAGAATATTCCAAGAGTCCAGATATTAACCCAAACATATATGGTCAATTAATATATGATGAAGGAGCCATGGACATACAATGGGGAAATGACAGCCTCTTCAACAGCTGGTGGTGGCAAAACTGGACAGCTACATGTAAAGAATGAAACTGGATCATTGTCTAACCCCATACACAAAAGTAAATTCGAAATGGATCACAGACCTGAATATAAGTCATAAAACCATAAAACTCTTAGAAAAAAACATAGGCAAAAATCTCTTGGACATAAACATGAGCGACTTCTGCATGAACATATCTCCCCGGGCAAGGGAAACAAAATCAAAAATGAACAAGTGGGACTATATCAAGCTGAAAAGCTTCTGTACAGCAAAGGACACCACCAATAGAACAAAAGCATCCTACAGTGTGGGAGAATATATTCACAAATGACAGATCCGATAAAGGGTTGACATCCAAAATACATAAAGAGCTCATGCACCTCAACAAACAAAAAGCAAATAATCCAATTAAAATATGGACAGAGGAGCTGAACAGTTCTCCAAAAAAGATATTCTGATGGCCAGCAGACACATGAAAAGATGCTCCACATTGCTAGTCATCAGAGAAATGCAAATTAAAACGACAATGTGATATCACCTCACACCAGTAAGGATGGCCACCATCCAAAAGACAAACAACAAATGTTGACGAGGTTGTGGAGAAAGGGGAATCCTCCTGCACTGCTGGTGGGAATGTAAACTAGTTCAACCATTGTGGAAAGCAGTATGGAGGTTCCTCAAAAAGCTCAAAATAGAAATACCATTTGACCCAGAAATCCCACTTCTAGGAATTTACCCTAAGAATTCAGCAGCCAGGTTTGAAAAAGACATATGCACCCTTATGCTTATCGCAGCACTATTTACAATAGCCAAGAAATGGAAGCAACCTAAGTGTCCATCAGTAGATGAATAGATAAAGAAGATGTGGTACATATACACAATGGAATATTATTCAGCTGTAAGAAGAAAACAAATCCTACCATTTGCAACAACATGGATGGAGCTAGAGGGTATTATGCTCAGTGAAATAAGCCAGGCAGAGAAAGACAATTACCAAATGATTTCACTCATATGTGGAGTATAAGAAAAAAGAAAAAACTGAAGGAACAAAACAGAAGCAGAATCACAGAACCCAACAATAGGCTAACAGTTACCAAAGGGGAAGGGAATGAGGAGGATGGGTGGGAAGGGAGGGATTGGGGGGGGAGAAAGGGAGCATTACGATTAGCATGTATAATGTGGGGGGGGGCATGGGGAGGGCTGTGCAACACAAAGAAGACAAGTAGTGATTCTACAGCATCTTACTACACTGATGGACAGTGACTGTAATGGGGTTTGTGGGGGAGACTTGGTGATCGGGGGTGTCTAGTAAACATAATGTTCCTCATGTAATTGTAGATTGTTACCAAAATAAATTAAAAAAGAGGAAAACAATTATCCAAACATGGAACTGTCTCCTATGTAAAAGAATTTGCAAATTAAAAAAAAAAAAGTGGTTTTAGGATGTTTGTCTTTGATGAGACATTAAGTCCCTTCAGCATGCTAAAGTGAATCTTACACATGATCATAAACAATTAGCATAATAAAAACATGGGCTACTTTCCTTTATCTGGGGAGTATCAACTGATCTCACTGAAGAATGACTCTAGAGCTTAATGTTTAATACAGAGTTTTGGTAGATTTCCTTGCATGTAGTTACATTGCTCTGACTGTAAATATCCTGCCTTGCTTTTTCCGGAGGCCCTCACTCTACTCTGACTACACCGTGGTCCCTGTCTCACCAGCAGTTTTGCTTCTCAAAATGTATGTTTTCACACAAGATGTTTAAGGACATCCACTTTGCAACCCTCTTTAAAGCACTCAAACTTTAAAGCAGGGAAGGACCTACATGCCCAGTAACAAGGACTGGTTAAATAAATTATTTTATACTAATTAAATAGAAGACTCTGCACAGTGAAGAAGTATGAAGTAGAGCTTAGATTCCTGAGCTATTAATAAATGAACAAAAATCAAAGAACAATATATAAAATACATTCTATTTACTTTTAAGAAAAAATATGTATGAGTGTGGGGGCATACTTGTATATGCATGTAAATTTCTTAAAGGATATAAAAGAAGCTGTTAACTATGGCAACCTATGGAAAACCAAAAAGCAGGAAGATCAGGGAATACATTTTATGAATATACTCTCAGAACTATGATTTTCAAACAGTAATATATGTAATATATTACAATAACATGTAAGTTTATAAATAAGTTTTTGGTTATCTGAAATTTTGAAATTTATGTATTCCTAAATAGGCCAGATTAAATGTCATTTCCCTGGACATAGAAGCTACAATCAAACTTGTATTTCTTAGCTCTATTACATTCAAAGAACTGTATGAATGGATTCCTTCACTACACCTAAATTTTCTAGCTGCCTGGAGGCCATTTTCTCCTGATTCCTATGGTACAAAAAGCCCTCTGGTCTCATATTCCTTCTAAGAAACTCCTAAGAGTTGTGAGGCCTCCCTGCCACCACCATTTTTTGCCTGCTTATCTCAGCTCCCTCAACAAGAATGCTTTTTCAAGAATGCATTCTCTCTTTCCTCAGATTAAGTCATGTCCACTAGTTAAACAGTCTAATAGCACCATGTATTTCTCCATATCATTGTTGTAATTTTATATGTTGGTGATTATCTGGTTAACGTCCATCATCCACAGTAGACTGTAATTCTTTGATTAATGCCCATCACCCATACTAGACTGCAGGGCCAGTCTTTTTCTCACTGTTACATTCCAAGTATCAGGCCAGCATGTCACAGATGCCAAATAAATTTCTATCAAATAAATGAATCCTTAGTGCTTGGCATGCAGTAAATGCTCAGTAAATGTTATTCATTTACATGGCACTGTGGAGTCTGTGCTAGGAAAAGAATAGGAATAACGGAAAGCACTGTCAGGCAATTGAGAGAGGACCCAGCTGAGGTTGGGTAGCATTAATTTGTTTTTTGGGAATTTCTCTAGTAGTGTTCAGTAGGCCTGAAGCAAAAATGGTTACCCAGAATGAGGAACTGGCTACTGACACAAAGGAAAGGACTTGCAAAATCATCTTTAAAACCTCTGATTGGGAGGTATGGCCTTGAAGGGAGAAAAGTAACGTTTCTTCCTGCTTACAATACCCACCTCCCCACAATCCGCCCCTATCTTCTGGGTCTAGTGAAACCTATTTGTCCCTTAAAACTGACCTCAAATGCCCTTCCTCTGTAAAGGATTCCATATCTCCCAAACAAAAGTAGTCTCTTCTTCCTATTTGCTCCCAAGGTTCTCCAGACTTAGTTATCATTTATCTATCAATAATACTTCTTATACCTTGATGAATACAAAGGTGTCAATTCTCATTTTATTTGATCTTTCAGCTGCATTTGACAAAACTGAATTACACTACTTCACCCTGAATTCCAGGACACAAGACTCTCAAAACTGTCCTTGTCCCTCACTGGCTATTTATTCTGTTTCCTTTGCTGATTCGTCATTTCCCCAAACCTCTAAAGGCTAAAATGTCTAAGGACTCAGGTCTTGTAACTGCTTCTCTCATCTGTTTATATTCACTCCTGCGGTGACTGTCTCCAGCCTCTTGAATTTAAATACCATCTGTTTACTGACAACTCCCAAATATTCTTTTCTAGCAATGACCTCCCCACTGAACTCCAGACTTGACAGACTCAAATGCCTGTGCAACACTGAACAAGACTCAGCATCTCCTCTTGTATGACTACCAGACATCTCGAAGTTAACACATAACTGAACTCCTAATCGTCCTGCAAAAGCCTGTTCCTCCCAGTTTTCCACTTCTCAGTTAATAGCGATCCACCTCTCTACTTGTTCAAGTCCAAAAACCTTAATAACCAACTATCTTATTACTCTTACAACCCACATTCAATCCATAAGCAAATCTGTAGTGTTACCTAGAAAATACATCCAAAATTGAACTGCTACCCGCCACATTCACTTCTTCCCACCCTGTGAAGCTGCCCTCCCCTCACCTGAATTACTACACTCTCCCAGTCTCCAGGCTTTCACCCACCCCACTCTCTAACAGTCTATTCTCAACACAGCAGTCAGAGAGATCTTGTTAAAAACCTAAACCAGATCATGTCACTCCTCTGCTCAGAATTTTCCAATGGTTATTTATCCAGTAGGCTATTCCTTCAAAGCAGAATTCATGTTGCATGACATTTCTATCTCTACATGACTAAAAATGTCTTGCCACATAGGAGGTACTTAGTAGTATTTGTTAACTTACTAAAACCAATGAAAGTAAACTGGAACCAAATTTTGGGACTTAATATCAGAACTGAGTTTGAACCAATAGATATCAGGAAGTCACATGGATCAAAAGATACATATTATATTTATATGACAATGTACATTCAGGGGCTATTTCCATCCCTATGCCAAGTAGAGTTACATATAATTATGAATTAAGCCACAGAACAAATCCAATACATAATTTTTTGGAACTAGAGAGACATCTGTAGATGTTGTATCAGAATTATATTACTGTAATGACTTTTTTGCACTATATTATCTTTTTTTTTTTTTTTTGAGAGGGCATCTCTCATATTTATTGATCAAATGGTTGTTAACAACAATAAAATTCTGTATAGGGGACTCAATGCACAATCATTAATCAACCCCAAGCCTAGTTCTCAACAGTCTCCAATCTTCTGAAGCATAACGAACAAGTTCTTACATGGTGAACAAATTCTTACATAGTGAATAAGTTCTTACATGGTGAACAGTGCAAGGGCAGTCATCACAGAAACTTTCGGTTTTGATCACGCATTATGAAGTATAAACAATCAGGTCAAATATGAATATTCGTTTGATTTTTATACTTGATTCATATGTGAATCCCACATTTCTCCCTTATTATTATTGTTATTATTATTTTTTTTTAATAAAATGCTGAAGTGGTAGGTAGATGCAAGGTAAAGGTAGAAAACATAGTTTATGCACTACATTATCTTTAGAAAATAATAGTGAAATACATACACTAGCTCAATAAATATTGCTGTCTTTGGTAGACAGTCCATGTTAGTATTGCCTGTAAATCTCCTTCAGACTTATAGTAAAATCCCTGAGAAAAGACAGACTTCCTTTTAAACATTTTTAACATTTAAAGATGTTAACCTCTAAATACAAATTTATCCCAAAGTCTGATAATAGAAAATGATATAAATTACAAAGATTCTGCTCAAGATTCAGATAAATAATTAAATCAGATTATAATGGATTTACTTCTGTTGTTTAATTCTAATGTTTAATTGGAAGCATTATGATAAGGAGGAGCAAAATTACCTTTCAAAATCATGGAACTTGCTTATTACATTTTCATCTCTAAAATAATTGTTTGACAGTGTATAGGGCTATTGCGCAGGTTAAATGAACAATATAGGTAAAGCTATTAGAATGGTGTCTGCCTCAGCACTCAAAATGCATTAGCTAGTAAGATTACTAATTATTTTACTAAAGTGAAAATGATCAAATATCCTAATCAAAGTTGGACTATTTAAAACCATTATTGAAGGGTCAACTGTTGGAAAACAGTAACTGAGATAACACGCATAAACATCCATTTGAAAAGTGAAAAACTATCTAAATGTGAAACATACAACACAACTACTTGAATGCAGCTTTAACATCTTTTGACTGAGAATTTGGTTTCCATTATTTTGAAAAACCATTGTTTACACTGCCACAATTTCATCTTTCAGCAAAACAATGAGTTTTATCATTCCAATCACCAACAATTTTCTGAATTCGGAATGTTTGGATCCAACGTCAACATGCGGTCAAGTCTACTATCAAACCATCTAAACAGGTTAATAAGTCGGTCACAAACGATTCTCTGAATTTGGAATTTTCGGATCCAACGACAGCATGCGGTCTAGTCTACTATCAGACAATCCAAATAGGTTAATAAGTGGATGGCAAACATCTCATGGGGCAGATACACTTTTATCTCGCCAAAACTGAATTGCAGTCAACAGGAAGACATTCAAGATATTTCCAAACAGAAGTTTAAATCACACTAAACTTTCCTGGGCCATAAAGAAAAACTTTGAGATTATCCGTCGCAGATTTCACTTAAAGGTCGAAATCTGCCTGCCATCTCAGGTGGGCTAAAACTGCAACGGCAGGCAGCTCGTGATTATATGAGAAAGACTTCTATGTGAATGATAAACGTGGATGACATGGAAAAGTTACTCCCCTACACCTTACGCTTTGGCCTTCCTCCCTAATGAAGGTTTGATCGCAGCTGAAAGTTAATTGTGAAGTCGCGTTTTTAATTTCTCCCTCTTCCAACATTTGAGAGACAGAGCTAAGAAGCGAAGAAAAAGCCAAAAACCGGACCGAGAGAATTGAGGTGCCGAGGTAAGCCAAAGCCGGCCTGCAGCCACAGGGCCAGAGGGGTGGGGGTCCCGCGACAACGCGGCCCCGAGGCTTGGGCATCGCGTTCGCAGGAGACTACGCAGCCCGACCGACTCTTCACAGCCAGCTGAGGGATGGAAGGCGAGCCCGAAGACAAAGGAAGCGGACTTAGGTAGAGGCAAGAGAAAAACTCAAAACCCAGGTTTAAGTAATACCTCACTGGTCTTCCCCTCCTGTCTCCGGGACAGAATTCGGACCGCGGTTACGTTAACGAGGCGCCGACTTTGCCCTCAGAGAGAGCGGCGCTTTCTGATGACCTCACTCTGATCGCCCCGCCCCTTCCCTCCTTCTTACTTTAGCCTCTCAAAAGCACTGTCCTAACGTGCTTTCCGGACATCATGTGGAAGGGGTTTGGGGCTAGATGCTGAGCAACTTTTCCAGATTTGTATTCAGCAAACACCCACCCCAAGTACAAGTTAAGTGTATTTAACCAGAAAAAAAAATGTTAGTTACCAAAGCTTTGTTCAGGTTTTTACTTTCACTGAAGCTCGTTACAGGGCCCTGGTTCTTACTACAGTCCCATTATGTTCTGAAAATTTGCCTCTTCCAAAAAACCAGCTTCCCAAATAATCCGTGAAGAAGAGGTTCGTAATTTTTCCAGTCCATCGCTAAGAAATACTTTTGTAAAATACAGTAAAAATGAATTATTTGAAAAATGGGAAAAGATCAGCAAAATGCAAACCGAGATTGTTAATAACTAGTTTAATAACTGACATTACATTTCAATAAGTACAATCAGAACAAACAAGAGGGAAAAAAAGAATTACAAAACTACATATTGTTCCTTCAAAGTGCAGTGTCAGGGATTAAAAGCATCATCTTTAAATTCCTAAATTTTTATTATTCCTTGAACAAACACCATGTATGTCAACACGTAAAGTTTTAAGTGGCAAATGATCACTCTTCTGGCTTATTACTCTAAGGTAGTTGGATTAACACTTCTAGTACCAAGGGTAGGAGTTTTGCGAGGGTAAGCATTAATGCTTTCACTACCTCTACTGTTTGTCTAATTCCGAAACATAAGCCACTTCCTATTTGCTTTCGATTTGTTTGTCACTTCTTTCTTTCCTTTTTTTTCTCCCCTAGGTGCCAAAGAAAACTTGATCATTTAAAACATTCTGGTGGGATGGGAAAATTTAAGATAGGTTGTCAATTCATAAGTCATTCTAAAAACATGGAAAAATTACAATTGCTCCTTTATTGTCTTAGTCCCTTCATGCTGCTATAACAAAACCCTACATAATGGGAAGCTTATAAACAACAGATGCCTATTTCTCATAGTAATGGAATCTGGAAATCTGAGATCAGAAGCCCAGTATGGTCTGCTGAGGGCTCTGTTCCAGTTATAGACTAGACTTCTTGTTTTCTCACTTGAGTAAGGCAGAAGGGAACTCTTTTCAGGCCTTGTTAATAAAGGCACTAATCCCATCAGGAGGGCTGCACCCTCATGGCTTAATCACTTCCCAAATGCCCAGCAACTAATACCATCACCTTGGGCATTAGAATTTCAGCATATGAATTAGGGTTAGGGGGGACAAACATTCAGACCACAGCACTCCTTACCTCACTGGGCGTTATTGTCCTAAGTAATTTACATTAAAAAAAAGGGAATAAAAACAGGATTTGAATTAGTCAGTTGAAAAAATTGTGATAAACCAATGCTTATTTAAGAAATTGATTCCTATTAACTCCTTTAAAAGCCCCTGAAACGTTGACACACAATAACATCCTTTCAAAAAAAAATCAATGTTTATAGAAATAATGAAAATAAATATATTTATTACTCAAAATAAACCCTTCCTATGAATTACATGGAGCTCTGCTCTGATTTCAAAACTGCCTCCTGCCATTCCCACAAGAAGAATAACCTGACTTTTCTGGACTGACAGTCAAAGCCATGAAGGGAAAAAGACTTGGTCCAGGACCCAGATATCAGTCCTTGTCAATGCTATGTGCATATGTGTTTCAGTTAAGTGCTTTGAACCTAATCTATAAAATCATGATTCACAACCTAATTATTTTTCCTACATTGTACGACACAGATTAGGTGTTATATTTTGCAATTTAAGGCTTTGAGAACATTTCCATATGTATTCCTTACAAGACCAGGCTTTACTGAATTTTCAGCATTTTAAGATAGGCCCCCTTATAAGAAGCCTAAAGAGTTGAAACAGGTTAGCTGATGAATTTTCAGACCTTCTCTGCGTCTGTACCTTTTGCCATGTGACTTTGCTATCCCTCCCATCAGGACTGATAGTGTATTTTCCCACCCTTTGATTCCCAGCCCCTTGACCACTGGCTCTATTTTGGCCAATGGGATAATAGTGAATGTGATAGAAGAGGAGGCTTGAAAGTCTGGACTTGCTCTATTTTGTACTTCTACCATTATAATGACAAGGATAGGCCTGGTCAGCCCATTGTTCTTGGAGGAAGGTAAGAGGAACGTGGGGTAGAACCCAGTCACCCCCTAAGCCCAGCCTGGACCAGTTGACTCAAAACCCAACCCCCAGGCACGTGAGTGAGCCCAGTCACTGTCAGGTAGGCCGACTTAGCTGAACCCTTCAGACACCTAAGAAATAAATGTGGAATGTTGTATGCCACACAGCATACAATTTTGTGGCACTAGCTAACTGCCACAGTTCAGTAAATACGTATCAAGGAGAAGAGGGGTGAGTTTGGCTCCTTGAAAAGTCTTAATTCTTCTAGATATTAAGAGTTATTTATTGAGCTAAAAAATGTAAAGGTATCTTACCACCAATATATAACTTATGTATCCAGTGGGCCTCATTTCATAACATTATAAAGGTGATATTAAATTAAAATTGAAAACTTTTCACCCACAAATCCTAATAACATGTTGTTTTGCATAGTTTAAGGAAGTTCCTCTATCTATTGTAGTTCTCTAAGCATAGTGTGACTCAGGGGGCTATGGGGGATGGAGGACACGTTCCCAGCCTGGGGCAAATTTCCTTTCAAGCCAAAATCAGTCAAAGGAAGAAATAAAATGGGAGAAACCAGTTTGAGGCTTACAAGCAGTCATCGACTTCTGCTTGCCCCTGTCTCTCATGACCCCACTGCAAAAAGGGTCCCCACCAAACCGTTCTGTTCCAAATATACCCTCACTCCCCCCACCCTTGTAATCACCTATTGATATGGAGATGGCCCACTTCTCTCCACTCCTTGGAAACACCTATTGATACAGAGATGCACTAAGGCCAGGCAAGAGATTCTGGAAATACTGCAATTTTACCCACACATAGTAGGATAGAAAGACTGATCAGCTGAATTTCTAAAAATGGGAAGTGAAATTTGATAGTAAATTGTGTAAGAAATGGTTTGATTTTTACTCCAATTTGAAAATTGAAAGAAAAGATAGGATTAAAAATTTATTTCATCATTATTAACTGTAAGATAAATTTTAACTGAAATAAGCAGGCAACGAGAGGCAACAAAGGGCCAGGCAGTTTATTTGGGCACAATTCCTGGGTGATGTTCCCCGGTCTGAAACACAGGCCGGGGAAGTCACACCCGGTCAGGGAGGTGGGGGGCTTATAAGGGGTTAGGAGGGGGGAGGAGTGGGCAAGTTATCCTAGGGGACGTGGAGAGGTATGATTGGCTAAAGGTGACATAATAGACAATTAGAAACTTTTTTTCCTTCCAAGAGGGAGGAGGTTGACATCCGGGTCTTAGTTGGCACATCAGAAGGATGGAATTCAGGAAAAGCTGTCCCCTTTCCATATACGGCATGGACCTTGGGGTCTGGTCTGTTCTACTTTTATGGTATCTCTCTGTTCTGTTTGCATGTCCTTGTTTTTCCTTCCTCCAGCCTAACATTCCAGCCTTTTGGTCATAATGGGTGATGACTCGATCTGGCTACTTCCGGCTGACAAGGAGCATCGTGGGGGTGAGGCTGGTATTAGGCCGAAGGAGGGGGTTCAGTGGGAAGAGGTGCGTAACGGTGAAGTAACATCTGGTTGGTGGCAACCTGGGTCATCTGGGTTAGCCGCTGTTGGAGGAACCTGAGGACACAAGGGGCAACTAAGAGTAAACCACAACTGTTATTAAGGGGCCCAGTAGGGGCATTAGCCAGGCTCTTATTCCAGGGACTGGAATTCTGGATCAAGTTTACATTTCAATGACTAGTATTAGGATTTAGTATAGATAAGACTGCATTATTGAAACAATACTTTTCTCTAAAATCACCCTCACTTTTTTTAGAAGTAGCCAGATTAAGAAAATAATTAACAGTTGGCTTGATTATTTGCATAAGTGCAGCAAGAAGAGCAATTGATTACATAGGCTCTTTTAAATATGCTTTGCTGGAACTTTTTGTAAGGAATTTCAGATCGAACTTTTAAAGGCCTTTCGAGGCCAGACAGCCAAGCTAGACTTGCTATCAGGTTGTGCCTGCAGTACCTGTACATTTGGGTGAATTCCTCTCTTCTTGAGGTTCTCAAGACATTCTTGAGGTTTCTGCACCTGCCAGGAAGTGACCTTCTTTACTTACCTGGTAAGGCTGCTGGGAACTCTGTAAGCAAAGTACTAGGCCAGTTCTTCCAAAGGGCTTTGTGGGCTTTGTAAAGTCAACCTTAGTTCCTTAAAGCTGTTCATATCTGAGTTTACGCACTTGTCTCTCAGGTATGACATTCCAGTCAAAGCCTTGGTAGTATAACCTGTGTTTTTAATTGGTTCTCTTACAAGGAAAGCAGGTTCTTATTGAACTTATGCAAATAAACATACTGCCATGAAATATAAAAATAGTTACTGAGAGTTTTTAAATTCTGGAGGATCAGGTAGAGAGAAAGATAAAGTTTCAATTCTGCTTATAAAGATAGTCATTTAATAAACTGTTGTCAGCTTAAGATAAAAAGCTTAAAGCACTTTATCAGCAACATTCAAAACAAAAAGCCACAAAATCATTTTCTTTAGTTTACTTAATCCTATGTAACTGATACCTGTTCTGCTGAAATCTAGTTCTTTATTAGTTGAAGAGTAATAAAACAGTGACTATAAATGACAAAAGACTTACAAATGACAATGGTTAAAGGTCTGATGAGAGCTTACTGTAAGACAGTTGACATAAGGAAATTTGGATATTTCTGTAACATAAAACATTTAGTAACAAAGTTTAGCATCATTCCCTTTGACAGTGCTTTCTAGGTAATTAAGCAGGTAATTATATATCAGATAAATAAACCAAATTAGCTAAATACTTTTTCTAATGAGAAAAAATTCCTCTGACATGTTTCAGGGGCCCTCTGGAAAATATCAGAGTTAACTCAAGGTAAAAGCACCTTTTTGCATTTGATTTTTTTTTCACTTGCTTAAATAGGATTATAGGTTGCCATGAAGTAATACTTATCCATTTAACTAGAATGACAACAAAATACCTCAAAGGCAAATAAAGAAGGTTACACAGTTGTTAGCAAAGTTTAGCTTTTAGTCCTTTTAATATTAAGATCTCATTTTCTTAAAGACTCCAACAACTCACTGAGACTTTAAGCATAAGAAACTGCTTTGATAAAACAATTAGAAGAACCCTCTGCAGTCTTTCAATATTAAGAGCAGACTAACAGTTAAGAAAACTTTGTCTTTTTAACTGAAAACAAAATTCTAATTTTTCTCTATACTTGATACTGAGACTCATTTGCTTTAATTTTATATAGCATGACCATATTAAATTCTTCTACAAACTTTTTACAACCTTTTTTTTACATTTAGATTTTTCTCTCTAAACAGCTGTACTTTAGAACAACGTTACTTTCTTTTATCAAAAGACACATTCTTTAGCATGCGGAAATGTTTGCCTTATTACTTTAAGTAGTTTTAATTAGAACTTAAAACTATTAGGTACCTTAATTTTTAGTGAACACTGAGAAGTAGCCTATTATAAACTGTTACACTAGCATTCTTTGGATTTACAAATTTATGAACATTTTATAATTTCTTTTAACCATGAACTTTACAACATAATCTCTCACTAAGCATAAAGTATATCTTTTTAACTTAGCAAAACTTTAAGGTTTTAGGTTACCACAAAGATTTCTAGACTGTAGATAGGTATACACACTGTAACACACAATTAAAAAGGTGTTCACTTGCCACACTTATTTAGTTCACTCATTTGTAACAACTATGCTAGATTACTTACAAGACCTTTACTGAATATTAGACAAAGCTAAGCCTTTAATTATTTTATTCTTAAAAGATATAGCAGATAGCATAAACTTAAGTGACTTTAGGTAAACTTAGGCAGCTGATAACTACAAGGACATGCCCGCCTCAGCCAAACCCAAATTAGCATTAATGAATAACATTTTTAATCAGATTTTCTGGAAGTTTTAGAATGCCCAATTTTCACAAGCACTTGTTTTTAAGTCAATTTTTATTAATACCATCCAGAGGTAGGAAAATATTTTTCATCCACACACCTAGACACACAAACATACAAACTGAGACACAATGACTACAGTCAGCAATATCTCCCACACAAAAACATATACACAGACAGACAAACCGATATAAAGACTTGAGTCACTGATATCCAATTGCCTTCCCTGTCCTCAGCTTCCTGTCCGTGGCTTCTGGAACCAGAGGGCAGGAGGAGCGTGTTCTGGTGGGGGAAGAGGGCAGTGAAGGCGGAAGGAGAGGGGGAAGGGGTGGTGCAGCCACCGGAAGAAGAGAGCAGAACAACAGCATGGTTGAGAATGTAGGACTTGAAGATGGCGGTGCCACGGGAGAGGACAAAGGACTTAAAGATGGTGGTGGAGAGGGGTGGGGGTAGCAAGCTGAGAGAGGTGGGAGACTAAGGTCCTCCGGTGGATCTGAAAAGGAAGAAGGACTGGGCAGAGTAAGAGGCTGACAATCTTTAACTGGAGATCGAGCCAGGAGAACCTGAGTGGTTGAACACTTAACATAAAGGTCTGGGCGGGAGCGCAAAGTTTAAAAAGCCTGCACAAATGGGATTTCACTCTACTCTCTGCTCTAGTGGCAATAATTAATTAAGTTGGTGAGGAGGCCAAAACTGAAAGTTCCCTGAGGGGGCCAGCGAGATTGATTGTCTAAGGGATACTGAGGCCAGGCCTCAGAGCAAAGAAAGACTAGCTTCTATTTGTGAATTTCCCGAGACAAATATAGAGTAGCCAGATTAGAAATGAGACACTGCAGCAGGGTCTGAGCCTCTGCTTTCAAGGACTGGTTCCCCATGTCTGTGTCACCCTCCCAACTAATCCCGCTGAGAGGAGCACCCAGCATCCCAAGCGTGCCAAGTCAGGGGAGATGTCCTGGGAGCCTGGGTGAGGGACGTCTGCCCACCACAGGGCCAGGGGTGGGCCAGATGCCCACAGAGGGTGGGCTGGATGCCTAAGGGGCCGGATGCCCTAACCTGGACATAGCTACAATTTCTAACAGACCAGGTGAAACGGAGTTAGGAAAGGAAGCAGACCGGGGGAAACTGAGGGACTCACTGGAAAATAGTTCATGCAGTGGAGAGCAGACTGAGGTCCCAGGTCGGGGAAGGAGGGTGCAGGGCCGCCGGTAGCCAGTCGGGGCCCTGCACTCATGCTCCTTCCCGGGATTTCGGCACCAAATGTAAGATAAATTTTAACTGAAACAAGCAGGTGACAGGAGGCAATAAAGGGCCAGGCAGTTTATTTGGGTGATTCACGGGTGATATTCCCCAGTCTGAAACACAGGCCGAGGAAGTCACACCCAGTCAGGGAGGTGGGGGCTTATAAGGGGTTTAGGAGGGGGGAGGTGTGGGCAAGTTATCCTAGGGGGCGTGGAGAGGTATGATTGGCTAAAGGTGACATAATAGACAACTAGAAACTTTTTTTCCTTCCAAGAGGGAGGAGGCTGACATCCAGGTCTTAGTTGGCACATCAGAAGGATGGAACTCAGGAAGAGCTGTCCCCTTTCCATATAAGGTACGGACCTTGGGGTCTGGTCTGTTCTCCTTTTATGGTTTCTCTCTGTTCTGTTTGCATGTCCTTGTTTTTCCTTCCTCCAGCCCAACATTAACAAAATTCTGGTTATAACTGCAACACACTAATTCTTAGAATGAATAAAGATGAAACCAAATATTGGTTGGGATTTTTGTTTAAAATTTTTCTGACAGTTATAAGACACTAAATGCAAGTGTGGTATTCTGAATGGGATCTTGGAACAGAAAAAGGACATTAGTGGAAAATTGGTGAAATCTAAATGAAATCTGGAGTTTAGTTAGCAATGATATATAAATGTCAATTTCTTATTTTGACACATGTACCATAGTCATTTAAGATATTGACATTCATATAAACTGCTAAGGGGTGGTAAAGAACTCTCTGTATCATAGTTGCAACTTTCCTATAAATCTAATATTCCAAAATGAAAAACTTATTGCAAAATTATTAGATGGTATGACATGACATTCTTCACTTCAACAACACAACCACAGAGAGATCCATTTTTGCAGAAACATGTGAAAGCTGTACCAATTTTCCCAAGGGCCTCTCTTTCTTAAAGCACCTATCCTATCCTATCATAAACTGTGTAGATTTTTCTCTCTTCAGTGATAACTGGTCTGATTGGTCATATCATCAATTGTCCATAACTTTTCATTTTCTCCATTACTTTGCTCAAATAAATAAAATACAGCATCCTTTGCAATATTTGTGATTGCCATTCTGCAGTCAAGTGGCATTTTCCCTCTAAGCTTTGGGAAGGAAGGCAATAGACTCTAGAGTCAAATGGGGAGGAATGCTTCAGAGGAGACTAATTTTACAAACAGTCAATTTTTAATAAAATGTTCTATATAACCTCACAACTGTAGGAATACAGATCATTAATATTTAGAAGGCAGGGACCCCCATGCCTCTACTCTCCCTACTGTTTTGTTTCCTAACAAACAACCATTGAGAATTGGCAGCCAATGAAATAGGGAAAAGGCCCAAGAGAGATATAAATGAGGAATACAAGCTATATTCAGAGATTTTCCTCCTTCCATGAATCATGATGTCATAAGAAAGACCCTCAGAAGCATATGACAATAATGATCAAATCCCTGTCTCCCCAGGTGTGTGTCTCCACAAGAGACAAATTCACATGAGCAAACAGAAGTTACAAAACACAGGCTCATATCAAGTTATAATGTGACACCTTCCAAACATGCGAATGTCAATTTTTATATGTCAGATGATTACAAAAAGATCACAAAAAGTGCTAATTCCCATAGAATTCCAGGGTTCCCCAAAATTTGTCCTTGGACCCTCCAGTTAAGAAACATTGGCTTTAAGAGTTTAGCAGAAGAGGCAGTATAGTATAGTGGTACAAGCATATCTCTAGAATCAGAATTCCAGGTTGTAATGCCAGCACAGAATTTAAGAACTGTCTGACCTTCTGAATGTTACTTTTCCTCTCTATGCATCCATCCCCTCATCTGTAAAAGGAGATGGTAATAGTATGTTCCTCATAGATGGTTAGCAGGATTAAATGAGATAACCTAAGGAAAGAAGGTACAATTGTACCTGGCATTTGGTACTTCGTCTGCCTTCATGCTCTACACACAGCCAGTCTTACGGCTGATTAAAGAGGGGAAGCTGGTTAGAGAATCGTAGGACTAAGATTCCTTCCCACTGGACAGCATTCCTTTGCCTTTACTTTGCTGTTTCCTTTAAAGGTTTAGAGGAGCTCCTGATAACACTATTTTTGCTTTGTCTTCGGGTAGTTGGCAGCTCTCTTCCTATGCACACTATTCCTTAAGGTCCTGTGAGGAAGCTATGGTGTGTGGTTCAATTTAATCATAATCATATTGTCAACTTTACAAGATGTTAATTAAACAATAAGAGACAATTGGGTGTGTTTTACAAAGCTGTTATGACATGCCCGGTATGCCCAGTGAGTGAGCCGTGAGATTGAAATGCAAGGGTTTCTGGCTGCTCCTCTCTGCATATCAATGGCTCAGCTGAACATACCTTAAAGGAGAACTCCTTCTTGTTCCATCGTGGGTGTTTAATAATTTGTTTTGTTTGATGATTTTGCCCTGAGCAGGTTCCCTGAGGCTGAAGGAATTCTGAGCTCTCTTTCCACACTGGTGCCACAGCTCCTCTCGCCCACCTCCCCAGTGGAGGAGTACCTGTTCAGCGTTCACTGCAGTCTGTGGCCTAAATCCCCAAGGCACTGAGAAGGAGGGCCATTTTGAAGGGAGCTCCACAACCACCCACACTCCTGATTCCAACAAAACAGACACACACAAAGAAATGCCGAGTGTCTTACGTCTTCACAAAGGATCCCATTGTTACTATTTAAACCAACATTACGGGAACGTTTTTTCCACTTTTCTTTGTTTCCCAGAGCATCACTGGTTCAGATGTCATGGCTGAAGTTCACATAACTACATGAGGAGTACATGGGGATTCATCATACTGTTTTTTTCTTTTTGAATATGAAGCAACAGAAAAAAATAGTGCACATTAACTCTCTCCGATGGAATATCTCCGATGGTTGCCAACACACAACTGGCCCTGGGGGACTTTTCCCAGGCTCACTCCTTTATCACTTATTTCCACTGTCTTTGATCAGGGTCTCTGGCCATTGCTGCAAACATCTAATAGCAATTCAGAGGAGGTGGCAGGTGGCATCAAGATACAATGTGCAGATAAACACAGCATGGAATTCCATTTGAGTGCAGATATGACCCTTCTTTCATAAACTCCTTAACTAGATGTAGCATTCGTAAGGACAGTGAACTCTGTTCTACCTCTTTAATTTCTTTTTCAGTACGTGACACATTAACTAGAATTCTCTCTAGTTGGTGACTGGTTAGTTGACGATCAGATTCATCTTTTTAGCTTTTACACAAAGCAAAGGCTTGAGAATGATGTATAAGCCAGTCAATATAAAGAAAGAAATCTGGCATCATTTTCCTCATCATAAACAAAAATATAGTGGAAATGCTTTACTAACAAAGTTTTTAGCAGGAAGTACATCTGTATTATGAAGGAAAACAATATGTTCTGTTCAATCGATACATCTAAATGTAATGTGTACAGAAATTCGGAAAAAACGTATAAGCTAATGGCATTTGGGTGCACTTTTTTACCCTATTTTCCAATTACTCTGTGAAAATTTTATATTATGTTGAAATTAAGAAATATAAAAGGAAAAAGGCAGATGTAGTTTTGGTCATTAAAAAATGTTTTGGCTCTTTCATTAGACAATTTAAAAGGACTAAATTATTCCATTTAAAAACAAATGGACAGAAAGAAAAGTCAGCCTGTAGAAACTTTCCACTCTGAAAAAAGGAAGTAAAGATATAATGATAAAAATATTTTTTACCATTGATTTATTAGAAGAGCTTATAGGGCTATTATAGCTTTGGAAGTCTCAAAAATAGACTTTGTAAAGACCACTGCAATTGCAGCCATTCTATTTTAGATAAAGAAATCTTTCTAAATAGGTGGCATTTATTTTAAGCCCTTAATGTAAATCGATCAATGAACAATATATTGGAACATTGGGTACTTATGTATTAGAGTCTTTTCTCTGTCTAAATGTCTGCCTCCAACCAAAGCATTTCAATTATATCAAGATAACATAATAAACAGAAAAGATAGGCAGATCCTAAAGACTTGCGGCTTAAGGAAGAGTGGAATTTGTTGAGATGACCACATTCATAAGGCCAAATCCCATACCTCTACATTAATTTATAATCAACTGTTAGAGGTTGAATTGTGTCCCTCCCTCCAAGAGATGTTGAAATCCTAGAGCCTGGTACCTGTGAAAATGACCTTATTTGATAATGGGATCTCTGCAGGTAATCATGCAAAGATGAAACCATTAAGATGGGCCATAATCTGATATGACTGGTGTCCTTATAAAAAGAGAAAAATTGGACGTAAAGACAGACACATACATAGGGAGCAGACAGAAATCAGAGCAGTGCACAGGGTGCCAGAAAACCACCAGATGGTAGAAAAGAGGTCTGGAACAGATTCTCCCTTGCAGCCCTCAGCAGGAACCAATCCCACCTACATACTGATCTTGGAAGACTGGCCTCCAGAACAGAGACAAATGTCTGTTAAGCCACCCAGTCTGTGGCACAGAACTCCCCCCTTACCCACCATTTCACTTTCAGTGGTTTTTGCTCCCCCAAGTCAACACGGTGCGGAAGCAGATGCTCCTTTTTCTGATGTATCTTCAAAAGGCCAATAATAGCCTACCACTAGATCACAATGCCTACGCCATTCACCTCACTTCATCTCATCACCAAGGCATTTCATCATCTCACATCACAAGAGGAAGGGTAAGTACAGTACAATAAAGCATTTGGACAGAGAGAGAGGCCACATTCACATAACTTATTACACTATGTTGTTATCATTGTTCTACTTTATTATTATTAGTTCTTGTTGTTAATCTCTTACTGTGCCCAATTTATAAATTAGACATTAGCATAGATAGGTATGTACAGGAAAAAACATAGTATATATAGGGTTTGGTATATCCAAAGTTTCAGGCATCCACTGAGTTCTTGGAATGTATCCCCCACAGATGGGGGGGTCTACCATGCTTTGTTCAGATAGCCCTAGGAAACTGAGCCGACCACCATGGCTTTGTACACTACACGGGCAGTCTAAATAGAAGTTTAGGCTTAAACCAGCGTATGTCTGCCCACATAAAAGGCATCAGAAGCTTTGAACATATTGTCAGGAACCAAGGAGGAAAGTACTTTAGGTCATAAAACTTTTTAAAAATCAACTTGATTGAGTTATAATTTATATGAAAGAAAATGTATACATTTGGCTGTGCAACTCAATGAGTTTTGATGAATGGGAGACTGTCCAAACTATATAACATCTCTTGAGAAGTTTACTGGTGCCCCTTTCCAATCACCCCCACCCACTGGCATCCAAAACAATCACTACATTTCTATCACTGTAGATTAATATTGCCAGCTCTAGAACTTCATATAAATGGAACTACACAATGTATGCTCTTTTTTATCTGCCTTCTTTCACTCAGCATAATGACTTTTTGAGATTTATCCATGTTGTTAGATGTATCAATAAGTAATTCCCTTTTATTGCTAAGTAGAATTCCATGGTATGGATATACCACAATTTGTTTATCCATTCACCTGTTGATGGGCCTTTGGGTTAAGTTCTGAGTTATTAAGAATTAAAAAGCTATGAACATTCATGTGCAAGTCTTTGTGTAAACATACATTTTCATTGTTCTTCAGTAAATTCCTAAGAACAAGATTTCTGGTCCATAGGATGATTTGTTTATAAGAAACAGTCACACTGTTTAAAAAGTGGCCACACCATTTTACACTCCTACTTTCTCTTCACCAAGGATCAGTAAACTTTCTGCAAAGAGACAGAGGGTAAACATTTTAGACCTTGTGAGTGAAGGGGAACAGAACTTGTCACACCAAAATAGGCTTCTTTGGCATAAGGATTACTTTAGACTGATTGTTTTTAAGAAACAGAGAAGCTCTGAAAACCAAGGAGAAGTTACCCTTTTGGAAGGGACACTGACATCTACAAGGGGAATGTACATTTACCAGGTGCTATACAAGGAAGAGGGGGATGACCAGATCTCTAGAAATGCTCATAAGTGGAGAAGACACCAGCACACCTGTGTGACAGCCATAGCCTCGTTTACTGTGCTTTACTGGTAACCCACCCACCTGCCAGCTTCTTTCTTTTGTCTTTAGCTGAGGATGGTGTTTAAAGTGATGGCCTGGGCTATTTCAGAGAGGTAACTCAGCTTTTCTGGGTCCCTCTCATGTATACTGGAGGTATACATGTTATTAAACTTAAGTTTTTCTCCTATTAATCTGCATTTTATTACATGGGGTGTCTCAGCCAAGAACCCAGCTGAGTAGAAGGAAATTATATACCCTCCCCAACATGGTCTCTGTCATATATTCTTCTTTATTTTACAGCCCTCTATACATGTGAAAGCCATTCATGGCTCAAAGGCCCTACCAAAGCAGGCCGTGGGCTGGATCTGGCCCCGGTGCCACTTCTGTCTCAGTAGAGGTTCAACCAGAAAAGCAGAAGCCCTGAGAGACTCATACATAATTAGGGACTTGGCCTTACTTAATTGTTGGAAACTGGTTAAACATGTTTCATAAGGTTGTTTTCTCTGCATCTGGTCCTGGAGCTTAAAGTTCACAGAAGAGCTAGTCAGGAGAGAAGATGGCCATGAAGTTGGAGAAATTAAGAGCAAGCTGCATGCCACAGGCATGAGCTAGAGACACAAGGATGGACTGACACTGTGTCAGTTCCTGTTGCCTCTGACCTCGGTGGGGTGGGTATCCCACAGAAGCCAGGGCCTTCATCCACATCTTCATCAACACTTGGTATAGTTAGTATTTTTACTTTTAGTCATTCTAATGAGTCTAACATGATTTTCCACTGTGGTTTTAATTTGTTCTTCCTTGATGACTAACAATGCTGAATATCTTTTCCCATGCTATTGGTCATTTGTAGGTTATCAGAATTTTTTGTGTGTTTACCAGTTCAATAAAGGACACTACAAAGGATAAAAGTTAACAGCCAGATAGGGCAAGGTCCCAAATAAAGGAGCTTCTATCCTCATGGAGCTTGGGGCCTCGCCCAATGGCACATGGAAGATTTCTGGTTCCCCAAGCATGGAACTTTCTGACAGAAGCAGGATGCAAGAGCAGTTATCAGATTTTAAGTTTTTTTTTTTTAATAAAGCAAGATGAGGTCAAGAATAGTTCTACAACTTACCTTGAAAAGCTACTAACACCTAGAGCCTCTGTTATTTCTAAAAGGGGGCTTCTACTTATGAAGATTTAACATGATCACATCTTAGAAATGCCTGTAAATGCTGTGGGGCTATGCAGCATTAGGAACTGCCACCACCATCTACATGTAATAGGTTGGTTCCAAGAGGCTCACACTTACAGGTAGCTAGACTAAGGATTAAGCATATGAGCAATGCCATCAGGGAGACCTGGACCAAATGCTAACTCTGCTGCTTTCTAGCTGTGTGGTCTTGGGCCAATTCCTTAACCTCTCTCAGCTTTGGGTTCCAATATATAAAATATAGCTTACCCAATAGGAGGGTTCTGAAGTATGAATGAAATGGCTTAGATTCTGTGAAAGGTTTGCCTCGAAGAGTTAGGCATAAGGAAGAGACTCCCCTGATTTATTTACATGAACAAAAGAATTGGTACTGCGGGGTGGGAGGTTCTAAAACGTTTTCTATTATGAAAAGTTTCAAACACATAAAGGCAATGAAATAGTTCAACAGAAGGAGTTTTTAAATAGCTGAAGTTGTGTTGCAGTGCAGGGAGTAGAGTGATAAAAGGACAATATTTGAACCACAGAGTTTATGCCTTTACTAAAGAAGTAAAAACTTGAGTAGGATTCTGTTAAAAGTGTTGTATGATACTCTCTTATCAGCAATGATTAGCACAAACCACAGGAAGAGATACATTTTATGTCATGACCCATACCTTACGCATGACCAAGACAAAATTTTCATGAGAGAATCCTTACTATTTGCAATGAACTCTGATTCATTCATTTACTTCATTTGCTCAGGATAGATGTATGCGATTATAATAGGTGAAGTAATATCTTTTTAAAGGACAGGAATATAGAAAAAACACCCCATTTATTTATTCTGATCTTCTTTCTGAAGATCTAATTAAAATTCTTCAGGGGACAGTTTCTTTTCAGCCACAGAACAACAGGTAGCCCATACAACTAATATTCATGTAGACAATTTATTATAAAGGAACTTCTAAGCATTTTTATCACCATATTGTGAATTGGAAAACCTAGGAACGTACAATTTAGATACTATGACCTATCTTAGGTCAAAATGCATAATCCTAAAGAGGCGGCAGGGACTTCTGCAGGGTGACATCCTTTCTACTCAATGCTCTATTCTGCCCTCTCCTGGTGAATTTTCTGCAGCAAAGAATCCAGGCAGCTCAGAATCCCAAATCATAGACAATTAAGTGCACTCCTTTACTTAAGCAGTGGGCAGACATACATGAACTTCTGTTCACCTCTGAACCAAAAAGGAAAAAAAAGAAAAAGAATAAGGGGGGGTGGGGAGAGAAGAAACTATGTGGTTACATCTAGCTTTGGTAATTCAAATTAAATTAGAATGATTCTTCATCTACCCATCTACCACTTAGTGCCTTAGTTGCTTTTTCTTCATTTCTTTTTGTTCTTTTTGAATAAATAAACATAAAATAGTTAATCAAAATAGCAATGACTAAGTGGTTGGGAATGAGAGCCCAAGTTTGATGTTGCTTTGTTTCTAACAGATTGAAAAAAAAATCTTAAAACCCAAACCCTATAATTCAACCCAACTTGTCGCTACCTCTGATTAAAGCATTTTTTAAAATAACAGATAGGAAGCTGAGATCTGCATTGAGATAAATATGGTTAGCATAGATCAAAAGGAATTGTATATATGTCAGTTAGATTAAATGACAGGATGTGGGGAATTGGTGGTTCCCGTATCCAGTTACTTTATGCACGAGTACATTTGCTGAATGCAGGTACTCTTAACAAGGTAGCCACGCATAGATGGAAAACAGGGAAATTGATGGAAGGCAATCTATAATGGTTAGAGTGTTTGTTCTGATATGGGTCCAAGACCACAGTTCTCCTAATTAGTAGTATTACTGTAATTTTTTACAACTGTCTATCTTGCCCTGCCCAAGACAGTAAATAATCTTTGAGACTTTCATCTGGCATTTCTGAAGGGGTCAGCATTATGTTTTAACTACTCTTATCCCACATACATAACTTAGTAAATAGACAGACAATTTCCCCAAGGAAGAAAAAATATTAAAATCCTCCCTCCCCCCAAAAATTCCATCTAAGGCATTTTGGGGGGGAAAGGGCAAGTAATATAGAATAATGTCAATATCGATGGAGCCCAGAAAAGAATACTAAGTTGGTTTTGAGGTGAAGAGAGACTGGGGAGAGGAGAAGATGAGAAGAAATTTTACTTGCTCAGAAAAATGGTAAAGTCAAACAATGGTTATTTTTCTGGAAGGGTGAGTTACAACAGAAGAGTGTTGCTAAAGAACACAGTTAATGCCACATATTTCTTTGGGACACCATTCATATAGTACCATTGATAATGAAGATGATCTTGGTGAATTGAGGCCAAGCTGTAAATCAGAGAATTTAAAAGCCCATGTTAAGGAAATTCTATGCAGCTTAAGATGGGGATTGCTTCCGAGCTTAACATAGTCATCAAAATCTAAAATTCTAGAGCTAGCAAAGACCTTCTCACTCACCTTGGCTAGGCCTAACTAACCCCAGTTTAGCAATAATCAAATCAAATCACCTTTAGCAAAAACAATTCCATACCCTTAATAATCCATCAGATCATGCATGCTTTCCCTTAAAAGAAAAATAAATTTAAAACCCAACAGACCAGGACTACGATGAGGCATTTGCCTTGGACACAAAATTTAAGGATGGGGGGGCAGGGGCAGGGACTGCCAAAACCTCAGTAATCAAGATAAATAATATTTTAACTTTCCCTATCCAAATCCCATCTCTTGTTGAATCCTGTCTTGTTTTTAAATTTTGCTATATTGTTTGTCATGAATTTTTGCATTGATTTTGATTTTTTTAAATACTCTATCTCAATAACTGAGGTTTTTAGCACTCAAATTTTGCACCCTGAAGCAGGTAGTTCACTCACCTCACCCTAGTCCTGGACCTGTAAACCTATTCCAATATTTATGTAACTTCAGATTCAGACTTTTCTTCCTTTCTTGTAACCCAGGGTTTCTCAAGCTTCACATTAAGCGGACACTGGGGGGCCAGATAAATCTTTGTTGTGGGGGCCATCCTGGGCTCTGTAGCATGTCTAGCAGCATTCCTGGCCTCCACCCACTGGATGCCAGTAACACCCACCCTCCTTTTCCAAAAAAATGTCTCCAATCATTGTCAAATCACCCCCTGGTTGACAGCCACTGATCTAATAACCCAAGTCTCTCATGCTACAAACCACCCCATGTCTTCCCATCGTGCCCTCAGTAGAGACAGAAAGCAGCTCTTCATCATCCTCTCACAACCCCATGAGATTCTTGTAGGGTGTGTGTTTACTTTATAATGTGATTAGAGTGATGATAATCATGTTAGCATGTCTAGACTTGCCAAGGTCAAACCCCTGGCCTCTGTAAGGTTTATTCCTGGGTACTATCTGACATCGCAGTAGACCACTTGACCATCTGAAGCGGTAGCTTCTTCCAGAAAGTCAGAGATGACTCCTAATTATAACTCCTTTGTCAAACTGCAAACTCAACTCCCTCACTGCATTAGGCCGCAGAGATTAGTTACTCCCTAACCACATTTCACTCTCTTTAAAGTGAATTTCATCTTGGAATTTATCAATAACTTTTATGTAAACTATCATATCTTCTTTCACTTTAGCAGCTAAGGCTCTAAAGAGTCAGATTATATTAAATAATTCAGCAATTCAACTTCCTTTGTGATCTTAGCTTTTTCAGTACTACAAATCTGAGGGAAGCAATTTTTCTTACAACAAGCAGGAAAGATACTTAGCAAAGTATTATTTCTGATTATTCAAAGGCTAAATTCATCACAGAATTTTTAAAGCCCAGAATAAGATTTGGAAATCAAATCACACTCGGATGGTAAAAATCCATTTCTAGGTACTAGCTTTGTAACAATGTACTGAAATGTTCCATAATCATCCATGTAAACTGCAATGTGAATCATAAGTAGGAAGTTAGATAGATGGGCTAGAAATTATTCTCAGGGATATACAACCTGCCACCTTCACCCTCAGTCCATCAAACTTTTACAAAATTCTGGATACATATGTGTTTTTCTCTTCCAGGTGGGAATGATGTATGAGGGAGCCAACCTATATGGAATTAGATATTTTATCAGCAAGGGTCATTGGCTGCAAACAACAGGAACTACCTCTAGCTGATCAAGCAGGAAAAAGCATTTGTTGCTGACTCACATGCTGAATAGTTCAAGGAGTTTTCAGCATGATCGGAACCAGGCTAGAAAAGGAGACCAGACAAGAGAAGCTAGGCAGCAGGTGGAAGCCAGCCAAAAATTTCTACCTAACCCATCTGAGAACCCCCCCACCTCCGCTCCACTGAACAGTGGGGCTGCAGGTCACCCAGCAGCCACAGAGCCACAGCCACTGAACTTGGACATTGCTGTTCCCACAACCACCACCTCGGTGCTTCTGGATTCTCCATCTCTGCCACCTTCTGTCACCAGCTCCTAGTTCAAAGGCTCTAGCAGAGGCATCTGTTGAAGCAATACCTGCATCCTAGCTTCAAAGGAGGCTGGGACAATGTCCGGACCTCTCAGCTTCTAAACCGGGAGCCCAGAGAAATGACAACTGTCCATTAGCTGTGATAAAGGAAGAGATGAAGTCTAGGGCTATCCTAATTTGAATTTATGCTCCATTACTAGCTCTGTGACCTTGGGCAAATTATTTAAATTCTTAATCATTTTTATTTCCTTACCTCTGAAACAGGCCCTTGAGAGGATTAAATTTTTTAAAAATCCATGTAAACTTGCCTAGCATAGTATATGGTGCATAGAAGTACTTCTTTGTATTTATATACGTGTGTGTATATATATACATATATACACACACGTATATATACACACATATGTATATATTACTGAGTATTTGTGTGTGCCAGCATGCAGTACAATAGAGAGCTTCTCTATCCCAGTCTCTTTCCCCTTCATAAACACCTGCCAAATACTGAGACTGTACTTGCCTATCTCAGATTTTTCGTTTAGCTTAATGCAAAACAAGGCAAGTCAATTTAACTTTGGTCCCCCCACCTTAAAGCATACATGATCTAGCAGAGTAACACAAATGAAGAAATAATTATAATTCAACATATGCTATAGTAACATAAAAATGGAAGTTCAAAGAAGGGCAGGATTAATTTTGTCTGTGGTTAGACAAAAAAATCATTATAGCTAGAAAAATCAGTGTAGAAGGAGCTTGACAGGGAGCATGAAGGACATGTAATAGGACTCTTCTGGAGAGCGGCGAGGAGGAGCCCTGGCAGGCAGGGAGAACCGTCTCACCCCTGTGGCAGGCAGGGTGTGCCTGGCACTGGGGAGACGTCAAGGATGAGAACAAAGGACTAATGGGGAAGCCGGGAAGAGATGAACTGGGAAACAGACCACAGCCAGATTGCCAAGAGCCTCTGGGGTCACACCACACAGCCAATAATGCTGTAAAGAACTGACTGATGGCCCTGTCAATGTGTCACGTCACAGCTATCAGTATCTTTCATCATTACTGATTCCTGGTAGGATTTTTAATTCATCATTTAGAAGTTCACCCCCAGGGATTACGGTTGGTTTAAGCAAAACTGTGGAGCAGGCAGAGCTTGGCCCAGTCCTTCTTTTGTTGTCTCCCTTCCCCTCCCGACCTCCCATCCTGGGCCAAAGCGCCTGCCTGTGTATCACAGCCTGTGCGATGCTGCCCTCCCAGTCCACACCCTGCTATTCTTCCTCCTCCACTCATGAGAGCCCCAATTTCCATTTGATTGACAAGACTGAGAAAGGGCTAAACAGAGAAACCAGCCTTGACTGCGGCCCTGTATGGTAACACATCGCCCCAGTAGCTGCAGTGGACTCCCCAGACACAACATGAATGGTTATCCAACCTTGATTTCTGTTAGCTCCTGGATCTACATTTTTCCCAGTCTCCCCACTCCCCAACCCCTGCCACATTTAAAACACGTGCTCTAATAAGGATAGAAGACATTTTCATAGACAACAAAATAAGAATGCTCAAAACAGGATCGTTCCTCAAAGTCTGAGGTGAGAGGTTGCTTCCTCATTTCTTCTCAGAAAATAGAAGTGGCTTTGGGCTGGAGTCTGAATCTGTCCTTTCCTTCTGGACCTGGAATTTGGTCTCAGCCTCTCCAAGATATTAAGCAGGGACCTGAGCACAGCGGCTCCAGCATCCTCATGACTGGAAACGGAAGGGGCTGTCTCCTTGCTGTGGAGGGTTTTAGCACTGACTGCAGAGCAAAGGGGATTTCCTTCAGGTTTTGTTTGGGCCGCCAAGAGCCCAGGGGCTCAAGCCTTGTGAGGAGCTCAGGGAATTAAGAAGAGACCCAGGGAGTTGGCACCGGCAGAGCTGTTGGTGGTGCGACCGGGAGAGACAGCAAGGAGGCCTGGAGGCATGCATCCCGCGGGGCTGAAGCTGAGAGGCCTTTGGGCTGCAGGGCCAGCCTCTTTAGTAATCTACACCCGTAACACACAAGGGATAGGTAAAAATGAGCAATTATACTTGAGACAGATTCGTTCGTTCAGTAGCAATATATTTTCCTCATATGCATTTCTCTTCACAGCAAGCAAATGCATGTGGAGCCAGTGACTATCAAGCTGCTCCTATTGAATTTACTCAGCTCTTCTCAAGTCTTCAAGCGTGAAGTGTTGCAAACCTTCGAATGTACGCTGGGGAAAGAAAGGAAGGAAAAAAAAACTCCACAGCAAGGCCTAAGGAAAAGCATGTGAAAAGAAAACGGCAAGATAAAGCAACACAATTTCAAATCTTAATCTCCTGAAATGGTGCCTTTAAAGCCACACTCTCCACATTTCTGAGTGTGGCCCTTCAAAACTCCGTGTCAAATCATGCTATAGCCTTACTACTTTCTACTGTGACAGCTTTCAAGGGCCAGTCATTCCCCCACATGTGGCAGAAAAGTTCATGGTAGAGACCTGCACCCTCGGCTAAGCTTCCTGCATAGCCTTTTGTGGAGCGCTGGTGAGGGAGAGAGATTTGTTCTCCCTGTCAGAACTAAATCACACAACTGCCAAGGACACAGTCTAGAAGCAAACCGGAATCCCTCACTTGGTCAGCTACAGAACGATGACTTAATATTATCTCCTCTCTGCTTCTGTCCAGGTAGAATGCCCCTGGGTTTTTTTCAAGTAAAAAGTAACAGGAAAGACCCCATCTATGAGGGAGGGCTGTTTGGTGCCCTCTCCCCAGAGATGGCTGGAGTCCTGGGTCCTGACTGGCTGCTGCTGGGGTGAAGACGGTGCCAGGGACTGGGAAAGAAGAATCATGGAATCCACAAGGGCTGTGGAGAGACGGTGCTGCCTGCCATGGCAAGGATGGGGCTACTCACTTTGTCTCCTTCTCTACCCACCTGCTGGCTCGCTGGGTCAGGGCTTAAAAACATGGAGAGGGAGGCATAGCAAGCCCTGAACAGCATCCTCAGGACCAGGGGTCACAGGTACAGGTGTCTGCCAGGGCCAGGCAGGTAGTGCTCATGAGTGAAACGGGCCAAGGGCAAGGCAACAAAAATGGGTGGGAAAGAAGAGAAATAAGAGGGCAACTTCCAGGTTATTGTTTTGTTTGTTTTTGATAAAGACAGCTTTTTTGTTCTGAAACAAAAACAAAATTTGTTCCTTCTGGCAAACAAAAATATTCTTTCTTGTATTAGGCATGACATCTGTGTTCCCTTTTTCCCTTGGCTGTCAATAGGCTCAAAGCTCTACGTTGTGCTTCTGTTTGATTTTTTGACACAGCTATCTTCCTCTCTTTCCCATTCCTTTTCCCCACTCCACACACACACACACACACACACACACGTGCACACACACATTTGCCTGGTAGCCTATAAAGATGTGACATAGACAACATAAGTGTAATACTAGTTAAATATTTCAGAGTTATCAAATTCTTATTATTAGATATTACTATGTGCCAGGGTCCTGTTTT
Organism: Manis pentadactyla; assembly: GCF_030020395.1. Taxonomy (NCBI): domain Eukaryota; kingdom Metazoa; phylum Chordata; class Mammalia; order Pholidota; family Manidae; genus Manis; species Manis pentadactyla. The sequence goes on along the minus strand of NC_080020.1, from coordinate 178,315,193 downwards.
TTTATTTTCTTCTATTGAATATTTTCATATAAAACTCTCTAGTGAGTGTCCAAACTCAGTGGAAAGGACTGTTAGATTAATTCTAAATTCTGATTTTATCAGCAAACTCCAAAGATCTCTTGATTTTGAAAACATCTTGTTATCCTCATTTTAAGGACTTAAAGTATTTCCCTTTGGAAGTTCTTTGGTTTTGTTTATGGTTTTGTTTTTCTTTCTTTCTTTCTTTTTTATTACCATCTCTGTCTTAAAGCCAAGACTATGAATAGAGATGATATACTTTACAAAGGGGCCATAGATCCAAAATTAATCTCTACGAAAGTTAATTCCTGCATAGATTAAGTTGAATGTGTTTTTCAACACCATAAATCAAGTGTAATAGGTATAAATAAAACATGAACCCTGGCTTCCTCATTTATAACTTCATATCTATGGCAGTTCAGTATGGAAAGGGCAAAGTTGTTTTTTGTTTTTTTTTCTTTTTCAAAGCTTTAAGCTAGCCATCTCAAAGATTGTAATAGATATTGTAAAATCAAATAATTTCATCTCTATGGCTGAAAAAGCGAAAAATCAGAAGCCCACAGAAAAATTCCCTCTGCATGCTTACGTAAAACACCATGACCCTCCTCGGGAACCAGCAAACTAGTAGAATTGTGGGAAGATTTGAGAGCAGAGTGGGAGGGGAACCAACAGCTCTCGGGGTATGGAAGGTTGTTCTGCTGCGTGAAGAACATGGCCAGTTGTAGGCTTCGGGTTACTCTACGGCTACAACTTAATTAGAGAATCAAAGAGGTGGGATGAAACTAGGTCAGGATGATTCAGTTGAGAAATAACCTGTAGGGGGCGCTGTGGTGCCCCTTACCCCCTTTACTTGGTCGGTAATACTAGGCAGCTCAGAAATGGGAACGTCCACTGCTAACACTTCAGCCTGGGAAGTTATGCCCGCCCACCACCCACCACCCACCCAGTCAGGGCAGCCCACAGCCAATGAGAGCCCTAGAGACCAGCCCCCTTGTCTCAATTCTGTTCTGAGGTTTGTACTCCAAAACTGTGTTATTGGTTGGAGTAACCATTAGCCATATGTAGCTATTTAAATTTAATCAAATTAGAAATTAGTTTGTCAGTTTTGCTAGCTATATTTCAAATGCTCGGTGGCCATATGTGGCCAGTGATGACTACTTAGTAGTGCCAGTTACACAGAGTAGTTGCATCATTGCTGTGAGTCCTGTTGGACCGTGCTGCTCCAGAGTCCAGCTGTTGCAGAGTCCACCACCACGGCTAGGTTTCACCTGAGGCAGTGCCCATGCTCAGCATTTTCCTCTTCCCTGCCCTGCTTCCCTATTTTACTTCCCTATCTCTTTTATTTATTTATTTTTCTGAAGCACACCCCCTCAAAAATCAGATGCCCCTGAATCCCTGTATCTAGTTCTGCTTCTGGGGAATTCTATCCAAGATACCATCTAGTTGCTTTCGGTTCTGGGCAGTTAATAAACCAACAATTAAACATTTGCACATAGAAGGCTTAGATTCCTTTACCCTAACAGATGCTCATGTATGCTTGCTTCTAAAAGATAGACTCATAGGATCAATGGGCCAGGTATAAAAGGTAAACTGTTCTGGGAACAAAATGAAGTAGTCTTAAATCCCCCAGGATTGTGACTGAGGCATTTAAGTCTCTGCAAGAGGCATGCAATGCCCAGATTTTGGGGGATGGAGGGTAGGTGAGAAGGCCCCTAGCTGAAGGGTGCTAGTATAGCTGAACAGTAAGTGCCATGGGTGTGCAAGTAGAACATCTGACTGATGGTAGAAGACAAGCCATAGTCACAACGGGAACTTTCCTATCCTTAACAGGAACTAAATGTTAAATGGAGCAAATCAGTTCATTCCCTGTTCTTTACTGGGAGCTCGCTCAGCATCACATAGCAAGCACCTTTGTGTCCACTTCCTTCCCCTAAGTCTTTCCTGTGAGTCTTCAAATGAGTGGTTTCCTCTTCCTGAATATTTCAACACAGATCTGTCCAGTAGAAATACAAAGCAAGCCACATATGAAATTTAAATTTTTTTGGTAGCTGCATCTTTAGGAAATAAACAGGTAAATTTAACTTTAATAGTGGATTTTATTTAACCCAATATATCCAAAATATTATTTCAATTTGCAATCAAAACAAAAAATTATTGAGACATGTAATGTTCTTTTTTTCATAGTAAGTCTTCAAAATCCAGTGTATGGCTTACACTTACAATTTATCTCAGCTGGGACTAGTCACATTTCATGGGGTCGTGGTCCCCGCATTGGGTAGTGCAGTTCCATCCACTGCCTTAACTTAAAAGCTCCCCATTGGTCAATATACCAGGGGTTAATTCTGTGAACATGGACCAATAAGCTTGTCATCTGGGGCGTCATCTAGAACTACTTGACTTCTAAAAACCCTTCAAACTCTAAAATTCTTAAGCTCTGTGATTTCTAGTTCTAAAATCTCTTCCAGCTGATCCCACCAGTCTAATCTGCCACCTCTCAGCCCAGCAAGATCTGAGTTACTGAGCTATCCATTTCTTTGTGTGGGGCTGTGTGCAAGAGTCAGCCCATTTTCAGATGGCACAGTTCATCTGCAAATTAGAAAATAAGACCAGCCCATGAAAAGAGAATTGTTTGTTTCTTGACTAAACATCATTAAATTAATTTAAAAACCATTCTTAAATTTCGTTTAAAAGCAATGAGCTTTACCCACATATTTGTGAAATTTAATTATATATCCACACAAATACAAACAAACTCACAAGGATATTCATTGCAGCATTTTTCATTATAGCACAATATTGGAAACAAATGAAAAGTCCAGCCAAAGGCAACTATTTAAAAAATGACTAAAATGGAAAGATCCCCACAAAATACTGTAAAGTAAAAAAAAAGCTAGATCCAGTACAGTGCATATATCATGTGTGAGGAGAAGAGAATTTACACCCACATGTTGCAAATGCATGGAACACTTCCAGAAGTTTAAAAAAAAAAGACTGATAATGGTGAACAGCTTCTGGGAGAAGGTGCCTAAGGGATAGGAGATGGGGAGATTAATTCTTACTGTTACTGGGAGGGACCTTTCTCATCCCTCGTCCAGCTCGTGCACACGAACAAAGAATATGGAGCAAGATGAGAAGGCCAGAAAACAGCTTTATTTAGCAAGAAGAAAGTACACTCTACACTCTCAAAGAGAGAGCAGGCGGCCTGAGAGGTCAGAACCAGCCGTTTATCTGAATACTTGTTGGTATTAATAGGAAGGTGGGACGGGAGTTAACAGGTTCAGATCATATAATTGTTCTGGCTCTGTGTGTGCTCTTACTCACAATGCATACAGAAAAACCCAAGGGGTGGGGGATATTTTAATGATCATGTGAATGGACCACAGTCGTTCCTTGGTGTCCTCTGTGCAGGCATTAGCTCTGGGGACTCAGTGCTAATTTAATCTAAGGATCATGTGAATGGGCCACGGTCTCTCAGATATGTCCCATGTCTGGGTGTCGTTTATGCAGGCATCATTGGGGATTTCTCAGCCCTGTCTTACTTCTGGTTTCAGGCAGAGTGGGTGTAAACACACCTAAAAAGGTTACCGGCTTCCACCTCTCCCTTCCTTTCTGCCACTCCTCTTCTATTCCCTTGCCTGCTGGTCAGCTATCAGGTTCAAGTCAGATTGTTTGTGTTGACCCCCTGCACAGTCTGACACTAGAGTATAAATCATAGATAGGCTTGAATTTAAATATTAAAAATTACAGCTATTCTCATGAAAGCTAAAGAGACACAACGTTAATACCTAATTGGATCCTGCCTAACATACTTCAACATATCTTTTATGGGACACAAATCAACCTAACATATGATACAATGGCAGCAGCCAGCGAAGACAGAAGTCTGGAAAGGGGTGGGAACTGGCAGCCACGGACAGAAGCAGCACATTAGGCATCATGCGGTGGATTGTATTTACTGAGAGTCAGGGGTTTAGAGGACAGTGAAGGCAGCTAGATAGGAGCTTCTCTTTCTGTCTCTATTCCCAGCCAAGGAAACCAACTGTAATTCCAGAGAACACAAAAGGGAAGTGCTCCAAAACATGCTAAAAAACGCCTAGTTCCTGAGCCAGATGCAAACGGCCTGTGCTGTACTGGTGCTAAAAAAAGAAGGAAGTGGGGGAGGTGGGTGGCGTTGTACTTGAATTTTTCTTCAGCCTCAAGGGCACAATAAAAACAAACACTTTCAGCTTGAGAATTTGCTGCCAGGATTCTAGGAGTTTGTCCAAATGCACTAACCAACTATGCATTCCTTATTCCTTGGGAATCCCAGAGCCAGAGGCATTTTCCACAACCCATTCAGACTTCTCATCAGAATCCAAATCTTCCTAGAGGGACGTCTTTGTGTGTTATTTTTGTCAAGATTGAATGTCCTGGTTGCCGTTCTAAGGATGTATTGCTTGGCCATTACTCAAACTTAGAAAGGGCCAGAGAGAACCACCCAAATGTTCTGAAGCAAAAGCCACATGTGCTGGCCCTTACCACAGAGAAGAGTCTAGTGTTCTTCATGCTTAGGATTCCCTTCTTGGCACCCATATCCATGCTTTATAGTGCTTTGCCAACAAGCCTGGATGCTGTTTATGCTCATGTTTGTGAGGTGGGAGTAGAGAGGAGAGGGTAAGGGTTTGGGCATCAAAGCTAAGGTGTGCTGGGGAAGCAGAGGTGAAAATGGGTGACTGCACCCTGACAGTTGATAATCAATGACCTTGATTGCACACAGGGGCCAGAAGGAAGGTAAATCCTAAAATAAAGATAATCACAGTTATTGCTCCTTACAATAACTGAGCACTAGTAAGTGCTCTACAAGTATATAAGCCTCATAACAACTCTCTGAGATAGAATCTATTATTGCCCCCCTTTTAAGGGAGTCAATTCTGAGGCTCAAAGGGCTTAAGTGATTTACCCAAGGTGGCACAGCCAGTTGGGTAGTAGTGTGACAAACTAAAAACCCTAGCGACCCAAAGACCTCTGAAATATAAGGGTTTGTTGAAGCTTTATAGATGTTAGTCGAAAGAGGGCCTTGTCCTGGGACAGGAAGTTTCTGCTTCACCAGCAGCAAGGCCAGTTAACAGAAACAACTTATCTGCCAGACTCAAGAAACAGGGAGCATTTATGAGGGGTCTCAAGGAAAGAAAGTTCTTTAAACCTGGCTGCAGATAAGCAGGATGGGCTAATGCGAGGAGGGGAAACTCCAGGACAGGTTAGTCCAGAGAGAAGACTTGTGGATTGGCTGTTGATGATGGTCAGACACTGGTCATGTGCAAGGGGATGTGGTGGTTCTGGGGACTTTCTAGGTGCTTGTCGAAATGCCTTCATCCATGTATGTGGAGTTTCTGGCTTGCTCTGATTACCTTCCCTGGTCTCTCTTAATTTAGGACATTTCAGAATTTTTCCTTATCAAGTGCCAGGACTGAAACTCCAACAATCTGGCTTTGAGCCAGACTCTATTTTCTATTTTATTATATAATATTTGATGTCTACAATGTATATATAAGGCATGTATGTTATAAAGCATAATAACAGAAGCACTTACGGCCCCACCATGCAACTTAAAAGCTCCGTCACCACCAATATCGTTGAAATGACTGATATGCTTCTACTCACCCATCTCCTGTCTACCACACTCCCCAGCAGAAACCCCCATTCTGTGTTTATCATTTTCTGGTGGGTATTAAGTAGCTATTGCCACCTAAGTAAATATCCTTAAAATAATAGTGTCTGGTTCTTGAGCTTTCAGAAAATTGGGGCTATATTGTATACCATCTTTTTTGACTTTCCTTTTTCTTAAGTCATTATATTTAAAAAATTCATCCAAACATCACTTGCACTGTTGGGCTCCATTTGTGTAAATAGACCACAATTTATACATTCTCCTATTGTACTGGGGGCATTTGGGTTGTTTCCAGTTCTTCCTGTTACACACAGCTCTGGTATGCACATTTTTGAACTTGTCACCAGGTGCATACACACAATAATTCCTCTAGGGCATTACAGGTTCAAATTATTTTCCAAAGTGTTTGCACCAACTTATACTCTCCAGCCGTGTGTCGGAGTCCCTGACATTCCACATTCTCACCAACCCTAGGTACTGTCAGGCTTCTCAGTATTTGCTGAATTAGTGGGTGTGTGAAATGATATCTCATTTGCTTTCAACTTGTATTTGTACACTGTTCTTATCATATTATTATAAATCATATCCAGACAATGTTTGCTTACATTTACCTCATTAACCTTCATGTTTACCAGGTATTTTCACCCATCATTCCTGTTTCGACTTCTAAACTTCCTCCTGGGATAACTTATCTTTTTCCTGAATAAAATCCTTCAGAAGTTCATTTACTTAAGAGCCATTGGTTGTAAATTCTCCCATTCTTTGCGACTCTGAAGATGTCTTTACTCAGCTCTTGTTCTTAAAAAAATACCTTTCCTGGAGTATGGTCTTCTTTAGACAGTATGTTTCTCAGCCTGAAGATATTCTATCGTTTTCTGTTTTCTCTGGCTGTTATTGAGAATCTGTCACCCAAATTGCTTTTCCTCTGGAGGTGATCCTCTCTCTCTGGTTACTCTTAAGATCTCTTGGTCTTTGGTGTCTTGCAGTATCATATGAAGATGCGTCCCGGCATGGAATTTTTTTCCCTCTGCTTGATGTATGTCAGTCTTCCTCTAGCTGGGGTTTTGTGGCTTTCCTCATATTTGGAAAATTTTCTCTTCCATATTATTTAATTAGCCTGGCATCCCTTTCAACCCCCATGCTTGTGTTCCGTATTATAATTTCTTCAGCTCTTTTCCATAATCTACCAATTCTCTTTTCAGTTGATTCGAATCTTCTGCTTAACCCATCTGTTGTGCTATTAATATCAAGATTATAATTTTTCATTTCTGAAAATGGATTCCATTACTGTTTTCCAGGTCATCTTTGATAGTCAATTCCATGCACATTTTGAAAGTGAATATTTTTTGCCTTTAAATTTTCTTTAAAATGTTCAGTATCTATTTGGTTTTTACAACATTTGAATATTTGTTTTTGTTTCTTCTGACTTTCACTCTTTATTAGTTCCTATGACTGCTGTAACAAATTACCACAAAATTGGTGATTTAAAACAACACAGATTTAATTGTTTCTTGGAAGTCAGAAGTCCATAATCACTTGGTTACAGCCACGGTGTTGGAAGGCTGCTGCTTCTGGAGGCTGGCTGCAGGGCCATAGCTTCTAGAAGCTGCCCTTACTCCTCGGCTCAGGGCCCCTTCCGTGCCTCCCCCCAGCCTCATGCTTCCATCATCACACCTCCTATTTCTATGGCCAATCTCCCTCTTCCTTCCTGTTATATGGATACTTGTGATCACATTTAAGTTCCACCTGGATTATCCAGCATCATCTTCCCACCTCAGGATCCTTAATCACATCTGCAATGTCCTTTTGCCATGTAAGGTAACATTCACAGGATCCAGGGATTGTGATGTGGATCCTATTATTTAGCCGACCACACAGCACACACTCATGGTATTAGAGACTGCTGGCTGCCAGTGAGGATCAGGTCCCTGAAGAATTTGTGATGAACCTGCCCTGGATGTCTACTTCCTGAGTTCTTTTACATGAAAACAAATAAATGCATGTTTAAGCCACGATTACTTGTTTTTTCTGCTATATGAGGTTAAATTTAGTCCTAAGCAATATAATCATTTTGTCATTTTTTTCCTTCTGCGTTTCGTAATTTTTCTTATTGTGACCTTTTGCTTGGTTTTACATAAACTGTGGGAATCTTGAAAACCTGAATTAATGATACCTTCCTCCACGAGAGATTAGCATTTCCTTATTCCTGGAGTGCATGTGCTACCAACAGGGAACAGCTTTAACCTTAACAAACGCACAGGGCCCCAGCAGCAAGCTCTCAGTTTAGCTTCCAACCCCTGCATTTGTGGCTGGCTTTGGCATTTCCCCTCCAAGTCTTGCAGTTTTCCATACTCTCTTGATGACAGTGTTAGCTCACTGTGTTTGTATGTTGTTTTGTTTTGGTTTTAGCATTATAAAGGTCCCTTTATTTCCTGTGAGAGCTCAGTGTATGACAAAACATGTTATATCTGGATCTAATGCCATTGTTGGGGAATATGGGATCTTCCTTCTGCCAGAAGCACCCCAGTTTCAGCATTAAGATGCACTACAAAGGCTTTACATACAATCAGCCCTTCCAACATTTTGGTGCAAATTTGGTACAAGCAGAACTTTCCTAGAAACCAGACTGCTACCACTTTCTCTGACCATAGACTCTACTCACTTATTTGTATCAGGGGTTCAGCTCACAGTCACTAACTATGATTTTCTCATTTAGAGTTTCTGGTAGATTTTTCAGATTTCACAGGTGCATTCCTCAGTCTGCTAAGATTCTGATACATCTCCAGGAATAGATATAATAAAATTATCCTAATGGGATCAAATTATACTTAATATGTACAATATTCTGCAACGTGCTTTTTAATTGAATAATACATCACACCCAGCTCAGTGCTTCTGGTCACTGCCTCCTTTCGTGGCTGCATAGCACCCGAACCCCTGGTACACAGCACAGGTTTGTGTGACAGTCTGACCACTGATGGACATTTAGGTGGCTTCCTATTTCTTATATTATAAATAGTGCTGTGTTATAAGCACATATATAAAAATGTGTGTGTGTGTATATACATAAGGGAGAATAATTATATAGAAAGGATTTCTAAACATAAATGTTTTGGTTCTGAGGATATGAATATTTAACCTTTTGAGAGATGTTGCCAGTGTCTCCCCCAAAAGCCATGATAATGTAATGGTATTTGTGACAGAAACTACTAACACCAACTCAATGTCCATTTTCCTAATTCCTTAGTGAGGAGTCCTTATTTTGTTTCAGTGGTGGTGTAAAGACTACATTTCATAGCCTCACCTTCAGCTAAGCATGGCCACATGACTACCTGCCGGTCACTAAACTGAAAGAATGTGCTGTGTGGAACATCATGGAATACTGCTTATTGGAAGTCATGCCACTTTCAGCCCTTCTGTGTCTATTCCTATTTCAAACACGCATAGTGGTCTGGACTGCTAGTATTCTAGTAGCCGATACTATTACAGGTGAACTTGAGGATTGAAACTAGGCCCTGGGGATGGTTGACAAAATGGTTGCAAAGAAAGGAAGGAGGCTGAATCATGGAAAGCCACTGTTGAACTTTAGCCTGCCTACATCTTGTCTTGCATTATAGGAGAGAATAAGACCCACTGTCTTCTGGGTCTTTGTTACATTCAGCTGAGTGCAATTCCTAAATGACACAGTGTTCCTTTCAATTTCACCAAGAAGTCAGTCTTTGCCTTGCTATATGAGCTCGGTCATGTGCTGTGGATTGTCACTACCGTGCCCCTGACCAGGCCCAAGCCAGGCCGTCCTTGCAAGGGCTCAGTACAATGAGGTATGTGACCTTATATGTTGACTCCCATCCTTTCTTCCTCAGATGGAGGTCTCAGTCCACAGGGTTAATGGAGCAAACTTTACATTCTCATCTTTAGTTCAGATCACCAAAGTAAATCTGTCTATGGACACACACACACACACACACACACACACACACACACACACACACCAATACATACAGAAAATCCAACAGCTTCTTACAGCATTCGCAAAACATCCTTTCTTCAGTCTTAGGAATTTACCAGAATAACCCTTTGGCCTTCTTTAAGCAAAGGCCTATCTGATGAAAAATATAACAGCTCTATGGAATTAAAAACTGTAGAATTAATCATTCAGAGGTATTATTAAATCAGTGTAATTCCCGTTGGTTTGTCAATATGGACTTTTTCAATTAGACAGTTTTATTACAATGATGAATAACATCAGCACAAACTAGAGACTACTCTTCTAAGTTATAGTCAGTTTAGCCTAACAATTCATGTTTGCTAAGTAACTGTGATGGCTGTAGCTCTCCAAAGATTCATGGGCCTTGACTGAGAGCTGAGCTGCTCCTGTCCCTGGTGAGGATGGGGTGGGACTGACTTGCCTCACACCTCCCTCTAAGATCCTTCTTGACAGTTGCTATGGTCTATCACCAAACTCCCCTGGAACTCCATGTCAGGAACACCCACCCTGCTGGTGACAGGTGACAGAGATGGTGACTGTCAAGTAAGTTCTCAGTCCCAAGCCAAATTCCACTTTTCCTGGGAAGGACAGCAAATAAAATTCCTTCTGCATCTATATGAGGTCCTGTAGAACTTGTCAAATGGGAATTAAGTGTGGCAAAAGGTCACAGTCAATTTGATCAAGTCCAAGGGATTTCTGTTATGAGTCACGGATACCCCTGAGCTCCTTAGCCTGCTGTAGGGGAGCACCAGATCTGGAGCCAGAAGAATGGAAGGAAAAGGGAAACCCTGGCTCTCCCACATTCTAGCAGCATTACTTTAGGCAATTCCCTGAACTGCTGTAAGTCTCTGTTTTCTCATCAGTAGAGTGGGGATAATAATCTCTCTTTTCTTGAGTTGGAATAACTACATAAGAAAAGTGTATGTGAATTGCTCTGGCACCCAGCAGATGCTCAGAAAAGGCTGGTTGACTCTCCATTTACTAGATCTATTGATAGGACAAGCCCTGCGCCTCAAGGAAGGGGCAGGAGCTCCAGTTCTTCCAGACAACATTTGTTATTGCTTATTTGACTGGGAGTACCTGCATTTTGGGGCCATGAATGATCGGGGAGCAGCATTTTTGCTTCCCCTGTGAATTTTCTGTAGGATATCTCTCCTAGCTTGCAAGTCTTCTGTATTTGATGGCAAAGATGGTGTCACCTGCCTTGAAGCAAATGACAGGCCACCAGAGGGTAGATAACCTGGCTTCTCTCCCAGTTTTAAGGCCCCCAAAGGATGAGCAAGCAGGGTCCAAATAAGCCCTGCTTGCCTCTCCTTCCCTCACACATACTCTGCCCCTCCTGCCAGCTACTCAGAGGTCAGAAGACAATACAAGGTGGGGTAGGGTGACAAACTCATCCTGGTCGATGTGGGACTTTTCCAGTGTTCACACTAAAAGCCCAGTGGTATCCCACCTGAGGTGGAGGGCAGCACAAGTGTGTGGATTCAAATGGCTCCTCTTGGAGGCCGTGGCTTGTTGTGTGTAGAGCCTGACTCACTGGGCTTGCATTGCCTTCCATCTTGACTTTGGACGTCAGTCCTCCTCGGGGACCAGCACCAAGGGCACTGGAGCACTCCTGCCGGGAGCCCTGCTGGGCCAGGTAAGTAACAGCACAGCCCAGCCCAGGGGATCGGCCCCTCTCAGGGTGTCCTTTCCCCGTGGCAGGCAGGCAGGCAATTAGGCACGAGCTGCACTAATTAACAGGTCCCCTTTTTCTCCTGGCTTTCCCAGGTTGCTCCTGCCAGAGCCATGAGGAGGGGAGGCCGTGGGCCCAGACTGCACAGCCTGGTCTCCCCTGCTGGTTACTAATGAGCATCTCCATGGGCAGAGGCCTCCACCTGCTACTGTGTTAAGTCTTCGGCAAGTTATTTATGCTTTGGTGATGCACGCACTTGTATCCAACATCAAACAGTTACTCAGCAGGGAGACTCATGGCACTGGGGTGGGGGTGGAGGGGAGGTGGGGCCGGTGCCCTCCCTGCCTTAGGGAACTTACTGTCTCTGTTTCTTTATCTTCTTCAGGGTTCTGCCCACACCCATTCTGGCAACTGTTTTCCATATCCTTGCTCTAGATGTCTTCTTGTCTGACCAGGCTGGTCTCTTCTTAATGATGTCCCTTTAGATTTGAGGGAGACCATCTCAGTTCCCAGAGGGCTAATGCATACTTTATCCCCATTTTATGGGTTGTTTTACAGGTACTGGCCTTGAGCTAGACCTGGAGCTCATGAAGAGCAGGGTGGGACTGAGCCTTTCACAAGCGTGTTGTTTGGGCTGCCCAGCAGCCCTGGCCCTGCTTCTCGTAAGGATGGCAACTTGATATTGTGGTGGGACCCTCCCCGATCTCCCCCACGTTGTTTGGAATTTGGGGGCACATGACTGGGCCTGAGTAATGAGACCACACATTCTCCCTGATGTCATGATCATCTCGCGGAGGCCTGGCTCCCACCAGGCCAAGGAGGTTGAATCCCAGGACTCTGTGGAGCTTTCGGGGGAACAGGCACTCTGCCCACTGGGGTCGCTCAGCTGGGCTGACCTAACACCCCGTCACTTTGGCCACTACCTCAGGAGAGCCTGCCTGAAATGCAGTCAGCCCCGAGGAAAGAGGGCCAAGACCCGACACGCTTTCCCGCCAGCACAGGGGGGGGCTTTGCCGCTTTGGTTCAGCCACACCCGAAGGTAATTTAACCCCTGACTTCACAGTTACACACCTCCCCTCTTTATTAACCCAGTGCAAGCTGAGCTCCTGCATTTTGAACCCAAAAGGCATGACAGACGCTGGCAGCTTTCTGCTGCTGTGACCAGTTGTTCTGCCCCGCACTCTGCCCCGTCTCCCCAGCACGCCACTCACGTTCCCATCGTCTGCACCTTCACTCCAGGCAACCTCCCCGCCTGTCCCGCCAGCCTTCATGCCAGGCCCGGACTGCTCCCCCTTCTGCGAAGCCGTGCCTCTCCTCACCTTTCTTCCTGGCTCTGCCCCTCGTCGTGATGCCCACACAGCCGACACCGCACAGTTTAATGACCGAGGCCAAGGTTGTTGGCGCTCATTTCCATACACTGATTTTCTCTCTTCACCTAAATTTTAAGTTCTTCCAGTTCTGGGATTATGTCACAGACTTTCACAAATCCCGAAGCAGTGTTGAAAAAAAAGAAAACTAAATGACTAAATTTGTGTGAGCACTCATTTGTATGGTGTCACCACAAACCTACAAGGTAACTATTATTGGTGCCCCTATTTTACAGATTCGGAAGCAAGGCTCAGAAAGGGTAAGGAATTTACCTACGGTTAACTGACTTGGAAATTGTGGAATTAGGATTTCCTCCCAGGCGTTCTGGGCTCAGAGCTCACAGGTTTGATCACCACACTCCCTGTTAGTGGGCCCTTGATAAATATCAATTTCTGGAATATGTGGAATTGCAGTTTTACCAAACCTAAAGCAGCAGTTGTTGTCTTTGGGAGGGGTCATATAATCCTCTGATAATCTGAGAATTTTGAACCCTCCTCAAAAATACACATACATAAAAACCCCTGAAAGAAAGATCGTAACCCTGAGCCCTGATCCTGGGGGCAATTTGACAGCTTCCCTCTACCCTTCAGTCCTTTGCTATGGCTGGATATTGGGAAGGGAGGTCACAGAGTATGAGAAAGATGTCTCTGCTCCCAAAGCTGACCTGACAGGAGAGGTTTGTTTCCAGTGCCTCTCTCCTCCTCCTTCCTTGGCATTCCCAAATTCTGGGGGCCCCCTCTGTGACTGCCTCTCCAGCATGCACACCCCTATCTAGTAACAGCACTTAGATGTCCCTGTGGGGCACCACCATTCTCCCAGTGCATGCAGTGTTAGTTGGACAGTCAACCAAGGTGCCTGATCATCTCTGGCCGAGGGGTGAGCCCATGAGCCACACCAGTCAGTGAGACTCTGTCATGGAGTTCGATTGGCACTGGGGGGGGAAGGCGGTTGGAGGCAAGTCGGAAACTAAAAGGGAGCATGAGTACCATCTGCCACCGAGATCTCCAATCTACCTCTCTCTCTTTCCTGTCCACAGACTGATTCTTTAGCTCTTCCATGAGCTATCTGAGGTGGCTTTATAATATGCCAGCCTGGCTAGGCTGAACTACACTTCCCAGGATTCCCTTACTGTGTGTTTTTGGTTAGGAGATGGGCCATGAGAAAGATTCTAGGTGAGATTTGGAGATTCTGGAAGTGAAGAGGCTATTTTTGTAGCTCCCACCTGTTGTCATTTATCTGCCAACTCACCTTGTTTGCATGAGGCTGTGGCCAGATCCTTTCCCAGGATCCTCGGTCAGCTTTGTTGAGTTCTGGGCCAGACTTGTGTGTTGAGCAACATAAGGAAGGGTTCCTGATTTCTGCAGGATATCCATGCCATCAGGGTCAGAGGCACAGGCCCCAGTCCACCCTCGTGGTCCCCATCTGGTGCATGCGGGTTCCAGCTCCTATGGGCTCTCCTCACCTTACATCTGTCTCCCCCTGCCAGCTGTTTCTGCCCTGTGGATTGCAAACTCCGGTAAGATCTGAGGATGGCAGCCCTACAGAAACTACTTAACCAGCTTCCATGATTGATGATTGTGTAAGGCCAGCTTCCTCTAATAAATCCCTAGTGATTTTGTTTCTCTAGTGGTTCTGCTCCTCGAAATGCTAATACACCATCCCAAATCGTCCTAATGGAATCCTCTTTAGTATAAAGTTATCTAGAATCTATTTCTGTTGCTTGCAGCCCCCAAACCCCAAACCATATACATTGCATAATGCATAAGAAAATGTTTTCAAATTACAAACACCAAATACGTACATGTTCTGACTACTTTTACCAGTATAGACTGCACTGGAAAGATGAAGAACTCTGGAGTCAGACTGATTCAAATCTGAAACACTGCCATGTAAAACTTGCATGACTTTGGATAAAGTTACTTATTCTGAGCCTGTTTCCGCTTCTGAAAAAAAAAAAGAAAATGTTAGCAGTTAAAACTAGGTATCCATGCACAGAAGAGAAAATCCCAAGCTGGGAGCTTAAACAAGAACAAGTTCATTGGTGTGTCACGTGGAAGCAGTCAGGGTGGACAGCCTCAGGCAGGTCTGCTAGCTCCCTGGTCATCAGGCGCCAGGCACCCACTCTAGGCTCTCTCAGTCCTGGAGGCCCCTCCTCACCGTCCGTGGTGGCCACACCTGGCTGAGAAGGAGGCTGGCCAATGTGATCCCTCTTCTGTGCTCTAATAAAAATTGGGCTCCTATTATTGAGGAGGGAGGGAACAGGGCAAGCAGGGGAAGCAGTAAACTGCTGCCCTGTGGCACTGTTTTGCCTGAGGGTTTCAGCCCCAGGCAAGCTCACTGTGGATTCTGTGAGAACATCCTTGAGGCAAAAGGGTTCATACCTGACTTTATTCGTCCTGTGATAGGTCGAGCACTATAATCATGTCTGCATCCAGCAGTCTGCAAGTTCCATCTCTGCCTCCGCCCAAAGCACTGGGCAGAGCTGTTTACATAGTGACTCAGTCATTAACAGCTTATTGCCTACAGGTGTGGGAGCATTAGCCTAGCAGGAGTCCAGTTACATCATCAAGTAATATATACATACATCAAGTGGCCACCACAGCCTTCAGTAACAGGCAGTGCTGAGGGGGTGATGGGGACCAGTGCCCAGCCAGTACCAGGCCACCAAGGGGAACTCGCTCTCCCTCCCTTCCTCCTCTTTTAGTGCTGCTGCCAGACCTCATCATCAGCAATCCCTCCTAGAGCCTCCATTCACAGTAATATCTCTATCACTTCCACCTATCTATAAAAACAAGGAGAATAAGAGTTAAGGGTTCTAGAGATGGACTCACCATATTTCTGCTGCTGGATCTCCTACCTTACTGGCTGTGGGACTTGGGGCAAGTCTCAGGGTCTTGCCAAGGGGTTTCAGCCCCGGGCAAGTTCACTATGAATTCAGTGAGACCAAAAATGACAGTGGGACGCTCTTGGGGTGAAAGGGTTATACCACAGTGGTAGGTCAGTCACTAGAATCCCGTCCACTCAGAGTGAGTCTGCACGCAGCAAGCCGGTCTCTGCCCTGGGCCTCTCTACCCACACATCCATCCTCTGGGCCTCTCTGCCCCCACAGCCGTCTCAGTGTCTGTCCTCGGTGCTGCCACCACTCCAGTCTCTGCTCTCCCGCAGCTGTGCAGCAGTTGTGTGGCCATGACACCATGTCGCCCAGAGCACTGGGTGGAGCTCTTTACACAGAATTAATAGCAACATATTACCCACATGTGTATGTGGAATATACATACTTCTCTGGAAGACTGTGTCTCAGTTGCAAATGTCAACAGTAGCACTGATGTCAACGTTTGGGGTGAAGATTGAAGACTATAACGCAGGGTAGCTCTTAGTACAGTGACTGACATGTGGTCAGTGCTCAGTAAATAGTAGCTGCTATTATTGTTGGTATTATCTTTATTTAAGTTACCTTGGTTATATATGGTTACCTAGGTATGTAAGTCTCCCTAGAGACATACTAATGGTTTTCCCTCTGGGTTCACTCTTCGCTGCATTCTTCAGCTTCATTAACCTGAACAGTGAGAAGGAGAACACAGCTTCTGTTGCTTCTCCTGTGTAAGCAGCTTTACTGAGCAGACTGGAAAAACCTATAGCTCCCAATGGTTCTTGGTGGATGAGCAGTGACTGGGGCCACCAGGACTCCCCTCCTGTGACCTCCCAGGAGTTCAGGGCCTCTGAGTGGGTGGTAAGAGGGGCCCCTGGCCCAGTGTTCATGAGCCCTGGCTCCCCTGTGAGGGCCTGGCTGGCACTAACAGGGCTGCACCCGTGTGCACAGTAAACACAGACTGCCTCTGAATGCGAACGCTCTCTCTCACCACGTAACGGAGGTGCTCAGCCCAGATCAAACACTTGTTTATCTGCTGGGTGGTGAGTGCCAGACCACAGCTTGTTCCTCCCTGCTCTTTTATTTATTTGCTTACCCTTATTGCCTCTCTCTGTGGTGCTGTTTGTGCACCTGATCTGGCTTGGTGGACTGAGAGGTGCCCTGCTTCTCAGAGGGAAGGGAGTGTAGAATGGCCTCCGGCTGTGCAGGGAGGAGAGCACTGCACAAGGGTTCTGCAGCCAAGCACCTGGGTGTCTCCAGATAGAAGGTCTGGCCTCAGCCAAGTCTGAGGCCTCTTCAAAGCCCACATTCTGTTTTGCTACGAAAGGCCTAGTGTGAGTATTCTTATGGATAAGGAAGAAAAATTAAAGACTTAAAATGAGGAGCAGGAGGCATGAGAGTCCCAGCCTGCTGTGAGGGAGAACGGAGTCCCTCTGACCACGCGGTTTCCTCCATGTTGCCTGTTTCAGCTGTGCACTCGCTCCACAGCCAGACTGAGCAGGGGAAGCTCCTGCTCACTGACTTGTTCATGCAGAAATAGCCTTTGAAAGCGACGACCATCTCCCATGCAAAATCCAAGCAAGGAAGGTGGGGAGACAGTCTGGGAGTTCTGCAGGGGCTCTAGTCCATATGAAATCCTTACTTTGAGAAATCCTTCATGTCACAATCAGAAGTTACAGAAAGAAGTGGCAGTGGTAGTTGGAAGCATATAGTAGTTACAAAGCAATCCCTCACTTTATAAAACGCCAATGTTTCCTCTTAGAAGTTAGCTCTCATGGTGCACTAAAAATAAAATTGGATCTCTAATAAAGCTAAGTTCCTAACTTTTGGCTAATAAATCCATTGGGTAAAACAAACTTGGCCATGCTAGGCCGTTTCTTTTCATAAATACATTCGCATTTGGGGAAGAAATTTTCATAAGGTAATGTCGTTCTTGAGGTCCAATTTGACTTGTGTGTACACTACTATGGATTTTTTCCGGCTGCACTTCAAAGGCAAAATCCATTTTCTTGCGGCCGTCAATGCCCACACTTCCCCACAAGGGGGCAGCGTACCCCAGGGTCTTGCGTTACCACAAAGGCCTGAGATCAGAATGCAGGGCCCTGGAGTGCCTTCTTCCCAGGAGGAAGACAATTCCCTAAAAAAAAGGCAGATCTCATAGTGCCTCGGCATAACTGAGAGCTCTAAGTATCTGCCAGAAACTTCTTGGCTGTTCCCATGCAGAAAACGGACAAAATTGTTTTGCCCTTAGACAATAACAGAAACAAATTATTTTTTCTATACCAATACAAAAATATATCCACCTCGATCACCAACTAAAGTCATTTTAGGCAGGTACCAATACACATTAAGTCATAAATACATTTTTTCCCTGAAACTGTCTTTTGCGAGTTTATAGAAACGCAGGAGGTAAAATGTTCAGTTCATGTTCTACTGAGCATGTCTTTGGACTGCCAGCAAATGGACCTAGTGCTTAGGGTTTGACACAAAGTATTATTAAGTAAAAATAAATTCCCAGGAAAAGAAATTTAGGATAGAAGATCCGTTTGAGTTTTTAGGAGGTATTTCTCCTTCATATTTTTGTACTGGTGGGGCTTCCACTTAATGCATGTAAAGAATAACAACAGTGATTCAACAGGTCAGGAAAGCAAGTGATTCCCCTGTGCCATTGTCTCCACCATCTTAGGGAGAAGATACTGTCAGAAAAAGTACATACTGGATGCCAAAACCAAGATATGGCTTAAAGAAGCATGAATTTATAAGTCCCTAGTTTTCACCTGTGGGAGAACTTAAAGCCAGGGAGACTTTATGCTTGGCTTCCTGTTACACTATGGCAGAAGCCATGTATATGTGGCTTCTCCCAATACCATTTTTCTGTCTCCCTCCATACCAGGACTCCTGGATGTGAGTTGTGAGTATCACTGCCCAGAATAAAGTCTGTCTCTCAGCCTTGTTACAGTAGGTGGGACCACACGAGCAAACCATGGTCAATGGAATGAAACCAGAAATGGTGTTCTGTAAAGTGGCAGGGTATCCTTTTTCTAACATTTCCTACTTTGCTGATGACTGAATGTGATGTTTGGAGCTGGAGCAGCCACATTAGAAGATGAGGTGAAAGGCCATAACAAGGTTGGTGAAAAAATAAGGTAGAGTCAGGTCTCTTGTAACTGGGAGCCACCGTAGCAGCCTGGACTGCCCACCTAGATTTTTATAAAAGAAAGAGAAATATATATTTTGGGGTTTTCAGTTACCTGCAGCTGAACCTAGTCCTCATCAATAGAAATACCTTGAGAAAACAGGTCAGAGATAAGACAAACGTTTTCCCTAGTTACTCATTTTGTCATTATTTCGTTGATCACCAATCAACATTTATTGAATGTTGTATGAAGGGCACTGCTGGGTGATCTAGTTTTAAGTTGGCTTAAGGAGAGAGTTGGATCAGGACACAATAAGCAAAGCTCATTGGTTAAAAAAATCTTTCATGAAAATCGCTCCAGCATTACTGAATCAATGCAGCTGTATTTGGTCACAACCATAGCTTTTCTGACATCTGTGTTTTCCCTGGTAGTTTATCCTGAATCTCCCTTTATGACTTAAGACCAGAAAGTCAAAATCTCTTCCTGCATTCACACTTGATGTTTGATTCAAAATACGCAAACCCTGTGGACAGCAGAGCTAATGGCCATGGCATTGTGGAGCCAGTCTGCATCTGTTTCCTCTGTGTTGTTCTGGTTAAGAACCACCTACTTTTCTGGTTCAAGATTAAGAATAGGCATTCTTTTCCCTCTAAATCCTTACAGATTTAAGCTGTAAGGATGTGTGGCAGAGACTCGCAGGGTCTGGATAAAATATAGTTTGTGTGAGGCCACTTGTCCACCTGGACCTTCTCAGGAAAGATAAGGGGGAGTCCACTGGCCTAAGAATCTCTCACCACTGCAGGCAGCACTCAGGAGCAATGGGCTGGAGTGGGGTAGGGTGCACTGTCCGAACAGCCCTGAGTCCTCAGCGGTTGGGTGATGGGCAGGACTCCTGTCAGCAGGTGCCAACAGGTCTGCGAACAGCATGAGCCCAGTGCCCCCAGCTCTCTGAGGAGGCAGGGTCAGGCCCCCCAGTTTGTAAGGACCGCTGCACACAGCCCAGCTCTAGGGGAGAGCTCTGTGCAAATAGGGGCCTGGCAGCCTAATCCCATCCAGAGTAATAGGGGAAGGCTGCACAACACAACCAGGGTGGCCAGACACTCAGGGAGGGGGCTTCCTGGGCAAAAATAACCAACCAGTCCTTTTTAGAAATGGCTAAAAGCCAGCTGCCCACTCATCTTTCAAACTAGCCATAGCAACTGGATGCAGACTGTGGTATTACATTCAAGATGTACAAATCAGCTTTATATCCAAGGCCTACTTCACCTACTTTAGGAAGTCTAGTGACCAGAAAAAAAAACCCACATCTTACATAGCAGCACTTGCCTGGAAGTGCCTAGGCCCCGTAATTACTGCAGGGATTCCCGCAAGGGCTCCGTGCCCTGCGGAAGGAGGATGGCAACGAGTGCGGTAGCTGCGCGGCACACACAGTCCCCAAGGCCCCCACCACCCCAGGTGGGTATTCTTAGGCCTCCCCGAGGCCTGGGTGAATACTCTCAACATTGCCCACGTCTGTGTGTGAGTCCGCACTCACAGGAAGCCTTCGGAACAACACAGCCTCAGGTAAGCTGACATGAAGAAGAGGTTCCCCAGCTGGCAACTGGAGCGCTGTGGCTCCTAGGAGTCTCCTCCCTCATGGATTCACATGAAGCGCTGTTTGGTTTTTGTATATTTGGTGAATATGGTCTGGGGCAGGAGAGCCTCATCATTTCTTCAGATACTGACAAAGCCAAGGATCAATGGGGTCCACACTGAGGTATTGATGCCTGGTCCAGGGGGCCAGCTGGCCTTCACAGGGCATCACCAACAACTGCTAGTAGCTCCTAACAGTGTGATAAAGCTCATGAGGCTCAGACAAAATGAATGTCATGACTGACTAGTCATGTCTGCATTAGCTTAGGGGCAGGAGTGGTGTAGGCAGATAAGCAGGATAGGAGATCTGCATTCCAAGTAACATACTTCATCAATTCTAACAAACCCATCACCTACTCATTCCATTTTTATATCCTTGAAACTAAGATACATCTTATAATCACTATGCCAGGTTATATTTTCCGAAAATAGACACAGTATTTCAAGTCACACACACTCTTCCAGAAACGAGCCAAGCCCCCATTAAGAAGTGGAATTTATGTCCCCTTCCCTCAAACTGGGGGTGGAGAGTGTTTTGTGAGTGCCTCAGCTGAAAGAGGGTGGCAAAAATGACACTAAGTAAATTATGAAGCTAGGCCATTAAAAAATGATATTGCTTCTCTACCTGGCCTTTTCCTTTGGGATGCCCATCCTTGGAACCCAACCACCATGCTCTGAGGAAGCCCATGCTATGTGACGAGGCCCCTGGTGCTCAGGCCCGGCTGAGGTCCCAGCGGACGGCCAGCAAGGTATGTGAGAGCCACTATGGAAGCAGATCCTCCAGCCCTAAACAGGGCTGCCCGAATGACAAATGATGCTGCATGGAGCACAGATTGACCTTCCCGGCTGAGTCCTGCCCAAATCAGAGATTCCTAAGAAAGTAAATGACCATTACTAGTTTAAGATACTAAGTTTTGCAGTGGTTTGTTACATAACAACCAACAACTGAAACAATCCAGGTAAAGCAGGCAGCAACCAGGACAGTTCTCACAGCCTGCATGTGTGCACCCAAACTTACAGAGTTAATTGAAAGAAAACCCTCAAGACAGTAAAGAAGCATATTATAAAGAAATGTACCACCACCACTTTTTATGGTGGAAGGACAATATTGTAAGGGAAAACAGGAGCATTAATGACTCAATTCAAAAACTGATTTAGAGAAATCAGACTGAATAGGAAAAAATAGAGGAATACCAAATTTATTTTGTATATATCTTGCCTTTATAAGGATGCACAAGAGTGATACATACTGAAAAAAACCTGATCTAAATAAGACTAAAAGAACATTCAGTGAATATTAGAGAAATGCTGAGTGACAAAAAAGCAGTCTATCTGTTCACTAGCAGCATTTTCCTTTTTCAGTGGTGTATGATAATCATACAATGACATCTTAGATTTAATGAAATACAAGTATTTATTGTTTTTTGACGTGAACCTCTCCAATCATGCTACCAAACACAGGTGTTCTACAAAAGAATTTCACAAGGTTTTCACTTGTTCTTTGAAAGTGGAAAAAAGACAAACAAAAAAACTCCCCCAAACCCAGCAGGAAACAGCTTTTTTTAAGTTCAATTTAATTTTTACCTCCATAATTTTATCTATAGCATTGTGCTACAAAACATTTCAGGATTTTTTTAAAAAGTTAAGTTTCTGAATTTAATATTCTAAACAAGTGGCTTTCCAAGAACCCCTGAAATCACCTGAATTTTCCGTATTACAAATGTTTCAGGCAGCTCTGTCCTGTGAACGGGGAGGAAGGAGGAGAGGCTTAATGAAAGTGTGACTAAAGTTAATACCACTGAGCTTCAATATATGGTGAACATTAAAGAAACAAAGTGAATGAAGGAGTCCTTATTAAGCATTTATAAAGCAAAAGAAGTGATGGTGTTGGCTTTATTACTGCTGTGAAGCTAAAAGAATCAAGTCATCTATAGATTGCTAGAACAGAAATTTATTCATAAAATATATAAAAAGGTTTGACAAAAAATAAGGCTACAAAACCCTCACAATCTTGTGTGCATCTCAACATCACTACCATCAACAACCCAAAGTCTCACTGATTCAACTCCTTTTTTTTTGAGTAAAAAAAGAGGTCTTTGTAAATCAAGTATTTACTGTATGAGTTATACTGCTGGAAACACTTACCCAAATCTAGTCTGACTGTGCTACTTTGGTAGTTTTATAAAGTAATATTCTTTACAGAAACTTACAGACAATGAAATCTCTCAAAGTGTGTTTACAAAGCTTAGTTCACAGTAGTTTACCAAAGCAAATTATTTTAAACCAAATTAAGTGATCCCTACCACAATACTGTGAACACTAAAACACAAGTGTTATGATAAAATAAGTAGTCTTAGGGATGCAGAACAAATTCAAAATATGCTTAAATACATACAA
This sequence comes from Manis pentadactyla, assembly GCF_030020395.1. Lineage (NCBI taxonomy): Eukaryota > Metazoa > Chordata > Mammalia > Pholidota > Manidae > Manis > Manis pentadactyla. The sequence goes on along the minus strand of NC_080020.1, from coordinate 178,292,462 downwards.
GTATTTACTCTTTCTTAGACCTGGAGGGGAAGGAACAGAGCTGGCTCTGGAGAGAGCGGTGGCCTGTGGGCAGCAGCAAGCAGTGGCCAGGCTGGTCCCAGAACAACCGCTCGACATCATACACCTGGAGACAGGCCAGCCCAGAGGTTTCTTCAGGGGACTTTTTCATCAGTCAAATCCCCCTTTGTTCCAAGACAGTCAGAGAGTCCCAGAGCGCACTCTGAATTCTACAAGTGCTCCTCTGGAAGGTTTCAAGTTCAGTCTTCAGATCAAATTTTATGGAGTTTTGTAACAATCAGTACTCTCACCATTTGATCAAATGAACTACAGATGCAGAGACCCCTTTTATCTGGACTCCAGTCCAAACTGGAAATGGGCTGCGTTGACAAGGTGACGTTCTGGAGAAGGCTGACAGAACCTGCTACTCCCATCTCTACTCCCTCAGAATCTTTCTTTGACCGCTGAATAGGATATTCGCTGGAAACAAAGATCAAAGTGATGAGAGGAGATAAACCTTAGTATTCTCCCTGTTATTTTTATACATGTACTCCAATATCTCTATTTTTGTTTCTCAGTTGATTACTGGAACTAATAAATACTTAAAGAATCTTGCTAATGTAGAACTGTATGCAAATAAAGTGACACTATTTCAACTTTAATCTCAACCCCCAAAAAATCCTATGAAGGGCTGGTTCTTCTAAAAACTTGAATATCATTCTGTTCAGTGTGAATCCGTATCTTCTCTTTTAACGTGAAAGTTCTAGGTTGACCTAGCATTCTTTAATGAATTTACTTGGTGCTCTTGATAATCTTCAGTTGTAATTCTCTAGAATCAGCTGACTAGATGCCATGGGCAAACCACATGTGCAAAAGCTGTAAGTAACATTTGCAGAACCTCACCCACACACTTCTAGAACAGACCCTGGTTTCTAACCCCAGAGCTCCACCAGACAGATCCAAGCCTAAGGACCCTCTGGGTCCCATTCCTATGGGAAGGCACTGCAGGGATGAGATTTAAGACAAACACCATTGTTTCAAAAAAGAAAAAAGCAATTCCAAGAACACTGGTTTTCCTTCAGCAGAAAACATAATTTATAAACTAAGAAGAACTAAAGGTTAACTCTTAAATACTATTTGGTTTAGATTCCAGAATGGGTGGGGAAGAAACATCCCTCTCTTCACAGAGATGTATTCCTAGTGAAATACAGGGGTCCCTCTCCTCATAAAACCTTTTAAAGCCTGTTACATATCAACCATGACACCATTTTTATTTCTGAAGTTCTCATAAAGGGCTAAGAGTCTAAGGGGCACAAAGCAACTCAGAAGCAGAGCAGAAATGGAAGAAATGACAGATAGTAACCTACTTGTCTTTCTTCCCTTCAGACCCTACCACTTCTTTTGATTAAAAGGAATAAAATATTCAGATAAATAAACAGTTTGCATAACTTTTCATATGTCTCTTGGTGAAGGATGCAGTTCTTCAGTATTTAAAAGACAACATGTTTTTTAAACCCTCCATATTGTCTATTAAAATTTTAGGAATATATGTGTATGTTTCAAATATGCAAAAAAAATCAGCATATGGGGGTCCATTTATTTAAAAAAAACAATTTCTGAATAACTAGATGACTTCCTCTAGGAATTTCTGGTTAGGTTCTCTGTAAATATCTGTAAGTTAGTTGCTTTGCTGTCAAAGGAGACAAGTGAAAATAAAGCTAAATACCATTTTACTTTCTCCTTTGCTGATAGAATACTTGACAGCAAAGCTCCAAACCAACTGAAGATTAGACTAAATAGCTGTTAAGGTAAGGAGTAAGACTCATATTGAGATAAACTCCAAATTTCTAACGGTATTGAGATCCAACTTTACACTATAGCAAAAATTCTAGCTGTAAACGCATTTGTACGTCACATGGAATACAACTCCCAATGTGGACTACAAAGAAACTTGGGACTCGTTCCTCAAGCAAGAGTTTGGTCAAGTACAAAGTGATGTGCAGCCGCTTGGTTTAACTAAGGGCGTTGGCAGAGGCTAACAAACGAGGAGGGAGTGGAGACCGGGCTGGAAGAATCAGAGGAGGACAAGAGGCAAGGTGCTAGGAAATGGGAAATTACCAGATGACTTATCTGCCAGACATTCTCTCAGAACTCTTGAAACTTTCCCTATGCTTTTTACTCACAGAAACTATGTAGTCTTGATCTAAAGCATTCACCTTACCGTTCATTTATGTGCATGTGTTGTATGGTTTTTTGCGTTGAGGGATGTTTAGAAAAGATACATATACACCATTAACTCCCAATTTTATCAGGCCTTTTAACTAAGCAGCTGACCTAGGATCTGTCACCTTAGGGCACTTGGAATTCAGAGCCCCTTAACACAGCCGTCACTGGCACTCCCCCGGCTCACAGTATGCAGAAAGCAACCCAACGACAAGACTTTTCCTGGAGACTAATCAGAGGCCTGGACTCTGTGTTGGTTCTTTTTTGGTGATGTTACCTGAACTTGGGCAACTGAATTATCAGGATTAAAACTCAGAACTCCAACCCTTTTCCTGTTTTCTAGAGGTAGTGTTCTAAGGACCAGATGGCAATATTTCACAAAAGCTTTTGGTCAAATTTGTCATATTAAAAAAAAACAAAAAAACTAGCCAAAACAATGATTTCAAATCTATGAAAAGAACTATTCTGAAGCTATTCACATATATTGGAAGACACAACTAAAATGACAAATAGATTTAATGTCAAGAAGATATTATTTACTAAGTATAAATAACTATAATAATAAAAATGCTGAGAAAACACTTACGTAATATCATAAAATTTAAAGTCATATCAAAATGAGCTCAGTAAAAAGAGGAACAGAAGATAATGAAGTTCAACCTAATCCTACTTCCACCCACAAGTAGCTTAAAAAGGAGCGATGTGCACTGGGAGAGACTTACTACTTCCAGAAGTGCAGGCTGCCGGCACCCCCAGCTGTCAGAAAGAGCTCTCTGTTCTGCGGCAGGTGTCGGACCTGCCACACTGTAGATTTGTGAGCCTAAACAAGAGAAGAGGCAGCACAACTAGTTTATAAGTTTATACGATAAACAAAGACTGCCCTAGAAAGGAAACTCTGCAAATAGTTTTTCTACTATAATTTCAACTGTTACAAAAGTAATTACAGTTATTTTCAGGCATGTCTTTCTAATGGCTGGAGATTTGTAAGAGTCCATCAGAAATTATGAAAAGCATCATTTTTCTTCATTGCTTTAAGAAACTAAGTTCTACATGATTAAAAAAAGATGTTATCAATTAAATGGGCATTTAAGTTTATAATACCATGAGTTATGCAAATAGATTTTACATATTTTTCTAGCTCATTCTAAGGGTGGGGGGACCCTCAAAAACAAAGCATATAGTTTCTCCTAAAGGAAAAAAGAATAGACTGAGTTTTTTTTAAACAAACTATGTTTTAGAGCAGTTTTAGGTAATAGCAAAATTGAGTGAGAAGTACAGAGTTCCCATATACAGAATGAATTTTAACTTAAAAACTCCCAGAGCCTTATCTTCAATTGATATCACTTGACTTGTCTAGTCTTCAAAATCAGGACCATGAGGACTTACAGATAGTGTTTATGGTCATAATAAGCCAAAGCCTTACTCAGTCATATTAAACTAAAAGACAAATGGCAACTGGAAGAAGGTTAACAGTTTGTAAGCACCTCAATAACAGGAAGTAAAATCAGTATTAAGAGCGCAATATTCACTGTGAGGACCCTGAGGAGAGGCAGGGAGGACGAGACATGAAAGACTGCTTTGTAGGAGTGAGACTGGCCGACTTGATCTAAACCACACTTAGACACTTCACAGTTTAGTGTGTGATTAGTCTTGACATCTGACACTAATAGTCTTTTAAAAGAATTACCATTAGCAGATAAAAACATATTTCTCAAAATGCACAAAGTGTGTGAGAGTCCTCAAATGATTAGGTTCATGCTGTTAAACTAAACTTTCTTTTTGTAGTTTAAACTTCTCTCTTTCTTCTGGAAGTTGATTCAAAACCAAAAAGAGAGAGTTTGGGAAATGACCACTTAAAATACACCACAGTCATTGAAAGATTTAGCAAGTACTGGATTCATTAACTATAACAAAAAATTTTGGAGACAACACCATGATTTACAAAAAATGAAAGACGTGTTACAATTGTATATGGAACAATTTAGTAAAGTGCTTTATGTTGTTGACAGATATTTAATATATTCTGAAATGACAAAGCAAAACAATATTATACTTTATAGCTACCTTGCTAAGAGTTTAGTTCATCAGGCAGTGATAGTAATTTACATGCAATAATAATAATTATTGTAACAATAAAATAAGACAAAATAGAAAGGTTTGAGAAGTACTAGTAAATCCACAATGGAGGGAGAGGAGTGAATTTTTCTTTCCTGAGCAACTTAAATATATTTTAATCTTATGGAAATTAGCAATCTGTAACTGCTCTTTATTTTTATACTTGAGGAAGCTGAGTCCCATTTCCAACCTATCTCTTGCAAATGACAGGATGTTTCAGCATGAATTTTATGTAATCCCCTACTCCAGGCATCACTTTTTTTTTACTTTTAGCCAGTATTTTCCCTTTGCCCTACTTTCTTCATCTATTTTTCTGATGTTGTAATACTGTATGTTTCCTTTGGAATAAGGCCAAGTATGTATGTATGTATATGTATAAATGAATATTTTTATAACTACTATGTAGCAATCATAGCAATTAGTACTTTAAATAATTGCATTTAATATAGCAAGCGGGAATATAAAATGTGATGATAGGATATAATGTATATATGTTGATATATTTTGAAAAGTGTGTAATTGACTATTAATACAAATGTTATTTACTCATTAGAAAACACCAGACTATTTCATTGGTCAAATCTTTAACATCAGCTAGTTTTTTGTGATTGCTCTTAAGCTCTAAAATAAGACTCCTAGCCAACTGAGGCCTTTACTATAATCAAGAAGTCTAAAATTGATAAACTTTAGGAAAGTACTCTTTGTACAGAACAACTTTTGTCACAATCCCACAAGACAATACAAAAAAATAGGTCCCTTCATAGAAAGACCTGGAAGGAACCTTGGTGACTTCTATTTATTAGTCAAACAAGCTATGAACATTCCTCTTCATAGAAAGATATTTCCCTCATATTTACCTTTTCTGAAACAGAGGCAAAACCTTTGGTGGGATGCTGTGTTCTCATGTCAAAAACGTGAAACTTCCCTTCCAGAGATGTAGCTACTAACTTATTCATACTTATGTCCTTTCTGTCAAACTCCAAGCTACATACCTGAAAATAGAGAATATTTACTATTGATGGTCTAATTATACAAGAGTTTCTTTTAAGTAAAACAACTTAAAAATTATATGCTCATAAAGCATTTTAACAATCATTTTTATCATTGGAATCAATACATCAAATACTTTTAGGCAAAAAAATTTTTTCTTGTTAATAGGATTAACAAGGCATTCCTAGATACTCTGTTCAGTAGATTAATTTGGAAAGCCATAATTTAATTGTTAATAGTTATTACATAATTATTTTATACAGCCAAGTCTGGGCTGACTGAAAAACAGGAGGGAACCACAATCTTCACTAAAAGTGTACAGCTCAGGACCCAGAACTCTGAAAGTACTTGGGGAGGCTGTTACAATTTCAGGCTTTCCAGTATTAGAAAAAAGGCCTCTTACCAGCTTATTTTAGTAGCACACTGTACGGCCCACAGGGGTCCACAGACAGGCGGCAAGGGCTGCTAACCCACCCAGCATTGTCATACCATATCTAGGAGTGTGTTCACCTTCTGAAGAAAGGACCCATGATTTCTGTAAGATTCTCAAAGGGCTTAGCAGCCCCAAAAGGTCAGAACCACTGGTAGAGGGGCTGTACTGAGATAAGTTATTAGAGGTGGTTTCCTTTTGTAAGCAGTTCAGAGGTAGATGAAAACATGCTCAGAGAAAGTAAAAATAATCCCAATGTACATTACCCCATTTTTTATGTTCGTCTCCCACCGCAATGACATATTTCTGAGATCAAACAGTTTGATATCCCCATTGTCGTAGCCAGCACAAACAACACGTTCCTCTTGATTATAAGCATTGCCTGCAAGTCAAGATACAACATTTCAGATCTTTATAAATGCTAATTTGAAGGCTGCTAATATAATCTTACGAAACTACATATACACTTTGTACCAAATCAGATAAAAAAATAACATTAGGCAGAATCTCATTTTCCTAATAATTTACTAATGACAAGACATCATGATTATTCATTTGGTATCTAATAATTTTTTTTAAAAGTTCATTCATTGAGATTCTGTACTGAGGGGATACATGAAAGTATTTATTAGATCCTAAGTTGAAAGCAAATGTTCTCTCTCTATTACATCAGCAAAGACTAACAGGCCAACTGCAGTTCAAGTACAGTAGGGTTTGGTAGAATAAATACAGCTATGCATCTATTGTTTCTTTGGCAGTAACTATATTTGGATACACACAGAAACTACTTTAAATTTATTTTGCAAAATGCTGTTCTGGTGTTGTCTTTTCAAGGAAACCTGTAATACAACAAAGCTGTAACACACTTTGATATAGTTTTGGTTGTAGGGCTGATCACACATGAAATAAGTTTACAATCTGTAAATTCATGCTGCTTGGACCCAGGGATTTTTTTTCTGGAGTACCCCTGCTACTCATCTGTCCCCACTACACAGCGCTAGCTTGGTCTTCCTAAAGCTCTGATCACATCTCATCCTTGCAGAAACCTTCAAGGATTTACTACCATGTTGGCACCATCTAAACACTTCTGGCTGTGGCCCTGAGCCATCCTTAAAGCTTTTCCTACCACTTCTACATATTTCTTGGGCACTTTTTAAGCTATTCCTTATGCCTGAAATTTCCTCCCAATTTCAGTGGTTCAAGTCCTATGTATCCTTGGTCTGAGGTCAAAATGTTCTTCCTCCCCAGCCATTTCTCCCTGGGGATTCCTGCATTCATCCATCCATGACTCTTGTGACATTTTTCACTCCAACCTGGTAGTATAATTAATATAGATATCATCCCCTCTTTACTAAACTGTAAGCTTCTTGAGGCTAGGATGTGAGTCTTTTCACCTTTGCAAGCCCACAATACTTGGCACATACTGGGCATTCATAAGATATTGTCAAATCAATGGGTAAATGTTTTTTTAACTTAATATCCCATATTTAAAACTGCACTTATTTCCTGCAGATCAATGATGAAAGGCTTTAAAAGACCCAAAGATAATCATTTTGTAATTGTTATATTAATGTTTAGGTGATAATTCTAAATATTTATCCTGAAATTTCTCCCCAAAGTGTACATGTCTTAAGTTTATATATTATTGCTCATAATATAAGAATGTTGTGCTTGTACATTTAATCTTTTAGAATTTCCATACAATAATTTATTTTTGGAATTGGAAATCTAAAACTTTCCTCTTAATAATGGTGCAATCTCAAAATAACATAGAAAGTTAAGCAGTTCACATATATTGTTAAATCCCATTTTTAATGTCTGTTATCTACACAGGATTATAATAGGAAAAGGGGAAAGAAAATAGAGGTTTTAAACTAAGTGTGGCCTATATCCTTTAGTGGCAAAAATTATTCTAATTTTGGGGCTCAGAAAGAGACACAATGGCACACATCAATTAATCCTACAAAATCAATATTCGTTTTAAGTATTAGTAGAGTAACACAGATATCCAATTATAAGAAATATGTTGTAATAGCATAACTATAATAAATATAACCTGTGTAGGGTATAATGTAAGATTTGCTGGGTTACCATTTGCACCTGAAGCTCTTCTTAGCTCCATTAATGGCATCTGGTTATAAATTAGGTCAATATGATCTAGTTAAACAGAAGTACATAGCAATAGCAAATATTTTGAGCACTTCATAATCTAAGCACAATTCTACACACTTTATATGTTTTAACTGATTGAACCCCCATAACAGCACTATTGGGTAAATTCTATTATTAGTTCCATTTTATAAATGAAGCAACCAAGGAACAGAGAAGTTTGGATTCTTGTCCCAAGATACCAAAGCCAGTCACAGAGCCAAACAGTAGCACAGTGAGTATTCAAACCTTGGCCCCAGAAGCTGACATTAACTACCATGTCTATTTGCCTCAATAAGCTATCACAATAATCCACAAAATAGACCATAAAAAGACCATCAGGGCCTCCTTGAAGCACTGTGCTTTTTTACTATCTAATCCTTCAAATGCAAGGGGTCTTGAATAATTTACCAAATGCCACAGTCCAACAGTCTCTCTTGTTTTCTCCTTGTACAGGTTCCATATTAGCAACAGGATCATCTTTTTGTCTTGGGTCCCACACCTTCACAGTTCCTGCCACGAGTAAAAGTGAGTTGGCAAAATTCAATAGTAAATGATGACATTTCTCTTCTGCATCTCTTTCTATGGCTTCCTGTGGTGTACATGGCAGAATTATAGATGTTATTACATCTGAAAAATACATTTTTCTGACTTCTAATTGGGCAAATTATATATAATATCAGAGATACTATAATCCATATGCTACTGTCTGAATAGCTACACAGAAAAGCCAACAGCTGGTTCCTAAATTATCAAGAAGGTATGGTAGGCAAGGAAAACACAAATGTACATATATAATTCAAACCATGCCTTATTTTCTTTGAGCCTAAAACTAATGTGCTGTTTATTTGGAATACCAGTGTCATCTTAATTTTTATTTTTTTCCTTACTACTCACATAAGCAATGGCATTTTTTTCTTATACAGATGAATAAACTCTCATTTTTCTATTTATGATTTTTATATGGATTTTAGAATACTATCTCATGTACAATTAAACTTAATTTTCCTGTGGCAATAGAGAAAAGCAAAATAGTAAATAAAATTAACAAATAATTCTTATTTTAATTTCAACCCAGTTATTTTAATGCAAATTACAGGACTACTAACTAAATGGCATCATTGCCTATGAGAAACACAAAGGCACTTAATAAGGTGGCTAAAAGGCAAGTACCTGAAAGAACAGGAAAAGGGCAAAATATCCTTAAAAGGGGTAATGAACTCAGAAAAAGAGGAACTATCCCACTAGATTTATCTCCAAGGATGAAATTAAGTTGGTCATTAAAAAGGCAGCTTTAAGGAGAAAAAAATTTCTCACAAATGTGACAAGATTATTAAATTACAGGGTTCATACAAATTGATGATTCATATTAAGCTTATAACAGTTAAGTGAGCTAACAATGTGCACAATTCACACAGCAAAATTAGCTACTAAAGAGATACAGGAAGACATTAACATAAGTTGGAAAGAAAGTACCATTTTTACCTAAAAAATATCGGGGGGAAAGATCAGTGCTGGCAGAGTAGTCTGGAGCTCTACCTCATCTACTGGAGCTGATAATGTAAAGGGTACTTTGGAAAGTTTGACAATAAATTTTTTAAATCATAAAATACTTTTATTCCAAAAGAGCTATATGTATGATGATACGCATTTTTTTACTCTTTGTAAGTCACTCTCCCCCAAAAATAAAACACTTGAAGCAAATTGAATGCTTACTAACAGGGGCATGGTTCACTGTGACACATCACTGGATAGAACATTATACATTTAGCTATTGAAACAATACTTTTGAAAAGTATATGGAAACAGCAACATTTGTGTATGACAAAACATTAAATGAAAAATGTTAAGATAAAAATCACATTCACACTGTTAACTACATAAAATTGTATATAAGACTAGTAAGGAAAACAAATCTAATGGGTATGCTAGTATGGTAGATTGAATGTTATTTTTCCTTCCATATTCCATATTGCTTTTTTTTTTTTCCATATTGCTTTCATGATGTAAAAAACTGATGTCTAAAGCACAATCACTCTTAAGTAACTCTTAGAAAATTGCATCTCACTTTTCTTTGTAAAACAATTTCCTCATGGCCTCAGACATCCATTAAGAAATTAGCCAAGCCCACCTAGGTACCAAATTTCTATGTGCCCCTGGTGAAGAGGCAACAGTTGTGACTCCTTTCCAGTTCTCAGAACAGCTCTGGACATCAGAAGGCCTGCTTCTCGGGAGTCACGCCGGGCTGGAGAGGCAGAGCTGGTGCCCCTGGCGCTTTCTACAAGGCTCGGCGGAAGGATCACAGAACGTCAGTGTTCAACCAGCCGTCAAATGACAATTTTCACAAGTACTAATTCTGCTTTTTAAAAAAAGAAAATGAAAAGATGCCACCTACATTATATCATCAGCCGCCTCAGAAACCTGTAAAGAGATTTTAAGTCCTTCAAGGTTCATAGGAAATTATGGTTATTTGTTACACTTGCTCAGAACTAAAATAGTAAGTGCTTGCCTCTCTCTCAAAATACCCTAAAGTCTGAAACAACTGAGGGCTATGAAATCAAACCTTCCTATTAAAAAGGTAGGCTATGAGATTTAGTGAGTCGGGGTTTACTGATGAGGGTTTTCACATACAGAGGATATACCGCTGCATAGAGATTTATCTACAAAGAAAATTTAAGCACATAGAATACTTTGACTTACCATCTCGGCTGCCAGTCACAATTTCAGGTGCTCCTTCCCCGATTCCTAGTCCACCTACACCATCTATAGTATTTATAATTTCTTTGTGGCCCTTTACAGAATATACTGGGATATCTGGAGCTTCCAAATTCCTAAACAACAGAACACAGCTTCTGACTTACTCCACATGTCCAAACATTTGTCCACTACTAAAATTTAACAATGCATACAATACTTAGATTTTTGTTTTAAAATAAGGGTTTTGCTATGAAGGTAATTTATACATTTACTTCCAATTTTTTCTCTCCACCTTTGCTTCTTTCAAGCCCTCAATGAGAACTGTCATGGTTCAACTTGGGATCCTAACTCCTGAGCCCCATTTACTTTGTGGTCCTCAAAGATGATCTGCGTAGAACCTCAGCACAGGGGTTACCAAGTGTGCTTACCAATTAACGCAGATACATGGCCTCCTCCCAAGACACATCGGATGAGCATCTCTGGGACGAGGTACCAAATCTGCTGATGCTCTGGGACAAGTCTGATCATCACTATTTTAAATATAGAGTAAATTCAAAGTGATCTAGAATGTTTCCAAAGCAGGCCTTAGTAGTTTGATCTTGAGATTTTTGGGAAGGATAACATGAGTAGCGTTTACTCGGTCTACATTTCTTTCTTTATGACGTACTATTTTCCATACTGACCATCATCTATATTCAGCATATCATCATTCTGGTCACAATAAATATCAGTCAAACTGGCTTAAGTTTGTCTAGTTCAGATTAGTTAAGAGAGGAACGTAGGAAAGTACCTCTTTCTAGGTGTGTCTGGCTGGGTGATGAATGGCTCAAGCAGGTTACATGAACACATCCCTTTTCTTGCCTCCTTCCAGTCCCCCTTCTTTTGTTTTGCTATTAGAGCTTCTATCCACCTTGCTCTTTAACTACTGAGTTTTCAATGACATACTTAAAAAAAAAATGAATGTAGTTATTCATGAAATGTAATCCCAACTTAATACTAGGTCAAGATTTATTAGTAAAAACTCACTAATCAAAATTTGAGATAGCTCAACCTAGAGACGATGTTCCTCTTTGTAGTGTCATTGTGAGAGAATCGAGAGACTTGTTAGCACTGAGGCTCTACTTAAAAGAACTGTTTTGCTATTTTTACAGATAGCAAAACATTTTACAGACAGCTTTAAAACATTACTTAGAATCAAGGAAGGTCACATTAGAAAACATGAGGTAGAGAAGATAGTTTCTTTCTAGAACATTACTGTATACTTTAAATAATTACAATAAAATATATTCCTGGAGGAACTTCAAATAACTAATTTAAATATGAGGAAATAATTCTAGGTAAAGTATGAAAAATTAGAGGCATTTGGCACAATTGTAATTTTGCTCACTCAAAACAGGTTTATCTTTATTTAATCAACAGATATGTTCCTAAAAAGTTGTGCTTAGATGTTAGGTAACGCATTTAAAAACGTTTTTTTAAATAAATTGGGAGTTCTATATTAAAAACATTAAACAATAACTCTGTATCATTCTGTAATGCCTAATGTCTTGCTGAAATGTAAATATCTAATTGTTCTTGTCATGTACGTGTACTTTTATATATTGCATCCTTCAAGGTGGAGGGGAATAGCCTTTATTTACAAATACAGGGTATTAGATGCTAGTACCAAACAACATTTGTGGAAATAAATATTGATAACATTATTCAAAATATCTAGAAAATAGGTTAGCATTTTAAAGTGGATTTTGAATTGTGAATCTAGAAATGTATAATAAAAGATAGTTTTTGCATTTTTAAATAATTAAAACCGAGCAAGGAAACATTTAAAAATTAGAATTCTTTCAGAGAAAGAGTAAGAAGAAAGAAATTGCTTGTCTCACATCTTAATACTGATTAAATAATCTTACCATATATGTAGGTTTCCAGCAAAATCTCCAGTAGCTAAATTTCTCTGCTGTAAAGACGCTGCACCAAATGTTCCACATTTAATGGGTTTGGCCTTTTCAATCTTGATAAAAGGGAGGGAGAGAGGATACACTATTTATGTAAGCAGATATTTATAATCCACAATATGTATAGCTCTATTATGGAATTTAAATAAAGCACACAATATAAAAAGCAATTAAAATGTTTTCTGATAAAGATAATCATGCTTTTCCTTTAGTTATTTTTCTATAGTTTAAAAGTACATGATCATCAAAAAGAATGAGATTTAATTTTGCCTTTCCTCTCTTCTAATGAGACATTCAAATGCTGACAAGTCTATCATCTCCATTGGTTTGCAAATATGAAAATTTCAGCATGTAATAAGGTATTCTTCTTTAAGATCCTCGATAGAAATGAGAACATAGTGAAGATATTATTCTCTCCAGATGGCTACAGGAACAAAACTTATGTGTCTCTTGTAGCTTTCCCTGAAGAACCCTATAAACTGAGAATGTTTATGTCCTGCTCACTCTGAGACCATAGAGATCTGTGTATACCTGTGTGTACCAAAGGCTCTGCTATTAGTATGGATTAGCCAGTCTTCTGAGGTTTCTTTAAATGGCTACTGCTCCAAGTACTGCATATAATCATGTTATAAAGTCACCATATATTGACGCACTATTTAAAGGATGTGGCTTATGGACATCACGTGAAGAACCTATCACGAAAAGGGTCCCTGGAAACAATCTAATTTAACACCCTCTTGTCACAGACGAAGAGCTCAGGCCTCCAGCTTTACAGATTTACCCAACTCAGGTGTTCAACATTTAATGAGTTCCCACTAAAAGCAGGTCAATGAAGTAGGCAGAAGAGGATATGAAAATGAATGAGACCGGCCATCCTTCAAGGAGTTTACAACCCAGTTCCTACCTGACTCCTCTACTTACACACACGCACTATGCTGTTTTCAGCTACCCCCATACTTCTGTGGGTCTTCCAGTGACCTTCTTTTACTGCCAGATGCTTCCCATTTCTCTGATGCCCCCACCCACCTAACTCCACATGCACAGGTCACTGGCGCCTGCTTTTCCTGCTGCCTTGGTTGGTCCTTAGGAACTCTGGATAATCTGGAATTAAAAGAGGCCACTACTCGCTGCCTGCCCCACGCCACACTGTGGCCCCTGTATCACCTCCCATTTACTGTCAGCCTTCATGGGGCAAAACTGCTCCTCATATTCAGCTGCTTACAATATTTAAATGTTTTTATTCTGAATGTTTACAAAAGCAACACACATTCCCTATAAAAAAATCAAACACAATCAAAAACTGAAGGGTAAGAACAAAGTCTCCCTTTGATGCTCCCCAGAACTGATCCCTGTTCTTCTCGACCTTTTCTACACATTTACAAACACACGTAGGTTTGTTTTAATATAGGATCATAATATATTTCCCTTTTGCTTAATTTTCTTCACTTAACAATATATCAGAATAAACTTTTCCCTCCACAGACTTCTCCAGTTTCTAGGGCATCTCCCCTTGTAACCCTTCAGTTCCTGGGCGAATCTTCATCCTTCCCACTAGGTTGGCTTGTTTCATACAATTTAACAAATAATTTCCCTGCCACTTTCAGGGTGTGGCTGAGCACTTCCACAGAGGATACATCACACAGCAATTTTTAAAGAAGAAGAAAATAAAATTCACTTAAACTATAACTGAACTTTTCCTTCATGGTTGAAAAGATACCACTATATGGTATAGGGCTTTGGAAACTAGCAGCTTTGTTGAGCTTTCTCACTGTTTCGGTCTGGATAAATTAGCAGTTACTATGTAGCCAGGTCTAAAATAAAGCCCCCTTGTAAACAAAGTCAGTCATCCACAGTAACATGGTTACAAAAGGCTGTACTGATGAAAAACACAGAACCAAACAATAATTATTTTTCCTTTAAATGCATAGGTGGTTCGAGATAGCATCAGTTACCTACAGTATCAGAAAATTGATATTCAGTTATTTCAGTTATTTTTCCAACTTCTGTAAGAGTATCTTACAACGTGGCAACATAGGGAATCAAGATTTTCTCAACTTAACAATGTAGTTCCCAACTCCAAATCACTTCTGCTCTCACCACCATCCCCCAGATAAAAGTGCCTGAAATTAATATAGACAGTGGTATAGCACCTAATCACTACTAACACAATTTCTATGGTTAAAGGAATTCAGTTTCAACTTAGGCCAACTGATGGAAGAGCTACCCACTCCTTCCTCCCATTTGTCTCCCACTGGGCCCAAGCTCTAAGTCACTGCTAATGGCCCCCACAGGCTGAGGCACAGGGAGAAGGCAAGCCTCTGAGGTCAGCAGCAGGTGGGCCATGATGGACAGGAACGTGGTTCTAGGGACTCAAGGGGATTAGGACCTGTGGGGAGTTTGCATCATATATTGATATAACTCTCTGGGGAAATTCTCAGAGAAGACCTGGGAAGACAGGTCATCCACTTCCTTCTCTTCCACCAGCTGTAGCATTCTGCTTCGTGTAATCTCACTGCTATCACCTGGAGCCTCGGATGGGGCTTCTCTTCTTCCCAGGCCACAGAAGAGGTAAGAGCTAACCTCTACTGCTCAGTCCCTACAGTAAGCACACAGTTAAGATTTTATTGTTGCTGGTAATAAAAAGTTGGGAAGCAAAAACTTCCCTCCCTGTGTTATTTCTTTACCTAACTTTCACCTTTAGACCCTTTCGAACAGAGAATACCAGACTGTGCTCCCAGAACACACTGATCTTCTGGTAACCACATAAATTCTCCCAAACAAACAAAAGAGCTAATGGATGCTTTTCTCAAGTTTAAGTTTTTTTCAAGTTTTTAAAACTTGTCTGCTAGAAAATACTAGCAAATGAATACCAATAAGAAAACCTAGAAATGAGGATAAAAAAATTTATGCATGGTTACTTCTTGTGATGTAAAGATCAGAATACAGTCGTTTTTCTACCAGAAAAACCCTTCCTTGTGCAGAGATGGAACAGACTATTCCAATTATTTCATGGTGCTTCAGAAACAGCACAACCATTTCCAGACGTTCTGACACCTGAACACATCTAAGAATCCCCACCTTAGAAGGAAACCAAACTGAGCACACTCCATCATGAAAGACCCTATACTAGGTATTTTCACGTCTGTCATTGCACAAATGCTAAAAATGCTCTTTATTACAAATATAATGGAATGAAATAAAATGTATGTACATAGGTATTTTCACGTCTGTCATTGCACAAATGCTAAAAGGGTCTTTATTACAAATATAATGGAATGAAATAAAATGTATGTACATAGAAGGCATAGACTCACAAAAGTGGCACAGGGCCTAAGGTATACAAAATGTGATAAAGCCCTTTGAAATCCAGCGTTGCCTGTCTCTCTGACCTCATTTCCGGCACCTTCCTTCTCTCTACTACACTCTTTTTCCCTTCAGATACACCGAAGTCATTTCTACCTCAGGGCATTTGCATCTACTGTCCCCACTACCTAGACTGCTCTTCCATCAGATCATCATATCTTCTTTTTTCTGTCAATTCATATTTCCATTTAAATGTCACCTTCTTTAAGAGGACTTCCCTGCTCCTCCAATCTGAAGTGGAACACCCAAATCACTGTTTTATCTGCTTTCTTGAACTTAGTAATAAACTTATTTTATTCATTCAATTACAGTGTCTATCTCCCTCTAGATAGATCATTTCTAGAATGATGCAAATGGGGCCTTGTCCAATTTGTTCAATACCTGGTAAGTGCCCAACACTTGTTGAATGGAAATATAAATATCTGTTAATCTGTCTGACCTAGTGCCAGGGAGAGAGAAGCCCCCGATGGAGTGCACACTCCCACTGCTCCCATGTTTTCACGTGACACACCAGTTTCTGGTGTCATTTATATGCAATAATGAAACCAGTATCCATATGTTGAACACACGTATCGGATACTATTTCAGATGTTCTTCTAAACTAGACCACCCCTTCTCTTTCTAACACACACAACTGCCAGTTAAGTATATGAGCACCCCTTTCCAGATGAGGAAACAGGTTCAGAGGACTAAGACTTGCTCAACGTCTCTGTGCCAGGTAGACTCCAAGCTCTTTCTACTAAACAAGTCTGCTCCCAGGCCTACATGTAAATCAATTAAATAAACATTTTATTATGTAGCCCCTATTCTGTAAACCTGCAAGTTATATTAAGTACCAAAGAAATGTTCCAATCCTAAAATGGTGAGGTAAATGGTATAGGCCTGAAGCAAACCCGCTTTTAGATTTCTGTCCTTGGGTTTTTACCTTCATTCCTATCTTTACAAGCTATAACATATATAATATTTATGCTTCATGTTCACTTTCTCCTTATATCAAAGAAACATAAACAAATTTATAGACACTAGTGGTCTTGTACAAGAGTCAAACTAAAATATAAAAGCATATTTAAACATCTGCACAGTGGTGAAGATTGTGCTTTGCTGAGAAGGGCTGAGCTATGCTGGAGAATGGACTTAAGAGAAGCAGGCTTGTTTTCCCTTTCCTCAGATTCACAGCAATTACAATTGTAGCTAAATGAAGAGGCACACTGGAATGAAGGTAATTTTTTATAGTTCATAATAAGGCTCCCTCCAAGCCCCAGTTAAATATTTTACCTTTGGAACAGAAAAGATGGGAAAAAATGCAGTGGTTACTTAAATTTTTTCTTGCTAGAAAACTGATTGGTTTAAAAAAAATGAAGATTTTGGGAAATTTGTTTCACAAAGAAAATCAGTATGGTAACTTCTATTACATGGTACTGAAATGACCATCAATAATGGTCATATTTAGCCTGTTGGTTCTTTGTTACAGTAAGTGAATGTGATTCCAGAAGCCCATGATCAATAATTCCCATGAGCTATTTTTGTTCTGTCTGTGGGTGGGTCTAGTACATCTTGTCAGTATTTCCTCCTCCACATCCTGGCACTACTTAATTAACATTAAAAGGTTTAGTCAACCAAATGCTAACAAGCAGTGAATTCAGTGGCATAGGGCTAAAAAAGCAGAACTTTATTAGCTTATTAGTAATGTTTAAACATTCACAACTATGACTCTATTTCTCAGGGCCACCCCTAGTCCTCTGTGCCAATTAGAAAAAGTTGCCCTTTATAGGCTAATGGAGTGTCACACTTCTAAGGCTTGATGAGAAAAGACATGGATTTCAGCTTCCACGTGCACCTTTGGTCACACCTGTTTTGGTGCAGCAAACTGCTCAACTGTTCCTGGAGGCCCTGTTCTCATTCCCTATCCATCCTCAGTAAGAAGATAAGGATGGTGTCAACAAAGACCCACTTGCTTCCTTCACCCATTTCTTTAACTTGGATGCATGGGCTTTGGAGCACACAGCATGAGGTGTTTCCACAATGATAAAATCAAGTGTGTTTCCTAATATTTTAGTAAACAGTTCATCTACCAGGTAGTGAACCCTGGTAGTCATTAGAATCATCTGGTTGAGGTTTAAACAATACTGTGTTCAGGACTCACTCTAGTTTAGATGCAAGAGTCTGACAGCATCAGAATTTCTAGAGGTGGGACCAAGACATGAGTATTTTAACACACACACACAGAAAAACAGCAGCAACACAACACACAACAGATCAAGGCATGGTGAGGGCTAAGAATCACTGAGCCTACATTTAACCTGTGTTCTTTTCCACTGTACCTCCAATCTGAAGTGAACCCCAAATTGCTACCTATTTAGCTTCTTTCTTAATTACAGTATCTACCTCCTTTCTTTCTAAAATGATGCGAATGGGGCCTTGCCCCAGATACCTTGTATTTGTCATAACTAGATGCAATATAAGTTCTTAAATATGCTTTTGCATTTGTTTCATCCTCTTCAGACAGTAGACTCTTTAGAAGGGACTCATCTTTCAAATACCTTTGATCCTTCCTTAGCATCATACCTTGAAATAGTAGATTCTCAATAGACGTTTATGATATAAAGAAGACCCAGAGGTAAAAATAGGAAAAGTAGTTATACCTAGGATTAAGATAATGGGTGATACTTATTTTCTTCTTTTTCCCATCTGCATTTTTAAGTGTTCTATCATGAACACATATTGCTTAAAAAGTAAAATTGACAAATAGAACTACTTCACTTTACAAAATAAGTGTTATTTTTGAAGTATACACAAATTATTTAAGTCACAAGTCTGTAGATGCTCTCTAGTTGGGCTCTGATTGTTTTATTCCTAATACTTCCCCTTTCAGTTCCTGTACACTATTCCAATTTTTCCCATTTGTTCAAACCCTTGCCCCCAATTAAGGATGACTAAAACAATATTTAAAGTTCCCAAGTTATAGCCTTTTACAGATATACATTCACTCATTCTTTTAACACGTAATTTATTGAATGGCTGCTCCTTACAAACCACTAAAGAAAGACACTGTCCTTGCTCTCCAGGAGCTTACAATCTAATTACAGATAAATGGGACAGAATGATCTACGTGTGGCACAGAAAAGTACCCTAGGAATGCAATGTAAAGGACAGTTAATTTGTGTGGGGGTCAGGAGGGAACTTCCTAAGTCAATCTGAACTGAACCTTCAAAGAGCACCAGGTGACCGGGAGCTAAGTGCTGAACAATTTAAGGAAAGGTGGAAAAAAACAAGTCATGTTTAGGAACTCTGCTGAGGTGCCTGGTTAAAAAATACAAACTGAACAGGAAACTGGCACTCATAGAAATTTCAAGTGGGATGGGGCTTTACATACCTTCTGATCTAAGCTTGCCTATCCAAAATGTATTGATTCATTATCTACCAGTTTAACCCCAATCTCCTTCAAGCAGATTGTCTCGGTGGCATTTGATCCCTGGAGTTCTCAACCTTCCCTGCAGTCTATCACAACCCTAAACACGTCAGTATGACTTGACCCATCAGGGTATTTTTAAAACTGTAAACAGGTATAAAAATGTTAACATTATTATTCTCTAATTCTTTCACTAGCAAACTTTACAAAACTTGTAAACCGAATCTTGTCATTCCCTGTGTAAAGTCCTCCAATAATGTCCTGTTTTTCTTGGAAAAAAGGTATAAATCTTTTAAATGACATACAGATCTTGCGACCTCTGGTCCCTCCTTATTATTACCTGTTTCTGAACGCGATAAACTCCCATTGATGAGCTAAAAGTATGCTGTTTCCTCTGGAAACCTCCTCTACTCCTCGTTTGGCCTAGTGAGCTTTTCTACTCATCCTAAATCTGTTTTTACTCTCATAGAACCGTGTTCCTTTATATTAGATAATTCACCTCGGTTTGTATTTATACATTCTCGATTTGATTATTTAGCTGATTCCCTCTCCTACTAGAAAAATAAACTCACGAAATCGGGGAGATCGTGATTCACATGCCTGGGAATACCAGGTAATCAGTCGATACTTGCTGAAGGAATAAATGTGTTAGGTTGTCTCCACCAATCACACCGCAAGCATCCTGGTGGCCGCTTTGGCTCTGCTTGTATGAAAAGCATTTTATTAACACGGGCCTATTAAAAGATTCTCCACAAACAACTGGGCACTGCCCAGAAGGGCTTCGAATTTAGACACGAAGTCTTAACGTCACTTCCCAAGGACCTCGCACAGGACTGGCTGCAGGAAGGGGCCAGCGGGGCGCGGATGAACTAGTTCGCAGAGAATTCAGGACTCGGACAAAATAGCGTTTTACGTCGAAGTATTCTTCAATCTGCGATCAGCTTCGTTTGTCCTGCGCAGCTTGAACTGTGTTTTGAGGGTATGCTGAACGAAAGCTTTAGCAAAAGAAATGCAGAGCCCTCCCACCTCCATTCCCCACCGGAATCAGCACTCGCCCCCCAAAGGCAGTCCCACATCCTGGAACTGGGCAGTTTCGACCCGGCACCCACCTCCCGAAGCAGCTTTAGGTCACCGTGCTGGATCTCGTACAGTTGAATGACGCCAGTGCCCCGTGCGAAGTTGCCCATGGTCACAAATTTGGCGCTGCAGGGCACCCACTTGCAGTCAAACACCGTGTAGTTGAGGCCCTTCTGGATATGAGCGATGATCTGAGGCTTCTCGAAGGCCGACATGGTCCAGCGGATTTCGCCTCCAGGAACAGGCACACCAAAATATTGACAAAACACTAACCGGTAAACCAAACTCCAAACAGTAACGACAGTTAGTCCCTCCCGCTTGCCGTTCTCCCCCTGACGCCCTAGCGAGTTGGATTGAGTTGTCCAGAACATGCCAGATGCGGTACTGAAGTCACCAAGATTTTTCTTCTTCTACAACGCGAATTTGTTAATCACCTTTACCTATGCTTTCGCATATGCACATAGTAGAGAGTGCAAAAGGCTGTGAGTGGCGGAAGAGAAGCAGACCACAAGGACAGGCATATTTTAGGACAGCCCACCTTCCTCTTCAAAAAACACAAAATCTTGCTTCAGGTCCACCGCTTGGGACTTCTCAGGAAAGGGGGCGGAGCCCTGGGGTGGGTTGGCGGACGTTGGGTCCTGCGAGGTGCGCCTGCGCACTGCCGAAGCGCACGTGTTCGAGCCGGAAATGCCCGCTGGAGCTCGAGTTTCCTAGGGATGGAAACCGTCATGGAGTCGCAGAGCGCGGGAGCCGAGGATGACTTCACCCAAGTCACCGGCAAGGGTGGCCGGCGGGCGAAGAAACGGCAGGCTGAGCAGCTGTCCGCGGCGGGGGAGGGCGGTGACGCGGACAGCATGGGCACGGAGGGCGTACCGCCCGCGAAGAGGCCCGTCTTCCCGCCCCTCTCCGGAGACGGTTTCCTGGTAATGGCGGAGACCACGGGACAAGAGCAGGGCAGGGACCAGAGGCAGATTTAGCCGATGGCCTTTGGGTGATGTTGAGGCTGCGGGGGTTCTTATTTAGTGAACGTTGTAGAAAAGTGATTCTCGTGAACGAAGGTTAATTCGTTTAAGTAAACGAGGCTTTTCGTGGACCAGCTGTCATTTAACACCGCCGCCATCCCTCGAACGTCTCCTGAGTTGTGTGTTCTTTTATTGTAGGGTGGGAAAGGAGAAACAAGGAAAATTCCAGTCCCAGCCAACAGATACACGCCATTAAAAGAGAACTGGATGAAAATATTTACTCCTGTTGTAGAACATTTGAGCCTTCAGATACGCTTTAACTTGAAATCGAGGAATGTAGAAATCAGGGTAAGGAGAATGTCAACCCTTTCCAAATACACTAAAGTTTCTCCCACAGGGATGAAAAGGCCTGAATAGACTGCTTAATGGGACTTATTTTCAGATGGAGTTTGAACCTCTCGAATTCCTTCAAAATCTGATTATATTTATTAGTTGAATTCATAAATTAGGCCTGAGATCATACTAAATTATTGGTTCTGCCTGTGCGTATATTTTACAGTGTTCTATGTTGAAATGAGAAAAGCGGAGTAAAGAGGTTATAAACAGAAGTAACTAAGCAACAGAAGAACTTGTTGCACTATATATTTCAATGGTGTTTTTTTGAAAAAAAAAATATTATTTTGAGAAAAAATATAAATTGTGCATGGTATGTCCATTCATCCCAGGGTGTTTGTCCATTTATCCCAGGGTGTCAATCCAAGAGTTAGACAATTAAGATTAATTGACTTTGGGCTTCTTTTTCTGGGTGCCAGTTTCATATCAGAATCAATGGCCAAAGTTAATTATATCTTCCTTTTTGAAGAATCTTACACTATTACCATGACTGGTATAGACTCACCTCTGTTGATGTACTAGAATATTGGAATAAAAGCACTAATGTAAATAGTCGGTAAATTTTAACATATAAAACTTGACAGAATCCCTCTTTGCTCCCAGTGGCCACTTTGATTCAGGTTTTTGTGGTTTCATGCCAAAACTTACTGTTTCCTTAGAGGTTTCTCTTTATTGCTTTAAATCTCCTTTCACTACTCCATGCAGATTAATTTCTCAGACCACATTGCTTTTTTTATGACATCTGGTTTCTTCAGTGCCTCTGAAGGGTGAAAGTTCTTGACCGTACTTGGCCTGATTTCAAGTAGGAGTCTCAGTCCCGGGTTCATCTCACTATCTCTTTGAAGGCTTTTATATTCAAACCTATTGGTGGCTTTTCTCTCTTGAAGAAGACCCTCCCTTCCCTACTCTCTTTCTCTTTCTACCTCAATTCCAGTCATCTTTCAGGGTCCGGCTCAAGTTCTTTCCCCTTTATGATTTTTCCACTTTTCAGTCATTTCTTAAGTGCTTAAACTTTTATTTTGTTGGGCAGTCTTATCAGCATTTTGAGCGGTATTGCAGCATTACCAATTTGGATTCCACTAACATACGTTGATACTGCTGTATGCTGGACACACACATAGTGGTGCTTCGGCATGCACTACATCTTCTTGGTCTGTAGGACAATCCAATGAGGTGGTTGATGTATCCCTATCTTACAGATGTCAGGGAACTGAAGGCCAACATCAAGCTAATAAGTGAATTCCATGCTAGTAGGGACATTTCAGGACCTCGAACTCTGACCTTATTTTACAGATGAGAAAACTTAAGGCCTAGGGTATCTGTGAGAATTGCCCAAGGTCACAAATGGGATTGGAACTAGATCTAGTTTTAAATGTGCCTTTACACAGCTGTGTGTAGTTTTGTGGTTTCCTCAACTAGATTGTGAAACCGTGTGGGAGAATGGAAATAACAGTTTTGGAATCAGAAGTGTGTTGGAGTCTTATCCTTTTCATATTTTAGTACTTCAGTTTCCTCAGTCATAAAAGTGTCTGTAATCTCTTAACGTTCAGGGTTGACATGAAGGTAAGAGCTTTCGTGTGTAAAGCCCCTTTGTAGTGTATGTCACTTTCAGTGGCAGGCGTTTTATAAATGGTAGTTATTTCCACAATTGAGTAAGCTGAGAGCATGGTCTTAATCCATTCTTAGTACTAAAGTTATTGCCTTGGGAAGCACCAGCATATAAAGGACGATTGAAGTCGGCAAATTAGATCAGGCCTCCCAGGGAGACTGCAGTGAGGGAGAAGAAGAGAGGACCCGCTTGGGCATTGACGGGATGGACCAGGAGTGGAGGTCCTTCAGAGTGAGCGATTGGGCTGTGCCAGGGGAATCTTGTTTGCCCCAGAGAGAGCAGCTATGGAGTGAAGTCCTTCATTTGACAGTCAGGGTGGATCTGCCCAAATCTGGAACTGGGAACATTTTGTTTTGCAAATTAAACACAGTACTTACCACACCAAAAACTGAGTTATAGAGATTTTACTGGGGAAATGTGGTGAGTGAAGGAAATTATAATCTATCAGAAAGGTCAGTCCTAGTATTTTGTTAGAATATTCTTTTTTCATCCCCAACTTTAATTTGTGCTTTTTTTTTTTTTCAACAGACTTGTAAAGAAACCAAGGATGTCAGTGCCCTGACAAAAGCTGCTGATTTTGTGAAAGCCTTTATTCTTGGGTTTCAGGTGGAGGTGAGTGATGTCATGACATCTGAAATGGGGGCTTAAAATATAGTCTGAATGTTTTGATGAATTTGGGCATTCAAAAAATTTTTTTTAGTTTTTCAGTTCTACAGTTTGATTTTTAGCTTAACACTTTCTCAGGGTTCTAAACGGATGGGCCCCACAGTATTCCTTTTTATATTGTAGGATGCCCTTGCTCTCATTAGGTTGGATGATCTCTTTCTGGAGTCTTTTGAAATTACAGATGGTGAGTATATGTAGTCTTCTATGAAATACTGTACTTTGTTTTGCTGACTTTGTACGGTGTGTAACTCTCAGCTTACTAATAGCATCAGCTGAGCTGTATTCTTAACAAGTTTTTAAAAACTGTGTATTTCGGGTCTTTTAGTAGGGAAATTTAGTTAGCAATTAAGCTTTACATGCAAGCGGCTGGTGCATTGGCTTGCCTCCTGACCTTGTGCTTTTCTCATTTAGTTAAGCCCCTAAAGGGAGACCACCTGTCGAGGGCAATAGGAAGAATAGCTGGCAAAGGAGGAAAAACCAAATTTACCATAGAGAATGTGACACGGACACGAATAGTTTTGGCTGATGTGTGAGTATCTGATCTTGAGAAAGTTATTGTCATAATTTATATTTGGTATTTTGCTGGTTTCAGAAAGTCACAAAGATTGTATTTCATCCATAAATTGCCACAAAATGTTTGTCAGTATATGGCTTGCAGGAAA
This sequence comes from Manis pentadactyla, assembly GCF_030020395.1. Lineage (NCBI taxonomy): Eukaryota > Metazoa > Chordata > Mammalia > Pholidota > Manidae > Manis > Manis pentadactyla. The sequence continues at coordinate 178,267,769 of NC_080020.1, read as the reverse complement.
GTTACTTTGAAAACAGATTAGGTTAGTTGAGAAAATCTTAGAAATTGTAGCTTTTTTCTCAGTTAACAATAAAGTAAATGTTCAGAGTCACTATTAAAAGAAATTACATGACAGGTAAAGATTTAAATAGTATCTCTGGGGAATCTTAAATCAGTAGGGGAAAGCAAGGAGTAGGTGTTTAAATGCCATCGTGAGGCTTTCCTAAAAAATAAAAATACACAGACACACACACACACACGCATATATAAAGGCCTTTCATAAAAGGAAGGTGAGTACTGCACATTGGATGAAAATCTAGAGAACAATTATATGCAAACATAAATAAGATGATACGGGCTTAAAATAAGGGTACAGGAAGTCAAGCTGGGATTAGCCCTGTCTGAAGTTGAAGCTGCTCTGTTGCCAGGTCGGGATTACTGGCAGATGGCTCAGAGATTATATAATGCCACGAAGTTGGAAAATGGAACAGTTGACTGAGAAGAGGAGCTGTCTGCCTGCTACTAAACCCAGAGATAATTTTAAAATCATACTATCTTTGTTCTAAACTGAGGGACTCACTTAGAATCTAAATTTTAGGCTCTATTTTATACTTTAAGGATAACCTTAATAACCTGTTAGTCGGCCTCTTGAAGACATGTGTATTATAATTTTGATCTTTTATGGATTGAGCCTGGAGTTGGGAATATGGATTCATGGGAAGAGCCTTTTTGAACTGGAAATTTCAAAAATTTTGGAATGTATGCCACATTTTAAAATATCAAATATAGCCTTAAAAACTTTTGATAACTTAGAAATCTAAAAATGATTTGCTAATCAAATTAAGGGTAGCTTGTATTGATAAGTATATGTATTTATAATTGATAAGTATATATTTAAGTGTTTAAAATTTACTAGGTGAACTAATTTTGTTTAAAACAACTTTATTGCAGTATGCTCTAGATACAATAAAACTGACTTGTTTTAAGTATCCAGCTGAGTGAGCTATGGGCAGTGCTCTGTCGTCCTGTCATACCCCCCCTCTCACCCAGTTCCATCACCTCAGAGCTCCTTGGGCCTGCAGTCACTGATCTACTTTTTACCACTATGGTTTTGCATTTTCTAGGAACTGATATAAATGGAAATACACAGTATGTAGTCTTTAGTGTTTGGTTTCTCTTAATTAGCGTGTTTGAGTTTCTCCATTTTGTTGGTTGTATCAGTAGTTCCTTTTTATGGATGAATACTAGGTCATTATATTCCATTTTATTTATCCATTCACATTTGATGGACATTTGGGTTAGCTGCAGTTTGGGCTATTACGAATAATACTGCTTTTGAATTACTTTTTGTATCTTTTATATTTTTCTTAAAACTGAATTACATGGTACTCAAAATTAAAGAAATGTACTGTCTTGGTAGTTTTGCTATAAATATGCTAATTGGAAATTCATATATTCAATTTATATTAATTATGATAGAGCGATAAGATGGACTATGATGCACCTGTGTTAGTTTTGATGCGTTGCTAATCTGGCAAAACACAGTATAATGTGAGCAAGATAAACTAAAAACTATTTGTTACAGAGACAGTCAGTGTAAGAGACGGGAAATAACATGGCCTGCACTCCTGAGACCCACATTCCCTTCTAGCTACTGCCTTCCCCTTTGCTTTGCTTGTTGCAGTAGCAGAACTATACCTGCTCTGTGTATTCTTGCTGTCTATTTCCTCATCTTTCATGCTCAATTTTAAATTTTGTAGCAAAGTTAGACATCTGAATTTTAAAAAGCCAAAAATTTCTACTGTCTTCCTCTATTTCCCTGTCCTCAGAAGAACCAATTCCAGCTCCTTTAACTAATTTTTAAAAATTACTTAGCTCCGTATTTCCAAGTATCTTATTTAAAATCAGCTTCCTGATTTTTTTTTAGTTTCACTGTTGTCATCTCCCAGAAAGCTGAAAATTGAGCTCTCTTTCACCCCTCTTCCTATCTTCACTCCATACACTCAGTCTTTCTAGCAATCTAATTTACTTACTACTATTTCTCCTCCCTGTACATGTGTTTTTCTTAGACCAGTATTCACTGTTGCCTCAGTATATATTCAGGGCTCAGTACATTAACAGCTAAGCCAGTTGATGCACTGTGGTTACTTTCTCTGTCCTTTGCAACTTTATTTTCACTTGAAGAAATAATTCTTAAGTGTCTGTGCTTTCCTAATTTTCAGTATCCTAATTCAGTAACAAGCATTTTGTTGTCCACGTCTCCTCTTGGTGTACTGAGATGCATCCAACACTATGGAACGCCCCAAGGCCTCCTGTTCCAGAAGTGCTGCTGCCTTCCCTGTCCGGTGCGCAGCTGTCATCCGGGTCTGTCCTCCCTGTTGGCCCTTTCTTGTCTGAATTCCTTGGTTCTCCATTCTTTTTCCTGAGTACTCCTTGGTTTTTTGTTTGGTTTGTCTTTTTGGATTCAGTATTTGTATATATTGTGAAATGATCCCCACAGTAAGTCTAGATAACATCTGTCACTACACACTGTTACAGATGTGTTTTTCTTGTGATGAGCATTTTTAAGATCCCTCTTAACTTTCTAATGTGCAATACAGTATTGTAAACTAGTCAGTCACCATGCTGTATATTACATCCTCGCAGTGCATTTATTTTACAACTGGACAACTGGAAGTTTGTGCCTTTTGACCCTCTTCATGCATTTCACCCACCTCCCTGAGTACTCCTTGACTTAGAGGTGTATGTTGTCCAGGAGCTAGCTTAGCATAGAAAGTACGTGTTTTGAGATCACCTGGTTCTGAAGATGTCTTCTTTGCTGGTTGGGTATACAATTCTGTTACAAGTTGTTTGCATTCAAAATTTGGAAGGCACCACTATGTTGCCTGCTAGTGTTGCTTTTGAGAAGTCAAAGCCATTTTGATTTCCTGATTCTTCTGGTTCCTGTCTGCAGTTGGACTATCTTCTTTGTCTCCTGTGTTCTGAAATTGCATAGTGGTGTGTGTTGGTGTGGATGTATTTCTCTTCATCTCATTGGGCCTGTTCAAAGAAGGTAGGCATTTTCTGCAGTTTAGAAGTGTTGAATTACTTCTCTGATTCTCCTTTTTCCCCATCCTATCTGGAACTCCTTTCTGTAACTGTATCTTCTAATCCTTCTATTTCGTTTTCTTAACATCCTGTATTTGATTAATAGGTGCATGAATTAGCTTTTCTAATTGGTTTAGTGGTTGTATTTTTGCAGCCTTCTTCTCTCCTGCCGTTTCTGTAATGCTCTCTTCATCCTGCTGGTTATAGCTTCTATTCTTTGGTATTAGACACTTTCCTCAGATTCTGTTGAATCTCAGTGCTTGTGCCATACATAAGAGCAGGGACGTCAAGAGCAGAAGAGAAACCTCAACCTCAGGGCTGCATGGGTGGGGGTGGCTGGTTGACTGTAGGCTTCACTTAGGGTGACTGCCAGGCTATTTCTTTAGCGAACCCTGAAGTCAGTATGTTTAGTCTTTCTCTTTGAGTAGCTTAGGTTCCCCAGAGGAATATTCTCCAGTCTCTTTGCAGCATGACTTTTGGTAACAGAAGACAGCAGGAGGCCCCATCTTTCAGTGTATGTCTACGTTGCCTGCCTTTAACATGGTACTCCTACTTCAGCTGTGCCTGGCCCTGGCCCAGTGTCCTTTGCCTTCTAATTTGCTTTCCTAATTTTCAGTATCCTAATTCAGTAACAAGCAATTTGTTGTCCATGGCTCCTCTTGGTGTACTGAGATGCATCCAACATCTGAGCAATTTCCCCTGCCCATAATTTTGCCACAGTTATAGAGGGGTGGTTGCATGGTTGGGCAGAGTGAAGAAAATCTGGGCTCATCTCGAACAGACTTTAACTGATTTCTCTTGTTTTTAGCATCACTTTCACCCATTTCAGAAACGCCTGGGCCTGTGGGTAGAAAGCCCTCTGCTTGATGTTCCCACTGCTAATTTTGGTGTCAGTTTACCGACACTTTGGAAGATGGGCTTAAAAAGCAAAATGCTATATTGTCAGTCTTTTAAGACTTGAGTCACTCAGCCAGCAATTCCCATCAAAAGGGTCTGGATGATTGTCACTGAAGTCTGAAGAAAAGTAGGTAATCTTTAGAAAGCTTTGCAGTTGAAATCCTAGTATGTTTTAAGTAAGTACAGTATTACTTGCATTTCTGGGTGTTTAATAATCCCAGCTCTGCCTGTGGACAGGTTTTCTTATTTCTTGTAACACTTTTTCCTCATCTGTAAAATGGGAATAACATTGAAGTGCATGAGAGGATTAAATGAGAATATACATATAAAGCCCTACCACACAGAGAGCACCCACTGGGTGGTAGCCATCATTAAGCAAGACTCTTAAAGAACTTCCTGGTTTTGTTAATTTTTGTCTTTTCTGATAATTTTTTATTGGGATGTAATTCACATGCCATAAAATTCCCCCTTTTAAAGTGGTTTTTAGTATATTACAGAATTGTGCAACCATCACCACCACCTTTATTTAGGGCTCTATATCTGTCATGATTTTCCAGGATTATAGGACTTTAAGTTAAAGAAATGATTTTTGGTGCTAACATGTTTCACTTTCTATCTTGCAGGAAAGTTCACATCCTTGGCTCTTTCCAAAACATTAAGATGGCAAGAACTGCCATTTGCAACCTCATCCTAGGTAATAGTTGATTCCTTTGGTGTTTTTTCTGGAAAGAAAAGAATAGGGAAGAACCCAAACCACATTTGCAGATCAGTTTAGGATAAGGATAATTAATATTAAGACAGCAAGAAGAAATTCTTGGGGGTTGGCAAATGTGGGCCCAGAGAAAAAAGTAGAAATATTTTTGCTTGTGCTCCATCCGTCTGCTACAGCAGAGAGAGGGTTTTTTGGGTTATATTATTTAAATCTTTGCTGCTTTCCCCTGATGAGAGGTACACAAAAAATCCATTCCAGAATAGAAGGCAACATTGTTTCAGGTTCAACAAAAAGGAGCTGCTGCTCAACATCAATTTAATTGATCCACTTAGTCCCATGTTCAAACATGGCATCAAAGTCAGTAACTTCTGGTTACTGGATGGTAGCGTTCTGCTCAGAAAACATTTTAGGTTCTTCTATGGTGACCAGGTCTGACACTCCAGTTTCTTTTCAAAGTATTTTGACAACTTGGTGCATTTGGCTTAGGATTTAAATATTTTTGGAGAATATTTGGGTGTGGTTCCCTTTCTGCTTCTTTGTTGATTTAAGGTAGGTCTAATGGAAAATGCCCCTGTTCTTCCTAAGAGCTGTAGGTCATTTCCCATGTAGCTTGTATTATATGTGTGAGTATATTTGTATAGGTAAGTTTTTTTCATTTTCCTCTGCAGGAAATCCCCCATCAAAGGTTTATGGCAATATTCGAGCCGTGGCTAGCAGAGCAACAGATCGATTCTGATTTTAAATCAGAGACTATTTATCTTGTCTTGGACTGTAGAGAAAAAGACCTTACCCTTTGCCAAGTGGTCAGAAGAAACCATGTGGAAGAATTTTTCAGCCACTTTAAGTATTGGTCCCTTCTTCCATTCTCAACCAGAAGCATAAACACAAGGAAAGGTTTGACAGTATTCACAACTCAACAGCTTTGAGGATATTTAAATATCAAAATTCAGTACCGTTATTTTGCTTACATATTAATTACAATTTTTTTTCCATTTTAAATTATGTAGATTTTCAGTTTATAGATTTTTAGCTTTTTATAAGTTTATAAACATTTCTTCTCTATGAGTTGTAATTAAAAGACTCAGAGAGCCTCTCTATGACTCTTAATACTGAGTGGTGGGTGACTATTGTAGAATTAGCTCATAAGCAACAGTTTGGGATATACTGTGTGAATCACGAAAGGCTAATCTTTGTACCTGTTTTGTAGTTTGGAAAATAAAAAGACTACACAAGGTTAATGTGACAAGAGTTTTATTATTTCAAATAAGTATTTAATGAAAGTAGTCAGACTGTACCAATGTTGGATATATTTCTTCTAAGTAGTAATGGTGAAATATATTTTTACACCTAAGAAAACTGGTTTTGCCAGTTTGATAGATTAACTGGTGTCTGCCTGTTTAAATGATTCATTTTATGTATTCTTTTAAATGAACTCATGTCATTAAACCTGTTGGTTGTAATACTGCATTCTCTTATACATCTCTAAAACCTTTGACCAGAACTTTTTGACTTGAATGATGGGAGCATTAGGAAGTTTAAGAACCAGATAAAGTATTCTTATTAAGCTTCGGTTTCCTTTGTATCAGAGACACGTGCACTGTCCCAGACTAGTCAGTACATTGCATGGGATTGGCTATGCGTACATACTACAGTGGGAATTCAGTGGGAAGTTGCTGGGAATGTCCTAGCAGTAACTTTAATCATTTGGCAACTTGGAGAGAATGATGATGGTATTATGTCTGGGTACATGTTTCATTTTGAAGAAGAGTTGGTAGGGATTTACAATGTGTAGTTGGCACAGGCTTCAGGAAGTACTTGCCCACCCCCTTGCTTTGCCTAAAGTTATATTCAAAACTGACTGCTTAGTGAACTTTTCTGGGGAATGGGCCCACATTTAAAGCAGGTTTTCACACACTGGGACTGGAGCAAACCATTGCTAGGTAACCACAAATGTTTTGGGTTAGTAAGGAAAGAGCATACTTTTGATTGGGAAAACATAGGTTTTCTATGTTAAATGCAGTAATGTTTAGGTATTATTTGAATTGACTTCCTGCTCACAATTTCTTATGTAGTTAGAACTACCAGTAATATAACATAACAAATATATTTCTCTGGCAGTGGTTAAAATTTAGAATGCTGAACCATTCATTGATTTAGCAACTTGGAAGTTTTGGGCCTTTCCCTGATCAAGCACCTCTCCCCCTTGGGGAGTAATAGTACTACTTGAGGCTTGAAAGGGAAACAAAATGTTAAGAGGAAACCCAACTTAACTCTTGGGGGTGAAGGAGGAACAGAGGTAAAAAAAATCTGACATACCACAGTGGTAGCTGATCTCAACAAACTGGTTCAAATCCCCTCCTGAAAGCCCTGTTCTCTAAGGCCTGAACTCCATCTAATATCTCAAACCTTAGTCATGCCTACCTATGTTTCTATGTTATTTGTCTTACCTAAGTTATAGTGTCTGCCTCTGATTTTCGGATATTCGGTACTGAGTACAATTTCTGACACATAACAGCTTATGTTTCAACACATTGGCTGTGGGATGGGCCTGGGAGGGTTTTTTTTTTCTTAGACTTTTTATTTTTTATTAAGGTATTGATACACACTCTTACGAAGGTTTCACATGAAAAAAGTGTGGTTACTACATTCATCCATGTTTTCGTATCCCCACCATACCCCATTACAGTCACTGCCCATCAGTGTAGTAAGATGCCAGAGTCACTATTTGCCTTCTGTGCTACACTGTCTTCCCCATGACCACCCCCACACCATGTGTGCCAATCATAATACCCCTCAATACCTTCTCCCTCCCTCCCCCACCCCTCTCCTTTGGTAACCACTAGTCCCTTCTTGGGAGTCTGTAAGTCTGTTGCTGTTTTGTTCCTTCAGTTTTGCTTTGTTGTTACACTCCATAAATAAGGGAAATCATTTGGTACTTTTATTTCTTCACCTGGCTTATTTCACTGAGCATAATATCCTCCAACTCCATCCATCTTGTTGCAAATGGTAGGATGTTTCTTATGGCTGAATAATATTCCATTGTGTGTATGTACCACATCTTTATCCATTCATCTACTGATGGACACTTAGGTTGCTTCCATATCTTAGTTATTGTAAATAGTGCTGCAGTAAACATAGGGGTGCATATGTCTTTTTGAATCTGAGAAATTATATTCTTTGAGTAAATTCCTAGGAGTGGAATTCCTGGGTCCAATGGTATTACTATTTTTAGTTTTTTGAGGAACCTCCATACTGCTTTCCACAATTGTTGAACTAGCTTACATTCCCACCAGCACTGTAGAAGGGTTCCCCTTTCTCCACATCCTTGCATTTGTTGTTTAAGTCTTTTTGATACTGGCCATCCTAAGTGGTGTGAGGTGTTCTCTCATTGTGGTTTTAATTTGCATTTCCCTGATAATTAGTGATGTGGAGCATCTTTTCATGTGCCTGTTGGCCATCTGAATTTCTTCTTTGGAGAATTGACTGTTCATATCCTCCACCCATTTAATTGGGTTATTTGCTTTTTGGATGTTGAGGTGGGTGAGCTCTTTATATATTTTGGGTTTCAACCCCTTATCAGATATGTCATTTACAAACCTATTCTCCCATACTGTTGGATGCCTTTTTGTTCTGTTGATGGTGTCCTTTGCTATACAGAAGCTTTTTAGTTTAATGTAGTCCCATGTGTTCATTTTTGCTTTTGTTTCCCCTGCTCGAGGAGCTGCATTCAGAAAAAAGTTGTTCATGTTTATATTCAGGAGAGTTTTGCCTATGTTATCTTCTAAGAGTTTTATGGTTTCATGACTTACATTCAGGTCTTTGATCCATTTTGAGTTTACTTTTGTATATGGGAATAGACAATCCAGTTTCATTCTCTTACATGTAGCTGTCCAGTTTTGCCAACACCAGTTGTTGAAGAGGCTGTCATTTCCCCATTGTATGTCCATGGCTCCTTTATTGTATATTAACTGACCATATATGCTTGGGTTTATATCTGGGCTTAGTCTGTTCCACTGGTCTGTAGCTCTATTCTTGTGCCAGTACCAAATTGTCTTATTGTGTCTTTGTAGTAGAGCTTTAAGTTGGGCAGCATAATCCCCCCAGCTTCATTCTTCCTTCTCAGGATTGCTTTGGCTATTCGGGGTCTTTTGTGGTTCCATATGAATTTTAGAACTATTTGTTCTAGTTCGTTGAAGAATGCTGTTGGTATTTTGATAGGGATTGCATTGAATGTGTAGATTTCAAATAGGCAGGATGGCTATTTTGACAGTATTAATTCTTCCTATCCATGAGCATGGATGTGTTTCCATTGATTAGTATCTATCTTCTTTAATTTCTCTCATGAGTGTCCTGTAGTTTCCAGTGTATTGGTCCTTCACTTATTTTCTTAGATATACTCAGTGACTGGTAAAGGAGACTTTAGTGTTTCTTCTTAATGCACCAGTAATGCACTAGCATTCCATTTTCTCCACATCTCCACCATGTCCTTTTCCCCTTTGGTAATAGCAATGCTGATGGGTATAAAGTGGTAGCTCATGGTTTAGATCTGCATTTCCATAATGACTGATGATGTTGAGCATCTTTTCATGTGCTGTTGGCCATTTGTCTATCTTTGAGAAATGTACAAAAGTCCTTTTTGCCCATTTTTTAATCAGGTTTTTTTATGTTGTAGTTCTTCATATAATCTGGGTACCAATTTCTTATCAAATATGATTTACAAATAATCTCCCATTCTGAGGGTTGCTGTTTCAATCTATAAGACAATTGAAGACGATCATTGAACAGGGATGGAAATCACTGCCCTTGGGGAGCTTTCATTAACTTTATTTCAATAACCAGGAAAGACAAATACATAAAATATGTAAGTAAATTATGCCAGAAGAGGTTAAGTGCTAGGAAAAAAACAGTAAAGGAGACCCAGGTGTATTACTACGTTTAAATGTGGCCAGACAAGTTCCTGATGAGCCAGGGCATAACTGAACAAAGACTAGGAGCACAGCTGTGGACATGTGGCTGGGGAAGAGACAGTACAGTTGGCCACAGTAGAAGCCAGCCCAAGGTTCCAGGAGGCCAAGACAGCTGGAAGTAGAAGGATGAGTAGTTAAAAAAAAAGGCGATGGGGCTTTGTAGGTCATTTTAATTATCTGTGTATTTACCCAGCAATAAAACATATTTTTATTTACGGTTTACAGGTCAAATATCCAATGTCAATTTATCAGAGTTTTTTAAAAATCCAAAAGAATGAAAAAAAAGACTACCTAATGGCTATGGAAATCCAACAAAGATTACTGTGAATATACTCAAGCAAGTTTCAAATAGTTTATTTTCTTATTCATACAGTATGAAGTTTTCTAAAGATCCCACAAGATGTTTCATGCAGAAGAAAAACTAAACATTCAACATAAACGACCCCTCCCCCACCCACTCTAAAAAAAAGAAAAACCTTTACTCCCCAGTAAGGAAATGATGTTTGCACTATTTTTCTGTAACGCCAGCCAAGATATGCACAAGCAAGAGAAATAGAAAGCATTTGCTAAAATATTTGTAACAAATACTTATGTACAAAAAATTCACAAAAGACTAGTTTCCCCTTGAAGCAGAGCACATGGCAGTTGACACTGGAACAGATCAAACCACTGGCTGGGATTATAAACCACGTACTGATCCAGAGGAAGAAAGTTACATGTAGTGGAGATTTTCAGTTTGAACATTAACATTTCCAAAGTTTGGCAACATTATCTTTTTAAATTATGCAAATTATGTAAACAAGAGGTACATTTTAAATTGATCTACATGCAAAACTCCATGTCATGCAAGGACACCAAGCACCGGGATTTTTCTCTCACAGACAGAGCCCCTGATGTGCAGCACTCAGCTGAAGGAACAGCCATGGCAGGCAGGTGTGCCCAATTTAAGATTCATTCACCTTGATTCAACCTGCTCTTCTCTATGATTATAAAACCAGTTTTTACAGAAAAACCATATAGGGAAAGACTACTGTCCTAGAAAGCTAACCAAAATGTTTTCTTCCAGCCAACAGTACCTTGCAGAAAAGGGAAGGGATAATATCAAATGACGGAACGTGATACACTACTTTTAAATCACACAAATATTGTTATCATCCATTACAAATATGGGCAAATCAAGAAGAAAACCATCATGCACTCTCTATGCCTTGTGATTAAGTTCAGATAAAATTTTGCTCTTCTGTGGCATAAAGATTAACATTTATCCCATTTAAATCACATATGTGGGTTTTCAGATACATGCACATTAAGTATCACCAGGTTTTTTAGATTAGCTGCGAGTCTTGAAACAAAGGAAATTTATGCTTCAAACATTAAGTTTTATGACAAATTTATTTACCCATGTAATGAATCAAACATTCTAAGCAGTTAATGATTATTTCAGGTGCTCTTCAGTACTCTAAGATAAACCATGTCTGCCTTGATTGCTTCTGGCCTTTATGTGTAAAACCACAACTGGTAATTTACATCTACTCGTTAATAAACGCAATGACTCTAACTCTGAAGTAACAGAATGAGGCAGCCACGGGCTTCGTGCAGTTACTGTGTGAACAAGAACAAGCTCTCAGCAGTAGCACTGCACTGTACTTTCTCCTCAGGCAGAGATGTAGTCAAAGCTGCTCAACATTGAGACTAGTCCCTGGAAATATATTCACAGGTATAAATAAAGTTACAAACTTCTTTGTTACAAAAATGTAATTAAGGGAAAATAATAGGAGGTTAACAAATGCTTTGTCAATCTCTCAAAGGAGAAAGCACAGGAAAAGGAAAACAGCTGGCCTAACACCCTGCTCACATTGTACAATCTTCTCTATTTATAAAACTGTGTGAAATAAAAGTAAGGATGTCTGATGTTCTGCTTGGCACTTTTGTACTCTATCATTTTGTTTTGGAATCAAGTATATTAAATTAAAGCCAACCTACTACACACATAGAAAGCTACATATATCTATATATAAATATTTACATATGTATATATAGATACTTTCTTATTATAAAAGATGAAGAAAAATAAATTAAAAAGCCAACCCCTTCCCTTTCTTCACCATTGATATGCTCTTGTCATGTTGCTGTCCTTCAGACTTTAAAGTGCTACACTGAGTTATTGAGAGAATAAAGAGTTCAATAACACTTAGTTGGCTTCATGAGGCTCATGTTGGAAAATGTGGCTTCACAGAGAAAAATACTTCCATTTAAATACACAGAGAGCATTGCTGGACGTCTTGAGCAGATCTTCAGAGATGGAGAAGAAAGCAAAAGTGTTGGGTGGTACTCTTTGAAAAAGAGTCACACATCTACCACCATCTTTTTGTGGATATCTAGGCCACCTACAACCTGCAAGAGATAGGAAGAAATCAAGCTTAATCATGCAGAAGAAACTCCTTTTTACAGGTCTAAGCTCCTTATCAAAAGTATAATTTTAAAAACATAGTACTTTAACCATTTTCAGAAGCTGAGTTTTTGTTTTTAAACTTGTGTTGCCTCTAGGGAGAATTTTCATGGCTTCTCTCAGGACAGTAAGCATTTTTCTTGTGTTCTAGGAAAAGGGTTGGCAAATTTATTCTGTAACAGGCCAGAGTGTAGATACCTTATAGGCTTTGTAGGCCGCACATAATTTCTCTTGCATTTTCTTCCATTTTATTAAAAAAAAAGATTAATCCACATGCTGTTGTGTATAGTTTAGTTGCACTACATTTTAAAATTTAAACTTATTTTTGAAATTTAATTTTAAAAATATAGCTTAAACAGCCAATTATTTCTATGACTTCTACTATACAGAAAAAAGCAGTTTTTAAACTGCTGCCCAGTATGAAACCCTGCCCTCATTTTCTATTTCCTTTTACCTAGAGGCATTTAGAATGGTCAGCTGGTTTTCAGTATGGACTTCCAAATAACATTCCTACACTGCCTTTTCTTGCATTTAAAGTTGTAGGCATTCTCCACTGACTTAGCTCTTTCACACACATCCCCCTGCTTATCTCCTACCCCATCTACTTCCTACTCCTACCACCCTCCCAAATAACTTCATTCTGATTAGACAGAAATTTAACATTCTAATTATGACTACATAAACTACTTACAGAACAGAATCACATACTATGATTACTTTTTCTTTTCTGCATATTTGTTTTGCTACAGTTAATAATTATCTCTTTTCCTTTGCTGGGTGTTCTATGTATTTGCCATTAATTCAACCCCAAACTTTTGTTCTAAATACCTGCAAGTATATTACATAATTGTATCAGTTTTATTGTCTTCAAATCACCCCAAGCTTCTTAACCTGCTCCAACCTTGACAGGTCATCTCTGGATCTTCCTTCACCAGACTCCCAGGGATCTCTTCTCTCATGGTGGACCCTCTGTTTTTTAGATCCTACATTATCTTCTTTTGATTCACAATCTTATTACAGTGGGAGCACATCCTCTAGTAGTTTCCAAAAAAGGCAGGCCTTGCATACTTGAAAATGTCTCCACTCCTCCATCAAGTTTGAGTTTGTAGAAAATTCCAAGTTTGGAAATAACTCTCACAACTGGAAAGACAATGCTCCATTGTCTTCTAGTTTTCAACTTTGCTACTGAGAAATTTGGTGCCATGATTCTTGAGTCTTTGTATGCCGCCCTTCCCCCACTCCTCTAACCCAGCTCTTTGGAAGTTTGTAGAAACATCTCTTTGTTCCTAGTGTTTTGAAATTTCATGGCAATGTGCCTAGGTTTAGGTTATTTTTATATATCATGCTGACTTTACTAAGTCCTTTCAGTCAGAAAACTCATCACTTTTGATCCATTTTTGATGATTTCCTTCTTCCATTTTCTTCCTAAAACCCTTAGCATTCAGGTGTTAGACCTCCTAGAATGGGTGCTTTCTAAATTAAACTTTCCAAGAGTTCTTTTATATGTCATCCGATCTTTGTTTCAAGGATTCACTGTCTCATATCCCTCAGGATAATAACAAATGGTATTTTTTTTAACTTGTAAAGATTTTACTGGTCTTGCATAACCTTCTCCAAGTTTCCTTTTTTGGGTTTGGCTTCATCTTTATATTCCACATTAGAGGTTTTCTTCTAATGTCTTGTGATACTTGGCGCTCTGCTTCTGTGGAAAGGGCACTGGGACCTCCACATACATGGTGGGGCTACTGTCTGTGGGTTCTATTTGAGTGGTTTGGTGGGACCACTGCTTTGGGGAGATCACACTCCCCAAACACGGGCTTTTCCCATCTCTTACCTGGAGGGCATTTGAGTCTAACTGCCAGGGAATCTAGGTCAGGGAAGAAGACTCGAGGTATCAAAATGCATATATGCTTATCTTATTCCCCAACATCACACACACACATGTATGCCTCCTGTTTCCCAGCCTAGAGATTCTATTTTGCCCTCTCCAAACTCCCACGCTAAAGTACAAGACTGTCTGAAGAAAATACCATGGAAGGAGATCTGGTGTCTTAATTGTTTCTTAAACAGACTTTAAGCAATTCTTCTGTTTTTAGTCTCATCTTCACCCCCAATTTGTTATCTTGTGCCACCAATTTCTGAGCCCTTCAGGGACTCTGCATTATAAACGAGGTTGCTTCTCAGCTTTCCAAGTTCATAGCTTAAAATTCATTTTTTTCTCCTGTCTGCGAAGTCAGTTTACTGACTTATAAGTTGCCAGATTTAACTGCTGTCCTCTCTGCTATTTGCTTTGTCCCTGTGGGTTAATAAACTTTTTACTTTTTTATCCATGTAATTTCACTGGAATTTTGGAAACAAAATTTAATCTGTCACTAATTGTTTTTAAGTTTTACTTATATATGTTAAATATTCTGAAAATTTTAAAGTAGGTATATAGTACATGATCTTTTATAATAACTTTTCCTCTCTCACTATTATAGCTTCAGAAAGCAGAAAAAAAAGAACTTGGTCAATTAAAGACAAAATTAGGGGCTTGATCAATGTTTAGAAAAGTTGCTCTGAAACACAAACATATTTCTCCATTCTGGGACTATAGGGAAATATATAAGTAAAAGCAATTTATCTCAAACACTGGAAAACAAACTCAAAGCTTAGTTAATGTCTTCAATGTAAATAGCATCACTTCTATACCAAAGGATGCATTTAATTTCCTTCCACTATCAGGTGATTAACATGTAATTTTAAGTTATATTTTATATTTACTTAATTCAAGTAGTCATCATTTATATATATATCTTCCTATCACTCCAGCCTTTTTCTTTCCTTCTTTTGAAAACTGGCTGCTCTCTGTGCTGCCGCCACCAGCCTGGTCTTGTCACACTCAAATCTGATGCCAGCCCACAGGACTCCATCAGGGTTCTCTGGCAATGGTGAAGGAGACACAGAAGGGATAACAAACACTTGCAGCAGTACACCTGCAACAGTTTCAGGTCTCGAGTCTCAGGCCTAACTCTCTTCCAAAAAGACCTGGCCTGTTCTTTAAGCTAGAGTACCACCCTACTTTCTGAAACAAAATGCAAAGACAGTATTGCCTTGAAATGAAGGAAGATAAAGGATAATGTGAACTTCTATTTAAATGCCAAAGTAGCTACACTTCGGACCTTACATAACACACAACCAAAATCATTTGTTTTATATCTTGTGTGGGAAATCATCCTATAGAAGCCTCTAGTCGTAACTGAAAAACTACAAACCTTTTTCTCTGATATCTTTGCCTCTCCTTTGGATTCTCTAGTATCACTAGCTTGTAGTTAAAACTCCGAACACATCAAAAAGCTAGTATTTTTGCTTTAGGGACAGAGTAGAGAAGAGCAGCTGAGTAGTGCTCCTACTGGGAAGCAACACTGGTAGGAAATCCTCATACCTACTCAACTGGAAGCTAAGCTGTTGCTCCAATTTCTACCTAATTTTCCAAGGCTCACCATAACTGTAGTCCCCATCTCTGTAGAGCCTTGCCTCAGAACACATGAACTTGGAAAAAGAAGCGGGGAAAATAATCATTTACATTGCCTAGCTGGTGAGTTTAAGGTGGGCAGGCTCTCCATTTCTGTTGTCCTCATGAAGCCATGCTTCCGGATTCATAGCTGAAATTCATGAACACACATTTCCCACACAAGTATTTTCAAGCACATTCATTTTTAAATGAACCTGAAGAATATAACCTAGCTGGAATTTGGGAGACTGCCAACAATAAGTAAAAGTTATTAGTTCTACTCTTTTGGAATTATATCAATCACTGAAAATACTAATTTTTGAGAACTGTTTATTATTAACAATTATAAGAACACTGTAAAACTTAAAATGTGGAGCAACTGGGCAAAATTAAATATATAAATGTAAATTTCTATGGTAATAAAACAAGGAATTCTCTGTTAAGTGCTTTTTAAAACATAAACGAATAAAGAACCAGCTCCTTTGTACTTACAGCACAGAATTCTTCAAAGGATATTCTTCCATCTCCATCTTTATCTGCATTTATTATGGTTTTGTCTACAATTTGCTGTAATTGTGTATCTTTCAGATTGTTCCCCACCATCATCTTCAGCACCTGGAAGAGTTCCCCATTGGAAATATAGCCATCTTTATCCATGTCATAGATACGGAAAGCAACTAAAAAAAGAGTAAGGAAAATCAATGGAAATTGTAAGGCAATCACAAGCGAATACTTTCAGTGAGAAAGACAGTTGCCAAACACCAAGAATTATAACTACAGGAAGGCTCCTTCCTTTATACTGATGCTGCCTTTCAGGTACAGTTTAACATAGTTGGTTAAGATTACAGGGATGCAGTCAAGACTGCTTGGACCATTTAGTGTGGCCTAGTAACCTCACCAAGCTTCAATTTCTGCACATATAAAACTGGGGCTAATAAGTTCCAATCTCTCGGGTTATTTAGTGTACTCATGAGCTGACACATGTGAACTGCTTAGAATATTGATCCACAGCAAAAGCTCAACAGAAGAGCAATTGCTATTACTGTTAATTCTCATTTATATTGAGTTCATTTGCAAAGCATGTTTGCATATACCCAGTATCTAAAGAACTGTGAATAAAATGTCTCTCTAGTAGAGACATAATTTTAAAAAGTATCAGATGTTCACTATAATAGAGGCTGTCTGCATAAATTAAAATCTTGGACTTCTGGCTAATATTTCTGAATACAATGTGTTTGAGTTAACCTAATTATGTTAGAACATTTCTTCCCACTTTTATCAAAAAACCTTCAGCCAAGACATACATTTTATATAGCTGTTTTCAGTAGAAGGAAATTATGTTTTCTTTCTATCCAACTAAAAAGCAACGACGACACATTGTTAAAAAAAAAAAAAAAACTAATTGCAAATTACCTAAAAGGGATCACGGGAAGATGGCGGCATGAGTAGTTCAGAGGAAATCTCCTCCCCAAAACATATATATTTATGAAAATACAAAAAATACAACTATTCCTAAAAGAGACACCAATGGATGCAGTACAACAGCCAGGATACATCCACATCTGTGAGAACTCAGCATCACACGAAGGGGGTAAGATACAAGCCGCGGCCAGGCAAGACCCGAATGCTCCCCCACCCCAAAACTCGGCAGGAAGAAAGGGGTCGGAACGGGGAGGGAATGAAAGCCCAGGACTGCTAAACAACCAACTCTAGAAATCCCCACCCAGACCGCAGACACAAGATGCACGGGGTGCTGGATATTAGAGAAACGGAAAAGCAAAACCTGTGGGCAGGTCCCCGCAACCGGCGCCCCTGAGACAAAGAAAAGCAAGTACTTTCTGCAAGTCTTAAAGAGACAGGGACCCCATGGCTGGACCAAGTTGTCCTGGCACACTTAGCAAGCAGCTGGGAATCCCAGGGAAACTTAGGCACCCTAAACCCCAGGGAGGCAGTGCAGTTCTGAAGCCCCTCACGGCACTAAGCAGCCGGCCAGTCGTTCCTCCAACTGGCGCAGACCCCAACACACCGACCCAGTAGCGGGAGACTGGCAGCACATGCCAGGGACAGCGGCACCAGAAGGGACCAGGAGCAGATCCGTGCACCAACGGCGCCAGAGGGTACGAGGGAGAGGCTTGTGTGAGCCCACAGCAGCACGACCGAACAGCCCGGGCACGGCTTGCACAAACCGGCGGCAGTGGAGCCAGAGGAGCCCGGTAGAGGCCTGTGCAGGAGAGCCCCGTGCACACTTGCAGCAGAGCCAGAGGGAGCAGGCACACTCCCAGCAGCCAACCGGAATCCCAGCCCAACGCATAACCGCCCAGGCCAGACCCAAAGGCCACTGCTGGCACACAGCTGCCTGGCAGGGCCGCTGCTAGCACAGAGGAGCACACCTGGTGTGCCTGCCACTCCCTGAAGGGCTCCGTGCTGCTCTGACGGACACCCCGCCCACAGCAGCTTAGGGGACTAACCCGGTGGCTGCTCCAGGAGTGCAGGTAACCGTCAAAGGCGGCGGAGAAGGGCAAGGCATCCAGCAAGCAGGAAAGGACTTTCTTCTCCCAGCTGACACACCTGCAACCTGCCTACAGCCACCGCTATCACCATGAAAAGGCAAAAAATTTAGTCCAGTCCAAGATAGTTCAAACAACACCTGAGAAAGGATCTGAAGAGGCAGACCTAACCAGTCTCCCTGAAAAAGAATTCAAAATAAAAATCATAAACATGCTGACTGCAGAGAAATATGCAAGAGCTAAGGGATGAAGTCCGGAGGGAGATTACAGATGTCCAGAGGGAGATTACAGAAGTGAAACAAACTCTGGAAGGATTTATAAGCAGAATGGATAAGATGCAAGAAGCCATTGATGGAACAGAAACCAAAGTACAGGAACGCATAGAAGCTGACGCAGAGAGAGATAAAAGGCTCTCCAGGAATGAAACAATAGTAAGAGAACTGTGTGACCAATCCATAAGGAACAATATCTGCATTATAGGGGTACCAGAGGAATAAGAGAGAGAAAAAGGGATAGAAACTGTCTTTGAAGAAATAATTGCTGAAAAGTTCCCCAAACTGGGGGAGAAAATAGTCGATCAGACCATGGAGGCCCACAGAACTCCCAACACAAGGGACCCAAGGAGGACAACACTAAGACACATAATAATTAAAATGGCAAAGATCAAGGACAAGGACAGAGTATTAAAGGCAGCCAGAGAGACAAAAAAGGTCACCTACAAAGGAAAACCCATCAGGCTAACATCAGACTTCTCAACAGAAACCTTACAGGCCAGAAGAGAATGGCATGATATATTTAATGCAATGAAACAGAAGGGCCCTGAACCAAGGATACTGTATCCAGCATGATTATCATTTAAATATGAAGGAGGAATTAAACAATTCCCAGAGAAGCAAAAGTTGAGGGAATTTGCCTCCCACAAACCACCTCTACAGCGTATCTTAGAGGGACTGCTCTAGATGGGAGCACTCCTAAAAAGAGCACAGAACAAAACACCCAACATATGGAGAATGGAGGAGGAGGAAAAAGAAAGGAAAGAAATAATCACCAAACTGTGTTTATAACAGCTCAATAAGCGAGTTAAGTCAGACAGTAAGGTAGTAAACAAGCTAACCTTGAACCTTTGGTAACCACGAATCTAAAGCCTGCAATGGCAATAAGTACATATCTTTCAATAATCACCCTAAATGTAAATGGACTGAATGCACCAATCACAAGACACAAAGTAATAGAATGGATAAAAAAGCAAGACCCATCTATATGCAGCTTACAAGAGACACCTCAAACCCAAAGACATGCACAGATTAAAAGTCAAGGGATGGAGAAAGATATTTCATGCAAACAACAGAGAGAAAAAAGCAGGTGTTGCAATACTACTATAAGACAAAATAGACTTCAAAATAAAGAAAGTAACAAGAGATAAAGGAAGAAGGACATTATATAATGATAAAGGGCTCAGTCCAACAAGAGGATATAACCATTATAAACATATATGCACCCCATACAGGAGCACTAATATACGTCAAACAAATACTAACAGAATTAAAGGAGGAAATATAATGCAATGCATTCATTTTGGGAGACTTCAACACACCACTCACTCCAAAGGACAGATCCACCAGACAGAAAATAAGTAAGGACACAGAGGCACTGAACAACACAGTAGAGCAGATGGACCTAATAGACATCTATAGAACTCTACATCCAAAAGCAACAGGATACACATTCTTCTCAAGTGCACATGGAACATTCTCCAGAATAGACCACATACTAGGCCACAAAAAGAGCCCCAGTAAATTCAAAAAGACTGAAATCCTACCAACCAACTTTTCAGACCACAAAGGTATAAAACTAGAAATAAATTGTACAAAGAAAGCAAAAAGGCTCACAAATACAAGGAGCCTTAACAACATGCTCCTAAATAATCAATGGATTCAACGACCAAATTAAAATAGAGATCCAGCAGTATATGGAAACAAATGACAACAACAACACAATGCCCCAACTTCTGTGGGACACAGCAAAAGCAGTCTTAAGAGGAAAGTATATAGCAATCCAGGCATATTTAAAGAAGGAAGAACAATCCCAAATGAATAGTCTAATGTCACAATTATCGAAATTGGAAAAAGAAGAACAAATGAGGCCTAAGGTCAGCAGACGGAGGGACATAATAAAGATCAGAGAAGAAATAAATAAAATTGAGAAGACTAAAACAACAGGAAAGATCAATGAAACCAAGAGCTGGTTCTTCGAGAAAATAAACAAAATAAATAAGCCTCTAGCCAGACTTATTAAGAGAAAAAGAGAATCAACACACATCAACAGAATCAGAAACGAGAAAGGAAAAATCATGATGGACCCCACAGAAATACAGAGAATTATTAGTGAATACTATGAAAACCTATATGCTCACAAGTTGGAAAACTTTCCAAGATTGACCCAGAAAGAAACAGAAAATCTAAACAGACCAATTACCAGCAACGAAATTGAATCGGTAATAAAAAAACTACCCAAGAACAAAACTCCTGGGCCAGATGGATTTACGTCAGAATTTTATCAGACATACAGAGAAGACATAACACCCATTCTCCTTAAAGTTTTCCAAAAAATAGAAGAGGAGGGAATACTCCCAAACTCATTCTATGAAGCCAACATCACCCTAATACCAAAACCAGGCAAAGACCCCACCAAAAAAGAAAACTACAGACCAATATCCCTGATGAACATAGATGCAAAAATACTCAACAAAATATTAGCAAACCGAATTCAAAAGTATATCAAAAGGATCATACACCATGACCAAGTGGGATACATCCAAGGGATGCAAGGATGGTACAACATTCGAAAATCCATCAACATCATCCACCACATCAACAAAAAGAAGGACAAAAACCACATGATCATCTCCATAGATGCTGAAGAAGCATTTGACAAAATTCAACATCCATTCATGATAAAAAACCTCAACAAAATGGGCATAGAGGGCAAGTACCTCAACATAATAAAGGCCATATATGATAAACCCACAGCTAACATCATACTGAACAGTGAGAGGCTGAAAGCTTTTCCTCTGAGATCCGGAACAAGACAGGGATGCCCACTCTCCCCACTGTTATTAAACATAGTACTGGAGGTCCTAGCCACGGCAATCAGACAAAACAAAAAAATACAAGGAATCCAGATTGGTAAAGAAGAAGTTAAACTGTCACTATTTGCAGATGACATGATATTGTACATAAAAAGCCCTAAAGACTCCACTGCAAAACTACTAGAACTAATATCGGAATTCAGCAAAGTTGCAGGATACAAAATTAACACACAGAAATCTGTAGCTTTCCTATACACTAACAATGAACTAACAGAAAGATAAATCAGGAAAACAATTCCATTCACAAAAGCATCCAAAAGAATAAAATACCTAGGAATAAAACTAACCAAGGAAGTGAAAGACCTATACCCTAAAAACTACAAGACACTCAAGAGAAATTAAAGAGGTCACTAACAAATGGAAGCTCATCCCATGCTCCTGGCTAGGAAGAATTAATATTGTCAAAATGGCCATCCTGCCCAAAGCAATATACAGATTTGATGCAATCCCTATCAAATTACCAACAGCATTCTTCAATGAACTGGAACAAATAGTTCAAAAATTCATATGGAACCGCCAAAGACCCCAAATAGCCAAAGCGATCCTGAGAAGGAAGAATACAGTGGGGGGGATCTCACTCCCCAACTTCAAGCTCTACTACAAGCCACAGTAATCAAGACAATTTGGTACTGGCACAAGAACAGAGCCACAGACCAGTGGAACAGACTAGAGACTCCAGACATTAACCCAAACATATATGGCCAATTAATATACGATAAAGGAGCCATGGACATACAATGGGGAAATGACAGTCTCTTCAACAGATGGTGCTGGCAAAACTGGACAGCTACATGTAAGAGAATGAAACTGGATCACTGTCTAACCCCATACACGAAAGTAAATTCAAAATGGATCAAAGACCTGAATGTAAGTCATGAAACCATAAAACACTTAGAAAAAAAACATAGGCAAAAATCTCATGGACATTAACATGAGTGACTTGTTCATGAACATTATCTCCCCAGGCAAGGGAAACAAAGGCAAAAATGAACAAGTGGGACTATATCAAGCAGAAAAGCTTCTGTACAGCAAAGGACAACATTAATAGAACAAAAAGGTATCCTACAGTATGGGAGAACATATTCATAAATGACAGATCCGATAAAGGATTGACATCCAAAATATATAAAGAGCTCACATGCCTCAACAAACAAAAAGCAAACAATCCAATTACAAAATGGGCAGAGGAGCTGAATAGACAGTTCTCTAAAGAAGAAATCCAGATAGCCAACAGGCACATGAAAAGATGCTCCATATCACTAATCATCAGAGAAGTGCAAATTAAAACCACAATGAGATATCACCTCACACCAGTAAGGATCACCATCATCAAAAAGACAAACAACAACAAATGTTGGCGAGGTTGTGGAGAAAGGGAACCCTCCTACACGGCTGGTGTAAATGTAAATTAGTTCAACCATTGTGGAAAGCAGTATGGAGGTTCCCCAAAATGCTCAAAATAGAAATACCATTTGACACAGGAATTCCACTTCTAGGAATTTATTCTAAGAATGCAGCACTCCAGTTTGAAAAAGACAGATGCACCCCTGTTTCTTGCTGCACTACTTAAAATAGGCAAGATATGGAAGCAACCTAAATGTCCATCAGTAGATGAATGGATAAAGAAGATGTGGTACATATACACAATGGAATATTACTCAGCTGTAAGAAAAAAACAGATCCTACCATTCGCAACAACATGGATGGAGCTAGAGGGTATTATGCTCAGTGAAATAAGCCAGGCGGAGAAAGACAAGTACCAGTAATTTCACTCTTATGTGGAGTGTAAGAACAAAGGAAAACTGAAGGAACAAAACAGCAGCAGAATCACAGAACCCAAGAATGGACTAATAGTTACCAAAGGGAAAGGGACTGGGGAGGACGGGTGGGAAGGGAGGGATAAGGGCGGGGAAAAAGAAAGAGGGCATTACTATTAGCATGTATAGTGCGTGGGGGGCATGGGGAGGGCTGTGCAACACAGAGAAGACAAGTAGTGATTTTACAGCATCTCACTACGCTGATGGTCAGTGACTGTGTTGGTGAAGGGGGGAGCCTAGTAAACATAATGTTCTTCATGTAATTGTAGATTAATGATACCAAAATAAATGAATGAATGAATGAATGAATGAATGAAACGGATGTGTGATATTCCCCCTGACTTAAAAAAAGAAAAAAATTTACCTAAAAGGATTTTCTCCAGAATGTAAAATTTGCTATGTCTACTAAAGGACCTAGAATAGAAGACTTCTTTAGAGTATTTTAAAAGGAGGTTATAATGCAGTATAGAATAGTAGTGTTGTAAGAGGAAGAATGAGCTCAATGAAGAAAAATACTTACACCTCAACTTCTGCTCCTTATCTCCTTTGACACTGAACTGAGAGACTCCCTCAATGAATTCTGAATAGAAAAATGTTTATAAATCAGAAGTTTCCACTTTTATTTATAGAAAAGCAATACACACCCACACAAAATTTACATTTCCACCAAAGGATATTTTCTTTTTGTAAAAGAAAAAATTACTAGCAGTGTTTAAAATTGAAAATGCCAAATCTGAATCTTCAACAAACACGATTTTGAGTAACTTTAACTTTGAACTTGGAATCCTCCAAGATTAAATCAATTTGAACAAATATTTATTAAGTACCATAAAGAATAACACTCAAAAACATTCTATAAGCTATTTAACTCTTTTCTTTTTGGAAACGATTATAAAAAGGAGCTTTGCCAACAGATTCTATGTTGTTTTGCCAGAACAAAAGTAATCTTAAACTTCTGGTTCTAAAACTCAGAACTTAAACTGCCGAAAATTTTGTGAAAATGATTCTTTTTTTCCCACTGTCTGCTAAACACTAAATTATAGTTTTAGATCCTTTCACTTATAATTCAGCTCCTGAAACTGAAATAATAAAATCTGTTGATGATCCCGCAGTGAAATGAAATGTCTATCTACTTGAAAGGACAGATTTCAAACATAAAATTACGTATCATGTTAATACTAGCAAAAGCACTATTGAGTATCTTTATAAAATCTAGATTAACTGAAACAAATCCTTTCTATAATACTCATACCCTTATTACTATAGTTTATTTTTTATTGCTTAGTCCCATTCTTTAAAAAAGGTTTAAAAAAATATAGCTTCTAATATCTTGTTTCCCTACAGTGAGACTAAATTTACTAAAAACAAAGGAAATACTAAATCCCATTTTTTAAAATTACCTTAGACAATTTTATCATTTATGAACCAAGAAGTGAAAGATTTTAAGTTTAAGGTTCATATCCCAGACTTTGAGATTTTAACATAACCTACTGTTCTAAGATCACCAACAATATAAAGACATTTAAGCAAAATTAAAATTTCAGACATTTTCAAACAAGAACTGTAAGTATACTCATAGATTATCAAACATGATATTAAGTACTGTCTTACCTTTAAAGTCTACTTCTCCATTCCCATCTGTGTCGAATATGTCTATTACTCGCTGAACTAAAGGATTCTGTTGTAACTCAGGCAGAGACATGAACTCTTCCACACTCAAAGAGCCAGAATTGTCCAAATCAAGCTTTTTAAATCTCTTTCCTAGCCTTTTAATTTCATCAGCATCAACTAAAAGGAAACAAAAGAGGTAGTAAGAGTTTCAAATGATTTTATGATAATTATGGAGAAAAAATTCAGCAGTTAACCAACAGTTTAATTTCCAATTATAAGAGTTATTATACATACTAGTAATTTCCCTGTAACAGAAAAAGTACACCATAAATAATTTTATTTTGTTACCCTTTTGTTTGTCTGCACCTGCCATAACATAAAACCAGCTCTATGCTGAGTACCAAGATACTACAGGATGACAATGCTAAGCTGATCATGGAAGTCAGGTGGTTCGTATTAGGAGGCTAAGTCAATCTCTTGTTATGAACCAAAGCCCCTTGATTCAATTATCTTTTTAAAGTGTTAACTTATTTTATTTCTAATAGTTCATGGTTCAAAATTCAGAGATTCCCTCCCATCCCACCCTGTAGACACCCAATTTCCCTCCTTAGAGGCAAAAAGTTGCCAGATTCTTGGCTATTCTTCCAGGGATACTCTTTGCAAGCATGAGGAAATAAACATAGCTTTACTTCTTTAACCAAAGGAACCACAAGCTAACAAAATTCACTTTCGGTGCTTTAAAAGGAGGACAAAAATTACCAAACAACTTAATGTTTAATTACATTATAAAAATTTAGTATCAGGTCTCTTTTCCATATGCATTCTTGAAAAATCCTCATTTTTTTCTAAATTATATTGTTTTCATTCCTTTAAAAAATCAGACTCATAAAAATAATTTTGATCACAATACTTATATATTTTAAAAACTACACACAGTCACCTATTATTAAAAAGAAAATTGACAAGTCATATACTCTCTGTGAGTACACACATACTATAGCCCACAATATTGGAGACTGAGATTGCAAACTGTTTTCAGAGTTCAAATATATGATATCCTCATTATAAAAAGGTAAAAGTTAAAGAATGTTATTTTTAAAATATAAAAATATTATGTTAAAATGTAATAGAAACTATAGTTTACCTGCATTACTGAAGTATAGACTGTAAAACTACAGGGTGTTGCTCTTATATAAATCAGTTCATATGCAATTGATAAAGAAGGGAGTGATGTCAGGAGAGCAAAGAAATGTTACTGGTTCACAGGGGTTTTTGACAGGAAAGGGGGGAACTTTCTCAAATTAAAGAGACAGTATTAATTAAATATGAAAACTTCAGAAAACAACAAACACCTTCCTCCTTCAGAGAAAAATGACAAGTTCAGTGGGCTTCAGAACCTTGAGGCTTTCCACATTGTTATTTGGTAAAAAGGAAGGGTGCATATGAACAACATGCAAAGACAATTTCTCTTGTCTACTGCTTCTCCAAAATGCAATCAATAAAGGTGCCTATACCCTGGCTTATTATTTACTTATTACAAAATTAGTTTCTGCTGAAGCACGTGGCCTCAAGTACTTACAACTCAAAACAGGCAGCAGGAGCCCTGGCCAGTATGAAGGGTAAGTCTGGCTATGGTGCTTAATACAAATACAGACATAATTTGTGCTAGTATTTTTAAGATCATTACTGTTTTTGTTAGTACTCTGTTACAGAAGTCCATGAGTGGCCTACCCTCCTCTCCATATTTTTCCAAGACATGTGATTTTGCAACACGTGAGGTTTTTCAGGGATGCACATATTGTACAACAGCAGAAACACATTTAATGATTCCTTTAAACACTGCTTCAAATAGCAAAACATACAATATATTTACAAAAATCTAATCAAAAATTCAAATACACACTTCATGAACACATCAAGTGCAGAGAGCATTTTATCCCTCTATTTAAAGAGTATTCCATCTTTAGTGAAATAGATGATAAAAGCAAACTGTTCAAATAAACCGTATTTTCCAATTTTCCATGATGAAATTAGGTACTCTTGCTGCTTGTGGGGGAAAAAAAATTAAGTCCCACAAATGCTTTTCATTTATCTTGACTTGTTTCTCCCATATCAGGGCAGAGTCCATTGCTTTTTCATTGGTGTTCTGTATACTGCATATACCAGATGCTCAATAAATGTTTTAAAGAGTATTGTATTTAAAGAGAATAAATAAAATGTATTGATCCAAATGCCTTCAGTATATAAAGTAAAACTCTACTTATATAACCAGATACCAATCAGGAAACTTTTCAGAACAGTTTCTCAGAGTTCACAGATTTTGCTTAAAGATCACCTCTCCATGCTTGCCTTAATAATCTCACATATATACCAAGTATTAGCTTAAACTATTTTTCTTCAGAAATCTTCAGTTTTGTCTTAACCACACGCCAGAAAAAGTGATGAGGAAGTTGAATATGATGGATAACTAATGTAGATTACAAGTGGAAAGAGACAAATGTCCCCACATGCAAGCACAGACAAATGGGGATCATTTCATTTACCAACAGCTATGAGTATATCTCAAAAGAGAAGATGAAAGGAAGAAATGTAGTGCTGGAACAGTTACAGAAACTTAGGCTCTGTTTACTGAGACTAGGCCATGAGTAATAGTTTAGAAAGTTACATTATAAAATTGACACCAAGGTGCTTGAAAAATTATGTTTCAATTATCTGGAAAATCCCACTAATTTAGAAGACAGCATTCCACAGTCTTGATGAATGAATAAGGAATATTAAGAATATTAAGAATAATAAAGATGAACCATAAATCATCAAATAAGTATACTTGATTCAATCCATCCTTCTTTACAATGCCAACAGTAATCTTTATAAAAGGCACAATCAACCAAATTGCTAGTTCTTGTGCTAAATAATTTCTAGTGGCTTCCTAATGCAAATAAGATAGTTAAGTCTAAAGCCCTTAACAAGATTCATCCTCAATTTAAATTTCCATCTTTCTCTTCCCCCATTACCTGTACTTTAGCTACCAATGCCCTGGGCACAATTCTTCTACACTATCAATTTCATGCCTCCATTTCCCTATAAATCCTCTGCTGAAATGTTCTTTCCTCAACTCTCCATTTATGAAACCACTATCTGTAGTTTTTTTCTGTAATAAAAAAAATCTTTCTGTAATTAAAAAAGGGATTATTAACTGTGTATCTTATAGTTATGAATACCATTAACTCAACTCTGGCAAAAGCCCTTAAGCAACATTTAAAATCCACTCACTCTCTTTTGCTTTAAATGTCTTATGAAATATTACCAAATAGTTGATACCTGTTCTGTATGAGTAGTTAACACTTTCCTCAGAGGCAAAGCAATGTGCCAGTGATCACACTTTCAGTTAACAGTAACCAGCTTTTTAAAAAGCCCCTACAGTATGACTTGGAGGGAACAAGCTCCATCTAATCTTTTCATCACCACTCTCACATACCCCATGAAGCTGAAATTTACCTTGAGCTTCTTTAAAAAGGCAGTTTAATCTGAAAGAAGGTAGTTGGTTATCTATTCTTCAACCACCCATTTACTTCCTCCCTTTCGTCCCTTCCTTCCTGCTTGGATTACAGTGATGAGTAAGACACAAAGTACATTACTCCGTACTTAACTTTCTAGGTGAGGCTAGATAACAACTGGAAGAATCTGTACCTACATAATTATAATACTTTTAAAAGGCTAGCCTGGAAGGCCATGCCATGAGTATTTTTTAAGGTCCAGATCTAAGAAAGCTACCTTTCAAAAAACATATGGTAAAAATCGTTCTTTTAGGTATGGAACAAAGTGACTTATTTGGTGGTTACTGTCACCAGAGAAGGAGTTATACAGCACTTCCACTGGTCAGCACTGTAGACTAGCTGTGCTGCAGGATTAAACATATCCTCAACTATGAAACAGGGTCTCAATTCTTGAAATATCACCATTTACCAATCTCAGCACAGATCTCGGAAATAGCCCAAACTTATGCTAGAAGTGCCATTAAACACTTTAAATCTGTACTTAGTACAAGTTAAAATATTAAAGAACAAATTCTAACTTTTTGCACCAACTTTCATCAAAGATTTTTTTCCTACTGCCTGGGATCAGACTCCCTTTAGAACAGATGGAAGAGGAAAAAACAAAACAAAACAAAACAAACCTCACCCTCTTGACTCATCTTGTGACTCAGAAATACTTTTTCATATGTTTTGCCAAGTTGAAACTCATGTTATTTTTCCACTTTTTGTAAGGTTACCTTTGGGAGGAGTATCTTTTTTAATAGTTGGAAATGCCTACATACTCAATTTACATTATGGTAAGTATTAAAATAGATAATCTTATAAAGTCATGTATTAGAATGACATATACAAATATATCATTCTCTAAAATTTAAGCAAGGCATTAAAAACATCATTTAGTCAGAGTTTATGAAATATAATTAGTTATTAATAAGGAATTGATGGACTGCTTACACAGAAAACACCAAATTTAACTGTTGAAACTTCATGCTGATTGATGCACTCACTATGGGTACACTCAGGGATAACTGAAATCTAGATGGTTACTCATTTTAACAAGTGGTTTCAGGAATCTTATTAATGTTGCCCCATAAAATAATCTGTTTTTAGAGAGCTAATGCTACTACAGTAAGTTTTAATAAATATTTCCAACAGGACATATTAATACTAGGGCAAAGTAATATTCATAGGCATAGAAGGTTGTATATTCATTCATTCATCACCCTCTCAGGTGAAGAAATATAACCATCTTCCTTTATTGTATTTTTTTCTCGTTTAGAAAAAAGGAGTATGAGAGACTCCAAAAGAGAACAGAAGAGACCTAGGTTCTCCGGCTCTTAAGCTATCATTTATCACTACATACACACCAAGCTGCTACTTCCCCTGTTAGTGTTAAAAGTAAAAATGACTTAAGTCTTAAGCTCTTTTAGCTTATTTTGAGGTTTCTCAGAAAAAGGGAAAGAAACAGAATGGCAGAAAAATTAACTTTCCTCAAATTTTAGCCAATTCCCAACAACTGCATAGTAGTAGTAAATAGCAGTAAGACTTTTGCTCCCACAGGAAATTAATAGCCGTTTTATAAATAACTTATTACCTGTTACTCCAGTAACAACAACAACAAAAAAAATAGAGGAAATCTTTTCTTCAAATCCTTCTAATACTATTCTGAAAGAAACAACTAAATAAAATGTGGGATCCTGTTTAGAATCCTGGAAAAGAAAACATCAAAGGTCACCAGTTTTTTCACTAAAATACGCAGCTTAATAGTATTATAGCCATGTTAATTTCTTGACTTTGATAATTGCACAATATTAGAAGCTGGGTGAGGGATATTTGAAAACTGTTATTTTGTAACTTTTTGTTACAAAAAATTTCTCCTTAGTCCTTCAATTTGTGACAGATCTTAATTCTTGTCTTTTATGACCTTGAAACTTTCGATCCACTATTTTGTAGAACACCCCTCAGTTTGAGCTTGCTGATGTTTTCTCATGATTAGAATGAATTCAGACATTTGGAAGAAAAATACCACAGAAATGATTGTGTGTACTCAGTGTATCATATCAAGAGGTTCATGATATCGATATATCTTTTTACTAGTGATGTTAACTTTTAGCACTTGGCCAGGTAATGTCTGCCAGATTTCTCCACTATAAATCTACTCTTTCCCTTTGTATTAAAAAATGTGTGGTGGGGGCCTGCTGAGATGGGAGGATACTTTGAGACTGCAAACATCCTACTTCTAAAATTCTGACCTAACTTTAGCATTCATCAGTAGGTCCTATCTGTGACGTTTTATTACTGTGGTATTTACTTAATAATGACTTTTTTCCCTCTCCTTCTACGTTAATTGGAATGCTATTAAAAACTACAAAACTGTCCCTTCCCATTCATTTCTTCACTCAGTTATTCATATCAGCAAGGATTCATAGATATTTATTCTATGGGTTGAAGTCCAATAAGGCCATTATTTGTTAGCCAAATTTTTTCCACTTTGATCTTTTGGTACTAACTCAGGCTGGCTCCTATGTGACCTTGCAACAACCCATTCTGAGTACTTCCTGAATTTCTGGCACATAAAATGTTCCTACCTCATCCTGACTATGCATAATATTTCTAAGAGATTTCTCTAACCTCTTTTGCATGGCAGGATATTTAAAACTATACTACAAAATGAGAACTATTAGAATAGAGTACCTTAATAAGGGATCTGAGCATCTCTAAGAGATACTCTTCAAAGAGTCATGACAAAACTACCTGTGGAGGAAAATATACTGAATAACTCTTGTAAAGACTATCACAAAAATAAAGCCTTATAGTGCTGTCAACAGAAGTTATTGGGTAGTTTTGCGACATAAAAACTAAAATTTTGTAAGATTCATCTGACAAAGGTAATGGCTGTATTTTCATGGTACCCCAAATAAGAGTAAAAAAAAAAACCACCAGGGGGAGCAGTAGAGATGGTCACAGGTAAAACCTTCAGAACAGTTACGGAAAGCCCCAAATTTTGTAAAAATTACCTTGTGTATAGGCTAGCAGTTTAATATTTATATTCTACACAGATCAGTTTACCAACAGAACAAAGCACCCTACTATTATTGAGAGAATTGAAAAAACGTATTTATGAACTATGGACACTGAGTCATCGTATACATTTGTGCTGTGTCTTTTCTTACAAATGAAAAACTGTCATCCATTTAGGTCTAGATTTTAGCAGTACATCATAATTTTCAAGTCCAAGAGGCAATGCATGCTTCTGTGTGTTTGGACTGTAATTCTCAAACCCTTTAAAAATTAATTATAAAATATGCAAAAGCTAGAAAACAACACCAATAAAAGAATCTTAAGTTGTAATAAAAAATGCTAAAAAGAAATTTTATATCAACTTCAAAAAGTGACTGACATCCAAAACCACATAATTAAATAGGTCGTTCTACAGGTGTTGACAAATGTATATACACCTTTGTAAGCATCACTACAATCAAGATAAAAGCACATTTATTTCCATCATCCCAAAATGTTCCCTTGGACACTTCGCAAGCAATCACAACTCCCTTTCACACAGGGGCTCCAGGCAAGCACTGTATGCTTTGTACAGCTAAATTCTGTCTAGAATTTCATTTAAGTAGGATCATACAGTATGTACTTCTCTACTTATCAAGTTTTTTATATTAATCCAAGTTGTTTGATATGCCAGTAGTTCAGTCCTTTTTATTGCAAGAGTAACACAGTCCACTGTATGGATATACCAAAATTTGTGTATGCATTCATCTGTTCACAGACATTCCTGTTATCTGTTTGGGACTATTTACGAATAAAGCTGCTAAGAATAACCATTTGTAATCTAATGTTTTCATGGAATTGCTGGATTATAGGGTAAGCATACATTAAACTTTCACAAACTGTCAAAAAGTCTTCCCAAGCGGTGTGCCATTTTAACTCCCATCAGCAATGTATGAGAATTCCAGGAGTTCCACATCCTTGTCAATGTGTGGTATTGTCAGTCTTTTTAAGCTCAGCCATTCAAGTCGATGATAGCAGTGTGATTATAGTTTTAATCTGCATCTCTAAGAACTAATAATCTTGAGCATTTTTATGTGATTACTTGAGATTAAAATACCTTCATTTGTGAAATGACTATTCAAATCCTTTATCATCTTTAAAACTAGGTTGTCTTAAAGAGTTCTAAGATTCTCTGTTGAGTAATGCAAATCTTTTTGTCAGTTGTAGGTAATTTCAAGTGTTTTCTCCCAGTCTATAGGCTGCCTTTTCATAGGTGTTGTCTTTTAAAGACTGAACAGTTCACACTTTTTTCCTTTTATGATTCATGTTTCATATGTGCCTATCTTGATGGTGAAGATTTTCTCCTGTTTTCATCTAGAAGTTCCATAGCTTTAGCTTTTATGTTTAAATCTATGACCAATGTTATTTTTTTATATATGGTAAAATTAAAGGTAGAGGTAAATTTTTATTCACTATAGAAATATAGCTATTTTGTTGAAAAAGCTCCCCTTACCATGGTACTTTTGATGCTTTTGTCAAAATTTTAATATGTTGCACACTTTAAAATTATACAATGTTAATGTCAAATATATTTCAGTCAAAATAGACAATATATATGTGGGTCTAGAACCTCTACTCTGTTCCACTGATTTGTCTATCACATGCCAATACTGTTCTTTTTGTTTTATAATAAATACTTAAACTGGGGGGCACTGGTCTCATTATTCTTTTTTCAAAATTGTTCTGCCTCTTCTAAGACTTGCACATTTCCATATGGAATTAAATCAGTTCGCTAGTTTTTATAAAACGCCTGCTGAGAATCTGACTGGAATTGTCTTGAATCTGTAGATGAATCCGAGTAGAACTAATACCTTAACAATACCAAGTCTTCCTATCTATGAATGTGTTATCACTTTCCACTTATTTTAGTCTTAAGTTTCTCTCAGTGATGCTTTATGAAAGTTCAGTGATACCTAAATATTTCATATGCTTTTATCCTACTATAAATGGTATTTTGTTAATTTCACTTTTCAGTTGTTCATTGCAATTATATACAAATTCTACTGGTTTTTGCATATTGTCCTTGTAGCCTATAATCTTGATACTTTCACTTATTTCTAATAACTTAGGATTTACTATATACACAAACATGTCATCTGAGAGTAAAGACAATTTTTCTCTTTCCTTTCCAATATGAATGTACAGTTGGGTCGTGAACAATGCAGTGGATTAAGGGTACTGACCTGCGCAGTCGAAAATCTGTGTATAACTTTTGACTCCCCAAGAACTTAACTACCAATAGCCTACTGTCGACTGGTAGCCTTACTGATTAACAGTCAAGTAACCCATATTTTGCAGGTTGTTTTTACTGTATACTGTATTCTTACAGTAAGTAACCTAGAGAAAAGGAAATGATTTTTCAAATTGTCACAGATCTCCAAAAATTTTTCCAGTATACTTTTTGAAAAAATCTGCATGTAGCTAGACCCATAAAATAAACAACATGTATTTAATTTCTCTTTCTGGATTTAATATATTGTCTAGGACTTCTAGGACAATTCTGACTACAATTGGTCAGAGTGAAAAACTTTTTCCCACAATTTTAGGGATAGCATTCAATCTTTTATAGTTAAGTATTATGTTAGCTGTAGGGTTTTTGTAGTTGCCCTTTATCAGGTTGAGGAAGTTCCCTTTTATTCCTAATTTGCTAAAAGTAATTATTATGAATGAGTACTAAACTTTGTCAAAGACTTTGCCTCATCTACTGAGATTTTTTCTTCTCTTTTACTCTGTCAATACACTGAATTACATTAAAATATTTTTTAGTTAAAATCTTACTCCTGAAATAAACTCTACTTGGTCGTGCTTTATTGTCCATTTTATGTACTACTGAACTTGACTTAGAAATACTTAAGGATTTTGCACACATGTTCATGGTGAGTATTAGTCTACAGTTTTCTCTAAAGTCTTTGGTATTGTTATTGGTGTAGTATCAGCTTCTGCTTTCTGAAGGAATCTGGATTATGACTGATACTTTTTTTATTAATTGTTTTCTAGAACTTACTAGTAAGGTTATCTGGCCTTACAGTTTTCTTTCCAGGAAGATTTTTAAGTATGAATTCAATTTGATTAACAGATATAATGCTACTAAGATTCCCTATTTCCATTTGTTGGTTTTAGATATTTGTTGTTCAAGGAATTACCCATTTAATCTAAGTTGTAAAACTTACTGATATAAAATTGTTCACGTTCCCTTTTTCTCCTTTTAACATCTCTAGAATCTGTAGTGATTTCATTCTTTTGTTACTGTATGTTGGTAACTGTGTTTTCTTTGTTTCTTCTAGAATACTCCTTCAAAATGTGAAAGCTATGTTCCCTGTCTTCCTAGCTTACATAAAATATATGGCTTAAAAGTGATCCATCACATCAGAACTCACTCAGGCAAATGTTACCCAAAAATGTCACACAAAAAAAACCTACACCATTATAACAATCCTAAAAATACATTCTTAGAATTGCTTTCAGAACTCATCAAGCTTCAAAAGAAAATGTCATAAAAAATCCATGTGATGTAAATGACTGGAAGAAATCTTTGAGACAAAGTCAACATGAGGGAACAGACCCTGAGAGCTAAGTTGCTCAGTACTATAAAGCTTGATGACTAAGCTGGGTGACAAGATTTCTTGAAATACTTTGTGATCTAATTTATTGTCCAGTATTAGTTCCACCTGAAGAGTTAACACAGAAGCTTAGGCTAAGAGACACTAAACACTGTTGTTTCTCAACCTGCATTTTTGGGCTATGTGTGTAGAAAGGGAATAATAATAATTTCCCCAACTCTGGATAGATAAAATAAAAATCAAGCTACATATGTTTCTAAAATGTTCTCCAACCTGTCAATTACTGGTTTTCCTGCTGAAAGTATTTTTATTGCTGCTAGTTTTCTCCTTTTGGTTTATCAATATTGCAATTCAAATTCTGGACAATAAGTTATTGAAAAAGCATGTATTTATAAAAGCATGAAAATACCTCCAAGTTTTCTGTTATTAACTACCCTAGCTTAAAGTTGTACTTTTTTGTTTTTTAAACCTAAGTGTATACTGTATAG
Source organism: Manis pentadactyla (assembly GCF_030020395.1). NCBI lineage: Eukaryota > Metazoa > Chordata > Mammalia > Pholidota > Manidae > Manis > Manis pentadactyla. The sequence continues at coordinate 178,232,459 of NC_080020.1, read as the reverse complement.
GTCAATAACATCTTACTCAACAGACATGACTCTCAAAGATTTCCATTATTTATAAGTCAAATCCAACCCCAACCCATTATTATCACATTCTCCAAGTTTTTCTCTTATTTTCTGTCCCTGCATTATGTTACATTTAAATACATTAGTTGCACTTTAGCTTTGTACCACTTCCCCAAAATATGGTATTTTCACAAAAGAATGAACTATTCAAGAATCTTCTTCCATCTTCACAGCACCAATTATTTAAAATATATTCACGGTTGTTCCAGAGGTCAATCTAGTTATCATCAACAATGTCAAATGCATTCCCAGTCTCTCCACTTTTTTTTTTACTGATTTGCCTTATATCTTAACATTAAGAAATTCCAGCACACAATTTATGTTTAACAGCTTTTACGAAAATTTCTTCTTGACATTCTTCAGAGACAATTCTGACTTCTTGTTCTAATTCCACACAACTGCTTTCTAGGTGCATGGCATAGTTGTTACCCTGGGATTTTCACTGGTGTCTCAGAGATTTAGTTTCTTGGATCTCATTTCATCTTTCTTTAACTTCTATTTCGTTTTTTTGGACACATATTCAAGAACTTGTGAAAGGTAAATTTCCCAAGTCCTTAAATTTCTGGAAATGTCTTTAATTTGATCTCATACCTGAATAATCATTTTAGCTGGTATCAAGTTATCGATTTAGGAACTCCAAACTTTGAATCAATTGTTCCACTACTTTCTAATGCCTACTGTTGCTGCTAAGAAATCTAATGCCAGCAGACTTCTATTCTGTTTAGGCAACATTTCCCCCTGTATAACAGCTTTTAGGGTTTTGTTATTAATTCTTGGAATTTTAAAATTACAAAACAAGTTAACACTAAATGTAGATCTTTTTTCACCTAACCTTCTTGGCAATCAGAATGCTCTTCCAATCAGGAGACTCATTTTTTCAAGTGAAGGAAATCTCCTAGTATGTTCACTTCTATTTTATCTAATACATCTCCTGTATTTGTTCCTCAATTCCTTCTTTTCTTGCATATTTTTCCTTTTTATCTCTTGCTCTAAAATTCTGAGGGAGGTCCAAGAATTTATACTTTTGCTAAATGTTTAGCTAGGCTTTTTAAACCAGCTGAACTAATTGATGTCTACATACCAGCTACAAATTATTCAAATTTGTGATAGACTACCATATTACTACATGTCATAGACCTCATTGGTGAAACTGTTTTATAAGTTTTATAAGTCTTCTAAAACATACAAATTTGTAAGTGCTGCCATGATACCAAAATTTGACAGTATGGATGAAGAAAACAAAGCTAGCACTTCACTTTTCTTAAGACTACTTGCCTAAAAACCTAAAATATCAGGATATAGTAGACAACCCAGGGATTAAAAATAAATAAATAAACATAAATACCATAACAGTAGAACAAGGTAACAACTCAGCTTAGATGTTCAAGTTCATGCACTATATCTTAAGACAATGTTTCATCCCTCTATTCATTACTCAGCTCTAAAGCTTTACTGAAAAAAAGCAGAACATAGGTAATTCTCAATGGACTAGGTGAAATAAATTAGACTTCAGTCTCACTAAATTATTAAGTAAATGATAAATCATGGCTGGTAGATTATTTTAGAAGTATGAACGATGATATATATTTATGAAGATTTTAATCTAAAGTAAGAAATACAAAAGTCAATTTCAAAGCCAATGACAAATTTATTATTTTTTATAATAAAGGACATTTTAGTAATAAAATGTTTTAAAATATTTATACTTCTTCACATTCTGAATTTTTATTGATATTAGAAAGGTTTCCTCCAAAGTTTTCTGAGATGATGAATAAAGGTTTGGGAGTTAAACCAGAAATTAATCTTTAGAACACACATTACTACTTAAAATTGGAAGTAAATTAAGCTAGCCATATAAGAAACAAAGGAATGCAGAAATGGAGGAAATCAAATTAACTTTGGATTAACTTTTCTCTTAAAAAGTTTTCTTTTCTCACAACAAAGAGAAACCCTACTTTAAGAAGAAGAAGAATATGTAAACCTCCCTGAGACAACCTGATTGAGGGCAGAAATTACTAGCACAAAGACAGTATCACTGTATTTTCAAGTCACCTATAAATTTTCAAACAAGGAACAAAATTGCTAGAATATGACTGTTCACTCAAAATTAGAGCAGGGTCCTAAAAAATGGCTTAAGATGTTGTCTATAGATAGCTCATTATGCAAAAGTAAACACTCCTTCAGAGTCTGCTAAACTCTTCTTAGGTCACCTTTTACAGAAAGAAAATTGAGAAATCTTTTTTGATAAAAGACTTACTAGTCTTTCATCTACATCCAATATACAAAGTGGACTGTGTTTACCAACTTTATCAGAACCATTCAGAATTATACGGGTTTTATCAACAGTAAAAATTAATCAAATCTGGTTTTCCACTCATACTTTCAACTTTCTAAAGTAGTACCTTGTACTCACAGCCACTTTTCCAAGTTATCATGACAAGATATATGAAAGGTCTCAAATCTGAGCAAATTACCCCAACAGAGTATACATTTCCTAGTCCAGAGAGGCTGGCTTAACAGACAGAAACAAAGTCACAACAGCCTAAAAAAATTTAAGTCAGTAAAAAGTGAATACTGAATTGAGAGACAAGAAAAATCAGAGAATAACTATGTCTTAGATAAACCCAGTTTTGCCTAAAATCATTCATGCAAACATAATATTAATCCTGTATTTACTGTAAGAGAAGATTATACTGTTGTGACTCTGGATATGACTCTGGAGCATGACTACCTGAGATCAAATTATATATGGCTTTGTTATTTTATCTGCTGTTGTGTGACCTTAAACTTGTTACTATAAAGGTCTCTGTGTCTCTGTTTTCCCATTTATACAATGAGGAAAATAGTAATACCTCTTTCAAGAGGCTATTGTGAGGATTAAAAAGGTTAATATATGTGAAGTGCTTAGAATACTGCCTGGCATGTGTTACATGCCATGAGAGTTATTTATTGTTTTTATTTATGGAAACAGATGGGGTGACTGGTTAACTACTGGGTTTTCCTAAAGGTGCAGCCTGTAAAATTACCCAATTAACTGTCTATATAGTTCAGCTCTGAGTTCTTACTAGCTTATTCAGTCAACAGATACTTATTCAACACCTGCTTTATGCCAGACATTATACTTAGGCTTCTAATGTCAATGCCTCAACTCTTTTATTGGTGAAAATTAGCTTAAACAGCCTCTTATTATTATTAAAAGCTTGCTGGGATGCATGCCATACTTGACTATAATTAAATAGTTATTTCTCCTTGATATTGCTCTAAGTCACTTCCCTCTCCATTTTTCCATTCATTAAAAAAAAATTAAAACTTATGAAGGAAAATTTCAAATACATACAAAATTTGAGAGACTAGTATAATGAATCTCATATACCTATCGTCCAGCTTTAATCATTAACATATGAGGAATCTTATTTTATTTATATATCCACTTTGATTATCTTAGAACAAATCCCAGTATCTAAGATACTTTTTAAAAATCACATTATTACACCTAAAAATTGATAATTACTAATTCTCTCCTATCAGATAAGTACTCAAGGTTCCCCAAATGTCACAACTTTGAATGCATCATATTTATTAAATTAAGCAATATACCAATACAATAAATAAACCTTAATAAAAAGTTTCAAGTAGGTGGGGCGGAAGATGGCGGCGTGAGTAGAGCAGCGGAAATCTCCTCCCAAAACAACATATATCTATGAAAATATAACAAAGACAACCCTTCCTAGAATAAAGACCAGAGGACACAGGACAATATCCAGACCACATCCACACCTGAGAGAACCCAGCGCCTCGCGAAGGGGGTAAGATACAAGCCCCGGCCCCGCGGGAGCCGAGCGCCCCTCCCCCCAGCTCCCGGCGGGAGAAGAGCAGGCAGAGCGGAAGGGAGACGGAGCCCAGGGCTGCCGAACACCCAGCCCCAGCCATCCGGGCCAGAGTGCAGGGCCCTCGATACTGGGAAAACAGGGCAGCAAGAACAGTGAGCAGGCACTGGAGGCTGGGCGACAGAGGACATAAGAAAAGCGCGCGACCATTTTTTTTTTTTGCTTTTTTGCTGCTTTGTTTTGGCGAGCGCTTTTTGGAAGTCTTAAAGGGACAGGGACCCCAATATTAGGGAAACAGGGCAGAAAGACCGGTGAGCAGAGGCCTGAGGCTGGCACCGGAGAATAAAGAAAAACGAACGACCACCTTTTTTTTTTAATTAAAAAAATTTTTTTTTTTTTTTAATTAAAAAAATTTTTTTTCTTGTTTTTTTTTGTGGTCGTTGTTTTGTTTTGGCGGGTGCTTTTTGGAAGTCTTAAAGGGGCAGGGCGGGCCACTTAATCCAGAGGTAGGGAATCCGGGATCTCTGGGCACCCTAACCCCTGGGCTGCAGGGAGCAGGGAGGCCCCTTACGGAGATAAATAGCCTCCCAGCAGCTCCTGCTCCAACGCGACTCCACCATTTTGGAGTAGCTGCCCGAGCCAGGCCACGCCCACAGCAACAGCGGAGATTAACTCCATAGCAGCCGGGCAGGAAGCAGAAACCCTGTCTGCGCGCAGCTGCGCAGCACAAGCCACTAGAGGCCGCTGTTCTCCCAGGAGAGGAGGGCCACAAACCAACAAGAAAGGAAGTCCTTCCAGCCGTCACTCGTCCCAGTTCTGCAGACTATTCCTATCACCATGAAAAGGCAAAGCTACAGGCAGACAAAGATCACAGAGACAACACCAGAGAAGGAGACAGACCTAACCAGTCTTCCTGACAAAGAATTCAAAATAAGAATCATAAACATGCTGACAGAGATGCAGAGAAATACGCAAGAAAAATGGGATGAAGTCCGGAAAGAGATCACAGATGCCAGAAAGGAGATCGCAGAAATGAAACAAACTCTGGAAGGGTTTATAAGCAGAATGGATAGAATGCAAGAGGCCATTGATGGAATTGAAATCAGAGAACAGGAACGCATAGAAGCTGACATAGAGAGAGACAAAAGGATCTCCAGGAATGAAACAATATTAAGAGAACTGTGTGACCAATCTAAAAGGAGCAATATCCGTATTATAGGGGTCCCAGAAGAAGAAGAGAGAGGCAAAGAGATGGAAAGTATCTTAGAAGAAATAATTGCTGAAAACTTCCCCACACTGGGGGAGGAAGTAATCAAACAGACCACGGAAATACACAGAACCCCGAACAGAAAGGATCCAAGAAGGGCAACACCAAGACACATAATAATTAAAATGGCAAAGATCAAGGACAAGGAAAGAGTGTTAAAGGCAGCTAGAGAGAAAAAGGTCACCTATAAAGGGAAACCCATCAGGCTAACGTCAGATTTCTCAACAGAAACCCTACAGGCCAGAAGAGAATGGCATGATATATTTAATACAATGAAACAGAAGGGCCTTGAACCAAGGATACTGTATCCAGCACGACTATCATTCAAATATGACGGTGGGATTAAACAATTCCCAGACAAACAAAAGCTGAGGGAATTTGCTTTCCACAAACCACCTCTACAGAACATCTTACAGGGACTGCTCTAGATGGGAGCACTCCTAGAAAGAGCACAGCACAAAACACCCAACATATGAAGAATCGAGGAGGAGGAACAAGAAGGGAGAGAAGAAAAGAATCTCCAGACAGTGTATATAACAGCTCAATAAGCGAGCTAAGTTAGGCAGTAAGATACTAAAGAGGCTAACCTTGAACCTTTGGTAACCACGAATTTAAAGCCTGCAATGGCAATAAGTACATATCTTTCAATAGTCACCCTAAATGTTAATGGGTTGAATGCACCAATCAAAAGACACAGAGTAACAGAATGGATAAAAAAGCAAGACCCATCTATATGCTGCTTACAAGAAACTCACCTCAAACCCAAAGACATGTACAGACTAAAAGTCAAGGGATGGAAAAACATATTTCAAGCAAACAACAGTGAGAAGAAAGCAGGGGTTGCAGTACTAATATCAGACAAAATAGACTTCAAAACAAAGAAAGTAACAAGAGATAAAGAAGGACACTACATAATGATAAAGGGCTCAGTCAAACAAGAGGATATAACCATTCTAAATATATATGCACCCAACACAGGAGCACCAGCATATGTGAAACAAATACTAACAGAACTAAAGGGGGATATAGACTGCAATGCATTCATTCTAGGAGACTTCAACACACCACTCACCCCAAAGGATAGATCCACTGGGCAGAAAATAAGTAAGGACACGGAAGCACTGAACAACACAGTAGAGCAGATGGACCTAATAGACATCTATAGAACTCTACATCCAAAAGCAGCGGGATATACATTCTTCTCAAGTGCACATGGAACATTCTCCAGAATAGACCACATACTAGGCCACAAAAAGAGCCTCAGAAAATTCCAAAAGATTGAAATCCTACCAACCAACTTTTCAGACCACAAAGGCATAAAACTAGAAATAAACTGTACAAAGAAAGCAAAGAGGCTCACAAACACATGGAGGCTCAACAACACGCTCCTAAATAATCAATGGATCAATGACCAAATCAAAATGGAGATCCAGCAATATATGGAAACAAATGACAACAACAACACTAAGCCCCAACTTCTGTGGGACACAGCAAAAGCAGTCTTAAGAGGAAAGTATATAGCAATCCAAGCATATTTAAAAAAGGAAGAGCAATCCCAAATGAATGGTCTAATGTCACAATTATCGAAATTGGAAAAAGAAGAACAGATGAGGCCTAAGGTCAGCAGAAGGAGGGACATAATAAAGATCAGAGAAGAAATAAATAAAATTGAGAAGAATAAAACAATAGCAAAAATCAATGAAACCAAGAGCTGGTTCTTCGAGAAAATAAACAAAATAGATAAGCCTCTAGCCAGACTTATTAAGAAGAAAAGAGAGTCAACACAAATCAACAGTATCAGAAACGAGAAAGGAAAAATCACGACGGACCCCACGGAAATGCAAAGAATTATTGGAGAATACTATGAAAACCTATATGCTAACAAGCTGGGAAACCTAGGAGAAATGGACAACTTCCTAGAAAAATATAACCTTCCAAGATTGACCCAGGAAGAAACAGAAAATCTAAACAGACCAATTACCAGCAACGAAATTGAAGAGGTAATCAAAAAACTACCAAAGAACAAAACCCCCGGGCCAGATGGATTTACCTCGGAATTTTATCAGACATACAGGGAAGACATAATACCCATTCTCCTTAAAGTTTTCCAAAAAATAGAGGAGGAGGGGATACTCCCAAACTCATTCTATGAAGCTAACATCACCCTAATACCAAAACCAGGCAAAGACCCCACCAAAAAAGAAAACTACAGACCAATATCCCTGATGAACGTAGATGCAAAAATACTCAACAAAATATTAGCAAACCGAATTCAAAAATACATCAAAAGGATCATACACCATGACCAAGTGGGATTCATTCCAGGGATGCAAGGATGGTACAACATTCGAAAGTCCATCAACATCATCCACCACATCAACAAAAAGAAAGACAAAAACCACATGATCATCTCCATAGATGCTGAAAAAGCATTTGACAAAGTTCAACATCCATTCATGTTAAAAACTCTCAGCAAAATGGGAATAGAGGGCAACTACCTCAACATAATAAAGGCCATCTATGATAAACCCACAGCCAACATTATATTGAACAGCGAGAAGCTGAAAGCATTTCCTCTGAGATCGGGAACTAGACAGGGATGCCCACTCTCTCCACTGTTATTTAACATAGTACTGGAGGTCCTAGCCACGGCAATCAGACAAAATAAAGAAATACAAGGAATCCAGATTGGTAAAGAAGAAGTTAAACTGTCACTATTTGCAGATGACATGATACTGTACATAAAAAACCCTAAAGACTCCACCCCAAAACTACTAGAACTGATATCGGAATACAGCAAAGTTGCAGGATACAAAATCAACACACAGAAATCTGTGGCTTTCCTATATACTAACAATGAACCAACAGAGAGAGAAATCAGGAAAACAACTCCATTCACAATTGCATCAAAAAAAATAAAATACCTAGGAATAAACCTAACCAAAGAAGTGAAAGACTTATACTCTGAAAACTACAAGTCACTCTTAAGAGAAATTAAAGGGGACACTAACAGATGGAAACTCATCCCATGCTCGTGGCTAGGAAGAATTAATATCGTTAAAATGGCCATCCTGCCCAAAGCAATATACAGATTTGATGCAATCCCTATGAAACTACCAGCAACATTCTTCAATGAACTGGAACAAATAATTCAAAAATTCATATGGAAACACCAAAGACCCCGAATAGCCAAAGCAATCCTGAGAAAGAAGAATAAAGTAGGGGGGATCTCACTCCCCAACTTCAAGCTCTACTATAAAGCCATAGTAATCAAGACAATTTGGTACTGGCACAAGAGCAGAGCCACAGACCAATGGAACAGACTAGAGAATCCAGACATTAACCCAGACATATATGGTCAATTAATATTTGATAAAGGAGCCATGGACATACAATGGCGAAATGACAGTCTCTTCAACAGGTGGTGCTGGCAAAACTGGACAGCTACATGTAGGAGAATGAAACTGGACCATTGTCTAACCCCATATACAAAAGTAAACTCAAAATGGATCAAAGACCTGAATGTAAGCCATGAAACCATTAAAATCCTGGAAGAAAACATAGGCGAAAACCTCTTAGACATAAACATGAGTGACCTCTTCTTGAACATATCTCCCCGGGCAAGGAAAACAACAGCAAAAATGAGTAAGTGGGACTATATTAAGCTGAAAAGCTTCTGTACAGCAAAAGACACCATCAATAGAACAAGAAGGATCCCTACAGTATGGGAGAATATATTTGAAAATGACACATCCGATAAAGGCTTGACGTCCAGAATATATAAGGAGCTCACACGCCTCAACAAACAAAAAACAAATAACCCAATTAAAAAATGGGCAGAGGAACTGAACAGACAGTTCTCCAAAAAAGAAATACAGATGGCCAACAGACACATGAAAAGATGCTCCACATCGCTAATTATCAGAGAAATGCAAATTAAAACTACAATGAGGTATCACCTCACACCAGTAAGGATGGCTGCCATCCAAAAGACAAACAACAACAAATGTTGGCGAGGCTGTGGAGAAAGGGGAACCCTCCTACACTGCTGGTGGGAATGTAAGTTAGTTCAACCATTGTGGAAAGCAGTATGGAGGTACATCAAAATGCTCAAAACAGACTTACCATTTGACCCAGGAATTGCACTCCTAGGAATTTACCCTAAGAATGCAGCAATCAAGTTTGAGAAAGACAGATGCACCCCTATGTTTATTGCAGCACTATTTACAATAGCCAAGAATTGGAAGCAACCTAAATGTCCATCAATAGATGAATGGATAAAGAAGATGTGGTACATATACACAATGGAATACTACTCAGCTATAAGAAAAGGGCAAATCCAATCATTTGCAGCAACATGGATGGAGCTGGAGGGTATTATGCTCAGTGAAACAAGCCAAGCGGAGAAAGAGAAATACCAAATGATTTCACTTATCTGTGGAATATAAGAACAAAGGAAAAACTGAAGGAACAAAACAGCAGCAGAATCACAGAACTCAAGAATGGACTAACAGGTACCAAAGGGAAAGGGACTGGGGAGGATGGGTGGGTAGGGAGGGATAAGGGGGGGAGAAGTAGGGGGGTATTAAGATTAACATGCATGGGGGGGTAGGAGAAAAGGGAGGGCTGTACAACACAGAGAAGGCAAGTAGTGATTCTACAACATTTTGCTATGCTGATGGACAGTGACTGTAAAGGGGTTTATAGGGGAGACCTGGTATAGGGGAGAGCCTAGTAAACATAATATTCGTCATGTAAGTGAAGATTAGTGATAGCAAAAAAAAAAAAAAAAAAAAAAAAAAAGGGCAGTTCCTGTGTGGTAACCTCCAACGAGTTCTACACAAGGGTATAAAGGGCATATAAAAGTGTAGGCAAAGGGTCTGTTTGTGTTTATACAGAGGATCAAAGCCTAATTGGGCTACCCCGAAAATGAACTAAGATATGATATGAAAAAGAACTTCCAACATCTGCACCCTCTGGAAGACTCATGCCAGAAGATGATCATCAAAAAACCCCAACAAAGATCCACGCACTGCTACAGCTGTAGATGCACTCATCCCACCAGTTCCTGGACCTGCCATGGGAATGAGGAAGGAGATATCTAAGCTGGCCTGTGCATACAGTAAAACAACAAAATTGGACTGGATCTATACTGTTTGAACTCAACCAAGAATTTGGAGAAGTGCAAATTGTAGCGCTCCAAAGTCTTACAACTACAAACTGTTTATTGTTAAAAGAACATATGGCATGTGAACAGTCCCCAGGAATGGGTTGTTTTAATTTGTCTGATTTCTCTCAGACTGTTCAAGTTCATTTGGACAATATCCACCATATCATAGATAAGTTTTCACAAATGCCTAAGGTGCCTAAATGGTTTTCTTGGTTTCACTGCAGATGGCTGGTAATTACAGATATGCTTTGGTTATGTAACTATACTCCTATTATGTTAATGTGTGTGTGCAATTTAAGTAGTAGCTTAAAACCTATACATGCTGAAGTTACTCTACAAGAAGATATATCAAAGAAATAATCAATCTTCCCATGTTTTCTTCCGCCTGCTACTTCTATAGCTTTTCTTCTTCCTTCCTAATTACAACCCTTAAATAGAATTCGTGCCTCATATCAAATTTACCGAGTATCATAATTCTTCCAAGTGGTAAAGATACCTCAAGACAAATGCTGGGCATAGAAGCCACAGGGCATAAATATGCAAAGAAGTAAAAAGCTAACTTTTTCAAACAATAAGGCTTCTCTCTCACTTACCAACTTCACATTTCCCTGTATGGCCCCGGAAGATGACTGGTTAGCCAGAGACGGGTAAGATTCCTCAAGGGAGGAACAACCTAAGACAGGCACAGTCGCAGGGGGGCCATCAGGTGAGAAATTGGGGATCAACAGAGGTGAGGCTTAGAACCTCACCCCCCCGTTCTGAGAGAAATCTTCTGCATACGTGGATGTTTTATTGCCCTGGTCTAGCTTGGATTAACACATAGTCTACAGGCACACACCTGATCATCTACATGTGCTCTCTTACAACACTAAACTATGTTTTCTACCTTTATCTTGTATCTACCTACCACTTCAGCATTTTATTAAAAATAATAATAATAAAGAGAGAAATGTGGTATCCACATATAAATCAAGTATAAAAACCAAATCAGTATTCATATTTGAACTGACTGTTTATAGTTCATAATGTATGAGCAAAACCGAAAGTTTCTGTGATGACTGCCCTTGTACTGTTCACTATGTAACTTATTCATTATGTAAGAATTTGTTCTACATGTAAAAACTTGTTTGTTATGCCTCAGAAGATTGGAGACTGACAAAAATTAGGCTTGGGGTAGAATAATGATTGTGCATTGAGCATTGACTCCCCTATACAGAATTTTATTGTCGTTAACAACCATTTGATCAATAAATAAGAGAGATGCCCTCACAAAAAAAAAAAAAAAAAAAAAAAAAAAGGACAGACTTCCAATGGTAAAATAAATTAGTAACCGGGATGTAATGTATAGCATAAGGAATATAGTCAAGATATTGTAACAGCCTGGTAGGGTGATAGCTGGAACCTAGAATTATGTATATAAATGTTCTACCACTCTGTTGTACACTTGAAACTCATGTAATGTAATACTGTGTGTCAACTACCCTTCAATAAAAAATAATTATTAAAAAAAAAAAAAAAAAAAAAAAAAAGCCAACAGCACAAAGACAGATTCTACCCACAATGGAGATGAATATGAGGTCATGTGTATCAAAGTACTTGCTTCATGAATGATTCAGCCCCACACAAACAGGAATTACTATTGTAATTATCTCATAAAAGCAGGAAGCATCATTGTATCATATGCACAAATAAATGATTAGCATGTAAAAAAAAAAAAAAAAAAAAAAAAAAAAAAGTTTCAAGTAGAGTAATGGGAAATGAAAGACAGATGCTTGCAGGCCAAGAAATTAGCAGAAATAAGGAAACAGATTGTATATGCTTTGAGAAGCTCAATATGAGAAAGAGCAGAGAAAAATTGGGAGGTACTTGCAGGATCAGGATCAGAGGGGAGTTGATTAGGTTTGTAGACTGAAGAGGTATGGAGAAGCTGAAGTCAGGAAAAACTAACCAAATAAAGTCCTAGAGATGAGATAAAAGTGCAAGTGAAGAGGCTGGCCTTGTATATGGAAGGTGTAACATCCAAGCTCTGAGGATGAAGGGAAGGAGTTAGTTAAGCATGAGTATGGGAATTGAAAAGTGTGTGTGTGGCAGGCAGAGATGGAAGATGGAAGGCAGTAAAGAGGTAATGATGTTAATACTTAAAATGTTCTCTGTTTTCTTAAGAATTAGGAGACAAAACCACTGATTAAAAGCAGGGTATTGGGAAGGATTATGCAGGGCGTTTGGATAGAATGTTGAAGATCTGGATGGAATTTAAGGAGACTGAAAGACACAAATGACCAGACAAGAGAAAGAATTAATCAGCACTCAAATTTTACACAGCTTTCAAAAACAATTTCAAATATCACCCCTTCCATGAACCTTTCCTTAATTTCCTTAACCAAAGGTAAATTTCCCTCCATGGAACCTTTGTTCTTATTTCTTGTAATGATTTACTTCCACTGTAATAATTTATGCATTTCTCTTTTTTCCATTAGCTAGACTGTAAGCACTTTGTGGGTGCATACTTATCTTTCACAGGGCATAAGACAAAACCATACAACATATAATTTAGTATCTTATTACCTTTTTAAATAGCAGCACAATTTAAATACTAAAAGAACAGAATGACTACTTAAAGAATTAAGGGGACCAGTAAAGGCTGAGACAATTTGTGTAAGGCCTCACCAAGAACACAGTATCAGGCTGGGCCTTGAAAAGATGAGAAGCAATGCCAGGATTTTAACTTGAACAGAGAAGTATAAATAGTGAAGTATAAATATGATGACAGCTGTTTACATAATACTAATGCTCCTCCAATTAGGAGGTTTTGTAGATGAGAAAAAAAATTACTATACTATGTGGGTGGGGAAAGAAGTGACAGTTTTGATTTAAGTTCAGTTTGGGAAAATTCAACCAAATCACATATAAAATCTGACAAAAGTATATTATATTTTAGTCAACCAAGTAGGGAACAGAGAAAAAACATACACTGGGTAACAGAAGAATTCAGATAGATTCACAGCTGGTTGGTCACTGACAAGTACAGATCTTTAGTGGCAAGGTTCAACAGATTCATCAAAGCATAGATGAAATCATAGCAAAGACGACTTACTAAATGCTGAAAATAAAATTGAAAGGGACAGCTTTAACAGTGCATGAAATATATTTCAAATATTCACCACACATTTATAAAAGCTTGGGCTTTTTCCATTCTGGATGTACAGAAGGGAACATCCATCTCACCTTTTGCCCTGGTACATTTTTCTTTACAACCAAGTAAATGACTCTTGGTCCCAGATTTAATAGGAGAGTAGAAGAACTTGGAAAGTACTCCCTCAAGACCTCTTGTTCCTGACTTCCTAGTACCTTATACCTACCAATTGTACTCCCAACAGCCAATCCCAACTCTATTTGTGACCTGAGGCCTAGCTAATTACAGACTTCCACACCTCCTTCCTCCCACTAGCGAATGGATGAATAATTTTGTCACATGTTCAAACTGAACAGTAAGTGGCAAGGCACAATTTTGAGTGAAATCCTTTCAATTCTAAAAAAACTATAAAACTAACACATTAATTTTGCCATAGACAAGAATTACAGATTTAGATAGCCCAGAACAACAGTCTGCAAGTACTCTATCTTGACCATATTTCACATAGGTTAGACAGTAGCAGGAGTGACAGTTCTCAAATCCAGAAGACTGCTACAGTCTATAACAGGGTTCACAACTTTTTCTGGAAAAGGCCATACAGTAAATATTTCAGGTTTTGTGGACCATATGGTCACTGTTGCAACTACCCAATTCTGCCACTGTAGCATGAAACAGCCATAGACAATATGTAAATAAATGGGCTTGGCTCTTCCAATAAAACTATTAATACCAACCCCTCAAGAGTCATAACTAGGTTTGGTTTTAGTCAATTCTAACAATATGCTGATTGAAACATTTTATCTTCATGTTTAAAAGAGAAGCATATCTACCTATGATCATAATTATATAAAAAATTCATAAAAGGAACGCTGAGAGGAAACAATGAAAGAAAATTTAAATAGTAGTTGGGATGACAGAACCATGGGTAAGAGTATCACTGTTTTCTAAAAGCTTAAAAAACTACGTGAGTTAAAAAATGGAAGGTAAACGAAATAATAAACAAGGAATTTCTGCTTAACGGTAATTGCTATGAACAAAATTAACAGGGTACAACCCATGACAGAGAATCTGAGAACACAGAGAGAGAGAGAGAGGACATCTTTAAAGAGGTAACATTTACACTGAGAGAAAAGACAGCAGTCAAGAGCTGATAGAAGAGCATTCTATCCAGAGCTCATTTGTAAGTTAGTGAATGAAAGAAACTGACAAGTATTTTAAAGAAAGGAGACTAATGAAACATAATGAGCAACTAGGGAAGTGGTTTTAACTGGACAAAAATAACACCTCATTGCAACCTAGGAAGTCTCCAAACAAGGCAGGACCAGCTTCATGAAACAGGGATGGAGAGGGCAAGGAAGGTTCAGAATGGTTTGGGAGCCTGGGAACCTCATAATGGTATCTACATTCACCAAAGGTCTCCATTCAGATTCTCAGAATCTCCCTCTTTCTCAATTACTGTCCTTCCTTCCACACAAGAGACTTTACCATTTTTATTTAAGCTCCTTGGCCTTCTGACTGAGCTTTGAACCAACAATCTCTAATGTTGTCATTTTCTTTATTTCTCCAATACAGTCAGAAAGAACCACACTTCTTACACTCTCCACCTCCCTAGAAAGATCTTCTGCAATGGCTACTTGGTCTAGTTTTGCCTTCAATAAGCACTTTATTTTATGTAATCACAATACAAATAAGTTAACTATATACTTGAAACTTTGTTAATCTGGAAAACTTCTGTTTGGTTAAGCCACTGAGATCTGAGGGTTGATTTTTAACTACAGAATAGTGCAGTAAAAGTATAAATAACTATACTAATATTAAATAAATACAAAATATTTCCCTTCTCTGATAACTTAAAAAAACTAAGTCGAATTCACTATCCATTTTAAATAGCTAAGGGCAACTTTGTTATCCCAATTTATAGAGGTGTATGATATATATACATACATATATAGAGATGTGTAAATAAAAGAAATTCTTGATAACAAGAGTATCCGACTTACAGTGTGAGCACATTTCCAAAGGATAACTTGCCTCATTTCCCTGGAGAGAGAGAAAAAAAATTAGTCACAAAATTGGCACCAACTTCCTTAGAAAGTTAAACAAGTATTTTGAGTCACAAAAAATAGGGAAATAAGCCAAAAGCTAGTATGTCTACATCTACTAAATAATGTATTTTGATAAGAAAAATATACAGTATGATAGAATGAGCTCTTGAATCAAACAGGCCTAAACTGTGGCTCTGCCACTTAAGACTTATCAAATATTTTATTAAAATTTAATTTAAGCATTTTCAATACCCTAAATATGTTGTATACCAAATTTTAATACACCAGGGACTGTCAATGCTCTAACGTGTCCTGCTGGGTAAACATATTTTGAGGTAGAGACCAGAATAAATCTTCTCTTGCCATCTCTATTTTAATTGAAGAGTTTCCTGAGACTACAAAATGTTAAAAACTTTTTTTTGCCTGCACTGAAACAGAATTTTCTATATATCATGCAATGAAAATAAAAGTATTAATAGGAAGGTGGATCAAATGTATGACAAACAATTCAAAGTTTTCATGAGAAACCTTATCTCATGGACAGACTAAATAAATATACTTTACCTCAACTCCTAATTTATAAAAATATAATACCAACACTAGGATTCCCTAAGAAATTTATTTAGAGAAAAAATTGCTTTAAAAAACCTACAGACCTGGCCCGATACCTACAGTTAGTAATTCTTGATGACTGAGCCCAGGGAAGTCAAATAACTGGTGAAGATCATACCACTTGACTAGTAGTGGAACTAGAAGTAGTTCTAAATCTAAGACACTAAAAAATTCCAAGTAACAGATTCACATGAGCTAAAACTCATGAAGATCTTTTAAAAAGTTTACAACATACAAAGAAATGTAAACTGAGTTTTTAAAGTTTGGCAATAAAATTGAGTATCATACATCCTGTTTTCCATTTACCTAATCTTGACCTTTCCATTACCTAATCTACCAATACGTGTATAACAGGATTAACATTAGAATATTTGAATATACTTTTATATTCTGAGAAGTTATTGAATAGAGCCTGAAAAACCATTTTGTATGGCTGGCTGGATTTTGAACTCCTAAAAGCATTTCTTATTCTACATAAACTTAAAGTCAAAGTAAATTAGCATCTTCAATTCTTATCATGTCAGCAATAATTACTCTCTTTTACTCAAACTATAGCAATTTTCCAGAACTGGTTAATTTAACTCCAGGTCACTTTAAATATCAAATATATATAAAAGACAGAAGAATTAGTAAACATTAATAAAACTTGACATTATTAATGAGCAAAGATGGAGTTTTGCTTATTTTGCACATTACTTCATCTTAAGATTCTTACAATGATTCCTTTAATGGCCTCACATATTCTTAACGTGCCTAAATTTAAAAAGTACATTTAAAAAAAGTCTTGTTCCACACTACCTTAAAATGAAATATGTCTCTTCTGAGGCTCAAAAGAGTATTAAGGGCACTTTGGATTGTCATTGGTGAGGAATTTTTTACCAATTAACAACTGTTTTTTAAGCTAAAAACTTTTTTTTGCCTGCACTGAAATAGAATTTTCTATATATCGTGCCATACTAAATGGTTTTTCAGGCTCTATTCAGTAACTTCTCAGGATATAAAAGTATATTCAAATATTCTAATGTTATATAGAAGGGCAGTAGTTGTAGTACTTTCAGAAAGGACTTTGAAAGCAGGTCCTTATTTCTCCAACCCACTAACTAGTGTTATCAATTCTCTGTAATGATAGCATCCATCCTTTACCTGTTAATCACTCCCTGCTAGTCAGCATGCACAAGACACAAGGACCAGCTCAAACTAGGATTCGTCAAGGCTTTTCCAACAACACTGAAGGCCTCATCTCTTTCCTAAACATAGAATCCATATGCCCAAATGGTTATTTCAACCTCAACCTGTTTAATTTTGTACCCAGCAAAAATATCTTTCAAATGTTAAGGCAAAATGCTTTTTCCAGGTAGCCAAAAACTAAAAGAATTAGGCTCCACAAAAGAACAAAGCAAAAACTGAAGGAACGAAACAGAAGCAGACTCACAGAACCCAAGAATGGACTAACAGTTGCCAAAGGGAAAGGGACTGGGTAGGTGGAGGGGTGTGGGAAGGGAAGAAGAAGGGGAGTAAGGGACATTACGATTAGCACATATGATGTAGGGGGGGGGTGCACAGGGAAGGCAGTATGGCACAGAGATGACAAGTAGTGATGCTATAGCATCTTACTACGCTGATGGACAGTGACTGTAATGGGGTATGTGGTGGGGACTTGATAATGGGGGGTATCTAGTAACCACAATGTTGCTCATGTAACTGTATATTAATGATACCAAAAAAAGAAAAAAGAGGCTCCATACACATGCACCACAAGAAACATCACAAGAAAATCAGCATTAGAAAAATGGTATTCGATAGAAATTTGGATCTAGGCCAAGGAATGAAGATTACTAGAAATGGTAAATATGTAGGTAGATACAGAATAAATTTTTTTCTCATTTTTAAGTGTCTTTAAAACATAACTAAACAAAAACATAACAAGATATTATAGTGTATATAATACATACAAGTAAAATGTGTGACAACAGCAGCACAAGTGTGAGACAGAAAAATGAATGTATATTATCAAGATCTTCCACTATGAAAGAAAATTACAACTATTTGAAAGTAGAGCATGATGTTAAAGATGTGTACTGTAAACCCTACAACAACCACTTTATAATAAAAAGATAAATATTTTAAAGAATATTTAACCCAAAGGAAGGCAGATAATCAGAAAGAAAGAACAAAACCAAATGAGAAAAAAATAGAAATACGAAGATGGCAGATTTAAATCCAAACATCTAGAGGATTATGTTAAGTATAAACAGCCTAGTAACTCCAATTAAAAAAAGATGGAACTACAAACTATCTACAAGCCTACCCTCAAAATAGGTTACAGGTAAGTCAAAACTAAAGATATAAAAAGACATACCGCACATACACTAGTCATAAGAAAAATACAGTAGCTAGTATCTGGAAAGCATATGATTCAGAACGAGGAATATTTACACCAGGGAAAAAGAGGGCCATTTCATAATGTTTAGAGTCAATTCATCAGAAAAATGTAACAATCCTAAATAATTATGATATTATGATTTATAACACAAAGTATACAGACTTCATTATTTCTAGTGCAGAGCTCCTAAAACCTTTGGAGTTTAAGTGAGGAGAGTGACAAATAAGTCTTTTGTAGTTAATGAGGTGACTTTTGAGAAAGCACCTGAAGATAGGAGCTGATTGCCAGAAGAACCAAGGACATGATTAGAGGGTTAGAACTTTTAAGCCCCACTCCAGGGAAGAAAGAAGGGCTGAGTTGAATCAATTACCACTGGTCAATGATTTAATCAAGCATGCCTATGTAATCAAGGCTCCATAAAAACTCAACAGGAGGGACAGGGCTTGAAGAGCTTCTGGTTTGGTGAACATGCAGAAATGCAGGAGAATGGAGTGCCTGAAAGGACATGAAGTTTCTTGTCTTTCCTCCATACATAGCTCTGTGCATCTCATCCATCTGTCTATTCTTAAGTTATATTCTTTTATAATAAATTGGTTATCTAGTAAGTAAAACATTTTTGATTTCTGTGAGTCTCTCCAGCAAATCAACCAACCCACAAGAAGGGGTTACTGGAACGTCCACTCTATAGCTAGTTGGTCAGAACCCCAGGTGACGGACCTGGACTTGCAATTGATATCTGAAGGGGACAGAGAAGGGGCAGTCTTGCAGGACTGAGCCTTAACCTGTGGAATCTGATACTATCTCTGGGTAGACCAGTGTCAGAATTCAGTTAAATTGTAGGACACCCAACTGTTCAACTTTGTGTGGATAGGTGGGGAAAAAACCCATACACATTGTAATTTGGTCCCAGAACCCTTATATACATGTTTATTATAAGTCATAATATCACAATATATTTAAGGTTACATACACACACACACACACACACACACACACACACACACACACACACATATATGCTTAATAATAATGCTTCAAAATAAATGAAAGCAAACAGAGAACTGAAAGGAAAACAATCTTGTTTGAAGATTCTAACATTTCTCTCACCATAACTGCCAAAACACAAGTAGACCAAAAACCAACCAACCAACCAGCCCAGTAGTTATATTAGATTTCAGAAGCACACTATCAACTAACATGTCCTATAACAGATTATTCTTTTCCAGTGCATATCAAACATTCATGAAGAGACATTATCCTGAGCCTCAAAAAATGTCTCAGTAACTTAAAAGGTTTGAAATCATATAGAATATCATCTCTCATTACGATGGAATTAAACTGGAAAGATATTTGCAAATATCCAAGTATTTGGAAATGAAACAACACGATTCTAAATAACTCATGAGTCACAGAGGAAATGACAAGAGAAATCAGGAAATACTTGAATAGAGTGAAAACAGAACTTCATGGGATGTCAGACTTTACGGGATGCAGGTTAAGCAGTGTTTTGAGGAAAATGTTCTTACAAGAGACTAAAACACAGTGATCTGTTCCCACCTAAAAAAGCTAGAAAAAGAAAAATTAATCCTGAAGAAAAGAAGGCAGAAGGGGAAAAAAGCAGAATCAATGAAAGAGAAAGTATACAAAAAGTAAGTAAAACCAAAAACTCATGTTTTGGAAAAGGCCAATAAATGAACCCTGAAACAAAATACTACAAATTCTAGATATTAAAAGGAAAATGGCCAAGTTTCTTGAAAGAAAGACTTTCCAAAACTGACTCGAGAAAAAAAAAGAAAAGCTAAATGGTTCTATAGCTGGTAAACTGAATTTGAGTTAAAAATCTTCCTACAAAGGAAACTACAAGACCCAGATGGCTTCACTGGTCAATTATCATGTATCTGAAATTCAAAAACATATCAATCCTACACAAATTCCTTCAGAAAACAGGAGAGGGAACAGTTCTTAGCTCATTTTATGAAGCCAGTATTACCCTGATACCAAAATCAGACAATGACATTACAAAATATAAAACTATACTACAGTATTTCTTCATGACCATGGATGCAAAAAATCCTTAACAATATTTGAGCAAAACAGAAAAAAAATATTATTCTTTTGGTAATCTCTTCCAGAGGTGGAGAGATTTGTAGATAACAGATTCATCACTTTCCATTTGTAGGTGATGAGATGTGTTTCCCCACTTCAAATGTTGGCACTGCTATGAGCATGGTCTTTCCCTTTACCTCACTATTAAGGCTTTTGATTCCTGGTTTTTATATTTCAGTCTCAGAAGTAGTTTTCACTATAGAGTTACCTGAAGACAGTTTCATGCTTTCTAGCAGTAGTCTATGACCAGGCTCTAGTGTCTCTGGGAACACTATACAGGATGGATTTAAATACATATTAAACTAAGAGGCATTCTCTCAAATGAGCTTAAATGCATTTTATTTTTAGACAACGTACATGACATGTTTTTTTCTTTGAAACAATGCCTCTACTCCAAATATATCAAAGTTAAAATTTTAAGAGCTCAAGATGACATCAGTCCCATTTGTCTAAGTCCTGGTGTTGTATGGATGAAAAGCAGCATCCAGTTACGACAGCAGGTGACAGATCCAGAGAGCTAAGTTTGTTAACATATTTCCACTTCTAAACCATCCTTAAAGAAAATCATATATGGGGTCACACCATCCTCACAGCATCCAGCAGAGCAACCATGCCACCTGGACTCATGTTTCACCAATAAAAAACTGGTAGTTTTTGAAACCAGCAATGATGTGCTTTATTTGTTCTGTGGCCCCAGTCATAAAAGGTTTTACTCTTTCTGGTCTCTGTTCTTCAAGTTTGCCTTTGATTTCATATAATCTTTTGATGTATTTCTCATAGGCTTCTTTTGTGAAGCTAATTTCCTGCAAGAGATGGTTCATGGTATTATCAAAGGTACTTTTGGTAACTGCCCTCAGGGCCTTCAACGGAGGCACTTCCACCCAATGAGAGAGTCATCAATGTTACCCTCTGTCCTACTGACCATCTTCCCCTTAACCTTCAGGCAGAGCCCATCAGTGACCTCCCTGACACTGTAGATGTGGGAGAATACCTCATCATAGCTGACAAGGTCCTGGTAAATGATCATGATGGTGGCTGGAGGGAGACAACAGCAACACTAGTTTAGCAGGATCCCTAAGTTCCCAGTGAGCACGATGCAGCCAGAGCAGAGGGTAAAGCCAGAAAAATGTTTAAAAGACTAAAACGCCATCACCAACTGAGAATTATACCCCAGCAATGCCAGGTTGGTTTAATACCCAAAATCAATCTCATTCACTACAATAACAAACGAAAAAGAAAAAAAACACCATAATTATCTCAACAGATAAAAGCATCTGACCAATTTCAACACCCACTCATGATACTAAGACCAATTCAGCAAACTAAAGATCTTCCTGTATCTACAAGAAGCCTACAGTTAATATCATACTTAATATGGTAAAAGACTAAATGCCTCTTCCCTAAGATCAGGAACAAGATAAAAATATCTGCACCAGGGAAATAAGGCAAGGCAGAAGAAATAAAAGGTAAACAGACTGGGAAGAGGAAGTTAAACTGCCTTTACTCACAGATGACATGTATGTATATGTACACAAATCCTAAACAAATTACAAAAAAAAATTATCAGATCTAATAAATGAATAAAGGGAGGTCACAGGATACAAGCTCAATGTATGAAAATCAAATGTATTTCTCTATTTCATTAACAACTGGAAAATGAAATTAAGAAAATATTTTCACTTAGAAAACCATCAGAAATACAAAATACTTCCTGGTAAAGCTAATAAAAATATGTGCAAGAACTGTACAATGAAGACTGAAACACAGCTTAGGGAAATTATAAGATGATCTAAAAAAAGAGAACTTTATCACAGTCACAGATCAGCTCACTGTTAAGATGGCAACTCTCCCTATACTGATCTACTGACAGAAAACAACCTCAATCAAAATCCAGTAAAATATTTTATAGAAGTCAACAAACTGATTAGAAAACAGGGAATTGCAATGGATTTAAGTAGTCAACCAATATGAAAAATGTTGAAGTTGCACTATCTGACTTAAAGAATTATTATAAAGGTAGAGTCATCAACAGAGTAATATTGATGTTAAGAAAAAACATAAAAATCAATGGAACAGGAAAGCAGTATGGAGGTTCCTCAAAAAACTCAAAATAGAAACACCATTTGACCCAGGAATTCTACTGCTAGGAATTTACCCTAAGAATGCAGCAGCCCAGTTTCAAAGACATATGCAACCCTATGTTTATCGCAGCACTGTTTACAGTAGCCAAGAAATGGAAGCAACCTAAGTGTCCATCAGTAGATGAATGGATAAAGAAGATGTGGTACATATACACAATGGAATATTATTCAGCCGTAAGAAGAAAACAAATCCTACCATTTACAACAACATGGATGGAGCTAGAGGGTATTATGCTCAGTGAAATAAGCCAGGCAGAGAAAAACAAGTATCAAATGATTTCACTCATCTGTGGAGTATAAGAACAAAGAAAAAACTGAAGGAGCATAACAGCAGCAGACTCACAGAACCCAAGAATGGACTAAGAGTTACCAAAAGGAAAGGGACTGGGGAGGATGGGTGGGAAGGGAGGGATAAGGGGGGGAGGGGAAGAAAGGGGGCATTATGATTGGCAAGTATAATGTGGGGGGGGGGTACAGGGAGGGCTGTACAACACAGAGAAGACAAGTAGTGATTCTACAGCATCTTCCTATGCTGATGGTCAGTGACTGCAATGGGTATGTGGGGGGAACTTGGTGACTGGGGGAGTCTAGTAAACAAGATGTTCCTCACATAATTGTAGATTAATGATATCAAAAAAAAATCAATGAAACAGAATAAAATGGAATAAAAAAGATATACAGTCAGTCAAGTGATTTTTGACAAAGGCATTCAGGTAATTCAATATGGGGAAAAAAGACAACATTTGAAGAGACATTTCACAACAAATGCTATATACATAGCAAATAAGCACATGAAGAGATATTTCATACCATTAAACATTAAAGAATGCAAATTAAAACTAGAACAAATGGTTATGTGCTATGCAGAATTCTAAGATGGCTCTCTGAAATTCCCAGCCTCTGGCATACAAACATTTTCCTCCCAGTTATTCAAACACTAATTTAGGTACTGCTGCAAAGGGATTTTGTATGTATAATTAAGATTCCAAATCAATTGACCTTAGGATAAGATTATTCAGATAAGTCTGTGCTAATCATAAGAGCCTAAATTTTAGAAGTAGAGAGGGGAAATCAGAGATTCAAAGCCTCATAAGAATCCAACACAAGGAAGATGAAGTGGGCCATGTGCAATCGAAGGCAGGCAGCCTCTCTAGGAGCTCAGAGTGGCCTTCGACTGACAGTGAGCAAGCAGAGACCTCAAACCTCCAACAGAAAGGAAATGAATTCTTCCAAGAATCTAAATAACCTTGGAAACAGAATATTCCCCAGAAGATTTGTTTGAAATCCAGACACCTAGATTTCAACACTATGATACAATGAAGAGAGACCCCATGCTGAACTCCTGATCTACAGAGCTATGAATAATAAGTGCTGTTTGAAGCCACTACATTTATAGTAATTTGTTACATAGCAACAGAAAATTAACACCCAGACATATATATGTGGCTAAAAGTAAAAATGTTGACATACCAAGTGTTGGAAAAGATGTGGAGGAATTGAAATTTTTGTATACTGCTGATGGGAATTCTAAATTACAGCCATTTTGGAAAACAGTTTGGTGGGTTCTAAGTATTAAATTTAGCATAACTTTCAGAAATGAAAACACGTGCATACAAAGATCTGCCCAAATGTATCCACAGAAGTTATACTGTTAATAGGCCAAACAAGAAACAATCTAAATGTCCATCAACTGTCAAATGGATAAACTGTGGCATATCCAGACAATGGAGTATAACTCAGTAATGAATAGGAAGACTACACTGATACATCATGAGTTTATCCCAAATGAATCTCAAAAGCAATATGCTAAGCAAAAGAATCCTGATAGAAAACATTACATGCTCATGATTCCATTTATAAATGTTAGAAAAGGCAAACTATAGTTACTGAAGGATCAGGGGACGCCACAAGTGGGGGGTGAATGCAAAGGGTTATCAGGTAACAGAGTGAAAGAAATGTTCTGCATCTTGACTGTGGTGGTCCTTACAAAACTACATACATTTGTCAAGACACATTAACTGTATGCTTAAAACTGGTTACTTTATTAGGTGTAAGTTATACTTCAATAAAGATCATTCTTACAATTTAGTAAATAGTCCCAAGTATAATGGAATTGTTTCATAACAGATTTAAGTGCCTAGTTAAAAAAGATAAACATCTCATCACTTTTTAAGTTTCCTGTCACACAATTATTCACTATTCGAAACTATCCAGATATTTATTTTTGTAAGATGCATCTGCATTTCAAGGGAGCAAACTACATATTTTTCAGATTAATCTTGTAGTACCATGAGAAACTAGAGACTATTTAGTTATAATAATTTGACCCTTATAATTCATCCTTTACTTAGTCCCCTTCTCAGATTTTAAACTTCACGAAGGCAGCAACTGTCTTTTTATCTCTTTATCCCTTGTCAGATTATCAACATATATTTTGATATTCTGTTTATTCAAGAAAGAATTTTATGGGTGCATGTAAAAATCTAGATAACCTTACAAACTTGGTTTAGGCAGCATTTTAAGCAATAGTGTGTTGAGAACATGGTTAGATTAAGGGCAATTAGGAGACTCAACCAATTCTTCAAAGTCCAGTTATTAAAGAACTTGAGATTTTCACTTTCCTTGATGCTCACTTTTCATAATGAGTATCTATTAAGCATTTGGACCTACATACACTTTAAATACACAAGCAGTTTCTAATACTTTTGTAATATTTTAGTTCACAAGGAAAGCCTATAACCAAGATAATAATGTCACCTTTTAAAAGTCTATTAAATTGTGTAATATTCTGACAGCAAGCCTTTTGAAAGTAGTCCAAATTTCACAGTATGCATCTATAAAATTTATTTTTATTTATTTATTTTTTCTTTTCTTTTCTTACTGGGAAGCATATGGGCTTGTGCAGATGTGCACATGTGTAATGAATGCTTTCTTGTCTCGGAGTTCAGACAGTGGTATGTGGCTCATTCACTTTGTGCCTGTCCAATTTTTGCTCCATATGTTTTCCAACTTGGAGGAAGCAGAAATGGAGCTGCTTCTCACCTCATTACTTGTTCTAATGAGAATGCACTGTAATGACTCAATAGTTTGCATGGTCCCAACAGGAGTAAGAAAATCTTAATTTGTATGATGTTTTGAGCCTTTAAGAATTTTCTGCCTGATTTTCAACTGTCACAAGAGGTAAAGAGGGCAAATGGGGCATTTCAACATCTAATCTTTGATACTTAAACTAGTCAAAATTTTCACTTCGTCACTGAGAGTTTTGTCTGGAGTTCTGAAAGTTTGCATTCATTTCTTTGTGATGAAAACTGTATGATTTATTTATTTTACCATGATTTCATGTAAAATTATTAATAACTTCATTTTTTGGAACCATTATGATTGTAATGACTTCCAAACCAAAGCCTGTAATTATGAGGAAAAGGTTAAAAAGTTTTAGTAATATACCTCATTGTGAATATCTCACTTTTGAATTTATACCTTATCTGGTAATCATTTTGAAATGCTTAAATGCTGTTATTGTCATAATGTTTTCAGAAAATATCTTCATTTATCTAAATTCTTTGTTTCAAGTCTAAGTTTTTACCTCCGTCACCACAAATTTAATATATGTTAGATAAGATGATCCAATGGGACATGACTACTTGAGATGCTAAATCTGGTGTTTACCAAGACATTCTTTAAAAGCATCCTTCCTATTTTCTTTTATAAAGAGAGTTTATAGAAAGTTGTTTTGAGGCACATAAGATTTATTGACTTCAAGACTGCTGCAGCAGTTTGAGGCTAAGAGTTTTCTGCCTGCCTCCATGATAAAATTTAAAATACTTCATATTCAGGAAGCATAAGCTCCTCAAGGGTTTGGAGTAATACAGAGTTGCTTTAAAAGACAAGTCAGACACTGAGTATTATTTTAAACTAGAAATTTATCTTTGGTGGTCTAAGTTATTTTTGCTTTCCCTATTTTAGGCACCCAGTATTGTTTGCATTGCCATGAATCTTCTCTAGAAATAATGAAAACAAGGAAAGAATTCTTAAAAAAATACATGGAGTTGGAATCACTCTCAATTTCTTATAGCTCATCATTCTCTGGGAATATCTGTGTTCTGAAAGAGAGACACACTTGTAGAACAAGTGTTTAACTTAAAGGAATCACATTTTGTGACACAGTTCACTGTGTCATGTAAATAGGAATAATATTTGGAAGAGAGAGACAGATGTCCTTCCCAGGATCCTTTAAGAAGGTACCAGATCCACAACTAGCTTCAAAGAGGTCTGAAAAGATCACATACAATTGATACATATTTTACTGTCAGACCTCTTGCTTCAAATTATACCTAATATGAAATGGAGCAAGCAACACGACCCCACAGTATAACATTCTCGTCAACTGAGGATTTAAATTCTCAAGCTGGCAATTTTTTCTTCCTGGAAAAGACACAAATCTGGATGACATCGCAGTTTACAATTTTTAATGAGCTAGTTCAATTCTTGAGGAGGGCCAAAGTAGTTGACTGAGTGGGAATTCTGACACACTGATGCTCTTGGACTATTGGTCTTCATTAAGACTTTCTTCAAAAGTACTCAACTGTTTCTTCCTTGAATTACCACAGATGTACTGGCTTGTTCTTCCAGAGATAGGTCGAGCACTAGAATTACGTCTGCATCCAACAGTCCACAGGTCTGTAATCCTGTCTCTGCCTCTGCTATAAAATGTATTTTTATTATCTCACATCTTGTTTTAAGATCAAATGAACTCTAAACAAAATGAGATAAGAGATATTCAAAAATATTTCATTTGCCAGAAATTTCTTCAGAAAATATTTCCATGTTCCTACTGATTTAATGTGTACCAAAATTGATAATCATATGAAATTTCAAAAACAATGCTGAATAATATGACTTTAAGAAAAAGTGTAATCAATCCAAATGTCTTTGCTGAAAGACAGAGACTGCCAAACTTCCCACTGCTTAAAGTAATTACTGTTAACAAAATCCATTTTTTTCTGTAGTAAAATCACTGACCATCTGAATACTTACAGAACAGATATTCCTTATTCTCAGAAGTATAAAAAAGGTGTGAAACTGGGTGGGTGAACTTGGGGGAACAAAGTGAAAAGATCAAAGGACATAAGCAAGAGATAACCTGTTATCTGTGGACTTACAGGGACAAGTCTTTATCAGGCTGTTAAGGCCACAAGTACCCTTCCTTCTAGGTACTGACTTGTCCATGGAAGAAGAAAGTTAGATTATTTCAAGGGGTCCTTCTGGCTGTGTTAAATTTTTTGACTACTATTTAAGATGCTAGGCGTATTTAAATATGGAAAGTGGGAAAGAAAGGAGGATGAAAGGGGGAAAGAACACAGACACAGAATGTCAAGGAACTCCTTAAAGCATCCTGTTTGTGCCAAGAGACAAAGTTTCCCAAATAGAGTTTACTTAATTTTTATTACTCTCTTTTGGAGGCTAGTACAATAGTAAGTGCAAAGAAAGGAAAAGACAGTAAATCTCAGAAGTACAAGTTGTTAGCAATATAAATCAAACATGACCTTAGTTACAGCAACAAATCTGGCACTACGGATTTTGTGGCTACTCAGTAAAGATTATAGTGCTATCACATGGCAGGAATATTTGTTAAGACAATACAGCATTGTTAAAAAGTGACTAGTTTTCCAACAGAAGTCATTAACATATCTATACTTGTCAAATGACTTAAGAGGAAAAAACCCTAAAATTCACTAGCCTGGTAAATCCTGCCAAAATTATATTCAGCAACTTGCTTGAATTCATACAGCAAATGTTTAAAAGTACATGATATATGTTAACTATTTTAAAGATCTTACTGAATAATGGAGAGTGAAATAATCGTACCTATTACTCAATTCTACAATTTAAAACTCCTGTGAGTAACACCTAACCTAACCAGTTTTTCTCCACTATCCAATATTAACTATCCTACAATCTTGATGAATTCTCAGGATTTTCTATGTAGTCAATCATGTCATCTGCAAATGGGGACAGTTTTTCTTCCTTTCATATCCTTCTTTGCCTTATCACACTGGCTAGAATTTTCAGAACTATGCTGAAAGAGTGGTGAAAGCAGGTATCTCTGCCTTGTTACTGGATCGCATAGGAAAAGCAGTCAGTCCCCATTAAGTATAACGTTAATGCTACAAGTTTTTTAATAGATGTTTCTTATCCAGCTTATAGTTACCCCTGTATATTTTTTTAATCAAGAATGGGTCCTGAATTTTATCAAACCTTTGTTTCTCCATTAAATAATGTAATCATGTGATTTTTCTTCTTTAACATGTTTACACAGTGAGTTATTTATATTGAGTTTCAAACAGTGAACCAGCCCTGCATCCCTGCAGTGAACCATAGTTGGTCATGGTATACAATTTTTTTTCACAGACTACTTAACTTGCTATGGATTTCTCCACTTAACATTAATATGGGAATATTGCTCACTAGTTTTCTTTTGATTTTAGTTGTCTTTGATTTTGGTATTAAGGCAATGGGGCTATTAAAAAGTTATCTATTTCATACTGGGTGAGGTATGGTAGTTTGTATTTTTCAAGCAACTGTTGCATGGCATCAAAGCTGTCAAATTTGTGTGTGTAGTTTTCTCATAGTATTCCATTATCTTTTTCATGTCTGCAGGGTCTATGGCGATAACCTCTATTTCATTCCTGATACTTTTGTTTCTTCTTTTATTCTTCTCAGTCTCTGTCTAGAGGTTTGTCAATTTATTGATCTTTTTGAAGCACCAGGTCTTTCATTGATTTTCTCTATTTTTCTGTTTTCAGTTTCACTGACTTTTACTTTTATCTTTATGTCCTTCCTTCCCCTTGCTTTGGGAAGATGTTGCTTTAAAAAAAGAGAGAGAATTATATATTATTAGTTTTGAGATTTGTTTTCTCTTTTCCAAAGTGTGGATTTAGTGCTATAAATTTCCTTCTCACCACTGCTTTAGCTATGCCCCACACATTTCAATAGGTTGTACTGTTTTCATTTGAAGTATTTCTATCACCCTTGAGATTTCCTCTTTGACCTATGGATTATTTAGAGGTATACTTATTAGTAGTTTTCAAGTGTTCAGTGATGTTCCAGTTATCTTTGTTATAGACTTCAGGTTTAACTTCATTGTGGTCAGAGAACACATTTTGTATGACTTCAATTCTTTTGCATTTGTTGAGGTTTGTTTTGGCCCAGGTTATAGCTTACCTTGGTAAGTGTTCTGCAGGCACTTTAAAGGCAGCTAGCTGTATTCCACTGCTGTTTGGCGGAGTGGCTTGTAAATGTCAATTAGATACTACTGTGTTGTTGAGTGCTTCTAGATCCTTGCTGATTTTCTGCTTAGTTGTTCTACCACTTGTTGAGAAAGAGGTCTTGGAGTCTACAACTATAAATTTAGACTTGTCTGTTTCTTCATGCAATTCTATACATTTTTTATTTCATGTATTGTGTAGCTTTATATGATACAAACACATTAAAATTGCTATCTGATGGATTTACCCTTTTATCATTAGGAGTAACCACTAAGTGTCTGGTAATTGTCTTTGCCCTGAGGTCACTTTATATTACTAATACAGTCATTCGTGCTTTCTTAGGATTAATGTTTGCATTATTTATCTTATTCCTTCCTTTACTTTCAATCTGCCTACATTATTGTTTGAAGTGAGTTTCTTGTAGATAAAGCTGAGTCAAGTTTTTACTCTGCCAGTATCTGTTTTATAATTGGTGTATTTAGGCCATGTACATTTCATGGTATTATGGGTTATGTTGGGGCTTAATGTGCCATTTTACTTTTTGTTTCCTGTACATTCTGTTTTACCATGCCTTCCTGAACATTTCTGGAAATCCATTTTGATTTATCTTATGTTTTTAAGTATACCTCTTTGTATACCTTTCTTATACATAATGTATATGTTACATTATATGTACATAAATTTTCACAATATACTGGTGTCATCATTTTACCCTCCCTTACTTACAGCTGTCTTAAAATATTTTTTTCTACATACCTTTATAACCATTATCAGACCCAAACCTAGTTATAATTTTTGCTTCAACTGTCAAACATAATTTAGAAAACTCAAAAGGAGAAGGAAAGTCTACTGTATTTACCCTTACTTTTATACTTTGTTCTTCCTTCCTGATTTTACAAAATTCCTTCTTTTAACATTTCCCTTCTTTTTTTAGAACTTCCTTTAGCCATTCTTTAAGGGCAAATTTGCTGGCAACACAGTCTCCTAATTTTCTTTCATCTGAGAATATTGATTTCCCTTTCATTCCAAAGGATATTTTCTCTGGATGCAGGCTTTGGGGCTGGCAGTTCTTGTCTTTCAGCACTTGAAAAACGAGTCATTTCCTTCTGGCTTCCATAGTTTCTGATGAGAAATCTGTCATTCTAACTGTTTTTCCCATCTATGTAAATAAAGGGTCATTTCTTTTGTGCTGATTTCAACATTTGTCTTTAATTTTCAGAAGTGTGACTTTGAGGTGTTTTGGTATAGATCTCTACCGGTTTATTTTGTTTAATGTTCACTGGACTTCTTTAATCTGTAGGTTTTTATCTTTTGCCAAGTTTGAGGGATTTTCAGCCACTATTTCCTTAAGTAATTTTTCAGCCCTTCTTCTTTCTTCCTCTCCTAGCAATCCAGCAATACAAGGGCTAAATCTTTTTTTAAATTCTCCAGCTCCCTGAGGCTATGTGAATTATTTTTTCAATCTGTTTTGTTTCTACTGTTGAGTATTTCTTTTATTTTGTCAGTTTACTGAGTCTTTCCTCTGTTCCCATCTACTGTTGAATTCACTGTGCTATTTTATCAGTTATATATTTCAGTTCTAAAATTACCATTTGGTACTTCTTTGTATCTTCTATTTCTCTGTTACTCTATTTTTTCATGTTTCATGTGTGTCAGGCTGTTCATTTTTGAGAAAATCTCTCCCAAATACTGTCTCAGATTTTGTCAGCTGTTCTCAACAAGTTCTGGTATTCTATGAAAAAGGCAATTAACTAGCTCATCTTGCAAAACACACAAGCACTTGTTTTTCCTCAGAACTATAACTTCAGTATGCAGAAGTGATGATTTTTACATATATCACTTCATCATACAGAATACTAAAGATACATGTACATGAATGGTTAGATTTAATAAAATTAGTACTTTCTGTTGTTTTACCAATGATATTAAGTGAAACTGCTATTTTTTAAAACTCCCAACTGCATGCCAGTGAAGAATATGGTGATTACTAATACAGAATGGTGCCACTGTTTTGATTCATGCTAAGGTATCAGCAGTTTTACCAAGCATTGCTTCTGTACCATCCATGCAAATATAAACACAGTGAATAAAACAATGTTTTAGTATTAGGAAAATTTTTGACTTAATGGGCACCCTGAAAGGGTATAGGTATTCCCAGGTATCTATGGACCACTCTGAAAACTGCTGATCCAGTCTGAGGATCTTAGTTAAATTTTTCCATTAGGGAATACCAACTGTTAAAGAATTTGAAGAAATTCACCAATTAAAATAAAATATGGCAACAGAACCAATATACTATGAATCTATTCTACATGTTCTAGTATTATGGTTCCATAATATTCTATATTTTTCTGTAATACATAAATATGTTCCAATAACATTCTTTATAGGGGGAAAAAATCCTGGATTATGTATTGAATTCGCTTGTCATGTCCTTTAGTGCACTTTATATTGGAAGAATTCTTCAGTCTTTCATTATTTTGACACTTTTAAAGAGTACTGGCCATTTATTTCATAGACTATCCTTCAACAGGTTTGCCTCACGCTTCCTCATGATTAGATTAAGATTATGCCCTCTGGTAAAATATCAAGGTGGTAATGTGTTCTTCTCATGTATCAGGAGCCAGATACATAATGTTGATTTTTCGCCTGGCTGATATAAATGTTGACTTTGATCACTTAGTTAAGGTCCACCAAGTTTCTCCGTCGTAAAGTTACATTTTTCCCTGTTATTTAAGAAGCTCTTTGTGAGAAGTGAGTTTTAAGACTAAGTATCCAAGTACTTCCTAAACTTTCACCCACTCATTTTAAAATCCACTGATGATTCCTGAATCCATTATATTATGACTGTTGGGATAGCCAGCCTCTAAGATGATCCCCACTCTCCTAGATTCACAGCCTTGTATAATCTCTATTCCTTGTGTAACTCGCTTTTAACCAAAAGAGTATGACAATATTAAGGGGATAGCGTTTCTGTGACTAGGTAGCAGAAGACTGGAACTTGTCAAGTTTCTTTCTATGGCTTTCTCAACTTGAATGCTTTAATGAAGCTCATGTAGCAAGAAACTGAGGGTAACAACCTGCCAACAGCCCACAAGGACCTGAATGCTGCCAACAACTAGTGACTGAGTGTGGAAATGGATCCTTCGCCAATCAAACTTTGAAATGAGGACCACACACCCCAAGCTAATACCTTGATTTTCAGCCTCCTGAGAGACCATGAAGCAGAAAACCCTGGTAAGCCTACAGAAACTGTAATAATAAATGTGTGTTATTTTAAACCATTACACTTTGCGGTAATTTGTTACAGAACAATAAGTACCTGATGCAGTGGCAATATGGCAATTTTCTAATTCCATCATTCCTTCAGTGCTTATTACTTGGCTTTATATAAGCCATATTATTAAAATCAAGGTATAGCTTTAATGTGATCAACACCACCACCAAGTTATGCAAATTGGGAGAGGCTTCCTTTTTTCCTCCAATTTCCACATGTATGTATGTATTTCAATGGGTTATAACCTTTTAACATCATTATTTAATTTGATGTTAAATTGTCCCACATTTGGTCAGTGGGAGTCCTTCCCCTTCAAGCTGATTCCTGTATCTTTTTAACATGTCCCCATCATCTTCTGGGCTGTCCTTACCTTCTGGCATAAGATGTTCCATGCATATACTGTACTTTCCCTGCCCCAGTCCTGAAATAAGGTATTTCTCCAAGAAGCTCTTTGTTCTTTCAATGGTATCAGTGGTTAAGAAAAGTTCTTAAATTTTAGTCTATTTTATTCATCTCTTATTGTATACTATGATTAATTTCAAACATACCTGATTTATTCTTCTACTGAGCTGTCTGAATATAACTTTTACTATATGAATTTGTATCTGATTCTATTGCTTTACTAATATTCTGAAGTATTTTCCCATATGTAAAGAGGGCAAAAGCCTGCTATTTATACCCTTTACAGAACCAGTAGAGAGGAAGAGAGGAGGAAATGCCATCCATGGGCAATGCAATATGCTAGGCATGACAAACACTGCAGATCCTCAGGTCTCCCAAACATACAATTTTTAAATTGTAAGGAGTCTATGGACATCCAGGTAGACATACCCAGCAAGGACAGAACTGGGCTCAGGGGAGAGATCATGACAAGAGATACGATTTGGTAATTGCCAGCACACAGATGGTAATCTTCCCCACTCAAGGAAGAGTTCATGAAAAATGGAAAATGAAATAAAAGGTAGTAGAATACTAACACTTAAAAAATTAGAAGAGAACTTCACCAAAAACAAAGCAAATGATTAAATACAGGAAAAGGATCAGTAGAATATGGTTCTGTTTTAACAGTTTAATATTCTATTGTATCTTTCCCATAATCTATTATCCTATAATGTTTTCCTGATAGAACATGTATATTATTTTGGTTCTATTATGATTCATATTCTAATATAGCTCTCGAAATCATGTAAGGAGAAAGTACTTAAGTAGGAAAGAGTTGAGTTGCAAAGGAAACAAACCGTAATTACTCCCCTCCTTTTTTCATCGTTTCATAGTTTATATAAGCCGTATTATTAAAATCAAGGTATAGCTTTAATTTATCAATAACAACTCTACACTATGCAAATTGCTGCTAAAAATAATTAATAACACTAGCATTACAAAAGTTTACCTTAAAAATGACCCTAAGTAGTCAAGTTTTGTAAATGATCTGCAGATAATACTATAACATACAATTGTAAATACTTCCATATTTAATGGACACATACTGATGGTTATTATTCTGTGTGTCTCTCTCTCAGAGAAAAACAGTTTGAGTAGTCACACAACTACTGTCCCTGTGGAATGGGACAAGATTCTATCTTAACTAAGACCTAAGTTAGATGCAAAGAGATGTTTCCACATACAGAATCAGTTTCCCATTATGATTATTAAACTACACTGCAAGCTCCCAATAGCAAAGCCCTTCTTTTTTTCACTACAGTTATTCTTCAGTGCATGATACACAAAAAATTCTATTTTTTGAGTTATCACTGAAATATGCTTTTGTAAATCTTTCTTATTTAAATCTTATTGTTATTTCTTTGGAAAATGTATGAAGATCCAAACTGGTACACTAACTTTAAACACAGGTGAATTGCCAATTAATCTTTCCCATTGCACCAACCCACAATTCTTCCAGGATGAAGCTACTAACAAACCCTCAAAACTCTCTTACTGCAAACTCTCAAAAAGATTGAGTATTTGTTCAAGAAGGTAAGAATGCTACCTAACAAACTGCTTAATACACTGTAAGCAATTAATAAAATGAAGGATCTAAGAATAAGATTTCATTCCTAAAGATAAAAGATATCTCTCAAGTAGCAACAGACACATAACAAAAGTTTTATTAAAGCAGAGATATTTTTTAAAGTCTATGTTTGCAAAAACAAACAAAAAGTCCCACTGGCTCTTTTCATCTGGTTTTATTCAATTAAATTGCTTTTCTTCAAATAAGACAATTCTTTACATAAAGTCTTAAAATCCTTCAGACACTTCAGATATACTAATTTAAATTCCACTAATTCCTTTAGTTCAAACTAAACTAAACATGCAATACAATAAGTGTCATTTTGTCATGTCTAATGAACTTTTTTGAAGGTAAAAACTGATGGATCTAGAAAGCAATCTTTTAAAGTGAGCTTTGTGAATGTAAACATGGACAGAAAAGAAGAAAAGTTTACTGAATACACACACACACAGAAGAAATAACATTTATGTGCTAGGCACTCTACTTAAGAGACTTATACATTATCTCATTTATCCTCCAAAGAATATCCTGGTAAGTAATGGTGTCAAGGTTAAGCAGCTTGCACAAGGTCACACAGCTGGCAGATCAACTTATAAATCCCAGAATATTCTTACCAATATATAATAAAGTTATACCTTTCTATATTAAACAAAAGAAGCAGTAAATTATTGAAGTCATTTTCTTCTCATCTTGGAACACTTAAATTTCAAGTGACTTGTCACTGCTAACACACACTGGCATAGCAACTGAAAATGTGCTGTTCATATATCTAATATAGTAGTCACAGTAATAGAAACATGACTGTAAGAAGGTGTGAAATAGGTGGAGACAGCTGAAAAGAGGAGTGAAAAGATGGAAAATATTTAATACTGTTAGATGGAAAATGTCCAACAACTTGTAAGAAGCAATACTAATTTGGTACATGTTTTAATTTGAAAACAGTTTTTAAATAAAACAGAAAATTCTATAGGCAGAACACTTTTCATTATTAACTGAGAAAATAATGTCAAAACAGAGGAAATAACATTCTAGCAGTGGTACAGTTCTGGATGACGGTAAGAGACCATTTGACTATGGCCACAGGAAACAGTAAAAGTAGAAAGAAAGTATAGGTTAGTAAAGTGGAGAAGGTCAAGGAACACTAAAGCAAGGATGTATATAAAGACTTAAAGTGAGAGTGTGAAGGGAAACCTGAAGGGAAAATGTGATATAGGTACTTAAATTCTGAATGAAAAACTGCTGAGTATCCAGAAAGATGTTAGACGACAGCAGTGAGAAGAAAGGAAGGTACAGTCACAGTAAGATAAGCAGACTATAGCCCGGCCAAATTAGGCCTACAACACTTGGTTGTTTTTTTTTAAAGTAGTATCTTTTTTTTTTAATTGAGATATAATTGACATAAACATTAGTTTCAGGTATACAACCTAATGATTCAGTATTTGTAGATATTGCACAATCATCACCACAGTAAGTCTAGTTAACATCCGTTACTATACAGTTAGAATTTTCTTTTCTTGTGATAACTTTTAAGATCTACTCTTAGCAACTTTCAAATACGCAACACAGTATTATTAACTATAGTCACCATGCTGTAGATTATAGCCCCTTGACTTTTTTTTGCAACTATAAGTTTATGCCTTTTCTACCTTCCCCATTTCTCCCACCTACCCCATCTCGCACCTCTGGCAACCACCCACCTATTCTCTGTTTCTATGAGTTTTGTTTTTGGTTGTTTTTTCCTTCTTTTTTTATGGCTCAATAGTAGTCCACTGCACATATATGTGCCACATTTTCTTCATCCATCCATCAGGGACACTTCAATTGCTTCTATGTCTTGCCTATTGTAAACAATGCTAAAACAAACGTGGGGGCATGTCTATCTTTTTGAGTTAGTGTTTTCATTTCTTTCCAATAAATACCCAAAAGTGGAACTGCTGGGTTATAAGGTTCTATTTTTAATTTTTTGAGGAACATCCATATTTTCCATTGTGGCTGAACCAATTTACATACCCACTTACAGTGTCCCACACCCTCACCAAACACTTGTTATTTTTTGTCTCTTTGGTAACAGTCATTCTAACAGATGTGAGGCAAAATCTAATTGCAATTTTGATTTGCATTTCCTTGATGATTAGTGATGTTGAACGTCTTTTCATGTAACCTGTTGGCCATCTGCATGACTTCTTTGGAAAAATGTCTATTGAGTCACTGACCATTCTTTAATTGAATACAATTCAATTGGGGTTTTTTGCTATTGAGTTGTATGAGTTCTTTATATATTTTGGATATTAATCTCTTATCAGATACATAATTTGCAAATACTTTCTCCTATCCAGGTTTCCTTTTCATTTTGTTCATAGTTTCTTTTGCTGTGCAGAAGCTTTTTAGTTTGATGTAGTCCTATCCGTTTATTTTTGCTTTTGGTGTCAAATCCAAAAATTCATCACCAAGACTGATGGCAAAAAGCTTACTGCCTATGTTTTCTTCTAGGAGTTTTACAGTTTCAGGCCTTATATTCAAATCTTTAATCCATTTTGAGTTGGTAATTTCTGTGTATGATATGTATACTTCTGGTCCAATTTTCCCAACACCCTTTATTGGAGAGATTGTCCTTTCCCATTCTATATTCTTGGTTCCTTTGTTGTAAATTTATTGACCAGATATGTGGTCATATGTGGATTTATTTCTGGGCTTTCTATTGTTTCATTGATCTATGTGTGTTTTCATGACAGCATCATACTGTTTTGATTATCACAGCTTTGCAAGGGTTTTAAAAGCTTTCTTGAGATATAATTTACATACAATTCACCAATCTAAAGTATACAATTCCATGTTTTTAGTACAGTCATACAGACTTGGGCAGCCATTATTACCATAATCAAATTGAGGGCATTTTTATCACTCCAAAAGGAAAGCCCATATCCACTGGTAGTACTCCATCTCCCTGCCTCACCCTAGCCCTAGACAACCACTAATCTACTTTCTGTCTCGACATATTTATCTATTCTGGATATTACATCATATAGTATGTGTTCCTTTGTAACTGGCCTCTTTTATTAGAATATTTTCAGGTTCATCCATACAGTATCAAAAATCAATACTTTATTACAATATTATCAATATCAATATTTTATTATTTAGCATAATACCACTGTATGGATATACCACATTTTATTTATGTTTATCAGTTAATGGACATTTGGATTGTCTCCTTTTGGGGGCTATTATGAATAATGCTGCTATAAACACGCACATACAAATTTTTCATTTCTTGTGGGTATATATTTAGGAATGAAGTTACAAGGTCATACACAGCAACTACATTTAACAATTTTCAGAAACTGTTTTCTAAAGCAGCTACGACATGTACATTTGTACCAGCAATGTTAAGAGGATTCCAGATTTCTCCACATCTTCATCAACATTTATCTGGTCTCTGATTATAGCCACCCTGGAGAATGTGAAGTGATATCCCATTGTAGTTTTGATTTGCATTTCCCTAATAATTAATGATGTTGAGCTTCTTTTCATGTGCTTACTGGACATCTGTTTATCTTCTCTGGAAATGTCTACTCAGATTTGTACATTTTTTAGTTAGATTTTCTTTTTATTGTTGAGTTGTAAGAATTCTTTATATACCCTGAGTAGAAGTCTCTTAGCAGATCTATGATTCACAAAAATTTTCTCCCATTCTGTGGGAAGTCTTTCCATTTTCTTGAGTCCTTTGAAGCATAAAAGTTAATTCTGATAATGTTCAATTTTGAATCTTTCCTTCTGTTGTTTGTGCTATCAGAAACGATTTCCCACCTGAAGCTTTATTTAAACACAGCTATGCTTATTTATGTATTGTCTATAGCTGCAAAACACTATCTCCCACAAAGCTTAAAATAATTACTGTCCGATCCTTAACAAAAATTTTCCAACTCTTGATTTAACACAATTTCAACTACAAACCAATCCCTAACTTAAAATGAACAGCTTTCGTTCTCTTGAAGGGGCTGCAAGGCAGAGGATATCCTTTGGAAAGAGGCAGAATTTTGGTTAATTAATTTTGGTTAAAAAAATTATTTTGGGGAGGAGGCTGACGACATGGGGTTATAGCTAGTTCTAGTGAGGTAAAAGGTACAGTATTACATCGGAAGCCAGATATAATTTTCACTGCCTACAGTCCCATCAGTAATCTGTTGACTTTTGTCCAGAGTACCAAATAAAATATTGATGAGATTGTTTTTACTACCATAAGGCTTAGTTTCTGGTGATGGAAAGTAAGCTAGGGCCAGTTTAAGAACTTAACTGCCTTAAAGGAGGGTGATCAAAAGGTACAAACTTCCAATTAGTAAGTACGTACTAGGGATGCAATGTACAACCTGATGACTATATTTAACACTGTATGATACATAGGAAAGTTAAGAAAATAAAAAATCCTGAGTTCTCCACATAAGAAAATTCTTTTTTTTTCTGCTTTTTCTTTTTGTTCTACCTTATTAGATGATGAACGAACTGTGGTTATCATTTCACAACATA
This sequence comes from Manis pentadactyla, assembly GCF_030020395.1. NCBI lineage: Eukaryota > Metazoa > Chordata > Mammalia > Pholidota > Manidae > Manis > Manis pentadactyla. The sequence goes on along the minus strand of NC_080020.1, from coordinate 178,192,638 downwards.
TGTAAAACCATCACACTATACACCTTAAACTTACACTGATGTATGTCGATTATTTCTCAATACAACGTGCAGGGGTGTGGGGGGACTTAACTGCCAGAGTAAGGAGTTTGGTCTTTTTCTAACATGCAAGAAACACAGGAAATGCAAGGGGGGACCTAAGGAAAAACCTGGTATAGACTTGCAATCTAATAAATAGATAAACAAGAGGAAGTGCTTCCCACTCTTTTTCAGCCAGTATTAGTGCCTGAAATTGTGGTGGACATCTCTTAATAGGCAGAGCCTTCAAGTAAACCAGGCCTAAGTCCTTGATGAAGCTGATCAACTGCTGAACCAACCCATAAGTCTCTGGCTCAGGGCTTCTTATTTTGTGAAATAATACATTCCTTGTTATTTAGGCCACTTTTAGTTGGGTAGTAGGTATTCTGTTACTTGTAGCCCCGAACACTCTGGTAACATTTTCTACTTTGTTAGTAAGTACATTACTAGACAGAGAGCTGGAAATAAATTAGAATGAAGCAATTATGAAACCTAGATACAGTAGTTTTTAGTAGTTCAATTTTTTAAACTTTAAACATCAGTTTTGCCCTTTATAATGCATCATAGGTAATTATCTTACCCAATACTCACAAGAACTCAGAATACGGCAGTCTGGGGACATTTTACCAGTATATTACATACATATATATATATATTTTAAATACAGGTCATTCCAATATAGTTCTTCCAATTGTGAATCTCATACTTGTTCCACCACATCATATTATGGCTCTTATTATCAAACAAAATTCAATGAAAGGAACATAAACAACAAAATGATTGCATTATTCTTCAGCATTTAAATAACTGCTTGGCATTATACAACTCTATTCCATGAGTAATGTGACTAGAATGAATAAAATGTCCATGTAGCTGCTACGTGTTAAGTTCAAACAGGGTGAGCAGAGTGACCAAAAGAAATCTAGCACTATATAATAGCTCTACTGAAACACTTACTATATTGTATTATATATGCATCCCATGCATGACTTAATCTACTCTGTGATGCCTTTGGGTCTACATCTGGTCTTTGTTTCACCTTTGTGCCTATACACTATGTTTAATATATTAGTAGGTGAACATAAACAGTTGCTAAATAAGGAAATTAAAGATTTAGAGTTGCAGTCTCACCTTATCAGCTGTTCTAGAATATATCTAGAACAAAAATTTAAGATATATCAGCACATATAAGCAACATTAAGCATTATTTATAAACTTTTACTTTCACTTAATTATGAAAAACTTTACTTACCATTTTAACTAACACTCTCAAACATAACCCTGACACTTTAGTCAGATATGTAATAAGAATCTTAAAGCATAAAATCATAGAATCAACAGCATTTTCCTTTCCTGTAGCTTTCCCATTGTGCCCAACCCACTTGTGTTTTCTACCTGTTTATTCACAGAACTTCTAAAGACCTCCTTAGCCCTACATGCTAAGTATCACCTAAGCTGCACCCTGGCTGACTTCCCAAGCCAACAGGACACGTGCCTACTTATTCATCTATCATTTCTGTTTTCACCACAGGAGAGATATACCACAATGGGAACTGGCTTTAGAAAGATTTTAAAAAATGGATCTACTGCTCTAGAGGAGCCCACAGTTTAGGAGGGGAAGCAATTAAGCTAAGTACAATACAAATGACCATTAATTGCCTGGAGAAATTAGGAAGATTTCAGAGAATGCCACTAGAACAAGATCTTGATGTTTGCCAAAGAAAAAAAGGGGAAGGACACTGCAGATACAAGAAAATGTACATACAAAGGCACCAACAAGCAAAAAAGGAGGTATTTAAGAACAAAGTACTCTGACTTGGTTATAACATAAGGATGGCTAGAAATAAGGATCAGAACATGAGTGCCATGCAAAGGAGTTCAGATTTTTAATTCTTGAAGATGTACCAGTGGCTTTTAAATAAGGCAGTGACAACAAATTTCCCCATAAGAACAACTCTGGTGCCGATAAGGAAGACAGAGTGAAGAAATTGGAGGCAAAAAGAGCAAAGCATTAAATAGGCTAGAGAAACAGTCCACACGAGAAATAAATGGACCTGCAACAACGCCAGTGGCAATGGGGATGAAGAAGTTGATTTAAGAGTCTTCTGGAGGAATCTAAATGAGTGGACATGTTGGCTATGACACGATAGTTATGTTCCTGAAAATCTTCACCTTCTCAGTAACAAAATAGGGTTGGAAGAGGAAATTCAAAACCTATGCAACTCTGTAACCACAGTTAGCCAACAAAAACCCTAATAAGGATATTAACACTAAAAGATGTGCTAAATAACAAGTATGAGACTTTTTAAAGGTACACATTTAAAGTGATAGAAAAAAAGCATTATGGGTAAATGTAGTAACAACATTGTTTTTTCATGTGAAACCTTCATTAGAGTGTATAGCAATCATACCTTAAAGAAAATATAAAAAAAAAGAAAAAAAGCGTAAGGGTATTAGAAGCCAAATTATAAAAACAAAGGAAAATGCACAAACATCTAGGGGAACTGTGCAATAAATTCTTCCAGATAAATGGCCAAACTGAGTCAAGAGGAAGAACGCAGTGGACAGTACACAGTACTGTATTCTTTAGCAGCTCACTTCTTTTCAGCTGTGTTAGCATATTTTGGATTCAGCTGCCACTACTTTATGGCACAACACATTAATATGTTGGGCATGTCATAAATACATTTTCCTATTTAACAGTAGTATGTGAACCAGACTGGAAAGCCTTACAGTCCCTCAAGTAAGTGACTGAGTCTCCACACCCACACCAGGTCAGGCGGTATTCCTAGGTTATATTCCTTTAGTACAGACTAACTAATAACTGCTTAAGACTTAGGTTGTAGTAAAATGAAGAAAAATGAATAAACAATTAGAAAGCACAAGGTATACCAGACATGAATGAATGAATGGACAGACACTATTTCCATTAAGAAAAATTAAGAAATAATTAAGCATGAATAGGAAGAAGATAATGATGTGGTTTTAGTTGAGTCTGAGGTATCTTATAGACATATTTATTTAGATAAATATGCAGTAAGCAGTTAGAACCACAGACTGCAGCATGAGATAATAATATAGGCTGAAAATATGAATCACTGGTACTTAAAAGATGAAGAAACTTTGAAAATAAAAAAAGAATTTATGCATTCACTCAATTAACTCCTTCAACAAGTATTTACTGAAATCCTGTATGTAGGGACCTATGCTGGCAGCAAGGGTATATAAGACAGTGATGATGTTCACTCTCACAGAACTCACATTTAATCATGGGAAGACAAAAAGCAACTAAAAATCTATAGAACTAATGAATCATGTGCTGCAATAAGATGTAAGATGTACAAAAAACAGTGTAACACAGGAACATGGACTGACCGGGTAGAGGGGTGGGAGGCTCAGTCACTAACTTGAGGGACTTATGAGGCATTCCAAACCATAGCCTATGCAAAAGGCTCTGATGGTAGAATAAATAGAAGAATAAACACAGCACACAATACTGAATAAAATGTAACAATGTCATGTGGCTACAGCAAAGAGAGAAGGCAGAGGTAAAGTAGAAGCAATAGTAAGCAGGACTCTCCTACACTGTTGGTGGGAATGTAAATTGGTGCAGCCACTGTGGAGAGCAGTATAGGGGTTCCTCAAAAAACTAAAAATGGAAATACTATACAACCCAGTAATTCCATTTCTGCGAATACACCTTTAGAAAATAAAAACCCTAATTTGAAAAGATAGATGCACCTCTATATTTATTGCCACATTATTTACAGTAGCCAAGTTATGGAAGCAACCAAAGTGTCCATCAACAGACGAATGAATAAAGAAGACATGGTACACATAAACAATGGAATATTATTCAGCCATAGAAAAGAAATCCTGCCATTTGCAACAACACAGATGAACCTAGAGGGTATTATGCTAAGTGAAATAAGCCAGGCAGAGAAAGACAAATACCATATGATTTCACTTATTTGTGGAACCTCAAAGCAAAATGAACAAAACAGTAGCAGACTCATAGACACTGAGAAGTGACTGATGGTTACCATGGGGGAGGAATTGGGGTGGGCGGTAGAGTCAATGAGGAATATAAAGGGGCACAAAAATTCTCAATCAGAAGTTGGTCACAGGGATTGTAACCGAGCATGGAGAATACAGCCAATGATTGCGTAACATCTTTCTATGTTGACAGATACTGACTGCACTAGTGGGGATAAGGATTTAATAATACGAGTAACTGCTGAACGACTGTGTTGTATACTAGAAACCAATGTACGATTTATATCAATGATACCTGAATTTTAAAAGAAAAGGAAACAACAGGTAGAACCTATGGAATCTATGGGCTATGTTATGTATTTTAGTCTCATATATATGGGATTTTAAATGGGAAAGTGATACAATCATATTTAAGAGGGACTTGGAACAAACCTAGATGACTGTCAATAACAAAGCTTTAAAATGGTTGGAGAGGATGAATATCAACTAGCAGAAAATGGCACAGAAGCCAAAGAGAACTTAGAGTTCCCTACAACATCCAACATTACAAAGAAGAAAGAATGAAGAACCAAATATATTTAGTGAGTACCTACTAGATTTCCAGACACTCTCTATTGTTACCATAATCAGAGGTGTTGTTATTTCCATTTTATACATGTACTAAATAGGGTCTAGAGAGTTTATGGTATTTGCTTAGGGTCACACAGTTTATAAATGGCAGAACCAAAATCTAAATTCAAATCTTTCCAACTCCAAATCTCATGATGCAAATTGGAAGATTAATGCCAGAATAGTAAGTTTCAGTGAAATGCAGATGTACAATCTCTCTAGACCAACGCTAATAGAAATTTCTGCAATGACAGAAATGTGCTATATTGAGACACTAATGTCGTGACCACTAGCCACAAGTAGCTACTAAGCACTGTTACTGAATTTCTAATTTTAATTCACCTTAATTAAAATTTAAATAGCCACATTTAGCTAGTGGCTACTGAACTGGACATCACAAATCTAGACTATAGTAGACTGAAAAAACAAGAAAATGAGCCAATAGAGATGAGTCTAGAAACATGATAGTAAAGGTAAAGACAGAGTGACAGCCATACAGGAAGGCAGAGCTGAAGCATACCTTTATGTTCACAAATTCACTATGTACTTGAGAAACACTATGTTAGCATACAACTCCTAAAATTCTATTTGTTAGGTAAGTTGTTGGAACAGAAACACATAAAATCACAGATTTCCCTTACTACCTAATTAGCACTTATTTTTCCTGACATTCCAGTTTTCATTAAATATTGCCCTATACCCAAATAATACTAGAGGATACCAGATTATCACATGCCTGTAACAGATTGCTTGTGACAGCATACTTTGAGTATTTGAAAGAAAATGATCCCTGAACTAGACAGATTAAGGAAAAATAAAAGTGCTAATAGATAGCTCTAGTAAGACAAATGGTAACAGTTGGATCCCTTTTTGTAGGTTGCTATACTTCACTCTCTTATACCTCGGTTTTAAAATCCATACTTAGTTCTAACATACAAATAAAAATGAATACTCTATTTACACAAAAGACAAAGACTTGTCTAGACAACAAATGAATTTAATAATGCTATGAGAAAAACAAGTCAAAATAACATCTTATTTACAAAAATGTTTCTTGGAATAGCAACAGGGCTATCAACATGGCCCTCATGATACTCACAAGAAAGGACTTAAAACTGTCTGAGAAAGAATCCACTCCAAAACTACTAGATCTAGTATCTGAATTCAACAAAGTTGCAGGATACAAAATTAATACACAGAAATCTGTTGCATTCCTATACACTAATGATGAACTAGCAGAAAGAGAAATCAGGAAAACAATTCCATTCAAAATTGCATCAAAAAGAATAAAATACCTAGGAATAAACCTAACCAAGGAAGTGAAAGACCTATACTCTGAAAACTGCAAGACACTCTTAAAAGAAATTAAAGAGGACACTAATAAATGGAAATTCACCCCATGCTCTTGGCTAGGAAGAATTGGTATTGTCAAAATGGTCATCCTGCCTAAAGCAATCTACACATTCAATACAATCCCTATCAAAATACCTACATCATTCTTCAATAAACTAGAGCAAAAAGTTCTAAAATTCACATGGAACAACAAAAGACCCCGAATAGCCAAAACAATCCTGAGAAGGAAGAATAAAGTAGGGGGAATTAAGCTCCCCGACTTCAAGCTCTACTACAAAGCCACAGTAATCAAGACAATTTGGTACTGGCACAAGAACAGACCCATAGACCAGTGGAACAAAATAGAGAGCCCAGATATAAACCCAAGCATGTATGGTCAATTAATATATGGCAAAGGAGCCATGGACATACAATGGGGAAATGACAGTCTCTTCAACAACTGGTGTTGGCAAAACTGGACAGCTACATGTACAAGAATGAAACTGGATTATTGTCTAACCCCATATACAAAAGTAAACTCAAAATGGATCAAAGACCTGAATGTAAGTCATGAAACCATAAAATTCTCAGAAGACAACATAGGCAAAACTCTCCTGAATACAAACATGAGCAACATTTTTCTGAATGCATCTCCTCGAGCAAGGGAAACGAAAGCAAAAATGAACACATGGGACTACATCAAACTAAAAAGCTTCTGTACAGCAAAGGACACCATCAGTAGAACAAAAAGACATCCTACAGTATGGGAGAATATATTCATAAATGACAGATCCGGTAAAAGGTTGACATCCAAATTATATAAGAGCTCACACACCTCAACAAACAAAAAGCAAATAAGCCAATTAAAAAATGGGCAGAGGAGCTGAACAGACACTTCTTCAAAGAAGAAATTCAGATGGCCAACAGGCACATGAAAAGATGCTCCACATCGCTAATCATCAGAGAAATACAAATTAAAACCACAATGAGATATCACCTCACACCAGTTAGGATGGCAAACATCCAAAAGACAAACAACAAATGTTGGTGAGGATGTGGAGAAAGGGGAACCCTCCTAGACTTGCTGGTGGGAATGTAAACTAGTTCAGCCATTGCGGAAATCAGTATTGAGGTTCCTCAAAAAACTCAAAATAGAAATACCATTTGACTCCTAGGAATTTACCCTAAGAATGCAGCAGCTCAGTTTCAAAAAGACATATGCACCCCTGTGTTTATCGCAGCACTGTTTACAATAGCCAAGAAATGGAAGCAACCTAAGTGTCCATCAGTAGATGAATGGATAAAGAAGATGTGGTACATATACACAATGGAATACTATTCAGCCATAAGAAGAAAACAAATCCTACCATTTGCAACAACATGGAGGGAGCTAGAGGGTATTATGCTCAGTGAAATAAGCCAGGCAGAGAAAGACAAGTATCAAATGATTTCACTCATCTGTGGAGTATAAGAACAAAGAAAATACTGAAGGAACAAAACAGCAGCAGACTCGCAGAACCCAAGAATGGACTAACAGTTACCAAAGGGAAAGAGACTGAGGAGGATGGGTGGGAAGGGAGGGATAAGAGGGAAAAAGGGGCATTACGATTAGCACACATAATGTAGCGGGGGAGGTACACAGAAAAGGCAGTATATACAGAGAAGACAAGTAATGATTCCATAGCATCTTACTACGCTGATGGACAGTGACTGTAATGGGGTATGTGGGGGGGACTTGATAATAGGGGGAGTCTAGTAACCATAATGTTGTTCAAGTAACTGTACATTAACAATAAAAAAAAAACTGTCTGAGGAAGAAACCTGTAAGAACTTGTAACTTCTTGATTTGTCAGTGCTAAATTTTAAAGGATATCCTACAGAAATCTTCAAGTGTTTTAAATATTTTTAAAGTACAAGACCATAAAAACCGAAGACAAACCCAAAAACATGTATTAATCACATCTCATTTCAAAATTTTATTCCTGCACCAGATCTATACATTAGCTATAATTATACTGTGAACTCACAACCACAAGGAGGGTAAAGGAATACAAGGAGAAAATTCAGAAAGGGAGAGTGTGGATGTGGGCTGTTGAAGAAAAGGTTTATTTGGAAGGCTAAAAGTGAGGAAGAAATTTTAGTCTGGCAAGCTTGAAATAAAATAGATCCTTTATCCATTATACGTTGGAGTTCATTTTCTCTTTTTAAGAAATTGTTATCCATAGAGCTAATACTTAAGGTAATAAGTGGAAAAAATACAAAAGAAGTTATAGTATTATCTTCCCTAAGAGTATTTTCACAAGAATACTGTCATAATTCAGACCCTTGTTAAAGTACCAACCTTAATCATTATGAAATTGCTACCTGATTAGAAAAATTATGAATTGTTTTTCATTCAATGTTACATCAAAATACGGTTTAAAACCCTGCAAAAAAAACGGACTATAATGAGTAACTTAGAGGATGGTATCATTAAAACCTCAAGTCTGACCTCTGCAATCTTTTTGATAAAAACTAAATTATAAAAAAATTAGTATATCCACACTGGCACAGGTTTAAAAGAAGAAGAAAAGAACTCACACAAAAAAAAACTTCCTCTGAAAGAATACATAAGAAACTCAACAGAGATCAATACAAGGCAAAGAGATGGACAGGAGATTTACTTTCTACTTCATACCTTTCAGAATGATTTCACTTTTTAAGCAAATGTACAAATAGTGTCTTTAGAACTTAAAAACAAAACAAAAACAGAACAAGAACTTAAGAATTTTTACCAATCTACAATTCAGTGGTCCCTTACATAAAAGCTGGTCTCAAAAAATGGTTCCTTTTAGACTTTCATCACTTGATCAGGAGTTACTAAAGCAAAGACCAAGACAGTATTAAGCTCTTTTCTTGTGTAACATCGTGTTGTCCTAGATTAATTTCTTAGGCCACTCACCCACAGTTGCCCCATCCTGGGTCTGCCTACTATTTATCACTATTTAATGATATTTACTTAATACCCTCTTACCTCCTTATCAACCCCCCACTATGATAATCTTTTTCCATACTCCTTCTTACCCTCAATCTTACTACATTTACCCAAAACCTCAATCTCAACTTCAGGAACTGATCTTACCTCAAACTATCTCATGTTACTGAGATGATTTAGACCAATAGCATGAACTCCATTATATTAAAACATATCTGTTACCATAGCCACCTCTCTCCACCCTGATTTTTTTCCCCCCTCTTTCGATGTCTCTGCTTTCCTTTTATCCCTCTTCGTTCTTACCATAGGAGTCGTTCCACTAATCATCCTTTCTTACAGCGCCCTCTTCTGGCTTCTCTTCTAATTCTAAACAGTAACATCTACCCTAAAAAAAGAACTTCAAACTGAAAAACACTAATCCTTTCTTTGTCCTTTCTTTCATAAACGTCTCAAAAAATGAACTGACACTCATCACCTCCACTGTCTCATCAGCTCTTACTCCTTTAGTCCACTTATTATTCATACACTTCTTTTTCAAACACTACTTGGGATCTATTTATTATATGTCAAGTATTTGGAACATAACAATGAAAAGACAAAGACAAGTCTGCATTCTCAGAGCTTTTATTTACTTGCAATGTTATTTTCATTACCTAGGATTTAAAGTTACTGTCTTAAAGACTATGACCTTTGTAAGTTTTCATTTTTACCTCCTTCCCTCTCATGTTTAACAGATGAGAAAAACCTTTCTTCTTGTTTAAGGATAGTCAGTCATATTCCCTCCTACCTCCTTGGGGACTGCCATCTATTAACTCCACCTTCTCCCTTTAAAACTTCAATGGCTCTTTGTTGGCTTATTCCCTTAACCCCAAAATATATTCTTTCTCAAACTTAAATTCCCCAGCTTTCATCTTCTTTCCTTCTAGTGAGAATTAAAGAACAGTCTGGTCACCCACTTATTCCTCAACTCACTGCATCCTGGCTTTCCCTGTTACCAGTAATAAAATGGTGGGTTTTTGGTCCTTGTTGCCAAAGCCACCAGAACTCTCCTGATCCCTCCAAAAGACACTTTTAAGTGTCTCTTCCCTATCTCTAATATCTACACACTGCTGACTCCTTCAAATGTGGTATCACTCTGCTAACTTTCCAACTCTCTCTCTAGCTTTTTATTCTCAACCTCCACAGGTTCCTCATCCTCGACCTACCTCTTAAATTCAGTGTTCTTAAGGGTTTGCCCTCTTTTCTCATTTTATATTCTCTATAGGATTTCATCCAGTTTAATGGCTTCCACTACTAGGTAATACAAATACTGATAGTGCTCAAATGTTTAATCCAGACGCAGATTTCTCATCTGAGCTCCAAATATACATAGCCAATTACCTATTGGCCATTTCCACTAGATACCCCACTAGTTTAAAATCAGCATGCCCCGAATAGAAATCATCATCACTCCCCCAAATCTTCTGTATCTCCTAGACAAAGAATACACATTTCTAACAAGGATACAGATGATGCTGATCTGATGCTCCTAGTTCATGATCCACTTTTTGAGAATCACTGCTCAAACACTTACTACCTCTTCCTACCTCCAGGCTACAAAGTTCCTTCTGCTGCCTCCTAGACCATGATATCTACACAGCAGGCATTGTAATATTTCACAACACTCCAACCTATTGAACTTAGAATCTTGCAACACAGAATTCCAAGCATGAATTACCAAATGATGAGAGGACTAGAGATGAAACAAAGTCATTCCAGCAAAGTTGAAGTTTCTTAAGGACAGGACTGCATTTCCCATGTATCCCTAGAATCAAATCTTACTCAAGCAGGCACTCGATAAATATTTACTGAATGGATGGCATTATCACCTATCCAGTCACTCGAGCCAGAAACCATGGCAGGATTTACTCCTTTCCTCCCCCACAATCCAACTGTCACTAAGTGCAATCTTCTACCTCCTAAACGCTGTCTCATACCTGGTCCCTCCTCTCCACATGCACTGTTACTACACCCTTTCAGGTCCACATTTCTCACATGAATTACTATAATAATTTCTTACTTGGTCCCCAAGTCTAGATTCATCTATCCTATTTAATTTTCCACATGGTCATCAGACTGATCTCTCCAAAAAAGTAAATGAGACAATTTCATCATCCTACTTAAGATAACAACTTCCTTAGGAAAAAAATGTGAACTCTTTCCCATGATACACAACCCTCCCTATGATCCTGCCTCTATTTACCAGACCACCCTCTTCTCCCTTCCACCCTAACTCCCTACCCTCCAGTCATGACGACCTGGCTGAGAGGCATATCTCATACTTCTGTCTTTAACGTATCCCACTGCATAATTGTCTTCTCTACCCCACTTAAGTTCCTTGGAAATCACAATTATGTTTTGTTTGTAAAGTCAGTGCTAGGGATAATAATAGACACTCAACTAAAATTTAAATAAATACATTACTTGCTATTCTCTAAACACTGGCTCTCAAAATTTAGCCTGTATCAGAATTACCTGGAAAACTTATAAATCTGCACTGCTTGGGTCCATCTCCAGAGTGGTCCAGAGTGGGACCAAGTAAGTTCCCAGATGATGCTTTTCGTTCTGGTCCAAGAACCACATTTTGAGTGTTTCAAATACATGTTTCTTCCTATCTCCAGGATTTTGTCTTTTCCTAGCTGCCTTCAACTCTGACTAGTGCAATCCTAATAATCTTTTTAGAACCCCCCCCTCAATTGTCACTTCCTTCTTAAAATTTTCCCTAATCCCAGGTAAAACTGATCTTGCTCTATCCTTAATTTCTATCAAGCTTTGTGTATATTATTCATTTAACTCACACTTTTTCACACCCACTGGCATTTATCTTATGTTCTATACTTAAATGAAGGTAGAAAACCTGCCTTAATTATTTTAACATCCTTCACAACCCAGCACAGCAACCAGTGAACAGCAGGCAAAATCGGTAAGTATTTGTTGATATGAATGAATCCCTGTTGCTTGCCCAGACTGGGCCCACTGTCTGTCTGACTCACTTAATCTTCCTGGCTCAACCAAGCTGACTTCCTTATACTGCCTGGTACTTTGCTTGCCTTACTACCTATGATAGATGCCTGATCCTCCCACACTTGTCTGTCCCTTCCCCTTGCTGACTGACTCTTAGCTTCTTTACCTTGTACTTTGAGCTTTTTTAATTTTCTCATGCACTACAGGACATAATGAGTCGAGAAACTTTTTCCTTATGACTGACACCAATTTTAATCCTGCCATACAACGGGTTGCTTTTTTTTTTAAGTAGCCTTTCTTTGCTACAGAATCTGAAGTAGGATACGTTGTATACAACTCTAAATGCAGTTATCACAGACAGCAATAAATGTGCATTAACTTTTATTTACAAAGTATGGAGGTAATTTTAATAAAAAGTTTAAAAACACAGAGGCACAAAGAAGGTCACTTTTAAAACTTAAGGTTGCCCTAAGAAACAAAATTTAGAAGAATAGCTAATTACTTACGCACTGTGTTACTATATGCTTCCAGAACAAAATCCTTTATTAGTTATTCCAACAAAAACAAGTACAAAAAATATGGCCATATTCCTAAATTATACTAAGTCCAAGATAAAAACACTGTTTTTCATACATGAAAATTAACTGTTTTAAAAAATGCCCCTACAAAATTTACTCCTTCAAAAATGAGTATTTTCAATCACACTGACCTAAACATTCTTCTACTTGATCATTTTATTTTTTCCATTCCTTTGCATGTCACTAACACTGAAGTACTCTACCTAAAACTATACATGCCTACCTACAGAAAATATTGTGAAGATACCTATTTATTTCAATAAATTAGCATCTATTTACTTATCACAGATAACTGACCATTAATGATTCAGGGAAAACTTCTAGGAGCTCAGCACTGAGATTTTTATACACATACAGTCTTCATCCCACCTGAATGCTCAAGTTTAAAACTCAAATAGAGGTGAAGAGCAGGAAAGACTTAACTCTCAGGGGAAAAAAAAGAAAAAACCTACTATTAAAGTAGCAAGTAAAATGCCTGTCAGAAAAGAGTGGATAGGTTCAATCCAATAAGCCTTTTTATTTTTCCCTTATCTGAATTAATCAGTGTTATTTATAAATTAAAATCTGTTGACAAAAATGTAAATATTTTCATGATAATCAGAGTTATAATAAACCTTTTCCAAAGAGAGTGAAAATTTTCCAAACTGTATGCTCAATTAACTAGAAAAATGAATCACATCACTCCAAAGCCCAATTTATTTGAGTTATTCAATATCCCATATGGCAGAGCTAAGCTAGAGGTATCATCTTGATAGTTTCAAACCAGCACTATACTCAGCAGACCAAAATAATGCTAAATTTGGGGTGCCACCGTCATGGCAAAGTATGTAGATCCTGAAATGTCATTGAGAGGATGGTAGAAAAAAGAGCCAAAAATGAATCAGAAAACAAAGACTGAAAAGGCAAATGGAAAGAAGAGGGAAATAATGACCTGGAAGAAAACAATATTGTATGGTAAATCATATTTTTAAAAGATAAGGCAACAATGAGCACCATAGGAAAACAAATTTAAGAGCTAAAAGAGAATTTCCAAAATTCAGTCTGATGCTCAAAATAGAAGTGAGGCTTGGGGAGATGCACTACAGGGGGAAAAAACTATTTTGAACCAGATCACTCTACTACATAATAACAAACAAAAGGCTATATGACTGTTCCTCAAGATGTACTGTTTTATAAATACAAGTAAAAACATTCGCTGCAATGGACAAATACCTTCAAGATCCTGGCTTTCGAGTAAAATACATATATAAAGAAGTTTTAAAATTGCAATTCATAACTCCAAAGACCACGCCAACAAAAAGACTGTACTATACGAATGCCTCTGATCTAAGTTGTTTTCTGTAATAGTCGAAAAGCCTGAGTTTTTTTGCCTTTGGGAGCCAAAGTTGTCTCTGAGCTGCCTACCACGTTAACAGGGAAACACTTTCTCTACACATCAAAATCACTAATCATTCATTAAATCTGCTCCTAATCTGAAGTGCACTTAATCGTTTTTCCTGTATTTTAAAGCTAACTTACTTGAAAAATCCTATTTTCACGTTCTTCCCCTACACTCACACCAAACTGATTTTAAATTGCAATCAACAGAAATTCTTTGTTCTCCAATCCACCATTCTATTTTTAAATACGTAAAATGTACATACAAGGTGAAATACAATACAATTAAAAAGTGCAAGAAATTATCTCACGTCGTTTAGTCTAAAAATCTTTGGACAACTGTTTAAACTTTCAGAAAAAGCGTTAACAACCACATCACATGTTAAAATATCTGACACTTATGGAAAACTGCTAATTTTTTCTACTATGAATAAATACAGTTCTTGATTACAAACAGGAAACTCCCCTGGCTACCCGGAGCAAGAGAACCGGTAAGGTAACAGGCTAAAAGGGCGTCGTTGATTTCTTGGCCACAGTGACTGACGCGGGAGACACACCCCTAGCGTCGGTTTGAAACACTACAGCAGTGAATTCTACCTAGGGATTAATGTGAGGGTAAGGAAAGACAAATTTTAATCGCCATGATTCAAAAAACCACCACCACAAGAGAGATTTACAAAGGTAACAAAGAAAACGAAAAACCCTGGGTAGTAAGGAATCATTAAAAAACAAGTATCCTGCTTTACCAAAGACCGAGTGAGATTGTTTACGAAAACATACACCTTGGACTTTCCGGTTAGCCAGTGCAGAGAGAAAAGCAGCAGCAAAAAGCTTGCAAACAGCAGCGAAATAAACACTAACAGATGAGGGGGGAAGTAAGTGGCAGGATTCCTGCCCAGACTCCGGGCTTGAAAATGGAGTGGGTATGGGAGAAAGAAGGGCAGCTCTGGAGAGAAAGTAGGTCTTATATGAAAAGCCTTTGGCTACATAGCATTTTCACAGGATTTCGGAATATGCCTGGACTTGAAAGAATGAGTCTAGGGGTGAAAGAGGGGGCTCCACGTGGAGGGTCCGGAGAGAAGTAATGCAGGGCGACGGCGGAGGGAGGGAGACAGTACGAGGCCGATGGCCCAGGGAGAGGGGGGACCAGGCAGGGACGGAATCGCGGCGGCCGTGGATGGAGGGGGCGAGGGGCGCCCCGCAGAGGCTCGGGGTACCGCCGCGGGGCCCCGCTGCCCTGTCCAGCAGTCGGCCCACCGCCCCCGCCCGCCGCGGGCGCACTCCGGCTGCCGAGGGCTCTTATGGACCCGCCGCGGCACCAGCCGGGCCGGGTCTCTCGAATCTTCCACCGGGGGAAGCCGACCGGGGGCGTCGGGGTTCGCCCCCGCCCGCCGCCCTTGGAGGCGGCGGGCGGGGGAGGGATGGTATATCGGGGAAGCAAAGGTCTCACCATTTTGCTGGGCGGTCGGCGGCTCGCACGGGCGGAGGAGAGTGTCGGCGCTCAAACGGGTCCCGCAGGAAGCGGCGGCGGCCCAGCTGCGCTCGGCTGGGGCGGCTGCGGCCCTCGGGACGCCCGCGGGGGAGGGGGTGCAGGCTGGGGGAAGGGAGGCGGCGCCACGGGGCCCGCGCCGGCCGGTTGACTGGGCAAGCGGGAGCGGGCTGGCAGAAGAGAAATTAAGGTCGAGATTCAGAGACAGAGCGGGAGAAGACACGGCAAGAAAGGCGAGAGACAGAGAAGCACAAGAAGGGGAGAAGGGGGAAAGGGAGCCAGGCGGCTCCGGTGGCTGCAGCCTCGCGCTCGCGCCGGTGCCGTGACGGACTCACTGCGGTGGCTCGCGCTGACCCGCAACCTCAAGGCACGAAAACGGGGGAGGGCAGGAGAGGGAGGGGAAAGCGGGGCGCAGCGGGGGCGGAGGGCGGGGGCGCGCGAGGAGCCGGCGGCGGGGGCGGGGCTTCGGCGAACGGCGCACATCCGGGAACCCGCGCGCCGCCTCGGCTGCGGCCGCTGCAGCGCTCTGGCGATTTCTGGTTGGGGAGAGCGGAGCGCGCGGACCACGTTCTGCCCTCCGCCGCCCGCCCCTTGCGTGCGGTGCGGGGGGAGAACAAGGGCGGGGGTGCAGACGACAGTGACGTCGCGTGGCGGAGCCCTTCCGGTCATGTGGCTGGAGGCGGTCGGGGGAAAACGGGGCGGGGAGGGGACCGAGGAAATGCGAGGGTTCCCTGAGAAGAAGGAAATACGAGGGGTGAGGGGTGCGCATGGAACGGGAAAAGAAGGACTTGGCCCTCGGAGTGGGAGCCTCGTTGGAGAGGAGGAGCGGACGAGCGGCCTCAAGGCTGTCAGAGCCACCCAGACACCGCACCATAAAAAGAGGAAAACTCAAGCCCTGAGGCTAGAGAGAATCAGTTCACTCGAAGACAGGTATCTCTGCACTGACTTGGACCACCTACAAAATTGCTTGGTGCAGCACCCGTAGGCCCACACTCCAGTATGAGTGGACAGAGACAGCAGCCCGTTAAGAAAGACCGGAGAGCCAAGGCTGGCCGCAGTTTGAGGTGTAGGGAGCCACAGGACAACCTAGTAGAGGGGCTGCTTCCCACTCCCTCCGCAAAGACTTCCTCACCCAGCTTTGTATTCTTTAACCCTCCAGGCTGCTGTTTGACGGGTGCAGCACTGTTTGTGTCAGAAAAACATTCGAAGACAGATTGCCCACTTAACCCTTTAGTAGGGCTGTATCCACTTTGGTGATAATTTACGTTCCCAGAAAATTAGACCATAATGGGAAATGGAGTCCAAAAAAGCACAGGGAGGAAAGTTATGCTCATGGGGGAAAAGAGAGCTGATAGGAAAGGTGTGATAGGATAATGAAGAAAACATTTTGCAACGATTTTAACAATTTATTCCTTTTCAAATCTTGATAATTTCGTGTGCCCATGGATGTGAAAGAATTTCTCCTGAGCGGTCAGAAACTCCTTAATGACAAATATTTTGAGTAGTTTTATAAAAAGCCGTAGTGCTTTTAGTGGCAGTCTGTTAAGCCTCCTTACGTTAGAGTGTTACTCTTTTTCTGTGGTAATTATTTTTCTTTATTTAAAGTACACGTCCTTTCTAATAGAGGCTCAATGACAAGCCTGGGTCCCCACCACACCTTTGGTTTTAAAGAACTACTGTATTTTGTTTCTTCGTCAGGATGAATAAGAAAAAGTAACTAAGACTGATAACGGTGTATCGCACAGTAAATTTACCAAGGAAAGGCCACCAAATGACAGCTTCCAACATTTAATCCAAGTTTCTTGACTTAGACTATGTTCCAAAACAGTTTCAGAAAAGTCCTTAAGATATTTGTGTTATTTATGATTTTTTAGGTATTTTATTTTTCATTAGGTTTTCATCGTTAAAATTGACATGCTCATTAAAAAATATATGAGAAAACTCTTCCCCGCAACTCCACTTCTGAGAGAGAATCACTGTAACTGCATTTGTGTGTGCCCCTTGCACATACTCAGTGAAAATCAAATAATCATCTGAGGATTAAATACTAAAAAGGAATTTGAATTATATGGAATGCAGACTTAGAGCAACCTATAATTTTGTCATGATTTGAGCCAATTTAGACTACAGTCATTCAACAAATATCTACTGTGAACCTAAATCAGAAATTCAAGAGCCAGCCACTGTGAAAGATTGGTTAGCCTCTGTTACTGACCAAAGTAAAAGACACAAGGCCAGTCCACTTGCTCTTTCTCATCCTACAAATCTCCCCGAGTTCACCACCTACATTCTCTCAGCTTTGCATATACACATAAAATACAGCAGTATAGCAGGTTGCATCTCTGACACTGAAACTAATTGGTCAATTCTGAATCCACTGAGAGAGGTAAATCTAAAATGCACCCTTACTACCCAGGTTTTTGCGCTAAGATCAGAAAAGGACATATGATGGTCATTCTTGTTTTTGTCTCTTTCCATCAAGCTTTGATGTAGAACTTGATATGAAAGGGAACAGGTACCAAATAGTCCTGCTAAAAGTATACGTTTTTAAATAGGTTAAGTGAAAAGGCAAATGACATAACTAATAGGTGGATTATTCTTAGCAACCAAAAGATGATTTTGAAGTTGGATCAGATAGGTTGGAGGGAGACACACTTAAGACAGAGATGCCATTTAAAAGAACAGTTACAGCTAAGCATGAGGTAATGAGAAGTACTAATGGCAGAAGAAATGATGTGGTAAACACAAAAGACACAGAACATAAAGGGACTGACTATGCAATTTGGTGGATATAAAGAACAAGGAGAAGGAGAAATAAAAGATGACCAGTTTTAGTTTGGATGACAGCAAATAGTGATGCTGTTGAGAGAAATAGAGAAATCAGAAGTTTGTTTGCTGAGTGAAAAGAGATGAGTTTGGTTTTTGAAATGCTAAGTTTGAGTTACTGATGAGATATCCCAGTGGAAGCCCCCAAGTAGAAGCTGGAAGTACTAGTTAGAAAGGAGTAGAAATGGGGGAATCAACCTAAAAACACAGTTTGAAAGTGAAATCTTTTCTCTTATTTAGAGATAGGAAAAAGGAAGGACCCAAAGATAGTAATAAAGCTGCTAAGTAGAAAGAAAAAAAAAAAGTTTGAGAAGAAGACAAGTTTACATTCCTATTGGACCACAGGAAGCCTCAGGCTTCAGTGTCTTTACAATTATCCTTGCAAATTAGAAATGTCATAGGAAATTTTATCATGTGTAGACCTTTAAGATCATTGTGATATCCAGAAATCGGCCTTACTCTTTAAGGACTGATTACTGTCATTTATTGTATATAATATTTAAGGGTTGCAGAAGAACCAAGTTGTTCTGTAGTTGTTTAAGGTATTCCAGTGGAGTATTGCCCCAAAATATGTACTTTCATTCATGATTATACTGACTAATGTCAACTAGAAACCATATTTAATTTTATACTCTTATACATGGAAAGAAAATCACAAAAAAGAGTGTCAATCAAAACCATTTGAAAGTAATGTCTGTTCTTTTCTAGTACACATTTGTTAATGAGGATTTAGAAGAAATGTCTACCTTTCCTCCTAGATAAAACATGTTTGTCCCCAGTTCAGGGATCCCAGATTTAAGAATGTTTTGTACCTTTTTGCCACCTACTTCCACACCACAAAATTCTCTTTGCATTGGGCACTGAAGCTGCTTGGGAAATAAATCGCCTTCCTTCCCAGAATCCTTGTTTGTACCAAGGAAAAGCAGGGATGCCAGCTAGCTCCTGCTCTAGGGTGTGGTTGTGGAAAGGTTCCTTGGCACCTGAGACGGCAGGGAAGTGGTTTGTTCCCTTCTTGCTAAGCAGAGGTAAGAGCCAAGATTCTAAGTTTCATCTTGGAAACTTTTTTCTCCATAGAAACCATTTTACAAAGAGTTCTGTAAACAATGGCCTTCCTACAAAAGCCTGGTTAAATTATGATATAGCTGAAACTCTGTATATGTGCTATTGAAACCACAATGGTAGAAAATGATACTCTTAAAAACTTGTAACTATGAATTAGTGAGTTTGGGGAAAATGTATACCAGATACTGGATGGAATTTGAAAAATTTTAAGTACTTTTTAAACTATGGATTGTATGCATGCAACTAACTCCCATATGAACTAATAACACTGAAATTTTTCAAAATAAAATCCATCACTTACTTTTCTGATGAAACATAAATTAGAAATATTTTCAAATTAGGAAAAGTTTCCAAGAATTATATAATTAATTGGTTATATAAGTTATTTTTATGTTATGTACTGGGCTGAAAAGGGGAAGAAAAGTCTTCCTAAAATGTATTCCTAAACCTCTTCCATCCACATCTAAGTCCATGTGTTGGAGGAAAATCCCACAATGTTTTTAGAGGCAGTCTGTTAACACTCTACATGATGAACTTTATTCTTTTTCTGTGCTGATTATTTTTCCATAGGGTAAGTACATTACAATGGAGTAGCTGTCTGGATAAAGGTGACAGTGGAAACCATGAGATAAGAGTACAGAAATCAAAGAGCATAGAAGTGATGGAGCAGACCAAAAGCAAAACCAAACAGAAAATCTACATTTAAGGGGCAGAGGGAAAAAGAAGTGAAAGAAAAGATAATAGACTAGGCAGAAGGGCAGGAAACCCTGTAAGGATGCCCAGGAAGCCAAAGAAGAGTTCAAGATGAAGGGTGGTCCAGCAGTGTGGTGAAAGAGGACCAAGAGAGATGCAGAGGTGCAGGCAGTTGGTCGACATCCATATATATCCATTGAAATACCCTAGATTATGTGTCTTGAAATAGTTTTTCTGAATTAAAAGTCTCACTTGTTTCTTTAGTCTCTTGCACATAAAAGCGAGTACCAAGAAAAAGCCATTTATTTGGACTTTGGTAGTATTTCTACTTGTTTACTAAGAGTATTTACCTTATAGCATTTATATAAACAGTATTTTCCTATACATACAGAAAATGATTTAAATGTAAAACAACATATTATGACACCAGAGAAGACCTGTTTATCATACTTGTTAACTCACTGATACACTTAGAAATATCTGCATGTACTCCACACTTACAAGACTAGAATGAGATCCTAGTTCTAATCCCACCTCTGGCTCCAATCCATTTCAGTGTGAATTTTGGATAGTTACTGAAGTCTAAGTCTGCACTATCTAATATGGTAGTCACAAGCCATTGTGGCTATTTAAATTTAAATTAATTAAAATTGAATAAAATTAAAATTCAGTTCTTATGTCTTGTTAGCTACATTTCAAGTGTTTGAAAGCTGCATGCCCAGTATCTACCATATTAGACATCTGTTGGGCAACACCCATCCCCATCCTTTACCTGAAAATATTCATCACTAACCACTAATATAATATTTGTTTATTATGAGGGTAAGCAAATTTCAAGTACAACAATTTGAAACAATCTTAGGTGCCCTTAGATATACATTTGAACAAACATATCACGGACATTAAAGAAAAAATCAGAAAATATATTTGAACAAATGAAAATTCGCTAATGTCAGAAAAAATGTGTGTCTATATTAGAGAAAGACTTAAAAATGAAAAACTTTTAAAATATTGTAAGTACTTTTACTGACAAAAATGCATATATTCTATATTAAAATATTTAACTTCTTAAGCATCAAACAATATAATACAACAAACAACAGAAAATTTTTAATTTATAAAAATATTTTAGCAGCTGCACAGAGTTGTTAATTTACTTTGTTTTCACTGATGATTTTTATTTTTTTATTATAATCCAATTTCTGCATTTCACCCACAACATTAATATAGATTTCAAGTAGCAATCAGGACATTATAGAGAAATTTTAAAATGTAAATAGAATGTAGTAAGGGAAAAACTATTAACCCTGTCATCTCCCAGAGATTCTTAAGAGATCTTTAATAAGTAAAGGTCAAGGTTTCAGTTTTATATTTCATCTAAAAATAACATTCCTTAGTGCTTTTGTATATAAAGGATATGACCCCCTTATCATGTATTAGGATTATTTCCCTCAAGCTTATACTTTGACTGTTGATTCTGTTTGTTACATTTTTAAAGTTTGTTTTCTCATTCTGTATATGGGAGAAAAATATAACACATGGATGACAACTAAAGAGCTCCTACCCTTAAATATGTAAATATTCTTCTAGTTAATTAAGAACTATTTTCTCATATTATTAACCTCTCTTCTATGCTGAGCATTGTATATATAGTCAATGGTTAGATTGGAAGGTAAAAAATCTATTAAATTACCAACCACTCTTTACTTACAAAGTATGGATTAATTAAGGCTAATTTGACAGTGGCTATTTACTCTCTTTTCTATCAAATAGCTAATATGATTAATTTAAAACCTCCTTTTGACCTTAAAAATAAGCAAGAATTAATCTGTCAATCATATTCTTCGATGAAGAGGCAAGTAATGTGTGCAAACCTGTATTAAGGCTGCATAATGAAGTACATATACAACTAAAAATTTTTCAGAAATGGAAAAACAGCTGAAGATATTATCTTCTGAAATGTAATATGAGTTAGGGTCACCTGTGTATAATTATGTTATAATTTTGTATCCACTGAATACATAGCCTATATAATGTATATAGTTATGACATGTTTGTGATACACATTGGCTTTATAGTTTTTCTCCATCCAAATACATACACTATTCACAATATTACACAAAATTTATATCATATTTTTCTTTCTCTCCAGGCTACTCTAAGTAAGGTAACTGATAGAAAATTAAACTAGCCTATTATTTGTACATAAAGATAACTGCAGCACAGTTCCTCTACATCTATATTCTAGGTACATTAAAACATTTTGTTTCAACAAAGGTAACATCATAACTAAATATAGTTACAAAGCTAATTCTGGGTAGTTCTCACTCTATTTTGCTGCTGGAATGGGTTGTTCCTTGTGCAGTGTTCTAAATTATAAATATCTTTAACAAAAAAGAATTAAGTGATTATATCAGTTTTCCTTGTAGAATTATCATAGAAAATTGTTTTTTCAGGGCAAACTTGTTGGAACAGAATTTAAAATATTCACTAGCATATTCTTTATAATGCTGTTCTTCCAGAAAATGAGTTACCAAGAAAGCATATTTTGAAGAAATATTTGTGGAAATAAATATATAAGACATGATGTTGTAAATTGTGACTCTTCAGTAAATGAGCCATGCCTGCATATTCAAGACTGTATCATTAAAATTAATCATTATGCCTTTTTAAATAATTTGCTCTTTTGAAAAATTGTATATACAGAATTTACAATATTGTAAATAGAACTTGTTCTGCATAATTAACAAATTTTACAAGGGCAAAAATTCTCAAGGTCACAGCTGGAAATTGCAGTGTAGGTACATTTTATGCACTTTATCATAATGAGAAAGCTGGTTATATTTCTAAGAAAATATTCTAATTATAAATTGTATATTTCTGAGTAAGGATGAAATGTTTGGTAAGTAAGTTTTCCTCAGTGAATTCTACATGTTCTGTGATTTTAAACTGGTCTTTGGAGGCCCCTAACAAGGAGATCCTGGTGCTCAAAGGGTGTGTGTTCAAAGGTAAGGACTCATGGAGTCGAATCAGGAGAGGACTCTTAGAAGACTCAAATCAGCGAGTGGTTGAGATACACGTGTTCTTTTGACAGTAAATGGGCATTGGACAGGCAGTGTCTGCAGGGTGTTTGAATAGTGGTGGGTGGAAGGATGAGGCATTATAAACACTGAGTTTAAGAACTGTGAATCCTTATGGAGTGCTTCAGTACCCAGTACTATTGGAGAAACTTTGAGGGATCTGATCTTGGCAGTCAGTGGGGTGTGAAGAATCACAGGAATAGCTGGAAGAGCATGGGAATAAGTATGACTAGTTTATAAAGATACAATTTTAAGTATTTTGAAGCCTGTGTCATATTTTTAAGTCTTCTCAGTTGACTGGAAATCATTCTGTGGAACTGAGAAGAAAGCAGATTAAGTGAGGGGACTAGAAGTAAGACCCAAGTCTGTGTGACTTCAAAACTCAAGCTTTTCACCACTATGTGATATTGTTCTTTGGTGTGTAACTGTGGCGTTTGTGTGTGTGTGCACGTGCACATGCATATGCAAGCACATTGGCATTATCCCTTATATATTTGATTTTCTTTTAAAAATAAAAATAACATCATGTTTTTTAACCCTTTCCCTCACCAACTCTTGTGTTCACATAACAGGGTTTGGAGAGCTCTGGTAACAATGGTTCCAGGTACCTAACCCTAAGCCTAAAAACCAAATTTTAAAAAGCCAGTTTCCTCCATAAAAAAACAGTTCCTGAGGGCCATAATAAAGCTATCAATGACTTGGGCCATTAGTCTGTCAGACAGGAAGCCCAGAAGTTGGGATGAGAGGAAAGACAATGAACCAATATTTTTGAGTTTGTAAAAACAATCAAATATGGAGATATTCAGGGACATTCATGACCACACAGACCAACTTTTTCTACTTGGAATGTTTTGGGCCATTGTGTAGAAATAGCAGAAATATAATTGTTTCCACTATTTTCTTAACTACTGTTTCTACTCATTAGATAATTATGAGTAAACTTCTTAAAAATCACAACTTTGTTTATACAGTAAATAAATGTGTCTCCAAAACACACGGGAAGAAGATATGCAGAATAAGAAAGTGAATTTTTAAACTTTTTTTTTAAAACTCAATTGTGGTTCCATTGCTTGAACATGTAGTCCTCCATAATACTGCTTCATTGTTATATTTCATACTTGGAGTCTGTGGTTATATAAAATAGATCAGATAGTTTGTTTTCCTAATATGGAGATCATTGCATCAGATCCAGATCCTTAAATTTTGTCAAGTTTTGCTGTGCATTTTCTCAGTCTTTTCAAGGGAGCAAAACTAGTCCTTCCCTTCAGTTCCTCCACTGTGTGGACAGAGCAATCAAAACTGACCTTGAGATCCCTGTCCATTAGTAGGGTATAAATCTTTTTAATATGAACTTGAATTAAAAATGGCTTTTTAAAAAGGAATAAAAATAAAAAACAAAAGTGCTTCTCCAAATTACAATCCCTGACTGGGATGCATTTTCTCATCTCTCACTTGAGGGATTTTGAATAGATGAACCCTTCCAGCTGCTCTACAGCTCTATGCTTCTATTGTTTCTACCAGACCTTAGGAAACTTGCCAGAGCAAAACCAGACAAGCTCCAACTGCAGCTTCTGAGAGGAACACAGAGGTTCCTCTTAATTTCTTGGGTTCGACAACTTTCACTTCAGAACCTCATTTTGGTCTGCTGGCTACAGAACTGGTTCCTGCCGCTTTCATTTCAACTTGGATTACATGAATCAAAGTCAAAGAGAATTGTGCCTTCTTATTTAAGAGATGCAAGTGAAAAAATAATAATAATAAATAAAACTAGGGAGTACCCAGGACAAAATAAGTGATTTTTAAAGGGGAAGGAATAAACTTCTTATAATAAGATGATTGAAAACCCTTTAATCACAAATTGCTTATACTCCAGGGAAAAAGACCAGATCTCCAAGACCAAATTCCAAGAAGCCTTTTTTAATTTCAAAAGATCCTGATTTCTGCCCCGATGCAGCTAATAAAATACTTACAGGGGCTTTTTTTTTTACAGTAATACTTGCATTTTTATTTACCCATAAATACCACATAGTTCACAGTCTGGTTCAGATTAATACCAACTTAATTTTTACAGGATACAAAAACTTTGCACTCACTTACAGGGGCTTTTTTAAAGAAGAAAGTCCACAGTAGATTAGATTCTAATGTTCTCAGAGTTCTCTGGCATAGAAATAACTTACAGTGCCCTGACTGATAGAAGAATAGGTGATAAATGGGAGAGAAAATGGTTTGAAAACTATTTAGAAATAAAGGTCTTCTAAAATAGCAAACACAAAAGGAGAATTAGTTAAAATTTCATGTAATTGTTCAAGATATGTAAAGACTTGTTTTCTTTCACTTGAGAACACATAATTTTCTAGATTTTTATAAACCCTGAATGCTTAAATTATTCACATTTATTTTATCTGCCTTAAATTATTATGTAATGAAAATGTTCCCCAAAGATTCCATTGGCAACTCAAAGTGCCAGTAAGTACATGCCATAGTATAAATTGTCCTTAATCTACACTGTCAAAAATAAATAAAATCCACAACCTAACAGCCAATCTAGAATCTTCTCTATGGTGGAATTAGGCGTGTTTTAATTTCAGATAATTGATTAGGTCTAATCACCAAAATAATTTCTAATTTGCCAATGTCTAACAGTCAATGTGATAACTGGGGCACACCATTGAAAGATAGCACTGGAATTAAAGGAGAGACTCAAATGTTAATTCACCCACATTGTGCCTACTAGCCTCATTTTCCTTCTGAACTACACCCCCATGTATCTTTTGCATGCAGAGTTCTCTTTGAAGCTGTAAGAGTTTCATGCGTGGGAAATCAGGGGAATCAAAGCTGTCTTATACAAAAGCATATGGTTAGGAGTCCAGGGAATGCTGAAATGTACTACACATTAGTAGCCTCCCTGTGGAGAGTCATCTGAATATGACCCTCTCATTTTTCATTCCTTGTGCCTAGGGTGTTTACATTGGTAGCCTCAATCCTATAGCACCAGAGTTTGTTTTCACATTTAGTTCCCTTGATTTTTTT
This sequence comes from Manis pentadactyla, assembly GCF_030020395.1. Classification (NCBI taxonomy): domain Eukaryota; kingdom Metazoa; phylum Chordata; class Mammalia; order Pholidota; family Manidae; genus Manis; species Manis pentadactyla. Next base: position 178,166,553 of record NC_080020.1, on the reverse strand, counting down.
TTTTTAACCTACTTTGACAAAAAAAAAAGGGGGGGAGCAAATAGAAAAAGAAGGCAGGGGCGGGGAAAGAATAAATCATTATGCAGCTCTCAGCCTCCACAGGGAAACAGCAGAACAAACCCACAGATCCAGATTTGTCAAGCAATGGGGATGTTTGTTTACAAGTCACAGAATCAGTTATGTAACTAGATAAGTTAGAAATTGAGTGAGTGTTTGAAGGGGAGGGAAGACCCATACTTTTTGAATTAGTCAAGAGACTTCCTCTCTCAAATAGATTCATACAGACTTTCTGGCTACTTATTTTTCATTGTTTCATAAATTTAGTTTTTGAGTTTATTATACCAACAGTACAGTGTTTCTGTGTAGACAATGACCACCCATTTTTTTAATCATTAGGTTTAGATATCTGAAAACACTTTCTCACCATGGGACTTGTTAAAGTATCAGCATGCATGTATAAGGGAAATTGGAATAACTTTATCTGCTGACCTAAAATTCCTGTCTGATTTAGCAGGAGAATGTATTAACGACCAATGGATCAGTTCTAATTCCTGTCCAACCCTCACCCCTTAACTTCTTTTTTGTTGGTTGTTTGTTTTATTTTTTTGCTTAAGTTCTGGGATCATATAATGTTTGTAAAATGAAGACCTTTAAAAATATTTCCATGTAAATAAATGTTCTTTGGATCTCAAACAGTGTAAAAAATTCAACTCTAAAGAAAAAAAAGTCAGAAAAAATTATTTAAGTAGGTCATTATATTGGACTATCATAAATTTCATAAATAGCTTACTTTACTCCCAAAAAGGCTCTTAAATAAGTTTTCATGATCTTTTTAATAACTGCATGTATAGTTAACGGTCTCTAAATATGTTTTTTCTGAAAACATACAGACAGATTTCAGTGCTGTAGGAGTACAAGTAATCAATTTCTGATAGCATATAAAACTCAAACTACTGATGTTTCAGTCAGTGAGTTTTGTGGGACATTGTTTCATTTATCATCTAGCTAATTTATTCTTCAAATCAGATCAGTTTAGTGTTATATGCTACTCCCTAGGGAAAAATCCTAGGGGGAATTGTTAGAGAATTATGTTTTTCACCAGGCAGACAAAAGCTGAATTCAGCCCTTCAGGGAAGCTTCTCAGGGTGTTTTCTGCTAATGGTGCCAGAGCCTCATGATTAAGAAAGAGCTGCACAGCTGAGACATGGTACCCAGAGGGCTGCTTAGCCCTTGAACCTGCCACAACAGACACTGAGAATAGGGGTTAAGTCCCAGTCAATTTTTCCAGGTGTATGGGGAGTGCTATTTTGTTTTTAATTTAAGTCTGTCATAAAGCAGGATAGCTTGTGGCCTATATATCCCTTTATCTACGTTAAAGGTAGGGCTGAGTTGATTGTCTAGAAATAAAAAGAATAGAACTAACAACATAAGGCCTATGCTCACTGGTAATATTTCAATAAATATGTATTCCCAGTCCAGGAGCTTCATGGAGCCTCCATAACTGGGTTCTTATTTTTACCAGTTTAGAACAGTGATAGGAGTTTGAAAATGTCTTTGCAGCCATTTAATTGTCTGTGAATGTTAAGTAGAGGAATATGAGTCAAAATAAAAGGACAAAAATGAGTATCAACCTAAGACAGGGCTCTCTCAATTACTATTAATGTTCTTACATATTTCAGACTTTAGGGCCCTATCATTCCAATAATGTACAATGAAAATGATTTATGCAATTTATGTGGTGGTAAATTGTATGAACAAAATTTTATACATATTCATATATTGTATGGGTTAATAATCACTGTTCAAAGATGGTAATAACATGCAGAGGTGCCTACAATTTTTTGTCTTTATCTTGTCTTGCCTGCTGTCCAAAAGCATCAGAAAATATGTCATTATTATTTAAGATGATAATCACAATTATAATAATACTTTACCAATAATACCTTAATTTAAATAACAAACTTAACCTTTCAAAGCACTCTTAAACATATGATCTAATTTATACATTATTAGAGTTCATTATTACTTAAATATATTTCTCTAAGATGTGAAATGGCAACTTATGACAGGATGAAGATAAGATGGATTTTAGACACTTCAAAAATTAAGTATACTTCCCTTTAGTATGTATTCAATACAAAGTTTAAAGGGCTCTGATAATATGCATTTTAATTTAGTGTAAGAAATTACTAAGACTGAGTGAACTAGATCAATTCTGTAGAAAGGATATATGTAGCTTTTGCTTTTTTAATAACAATTTATGAAAGTGTCTTTTTAAAGTGATTTTAAGCTACCTATCCTTCAAAATAACTATTAGCTGATGATTTGGGGTGCTCCTGAGCTCTCTGGGGAAGGAATAAATTTCCAGTAGAATATCTTAGATTAATTTTGAAGTTCGGAGAAAGGATAGGGACTATAAGGCGAAGAAATGCCTGTCTGTACAGGACCAGACAGCTTTAGGTATAACTCCCTGGAGGTGGCCATTTGAGGCAGTGGAAAGGGAACGGCTGTGGCACCCACTGGTTTGGGTGTAAATCTGCTCTCTTACTGAAGCTCACCAAGCCTCAGTTTCCTCATCTATCCAATGAAGATGTTGCTATGCTATGGATATGTGCTCAATACTATTATTGCAGGCAGGGAACGTCAGCCAAATGACTTCCTGAGTTCCCTTTAAGTGCTAGAATTAAATAATTGCAAAAGAGATGAACTGATTCCCCTTCAATAGTGAGTAGTTGAGAACATCATCAAAGATGGCAAAGTATTAAAATGGCTTTTATAAAACTTCCTTTGGCTTTTATCAATTATAAATGAAAGCTACTCTCTTTATAGTCTAAAGCTGAGGAAATAAGCTTTTGTAATGAGCTAATATTTTCACCTCAAGAAAATAATTGTCTCTAGAATTACTTAAATGTTCCTACACTTAATCCTCCTGTTTGAAGCACAAAGATTTGTCATATTTTTTGCCTGAGCTGAAAAACCAAGGACTATTTTAAAACTTTTCAGCAATGATCAAGTGCCATATAAATTCTAAGCAAGAATCACTTGAGGATCTTAATATAGCACATTATAAATACTAATTAATTTTTAGCAACACCCCTGTGGTAAATGCATTATTACCCCTCCTCCATTTTTTACTAGACAGGGAGATGAAGTGTCCATGAGACTAAGCAGCTCACCCTGGAAATGTGTGGAAGAAGTTTCCATGCCAGAAAAGAGAACCCAGAAGGTTGGAATTGGAGCCCTATGTGTTCGCAAATAAAGAACAGATTCATTCCTCACCTATAAAAGCATTTCAGCTTCTTTTTAGATTGATGTAACTGGGGGAGAGTGGTTTGTGTGTCCTATTGAGACGCTCAAAAATCTTAGCTATTTGTTTCCAGGACCTGCAATCACAAATTACGTTGGTAATGCTAACACCTCAATCTTTTAGATCTAAACTAACTCACTAAACTCTAAATTGTTCCTATAAATGGATTAAAGATGGAGTTTCATAAGAACAATAAAGACTTGGAGAGCAACGTAAATGAAAGATTTTCTCCTTAAGGAGAAAAGTGATTTGTTTATTGTGAGTTTACTTTTACCTTTGTGTCTCAATTATAACTTGTAAGGTCATCCAGTATTTTGTGATCACCTCTTCTGTCCCAACCCCTTAGCGTATAGAGGGTACTCAATAAAGACTTATTTAGTTAATATAGCATGTTCACTCCTTTAACCAAGTAATTTCTGATTATACAAATAGTAGGTAGGAGAATTCCATGAATGAGCCAAAATTAGCTGTGATAGCTTCAACTTGGTTAACTTTGGTAAATAAACACCTAGGGCTATTTCTTCTTCAGAAGCTAAAAATTTGACAACTGTAGTCTGATTTATGTTTTTAAAAAACAGAAAGAGATTATATGTGTCAAGAGCCAGCAGGGCATACATTTGTCCAATTTTATTTTTTTTTAAAAATCACTTCTCCGAGCCAAGAATAAATGCTAGAGGCTGCTTGACTACACTATTTGGTAGTATGAAAAATGGAATTCATTATCACTGGGTAGTTTTTTTTTCCCACAATGAACTGCAATATTGGCTTATATAACATCAAATGACTCTCATCTGTCGTACTTTTGTATTTAAAGCAGCACCTTGAAACTGTTGACTATAATATAGAAAAATTGAATTTGGTCTTACAATTTGGGGTTCAACTTTGAGGTACTGTAGTATACTTCTGAAAATAAGCCTTCCAAATAGATGTTTTCCACTAGAATATTTGTGGGTATTGTAATTTAGGCAGTCATTCCCTAGAGTAGATTATGACATGAGAGTAGCTGAAAGATGAGAATAAAACCTAAAGTTTCCAGTTGCACCCAGAGAAAGATGTTGAAAAAGTATTAAACACACACACACAGACACACACACACACAGTTTTTCTTTTTTTTAGAAAGTACAAAGTTTAAAAGGTCCATGCATTTGGAAAAGTGTCTTTATGACTTTCTCTGATATACTGCTCTCTTTCCTCTTTCTGGGTAAAATAAAAAACTCCCGAGATTTTCATTTTAGTTTCTCAAACAACACAAAACCAGTTGAACTGCTTTATATTATTTCCTGAGCCAGGAATTGAGGCCAACAGTCATGAAAAGATAACCACAAGTTGACTGTGTTTTGTAGATTAGTACCAGCAGAGAAGGGGGTGAGCTGTTTATATCTTTAAAAATAATTTCAGAAGAAATGAAAGAGTGTTCGCCTCACTGTTAATTGTATTATTTCCCATTCCTTTTCTGGTGAAGAATTTATAAATGTCAGTAAAGCCCTTCATATGCAGAAATTACTGAGTTGAAATACACGTTAAATGCCACTCCTGCTATTGATGTCTATATATACAAAAAGAATAAAGCCATTAACATACATTTTCAGAGTCTTGGCAGAATACAACCAGCACATTTTAGCAACTTTTCTAAATCATGATTTATGTGAAATAGAATACAGAACCTAAGAAAACAATTATGCAAGATTGTTTCACTGAGCTGAACTTTTTCCCTCTGGGGCCTATTAAGGATTCTACAAACAAGGCTGCCTCTTATTTCGGCTTATTTGGCATTGGTACACACCTCTCAGGCTAGCAGAGCCAGACTTCTAGGACTGGTTGTTTCACCTCGAACAGTGTGTTCTTCATATTTTAATCGCTCTTTTTTCATAACTGCTTTTCACTTCATGATATCAAAGTATCTGATACTGGTCAAGTCAACTGAAGATAAACTAGGACACAAGCATTTCATAATAGGACATTAATGCAATACTGGGTATGTCTCACTCACTGACACAAGTTGTATTGCATCTGGGTAGGAAAAAAACTGTTCAGAAAAGTCTCCTTGCCTTCCTCACAGGGTTACAATTGCTTACTAGGCCAAAAATCAAACAGAGGAGAAAGGACCCCATTTTTAAAGCCACATCCTTTAAATTATATATGCAGAAGTCACCTGTGTTGGCATTTCATCACTTAGAGTCTTATTTAACTATCAACATTGGGCTGAACACAAAGGAGGATGGAGCCAAAGAACAAAAAATGTGTTTCCTTTTGCCAAATGAAATTCATACTTGGGAAAATCTTAGGGGTAGAGACTCTTCTGCATGTTCGTACATAACAACCATTGCTGTTAATATGGGATAACCACACATATCGAAAAGAAAACATACCCTTTAGAATTGAACTTAAACCCGGGGGATGAAAAGATGTCTCCAGCTAATAGCTGATGGGAATTGTACAGTCTCAAATTTGTTCCCTGCTGACCTGACATCGTTGAATTTGGAGAAGCAGAGCCAGGTTCTGCTTCTGGTAGTAGCAGATACAAAACTGTTTTGAAAAAAGAAAGAAAGGTGATTATAATTCAACCTTTTAAATTAAGTCACAGAAGTCTCTGCCTAATTATACCATGAAAACGAGCTCTAATTCCAAGTTCCTGGGACAGAGAAGATTGTAGTATACACTTGTTTACTACTTTCAACTAACCACAGTTGTTTCATTTTTCTCAAAATAAATTCATTATCTTAAAATAAAAGAAGACTCGTCTAAAAAAGGTCAATGAACATTTTTCAACTTGGAAACCAATTTACATTTAATTTTTTAAGGATTTGTGGTAAAATATCTTTTACAGATGGTAAAAATAATCTTGACCCACAGAAGATCACAAACCTTGAATTACAGCCAATCACTAACCTTCCTAACCCCAGATGTGAACAAGAGGTGATACAGGATTGAAGAACTGTTGCAGGTAGATCATCCCGGGAGGTAGTGAGGGGGGACAAAAATTAAAAAACACAGTTCATGCCTTTTAAAAATGTATCGGTAAGTCTAAATATTAGTACAAAGTACATGGATAACTTTACATTCACTTTCTTGCCTTGAACTTTTCTCTACCCTTTGAAAAGGCTAGTGAAATAAGAGGTGAAGGGGAGAAGTCGAAGTCCTCAGTCATCTCTTAAATGGGGATGTAAAGACATCTCTGAACAATCAGAGCCTTTTACTACTTTCAGGATAGGATAGGGATTAAAAACACGAGCTTTGAAAATCAATAAACCTAAACCTGTCACTTGAACCTTTCTTAATCTCTGTTTTCCTTTCTGTGAAATGGGAGAGATAATGCTATTTACAGGATAGTTGAGGAAATCAAATAAGGTAGAATATATCAAGTATTTGGCACAGGGCTTGGCAGATAGCAAGAGCTCAAACAGTAGTCTTTAATATTATTAATGATGGATAGTGGCTAATATCCATTTAATATTTAATGCCCTTGGTTTGGAATGTTCCTGACTCTCCCTCTGGTGTTTATCAGCTCAACTGGCCACTCAGTGAGTGTCAAGTACAACTCTGTAACCTTGGTCACTTTCTTCTTGGGTTTGATCCAAAGGTTCTCTCAACACACTGCCCCTGCTGGAATTGGGGGTGGGGGTAAGAAGGTGAAGAATCATGCCAGGTCCAGCGAGGGTTGTGACCAGGAGCATGCCTTAGCCAAGCCAGAGCCACTGCAAACATCTCTTGGCGTTGCACCTTTTGGGGCTGAATGGCTTTGTGTGTGCCAGGCTGGCCTCATGGGTATTCTGAAGAAAGTACATAAGTGTCTTCACTGCATCCCACTAGGCTGAGCTAAATCCAGGACTGGGAATATCAGGCACTTGGTTTTGGAATGAAATTTTGTTTTAGAACAAAGCACAACACATTAGCTACTTCAGACCACTTGATGATACAAGAGGAGATAAGCCCTGCTTAAAAGGGGAAAATCCCCCAGAAGTGAAATCACAAATCCTGCTTTATCATGGGATATAGAGAAAGGACAAGTGGTAACATCTCTGTCTCCTGCCCGCATCAACTGAGGTGATGGCAGAGGTGACTGACCAAGAGAATTACAGGTAAGACCTGGTTGTGAAATTAGGGAACTTCAGGTGAAGGGTGCCACCACACAGAAGAGTTAAATTACTTGTATGCATCTGATTAAGATTTGGCTTCGGAATATTCTTGTAAACTGGACTTCTTGAGATTACTCTAAACATATGTGAACCAAATATAGATCGATGTGGAACATTTTTTACTTGATGTTTTGATACAAATTAAATAGCAAATCCTACATCTCGTATCTAAAGGGGAATAAAAGGGAAGTCTGGGCCTTCGAGCTCTAAGCTCTGAGAACACATGCTAACAATCATTGGTGAATTGATTTGTTTCTCTCTTTAGACAGGAAGTTTGCTCCACAATCCGGTGTCACCGATTAGCCCAGGAAGCTTAACGGCCTTTCACTTCGTCCTGCCACTAGTACCACCTAGTGGTAGCCAAGAAAATGTGTCAACAACTTTTTCTCTTTAAAAAGTTACAAAAGCGTACATCCACAAAACTGTTAAAAACAGATTTAAAATGCACAGGAATTCAGAGTAAACTGTCTAGGGTCCTTCCATCCCCTTGCCCAGCCCCATTCCACTCCCTTAGTAACAGTGACCTGCCTTGCTGTTCCTTTCTCCAGATCCCAGCCTTTGTCTCCATCTGTTTCTCATTCTCTTTGTCTCTCTGTCTCTTCTTTCTCTTTGTTTCTCTCCCTGCACTTTGTTTTTGAAAACATGAATGGAATCATACTACATTTTATGAAGTGATTTTTTTTTCAATTAACAGATATCTTTAAACTTATTCCCCAACACAGCAGAAATGATCATTAATGGGCCCAGACACTGAGTTTGTTTACAAGCTCAAATATCAGGTCAGCTTTCAAATTCTGAGCTGGAAAAGTTATGTAGGCATTGAAAATGCCTTCTCTTGGATAAAGTTCTTGACTCAGATTTGCCACTATCCCTTCCCCTGTCCAATCTGCACCATTCTCATTCCCTACTTGAGCAATAGCCCCTCGCTTCTCCCATCCTGTGGTCTAAGTTGGCCATGGGTGGTCTGCCACCACACAGCCTCCTCTACTGCGTTCTCAGTCTGTTAACTACACTCACAAACCTTTCTCACTTCCATGCAGGCTTCTCCACCCCCTTGTGCCATTATCTAGGTTAGCCTCGTCACTCCTCACCATTGCAGATGCTCTGTACTCCTCCACCTGCCTTCAGACTGCCAGCAGGGAGATGACTCTAGAACATGCATAACATTCTATCAGTTTATGCTTTAACAATTCCTCCAGGTCCCAATTTCTACAATTCAAAGCCTAAACCATTTGCATGTATGCCAGGCCCCTCATAGTCTTGTCCCAGCCTATGCCTCTTTCCTCCACTATTCCTACACTCTGGCCACACAGACTCCCTTCTTCCAGGATGAATCACATGCCTTCATGTGCTCCTCATCTGCAGTTCCTTCTCAGGGCTGGAGATGTGCTTTCTCTCTTGTCTTCCTGATTAGACTTGACTCATTCGTCAAGATGTAACTCAACTACCACCTCTGAAGTGGCTTCCACCTCTTGCAGGCTCTCCTCCATTCCTTTCATATATTTGAGAGCCCCTTCTAGTATAGCATTCACCACATTGTAGTGTACTCATTTGGCAACGAGCAATTTGAATATTTTGAATATTCACCATTTCCTGTCCCACAGAGGAGCTGGCACAAGAATGTTTGTTGAATAAGTAAGTGAGCATTGAAGACTAAAGAGAAAGGCTATAGTGAATAGGCCTTACAGCAGTGGTTTCCAAACTTTACTGTGATAAGGCTTTCATAAGGTGCTTTTTCAAATGCAGAAGCTTTGGATTTACTCTCAAAGAGTCCACCTAATTGGAGAGGTCTGAAAAGGTGGAGCTCAGCAATCACATTTTAATAAGCACCCCAGATAATTTGGCTGACCTGTAAGAAGCCCTCCCCCACAATGCAAAGCAAATAATCTGAAAAAAAGCAAATGCAATGGCAAGCACTGAAGAATGTGCTTATGCCCATAAGAAATCCCTTGAGTAATCATTCTTGGCACTCCTAAGAATAGATCCCAGCCTGAATTTGAGACAACCACAGTCAACTGAATCCTGTGAAGACTCTGAAGAAGCATCAAGCTCTACGTACAAAGGCTGGACTGTTTCTTTTCAGAACAATTGTTGTCAACTCGCATGTGTTTGTTTTGTTAGAATAGTCACTATTTAGCCAGGCCCAAACTGTTTTCATTAACACATTGCCTGTGTCAAGCTTCTCTTTGGATGCTTTCCAAGCATCTTAGCAGCTTTAAGCCTGTCTTCCCTCATTCCCTGAGGGAGGAACAAGCTCAAGTTCACTCCACCTCATTAGAGAGGTATTGCTCAAGCCAGCTCCTGGGGCACCAGATGCAGGCAGGAGGGAGTGAGTGGGATCCTTCCCAGCCCCCTACCCTCTGCTGTGTCACTTTTTCCCCACCCACCCTGCCAAATGCTCACTGGTGTCTTCAGCAGCCAGCTCCCACCCTTGCCTTCATGTCTGCTTAGACAATTTCCCCTCCCAAGATAGATGAGCTCCAAAAGACTCTCAGGTTTTGTAGGACTGCCAAGGGCCATGTTGGCCAGAGGGACGATTCCACACAACTAACCTCTGCATACCCATAGGTTAAGCTCTGGTTCAGGAAGCAGAACCTTTACGCAGCAGATTTCTACTGGGTGCAGAGCACCAGCCCTCCCAACCTTTGCCACACGGATTGGCCTTAACCTAGACCCTAGATCACCCTTACTCCTCATGTCTGTGAATTTCCTTCTGGTGAACCTCCCTCAGTCCCACAGACTGATTTCCTCAGATCCAGGGAGGCTACCCCAGTTTGAATTAACCTGGTTTCTGATTCGGCACTCTTCTGACTCTGTATTTGCTAGGTTCTACTGTCTCTATCATGGTCTCTGTAGCACACCCATTCTTCAGTTTTATGGCTCCAGACTTGATGAAGATGCCACTTCAAGGCCAAAGCAAGACACATCTATATTCAGAGCAGACCATCTGAGGAAGACATTGAACTCTTTCTGGATGTTTTCTGAGAAATATTTGACTCAGTCAGTTTTCTGGACAGATGTGTCCATGTGAAACCACACTGGCCGCTACTCCTTAGGAAGTCTGTGTGGTGGTCAGTCCCTCTGAAATTGTTCCCCAATGCTTTGTGGAGATGGTCTGACCCTGACAGCTTGATTTCTCACCTCATGGGCCCCTTTGCATCAGTGTCTTCATTTTTTTTTTAAGTAAACATACAGTAACATTAACTGTGTGTGTGTATGTAGTTCTATGAGGCTGATTCATGCAACCACCGTCACTATCAGGATACAGAACAGGTCCCCAGCAAACTTCCTGCTATCCCTTTGTGTGTATCCAAATTTTCATGCCTTAATTTCATAAAAGTCACTAGGGAAGGATTATGCTCTATAGAAAAGTTAAAGATAGTCTGTATTTAATATTTAAAGGAATCTGTCGTTCAATATTTGATTACATCTACAGGGTGAGGACAAATTCCCATGATCCCAAGTCTTAAATGAATTTTAGGTTGTCTTCCCACGCAAGATAGCTGAGCTATTTCTTCCTACCCAGACAAACAAGAGCTACCCAGCTCAGGAAAAACGTCCCTGTTCTGGACGTGAACCTGATGACTCAATGTTAACAAACATCATATCCTTTCTTTCAGGTGTAATGAATATAAATCCAAAATCATTAGACTGTAGCCATGAAACTTTTGGAAATAAACTCTCAGTATGGTCACATTCATTAAATTTCAAAGTGCAATCATCTAGATTTTGGGGAAATAAGTACCCAGCATATATACACACACCCACACTGACACGCGCCCACACACACATAGTGATATAATGAGTTATAAAAAATACATACATTTGGTTATTCAGATGACCAAATACATACATATTTTCCAAGTATATTGATCTTCATCCACAGTTCCTGAAAATATTTCAGAGCCTTAAAGAGTGTCCTGTCACGTCAATGAAAGACTTTTGGACCCCACCCAAGGGCTGGGGCTGAGGTTGAATCAGCCAATGGCCAATGATTTAGTCAATCATGACTATGCAGTGAAGTCCTCACAAAAAAAAAGAAGAGCGTATCTTTTTTCCTCTTGCATGCTGTTTCTGTTGCAGAGAGCTTCCACGCTTGGGGAACCAGAAGGCTTCCATGTGACAGGTGAGCCAGGCCCCAAGCTCCACAGAGGATAGAAGCTTCTCTATTTGGGCCCTTGCCCTGTGTGTCTCTTCATTTGGCTATTAACTTGTATCCCTTGCAGTACCTTTTATTAAACTTGTAAAGGTATGGGTTTTCCTTAGTTCTGTGAGCAACTGTAGCAAATTAAATGAACCTAAGTGGGGAAGTTGTGGATACCTCCAATCTGCAGCCAGTTGGTCAGAAGCAGAGGTAACAGCCTGGGGCTTGTGACTGGTTGGAGTCAGGAGGGGAGGGTAGTCTTGTAGGACTGAGCCCTTAACGTGCGGAATCTGGTGCTGTCTCCACAGCAAAATACAAACCTGAAAAATAAACTGTGAGGAAATCAAGATTTCAACTGGGCTTTGCACCAAAAAAAAAAAAAACATAAAGAAAATCAGTAGTTCAGAATTTTTTTTTTTTTAGCTTGCAGATGCTCCTATGTTTAATGGATTTGTTAAACTTTTCAGAACACTCAAAAAATACTCTTGTCAAATAATTTTGGCACTTAAAATTCTGCCTCCAGCACTGGGGGGAGATTGCCACCACCACAGAGGCCATGCCCACTCTAGAAAAGGGAAACATCAGCCCGAAGAGGGTGTCAGAGACCAAGGGTTTGCAGACTCTAGGGGAGGGTAAGCGGGTTGGGGTCATTTGGAGTTTCATTCTGCTTCTTCTGCTCACACTAGTTATGTGACCTTGAGCAGGCAGCCTAGCCTCTCTGAGCTTAATATTGCCATTTTAACAGTGGAAATCCTATATACATTACAAGATGGCTTTTAAGATTTGATGAGGTGATGTACGTAATGCCTGTCACACAGCAGGCATATGATTTTTGCCTTTCCTTTCCCCACTTAATCCACTCCTCTGTCTCCAAATAAAGCCTCACTCAGACTATTTCAGGAGAGTTTATCTTGTTTCTTAAGCCCATGAGAGAAAAAGATGGTTTAATTTGTCTCCTAATTCATCCAATGACTTAAAATTTTCCCTGGCAGGACATGATGTCTTAGAACTAACTTAGAGCAATTTTTTTTTTTTTTGGAGTAGTTTCACATTAGGATGCTCAGCAGAAAAGGAGAGTAACTGGTTAGGGCTCCTCAGATGTTGTAGATCAGGGAAGTCTGTTATGTAAAGGATTGACACAGCATAGAAGGTTGGGTGAGTGGATGGATGGATAATGGTTAGTTAAGTGATAAACCAAACATAGCAAAATGTTACTTGTGAAATGCAGGTATTGGGTATGGGGATGTTTGTTGTATAGTTGTTGTTATTTTTTTTCAATTTTCTGTATATTTCAATGTTTTTCACAATAAAAGTTTCGGGAGAAAGGTTTATTTCTCATTTATGTTACAGGTCCACTTGTTATGTTGGCTAGGGTTCTGCTCCCTGTCTTCCTAACCCAGGACCCAGGATGATGGATCACCTTGACAGAAGCTGGTTCTGTGCAAAGGGGAAGAGAGTTCTGCTGGGTACTGCGCAGATAGTGAGATATTCCAGTCTGGAAGCACACAGGTCACTTCTGCTCACAGATCGTTGACCCGAGCTATTCTCACATGACCCCACCCCAGGTCATGGAAGTGCAGTCCTATCATATGCCTAGACAGGGGAGGGCTGAAAACATTTTGTGGGCAGCACGAATGATTATCCTGTCAGAGCTAAACTCCTTAAAAGAACTACACACCTTAGTACCATCATCATAAATAATGCTACCATGAAAAGGTATTTTCATTTAGAGCAATGAGAAAATTCAAAAACTTTTTCTCATTTACTTTCCTTCTCTTAGTCTCCTTTAAAGAAAGCAAAACTAACCCACTAAAGGATACTATATTCCAAACCACTTGCTGGCTGGTTTTTCAGCCAGCCAGCCAGCCAGCCAGCCAGCCAGTTAGAGCTCTTTCTAGAATCTCATCACCTTTTTACTGAGTCAGCTCATTTCAATGAGCCAGTAAGAACACGTGGAAGCCCTCCAGAGAACTTAAGAAAAGCAGAAGTTAGATGGAGGCCAGTGACACCTTTGAGAAATGGGGTAATAAAATAAAATATTTGAATAAACAGTATTTCAAAATTATTCTTTACTCAACATTGTAGAGGAGTCAGGAAAGACTTCATAGCTGAGGTGACATTTAAGCTGGCACTTGAAGGCATCTGCTAGGTATAAAATGGAGCAGGGCATTCCAAGCAGAGGGAACAGGCTGTGCAGTGGTAAGGAAGCTGCTCTGACTCGGTATATCTGAAGGAGAATCAGCAATCCACTGTGGCCAGAAATGGGAGTGCCTGCCAGGATTTGTGGTTAAGACACTAGGGTGTAACCAAACATATTGTCTGACTTTTCATTTGTTTGCAAATAGGGAATGAGATACCATATATGTTAAGGAAAATTTTTAATGTCTAATCTAGTGCTGCAACAGTACTTAGTATATATTCAAAGAGGAAAGGTCATCTTCAAGTAATTTGCTGTGTAGAGGACTGCAAGTTTGTTTCTATACTGAATACTGAGCTTCTAGAAACTGAATACTTTTATTTATTGGCAATAATTTTTAAGTCACATATGTATGTATGTATATAAATATATATATATATATATATTTTACTATAGCCACAGTGATTTTTCTTTGGGGAAAGCAACTGATCTATTAGGCTGCAAACAAATGAAGGCAAAACTACCAGATTGAAAAACAAACACTGCACGAGTGTGGGCACAAAATGAAGTAATATTCAATGAACTGTGTCAGGAGGAAGGTGATGGGGAGAAAAGAAAAGAAAGTATTATTTAATCCTAACACCCATTGTGAAGTGAAGAGTATTGTCTCGATTTCATAGATGAGGAAACTGAGGATCAAACAGTTTCTTCTAAAATTAGCTGTTTAAGCTTGAGCCTTATTTTTCCACAGCAGAGACTTATTTTTTCCTCTGTAAAACAGAGACAGAATTGTTAGGACGATTTAAAGAAATAACAAATAGAACTTTTGATATCATTCTTGACCTTTACCAGATATTCAGTTTTCTGATTCTGTCTTGATGTTTGCATATTATTCAAAATTGGGTCTTTATAAACAAGAGTTGATGAAGCCTGTTGATGAAGACTTCTCATTGTCCTAGCATTTCTTAGAGCATACTACTTCAAGCTACTTATTTTTAAATAATTAAAAGCATTGTCCCTACATGCATTCTCTTACGGGTTTTTTTTTGGCATATAAATAGAGCATTAACTTTTGCCATTATTTCAAATCCATACCTGGAATATCCTTGGAAAAGGAGTTTCACTCCTTTAAACACTTTCAGTTTTTCTCTTGGCACTTTTAATGACTTCAGTTGAAATTTTTTTTTTGCTGTTTCTTTAACAAAATGTGTCAATTAATAATGTTATGTTCCAGACACAATTCAGGTTTTATATTAGCTTATTTAATCCTCACATCTATTCCATTAGGTAAATACTGTTTAAATATTATCTTTATTTTCCAAATGAGAAAATTGAAGCACAGAGATATTAAATAACTTGCCTAAGGTCCACAGTAAATGAGTGGTTGAGCTGGCATTTAAATTGAGGCATCTTGACTCCAGAATTGGAACTCTTAAACAGTGAATCATAGCAATATATTTCTGAGGATAATGGATCATATTCCTAAATAAATCAGGGCCATGATTATGTACATCAATTTTTATTTGATATCCATAGAAACTACTGTAGTTTAGCATACGATATAATCCCTGTACTATAGTATATACCGATATAGTACAGATATAGTATGTCCCTATACTATAGGATAGTCCCTATCTATTATGCTTTTTACACTTTTTCTTTGTCCTCTCCACAAGAAAAAATTTTTTTTCAGTATATCTACCTCTACAGATTTCCTTCTTTATTCCAGTTATGCTGCTTCCAATTTTCTAGGAGCCAGAAACCACATCACCCTCTGTGTTTGAACTATCCTAAAATAGGAGTCATGAGGTCTTGAGAGAAGACCCAAGCTGTTAGTGAATGGAGTTTGTGACATCTGTGACAGGATCTTTAATTTTTTTTGGCATGTTTTCTGTTCTCAACTGTGATGCAGATAGTTTAGATGGCTGGATAAGTGACTTCTCAATAAGGGAGGTGTCACAAAATATCAATTCAAGGTATTTCTACTGTTCCACCTGTTCAAAAGTGTTTTCATCATCCTTGTAATTAGAAGGATGGCATAGTTTGTCAAGATTCTGGGTAGCCATCTGATGCTTCGAAGTAGAGAAACATGGCTACAAACTTGTATAAAAATAGCCCTTCCAGATGGCTGAGGGGCAAAGTTACAACTCAGCAGCTTGATATAGCTGAGCACTCAAGTTTTGGAGGAGGCGGAGAGCTATGTGAGAAGTAGCCAGAGAGGACTGGGCTTCAGTCCAGTCATAAGTAGAACAGTATATGCCAGGAGAGATCACTTAACGTGACAGACTAGCTGTTAAGATTTCCTGTTTACTTCACCTCCATCTCCTCCCCACCTCCTCTGATTCACTACCTATTCGCCCCAAGGAAACTACACACACACACACAAACTCACACACTTTTTAAAAAAAAGCACTATAGAGGTACAAATCAAAAATCTTAAAGATCTTTAGAATTGTACTAGCCTAACTCCTTGATTTAGACACAAACAGAGACATAGAAAGGTGGTGACCTCTTAGGTTCAACCAGCGTGTTTGTGAGACTCAGACCAGAGCTCACCTTCCTGCTCTTCTGTGGGAGGGTGTGTGCAGCTACAATAGGCCATGTTTTCCCCAGCCCTGCCTTGAGTCATTCCAAAGAAAAAATTGAAGCCTCAAATTTGAAAAAAAAAAAATGGAAAACTGCAAAAGCCATGATACTGCTTGTGCCCTCAAAACAAAAGCTAAAGCTCTGATAGATGAGTCACTACCTTAAAACCTGCTGTTTCACAAATGAAAATATTTACTCATCAAATGCTTCAATAGATTAAAATATGCAGTTTTCACATTTTTCCAGTTTCTAATAACTGCCTTTCTATTGGGTATTCTGGAAGAAAACTTAAGCCCTTATAGTAAATCCATTGTTTTAAACATCTCAGGGTCTGTTTCAAATATTGTGGGTTGGTTTAAAAAACACAGTAATTAAAAATGGGTTAATGCTTATTCTAATAGATACTAATAGATACTATTATTTTCAAAATATAAGCAAATTGAGAAATAATGTTCTCTTTTAACAGCGCCCCTGATTAGCTCAAATCCAAGGCATTGCTGTGCCCTGCTGGCAGTACAGCCTCACTGCAGGTAAGCGACTTGAGGGGTGCAAGGGGTTTTGGTGCCAGACTTCCAAATTCAGTTCTGTGATAAACTGACTCTTCACAGTACTCCCACGAACCTTGCATATTTTTACATGAGGAGTTTACAGGTAGCAAAAAACAAATCCCCAACTAACATTTTCTGACACAATAGGATTTGTGTGTCCCAAGTGAGTATGACAATCTTGCTGCTACTTTTCAACAAGAAGCTTCTTTCCTTCTCAGGGAATTCATCTTCCAACTGCATGGAGTATGGGCTTTGTGCCAGGGAAGTGCAGAGCCCTGGGACTTACCAGGCAAAGGACTTACCCCAGGCAAGGAGGTCTCCATCCTGGAGTACACACAGCCTTACAACACCATATCCTCCAGCTGCTCAGTACATAGCCAGCTGACAAGGAAGGGTCTTGGCGGTGGGAGGAATGAAGAGAGGACAGGGACAAGCATTTTCTGGTTGCCTGCCTAGTGCCTGAGTGTGTGCTAGCCCTGTTAGAGCTGGCTGAAGCACTCCTATTAACTTGTCTGAGTTGACTATGAGTAAGTGTGCTAATCTTGCTCTGGGTGTATCCCCTCACTGTGCAACATAAATGGAGATCTGAGTGGAGCTGGCCTGGAACAGAGGTCCACCTGCTAGATAGACATTGCACAACTTGTAAAAGCAAGCTAGGGCATGATTTTCAATACCTTTATTAAGAAATATCAAAAGTTGATTACAGTTCCATACACAGTTTTACAAAGTTCAAGTAACGGGGTCACTGGGGTGCCATCAATATGCATGTTTGAACACTACGACAGTTTACCAAAGAGGCAAGCCTCTAATTCCTGTCACCTTCCTTAACAGTGGTCGAAGCAATACTTTGTCCCATTCCTACTGTGGTTACTTCAAAAAGTTTTAATACATTACAAATACTCCTTAAGTATTTGTCCTTTTATTTTGTTGTTATCCTTCCCTGCAAAAGCCAAGCTGTTTACAGGAAGCACAACATTTGGGTCCCATTCCCTGCTGTTTGTAGCATATTCACAAAGCCTGCTTTGAAAGTTGGAAAACATTGCAAGTTACATGTTATCATATTACGCTAGAGAGAGAACCCACACATATTGTTATTTTTTATTAGACATTTAACAAAAAAGGGGGAATCACTCAACTTGGAAACAAAACACCACAGTCTTTCAGTGGAACCCTTAAGTAAGAGACACACCTGCCAATTCTATTGAGCTCCTGACAAGCGGTCAACAGCATGCCCGGAAACCACTGGATGCAGCAACACCAACACAGAATACAGAAAGGGATCTTCTCGGGCATGGTACATCAGGATTTTTATGTCAGGGACATTGCATCAGAGGGGAATTACACTTTCAAAATAATCAGGGCTAGTAGGTCATTGGCACCCAATGGGAAATGGCAACAGTGTGGTGTGCCTTGGTGAAGGCTTGTGCTGGGTTAACTGAAAGTAGATTTCTGAAGAGATTGTCCAGCAACATCGGAAAGAGCCATCTTCAGAGGAAGGACTCCTTGTTCACCCACATGAGACTGCGTGTCTCGTTGGGCTTGCATTCATACTCAATGACAGAGAAGGGGCTTCCCCACTGGCAGTGATCTCGCTTGTGGTAATTGTAGAACTTGACTTGCCACATGGTCTCGAAGGTCCCAATGTCAGTGAACTGAGGGAAGAAAGACATGCCCCATAAAAACCTCATTCTGCCACGAGCAATGGACAAGAGCTCTGTTAGTCAAAGAGGCCTTGCATAATCCAGTATAATCAGTCAAGGCTTTTTTAGTCTGCAAATCTTGGGCCTTTACTTTAATGAACTCTCTTCCTTTATTATGGGAGATATTTTCCTGAAAACCATTTTTTTTTCTCTGTAAAATCTTATTCCCATTATACAAATGGCATTTGCTTTAACAAAAATAACTTCCCAAATTGATCTGTTTTTCAAATTTAATTTCTGGAAACCACTCTTAGAATCTCAGAATTTCAGAGCTCGCCACAGAAAGGGGTTGGAGAGAAAAGAGAGGGAATAGTATTTAATGGCTGTCTTTTGGTTTCTTTTTTAAAAGACAGCTGTCAAAACCACATGTGCAATGTAACCAAACATAAGATACAATTTCCTTTCCATCCTTAATCTCAACCTCAGGGAAAAATATTTTTTTGGAAGTATTTGTTAACAACCCTACTTTAAGTATCAAATACTATTGAGTGTTTATAAGTCAGGAATGAATGCCCATGTCTCATTTGACTATACATTACCCAAAATTATATTTGAGTACCTACTGTATACCTTCCACTTATAAAAATTTGTATAAGGCATGATTCTTGCTCTCAAGAAGTTTGCATTCTACTTCCAGAAGATAGGTCCTGCAAATCACTGCTCAGAATTCTCTTGAGCCACAAGCACTCAATTCTCATGTAGTTGAGAAGAGGGCATAGAATACCCTAGAGGCCACTGGGCAGATGCTTAAGTGGCCAAGGGGTGGCCTGACCCTGCTACCGCCCCCTGGAGCTATTTAGGGGATCTGGCATTTAACAGCATGATGCCTGTCGTTATTTTCTCTTCTGACCCTACCCTTTCGTGGGAGGGGACAGGGGCTGACTTGGCAGAGTTCTTAGACTTGTCAGGAGCCAGAAGACAGAAGCGGAGAGGGCAGTGAGCAACAGGAGCCTTATACTTGTGGCTGCTACAGGAGGAGGGTGATCAGGTAGCTTTCCAAGATTGTCTTAAAATTATATCCTGTACCATTGCCTCATCCTGCTAATTTGATCCAAAAACAAAGTTTGGCTTTCCTTTGGGAAATGTGCTTGACTTGAAACAGTGAATGATACACCTAGAGTCCACAAATCTTCTCCCAGGTAAGAAAATGAAGTATCTGTTTTTAGAGAGTCATGGCTTAAAGACCTGTGCAAGTATACAGCAGCTTTATTCACAGCAGCTCCCAGCTAAAATCAACCCAGATGTTTCATCATTCCCCTAGCGATAGACAAGTTCGGGCATACCTACAAAATGGCATTTACTCCACAATAAAAAGGAACATACAGATTCAGGCAGCAAAAAGGATGGATCTCAAAAACATGCCAAGCAAAAGAATCCAGACCCTAAAGAGCACATACAGTGTATGATTCCATTTATATAAAACTCACATATGTATAATGTATAGTGATAGACTAAAATCTATGCTGACAGGAAACATCTGTTGTTACCTAGGGCCCGGGGTGCAAGGAAGGGGTTGATGATTGATGAGAATGTTCAAGGGGGAAATTTTGGGGGTGATGGTAACATTTTACCTCTTGCGTAGGGTAGTGGTTATATAAGTATGTGTATATGTTTGTCAAAACTCATTGATCAGTATGCCTAAAATGGTACATTTATTATATGTAAATCATACCTCAAAGCTGATTAAAAAAGAAATACTGATTTTTAGAGAGCTACAAGGAAACAGGTATTCTAAACACTGACGGGGGAACTGAATTCTACAGGTTTTTATAAGAGTAATTTGTAGTAAGTTAAGGGTGCGAATATACTTAGCTCTAACAGTTTCACTTTATCTTAAGAAACATCACAGTGTTCAGAGTAGTGAGAAGCTGTCAATGTCTATCTTTAAGACATGAGTTAATTATGGCATATCTATATAAGGAAATACTACGTAGAAATCCTAAATGTAAATATTTATAAACTTTTTTATTATTCTGTATTGTTACCTGAACTAAGCAAGTACCAACAAGAATGTCTAGTATCAATTCAATTACAGTTATAAACGTTTAATGCTGGAAATGCTGATGGACTGTTTTATTTTCTACTATGTACTTATTTGTATTTTCAAAATTTAATGATTGAGTTTTACTTTTATAATTAGAAAAAAATGTTAAGCCACATTATAAGTATTTAAAATAAACATTACTTAACGTAGCTAATATCCTTAATGTAAAATATTATATAAATTAATTAGTAAGAATTACTAAGAACATATACATACAATTGGAACATAGTTCATTAAAAAAATTGGTTAACATCCAAAATATATCCAAATGTAATATTATTAGTAATTAAAGAAATATAAACTTTTACAGAGATATTATTCATCTGTCAACTTTGTAAAATTTTCTAAATACCAGAAGAAGTCTAAGCATACAACTTTTGGAAAATATTATCAAAATGATGATATATCCATATGATGGATTTATATAACTACTCAATGGGAATTTAAGGTTTACTGATGAGAGAAAATGATTAGAACAATATTGACAAGGAAAAAGATGGATCAAAACAGTTTATATACAGTATGAGCTCAAATATGTAAAATAAGGTATATAGAAAAAAGAAAATGAAAATATGTTAATAATGAAGTATTCTAAGAAATGGAGTTTTTTTCTACTCAGATTTTCTGCAATAAATATGTTACTTTTATGATTAGAAAGAATATATTAAATGGTGAAGTGGATTTATCATCCTTGATATATACTAATGAAAATGTTACAACTGTTTACAATAGGGTAGTGGTGGTAAGAATAAATTGAAATCTCATTTTATAAATCACCAAGACCTTTAAAAAGGGTTTAGTGTTACTTATTATTTCTGACCAGCACAGGGCATCGCAAATTTTAAGTGCAATTGAATTAAATTGTTATAAAAATATTTTACAAACATCAGCTAATCTTTTGAGAGAAGCAGCTTGAAAACATTCTAGGTAAGTGGGAAAAACAATACTGAGGCTTTCTTAAAAATAGATACAAATAAAAGTTGGTTATAAAAAAAACTAAGATGATTATGACCACAGGCAAAAAAAAACCTAAAACACTAAATTTACATCTGAATAACCTTAAAACTAAGGATGTTTCAATCTAACAGTTCTCAGTTAACACAGGAGCCCAAAATAGAAATCTGCTGCCAGAAACTGTCATAGCTAAAGATATGGGATGTTTAGGTGCTTCTGTTTCAGTTTTGTTTCTCTTTTATTAATATTTGACCCCAAATAATGTTGTAGTAAACTTAACTGCTGCTAACTATGCACATATTTTCCTGTCTCCCATGCCTTAGTTGTTTTAATTTCCCATTAGCCTTCTTTCTATTCTGGAGCTTTAGTTCCTGGCTCAGAATTTCTTCTCACTTAGCTCAGAACTGCTTCTCTTCTGCCTAAGAAAAGATCTGGTTTAGAAAAATGGCATTCTTTGAAGAACAAAGGCAACTAACTACACAGGCTCTCCACTCCTTCCCAACCTATCTGTGCCTTTCAAGGAAAATTTACCCAGGGACAATCCCTGGGTAATACAATTCATACTCAGGTGTAATTCTGTGCATTTGTATAGCACTCTTTATTTACATCCCACACCGGTCTTGTGACTGGTTTTAACATCTTTTTATGGGTGAAAGACCTAGTCCTAGACTAGCAGCAAGCCAATTAGACAGGAGTAGGTCAAGAACCTAGATTTTCCAGTTCAGTCTAGTAACTATTATTACTGTACCAAATTGTTTATATGCAAATGAGCTAAGAGTTAATGAACAGTTTTCCTTTTTCCTCCCTGAGGGAGAACATACGAATTGTCACTTGTAGAATGCTTCAGGTCATTGCTATGGGCGTTTGCATCTTACCCCCTTCCACACCCCACATTCATATGTTGAAACCTAAATTCCCAAATGTAATGGTATTTGGAGGTAGGGCATTTCAGAAGTAATTAGGTCATGAAGGTGGAGCCCTCATGAATGAAATTAGTGCCCTTAAAGAAATACACATGAGAGGGGTGATCTCTCTCTGCTCTCCTTCAAGTGAGGACACAGAGAGAAAACATGAACCAGGAAGCATGCTCTTACCAGACACCAGATCTTCTGGTGCCTTAATCTGGGACTTTCAGCCTCCATAAACATGAGAAATAAATGTTTGTTGTTTTCGCCACCCAGTCTTTTGTATTCTGAAACTGACACTCTGCTATATACCTGGACATTTTATTTGCCATAGTGCCCTTATAAGTTGCAAAGCTCAGTACATTTTTATTTCACAACCAGTGTGGAAGGGAATCCATTAGATTCCAAGGAGAGGAGACTCATTTGTTATCCTTAGTAAAAAATGAGGAAGCTGAAGAGCTTGTTTTAAGCAATTTCTATGGTCTTGGAATTCCCTGAGGACTTCTCTCCATTCATCATGCTACCCACCTTCATGGAGACATGTGAAATCCACCAAGAAGAATATCACTCAGAAATTTATTGACTTGTAAGCACACAGCAAGGTTATTATATTGATAGAAACATGATGCTACATCATTAGTAAATAAATTCGGTATAAACACACAATCTGTGACTTTTAGTGTGGTATGACCTACCAATTTCTACTAGATTCCAAGACTCTCTATTCCTGTACTGCTTGAAGTTTTATTAGTAAATACATGTTTTCCATTTCTCTCTCATAATGAATGTTTATCTTTATAAGAAACTGTCAACCTTTTTCTAAGTGATTGTGCCATTTAAAATTTCTACCAGTAATATGAGAGTTTCAGTTGCTCAACATCTTCTCCAACAGTTGGCATTGTCAGTCCTTTTAATTTTAGCCATTCTAGTAGTAAGAAGAAGAAAAGCAATAAAGAGCAGAAATCAATGAAATAGAACAGGAAAAACTATGAAGAAGAGGAAAAACTATGAAGAAAAACTATATGGAAAAACCATTAAAAATCAATGAAATTAAAATCTGTTTTTCTGAAAACGTCTTTAAAATTTGTTAAACCCCTAGCAAAACTGAAGAAGAAAAAGAAAAATTACCAATATCAGGAATGAAAGAGACACAATCACTATAGATCCTATAGATCTTAGGAACAACCTGATACTAATGCATTTAATGAAATGGAAAAATTCCTTGACAGATGCAAACTATCAGTTGACCTTTATCTACTAAAGAAGTTGGAATTCATAGTTAAAAATCTTCCCAGGAAGAAAATTTCAAGCCCAAGGGCTTCATTGACAAATATAACTTTTAAGGAATAAATACAATTTTATATATGTTCTTTCAAACAAAACAGGAAAGAATGCTTCTCAATTCATTTTTTTTGAAGCCATTGTTATCCTAACATCAAAACCTGGGCAAAGATATGACAGTAAAAGAAAATGAAATTACAGACAAAAAGTCCTCATGGACTTCTGCATAAAATTTGCTTATAATTTTTATTTGCTTCAAATACTAGTAAATCAAATCCAACAATATATAATAAGGATATTATATCAGAACCAACAGAGGTTTACCCTTGGAACTCAAGGATAGGTCAACAAAATAAAGGAGAAACACCATATGATCATAACAATAGATGTGGAAAGAACACTTGGCAATTCAACATCATTCATGATTAAAAACTCAGCACAGTAGGAATAGAAGGAAGTTCCTCAATTTGATTAGGGGCATTGATGAAAAAACTATAGTCAGCATTATCATTAGTGATAAGAGACCAAGTCCTTTCCCTGTTACGTCAGAAATAAGGCAAGAACATCATTGTATTGTAGGTCCTACCCAGTATCTTAAGGCAAGAGGGGAAAAAAAGGAAGCAAAACTTTCTATTCCAGATGAAAAACTGTATTTCCAGAAAGTAATAAGCAATCTAATAAACTACTAGAACTTAGTGAATTTAGCAATTCACTTACAACATGGGTTTGAACTGTGCAGATCTACTTACATGCTGATTTTTTGAAGATTTGTGACAATTTGAAAAAACATTTTCTTCTCTCTAGCTTACTTTATTGTAAGGATACAGTATATAATACACATATAAAATATGTGTTAATCAACTGTTTATGATATCAGTAAGGCTTCTGGTCAACAGTAGGCTATAAAGTTTTTGGGTAGTCAAAAATTATACATGGATTTTTAACTGCATGGGAGTGCTGGGTGCCCTAACCCCTGTATTATTCTAGGGTCACCTGTACTAGCAGTGAACAATTGGTATTATTTTTTATATTTCACCAATTTCATAGGTGAAAATTGGCTTTGAACTATTTGTGCTTTTTTTTTTTAGCAATAGTGAAATTAAGCCATATTTCTTTTATTTATTGGTTATTTGTATTTATTCTTTTATTTATTGGTTATTTGTATTTATTCTTTAATGAATTGCCTATTAATGTTTTTTTGGTTATTTTTCTATTTCCCATATCTGGCAGAAGAAAATAACTTTACCTGCTAGAAGCAATTGAAGACAGTGTTCAGGGCTGGCAGAACAGCTGGAAATTTAGGGAGAAAATCTTGGATGTAAGAGAGCTTCAGCAGACATAAAACCTGAAGTCTGACTATGACTGCCAAAATTTCTGGGTAACTGCATAGGATGGTAGGAAAGGGGCACTCTAGGGGACCTATTAAAAAAGCAGACAAACTAGTGAAGAGTCCATCCCTGAAAGAGAAAATAATGCTGAATAATATTTGCAAGTTCACTGTCATTTTTTTTTTTTTTTTTGGTGCTTTCCAAAACCTGAAAAGTTGGAGCTTTACTGGGTTGAAGTGTTGAAGCAAAGGGCTCAGGAAATTTAGGGAGACCTTAAGGGGAACAGATCCTAAAATCTCAGTACAAACTGTATAATTTGTTGGTCCACTGCTTAACTCCCAGTGGCCCAGGCTAGAAAAGCAGCAACTGAAAGTTGAAAAAAACTGAGGAGAGATAGTACACTGCTGGGAAAAGAGTTTGTAGTTTGAGTCCAGGAATGTTCACTGCATGCTAGAATGTAAAAAGGACAATAATCCTTGGAAGAATAAAACAAACTAGAATCAATAAAGTATTATCTACAATGTTTAGTTTCTAATAAAATATTGTCAGACATGTAACAAAACAAGAGAGTTTGTATGACTCATATTCAAGAAAAAAGTCAGCTATAATAACAGTC
This sequence comes from Manis pentadactyla, assembly GCF_030020395.1. NCBI lineage: Eukaryota > Metazoa > Chordata > Mammalia > Pholidota > Manidae > Manis > Manis pentadactyla. The sequence goes on along the minus strand of NC_080020.1, from coordinate 178,140,867 downwards.
TCAGGTGGGCCCTGGGAAGGAGCAAGACCACATGCAGACCAATATTTCAAACAGCAATGATAAATATGCTCAACAAAGCAGAGGAAACCAGTCTCAGTGACAGAACTGACTCAGTGACAGATAGGGAATCTGGAGGAACTGAAACTGTAAAAAATACAAACGAAAATTCTAGAGCTGAGAAATACAATAATAGAAAAAAATTCAGAAGATAAGCACAATAGCAAACTGAAAATGACAGAAGAAAGAATCAGTGAACTTACTGATACAGCAATGGAAATGATCTAATTTGAACCACCATAAACAAAAACTGAACAAGACCTTAAAGACCTGTGGGATAATACTAAGATGTCCAACATATGTGTAATTGGAGTAGAGAGGAAACATAGAGAATGAAGGAATACAAGGAAAGTAGAAATGAAGTTTAAAATTTTTGAACAAAACAGTGGTTAAAAATAATCCAAAACTGGTAAAAACATTAACTTATAGATTTAAGAAATTCAATGAGCTGCAAGCTGAAAAGATATGAAGAAAACCACACTTAGGTGTATCAGTCAAACTACTGAAAATCAGAACTATCCAATATACAAAGGAATCATTTTGTGGCATGTATGAGATTGAGATTATACATATACACCTAAATTACCTCAATTAAAATATCTCAGTGCAAACATAGGAGAGAAATAAAGATAAGACCAAAAATCAATGAAGTAGGAGAATGGACAGTGAAGTATATGAAAAAGAACCTGGGTTTTTAAAAATTTTGTAAAGTTGATAAATCTCTAGCTAGACTAATCAGGGAAAGAAAAGATAAATTATGAATTAAAGAATGAAAAACTGAACATCATTAGAGATTCTAAGACATGAAAAGATGGTGGAAGATTACTATGAACAACTGTGCCAATGAACTTGACAATTTAATTGAGATGAATGACATCAAAGACAAATTATAAAAATATACTCAAAAAATAAAACCTGGATAGCACAATATCAATTAAGGAAATTGAATTTGTAACTATAAACCTCAAAAGTAAAATACATGCCTTTATTGGTGACTTCTATCCAACATTAAAGAAGAAGAATATCAATTCTACACAAACTCTTCCAGAAATTAGAAGAGCAAACATTTCCCAAATTATTTTGTGCAGCCAGTATTATTACTCTGATACCAGAATTAGACAAAGACATTACAAGAAAAGAAAACCACAAACCAATATTCCTCAGGAACACAGATGTAAAAACCATCAATGGGAATTTAGGATTGTTTGAACATTGAAAAAGCAATGTAATCTACCATAAAACAGAATAAAGAAGAAAACACCATATGATCGCCTCAAGAGAGAGAGAAAAAATACTTGAAAACATTTTACAAAAAATTCATGACAGGGAACTTTATTAACTTGATTATAGGCTTATACACATCATATTTAGTGTTGAAAAACTGAATGCTTTCTCCCTAACATTGAGGGGCAAGGATGTCCCCTCTCATCACTTCAGTTTAGCATCACAGTGGAGGTTTTAGCCATTGCTATCAAGTCAGAAAAAGAGGCATATGGATTGGAGAGGAAGAAGAGAAACTTTTTATTTGTAGATGACGTTATAGCATATGTAGAAAATCTTAGGGGTTCTACAAAAAAGCTATTAAGACTAATAAGTGAGATGAGCAAGGCCTCAGGATCCAAAATTATACAAAAATCAGTTAAATTTCTATGTACTAGTAAAAAAAACCCATTCCATTTATAATGTTCAAAATATGAAATACTTAATGATAAATTAATAAAATATGTGTAAAACCTATACAAGAATACTAATATATTATAGAGAGAAATTAAGGAAGACCTAAATAATGAGATATGTCACATTCACATATTAGAAGGCTTAATATTAAAGTGTCAAATCTCTCCAGATTGACCTACCAACTTAATGCAAACTCAGTTAATATCCTAATTTTTGGAGAAATTGACAAGCTCATTCTAAATCCTATATGAAAATGCAAAGGGCCTGGAATAGCCAAAATAACTTTGAATAAACAAAGATGGAAAATTTATGTTACCTTACTTAAAGATTACAATAAAGATTATGAAACAAAATTGTTTTGGCTCTTACAGGTTTTATATAGTTAAACATATGCTTACCATGTGACTCATCAAATCTCCTCTTGGTTATTTATTCAAAAGAAATGAAAACATGTGTTCACGCTAAGATTCATACTCAAATGTTCATAACAGAACATAATACCAAGAGCTGAAAACAATCCTGAAGTCAATTTTTTGGTGAAAGGATTAATTGTAGTGTATCATATAATGGAATATACTCAGTGATAAAAGTAACCAACTACTGATACATGCAATAACATGGGTGAATCTCAAGAACATAATACTAAATTAAAGAAGTCAGGCAAAACAATAAGATTTTATTTACATGAAATTCTAGAACAGTTAAAACTAAGTTATTGAGACAGAAAGCTCAGGTTGAGCTAGGGCTGGGGAGTTAATTACAAATGGGCATGAGGGAGTTTTTGGGGTGACAAGTGTTCTGTGTTTTTATTAGAGTGATGATTATACAGTAGTATCCATTTGTCAAAACCTGTGTAACTGTACCCTTAAAATTGGTGCATTTTATTGTAAGTAAATCATATATCAAAGTTGATTTAAAAACCTTTAATGAATTCCTTTTGGTATTAGGATAAATCCAATAAGGAAAGATGGTGCTGTAACATCTAACCCTAGTTACTGCTTGAGCTTTATCTTGAGCCAGTCTCTGGCTTACTCTCTGCTCCAGCCATGTTGGGCTTCTGTCATTCATTACAGCACATGCTCTTCCTGAGCACTGGACCTTTGTAGCTTTTCTCTCCTCAACTACTCTCTTTCCCTTAACTCTTTTTCATCCTTTAGTTCTTTCTCAAGAAATCCATCTCCAAAATCTTGGACTTAGATAAGACCCCTCGTACCACTACTTTTTCAGTACCCTTTGTATAATAATAATTACTTTGTTATTGAAAATCAAGTATGAAGTATGTTTTCTCCACTAGATTAGAAGCCCCAGGAAACCAGGAATATCTATTATGTTCACCCAATCTCCTCCCAGTGCCTGAAAATGTAGGAATTCCTCATATATTTGCTGATAAACTAAGCACATAAAAATTTAGTAAGAAATGTAAAAATCTTATATAAAATATTAGCATATTGAATTTATCAATATATTTTTTTAAATACATGATGTTAAAGTGGGGTTTATTTTAGGAAATAAAGGATAGTTTAGCATTCGAAAGTGTATTGTGCAACTGTTCATTAATATATCAAAGGAGATCAATTATCTCCACAGATGGGAAAAGGAATTAGATAAAATTCAACACATCTCCCAGTTTAAAGAAATACCTTTTAGTGAACTAAAAAAAAAGATTCTGTAGTGTGATAAATATTTAAAACAAACAGTGTACCTAATGGTGAAACCCTGGAGACAAGGATACCCATTATTAGAAGGTAACATTATTCTAGGAACATTAGCCAATGAAATAAGGCCAGAAAAAAAAATCAGAAAAATGACATGATTATATATAGATTATACCTGTCTATCTGAAAAATATAAGATAATTAAGTGAAAAATGTTAGTGGGCAAATTCAGTAAAATGGCTAGTAACAAAATCATGAACACAGATTCTAAAAACAATGTATTTAAAACAATGTAGTATTGTCATAAGAATAGATTAGAAAATACAGAAAGAGATAAAAAAAATTCTGCCATATAGGAAATTAATATGGACCTGACTATTGGAGAAGTATGAATTATTTAACTAGTTGTATTGGAACATTACAGACAAATAGATTTCAACATGAAACTGCTAATTGAAATATTTCATAATTTAATATTTCATTTTATACCTATTCTTAAGGGAGATATTAGCTGTTTTCTTTTCATGGTTTCCATTCTGCCCTACACCCTGACTCCCCCAAGCAGGCCTTACCGGCATGGTGATTTGGATGGGTTGTCGTTCTCCACTCTTGGTTGGGGCCACACCTTCGGTGTCATACGTGCCAGTATAAACAATTCGGTCTCCATCAGGCTCTTTAGACTTCAGCTCCAGTGGGACAAGCACACCACCAATGGAAATGTTCCTGCAATGGACTTGAGTTGACCAAATATGGTAGGAATTAGCTTAGGAACCCTGTTCTAGTCTGGACCACAATCCTAGGCAGGAATGCTGCAGGGTTTGGCTGAAGGAGATGTGGCGTGGTAGAAGGCTCTGAAAGTTCAGGAGGCTTGAGTTCTCAATTAACCAGTCATATGACCCTGGACTATGGGTACTTAATCTCTCTGGACTAACCATGGTATTCTCATCCAGAATAGTTAAAGCATGTCAAACTCTGCCCTGCTCTTTAGTTTCTCAGCTGAGGAGCAATTAAAAAACTACCCAGTCCTATCCCAAACCCCAGAGATTAGGACTTAGTTGGTCAGGTATGGTTTGGGTACTCGTAAATTTATTTTAAGGTTCCCCAAGTGATTCTAATAGGCAGGTAGGGTTGAGAACCACTGAACTAGTTCTGTAATGATTTTTTTCTGTCCCAATAATCAGGAGTCCCATGATTTGGAGTATTATTCCTCAAGCCAACTACACCACCAGAAATTCTCACTGGCACCCTTCCTTTGTGTCAAAGTAATGGTCCTCAAAAGGTAGCATCTGAACCAGAAGTGTCAGTATCACTCGCCAACCAACGAGAAAGCAAATTTTTAAGCCCCACCCTAGACCTAGTAAACTAAAAACTCTAGGGTGAGCCTCAGCCATCTGTGTTTTAAAAAAACCCTTAGGTGATTCTGATGTACACTCAAGTTTAAGAACCACTATATTAGGGCATTGAAAAACCTTAATAGAATTAAAGTGTAACTAGAAAAAATATTTTTGTCATTAACACAAATTCATTTTTAGATTATTTTGAAAAACAGAGAACTACCCTGAAGAAACTGACATACAGAACAGACAATATGGGAGAAGAGGTTGACAGGAAAGGAGGGAAAGGAGAAGTCAGGATCATATTTAGATGCCAGCACACTGGGAAATGTGAAGGTAACCGGTGCATGGAACTGTGGGGGATGGTGATGAGCAGATGGACCAGCAGTACCAGAAACAACTCGGTTTGGTTCTAGGTCCTTGATGAGGGCTGGCATCTAAAAGTGTACCGAATTAATGACTAGAGATGGACATTTAAGCTATAAAAGGTGTCTGATGGATTTGAAGTCCCCCCTGCTCCCCCCTCTCCCCCCAAAAGCTCATCATATGGTAAATATATGCTGGTTTATCTACCCTTTCCACACTAGACTTCACACTATGCTTAGGTGGAAACTGAGAGGTAAAGAACTCCACCCTTAGATGCTTCCCCATAAGCTACAGCACCCTTCCATACTGACTTTCCAGCCAGGGGTCTATGGCATAAGTCAAGCTGTGGTAGCAGGGAAGAGATAATCCCCTCCACAAATCACAAAAAAAATCCCAGGCATCAGCACCAGGATGAACATATAACTCGGCAGAAAAAGAAAAACACCAGGCAAAGAAAAGAGAAGCAGAGGACGCAGCCTTCTGACCGTGGCCGTTTCTCAAGTCCAGGGTCCTCAGCCCAGTAAGGGCGTTTGGAGGAATAGGGAGCACCCCTCAAAAAGCCCCAGTAACCACCCCACCCTTGACACCACATTCTTCAGCTTTTCTCCCTCCTTCAGCCTCGCAGGCGGCAGGTCGCCAGGACCGGGAAGGGGAGGACTGGGATTGCGGGAGGTAAACCCCGCGGCGAGATTCTCCGGTCTGTGCCACCGTAGATGCCCAGAGGTCCGCGCGGATGGCTGGACAGAAGGGATGAGCAATTTACAAGAAAGGAAAACATCTCCCCCAAACCCTGGCTTCCTGTCGCTGTTTTAACATCCCTGCCCGCGATGGGAGGAGGGAAATAAATAGAGGAAAGACCAGAGTAAGGCAGAGGAGGGGATCAAGGGGAGCAGGAGCTGACCTCTTTCCCCCACCCTCCCTGGCCCGCGGGGACCGCGCAAGGTAAGGGGGGCCGGGGAGAGGCTCAGGCTGTCCCGGGGGCCTCGGTCCTCCGCGCGTAGCAGGTGGGGCAGCCGCGGCGCGCGCAAGGTACTCACTCAACCTGCAGCGTGGTGGGCTTAATCTTCACCTCCACCTTGTAGGATGAGCCGGTGAGCAGCTTGATGGTGCGGTTCTGGCCAAAACGCTGCCCGTCCACCTTGAAGAAGACCGGGCCGTCGTTGGGCTGGATGCGCAGCGCGATGGAGAGGCGCACGAGGCCCGGCAGGTCCCCCATGGCTGGGCGCGGGCCGGGCGAGGCGGCTCCGGGGGGCAGAGGACAGCGCGGGCTGCGGCGGAGAGGCTGGAGCGCGGTGGGCGGAGAGGAAGAGCAGGAAGGGAGAGGGAGGTGGCGGAGGGGCGGCTGCCGCTAGGAACCCGCGCCGTCGCGGCCGTGCGCCGGGGCTGTGGAGGGGCAGCTGCTGAGGCTGTGGGCCCGCTCCCCAGTCGGCGAGGAAGCGCGCCGCAGAGACAGCGCCGAGGCCCCGGGCGGCCCCATCCCCCGCTCCCGGTGCTGCGCCCTCCGCGCACCCGCGGGCTCGCTGCGGCCCTTAGGCCGCTGGCAGATTGGCGCCGCTGGAGGCGAGGGAGTTAATCCTGTTTACGCACCGCAGGGCCCGTCAGCTAGCGGAGCGGACCTTCAGGCTCCTCCTAGAGCCGCGCGGGGCGGGCGGAGGAGAGGGCTGGGAGAGACCAGGGGGTCCCTGGGAAGGAGCAAGACCTCGGACTCTGGACACCACCTCGGCCAGTTAAGGGATGCGGACACCTTTGCTCGCGGTTCGGGACCCAGCCAGGCAGGAGGAAGCAGAGGCGAAAGGGGCAGGAAACCGCTAGCCAGTGATTTAAATTTCAGGAAATATGAGTCTTGCCAAAGCTTAGGGGAAATGGCCGAGGAAAAGCGCAATTCCATGACCTTTAAGTCACCCTGGATTAGGAATGTGTGCAAGAAAAAAGAAAAATAAAATAACGCATGTATTCAAGGTGCTACACTTCCTTGTAGGTGCGTTTCCATCATGCATATCTTTGTCTTAAGAATGGCACCGTGTGATGCATCACATATATTTACACAGATCTTGAAGGATGAACCACTAACCCTGTAAATGGCAACTGGCATGTGTCTAGCATAGCTGGTGATAATGGCCAAGAGGAGAATCAGTCACAAGATTATTGGCAGGGGACCACGTGCGACACCACAGTCTAGATCTGCAAACTAAGCGTGATTAGGGAAGTCTTCTAGCAGAAGTCGGTTGACAACTTGTAATTCTGGAAACAAGAGGAGACCAAGGGTATTAGGGCCCTACTGAGAATGGCTTCAGATAGCAGAGAGTGAGCACCTGCTTCAGCACCACGCAGGTGGATAGTACCAGAGCCGGTACCTTACATACACCTGGGGAACGGAGAAACGGGTTAGCGAGGACGGGTGAGAAGGGACAGGTCTGTTTGGTAGTTTTAGTTTACCCTGGTTAGTATTACCTTTCTTTAGAAATTGCATCATCTCGAAAGTGATTTGTTTTCCTACATTTTTCTACAAAAGTAAGTCAATTAACTCTCATTTCAGAGCTGTTTGCAATATTCCCTACACCACTACACTTCGAATAACATTAAATTCTGTAGGGCTGCAGAATTTTGTGTGATCGTTCACTTCTCTGACATTGGATTGATTTGCTGCCCGCACCATACTGAAATTAAATCTTATCCCTTAAAAAAACTGATATATATTCTTTTATTTAATATATTTTGTTTCCCCAGTAAAACTATGGAGCAGGAGCTTTGCTTCTTCAGATCACCCAATAATGTCTACCACAGTGCCTTCTGCAAAGAGACTCTTCAAATATTTGCTGGTTTAACCAAGTCGCTTAGATTTCCCTTAAAGGAAAAGAGGGAGACTAGAGGGAATGGCTTGAAAATGTACCTGGCAGCAGAGGAAGTTTGTGTGGTGGTTAAGCCCAAAAGCACTACAATCAGACTTGTTAAAATCCCTGTTCTACCACTTTGCCAGCTGTGGGACATTAAGTAAGTTTCACAACCTCTTGGAAATGGTATTCTCATCTGTAAAATGGGTGCAGTAAAGTCGATGCTATGTCTCTGTTAGGGTTGTTGTGAGGATCCAATGAAATGATGCATATTCTAATGCCAACTCTAATATTAGCCAGTATTATTAAGTGGAAATGCAAATGGTCAATAAACATATGTAATATGAATAAACATTCTCAACCATTTCTAGTAGGAGAGACAGAGGAATGCAAATTAAAACAATAATATCAAACTGTTTTTGGCCAATCAGCTTGGCAAAATTTTAAAAGACTTAAAATTCACTGTTGGTAAAGATGTAGGCAAATCAGCACTTTTATAAGGTGTTGGAAGCATATCATTGCTATAATATTTTATTAGAAGTTATCTGTTGAATTTATTAAAAATTAAACCATATATATGTTAAACCATATATGTGTGTGTATATATTGAGTCTTTACACATTAATCAGCAATCCTACTTTAAAAAACCTACCCTTCAGAAAAAAATAAAGCCATCATTACATTGAATATATGTAATATGGCTGTTGTTTATTGTAGCATTGATGATAAAAATCAAGTCAAAGCATTAATTGAATGTCAACCAATAAATAAATGGCTGGATAAATCTTCATATTTCCATGTAAAATATATGCCACTGTTAAAATAATAAACTACATGTCATTTTGGTAAACACACATGCTAAACCTGTTAATGATAAAATGGGGTGGCCACACAGCAAACTGTGGAAGTTTGAGGGCAGGCAGTTTTGTCTGTTTCATTCCTTGCTGTATTTCCAGCTTGAACAGCACATAGTAGGCGTTCCATAAATATTTTTTGAATTGAATTTCTGTCCTTGTTTTAAACTTATCCATGTGTCCATATCTTGAAAAGTAACCAGATCCCTATGTTTTATCTGCAATAACGTAAAGAGAAAAAAATCTAATTGCAAGTAATATCTATAGTATTATGGTGTTTAAAGCACTAAAAAAATTTAAAACCATATAAATCTGTATATGTTTTAATTAGCACTTTAAAAAGAATTAGAAGGTACACAGCAAACTTAATGTTGGTTACTCTGGTGGAATGAGACTCAAAAGAGGGTGATACTCTTTTGGAATTTTAAAAAATCTTTTTGGAAATTTCACATTTTTTCTCAACTTTTTGTTCAGCAATTCCACAGTATCAAGCTACGTCCACCTCTGTACTGAAAAGAGTGTTGGATGTGGAGAAAGAAGACTTTGTTTTGAATCTTGGCTCAGCCACTAATTGGTTTCTTTATGCAGAGCACTTAAAATCTTACATTTCAATTTTCATTATTTGTAAATGGGGATTAAAAGACTTCCTTCCCAAACATTGTGAGAATCAAATGAGAAATGGAAAGCATTTTAAAAAATGATTTTTCAGATATGAGATGTTACAAATGCTGGGCAATATGTATCAGGAATAATATTTTCAGAATAATAAAACACCTTCTTAAAATGTAGTTAATAAATGTAAAAGTAACTGAAAATTTTTCTCATCACTGATATGAACATGCAAATATTGATTGGTATGGCATCCAATGGGTCTGTGTTTGTATCCAAGTTCTGCTGATTATAAGCTGAGTGACTTTGAACAAACCAAGCTACCTGGCCTCTCAGTGCCCCAGTTTTTTTTATTAGTTCAGGTATTATGGTAACACTTATGATGGTGGTAGAACCAAATGAGATTATGTAAAACACACAAGAGTATTAGTCACATACATTCAATAAGTTGCAGCTGTTTTGTTTATTTGAACATATATTACTCTATTTTTTAAAGTATCTAATGTTATCTCAAATTGATAATCTTAAGCATTGTCTATCAATAGGACAACAGTTATCATCATTCTTTTGGAAATTGGTAAATTAAGCCCAAGTGAATGGTGGGCTTGACAAAAGAATCGGACTAACAACATTCCATGTTCACTGTCCCAGTCTCTGTGCTGAATTCATATTACAGATTTAAAAAAGCAATCAGCATTGTACGTGCATGTGTGTGTGTGTGTGTGTGTGTGTGTACATATCCATATCCATACAATCCAATCCCAGCACACTTAACTACTTTCTTTTTCATTCAGTCTATATTCAGGTACAGTTTAACATCTGAAGGAGCTATTTCTTATTTTTTAAAAAAATCATCAGTGTCCGTGATTTACAATGTACTAGTCTCTTTCCCTTCTGCCTCAGGATGTCTTAACCTCAGAGATCTCAACCAGTTCACTGTACATTGATAGTAGGACTTCCTCTCCTAGTTTCATTTGCTAGATTTCAAGACAAAGCCATCTTTCCAGACCAGTTCTGAAGAAGCCATGTCCTACCTTAGGCCCAAAGGAGTTTGTAACTATGGTGATGAGCAACAGGCCTCCTGTTCGGTCGCTAGACTCTGGGGGAATCTGGTTACCTCCACACACAGTCCTGGGGCAGACTCTGGCTCAGTAACGGTGAGCCTAACATAGGTTCTTGCTTGCATTTGTTTTGGGCCAGTTTCACACAGGAATTTACATCCAAATAAAACTTTTTGTTCTTTCCTACCATGGATGTTATCTGTAAAGAACCAAGACAACAGTACTCACTTTTTCTCCAGAAATGTAAATGAATATTCAATTAAAGCTTGATTCCGTGGAGACGGCTTTCTGCTTTTTCTGATATTGCTACAGATCTTTAAAAAAACTGTGGTTAAAATATGCATAACATAAAATTAACCATTTTAACCATTTTTAAGTGGAGGTCCTGTGGCATCAAATACAATCATTGTTGTGCAGCATCACCAACATCCATCTCCAGAACGTTTTCACTTTCCCCACCTCAAACTCTGTGCCCATGAAACACTAACTTCCCATTCTCCCCTCCCGCCATGTCCCTGCAGTGTTATTCCTCTGCATCTGTGCATTGCTTGTTCTTCCTCTCCATTGAAGCCCCTGATCAAATGTTAGCTCATTAGAGAGGCCGAAATTTAGCACCCTGTGCCTTCACTCTATCTTTTTTCCAGAGCATTTATAACCACCCAGAATTATAAAATATACATTTACTTCTCTACATGTACTTTGTCTCCCCCACCAGCATATAAATACCTTTAGGATAGATATTCTATCCTATTTTACTACCGTATTCCCTGTACCTAAACTGAGCCTAGCGAATAGCCAGTGCTTAGTATTTGTCAAATGAATCGGTGTGAATGAATGAATTCTTCACAGTTATTTGTAAATATCCAATCCATCGAAGCCCAAGGCAAGTCTTGCCTTCTCCTTCAAAACCTGACCGACTAACCCAGTCCTCACCAGCACTTGGTTTCCTTGCACGTCCTACAGCGATCATGGTAGAAGTCCACTTGCAACTCATTGGAATATTGGAGACAATGGCAAACTGGAAGAGAAGATTGGCATGGATAATCCAAATTTGTAATAAAAATAGAACTAGTCAAAATCTACTACAAAATGAATATAATACTTAGTACACCTGGTATTTTAGAACATACATTCCTTTTTGTGTTCTTTCCAAAAGGTAAAGGTGATACCACTAATTTTAGGGACATAGAATATTACACACACCGCTTGACCAAAAAATGGCCCAAAGTTCTTCTCTGTTCTCAAATAATAGAAAGAAGCCCATCAAGTATGAATTTGTCATTGAACAAGCTGTCTTTTTAGAGTCCTACATTTTCCAACCATAGTCTGAGATATTGATCACAATTTTATTTTTGCTATTTTTTGCTCTTTGCCTTCCCTCCCTAACCATTCTCCATCTTCACATGGAATAACCTCACATAGCTGTCATGTCTCAGTGTTTACAAGTAAGTTTTCTGTGTATTAAAGTCAAGACATTGGTCATTACCATGTTCTTCGACACGTTCTCTAAAAACTCAAGCTACTGTGTGAATGTGGTAACCGAGCAAAAAGACTCTTTAAAGCTATCTTCTGTCCTCAGGCTGCAAAAAATTTTAGTTCGGTGCAGCTCAAACCAGACAAGGGCCTTCACTGAGTCTCCTGTGATTTACTCAAACCAACACTACCTTTTCCCTTCCTATGTGAGCACTTTTTAAAAATGACCCTTTCCTTTTTTCACGCTGTTAAATGCAAGTAACAAAGATGCAAGTTGCTTAGTTTCTCCCCCTTCCTCTTTTCCCATTTGTTCATATTTTTCAAAATTTTTTTCAGTGATAGGATGCTGACATATTGATTACTAAGGTTACTTTAATAATAAACTTTTAGGTCTTTTATTAGTAAACTTTTAGTATGGCTCAGATTTTTTTACAACAGTAGCAGAATGGCTATGGCATTTTATTTATTTTAGGTTGTATCTGATTGGTGAGGGGTTTAATGCTTAGCATAGGGTCATAACTAATAGATGTCTTTTTACATGCAGGTGGTGTGGCAATTTTAATAATATTTTTCACAAATGTAATATTGTTTTTAAAATGCACTTCAGCTGAAAACCACTTAAAACACCACCAGATAATTGATTACCATAATAATTATATTTATATACATTTTTATATAATTCTCTACTTTTTAAAAATGTATCTTTTGTTTCAATCAGACCATAATTTCCTATTCTTTTATTTACATTACAATACCTCACACAGTTGAATAAGTGAGGATTCATTTGCAAGTGGTTGCAAGTAGAGAAACAATTCTAACCAGCTTAGGGAAAGACTCTGTGGATATATTATGTAACAAATGGAAGAGTCTACGAAGTGATACATAGAAAAGAGAAAGGACCAGCAGGACCTCAAGAATATCTGGAACTAGAACATTTAGAATCAAATGATTTGAGAGAGGGAATCATTTCCCAAAATAAGGGGGTGATGTTTCCCAAAGAAACCCCAACAAGGTGCTGGGCAGGCAAGAGAAAAATTAAAAACAAAAATACATGACAGAGGAGGAATATGGTTGAGATGGTCCAAGTCTGCTGCCTGAAATCTGAGCCTAGTGCCTGGCAATCCTATCACCGGTGATAACCCTCGTCAAGCTAGCCAAATTCACCTCCTTATGAACAATAACCTTGACCCTGTCTAATTTCCTAGAAGACATATCTATGGAGTTCAAAAAGCAGATAGGAATCTTTAATGATCTCTTGAAACTTTAAACTCTACATTTAGAGTTCTCTCAATTAAGAAACAGATTCTTTAAGAGAAGTTAGAACAACTGGATATTTCCCACTTACCAGCCACCACCTCTCTTCCTCTCATGCACACATGTGACCACACGCTCCAGTGCCTGAAACCCCCTCACACTGAAATAGAATGCACAGTCCCAGCCCTCTTCTAAATGTATAGAAGGTAGTTGTGCACATGAAGAAATTCCAGTGTTCTGAAATCACAAAATACAATGAAATGATTTCCTGCTAATGATGACTGGCCTGGCTCCGAGCCTCTCTGTAAGGATCATGTGATTGGCTTGGCAGACAGACTGACCTTTTCTTTTTTTTTCTTTTTGCTTTTCCTGCCTTGTGTTTTACAAAATGTCATCTTGAATTATTATAAATCTTTTAATACTGACAAAGTGAGAAGCAATACACAGTGGAAAATCAGGTGGCTGAAAAACAAAGCACAATTCTCACAGACAAAACTGTCACTTAAAACACAATATAATCTCTGAAATGATACTGAAATGTGTGAAGGAGGAGAGATGGGGAGTTACATAAGCAGGTTAAGAAGCAACAAATAAACTTTTATTATTGTTATTTTTTCTTGAGGGGGAAAAATGCTGTTAAACCACTAGATTCAGAAAATCCACCCAGTGTTTTACGGAAAATAATGTGCAAGGAATTTTTCCTCTCTTCTTTTACTAGTTCCATATGTGACATACAGACATTCCAAAGGCTAGCATTCAGTCTCAGTTTCAGGGAGTGTCTGAATACAGCACAGTTCGTGGCCTGGGCACCCAGACACGGGATTGGGTTTTGAGTCAGAGCAGAGGGGTCTTGAAAGAAGCAACATGTGAAGGGTGAGATTTAGGAACCTCACAGATCTGGGTCAAATAGGTTCTTATTCCTTATCTATGGATCCATTAAAAATTACCCCAAAACTTAGCAGCTGAAAGCAATATGCAGCTATTATCTACAATTTCTGGGGGGCGTCAGGAGTCCAGGAGAATTTAGCTGGGTGATTTTGGTGCAGAGTTTCTCAGGAGGCTGTCTTCAAGGCTGCAGTCATGTAAAGGCTCGAATGGGGCTGGAGGGTCTGCTTCCAAACTCACCCACATGGGTGTTGTACTGACACCTCAGTTCCTCTCTGACTGTTGGCTAGAGGCTTCATTTCCTTTGCTGTATGGGCTACTGTGATGGGCGAGGCTACCCAAGGGCGGATACCAGGAGGTGGAGATCACTGGGGGCCAACCTGGAGCTGGGTACCACGAATACAAAAGGAGCATTTATTAAGATTTTTCTCCCTAGGAGATGTCAGGTGAAATCTGAACTCTTCTTAATAAGGACGTTCAAAAGCACATACATGTTTGTGTTGGACAAATAGCATTTGTGTGTGTGTGTGTGTGTGTGATCACTGCATTACAAATTTTTTAAATGTGGATAAGCAAACTATAGCCCTTGGACTAAATTTGACACTGCCTATTTTTGTAGAGCCCTTGAACTAAGAATGGATGTACATTTTTAAATGTTTGGGAAAAAGTAAAAAGAATGATTATTTTTAATGACCTGTGAATTTTACATGATTCAAATCTCAGTGGCCATAAATACAGTTTTATTGGAACACAGCTATACTCATTTGCTTAGGTATTGCCTATGGCTGCTCTTGCATTATATCAACAGAGTGGAGTCATTGCAACAGAAACTGTATGGTCTGCAAATTCTAAAATATCTACTATCTGGCTCTACATAAAAGGTTTGCCATACCTTAATTTAAAAGGACTTTTAAAATAATGTCCTTGTTTCTTATAAATGTTCTTCATAGTGAATAACTTTTTATTGATAATCAATTATATTTAGGGATTAATATCTGTGTAATGTAATAGCAATATTATGTTGAATCTTTAGGCACTCTGTTGTTGCTACATTCATTCGGCCTTTTCCCAGTTCAGGTATTTAATGAACAACGTCCTGTACTTTAATAGATAATAGGAGACGTTAGCAAATGCTTTTGGTATTTGATGAGAATACAGTCTCATTTACTGTATTTAACAGGTATTTAATTTTTAAACTGTTGCCTATTTAGTATAAATTGTTCTTTCTTTTTATACATATAACTTTTATATATGAAACTTTTTCTTTATGTATGTATATATATAATATTATAATATAATGACAATCAAAAAAAAGGAAAAAATATATAGAGTTCCACTTACTCCATGAAATATAATTTCTGTATATTTTATTGCCTTGTCTTTATACTGTCATTTTAATGTTTGTGTATAGATATAAACACACATACACACACACACATATAGAGGGAGGGAGACACTACTGAACTCTCAAGAACCTTTAGTTTGATACAGGGCATTTTTCTTATCCAAAAATATAATATAGTATGAAATGTTTCCCAAATGTATTTTGGCCAAAGGACAAAACCCTTTCCTCAGAGCTAATATTAATATCACTGAGTGTACTAGCGTTCATAAATGAGTGTTTCCATTAGCACTGAGAAATACTGCATTAGATACACATCTGAGGACACTGCCTGTTATGTCTCACTTGTTGAGGTCATAGAACAAATTCACATCATCTAACCACTATTTTTAAAAATAAACAGGTCAACCTTCATTTTGCCCTAATTATGTATAAGGTTCTTAAGGGGATTATGGCCTCCTGCCCAGTGTAGACTCCCTCTTCTCTCTCCTCCAGATGACCCAGCCCTCCTTGGTGGGACAAGGGACAGGAAGAGCATGAAACCAGCAGAGAGCCACAATCTTCAGCAACTGGTGCCTGCTCAGGAAATCCATCAGGAGAATGAGAATCAGACCAGGGTTTCTTTCTCACAGCAGTAGCACTGTGTGCAGGGCAACATAAATTCATGCACACTTGGCTGTGAGCATCCTGAAGAGAGGACACAAGTGGCTCAGTGGTTTGAAATACCCACTTTTGTTCACCCTACTTTTGTGGTAGCACAAACACTTCATACTTATTTTCACTGACTATTTGGCCCTGCCCCATTCCATGTAACCTTAGTAGGATTGCCAAAAACAGCGCTCCATGCTGGCCAATACTCAGGAAAAAAAAACATTTCAGAGATGAGTTGGCCAATGCCTGAGTCCTAAGGAGATTGCCCATGATTTCCATTGCTGGAGACTGAGGGCCACCAAAGCCTGTTCGTTCTGAGACTCTGTTTTACCTGAATTATAGGAGCCATCCTGTGACTTTCGAACAACTATTTTTTATTGTTTAAATAGTGAATGATAGCAGAATATACTACCCTGAAATGTAATGTACTAATTTGGCATAACAATTAATTTGCACTAAAGGCAGCTAAGAAAAGCAGATACAAGAAAAGTTTTCTGCCCTTCTCCATTTGCCTAAAAAAACATGCATTTCCCTCCTCTCTCTACCAGTTATGTTAGAGGTTAATCACTAAGACTACTCTAGACCCTTATCAACCCAGAGACTGCACCAGAGCAATCTACATCCCAAACCTGGCCAAAACTAGCCCTTGTCTTCCATTAGTTCCCTCATATGTTTGCCTTTCCATAATTTTGCTATCTCTAGAAACTCAAAGTCCTTTTCCTTTTCCTCATCTCTTCTCTACAAAATTTTTGTTCTTTCCTAAGGTGCTATACAAACCCAAGTTCTGACCATGCTTTGAGTTACTCACCACTGGGCACTCCCAGGTTTGGTGTGATGCATGGGTTCATAACGTTTTGCTTGTTTTTCTCTTATTGATCTGTCTTTTGTCAGTCTAATTTGAAGGGCCATAACAATGGACTTAAGATGGGTAGAAGAAAAATAAAAATTTCTTTCCCTCCATAAGTCAGAGCCAGTTTTCCTCTGGTAATCAAGTAGCAATAGAGTTGGGGTGGGGTGGGGACGCTGTAATCAGGGAATGTACACTAAGGTTTGAAAAGTAATGGTTGTGCTTTTTTAAAAAAATTTTCTCTTTTTATACTTCCTACAATGAATAATGACTAGGTACTGTTTTTATGATGTGAAGTGAAAGGGTAACCAAGCTATTTTTACAAACAGGGTCAGAGGCAGAGATGTGACAAGGAACTGGAATGTACTAGTTACAACTGAGCCTTTAGTTTAGGTCTGACTTTTCTGGAAATTAAGGGAAAAACTTGAGACAGGAAACATGGATTATTTAATCTGATAAAAAGAAGCAAACGTGTTTTTCTAAAGAGACAAGTCTTTTCATGGCACTGAATTTATGGGGGAATTTTTTTATGTGTGTGGGAGCTTGTTTAAGGTACACAGAGTAATTGAATGGATGTCTTGAAGTGTGGTTTTTTTGTCAAAGATAGAATGTTCTTCAAAAAGGATTTTTATATTAATATGCTCTAAAACCTAAGAGACAAACATTAAGTCTTAACATAGTGATGGCATTTCTGGAAAAGACCCAAGTAATAAGATAAAGGTAAGTTTCATTCTCCAGATAATACCAGATAGAGGTAATAGGCCCTAGATCTCACTCTTACCTACCCCAGAGCCAAATTCATCATTTCATTGCTTCTTCCAAAGTAGAATTCAGGATTTCATTGCTTCTTCCTCTGATCCTGTTTGCAATCCAAATCACATTATTTTTAACAATGGATAAATTTGTGGTGAATTTGTCATTCACATCCCTCACCAACAGCAGAAACATAATTGAAGTCATTCAGCAGCTTTTCTTCCTCTTTTTTGTTACCTATTTCTCTTTTCTCTACTCCAAATTGCTGCAAATCTTTATGGACCAGGTCCAGCTCTTGTCCTCAGCTGAGGACAATCTGGCTCCTGCCCAGATAAAAGTATGTTCTATTCAATAGAACAAAAGTAGAATAAAAAAATACTAGTGGAATAGCTTCCCATGGTTCTTAAGCAAGACCCTTATAAGATATCTTACCACAACTATGAAAAAAATGACATTTGAAGGACTTCTGCTTTTGATATGATGATGGGCCAGATAGTCTTGAGGGAGTCTTCCTTTTATAAAACAACTAAAACCTATATAAAATAGGGCTTTTATTATATTACTTGTATCACAGCAAATAAGGAATTTTCTAAGGAAAAAAGCCAACAAAAACCCAATGAATTTTGAGTGCTTCTGAGACAATAGAGTTGAACAGGGACAAATGAAATTACTGTATCAGCCCTGTAAACCCAAAGCCAAGATGTTAGGTCAGGGGCAAGATGAAGAAGGGGATGGGAGGAAGGAATGAGCCTGGGGTTCCTCATGCTTTGAATATGGATTAAAAAGTAGTTGCAGTTTTTGCAGCAGTCCCTAGCTTCTTGAAGAAACAAATGAAATCATATCTGGAGGAAGCATCCTCAACTGAGGCCAGACATTTTTCAACAGATGAATATGAACCAAATATCAGCTTACAATAAAAAATCACCAAAATCACATAGAGTCCACACAAACAATACACAACAAACTTCGAGTACCAAGAACTTCAAATATTAGAATATCAGATAGAAAATATAAAATATCTATGGATGCAATGTTTATAGAAACAAAAGATGAAATTGCAAAGATGAACTAGGTCAAAGATAGAATGTTCTTCAAATAGGATTTTATATTAAAAGAATTTCAAACCCAATGAGACCAGGTAGCAGCAATCAATTTCCAAAAAATGCCACAAATTTTGGGAAAGAATCAAATATCCACCAGCAGTTGCATAGATAAATTTTGGATAATAGAATACTATGCTTCAATTAAAACCAACTGGAGCTATATGCAATAATATAAATGTATCTCTCAGTGCTAAAAAAAAGAAACAAGATCCTCAAGAGTACAAATATAAGAATCCATATAGTTCCAAAACAAGCAAAATTAAGCTGCAGTAATCAAAACAGTTTAGTGTTGGCATAAAGACAGACATAGACCAATGGAATAGAAGAGAAAACTCTGAAATAAAACCTCACATATATTGTCAAATGGTTTTCAACAAGGGTGCCAAGACCCTTCAGTGGGAGAAAGGACAGTCTTCTCCACAGATGGTGCTGGGAAAAATGGATATCCATTTGCAAAAGAATGAAGTTGGATCCTTTAAGCATACTTAAAAAATTAACTGAAACTGGGTCAAAGACCTTAATGTAAGATCTATGACTATGAAACTTGTAGAAGAAAACAGGGGAAAATCTTTATTACATTGGATTTGGCAATGATTTCTTGGATATGATACCAAAAACATAGATAGTAAAAATAAAACTAGATAAATTGGACTACATCAAAATTAAAAACTTCTCTGCATCAAAGGACATAATCAACAGACTGAAAAGGCAGCCTATGGAGTAGGAGAAAATATTTGTAAACCACATATCTGGTAAGGGACTAATATCCAGAATATATAAAGAACTTTGATAATTCAATAACAACAACAAAAAAACAAATAATTCTATTAAAAATGGGCAAAGGACTTAAATGAACATTTTTCTAAAGAAGATATACAAATGGCCAACAAGCATGAAAAAAAATGCTCAGCACTATTAAACATTAGGGAAATGCAAATTGAAAACCAGAGATATTACCTCACATTCATTAAGATGGCTATTAAAAAAAAACAGAAAATATAAGCATTGACAAGGATATGAAGAAACTGGAATCCTGTGCACTGTTGGTGGGAATGTACAAAGGTGCAACTGCTATGGAAAACAGTATGTTGCTTCCCCAAAAAATTAAAAATCGAATTACCATATGATTCAGCCATACCACTTCTGGGTATATATCCCAAAGAATTGAAAGCAGGGTCTTGAAGAGGCAATTGTACAGCATGTTCATAGCAACATTATTCATGATAGCCAGAAGGTAGAAGCGGCCCAAGTGGCTATGACAAGTTAATGGAAAACAAACTGTGGTATATACGTACGGTGGAATATATGGTGGCAGGAAATTCTGACCCAGGCAACAACATGAGTGAGCCCTTGTAAATGCTCAAGGCTAGAGGATCAGAGATGGGAAAACGTGGGTCTTGGCATGAAGTAGATCTTGGTTTCAATCCCGCTCTTACATTTTAGGTTTTAGAGAATTTCTTAGTATCTCTGAGCCTCAGTTTTCTTTTCTGAAAAATGGAGATGAAAGTACCTTCCTTGGGTGCACAGACTATGTGCTTTATAAATGTGGCAATATGGATAGAGGAGGCCCTGGGAGTTGAGAGGAGACAGAATTTACATTCTTCAGAGCATTTACTGAAGGGAGCACTGAGCAGCCCTGGGGGATGGGTAGGACTCTTTCTCTGGCTTTTGCTTTTCACCTGCTTTCTCGTCACTGTGACAAAGTATGCATTCCTCCCCCACTGCCTGCCTTTGCTGTTACCATGGTGATCCAGGTTCTATTTCTCAGGAGTTTGTGACTGGACAGATTGGTTTTGCAGTTTGTGAAATCTCACTCTCTAAAATAAGGGCCAGGCAGTCACAGCCGGCAGGAACAGCGCGGTGTTGGGTAGAGCTTCTGCCACCTCTCCCAGTAAGTGGAGAGCCTATCGTCAGCCTGGCACGGGGCCAGGTCCTGGCTATCTGGGTTATCAGGAAGGACAGGCACCTGAGCTGTAAGATAAGCAGTTGCAGATTGCAATCTTTTCAGTCCCCCCCCCCACCTTCAGTTCCTTCTCTACACTGCCTTCCTGTTCTGCCCCTTTCTACCATCAAACACCTGCTCTCAGAGCAGTCATTCTTATAAAGTTGACACAGAAGTTGTTTAGTGGCCATTAAGCATAGAGATTCTTATAACTGATTTAAGAAAACTTTTTATTATGAAAAAATTCAAATATAAAAAACTAGGCAGTATTCATCACCCAGCTTCAATAATTATCAATTCACGGCCAATGTTTATCCTCGTGCAATTCATTCTCACCCACATTTTTGAGGTAAATCCTAAAAATTATATCACTTGGTCAACAAATATTTCAATAGGACCTCTAAAAGATAAGGGTGGTTGTTGGTGATGTGTGTGTCTGTATGTGTGTGTATTTAACAGCATCACAATATCATTTAAATGACCTTAGAGATACTCTTCAAGTCACTCTTGGGGGAGTTATGACTTGTACATCTTTCCCATAAAGGTTTAACTGCAACAAGAATTGCCCTTCTGTAATAAACAACTAGAAAATATAAGAAGAACTATTTTCAGGCACTGGACTGCAGACAATATAGGACTGTGAAACCAAAGAGGAAAACATAAATAAGGTGAGCTCAGTGAGGAGGGGATTGAGAGGAAGAGAAATTGAGAATGCTCTGGCTGTCTGCAGAGTGGACCCCTGGAATCTTTGGCTAATTACTGATCTGTGCATATTTGGGCCAAAATTCCATGAAGTCAGGAAAGAACCACCAGAAAACAGTAGGCTGAATAATTCCTGGAACTCACACAAGGATGGGTATGGTTTGCATTTCTATCATCCAGAGTGGAAAGACCTTGTAATGTTGGTAACACATCTGTTGAACGTTACCTTTGACTTTGTGGAAACAAGCTGTTAATGGGCTAACATATATAGAAAATGTATCGATAAATATTGCCCAATCATCCTGATACTGAACCCCCACCATGATGACCAGTTAGCAGGAACAGTCTTCTATCAAATCACATGAAAATTCTGAATGATATAAAGATAGGCAATACTGTAACTGCATTTTTTAGCTTATTTTTTAATGATTTTTTAAAACACTTCCTGGACCATCTGTAAGCTTCTCCTCATCTTGTTACATAGGGAATAAAAGAGATTTATTTTCTTCACTCCAATATATATACTTTTTAGTTGTTAGGGAACAGGAGTCTTCACTGTTATGTAACTATGATCAGAAAGCTTAACCCAAACTCCTTAAAACCCAGCTTATTTTTTATCAGCATTTCTCACCCCAAAACCTATTGACTGATCTTCAACAACTTCACAGGGAAGATCAATAAAATTAATAACTTTAGGATATATTAATTTCTATCCTGGTGGGCCAGCGGGAGCCTGTGTTGCTTATCTGCCCATATACTGTGCATCACTCCCAGCTTATTTTGCCTTTGCTTTCTGGTGTGACATGCCCCTCAGAGCACCTGGAACAACATACTTCTGGGAGCAGATAATGGAGATATCCCAGGAAGGTCTGCTTTGATAATACTCCAGTTCAAAACCATGATATACAACCTTGCATAATCATTTATGCATTTACACATGTGATAGAACAGACCAACAATGGTTTTTCAATAAAAAGACTTTGTCCTGGCTTTAAAAAACCCTGTAATCACCCAATTCAGAAATGGTTTGTTCACCTACTGAGGTGCAATTAACTTTCGCATTTGCCCAGAGTAAATGGAAGCACTGTTACCTTTATACACAAATGCAACACGTGGTGTTACTGTTGGGCACCTTGCTCTTGTTCACTCAACAATATCTTAATTCATCCATTCATTTGTCATTTACATATTATTTATCAAGTTCCTAATATGTGCTAGCTCCTGTTCTACATGCTGGGGGTGTGGCTTGCCTCTTGGCACACTGTCCTGCCACCAGCAGTAGCTCCAGGTTCACACTGGCAGTCCAGCTACTAGGACTCAGAGGGACTGAGCCTAGCCCCTGTTCATTCTGTAGGTGGAAACAGGTCAGGGAAAGCAGCATGCAAAACATCTTTGGTCTCATCAGTGATCTAGGTACTCCACGCAGGGAGTACAATCATAATTTCCATGAACAAGGTCAATCAATATAGGTGTGATTCTTCCTGAAACGGAGCATGTACTACCTTAGTTGCCCACCTGCCTCTAAAGATTTCAATTATGTAGGCCCAAAGCTGGAGTGCCAATTCACTGCTCTCCCAGGAAACAAGACAGATCACCAACTCATGGTATGTAAGAGTCCACAGTTACGCACAGAAGTGAGAAGGCAAACCCAGGCTTATTGCCTCAAGCAGCACCCTTTACTCACATGCACACTCTTGAGGGGGAGGCAGACAGGACAAATACTCTTCTCCTAAGGTCAGTATTGGTAAATACTATACTGCCCAATAAAGGAGAAAGAATTAAGAGAATGATGGAAGGTGCTACTTTATACCTTAGTGAGGGGAATCCTTATATATTTGCTATTTGCATGCAGGAAAGTATATCCATAGGATTTTTGTTCAGAAGATATGCTGGGTCAGATAATATGTGCCTTTGTGATTTTGATAATATTGCCAACTTTCCTTCTATAGAGTTTTTTCTACTTTACGTCCCACTGGTTATGTGCCTATTTCCCTACACCATCATCAACACAGGCTCAATCTAAGTACTGAATCTGAGCCAATTGGAAATGTAAAGGAGGCCATCTCATTGTCCCTTTCTGCATTCCTTTGGTTATGATGGATTCACACATTTTTCATGAGTTTAAGAAGTATTTGGACTCCTGTTTGAACTGAGTCTTAAGACTTTTGCCCATTTTTTATTATCTTTGTCTTATTTCTTTCTATAAATTCCTAGTACACAGGGGAAATTAGTCTTCTGTTTGCAATATGTAATAAAAATGTTTTTGTGTTCAGTTTGGCATTGGTCTTTTTGATTATGGTGTTTTTCTCACACATTATTTTTTACTTTTATGTGACTTAGTCTATCGATTTCTTATGGCATCCACATTCCAGAATTATAAAAATAATTTTATCTCATGTTTTCTGATAGCACTTTGATGACATTGTTTTGAATATTCACATTTTTGATCCATCTGGAAGTCATACGTGAGACATAGAATCTAAATTAATTTTCCCACAGGTTGCCTATCACACCACCATTTATTGAATAACAACTTGATAATATTTCAGAGCATATATATCTGCTCTTAATTGACCACCTAGAATATACAGACTTTAGGCCTTTGCCAAAGACTATATAACCTTGAACTCTTTGCTGTTCAACTTTTCTTAAACACTGTGATGAAAAGTGATGTTAGGGGCTCTAACAAAGCCTGACTCACTCCATTTTGAAGCAAACTGAGAAGTGAAACCTCTCCCTGCGTGTTGCCCTCTAACCAGACCTTTCTGAGTTTCAGGTATTTCACCTGAAGCCCCCTAGAAACTACAGACAAGACACGTCCTGTTCCCGAGGCAGTTGCAGGCACACAGCCTCCTGGACCCAGCAAGTCTGCCCTCCAGGCATCAATTCCACCGAAGGTCCCCTTTAAAAAGCCCTCCCTCTGAATGGCACTTGGCACTTCCTAGCTGGTCTTGGGTCCTGGTCTGCCATCTTCCTGGGTTGCTGGCTTCCTGAATGAAGCAACCTTTCCTTTCCACCCACACCTGTCTCTCGAGTTTTGGCCTTTTCAGCCATGAGCAGCTGAACTTGGATTCGGAAGTGGGTCACAGCCCAATAGCACTTTACACAAAGGATTATTTAAAGGATAGTCATCTGAGATCTCATATATATGTGTGCATTTTATCCATATATGTTCATTTATCCATTTATAAATTTTTATTTATTTATTATATTTTCCAATATTCCAATATTCCAAATTCTTTCAGGATTAAGGTAGACAATTAGAGAGTTTATAAATGACTTCTGTTGTTTTAGAAGAAAGGTCATCAGATGAAAGGCCTTTTACAGTTGAACATTTATTTCCTTATCTCAGATTTGTCAGAAAATTTTAAGAAATTGCTATATAAAATCCAAGATTGCATTTATTATGGGAATATTTTATTTAGTGACTTCTATATAAAATTACACAGTATGATTTTTTTCTAAGAATGAAAAGTCAAGGAAGCTTTGTTTCTCCTGTGGAAATGGCAGCTTTTTTTCAGGGTTGATGTGATGTTAATGACTGATTTATCTTGGCTGCCAAGCACCACAGGCTAGAAGTGACCACCTGCCAAGTACGTGTGGATCTAACAGGCTCTAGAATGAGGCCCAGTGGGATTGAATCCAAGCCCATGGTCTTCATGAGCTGAGCTGCCTTGGGAAAGTCATTTAACTTCTCTGCTTGCTGCCTCAGCTGTAAGACAGGAGTAACAATAGTAGCTTCCTCATTAAACTGGGAAGATTAGGTGAGATTAAAAATACATGAAGGATTTAGCACAATGCCAAGGCATAGTCAGCATTCAACAAGTGTAATGTCTTATTGTGCATTCATGTTGATCAAGGTGTTAAGAAGTATGGCATTTTTTAAATGATTGACAGCATCTGGAAGATTAACCAAGCCTTAGAAGTACTGCTATCCGTCCTTCCTGTGAAAGATGAATTATTTCTCTTTTGTTATTGTTCTTAATGTCCTATGAACTAGGGGCTTGAAAAAGATCAGACTATCCAAAAACAGACAAACCAACGAAATGTGGAAGTTTATTTCTAAACTTTAAAGTGTCAAATATTTTCAGGACCAAGTCATAATCTGATATTTCATTTGCTTTAAATTCGCTTGTGAAACAGTTTCCTCTACCTTCTGTGGGAGGGTGTCCGCTGGAGGGCATGCATGCGATCTCCCCATGCTCGCACCTCCCAGTTGCTCAAACACCCCCAAGGTCCCAGGCAGTCAGGCAGTAAACAGCAAGGACTGCTGTTGCTGCAGAGACCATGTGCTGACAGAGGAATAACAGCTCTGCGCTGATGATGTCAGTCACTTTCAAAATAGCTTCCTTAAAAATCTCCTCAGTGACCTCAGTTACACTTAAGGCCACTTAGCTCATCTGGACGTAGGCCGGAAATGTAGGAAGGATGGGTGACAACTGGAACTTCAAGTGGCTGTATCTTCGGAACTGAGCCCACTGTAGAAAGAACTTGTCTGAACAAATTGAAGATTGAAGATTCCCTTGGTATCCAGTGACCATAATGCAGATATAGAACCTGTGTGTCCTTAGCCCCAGCTGTCTGGGGACAGTCCAGCTTCACAAATACAGTTACACCTGGTATTTCTCAAGCTCTGCACATACATTTTGTGATGGGAATGCTGGCCCATTTCCCCAGACTCCCTTGTATTTTGGGGGTTCTGTGGGAGATGACTGATGTGGGCCACCGGACATGACCTTATCAATTACTGTGGGTTCACCTGTTGGCTCTCCTGCAGCCCATGTAGCCACTGCAGCAGGAAATGCCTGCTGAGGTCTTAGGCACCCAAGCTGTGAATGCCTGGGGCCGAGGTTGCTGATGTCTGCCCTGAAAGCACCTTGCCCATTTGCAGATGACAGGTGGCAGGTGCTGCTGTCAGCAGAGTAGCTGATGGGCCACAGCCCAGGAAAAAGCTGTGCTTAGTCTGCTGGAGCCTTTTTTTGGCTAAAGATATGCCACAGCCGGGGGTACTTTGACATTCATTAACGCCATTCATCTGTTAATTGAACACCAAAACTATACCATAACATTTGCAGCAATCTATACCTGTTACTACTGAAATATTTATGGACCATTACAAAACATCCTCTTAAAATTTTGACAGTTCATTCTGCTGCACCTGGATCATCACAGGGCTGGGATACCTTTTCTGCTTGATAAAAGTTCCACGTTTACTGTATAAAAATTAGCATATCAAGTCTCCAACTGGTCTATGTCCTACTTTTTCTTATTATTGAAAAAAATAATAAAATATTAGAATTCACTCATTTATATTGAATACCTTTTATTTTATTCTATTTATATGCTTCATAATTCAGTTAACCAAGCTTTTATTCTTGCACACTTAGATTCCCCCACCCCTCAAACTTCTCATTATTATAAACCATGCTTCAAAGAACATCCTCATGGCTATTTTCTCTCCTCTCCCTAACTATAATTATTTTCTTAGGGGGAAAAATACTAATTTCTGAGTCAAAGGGTTGTAATTTTTCAGGCTTCTGATACACACTATCTAGCTGCCCTCTCAAATGGTGGGACTGATTTATGCTCTTGACATGACATGCTTATGACATGCTCTTGACAACAAATAAATGCTTACATGATTTAAACATAATTACTGCAGTAATACAAGCACATTGCAACAAGTTCAAATGTTAGATAAGGTATTAAAGTGTAAGAAAGCCTTACTCCTTATGGCTTCTCCCCACTTTGTGAACATTTGGTATCATATTAAGGGGTTTGTACACATCCTTCTAGATGCTCTTCTATGCATGTGCAGACGGAGGAAGGCAGTTCTGACTTGTTCCCACCTTCCTGCTCTGCAGTAATGCAAATAACCCTATTGAAATAAAAAAATCACTGGTTTTAATGGAAAACATTAGTTTACCCTCTTTCATTTCTATATTTACTTCCCTCATTTCTGTACTGTTTGAAATGTTGACAAGTTAGTATTATTTTGATAATCCAAAAAGCTACAAATGTGTTTTCAAGTATGTTGGAATTGGGATACCCTCTAAGGAATGCCACCTGTTCCCCAAAACTATAACAAGGAAACTTGTTCTATTTATTGGAATGTATGCATAATACAAAGTATTGAGGAAACTATTAGAAATTTAGTTGAGGATTTTCTGTTGGTGTCTAGAGAAGAAATACTCACACTGTAGCTCATTTATCAGATTAAGTGGAGTTCATCTTTCAGATTAGGGACCAACAAAATGGCCCGTGTGGTAAATTGAGCTTGCCACTTGCTTTTGTATGGCCTGCAAGCTAAGAATGTCTTTTACATTTTTTAATAGTATAAATAAATCAAAAGAATAATAATATTTTGTGACACATAGAAATGATATGAAACTCAACTGTAGTGTCCATAAATAAAGTTTTATTGGAACACAGCTACACTCATTCATTTCTGTCTTGATTATGGTGGCTTTTATGCTATACCAGCAAAGTTGAATAGTTGTGACAGTGTATGGCTTGTCGAACGTGAATTATTTACTATCCAGCCTCTTACAGAAAAAGTGTACCACATTCTGATTTAGATTTTCAAGTGAAAAATAGATTAAATTCCACTACTGAGTGGAGAAATCTGTTTATTAATTTAAAGACATGTGATCTCATGTTAGAGTTTAGAGGGGAATCAGAGAATTTGAGGTACAAGTGAACTCTTGGAGGATGAATGGACACTTTTCTTAGAAGGACCAATGGGATTTCTGGGATGAGCAAGCATGGGAAGCATATGATCCTTAGTATAGGTAGTTGGTCTGCCCCACAGCATGCATTTAAACTTTGAGAGGCACTAATACATTACTATTCAAAGAGAATTTTACTAATTTATATTCTCATTAACAATATATGAAAGTGCCCTCATGATTTCACTAATTAAAAAATATTTTTAAGTCGGAGGGCAACAAATGGCATATCCAAATAGCTGTAAATACTTAAGTAGTAATTTATTTATCTTTATTATTGGTTATTTATATTTATTTTGTGAAATGCCTTTCATATATTTTGCTCATTGTTTTTTCTCTTTCTATTAGATTTGTAGTTCTTCCTATATAATGACTAAGATTTAAATTTATTTCAAATATTTTTCCATGCTGTCATTTATGCCTTAACTAAAAAAAAAGAATAATAGCTAGTATTTAGTACTTACTATGTATCAGTTGTGAGTTAGTTACCTTTACCTAAGAGCAGTACATATACATCTCATTTGCTACTCATAGCAAGTTCACAAGGTGGGGACTATTATTACCCTCATACTACAAAGAAACTGAGTCACAAAGAAGCCAGATATGTTGCTGAAGACCATACGGCTAGGAAATAGTAGAACTGGGATTTAGAGCTCAGGCAGCTGGGTCTGGTGCCAGGATCTCCATCACTCTTCTCCACTGCCTTCTTCACAGGCATCACCTGACATCTCATTTAATCTTCACAGCAATCCTAGAGGTGGGTACTACTGCTGTCTGCTCTTTATGGATGAGGAAACTGAGGCTAGGAGAGGTACACCAATTATCCAAGGTGAGCGGCAGAGCTGGAATTTGACTGCAAGTCTGTCTCCAAAGTCCATGCTCTTGCCCATATTACAATTTCTGAGCATTTCTTGTTTTAAGGACCTCTTCCAAAAGGAGGAGGTCTCAGCAGGGTTGGCTGAGCTAAAGTGGACGGGGGAAGATGCTGCTGGGAACTGCAGGAGTCGCATGCTTTGTGTTTAGGCTTCCTGAGCTCCTTTAAGACCTGCCCAGTTTTCTGACTGTGCTTATTTAGAATAATCCGTTCCTCCACCCTAAATATGCATCATAGTGTGAGATGGCATGAATGCACTGGTCAGTCTCTAATGGGACACTTGAGTCTGTAGGACATTTGTGTATCACAATAGCCTTTTCTCTTGCTCAGGACCACATCCTGTTTTACAAAACTTGGTGAGCCAATATTTTTCAAGTGATCAATGCATGATGGTACAAAATTTTATAGGGATAAAAAAATCCACTTAAAATATAAGGTAAGCCAAAAATTTTAAGATAACAGCACCAAAAGTTCATTGATATGGCTTCAAATTCTACCTTGCAATTAGTCTTTAAGAGGTATCTTGAATTTTGTTGTAGTTTGTAAGAATATCCACTATTATATAAAAAGGCTATTAAAATTCTTCCTTTTCTAATTATGTATCTGTGTGATGTTCTATTTTCTTCACTTCAACTACAATAACATATCACATAAGTTCAAACACAGAAGCATCTATAAGAATCCAGCTGTGTTTTATTGAGTAAAACATTACAGAGCTTTGAAACAATGTAAAATAATGTCATTTATCACTAATTTTTAAAAAGTTTTAGAGAACATTTTTCATCATGATATGTTATTTGTATTAATATGTATTGGGGTTCTTATTGTTATTTACAATGAAGTAGTGAATAATTTATATTTTCTCACTTTTAAATTTCTAATTGGTCAATGTCAATAAAGAGAACCCACATAATCCGAAGCTCTCTGAGGTCTTCAATAATTTCTGAGAGTACAAAGGGGTCTTGAGATCAAAATGTTTGAGAACTATTGCTCTACAAAGAAGACTCGACTTCTGCCATGGCAGGAACAAGCCGGTCACTGGGCTTACTCTGCTGGCTGGCAGAGCAGAGATGCACCTCTTCCTTATACAGATACAGACTTTAATTTATATTTTTTGCCACAGCCAAAATTCCTCTGGGCTTCAGGAAATAGGCTTGTCACTGATGTCCCTGTCTGTAAATAGTTTGGGTTATTTTGACTAATTTTTGGTTGGTTCATATACTTCAAGTTCTTTTATTTATTTTTTTCCAAACAGGTATATACTTGCAAAGTCCTGATACACATGAAAATGTCTTACTGAATCTTTGACCTTATATGATAGCTCGGCTGTGAGTCTGGAACAATTTTTTAGGAAGAGTTGTCTTTGTTGTATTTTCAAAAATATATGCGGTTTTGGGAGGAGATTTCCGCTGCTCTACTCATGCCGCCATCTTGGCTCCGCCCCTTGGAACAATCTTTGTAGATAGTTTTCTGATTCATCAATTTGGTTTTTTGTGGCTCCCATTTGCTGTCCTTTTGAACTACTGGGCATGTTAAACCAGATCTT
This sequence comes from Manis pentadactyla, assembly GCF_030020395.1. Taxonomy (NCBI): domain Eukaryota; kingdom Metazoa; phylum Chordata; class Mammalia; order Pholidota; family Manidae; genus Manis; species Manis pentadactyla. Next base: position 178,110,323 of record NC_080020.1, on the reverse strand, counting down.
GGAGGTTAGCCAGAAAGGAGCTAACTGGTATTAAATACCTTTACATTCTGTGTTTCTAGATCAGGGGGTTAGCACACTTTTTCTGTAAGAGGCAAGATAGTAAATATTTCAGGCTTTGTGGGTCATACGATTTCTGTCACTGCTCAACTCTACTTTGGTGGTATGAAAGCAGCCATACATAACAGAGATGATTGAACCTAATACATTTTTATTTATGGCACTGAAATTTTAATTTCATATAATTCTCACTTGTCACAAAATATTCTTCTTCTTTGTTTTTTTAACCACTTAAAAATGGGAAAAACTTTCTCAGCTGATGTGTCCTACTAAAAACAAGTGGCAAGGGGGGGTGTGACCTGCAGGTCGTGGTTTGCTGACCCCTGTGCTCAACTATCCATGTAGCACTTGCAAAAAGGAAACAGGTTCTACTCACATCAGCCAATTGTCTGGCTCCTGCCTGCATATTGAGATTGGAAAGATTTCTTTAGAGTGTGATCAATGTGCTATACGCCTCCCTATCCCCCACCCCCCATTTGAGAGAGGAGGACATGCTCCTATCATCTCAGACCAAGTGAGAGAGGCTTCAGGGGGACTTTCAGAATGCTTCAAACCTGAAAGGTTTAGAGAAGGGAGACCATAGAAGGAGTTGTCCCCAGTAGGAGCAGACACAAAAGAAATGCACTAAAGCAAAGCCACCTGAGGGGAAGCCTTCCTGGAATGGCTTAAAAAGGATCCTGTCCACAGAGACCAACAGGAGGGATGAAGGGATCGCTTACCGAGAACTTGTCTGGTGGAACTCATTCAAGAGGCTGGGGGAGGATTGGTAAGAAACAGCCAGAAGGGAGACCTTGTCCATGCCTAGGAAATTGTCATCATCATTCCTAGATGGCAGAACAAGGAAGAACACGCTGGGAAAGAAGGAGGCAGCCACAGTGCATCTGCTATGCAGGGGCACCAATGCCAGTCAGGGGCTGTGCTAGCCAGGCAAGACCTAGTCCAGGGCTGCCCCAAGTGGGCTATGGCTCTGGGGCAACTGAATGAGTAGGGTTACTCAGGATGAGTCCATTTGAAAGGAGTCTGCACTGTAGGGCATCTTTCGTGGTCCCTTAGGGTATCATGAAAAGCAGAATTTTTCAAGTTAAGTTTTAGGGATGTCCAAAAATTAGCAATTAAGGCACAGTGCCTCATAGACTCTCTCTCTCCTCCCTAAGCCCAGGAGCTAAGGCAGCTGTCCCAGATGTCCTACCAAGGGACAAGCCCAATGATGTCTCCTTCACCATATCTACCTCTCCCTAGACCTGCAGTGATCAGAAAATCCAACCTAGCAAAGAGAGTTGGAGAAAGAGCTAGGACAGGATGGAGAAACTGATTGGAAACTTTCCCTTTCACACCAGGTTTCAAATTGGAGGTGAGGAAACATCATAAATTTTAAAAAATGTTTAGAGTGTTTCATATTACACTGGCTTAGAGTTATAAGACTGTTAGACTGATTTGGATGCCTTTTTTAAAGCTAAGAGTTCTTGGGACATGGGACATATGTGGAACCTGCCCAAGATTTCATCCAAGAGGTTAAGAAAGCCACGTCGTCCCAGCAGGGAGCACTGAGAAAAAAAACAGGTGCTTTGTGATTGTGCCCTACTGCATCTAGATCCTGCATGAATGGAACTCTCAAATTCTTTCACATCTGCTGGCTTTTCTGTTTTATTTTCTTGCTCAAATTGTTCCAGCTTTGGCCACCAGGATTTTTCGGTTGCCTCCTGTGTCCCTCTGGTAGGATGCATCATTGCAGTTTTACCGCTTGTTTTTAATTAAAAAATGTTTTAGCACCTCCTTACTTTCTGGCACTTCTAGATTTCCAGGCTCATCTTGTATATATCCTGCTCCAGACCTAGAATCAGCTATTTTTCCAAAGAGCCCTGTTTCCTTTAATTACAGAACAGTGTTTCAAGATCTGGGTACTGTGCATATCTTTTAGTTAGTTTAGGCTGCTATAACAAACTACCTCAGACCGGGAGCCTCATAACCAATAGACATTTATTCCTCACAGTTCTAGAGGCTGGCTGTCTGAGATCAGGGGGCCAGCATAGCTGAGTTCTTGTTAGATTCCAAGTAGGGTAAAATTTCTGACTCACCACAGGTTTTGACACCTTCCTCTTAATTTGAGTTTAGCACTAGAAGTATTCTACTATTTTTTCAGCCAAATGTAAGGTCTTTTTTGAGTTACTAATGCTAAAGGATAAAATTTTTTTAATTAAAATGAAAATAAATAAATAAATAAAATCATGTCAAAGACCTGAATGTAAGTCATGAAACCATAAAACTCTTAGAAGAAAACATGGGCAAAAATCTCTTGAATATAAACATGAGCAACTTTTTTCCTGAACACATCTCCTCAGGCAAGGGAAACAAAATGAAAAATGAACAAGTCAGACTACATCAATCTAAAAAGCTTCTGTACAGCAAAAGACACCATCAACAGAACAAAAAGGCATCCTACAGTATGAGAGAATATATTCATAAACGATTTATTCGATAAGGGGTTAACATCCAAACTATATAAAGAATTCACTCCTCAACACCCAAAAAAACAATAACCCGATTAAAAAATGGACAGAAGATTTGAACAGACACTTCTCCAAAGAAGAAATTTGAATGGTCAACAGGCACATGAAAAGATGCTCCACATCGCTAATCATCAGGGAAATGCAAATTAAAACCACAATGAGGTATCACCTCACACCAATTAGGATGGCCACGATCCAAAAGACAAGGAACAACAAATGCCAGTGAGGATGTGGAGAAAGGGGAACCCTCCTACACTGTTGGTGGGAATGTAAACTAGTTCAACCATTGTGGAAAGCAGTATGGAGGTTCTTCAAAAAACTACAAATAGAAATACCATTTGACCCAGTAATTCCACTCCTAGGAATTTAGATGAAGGAAACAAGATCTCTGATTTGAAAAGACATATGCACCCCTATGTTTACTGCTACACTATTTACAATAGCCAAGATATGGAAGCAACATAACTGTCCATCAATAGATGAATGGATAAAGAAGAGGTGGTACATATACACAATGGAATATTATTCAGCCATAAAAAGAAAAGAAATCCTACCATGTGCAACAACATGGATGGAGCTAGAGGGTATTATGCTCAGTGAAATAAGCCAGGTGGAGAAAGACAAGTACCAAATGATCTCACTCATTTGTGGAGTATAAAAACAAAGCAAAACTGAAGGAACAGAACAGCAGCAGACTCACAGACTCCAAGAAGGGGCTAGAGGTTACCAATGGGAAGGGATTGGGAAGATGGGTGTGGAGGGAGGGAGAAGGGGATTAAGGGGCATTATAATTAGCACTCACAATACAGGTAGGTCACAGAGAAGGCAGTACAGCATGGAGAAGACAAGTAATGACTCTATAACATCTTACTACACTGATAGACAGTGACCACAATAGAGGGAGTGAGGACTAGATAGTATGGTTGAATGTTGAAACCACTGTGTTGTTTATGTGAAACCATCAAAAGATTGTATATCAGTGATAGTTCAATAAATAAATAAATAAAATCATTACATTTTTACCCAGTCCAAGGCCTAGCACATAGTAAGCATTCAACACATATTTTTTTAAATGAATTATGACAATAAAAATGGAATAAAAACTTTATCTAGCCCATGAATTAAAGACAGAACCAGCCAGATGTCACAACTGGTTCAAAGAAATCAAGGGCAAATTATATGGAGTAAAGGAAAGTGAAAATCAATTTTCAGATGGACAAAAACCTGGCTTTTTCCACAGGGGTGGAGTGGGGTGAGGGAGAGGAGCAGAGTAGAGCCTACTGCGCCTCTCTCAGTCAGAATAATTTCCATGTCTGTAGATAAGAATTATTTGCATTGCTATCAGTTATCCACAACTTACACAGTTGTGAAATATTTCAAATACAAGGAAAAAGCAGAAATTCCACAGAATCTGTCAGATAACCTGGAACAGTGAGCTGTTAACAATGCATCGCTCTCCATTGGAGACTGGCAAGTAGTCTTTTTTGTTTATTCCACAGAATCAAATTTTCTTTACACCAATAAAATGTACTATAAGAATGTTTCCAAGGTATTGATCAAATGCAGGAGAATTAAAACAATGACAGAGATTTTTAAAAGTAAGCCTAGATGCACATACATAAAAAAGATATTGGAAGAGGTTCAAACTGCTGAATCTGGGAATGGGATCTAACAGCAGAGCATTTGCTCAAACTCTGATAAGAGAAGGGAGAAGTCTTCAATGTCATTGGTTGAGACAGTTTCCCCTACTGACCACTAGGTGTTGTCAGCTGGTAGGATGGGCTGCGGCAGGAGGAGGAGCATCCAATCCATCCGTGGTAATGTTCCTCTGATCAACAAATTTGGCAAGCTCCTTGATGGCAAGATATTTTTACCTAGTCCAAGGCCTGGCACATAGTAAGCATTCAACACATGTTTTTTGAAGTGAATTATTCAGAATGCAAGGGGTGCATTTATTCTGCAGACAGCCAAAGAGCATGACATGTTTTGCGTAAGTGTCCTTGAAGACCTCAGTCATATTAGGACAAAGAGAGGAAACATTACAAATAAGAAGTCCCTTGACTAATTAAACTACAGAAGATAAATTTAGCCTTGAAATCAGATTTTGAATTCATGTAAATCTATGAACTGTTTTCACTGCTTGTACAAATACCATCATAGCAAAATACTTGTTTACATGCAGATCTGGCAAATCATTCCTTTATTTGTTTCTGTTTTGCTCAGGTGCCATCAGATATTGATTCTTCTGCTCCTATCCCGCCAAAACTTTCAAACAACATTCTACTGATTTTGGTGCAATGAGAAAGTGATGCCAAGCCATCTATGATTTTACGAATATACATTAGCATAAAATGAAAAGTGAAAAATAGAGAAGCGATGGCTGCTGGTTTGATCCAGAGCTGGAAGGAAGGAGGAGGGTGAATCTGGAAGCTCCTTTGTTCTGTCCTTCACTCTTGTAAGCACTCAAGTAAATGAGGTTAGCTAAAAAATACCTACTAGGGTAGTGGCAGAGTAGTAGGCATTCATTCACTTAATGTAGTTACCCTTGTTATGCTAAGAAGAAGGCTCTGAATTTCTTAGCATTTTTATTAGGCATTCCCAGGATCTTAAAAATAATTCCTAAACTGGGACAAATTATTAAATATTAATAAAATAAGATTATCTTATTCATTTTCCTCTTCTTTTCACCTTTTTTTTTTCTCTTCAGGAAGATGATTTTCTTTACGGTAATAAAAATTTACCTTGGGTGAATATTCACCCCAACTGTATTTTTAGTAAGTCCCCGACATTAGCAAAGAATGGGCTGTTTCTCTCTGTAGTTCCGCATTCTGACCTTTCAGGGCAGTGAGGGGAAGAGGATGTGATCATGTGATCGCCAGCACATGGGAAATTGTGAAAGGGACCTCACTATAAAAAAGCAGCCCACAACTGTCTCAGTTCTCAGAGGACGCTGAGCTTCTGGGAGGACTTGTCTGAGAGTGGAGTTGGCTGGCTGTTTGTCCATCCAACATGGAACCAAAGCGGATCAGAGAAGGCTACCTTGTGAAGAGGGTAAGCAGAGCGGGCCTCTCAAGGGTGTCACTGGAGACAGGACTGAGGAGGATTGGTGGCCAGCTTGGGCCTCTGCCCACTCATTTAGGAATGTTTAATGTTAAATCTATCCGGTTGAAACAGGAGAGTATGTACACTTTCGGGAGGGAAACGAGTTTATGTTCTACTGCATTCTGCCTCTTAAAGGTGAACTATCCCAGCCCATGCATCAGGGCAGCTTGAGTCTGTGGGACTAAGCATTCCAGACTGCAGGGCCTGGAAGGTGGAGACGTAAGCAAAACTCCTCACTATTTAGAGCTTCCTTTCCAAGAACCCACTTGGACGTTGTGCTAGAAGAACTCAAACTCTTGTGCTGTGAAGGTTACTCAGAGACTATTCATTTGTTATTTAAATTCCTCTCCCCCTCTTTGTTTCTGGAGAAGAGGAAGAAGAAAATGATTAAAGATAAGCTGATATAATGACACAGTAATTGTAGCTTATTTCTTGGGCCATCTTCCTAGATTTGATGCATAAGAAAACATCTTTTTTTTTATCGGGCTGAAATCTCTTTATTCACAATGCTTAATGAATTGGTATAAAGTGCTGTTAAGGTAGTAGGTAAATGCACCATTTTAAAGATTAGGAAACAGGGACACAAATTTATTTGAAAATGCTTAGGCTTATGGGCATGACATCAGGAAACTGAATTTTGTTACACTGTTGGTTTTCCTTCTGACGCTGGGTGCGTGTCATGTCATTGTGTGAGTTCACACATGGGGCTTTTGGGCCTTCTGTGGGCAACACCTATGTAAACAAATATGTGTGAGTTTTGTTCATATACAATATCCTCAGTGAGCTCAGTGTGCAAGAAGAGAACTGAATTCAGCACATTCCTTCAGATGTCCAGCTTTTTAAATGAATGGGCATCTACTATGACCCTGTTTCAGGTCATTCATTGGGTGAACACTTTAGCCTAAAATGTTCTACAGGGACCTTAGATCATCTGGTCTCTTTCCTTTATCTCTGAAAAAAGAAACTGAGACCAGGAACCCAAGGCCACACAGATGTGACAGAGGTGGTACCTGAAACCCACTCTCTGACTCCTGGGTTTCTCACTCATGGCACTGAGCTCTGTCCAGGACACCAGCATTTTCTTAGGATAAATCTAATCTAAGTTAGGGTTTGTAATGTATGATAGAGTTATAAGTGGATGCTGGGAAACAAACAAGCCCTCAGTGATATTCTCTTTAGCCATATTTTGAAACATCCTTTGGAAAAGACAAATATATACACAGAGGCATATGTGGTCTCTGCACTGGGCACCAACTTTCTCATTGAGAACCATAATAGTTAATGTTGACTTACTTCTTTCCTGATCCTGAAGGCTAATATCCTGTGAAGAACAAGTGAATGAAAACACTTTCAGCAAAATTATTTTAAATAATTAAAACATCTTGCAATAAATATTGCTATTAAGTTTGTATATTCACATCCTAAACTCTATGAATACAAAAAAATGTAGAAGACTAGATCTCTAATAAGTGAGACTGTTCCACTAGAAAATGGGGATTAAAGAGTTAAGTTGTTCATGGCTGGAGCTGGAGGACATTATTCTCAGTGAAATAAGCCAGGCAGAGAAAGACAAGTGCCAAATGATTTCCCTCATTTGTGAAGTATAACAACAAAGCAAAACTGAAGGAACAAAATAGCAGCAGAGACTCCAAGAAGGAACTAGGGGTTACCAAAGGGGAGGGGTGTGGGAGGGTGGGTGGGGAGGGAGGGAGAAGGGGATTGACGGGTATCATGTTTAGTACACATGGTGTGGGGGATCACGGGGAAAACAGTGTAGCACAGAGAAGACAAACAGTGAATCTGTGTCATTTACTACACTGATGGACAGTGACTGCAGTGGAGTGGGGTATGGGTGGGGACTTGATAATATGGGTAAATGTAGTAACCACATTGTTTTTTCATGTGAAACCTTCATAAGAGTGTATATCAATAATACCTTAATAAAAAATTTAAAAAATAAAAATAGTTAGGTTGGTAAGCATATATACTAAAATTAATAGTTTTTGATCAGTGGGAGTAATTCTCTCAGATTATGGCCCATCAATGCCAATCTAGAAAAGGTGCTTGGAAAAAAACTGTAATTGCATATTGATATTTCCATGATTTACATCTTCCATAATTTCCATGTCTTTGGTTTACATCTTCCATGATTTGTGCTTTTGTCTTTGGGACATTTGAACACTCTTTGTCCTAATGTATTAAGATTCTTTAATTTGCCAGTTTAAACAGATGCTTCGTTCAGAAATATTCCCTTTGTCAGCTACAGAACTACACCTGAAGCCATAATTTCTCAGTAAGGTGCTGAAGGTCTTAACTTCTTGGGCATTAAGTTTCTCTCAGTTACCTCACGTGAGTGGATTAAAAACTATATATATATATATATATCAGGAACCTAATACATAGTAGGTGCTACATATGTAAGAATGATGATTAATGCCAGTACTGATAAACATTTCAACAGATAGGGGTCCTCTTCTAGATGCTAATGGGGTTCCTGGGCTGGTTGCCAAGTTAATAATGTCTCAACTATAGTTATCGATGTTAAGGCAGGACAAGCAACAATATATGAATCTCTTACTTTTTTCTCTTACGCAGTTTAACATATATGGATGGTAATAAATAATATTTTTCCTTATGTCTTATTTTATGGAATAATTTTACTAGAGGTAAGAGGTTTTGGGTGAAAAAATACAGAATTAGAAAATGCTGGTACAAGATTTTGTTCAGTCAGAAATCTTTGGGTCAACAGTCAAGGGCATTGGGTATAAAATATTTCTGCTTTTTTTCTGAGCAAGATAATTGCCCACATTTTACAATTCAGATTTCCCCCACCGCTTTCTGCCTAAGATCTTTGGATATAGATGATGGTTAAGAGGAAGAGGGAAAATGTATGATTCTGTCATTTTGCAACTTTTTCATTCTAAGAGTCTTGCCACTTTTGACTTAAAAAAAAAAGCATTTAGAGCCTACCACCTGACAGCTAGCCATTGTAGGAACGGGATCGCATTCAATCCTAGCCACTCTGTGAGAATATCTCATCTCACAGATGAGAAAACTGAGGCTCAGAGAGAATAAGTGACTTGCCTTCTGTCAGATATCTGGTAAGTGGATGACCTGGAATTCAAATGCAGGCTTGCCTAAGAGCAAAGCCCACTGTCTCATGGTCCCATGGAGCATTCTAAAAGGCAGGCTTACCGGAGTAAGCCACACTCCTGAGTTCCAGAACAGTCTGCCACTTAGTAACTGTGTGGCCTTGGCAAGGCGCTTGGCCTCTCTGTCCCCCAGTTTCTTCATCTGCAAAGTAAGGATAATAGCTGTACCCACTCTGTAGGGTTGTCATGTTATTGTGTGAATGCATTAACTGCTTAACTCTGGCCCTACTGCACATGTGTTAGCTCATGATGACAAGGAATTTACAGATGCCAACTGCTGGGAATTATTTCCCGGTATCATGTCGGGAAGACAAGGCAGCTGTGGTAAAGAGTTCTGCTGCAAACTCTTTTCTGAAACCTCTACCTATTGGGAATTCAAAACAATGTATGACAATGTTTCATACCTTTGAACACAGTCCTCATCTGCTCTACTTGTCCCTTTCTGGGCTAAAACCTAGCCAGTTCCTTCAACAAGCTCCCAAGAGAAAGATATCATCTTGTCTCTCTCTTTTGAACAGGCTCTGGTTTATCTGCAGCTTGGAGGTTTCCTGAACTCAAGGTCATTCTCCAGGTGCATCTGTAAGCACAGAATTACAGGGATAGGTAATATTTATTGGGTGATTACTATGTTCTAGATATTTCCCTAAGCAATTTATGTGGAATATTTTATTTAATCTCCCAATAACCTTAAGAAATAGATACTAGCATTATTCCCATTTGCCAAATTCAGAAAATAAGGTTTAAAAACTTGCTCAAGGTCACATTTGCTAGAATTTGGCAGAACTGGGATTTGAGCCTGTGTCGTCCAGCTCCAGAACCATAGTTTCCTACTGGTTAGGCTCCACTGAAAATTAGAATACTACTTTTGTCACTTCAGATCCTCTGCTTCTCTTTACATAGCCTACAATGACTTCGGTTTTTTTGACAGCCCACATCAAAGTGCTGACTCATAGAGATCCTTTTTCCCCACATGTCCATTTCCTCACATTTTCACCAATACATTTTATAAATCTTAAAAAAAAATCTTACTAAAGAAAAAGATTCTATCTTATATAATTTTAATTTACATTTTAAAAACTATTGTTGAAGCAATACATTTTTATGTTTATTGGACTGGGGCATTTCTTCTTTTGAGAATTACCTCTTTATATTCATCTATTTAAAAAATTAAGAGTGTTTATATATTTCTTAGTGATTCTAATATTAATATTAATATATTAATAAATACATTAAGGATATCAGCTTTTAGTTATATAATAATATAGTACAAATATCCATTTTTATTTGCTTTTCAGTTGTTGCAGGTTTTTTTAAATGTATGGAAGTTCAAGCTTTTTATACAGTCAAATATCTCATCCTTTAGGATTTCTTCTTTTGATGCCATGCATGGTCGGACTCTTGTGCACTAAACTATACCAGTCTTGTGATGATGAACAGTTTTCACAGGGAAACATTACATCTGACCCAGCATCTAAAACTTGCCCGTTGTGACATGGAATTATATAGGGATTGACCTATAACAGAAGAAAACAGACATGTGCTATAATGTACAAAATCATAATATTATATATGCATAAAATCCTAATATGATGATTTATGATTTAGATATGTTTTATTATATATATATATACATATGAGGTTTTATTTATATAGCTAGCTAAGTATCCTACAAAATTGGTTTAGATTCCAGAATTATAGTTATGACAGAACCAGAACGAAGATGGCATCTGAGGGCAAATTCAAGAGCATAAAATTGGGAATCAGGATTCTAGAGCCAGTTCCACATGACCACATTAATTGGTCAGGTGTACTAGGCCAGTTGCTTAACCGGCTTCAACTCTCTTACCAGTATGATGAGAGTGTTGGTAGATGAATCCAAGTATCTCTGTAGTGTGTAAATTTCCATGATCATACTTCCAGGTTTGCTCTTCGGTGAGTGCCAAGAGGGCTGCGGAGAGACGCGGTAAATGCAGGTGTAGCCGAGGGGAGGCGCGGTCGGTTTCCTCCAGCAAGAAGCTGGCGGCTGAAGTAAAGGCGGAGAGGAAAGAGATCATCCGTGATTCCATCACCCTAACCTTGCTGATCTCTCCCAAACCTGGAAGAAAGTTTCCCCTTTATAAGTGGCCCGGTTCCTCTTGTTTTACAGAGCATTGGCCTCCTCACTGCCCATAATGACCCAAAGGCCACCTTGTCCTCTGAGTAAGCTGACAGAGCCCCAGAGGCCACATTTGAATTAGGAGAGCACAAACTCATTCTGCACAGCTGGTTCCAGGGTATTTTTTAAATTGTCTACAGAAGGAGAGAGGGGTTAGCTGACCTCTCCCAATTCCTCCCAATTCCAACTCAAAAACCATGAGTGAATGTTTGATAGGCCTGAGGTAGAATATAAAATTTTAGACTCCAAGGGCATTTTAGCAGTCATCTAGTCCAACTTCTTATTCCTAACTTTGTGAATGTGTATTATTTGAAGTTTATATTAAATAGATGTTGCATCTTTCTTTAAAAGCATATCCCAAATATTATTATGTTGTAGTATCATGTGTTATTCATTTATTATTTTTTCTGAATTATTTTGAAAAATTTCAAACCCACTGAGAAATAGGAAATACAGTATGACTACTTTATATACATATATATCTTATATATCATATATATATAATACTGTATTCTTTCCTAGATGTATCAAGTGTTGACACATGGCCACATTTGCTTTATCTCTCTCTACCTGTAGATTTCTGTGTAAACACACACATATTTTCATGCTGAGATATTTGATGATGAGTTGCAGGCATTGTGCTACCTCACCCCAAATACTTCAATATATTTTCTAAGAATCAGGACATTTACCACAGTTTCCCAGTTGGATGTACCATTTTGCACTCCTGCCAGCCACGTATGGGAGTTTCAGTTACCATCGTTGCCAAGGCCTGTTCTTCTCAATCAAATTTTGGATATTCTCGTAGGTGTGTAGAGGCATCTCACTGTGGCTTTAATCTGCATTTCCCTGATGAATAATGATGTTGAATACATTTTCAGAGGCTTTTAGGATATCCTATTTAATGAAATGTCGCTTCCAGTCTTTGGCCATTTAAAAAATAGATTTTATTTTTCTTATTGATTTACAGGAGCTCTTTCTATTTTCGTTTCAAGTTTCTCTTCAATAGATGAAAAACAGAAAGGCATTTGATTGAAATTATTTCATGTGTTGGCATAGTGTCTGACCTTGCTCACTTTTAAGAATAGGGAAATTAACCAGTGTTAGTATGGAAAGTTACTCTGCCTGTGCAGAAAAGAGATAGTGTGTTTTAATTTTTTTTTCAGTGACTAAACAAAGGAAACACAGGGACAAGTAAAATGATAGCCCTGTAAGTATTTATATTCTTTGCATAAATAGTCTTCCTTTGGAGCAACTGGACCTTTATATAGAGGCTCCTTGTATTTTTATGATAAGTGGCAGGATCTGCTGGGAACTCGATGATAATTCTATTTCGTGGTAGTCATGACAAGGTGATAGGAGCTCAAAGCCTGGAGGCAAAGAACCTATTCTCTTCTTTTCTCAAAGTCTTCCCAAAATATAGATGAGAAACAGAGACTTCCTTAATGTAGTCAGAATGGTTAGTTTATTGCTAAAGGGGCAGTTGGCCTTAACCCAAACCAAAAATTATTTTTAAGTAAGGGTTTTCCTAAAAACCATGTTGAGATGGACAATGTCACTCTGGCATTATAGACCATTTTGCAAGTGATTTTCATAAAACTTAGCCATGCCTGTATACAAGGCTGCACTCTGAGTTTCTTCTTGACATTCATATTCAAATAAAATCTCATTAGGCCAAAGGATGCCAGTAACCGCAGCTAGCATGTCACCATTTACAGTCTCTGTGCTTATGTTGATACAGCTATTGGATCATGACATTTTCCAGTGAGTCCAGCCTGAGGTACCAGCTACTCTTCAGTCTGAGTTGGCACTGGAGATAGAATCTATTGTCATCCATCAGCTGAACTGAACATAATGTGCAGAACTGGGAGCAGAAAATGAGCTACAGAGTCAGCCTGAAATGTACATGAAGCAGGGCCTTGGTAATGGCCCTTGAGAGGCTTAGGGGCTAATTATAGATGTGTATACATTTTATCTTGAAAAACATTATTAAAGTTCCAGAAGAAAGGCAGTCTCCTTCTCTTGAAGGCTGCTTTCCTACCAGCCTTGTCACACAAATGTGGGTCACCTATGTCCACACTGGCCAAAGTTAGGCTATGTTACCAAGTCACACACCAGCTATAGGACAGTTTTCAGAAACACTGTTACACAGCTCTTTTTGTTGTCATTACAGGGGAGCATATTCAACACTTGGAAACCCATGTGGGTTGTACTGTTAGAAGATGGCATTGAATTCTACAAGAAGAAAAGTGACAACAGCCCCAAAGGGATGATTCCCCTGAAAGGAAGCACACTGACCAGCCCTTGTCAGGACTTTGGCAAAAGGATGGTGAGTTGACAACACAAACGGCAATGAGCACCTTGTCAGGCACTGACCTTTGAGTCTGTGCATAGCCTGGGATGTGAATGGTGCTCTTGGGGCCCAACCCTCTCACCACCACCCGCACTCCACCCTGGGCATTGGGGTCTTTGGTGGCCAAGCGCTTCCAGAACAGGGCACAGCTCAACTGCTGTGCTTCATAAGGGACCTCAGCCTCTTGAAAGAAATCATTCCTAATGGGATGTGTTTTGATTTTAGTTTGTGTTTAAGATCACTACGGCCAAACAGCAGGACCAGTTCTTCCAGGCAGCCTTCCTGGAAGAGAGAGATGCCTGGGTTCGGGACATCAAGAAAGCCATTAAGTGCATTGAAGGAGGCCAGAAGTTTGCAAGGAAATCCACCAGGAGGTCCATCCGACTGCCGGAAACCATTGACTTAGGGTGATTTTCTGTGTTTCTTTCCTCCACCCTTTCCTAACATTGCCCCACTTTTGAGGAAATTTCACAACAGACCTGCTCCGAGGCTTGCTTTGGCCATCTCTGCAGGCTGCACCCATTCTTTCAGCTTGATGCTGGTACTTGGTGCAGTAAGATGTTTGCATAGGTCGGAGGGAGTGACCTTGGCTTCTCCAAGACCTACAGCTGAGGAAAGAAGAGTACTGGAGTATAAATTCCCTCATTTAGGGTAACTTTGGCCCAGAGACAGGGAAAGAGAGAGAAAGAATGCATCATTGCATTTACTAAGTAGCCATAGTAACTTAGTTTTGAAAGAAAGCTTCAGAATCTCCAGACAGGTAGGAAAAGGAAGAGGCTATGTGTGTAAGTAGGTAAAGTTTCAAGTTCGAGTTCTTACACTCACAGAGTCAGCAAGGGTCAGCCAAGGTGAGAACTCATCCTGGGCAGAAGACTTTTATACCTTGACCTGGCTTAATGGTCTCTGATGGTGACTGGCTTAGACTTGCAGGCGATAGTTGTTGCCTAACGGTGGTTAACGGCTCCTGGCAAAGGTTATTGAGTATAGGATTTCTTCCTTCTGCATGTTTTCCATGTTCTCCTGTCACATGAAGGCCTTTCTATAGGAGTCTCTTTACTTCTTGCTAGTTTTGCTTTTATGTCATGCATACCCTGAAACAGGAGCCCTGCCAGGAAGAATTCCATGTTGGCTGCTTAAAATGTCCAACAAGGATTCTGTTTGCAAAATGGGGAAAGGGCCACTCAGAGGGGGCTGAAGAAACCCCTTCTGCAAGCCTAACACAGGACTGGGCATGTCACAGGATGTCGATAGAGCACATTGAACCTGGTGAGAATGACACCTTCTCTCACCAAGGACCCAAAGGGAGGTGCCTCTTCAAGCCGTAGCTGCTGGGTGGGGTTGTCAAGTGGCCGCAGTTCTGGCCACAGCTGTCAGAGCTAAAGGGGAAAGATGTATGTGGAGTCACAGAATTCATGACAGGAGCTTTCTGTTTTGGCACTTGCAATTTCTTTGATAAGGCCATCTTTCTTACTTCAAGGATGGAACATCACACTATTTTGTCTGACCTCCTATGATCTTAGAATAAGAGATGAGCATAGTTAAAACATTCAGTTTCTTGGAGGCAAATATCTACACTCAATGGTGTCTTAAACACATTTAAGAACTGGGACATGAAGATCTAGAATATATATGAAAAGTTGGTCCTAAGAACTTTTAATCTTGGCACCTAAATGGGGGCAACTCTCTAACTTTTAGCACTAGGAGTTAGCGAAGAGCTTAATGAATTTCAGAAACATTAAGTACCTTCTAGCACGTTTTGCTGGATGCTGTATAGGCCACAGTTATGCAGATATGACCTCTGCCCTCTAACTACCTGGGGTGTAGTAGAGAGGAGGCTCAGTAGCCACCTGGAGGGGTGAAGCCTGTGCCCACGGCTGCCTCTCCAGGGTGGCCACTCCGAGAGGACTGCTGTTCTGAACGCTTCCCACTCACCTGGATGTTTTCATTGCCCTGCAGGGCTTTGTATTTGTCCATGAAAGACACTGAAAAAGGAGTCAGAGAACTGAACCTCGAGAAGGACAAGAAGATTTTTAATCACTGTTTCACAGGTAAAGACCTTGCAAGGCTGAGCAGGGCAGCTGGGGAGCCACTCTGGGGTTCTCGGTCAGCCTTCTGTGTGGGGTTGGGGAGGTGGAGCACAGTGGGTGGGAGAGGTCACAGAATACGGATTGGTGAACAAGGGAACTTAACTGCCCCAGGGTACTCGAGGTCAGGGTCAGGAAGGTGGAGGGGTAGAGGGGATGATCTGTGGTTGCAGGGTAGTGTCCCCTGGGAATTCAGCCTCAGAGAGTAGCCCATTAGCATCAGAAAAATCAGGGCTGAGATTTGGGATCAAGATATCAAGCAATGGGCAGTGATCAGGGAAACCGGCAAGAGCAGGGCCCTAACTAACTCCAGCAGGACTGAGGTCACCGAGGCAGCCTCTGGCAAAGGGACAGGAGACCTTCCCAGTGTAGATCCGGGCACAAGGTCCAGGTCACACTTATTTCCTGCATAATGTCATACTGAGTCCCAGCATATTGGGCTAAAATGTCTTATGTCCTCCCCATTGAATGTCAAGGTGGGCTCTAGAAATTCAGGTGGGGTCTTCATGAATCAGGTGGGCTCAGCAGAGAGAGAGAAGCCCACGGTAGAGGTGGAGACTCAGGAACTCCTGGCAAGTGGGGAGGACCCACAATGTCAGGTGACAGGGGGGCTAGTAGACTGTCTTTCAAGCTTCAGCATGTTTTGCTGAACAAATACCGAATGTAGGATTAGAACACTTGAAGTGAAGATGATCCATTGCAGTGTAACTCAGGCCTGAGGTCACCTGAGTTCTCTGAGCCTTAATTTTCTCATTTTAAAATGAGGTCTGTAATTACTGCCCTGGCCTTTACAGCGTCACTGTGAGGATTAAAAGCAGAAATGTAGTAGTATTTAGTTGATCTTCCTAGGAAAAGAAAAACTGGCAAATGCCTTCCAAATCCATGGAAGGCTCACTAAATACTGCTTTCATTGCTGTTTCAGGGATGGGGTTTCCTACTGTGTCACTTTCATGGGACACCCAGCCTGCTACACTGGCTCCCTGCTTGACTACATTGTATCGAACATGGTGTTTTAACAAAAAGGTTTCTTGTAGCCTTCTAATAACCCACTTGATGGGTCAGTTTCACTTGATTCTCTTTACAGTCCTCTCATGAGGCAGAAAGTTGATGGCATGACTTCTCAAAGTCCTTGCTAAACCTGCAAAGGTGTGACATTCCAGTGCAAGTGATGTCATCAAATTTTAATTTGGGACATGCATATCTGATCATGTTTTTCCCTGCTTAACAATTTACAATGGCTCCTTGTTGCCCAATTTCTTAAGATGCCATCACAGCTCTGCATAATTATTCTCCCCCTCAGCGGAGCTGCTTCATGCCTTTGTGTGTGTTGTTCACACTCCTGTTCAGCTTGTGCTGGCTTCTTTTAGCCCCCGCCTCATATGCTTTGCAAAAATCATATTTTAAGTGTGAGCCCAGTGTCACTTCCTCTATGAATCTTTTCCCTACTGTGCACACACAGCTGCCCATCCTCCACCCACTCCTTCCACCCCTTCCTGCAGATTTGATCCAGTAGCTCCACTGTATGGACCCAGGGCAAAACACATATTATAACACTTAGCTCCCATCTGTCCCTTTTAGATTCCCTGATGGAGCCTCCCCCAAAACCCATCACAGCACTTAGCACTGAGTTTGATCATTAATGGACTAAATGAGTGGGTTAGTGAAAATGATTTCTTTGATACACACATTGCTCGTTAGTGAGCGTGTAGATGTTTTTAAAAACTCTTTACATGGTTCCATGCTTCCAGGTATCTACCCCACTGATTTCATTTTTCTTTCTGGAAATAACAGGGAAGATGAGAAAAGCCAGACACTTGGGTGCTCTGGAAATCTCCACGGGTGACCGTCAGTGGCTTGGTCCTTGGTAGGAGAACTAACCTTCTCTCTGATGGTCCCATCCAGGTAACTGTGCCATTGACTGGCTGGTGTCCAACCAGTCTGTTCGGAATCGCCAGGAAGGCCTCATGATTGCCTCCTCGCTGCTGAATGAAGGGTACCTGCAGCCTGCTGGAGACATATCCAAGAACGCGGCAGACAGGGCTGCTGAGAACCCTTTCCTGGACAACGCCGATGCCTTCTACTACTTTGTAAGTGACAAAAGCTACTCATTTACTCTTCCTGTGATGGGTGCTGCCCTGGCCATATGCTCGGTTGGTTTCCGTTCGTATTCACATATGTGTGAGAAAGGGCCCAGCCTTTCCAAGAGCTGTTGACGTCCCTGACTTAACAGCCGTCTCCCTCATGCCTGCCCCATCCAGTGAGCCAGTATAAAGGAAAATTTTATTAACTTTAATGGTTTTCTTTAAATTGACATTTAAAACATTATTATATCTGTTCCTATTCCAAGTAGTAATTCACTTAGAAAAACCTACTAGACTGTAGTACACGCCAGGTACTCCCCTAGACAAAGGTGATACTGCAGTGGAAAAAAAATTGGCAAAAACCATGGCCCTCCGGGAGCTTCTTTTCTAGAGGGAGATCTGGAAAATCACAATGTGCTAGTTGTATTTTTTCCAAATACACGCTAAAATATATGACTCTTAATACAAAATATGTTTATCCATGTCCCCTCCCCCAATCATCTCACATTCCTCCTGTAGTATGCTTACCACAAATTGGGAAACACTGTGTTACAAAACACAGACCTCATCTTGGGCCATATGAGAAATCCAGCCATGGTGGATTTCTAGGGGAATTTGGCAGTTTTGTTTTTATTTGGGGTCAGATCTCTAAATAAAGTTACAAAGCTACTTAAGAGAACTAACCTATTTATAAAAATGAAGTGAATGTCCCAGAGAGAGTTTCATTTCACTCTGGGGGAAGTTCCACTGTGAGTTTTATTTTGTCTCAGACCTTTGATCTGGTTGTTTCTAGCCATTTAAATGTGGGATTCTAAAAATACCCATCACAGAGGCTCTTCCTCCCCTGTGTGATTCACTGCCCACTTACAGCTGAGCAACTCCTAGTTCCTTCCTGACCTCAGAGAAGGGAGCTTTGACACATGCTCTTGGTCTTTGCAAGGTAGAAGGAGCTGCATAGCAGAGTCTGTAATGATCGTGTTGTGTTGTACGAGGCCTTGTAAGTTAGCCACACTGCCTTCTAGGATGCGGCCATGAGTTCCCAAGAAAGAAGTCTTTGAAAGGAGAAATGTGCTGACCTAGACTTAGAGCATAGTTTGGGGAAACCAAGGAAATGAAAGGCTATTGAAAGATCACACTTGAGTACCAACAAGAGAATACCTAGCAACTAGAAACAAGAAAAAGCAGGAGAGGAAATGAGTTAACCAGGACAACCTTTGAGGGTCAGGTTGGGTTATGAACCACAGCGGGAAGGAGAAGAATCTACCCCAGGGGCTGGAGGGGAGGTAGAGGTGGAGACAGTACAAGTAGCAAGACATCTAGACTAGCTAAATAAACTTGCCCTTTGTGTTCCCAATAGCCAGACAGTGGGTTCTTCTGTGAAGAGAACTCCAGTGATGATGATGTGATTCTAAAAGAAGAATTCAGAGGGGTCATTATTAAGCAGGGATGTTTACTGAAGCAGGTGAGTGGCCACCACGACTCCCTTCTACTCTTTCCCTCTTACCAGGTCTTTTCTATCCTAAATTACCCAAATGGTATTCCATATGTTTGGGCAATAGTCAACTAGAAAATGAATTCCACAGAGTGAAGACAGACAAAAAGCTAAGCAGATGATCAAAGTGGCATTAGGTCACAAAGACTGAGGCAGGCAGGGCAGAAGATGCAACTTGAAATAGGGAAACTCTTCTTTTATGGATATCATGGGGGGAAACAGACATTCTAGCAAAGATCCTGACCTTTTCATTAGCTGGAGGAAATCAGTTGGCTAAGAGATGCCATCCAAAAGGCAGAGATGTGTCATAGTAAAAGTGTTTCCATTTGCCCACCCATCCACCCTGCAAAGCAACCAGGACACAGAGCAGGCCACATCCAGAAGGAGAACATTGTATATCATTGAGAGCAAAGTACTATTCTAACATGTGGGTATGACATCGTGAGACCAAATTGAGGGCATGCCTTAAGCCTACTCAGCAGAAGGAGCAGCAGATGAAGTTCAGATTCAGTCAGAGGGCATGGACTCACCCTGGGGGGAAGTCCTGTGCAGTTACCAGGTGTCCAGGTGCCTGTCACTGTCAGTCTGGGAGGCAAGGGCTGGCTGGGGTGGGCTGAAGAGCTCTAGTTGGTTACCAGGGGCCAAGATGCAGGATGCCAAGAGGTAGGAGAATACTAGGGCTGAGTCTGAGTGAGGAAGCCAGGGCCAGGGGCCAGCACCCGGTAGAGGAATATTCAGAGTGAAACAAACTGATACTAGCAGATGGTGTCATAGAAGCCATAGCTTCTTGAGAAGACCAAGGTCTTGCCTTCCTGGCTGTTCTGTGAGTTGTCTGAAAGGAGCTGCTCAGTAGACAACAGAGAGAACCTGGTTCCATGAGATTTTCGTGTACTGTCTATAGGCCCCCCAGGACTGAGAGGTTCGACTTACATCCTAATAGGGCCCTGAACTTCTAGGCTGAAGAGGAAAGAATCAAAGTTGAGCATATATTTCCATTTAAGAAGGACTTTGGGCTAGTTGAGAATAGGCATAGGTAGGGATTTTGAGTTTCACATAGCAAGTGGGGCATTAATGTGGAAAACTTACCTTAGCACCAGATTTTGAGAGAAGGGGTCCTAAGCAATAATACAGCGAGGATTTAGAAAGAATTCACAGACTGTTCTAATAACTTTTGTGACAGGGTGACCACTGATTAGATTACAGGAAAGCATAGCAGCAGGGCCAGCCTTATGTGGGGAAGGTTCTGGCAGTTGCCCATGGGCAGAGTTTTCCCCATCACTGGCTTCCTCATTCATTCTGCCAAACATTCCTATATTCTGGCTCTTTGATTACAAGTGCTGGAAGGTGGCTATTAAGAGTAATTTGGGGGGGAATCTGTTAAAATTGTACCATCGGCCAATTTAATCAGTCTGTCCAGATTTTACAGCTCCCCACGGGATTCTGATGCGTGGCCAAGGCCGAGAACTGTAGAGCTAACCTTTTTCTTAAATGCTTATTTATCCTACTATCAAAATACGACTATTTACACAGTCATCATTATAAGCCACCTTTTAACATGAAGAAAATAGAAATCTATGTATATTCAGGCATTTTGTTCTTTTACAATTGCCTTTCCTCTAATTTTTTTGTGAGAGGGAGAGGGAAAAGAAACCTCTTTTATATGACTTGTTGGCTCCTTTAGTTTTTCCACTCTTAGCTCAGTGATTTATAGTCTCGGTTCATATCGGAATCACTAGAGGGAACTTTAAAAAATCTCCTCATTAAGTACCACAAAACTAACCGCACTGTGTCTACTACTGGGCGTCAACCAGGGTTACCCTGCACAGAAGGCTTATCATGAAAAAGGATTCCTGTGTTCATACTTCACAGGTGGGAAGTACTGGGTTCAGCTGGAGGTCCCACTCCCCCGAGCCCTCCTCAACTCGCCCTCTCTGAATTCTGCCTGTTTCTCCCATCCCAGAGGAAATTATTCCACTTGGGGAATGTAGAAAGTTTGAGGATTAATGATATTGGGTTATATTCAATATAATCTGTTTTTCATATAATTCATTCTGTTATGACAATGAACAAAATATTAGTTTCTCAACCACACGTAGATTCTTTGATGCAGAGGGACAATGTGTTAGATGTGTTTTTTCCCATGTCTGCCACCAAGTCCAGCATCCTTCTTGGTCTACAATGGTGGACAGTTGACACTTGGAGAGTAAACTAAATCGAATATAAGTGATGACCTTGACAGATCAACAACAATTCTTCAAACCCCCAGGCATGCATGCCTTCCTTAAAATCTCTCAGGAAACACTTATTAAATGAAAGATGGACAGATCAGACTCTTTAATGTGTCACATTGTGATGCCAGGGAGAGCTTCAAGGCAATGCGATGGTTGGCCAGGCTTGGCTGATTTCACATCCTCCTGTTACCTTCCTCTTCCACTGACTCATGGAAACTTGGTACCCACCCAGTGATTGCATAAGCGAATGTGACATGTACGACTACAGGTCAGGAGGAAATGGCGTGGGGTAGAACCTTTAGTATCCTCACCCTAGGGACAGATTAGCCAAGCCAAAGAGCAGGAATTCAGAAAAAGAATTTCAGAAGTTGGTGCTTTACAAAAGCCATTCTGGATATGATACTGCAGATAGAAACATTGTCTGTTCTCCCATATGACTCTACAGGGTTCCTGGCTTCCAACCTCTGGCAAGTAAAGGCTCTTTGAATATGAGCTCCTGACTAAGTGCTTGGCCAAATAGCTTAGACCCATTCTTGAAAGCTCCCTTTAAACTCCTTTGACCCAACATTATGAAGGAGGCACTGTCTGTTAAAATCATAAATGTTTCATTGTTTTCTATACAAGTAACATGACATACTAGAAAATCCATCTATGTGCCTGTCAATATGTGCTGCTTTAGAAATAACAAATAATAGTCTTCAGATTAGCAAGATGGAAACTGTATCGTCTAACCTAATGTTTTTTTGGCTTCTGAAGTTATTTCAGTCATTTGAATTTTCTGTGGGAAATCATAAAATCAGGTTTACCATGACATTTTAAAACACTGCTATATGCTAATGGGAAAAACTGGGTAATTCAGGGCAATAACAAACAGATATGAAACAGCTTCTATGTGCCAGACACAGTGCTGGGCATAGGAAGGAGATAAACAAGATGCAAATCCTGCCCTCAAAACCCGCAGTCCAGTTGATGTCAGTGTTTAATTCTATTGTGAAGGACCAAGTCCTATTCTTTTTCATCTCATCTGTCACAACCATCATTCCTTCCCATCTCCATTGTTGCTATCTGATGTTAGCCCCTAATTTTATGCTTGGATCGTTACAATCATTTCCTAATGATCTCCTTTTTACCTTATTATCTTTCCTCTGGCTCATCTTTAACCTAGCCAGCTGGTCCATCCTGAATGTTGTTACTATATTAATCTTCCTAAAATGTGATTATAGGCTTTTCCCTTCCAACAGAACCACCATCAGGGACAACCCTGCCTTTTATTTTTATTAAGTCCCTTTCCATTTTTCCACACTCGCCTCTGCTGTCTCATGAGCCCTGCATTCTAGCCAGACAGGTCCTATTCACGGAGGGCTGCCTATGCCTCGTGCATTCCCCCTGCTGTTTTCCTGTTGCCGGTAGGCTTCCCACCCGCCTCATTCACCCATCAAACTCCCCTGTGTCCCACCTGGCCAAGCGTAGGTCTTCATGACGCTCCCTCTGACATCCCAAACCCGCAATTACATCTCCCTCCTTTAATTTCTTCGGAACCCATTATCTATACCAATTATGTGGTTTGGACATTTGCTATTTTATACTTCCACATAGGGTTATAAACTTTGAAGAGGAGGGCTGTGTCTTAACCCTCTTTATAGCCTCACCATTACCTAACATAGTAGCTTCTATGCAGTATTCTTACATAATACACAAGTTGAAAGATGATCTTAGAAATAACCTAATCCATAATTTAATAACATCCCAATTGTTCATTGGCTCTAGTGCTATCTCCATCTCCAAGACCTGGGTTGGGGCCTGGTTCTTCTGGGGTTTGTATTTATCTCTCTTTTTTTTTTCTTTTTTCAATTTGTCAAACACTTATTATGTAGGTACTATGTGTACAGAGTGATGGTAAGAACTCATCATTGCTTTTCTTACATTGACCCTGAATATAGGGGCATAGGAGGAAAAACTGGAAAGTGAGAAAGTTCATTCTGAGAGAAGACCCTGCGTATCTGCACTACTATGACCCTGCTGGGGTGAGACTCTGTGGCCAAAGGCCATCCACCGGGAGCCTCCACTGCAGCCAGTAGCTGGCTTCTTTTTCTCCTTTCTGCTCTGTCGATATCCTTTACTCTTTACTCTTCTACTTCTCTTTCTCCCACCTTCCTCTGCCTTTTCCTGCCCTCTCTTATTGCAAAGATCTAAGATCTTAGGCTTTGGGGCCAGTGTAAGTTCAAGGATGAAGAAAATATCACTATATTTCCCTTTATTTGGTCAACTCAGCATAATTTTTTTTGTTTGCCCCAATCTGATATTGTCACAGGAACTCAACTAGTCCAACACTTTGCTCTTGGTTTAATAGGCAAAAAAAAAAAAAAATGATAATTCCTTTTAGGCCAACTTGGATGACAGCATTGTTTAGGTGCAGTCATTTGGGAAGTTGATGGTGCAGAGGTGGGTTTTTTCCTCAATAAAATGAGCCAGTTCTAAAGCACAGAGACAGTTCCACCCAGGCGGGTTCTTGGCCTCTGTGTGTGGTGCAGGGCTTGTTGATTCCCTCCTGTGAGGGTTGTACTACTCTATCAGCTGCATGTGGGCAAAGAGCTCTGGAAACCCATAGCTCTTCTTTCGTGGGATGTGGTGATTCAGCCTCCACACCTCCCCTGGAACTTTTCCTCGGACAGGAAGCTCAGACTGACTTGTGTCTCTTCATCCAACTTCCCTGTGTGAAGTGGGAGGTGGAGGATCTAGAAGGGTTCCCTTTAATCTCCTTCTGCTCTTACCTATTTTGGGAGCCCTGATTATACCAGAGTGAGTCTATGTGGCCTTTGCACTAATAAGATAAGGTATATCCAATACATTGTTCTTTGGAAACATAACAAAGGACTCCTCTCTCCTCTAGGGGGAAGATCCCCTGGGAGCCATCCGCTTGAGAGGCTGTGTGGTGACTTCAGTGGAGAGCAACCTAGATGGTAAGAATGAATTTTTGTTTGAAAGAAGTGCATCTACTCAGATTCCCTTCCCACACCTGGGACATCCTGAGTCAGCTACAATCAATTATGCAATCAATCAGGCATAGTGTGAATGAATTTCTGTCTGAAAACCTGGGAAAGACCAAGAGTTATTCTCTCCCAACCATGCCCTGGCTCTTGGAGTCTTGGGGAGTAGGTGTGGCTTTGTGGATGACTTGAATAAATCCCTGAGCAAAGCTCAGAAAACCTTTACCTCAGAACTGGCTTTGATGGAGAGACTTACTACCTCCTGACTCTGTAATTGAGCTATGACATTCCTTAAAGGGGAATCCCTTTTACATCCTTACACGAGATCTCCCACAACGAAAGGGATATCTGCGCAGTGGGGCAGTGTGGGGAGTGGAAAGTGCTCCTAGGTTATAGTTAGGTCTGTGCCACTCAGTTAGCGGTAGGATCTTGAGTGGATTGCTTAACTGATCTGGGTCTGAGGTCCTCCTCTGAGAGCGAGGGGGTTCTGCCAGACGACCTCTGGATCCCAAGTTATGAGTCTATGATTCATGTTGGTTGGATTGACTTCTCAGGTGTGGGGATGAGAAGTATCACTGGGCAGACGTGGTTTAGACATCGAAACCCTGGTTTTGCCTTGTCATTTTGGGGTGATGATATTTTAGAGGCTGCCAGGAAAACATTACAGCTGCATAAGCCCAGATTTTTACTACTGAATCTGCTGCTGCCTTCTCCCCATAGAATGATGCTTCCATTTGGAGGTAGGGAGTGTGTTGCTCTTTTGATTTGAGGTGGATGTTTTAAGTCTTGTCACAGTATTGGCCAGTTTATTGCCTTTTGATCTTACAGCAGAGACTCAAACTTTGCCCCTTGATAAAACCAAGTTCAGGCTATACTGGTGGTATACAGGTATATTGTGTATCTTTAAAAAATCAGACTCAGCCCTTGGTTTATATTCTGAGCAGCGGAAATGTACTCATTAGACACTACTGGTGTGCAAAAGTGAGAAATCTGGTTTGCTTTTAAACTATAAAAGAAAATGTTTCTCCTTGACTGTTTTATTTATTTCATAAATGTACACACACACACACACATGATCATACTATATAGTATCTATATAAATACTATAAACATAATTATGTAGTGACTATATATGATCATACAATAATGTTAAGTTTGAAAACCACATATTTAATATTCTTAGGGCACTCAAAAATTAGGGATTTCATTCCTTGCAGAAGGAGGGTGAACTGGGTGGCCTATCCAGTGTGCATGCTCACTGTCACTCACTTTCTTTTAAACCAGGCAGGAAGACTGAAGACGAGAACCTCTTTGAGATCATCACAGCTGATGAAGTTCATTATTTCTTGCAAGCGGCCACTCCCAAGGAGCGCATTGAGTGGATCAAGGCCATTCAGGTGGCCTCCCGGACTGGGAAGTGAGGACACACCTGCAGGTCATCACCCTCCTGAGGGAAGCCCACAGATAAGCTCTGTCCAGAACCTGTCCCCTTCTGGTGACAAGTCAACAAAAAAGGGCCCGGGGGTGGGAAATTGTCATCTGCAGAGGTTCTGAATGTACCTAACCACATGCCATGTGATGTTTACTGCACCGACCACATTGCTCACTGAAGCCTTTCTGCCACTCTCCATGCCCCTCAAGCAGATATAACAAGCTATGTGACCTGGGTACTTGGCTTAATCTCTCCAGACCTCAGGTTCCTTTTCTGGAAAATGAATGAGTTGAACTAGGAGACCCCTGAGGTCTTCCCTAGCTTAAAAACTGAAAGCCTTTGATTCTAAAACCCATGCCATCAAAGTGTCTCTCTCTATTCATCCAGCTGGTGGCTAAGTCTTGGACCTCAGAACCTGAGCCAACTCTTCCCTTTGAAACTGTTTCCACTCTGTACTAAGAGTATGAGGGATAAACCTCTTTTCCTGTTCACCACCTTCCCTTGCTCTTGGCCCTGAGATGGTGTGTCAAAGCGAAGGGTAACCCCCTCCCTCCTCACTCTGCCCAGCAGTTTCCTGGGAGCCGGGCGCTGTGCTGGTGGCTTATAGGTGGAAGCTTCCCATGACTTAGTACATCCTGGGACTTACGTTATCCAAGAAAAAGACCTGAGGAAGGCAGGAATGGCAGAAGGTCTTTTCCATGTCCTGAAACCACCCACAGCACGTGTCACTTCTACTTGGGGCTGATCTGAGAAGGCTTTTTTGTCCCTTTCTGGAGCATTTCTCTACCATTGATTAAAATGAGGAGGGGGAACTCCAAGTCTTCAAGATTCTGTTTCATTTGAATGTTCTCAGATAAAAGTGGCTAGATGGATTTGCACCTTGGGCTCTCTACATGGGTGAGGAGCCTGGGCAGCTGCCTAGCTAATGTGTCCCCACGGCTCCAGAGGTCACCAGGGCTGTAACCACAGGCTGGCAGATGGGATGATTGGTTTATACAAAGACAGCACTGGAATGACTTAAATGTACACCAGCCTCCTGGAGGAGGCTGTCAACATTGTGCAGCACCTTCAGTTCTATAGTTACTGATACTGTGGTTGTGCCTGAGTGTTAAGCCCAGGCTAGAGCAGCTCCGCTTGGCTTTCCAGGGACCTCATGAACCCATTATCAACCAGAGCCATCTGCCCTACATTCAGATTCGGTACCTGTTTCCAATTTTTGACTCTGTCCACTAACTAGTGATTCTAATACAAAATTGAGAAAGAAACGGATGTGTGTGAAGGTGTATTTTCTAACTTCAGATTTTCAATTTTAAGTTTCCCAGTGAGGAAAGGAGGCTAGAAAATTCTTCCTGCTTTCATCAACTCTTCTCTTTCCCTTCCCCAATTCCACATGATATCCACGAGGCTATTCCTACTCTCAGATTACTTTACCAATGGCCTACAGGTAAAAGGCCACCTGCTCTCTGATTTGTTAGTAAATTGTCTTCTTGGAACATGCATAGTAGGTTTTCTACATTCAGTGTTTAAAGTATTTATTAATGTGGAGTCAACTCTGTTTTGAAATAAACATGACCTTGTTTACTGTCTTTTTGATGTGATGGCTCTGATGTTTTACCTTCTATCAATGAGTCTCCTTTTCTACAACCCACTTTCACTTATGGAGAATAATACCATCTCTCATTTCAAGTCATCCCAATAATTTTATGATTTTTTTAAAACAAAGTCAGTCTATTCTAGGAAATAATAAAATATGGGGAAAATGAAGATAAAGCTTATGAAATAGGAAGAGATGTGCAGTCCATATGGACACTGATTTTTAATTTATAAGATCAGGCAAGCAAAAGAATCCTTGCATGGCCATTAACTATAAAGGATGCAGAAAATATTCCCTTTAGGGAAAATAAGTTTCCTTCTGAAGGGCTGCTATGTATGGTTGAGCATAATATGCACTGCTCAACAATTCACACTGCAGTCCAGGTGACTGTCACTCCTTGGAATTTGCATAATACAATCTGCACATTTGTCACAGGGTCTGTGGAGAATTGAAAGCATCATTATGGCTTTCTAATATGAGCAATTGATTCTTCCTGGTGGAATGAATGTGTCACTTGCCAACTTTAGAGTACAGGTACAGATGCTACGTCTGAACCTCTTGGGCTTAGAAATCATGCTTATGCCCTTTCAGGCATAATAATAGACAAATCCACAAGGATCTGAGCTGCACTAAATCTGTTGTTAGCTAGATCTTCCGGATAAGTTGTTCCAGCTTCTACACAGCACTTGCTGCTTCACCTTGCACTTTCATATTATGCAGATGGTTTCTTCCCTTAAACCTCTGCTAGCTTCAAACCTTTCTTCTGTAGCTTCCTCACCTCTCTCAGTCTTCATAGAACGGAAGAGAGGGCATTGCTCTGGATTAGGTTTTGGTTTAAGGCAATGTTGTGGCTGGTTTGATCCTCCATCCAGACCACTAAAACTTCTCCATGTCAGCAGTAAGGCATTTCACTTTCTTATCATTTGTGTGTTCACTGGAGTAGCACTTTTAAATTTCCTTCAAGATCTTTTCCTTTGCATTCACAATTAACTGTGGTGCAAGAGGCCTAACTTTCGGTCTGTCTCAGCTTTCAACATGCCCCCTCATTAAGCTTAATCAGTTCTAATTTTTATTTAAAATGAAAGACAAGTGGCTTTTAAGTGGCTTTTCCTTTCATATGAATGTTTAGAGGCTATAGGGTTATTAAATGGCCTAATTTCAATTTTATCTCAGGGAATAGGAAGGCCTGAGGAGAGGCAGAGAAATTGGAGAATGGCCAGTGGGTAGAGCAGTCAGAACGCCTACATTTGTTTATCAAGTTTGCCATCTTATGTGGGTGCAGTTTCTGGTGCTCCAAACAATTACAACAGTAACATCAAAGATCACTGATCACAGATCACCATAGCAAGTAGAATAATAAAGTGAAAAAAGTTTGAAATATTGTGAGAAGCACCAAAACGTGACACAGACACAAAGTGAGCAAATGCTGTTGGAAAAATGGTGCCGATAGACTTGCTTGACAGGGTTGCCACAGACTTTTAATTTGTAAAAAATGCGATATTATATGTGACACACAATAAAGTGAAGCACAATAAAATGAATTGTTTAAGAAAGATGTTAAGTGTCTTTTGTAGGCACACACAGATACATAGACATATGTGGTGACTAGAATTCTACCAGCAAAGGATGACTAAGCAGAATGAGGAACTTGTTTAGATTACAATAATGAAGTTTCCCAGTGCTGCTTGATAGACATTAGAGGAAGCTAAACAGAGCACAGACATCATTTCCTTTGGCTTCTGTGTGAAGCCCACATGGATAATCCCTTCCGTGCTGCCACCCTATATCAGCCTTTAAGTTAAAGGAAAAACCACAGAAAGAATTAGCAGGTTCCACTTGATGCTCTGCTCCGACTAAGGAGTTTCAAAACTGTGTAGGGTGGAGTAGGAGACATTAGTAAAGAAAGAATGGGGGGAGATGAAAGAAAGTTAGGCGAAGCTTGCTGAAAAACATAAACTTAGCTTGAAATAATCACTGATAGCCCTCAGGGATTCTGGCTCGGGTTCAGGGCCAAGGGAAGATGAAATCCCTGGAGGAGAGCAACAAGGAAGGGAAATGAGCATTGATGATACTAAACTTGCTGCCTGACTCCATTTGGGCTCCATTGAGTTTCAGGGGGCGTGTGCACACGGGTGCGGATGGGAGGTCATGCGGTGCGGCGGGAAGTGCTGTGCTGTGGGGGCCTGGGACCTGTTTGAATGCCCAGGCTGTGACTTACTGCATTTGTAACATGTCTGTGTATGGGTTTCCTTATTCCTCAAATGAGAGTAATAATGTCCCCCTTGTAGGTTTGCCACTGGGACTACTGTAATAATACCTGTAAGTACCTGGCATGTGAGGGCACCCAACAAATCCTAGTTTCCTTTCTTTGGACCCTGCTGATCACCAACAGGCTCCCATCTGCCTTTCCTAACTGATTTCTCCTGTGCCCGTCTTCCACTGCAGACATACTGCCCTCTCAGTGGTCCTTGGGAGGACCATCAGGTTTCGGTCACCTCCTCTGGCTCATGCACCCCAAGGCCTAGAACACTCCTTGGCTCCGGATCTCTCATTCTGATTCCTTCTTCAAGGAGCAGCTTAATGCCTTAGCTCCCCACTGTCTCTTTGTACTTCCCTCCATTTCCATGGTGGAATCTTAGGCCTCTGAATTTCTCTACCATCTGTTTGTACCAGGCAGTTAGAAGTAGTTGCATACTCAGCTGGTTGGAGTATCAGCCATCCTTCCTGTTTTAGAGTTTGTCTTCTGTAGGGTCAGAAACATGTCTGTTTTACAATTTTACAGTCTGTTCCATCCCTCCTAAAACCTAGTTCAGTGCTCATGCATAGCAGGTGCTCTATAAATAGCTGTTGGTCAAGTACTGTAAATGACAGAATTTCCAGCCACTTACCTGAGCTCGGGGATTCTGCTGCAGCTGAGAGAGCAAGCATTTCCTATCGGCTACCACCCTTTCACCTGCTACACCATTCTAAGTACTTTGCAGCTATGAATTCAGTTAATGTTCATAATAACTGTTGGAGATTTATACCATATTATTCCAATTTTACAGGTGAGGAAATTGTGGCCCAGAGAGGTGAAGTGACTTTTCCAAGGTCACACAGCTAAGAATTGTCAGAGTCAGAGCTCTATCCCAGTTTGGCTGGCTACAGAGTTGATGCTCTTAGCCCCCCACTTTAAACTTCCCCTTCACAGTAAGAGATGGAGTTATAGTTAGCCCTGACTATGAGTGCCAGGAACTTTGCTACATACCACATACATTTTATATTTAATTTGTACCACAATCACGTGAGGCAGCTTCATCCCTATTTTGCAAATAAAGAAAATGAAGTTAATCAAATTGCCCAAGAACCCTGAGCCAGTAGCCCAAGGAGATTCAAACTCAGGTCTGCTTGTCTTCTAAATCCATGGTTTAAGTACTCTGCTCTGTTGTGGATAGCTTTGGTGCTTACCACCTTTGGGTTAGCTATCTTGTTACCACAGGAATACCCTGCTTACTGCACCACCACTCACCCCTATCAATTGCAGCAATATTTCCTGTTAGTCCACAGCCAGCGACACACTGGGCTCTAGGCTTTTCTGTGTTGAAAGGGAAACCTCTGTGGTCAGATACAGCTAGGCAACTAGCTCTTCCCTGCTGATACTAGATTTTAGGCTTCAGAGGATTTTATTCTTTAACATCAAATATTGCAAAACTTTCCTGAGCTGATTAGTGTGTGTCTGTTTCTCTCTATGTATTTGTGCACTTGTACGTAGTCTTAAAACTTTTTAAACCTAACTCTACTGATATCATATGCATGCACAAGAAAAAACTGCTGTGTGATCGAAAGTTATGTTTTGTCAGTAATAAGAAAGCAAATAACATCATAAAAGAGGGTCACTTTACTAAGAAGATATATAGATGGCAGATAAGCACCTGGAAAGATGCTCAACATCATTAGTCACTACGGAAATGCAAATTAAAACTATAATGAGATACCAGTGCTTGCCTATTGGAACACCTAAAAAGACTGCCCCTCCCAGTGGTGGCAAGGGTGTGGAGGAACTAAAACCAGGGACCGCTGGTGGGAAAGTAAAATAGCTACAACTGTTTGGAGAAAGTTTGATAGTTTCTACAAAAGTTAAGCATACACTTGCCATTCCATTCCTGGATATATACCCAAGAGAAATGAAATCAAACGTCTATGCAAAACTTATACATAAGTGTTCATAGCAGCTTTATTTGTAATAGTCAAAACCTGGAAACTACCCTAATATCCAATAAAAAGATAACAGAGAAGCAAATTGTGTATAATCATACAATGGAATATTACTCAGCAATAAAAAGGAATGAATTGTTGATACATGCAACATGGATGAATTTCCAAATAAGTACGCTGAGTGAAAAAAGCCAGACAAAAAAGAGTACATACTGTATTAATATAAAATTCTAGAAACTGCAAACTAATCTACAATGACAGAAAAGAGATCAGTGGCTGCCTTGGAGGAGGAGGAGGGCAGAGGGGGGGTGGGAAATAGGAATTTCAAAGGGAAAAGGAAATTTTCGAGACTGAGGGGTATGTCCATTTACCTTGATTGGTAATGGTTTCATGGGTACATACTTATCAGTACGAAACTGATCAGGTTGTACACTTCAATGTATGTGGCTTACTGAATGTCAGTTAATATTCACTGAAGCAATGCTTGCACATACAGGCTTTCACTTGGGGTTTGGCAGGACGTAATACCCTGCTCATGACTTGGCTGAGACACCCCTGGCTCTTAACACTTCTGAGGGGCGAGTCCCTCCTGACTTCCAGAAGTTAGCAAGATTTAAAGCACCATTCCTTGTCCCATTCCCTGGTATGCAAAAAGTATTTGAGAGGAAAATTTGGACATACTAGAATGCTTTGGCAATGTTCAGGCTAACTGAGATTTCTTGCTCTTTGAATATTACGCAGGTACCCTCTTCATATCAAGTCTTTAGCTTGACAACCTTCCTAAAGTTGTAAAGCCAGGCTCCTGCCTCCTAAGAAGTACAGCAAAGCTGAGATTCTTGCTGCTGACTGAGGATCTTGCTGTACTGGAGGTGGTCCTCTGGGCTTCAGCCTTTATTGTATGGGGCAGGAGAAGGAAATGAGGAAGTGGACAGCATCTGGACAGAGTCCACTAGGAAGTTGCTCTCTTATGCAGTTGCCCCTCCCCCAATCTCTTACATTGACCTGATTTCCTGTGACTTGCTTCTTTATTTTAAAATTGGAATCTAGAAGAAAGTTCCTATTATTTTAGAGTTCTGATCAGTTGGATTTGGTCCAATGAAAAGTTTCTTATAATCCCTACAGTGAAAGCTCAGAGGAAATAGATTCTCTGAAGTGTTTCAGTCTGTGAAGCTGAATGCACTTCCCAAAGAAGGTCAGACTGACAGAAGAATGGTTAGCTGGTGAGCTCATGTAAAAACGAAAATGCTGTGGACTTTGTGTTCAGATAAGGATGCCTGTAGTTCCTCCCAACAAAGCAGAAGATCAATCCACTGAAGCCAAATGATTTTAAATGATTCTGAATTTTTCTACCCCTACTACAGAAGGGGGTTTTATCTCATAGACAGTAGACAGATCAAATATCACACTGGCCTCATCAGTCCCTAACCAACCTCTCTGAGCCTCGCATATGTATCTGTAATATGGAGATAGCAATGCCTATGTTTCACCTTTGACATGAGGACTAAATAAGATCATGTAAGTAACAGGACTATACTGGCATGGGTGGTCAATATACAGTGGTTTCACAAGATGTTAAAATGAAATAGTTTTTATCTCCATTTAGTTGATGCCCTCAGAAGGATCAGAAAAATAGTAGATGACAGATATTCCCACATCAGAACCACGTGGAACTTGCAAAGGGGTAGCCAAACCCAGTTCTGTGACGCTTCGCTCTTCTCCCATCTGAAAGATCTAAAAGAGTTGTAGAGATCAGTTGGAAATCAGGCAACTGTATCTTTGGGAAAAGTGGTTGCAGTGCAATGGACTTTTCCTTTCCACCCAGTGGGGGTGGTGTGAAGGTATGTCCCTTCACTTCAAGCACACTGAAGGGCTTCAAGAAGACTCTGACCTTGACCTGTACCTGGTAGAATCTGTGCTGCCCAGGGCCTGGTGGGAGATCACACCTGGGCACTGCCGAAAGGCCAGAGGTGGGGCTGGCGGGTGCCCTGGGGGCAGAGGCAAGGAGAGAAGCTGCACTGGAGTGAGCCTGCACTCTCTGGCATTGTTGGGGCCATGGATGCATGAGTGCACATTTCCCAGCATGGGCCACAGGGGAGAGAGGGCTCTGTTCAGCTTTTAAAAAATCCTGCCAAAGAGGACTGCCTGAACAGGAGGGATGTGAATGAGCTCAATAATAGGAGTGGACCATCAGATGCTCAGAGACTGAAAGAAACAATGTAGGCAGCGCAGCCATGGGAACACACATGGCCCGCCTTGTGGGAGTGCATCTTAATGTCTGGAAGAGGCGGATGTCTCTGAAAACCCACCAAAACCTCCCTGAGGAGACACACGTTGAGAGGACACCCACACCAGGTGAGGGTGGTGCCGGGAAAGTAAGTCCTTTCCTGTGCCTTGCCTACCCGCCTGGACCATTCTCCCTCTGGAGCAGCAGGAGGGAGCTGGGCCAGAGGTACAGGGCAGGGAAATGGAGAGAAGACCTTACCACACCGGCACCTTTCCCCACGGCAAACTTCTCAAGTCTAGCAGCTCATTTGCAGAAGGCAGACTCCTTAACTCTAAATTAGGTTCAGAGTGTTACGGAATGCTAACGTTTTAATTATCCAGTTGGGATGGCTTTGTGCCTTGAAGTGGCTGGAAGTCTTTTTATTACTTCATAGACACTGTAATGAACCTGCCTGAGAGTCCATTCCAGGGTGGGAAAAGATCTAGCCCCAGAGAACAGACTCAAATGGCTTATGGGAGGAAAAAAGTAAAGGTGTATGTTGGTTGCCTCCTAGGAGTCTGGCTTTTCAACATTATAATGACAGCAGCTATTGTTAGGATAGAAGATATTATTCATGAAGGCATGCGCAGCAGTCCTGAAGGCAGCTCACTGGCAGCTCCCAGTTCTCTCTTTTCCAGGGACATAGTGTGATTGCACTTCCCAGCCCCACAGGAATTTAAAATATGGCTATTAGAAAATTTTAAATTATACATGTGGCTCACATTATGTTTTTATTGGATAATGTGTTTCCTGAGAGTAGTTCCTTTATCAGTGTGAGTGGTTCCTAAAGTGAGGATGTCAAAACATGGAACAGATCCTACAGCCAAACCACGGTGGATGTATAATGGAGCAAGAAATACACGTTTGCTCTTTTGAGCCGCTGGGGTTTGGGGCTGTGGTTATTGCAGCGTGAGTACCCTAGCTACCCTGAGTGGGTCCCTGCGGAAGAGGAAAGCAGCAGAGTGAACTTCCTGACCACCCCATCCTCTAAAATCTCTGTGATTGTCTGCCTTTTCTTCTTTAGACCATGATCATTAACCAGAAATATCCAAATATTTTAGGATTGTCCTTGTCCTCCTAAATAGACTCTGGTCTAGTAGTAATCCAGAAGGAGAATGGTAAATCCAATATCACTGCATGGATTTTTTTTTTCGTGAGTATCTTAACGCACAAGGAAGATAACTGTGGGTTATCTTGTTTTTGGGTTAGCAGATGAGGTCAACACAGAGCCAGAAGATTCACCGTCTCAGTTTGGTGATTTGTTTCCTGTCACAGTGTGTGATCCTTCTATAAACAGCCCACCCTTTCTTTCATGCCTCCCTTGCAGTTTCTGTTGCTTTCTAAGCC
Organism: Manis pentadactyla; assembly: GCF_030020395.1. Classification (NCBI taxonomy): domain Eukaryota; kingdom Metazoa; phylum Chordata; class Mammalia; order Pholidota; family Manidae; genus Manis; species Manis pentadactyla. The sequence goes on along the minus strand of NC_080020.1, from coordinate 178,075,292 downwards.
TCTCTGTGAAGTGCTGGCACTATGAGGGTATTTGGAGCTGGGCATCCCTGGAAGAATGGTGGCAATCAAGCCTGTTGTTGTAATCCAGGTGGGAGAGGACCGAATCACAGCAGTGGAGGTGAGGCAGGTGAGAGTGCATTTCAATCAACACCTGAGCAAATATTTACAGAGGGTCTACCATATGTTAGGAACTGTGCTAGGATGAGAAGCAGTTGAATTTTCCTCTCTGCCCACAGAGTCCTGAAGTTCATGATTTTAGCACCATGTGATCACTGAGTCCTATCACGGGACGATAAAGAGAAATGAGCTGTTCAGAGTGGGTCTCCTAGGAATACTGATAACTGAGTGTAGCTTTGAAGGTGGATAGGATTAACAGGCAAAGAGGGTAAGGGAGTGATTTGAAAGATACTTGCAAGGAAGTATCAACAAGAGAGGAAGGAATCTGGATGATTTTCAGTTTATGATTTAGTGATCAGAAAGATGGTCATTTCATTGAGTGTAAGAAATGAAAAAAGGAATAGTTGAGTTGGTGGAAAAGGTGATATGTTCACCTTTTTACCAAAATGTGCTGGCACTGTGAGGGCATCCCTGGAAGAATGATGGCAATCAAGCCTGTTGTAATCTAGGTGAGAGAGGACAGAATCACAGCAGTGGAGGTAGAAAACTACTGAATTTAAAGTTATAGTTAGGAATCCAGGAGTGACTACCCAGTAGCACTTAGGGATCTAGAAGACTGGAGCAAAGAAGAAAAGTCGAAGTGGAGTTCTAGATTTCTCAGTCATGGGTTTGTCCTTGGGTATTTGAAGCTGTAGTAATGGATGAATGCCCAGGAGGAACAGAAACCCATGTATTCATTTGCTCATGCGTTCGGTACTTTACCCACTCCGTGGTAACTGAAGAAATGTGAGATCAACCCAGCTAAGTGTATACACTAAAGAACAGGAGTGTAGACACTTCTTTCAAGATGCCTGATTGTGCAGGGGAAGAGATGAATAGCCAATAACTAGATGGGATAGGAAACCAAGAGAACACTTTATATGGATGAGAGAGACCGTCCAGAATTAAAAATTGGTTGAATTTCACTTACACCTGAAAAATATTTTTGTCAATGGGAGAAATGTAAGTCAAAAATTTCAGTCAGTTGTACACATAGAAATTAATATTATTAAAATTTGTAGAGATTTCAATATTTATTAGTGTAATTGTCCACTTATGTTTATTATCTGATTCTTCTGCTCTGCAAGTAATGGAAGAAAACTTTGATTCAAAAGAAATTGTTTGGATAAACTTTAATTGACTATCTGCTAAGCTAGATGCTATGCAGGTGCAGAAAAGTCAAGACTCAATCATGTCCTCTGGGACTGAGCATCTATTTATAAAGATTAATTCCAGTGAACTGTACAGATGATCTATTTCTAGAAAATCCCTTAAAAGTAAAAAAATGCAGAAGATGATCAGCAAAAAAAAAAAAAACAAACCCCAACAAAGATCCACGCACTGCCACAGGTGTAGATGCACTCATCCCACCAGTTCCTGGACTTGCCATGGGAATGATGAAGGAGATATCTAAGCTGGCCTGTGCATACAGCAAAACAACAAATTTGACTGGATCTATACTGTTGGAACTCAACCAAGAATTAGGAGAAGTGCAAATTGTAGCACTCCAAAATCTTACAACCACAGACTATTTACTGTTAAAAGAACATATGGGATGTGAACAGTCCCCAGGAATGGGTTGTTTTAATTTATCTGAATTCTCTCAGACTGTTCAAGTTCAGTTGGACAATATCCACCATATCATAGATAAGTTTTCACAAATGCCTAAGGTGCCTAACTGGTTTTCTTGGTTTCACTGGAGATGGCTGGTAATTACAGGTATGCTTTGGTTATGTAACTATACTCCTATTATGTTAATGTGTGCGCACAATTGAATTAGTAGTTTAAAACCTATCCATGCTGAAGTTACTCCACAAGAAGATATGTCAAAGAAATAATCAATCTTCCCAGGTTTTCTTCTGCCTGCTACTTCTATAGCTTTTCTTCTTCCTACCTAATTACAAACCTTTAAATAGAACTCGTGCCACATGTCGAATTTACCGAGTATCATTATTCTTCCAAGTGGTAAAGACACCTCAAGACAAATGCTGGGCATAGAAGCCACAGGGCATAAATATGCAAAGAAGTAAAAAGCTAACCTTTTCAAACAATAAGGCTTCTCTCTCACTTACCAACTTAACATTTCCCTGTATGGCCCCGGAAGATGACTGGTTAGCCAGAGACGGGTAAGATTCCTCAAGGGAGGAACAACCTAAGACAGGCACAGTCTCAGGGGGCCATCAGGTGAGAAAATGGGGATCAGCAGAGGTGAGGCTTAGAACCTCCCCCCTCATGTTCTGAGAGAAATCTTCTGCATACATGGATGTTTATTGCCCTTGTCTAGCTCAGATTAACACATAGTCTACAGGCACACACCTGATCATCTACATTTGCTCTCTTACAACACTAAACTCGGTTTTCTACCTTTATCTCGTATCTACCTACCACTTCAGCATTTTATTAAAAATAATAATAAAGAGAGAAATGTGGTATCCACATATAAATCAAGTTTAAAAATCAAATGAATATTCATATTTGAACTGACTGTTTATAGTTCATAATGCATGAACAAAACCGAAAGCTTCTGTGATGACTGACCTTGTAATGTTCACCATGTAACTTATTCACAATGTAAGAATTTGTACTCCATGTAAGAACTTGTTCATTATGCATCAGAAGATTGGAGACTGACGAAAATTAGTCTTGGGGTGGATTAATGATTGTGCATTGAGTATTGACCCCCCTATACAGAATTTAATTGTTGTTAACAACTATTTGATCAATAAATATGAGAGATACCCTCACAAAATATATATATATATATATATATATATATAAACACACTTCCAATTGTAAAATAAATAAGTAACCGGGATGTAATGTATAGCATAAGGAATATAGTCAAAATATTGTAACAACTTGGTATGGTGATAGCTGGTACCTAGAATTATCATGTATATAAATGTTGAATCACTGTGTTGTACACCTGAAACTAATGTAATACTGTGTGTCAACTACCCTTCAATTAAAAAAAAAAATAGTAAAAAAATGGAAGTGTTGAGGACAGTCTAGAAAATTGGCTCTAGGCTTTGTGTTGAATTAAAAACTAAAGAATATGAGCTTTCCTTTTTTCCCTGTAGGCAGTGGGGAGCCCTTTGGTAAAGGAGCCTGGATGCAGATAGCTTAGAAGAAGGTGACTCAAGGAAAATCAGTGAGTGGACTATTGTTTACCCATATTGGAGGTAATAGAATATAGATAGTAGAAATAAGGATGAACACAATTATTTCAAAGGAAGAATCCACAAAAGGCACGGCAGTACTGAATGAGATGGTGAGTTAAGAAGTACTCTGACAGGACCCTAGTGTATTGATCTTCTGAGAAGAGCAGTTCCTTAACAGAGAAAGGAAAGTCATAGAGTGAGGGTAGGTTTGAGACATGAGTTTGAATGTAATCAGAGAGAGTGGACATGCAGAGATATGTTTAGACTCATGCGCAAAGAAGAAAGAGCTGAAGTCCTAGGAAGCATGTTCACCAAAGGAGAGTATGTAAAATTAAGAAATTAACTCAGCTGGACAACAGGAAAGACCCTCAGATGGAGATAAGGAGCAGGCTGAGAAGCTGCAAAGGGGATGGTAAAGATCTTGTTTACAAAAGACCTTCAGAAGCTAGGGAAAGAGTGATTCTACAAGAAAAGGGAAGTGGTCAACAGTGTCAAATGCACAGAAGTTAAGGAGCCTAAGTTCTCAAAAATGCCTGGGTTTGGTCATTAAGGCACCATGGTGACCTTCAAGGGAGGACTTTCAGAAGGATGATGAGAGGAAAAGTCACTGCACAGAGAAAATGGTGGGTGCTGTAAAATGGGAAGCAGTGGTTACAGACTATTCATTTTAGAAGTTTGTTACAGTGACTTACAGGGTAACTTATTCACTTAACTTGTTCAATAGGCTCATATTAATTACAGTCCAATAGGAGCTTGCTCACTGCTAGGTGAAAAAGGCAGGCATGATCCCCACTACTACGGAGCTTGCATTCTATCTAGTGTGCCCAGATAGTCTGTAGACAATGAGGACAACTTTAGATATTGAAAGTGCTATTGATGAAAATAAAACAAGGCATGAAATAAGCACATTCCTGTCTACGGAAAGAGAAAATGGATAGATCCTTAGGCAGAATTGAACGTCACGTGTTCAAGAAACAAAAATGACAGTGTGTCTGATATTTGATGAATCAGAGAAACAAGGAAGGTGCTTGGCTTTTATTCTACATGCAAGAGGACACCACTGGTGGATTTTAAACAGGGAAGCGACATGATCAAATTTACAACCTTCAAATTCTCTTTGGCTGTTGTGTAAAGAATGGACTGTAGAAGGCAAGGGTTGAAGTTTGGACACATGACAGGAAGCTACCAAGGAATTCAGGTAAGGGATAAGGGTGGCTTAGACCTGACTGGTAGCCCTGAAAATGGAAAGAAGGGGTCAGATTTGGGATATGTTTTGTGGTAGAATCAACAATAGGACGGCTAAATGATGCTGAGGACCAGGGGAAAAAGACATATGAGGATGACTCCTCATTTTTGGCCTGAGTGACTGCATCACAAGAGTATGGGCAGACTGCAGGAGGTGCACATGTGGGGTGTGGGTGGATGGTAGCAACCAAGGATTTCCTTCTGCTCATATGTGACTCCTTTGAGTCATCTGAGCAGAGATGGGGTTTAGAGGGGTGGTCAGAACCAAGGGAAAGATTTTTCTTAGTGAAGGACTGAATATCTATAAATTGTGGATTGAGGGCAGGAATATGCTGGAGAGAAGGAAAGAGGAAAATGAAGAAGGAGGGCTTTGAAAGAGGTGAAGAAGGATTGAATCACTGGCCCAGATAGAGGGTTACCATGGAAAGAGGAAGAATACCATTGAAGCTAAAAGGAAATAAAGACAGTTGTAGAAATAGTTGTTTAGAGGTTGAGAGGAAGAAAGAGGACAGAGCTTATGCTAAATGCCTTCTGACATCTTTCTAAAGTGAGAGATGAAGTCAGCTGCTCAGGGGCATTTGGGTGTGAGGAATTATTGGGAGCTTGAGGACTCAGGAGGTTTTGAATAGACATTTTGGAGATTCCGTTGAGAATAGAGAGCATTAGTCTCTATGTAGTTTGAGGAGTGAGAAAAGCTCTTGACCTCTTTCAGAAGTGCTTAGTGATCCTATGGTGAGAAGGAGGAACCCAGTGGGAAAGACCTGGCATCCAGGGTGGCATGGAGACTCTAGCAGTAGGTTAAAGGTGTGTTGATGAATGAGGTTGAGGGTGTGAGTGGGATGCAGAAGGGCCTTAGTATATGGAGTGGGGCTGAAATGCTAGGTTCCTGGTGTAGGCAAAATGCTGGGTGTGTTTGCTGCAGCTGAGTGCATGAAGGTGCTACTCAAAGTGTGGTCCCCAGACCAGGAGCATCAGCATCCACTGGGAGTCTGTTCCAGAAAGCTGGGGTTCCAACCCAAGTCTCTGAGTCAGAGCATGCATCTTAACTAAATTTGCCAGGTGATGTCCTATGCATATTAAAATCTGTAGTGATCTGCTCTAGAGAATGAAACTTTCAAAAGGTTAAACTTGTTTAAAAATAAAACTGTGTATTTCTGCTGAAAATAAGAGGATCTTTCTTATAGGTTATTTTCATATATTCTACTATATATAATGTATATATATTTAATTTAAAGAAAGAATGTGCACTTGTTTTAGGAGTGGAAAATATAGATATGCACGAAGAAGAGACTAATGTTCAGCCATACTCTTGGGGCTTGTTACAATATAGAAGGAATGGAGTAATGGCTGTGAGGGTCCCAGAAGTTTAGTCTCTCCCAGGTACTTGTCAGAGGGAGGCAGTTCAGCAACAGAACATTTGCCTTCTGATTAGGTGACCTTCAGTGACCTCTGTGTCTTTATCAGCAAATTGGGTATGTAAATAATGGTATATAAGGTTAAAATTAATGTAAATGCCTTAGGATAGTTATTGGCACATAATAAAAACTCAAAAAATGTTGTTATATATTAACATTGTGCCAGGATGAGAAATCACTAGTAAAGCAGACATTTATACAATGTAATAGTCACTCTTGTTTGGTCTTTGGGACACTCCAAGGCATAGACTTGTTTTATAGGTACTTGCCAACCATTACAGTTTAGGGGTACTGGGGAGATGAGATACACTCCCAATCTGAAGGACATGGTAGGGGAATGAATGTTGAGGAATATGCAATGGGGAACAAGATGTGAACACTTTGGTGGGGAATTAGAAGCAACAGAGCAAAAGCCCAGGTCCTGGGGATGGAATGCAAGGTTCTCCTGGGGCCTCTTCCACTTTTTATTTGGTGGTCTATGTTTTGTTTCATAAGTCCTCAGCAGCAATGCAATTGCTTTTGCAGTAACTGCAGCAAATTGAAACCATAAAAAACAGGAAATAAATGTATGAGCTGCCTCCAATTGCTCCTGACTAGGACCTAAGCAATTTGGAAATCTCCCACTTTCTGACTGTGGCTATCTGCAAATTTAAATGAATGCTTAAAAAATACTATGATATGATAGTATTCAGCATGTGGCACTTTTCCATGTGGCACATGTAAGGTAGAAAGAGTTCATACCTTCTAATGCATTCAGTAAGTATGTCCTTCTTTCTGAAAGTACCTCTAACTAGGGGTTCTGCTTGGCTGTAGCAGTACTGTATCTATGCATGAGAATCATGAAGAACGCTGCTCTTGTTTCTTTAACATTTTTTGTCTTCCCTGGGGTATGAATGGTGCACTGAAGTTATTTTGTGGATGGTAGATTTGTTTGCAAGGGTACAGGTGGTACAATTTGGGTGGACACAGTTTTAACTACATGTTTACAGTTCTCTGGGGAAAATGTACACTGTCATTTACTCCTTAAGGAGTGACACACATGATATTGGAGTTTCCTAGGATTTAATAAAATAACAACCATTTACAGAATATGCAGCCTGGGCCAGTAATTGTGCTGCTAAGTACTCTGCAAACATTGTTTTATTTAAACCTCACCCTAAGCCTCTGAGGTAGTTCATTTTATTATCCCCATTTTACAGATGAGGACACTGAGGCTCAGAAGGGTGAAATTAGTTAGTCAAGATCACACAACTACAATAGTAGAAATGGCATTCAAATCCAGATTTTGCACTTTTAATCAATGTGATGTTTCCCTTCTCACTCCTTACACTCTTCCTGGGTGTGCCATTCAAGGCCATTGCTACATTTAGCATCTACTGTAGCAGGAATTCTCCAGTCTTCTAGGGTTACCCTTTCTTTAGAATCCAATAGAGTACATACCTTCTAATGCATACAATTTTGTATAGCTTCCTGTGGGAAATCTAGCAACATCACCAATTTTTCCAAAAATTCTGAATGGTAGGGGGGAAGACTGATATAATCCCTTCTCATTCTCAATTCTTTCTCTTAGTTCTTATCACCTGCTCCCTAACACAAGGCAGTTACTGTTTGCTCTCTACATACAGCCTCATCCTCCACATGCACACAACTCTCCCTTCCTCCAAACACCACTCCTCCAAAGGCAGAACACATCAGCCGCTTCTCTGGAAAACAGATGCTGAGACAGAATTAGTAGAAGAAGAGGTTTGTTGGGGAGGGGAGGGAGTAATCCCAGGAAAGATAAAAGGAAAAAGAAGTAGAGTTGGGAAGAGAAAGACTTCAGACTACAAAGCAAATCTGACAGAGGTGGCCTGGAAAGACAATGGCAAAGAGTAATCTTCCCAGTGGACAGAGTTTTATCTTTTCATGCAGAAGCAGCAGCTCAAAGTGATAATATATAAGGGCAATGAATAGTGGCAAATGGTTGTCAGGGTCTTGTAAGGAAAAAGATCATAGACAAGAAGGTCTGGGGTGGTGGCATATGGACATATATGTGCCTGAAGTGTGAAGATGTTTGTATCAGGTGTTAGTACCCCCGACAAGCATCCACCCCAAATTAGTTGGTTGTTGTTTTTAGTTAGTCCTTGTTTACAGTCACAGTAGAACTGGCACAATGGGCACATGAATAGTCATGGTGGTGGAGATGGAGGCTTCCACTTGCCAAGGTTAATGCAGCCGTTAGCATTCTGAATGTCCAGGCTGTCAGCAACAGAGACGAATGCTGAGTCCCCTGCACAGCTCTATCCTTCAACAAGACCAACCAGCTACTTGGCACAATGGCTCATTGGACACCTTCCATCCTGGAAGGACCAACAGTTTATTCTCATAGGAATAGATACCAGTTCTGGGTGTGAATTTCCTTTTTCTGTCTGTAGAGTCTTCAGCCAGCATCACTATCCAAGGGTTTATGGAGTGCCTGATCTGCAGCATGAGGTCCTATACAACGTAGCATCCCACCAGCAGACCCACTTCGCAAGGAGAGAGGTGAGACAATAGGCCCAAGACCATAGGATCGACTAGTTATATGATATACTGTACCATCCAGAAGCTGCCAGAGTGATAGAACATTGGAATTGCACACTGAATGCTTAGCTGAGGTGACAGTTCAGAGGCAATGTTCTTCAAAGATGGGGACGACCACCCAGGATATAGTATACCCACTGAATCAATGACCTCCATATGACAGTGCCTGAGAACCAAAGGGTGGAAGCAGGAGAAGCTTCACTTACCATCATGCCCAGTGTCCCACCAGATGACCAACCAGTTGGTCCTTTCAACTCTGGACTCTGCAAGTTAGGAGGTCCTTATTCCCAGGGAACCCATTCTTGCTAGAGGACACAGCAAAGTTCTCACTAAATCTTAAGTTACAGCTGCCACCTGGGCATTTGAATTCCTTGTGTCTTGGGTCCAGCAGGCAAGGGGTCACAAACTTGAAATGCAATTAGGAATGCAAGAGATTTATTGGGAGTAATGCTTATGAAAGGTGAAGGTGGCTGGAAGCCGATTAGGCAGGGAGGACTTGCCAGGGCCAGCTGTTTCTAACTCGGCTGTTTTCTTGGCATTTCCTGACTCCTAGATCCAACCTGTGTTCTCTAGTTACAGGGAATAACATCCAAATTACTGTTAACTTTAGCAGGTTTCAAACTGTCCCATCTGGTGATTTGCCTTACAAAACCAAGGAACTAGTAATGAGGTTTCTTTAATAAAAGTACTGTTATTTCTGAGACTAAATCTAGTATCTCTTGCTAGAAAGTAGAAAACGTTGGAGTCATTTAGTTCCCTCCCAAATCTGTTCCTAGCCCAAATCTTTCTTTTGAGTTGTCTGTATCAGTCAGGGTCCAATCAGGAGACAGGAGACCACATAATAAATTGAACAGTGCAAGTCTCATATTAAGAATTAAGGGTACATGTTGCAGGAGCTTGCAGAGAGAGCAGACTGTAATCATAAGTCTTCAGTGCCTTCTACTGACAAAAGTTTAACATCCTACCAGCTGGCAAAGGAAAATTATTTAAAGGGACCATTCCATTTTCACAGAGCAGACAATGAAGGATGAGTTTGGAGTTGAGAAGGAACACATTGATAACTGACACATCCCCCAATCCCTTTTCTCCTTGAGCCTGTCTAGTCCAGTGAGTTACCAAGTCCTTAGTATTATGTTGAAGCCATCTCCCTGCTCCATCTTTGTCATGCTGTCTTTAGCTTGCTTGGATTATTTCAAAACTCTCCTGTATTTCTCCCCACAATTGGCCCCCACCAACCTGTTTTCTATACCTAGAGTCAATTATTTTAAGGCCAAACACACAGGATGAAGGACTCTTGAGGGTTTAATCCCACTTCTCTCTCAACTCTCAGCCTCGTCTCTAGCCTTCCCGTTGCATAAACTCTATGACGAACACTAGTGAATTATAGGTTGTCCTCATTAATGAAACACGGTTATTTCAATCCTCAAACCCAGAAATTTGTACAGGAAACAAAACCAATGTAACACAAAAATTTTGCTAAAAAGCAGACTGTTTATAAAATTATACCCCTCTCAAGCACCCCTCTCACTTAATACCAATGTATTATGGCCTCATATCACACGAGTGTACTGTTGGTCAGCCAGGATGTTTGCTGGCATAAATATGGTAGTAGAGTGAAAAAAATTGCAAGAATTCCAAAGGATGCAGTGTTCCAGGAGACTAATAAAAGTGTGCTAAGCAGCTCAAAGGATGTAAAAGCTACTGATAAAGATTATATTGGAAGAAGTAAAAATTATCAAGGATGATGTGAGCTAGACCCTTCAAAGAGAATGATTTCAAGATCAAAATGTTGAAGCCACAAAGGTGTTCTGCAAGACACTTTCTTCTTTAAGTTCATGCTGAAAATGTAAACTATGAACAGAAGGATCTTGCATTATGCATCACAAAAATTGGGTCATTAAAAAAGAATCAACTCTGGATTGTCTTTTCAGTTGTCCTAAGAACTCAATATTCAAATTCAGGGCTGTTCTCCTGTCTCCTCCCTAAGGTGATATCTGATTGTGTGAGGAGAGTGTGGTATTTATATAACATCATAGAAGTTGGGGAGAGGTATTTGATCTGCACGGATTTTTTTTAAAAACCTTTCCTATATTTCAGAAAATGTTCTTATTTATTTTACCCTAATATTTCCCTAGTGTCTAGTTAACTTTAATATGAACTCTATCTAGCCCTGCAGCTTGGGCTCAATTGAACATAAAATTCTTTTCTTCCAAAGAAAACTTGCACTTGCTAATGAAAACACTGGTTTTCATAACTATTATCTCTAAAATGGGTATCAAAAGCATAGTTTGGAACTAAAAGATAAATGTTATTTTCCTTTCTTGGGGGGCTGAGTTCTGCTTCCCTTCTGAAGAGGCTAAGGGAATAATCAAAATTGCCAAGAATAAAAAGATCTTCTGATAATATCTCAGATTATTACCTTGCATGGATTAATATATACTGTATAATTCCATTTATGTGAAGTTCAAGATCAGGCAAAATTAATGTTTATAAAAGTCAGAATATTGGTTACTTTTGGGGGCATGATATATAATATGGGAAATTGCAGGAGGGAATCTTACAGGATGCTGGAATGTTCTATAACTGGATCTGAGAGTTGTATATTAATATGTGGGAAAGCAAATTTTTGATCCTTTTTTAATTTAATTGCATGTTGCCTTTCAATAAAAATTTGCCATGTTAGTTACCTGTTACTGTTGTAATAATCAGCCACAAATTTGGTGGCTTAAAACAACACAAATGTATTATCTTATAGTAAGTTAGAAGGTTAGAAGTCCAAAATGGGTCTCACTGGGCTAAAATCAAGGGGCTGGTAGAGTGACATCCCTTTTTGGATGGTCTAAGGGAGAACCTGGGTTTTATTTTGTTTTGCCTTTCTGAGCTTCTAGAGGCTTCCCATTCTTTGTTGGAATGCCCTTACATTTTCAAAGCTGCCAATGGCCAGTGATGCCACCCTCTGCTTCTGACTCTTCCGCCTCCCTCTCCCCCATTTAAATACCCTTATGACTGACTGCACTGGGGCCATCTGAGTGATCCAGCAGAGTCTCCTGGTTTAAGTAAGCTTCATTCCCTCTTACCATGTACTCTAACACATTCACAAGTTCTAGGGCTTAGGATATGAACCTCTTTGTGGGGCCATTATCCTGCTTACCGTGATTATTATTCTGTTACAGTTACCGAATTTGGAATTAAAGTTTTTAAGACAAAGTCCCAACCAAAAATAATTTAAATTATTAACTAGAAAATGTTGATTCTATTTCAAGTGGCATCTCCTTAAATGGGTTTTTCTCCATACCAAAAATTCACTGTAAAGAATAGGAAACATGGACTGTGGAAAATGGCAAAATGCATATCAAGAAAGAAAAAAGCTCAGTTGTGACTTCCATCTCAAGAAACACCAAAGTCAACTCAACCCTCCGAAAGTTCTATTGGCCCTTTGATGGAGAAGGAAATTTCCAGAAGCAACAAAAATATGCCATCTCTGCTGTGGCCTACTTGACCAACCCACAAACCTGGCTTTGTTATTAGTGTTGATCAGGCCTTTGTTTTTTGGGAGTTCTGTGCTTTGCCTGTTGTGCCATTCTCCTGGTGTGATAGTCTAGCAATTATTATTCAGTGTTAATGATCCAGTGTACGTAGGGCATTCTCCAAACTTTTAGACAATACTTGTAAAGAACATACTTTCCAGGTAAGACAAGGCATACAATTAAGGTGATTAATGTTGCTTTTAATTTTAAACAAGGTTGATTGCTAAGTCCTCATTCTCTTGACTGCTGGGTAGGCTGTCTGATGTTCCACTCGGTGGCACACTGCAATTGTGATGCTGGAGTTGATGGAGCAGTAAGCTCCCTGGTAATTCTGTATCCTGTAACTTGTGGGTAGAAAACCAACAGGCAATTTGACCATAAATAAGGCAGTGGGATGAAGGCTGAGAAGACACTAAGCTTGGATTTGACTTAAACTTTGCTTTCTAGAGGAAAAGAGCTTATGATGTAGCAAGGGAAACTTTTATGCAGAGAGTATAGTATTGATTTTTCCAGGCACATCATTGTGAAATTTAAGAACATGACAGAAAAAAAGACAAATATAAATAGGCACACATAAAGAACTGGGAATAAGAATGTTTCTGGACTCCTCAATAGCAACATTAAACTAGAGAACAATATTGCCTTCGAAATTCTGAGTACCATTTTTGTAGCTTCAGTTCCTGAGCTGACCTGGGTTTCCACAATGCACGTCACTTTGATTATTTTTTGGTATCTTTCCCTTCAGGAAATTAAGATTGACCTCCCTCTTCCTTTACTAAACCATTTCTCAGTCCTGCATCCACTCTCTACTGTCATACTGTGATTCAGTCACATACCTCATAGGTATGCTGTTTGTATTGCATTGCTGTTTCTTTTTCATCTTCTCCTTGTATTAGAGTCATCAGCGAGTAAGTGCATAAAGGTCTTTTTCCTGCTCTTTTAAAACAGAAAGTTCCTTTTTTAAAATTTTACTCATTCATTTAGTGTTTCAACAGAAACTTACTGATTGCCTATTCTCAACAAGGCTGAGAAAATAAAATAACCCCCTACAGGCCTCTATTACAATCTATTGGCAATTGTAATTCCACTTTATTCTTCCCATGCAGGTTGATGACTAGGTCAGGTTTTTATTCTCAGGAAGGGAAAAAATAAGGCATATTCAAATGGTTAACACTATCCTGTTACCTGTGCATTGGACACACATTCTTGTGGCTGTTATTATGCATTCAAGCAACTGTTCTAAGTGCTCTCTCCCTGTGAGAATGCTTCTTCAGGGTCCATTGTCCTACAGAAATTGGGAAATACTTTCACAAACAATCTCTGGCCCATTCTTTTCTTTTCTTTTTTGACATTATTTAAATCACTTTATTTTGTAGTATCTTTCTTTTTTCTTTCTTTTTTTTTTTCGTGAGGGCATCCCTCATATTTATTGATGAAATGGTTGTTAACAACAATAAAATTCTGTAGAGGGGAGTCAATGCTCAATGCACAATCATTAATCCTCCCCCAGCCTAATTCTCATCAGTCTCCAATCTTCTGAAGCATAATGAACAACTTCTTACATGGTGAACAAATTCTTACATAGTGAATAAGTTCTTACATGGTGAACAGTACATGGGCAGTCATCACAAAAACTTTCGGTTTTGATTACTCATTATGAACTATAAACAATCAGGTCAAATATGAATATTTGTTTGATTTTTATACTTGATTTATATGTGAATCCCACATTTCTCCCTTTATTATTATTATTATTATTATTTTTAATAAAATGCTGAAGTGGTAGGTAGATGCAAGATAAAGGTAGAAAACATACTTTAGTGTTGCAAGAAAGCAAATGTAGATGATCAGGTGTGTGCCTGTAGACTATGTGTTAATCCAAGCTAGACAAGGGCAATAAAACATCCACGTATGCAGAAGATTTCTCTCAGAACGGGGGGGTGAGGTTCTAAGCCTCACCTCTGTTGATCCCCAATTTCTCACTTGATGGCCCCCCTGCAACTGTGCCTGTCTTAGGTTGTTCCTCCCTTGAGGAATCTACCCATCTCTGGCTAACCAGTCATCTTCCGGGGCCATACAGGGAAATGGAAAGTTGGTAAGTGAGAGAGAAGCCATATTGTTTGAAAAGGTTAGCTTTTTACTTTTTTGCAGATTTATGCCCTGTGGCTTCTATGCCCAGCATTTGTCTTGAGGTATCTTTACCACTTGGAGGATTTATGATACTTGGTGAATTCGATATGAGGCACGAATTCTATTTAAGGGTTGCAATTAGGAAGGAAGAAGAAAAGCTATAGAGGTAGCAGACGGAAGAAAACATGGGAAGATTGGTTATTTCTTTGACATATCTTCTTGTAGAGTAACTTAAGCATGTATAGGTTTTAAACTACTAATTAAATTGAACACACACATTAACATACTAGGAATACAGTTACATAACCAAAGCAGATCTATAATTACCGGCCATCTCCAGTGAAGCCAAGAAAACCAGTCAGGCACTCTAGGCATTTGTGAAAATTTGTCTATGATATAATGGATATTGTCCAACTGTACCTGAACAGTCTGAGAGAAATCAGACAAATTAAAACAACCCATTCCTGGGAACTGTTCACATCCCATATGTTCTTTTAACCGTAGATAGTCTGTAGTTGTAAGATTTTGGAGCGCTACAACTTGCACTTCTCCTAATTCTTGGTTGAGTTCCAACAGTATAGATCCAGTCAAATTTGTTGTTTTACTGTATGCACAGGCCAGCTTAGATATCTCCTTCTTCATTCCAATGACAAGTCCAGGAACCGGTGGGATGAATGCAGCTACAACTGTAGCATCGCCTGGATCTTTGTTGAGGTTTTTTGATGATCACCCTCTGGTATGACTCTTCCAGAGAGTGCTGATGTTGGAAGTTCTCCTTCATATCGTATTTTAGTTCATTTTCTGTGTAGCCAAATTAGGCTTTGATCCTCTGTATAAACACAAACAGACCCTTTGCCCACACTTTGATATGCGCTTTATACCATTGTGTAGAACTCATTGGAGGTCACCACACAGGGACTGCTTTTTTTTTTTTTTAAAGAGAAAGGAATATTATCAGAAAAAGTGTACCTCCATAGCCGATCATCTGACACCCTTTAAGTGATCAAAATTAAGGATATTTAAAGCATGCATTAATTGTTGATTTACAGTTAGTTTTATCCTATCAAGGAGTAATACCCCTTCTCCTTATTTTTTATTTTATTTTATTTTTTTGTTATCTTTAATCTACACTTACATGAAGAATATTATGTTTACTAGGCTCTCCCCTATACCAAGTCCCCCCTATAAACTCCTTTACAGTTACTGTCCATAAGCATAGCAAAATGTTGTAGAATCACTACTTGTCTTCTCTGTGTTGTACAGCCCTCCCCTTTCTCCCACACCCCCATGCATGCTAATCTTAACACCCCTCTTCTTCTTCCTCCCCCTTATCTCTCCCTACCTACCTATCCTACCCAGTCCCTTTCCCTTTGGTAACTGTTAGTCCATTCTTGGGTTCTGTGATTCCGCTGCTCTTTTGTTCCTTCAGTTTTTCCTTTGTTCTTATACTCCACTGATGAGTGAAATCATTTGGTATTTCTCTTTCTCCGCTTGGCTTATTTCACTGAGCATAATACCCTCCAGGTCCATCCATGTTGCTGCAATTGGGAGGATTTGCCCTTTTCTTATGGCTGAGTAGTATTCCATTGTGTATATGTACCACATCTTCTTTATCCATTCATCTACCGATGGACATTTAGGTTGCTTCCAATTCTTGGCTATTGTAAATAGTGCTGCGATAAACATAGGGGTGCACTGATCTTTCTCATACTTGATTGCTGCATTCTTAGGGTAAATTCCTAGGAGTGCAATTCATGGGTCAAATGGTAAGTCTGTTTTGGGCATTTTGATGAACCTCCATACTGCTTTCCACAATGGTTGAACTAATTTACATTCCCACCAGCAGTGTAGGAGGGTTCCCCTTTCTCCACAGCCTCGCCAACATTTGTTGTTCTCTGTCTTTTGGATGGCAGCCATCCTTACTGGTGTGAGGTGATACCTCATTGTAGTTTTAGTTTGCATTTCTCTGATAATTAGTGATGTGGAGCATCTTTTCATGTGTCTGTTGGCCATCTGTATTTCTTTTTTGGAGAACTGTCTGTTCAGTTCCTCTGCCCATTTTTAATTGGATTATTTGATTTTTGTTTGTTGAGGCCTGTGAGCTCTTTATATATTTTGGATGTCAACCCTTTATCGGATCTGTCATTTACAAATATATTCTCCCATACTGTAGGGTTCCTTTTTGTTCTATTGATGGTGTATTTAGCTGTACAGAAAGAAGCTTTTCAGCTTAATATAGTCCCACTTGTTCATTTTTGCTGTTATTTTCCTTGCCCGGGGAGATATGTTCAAGAAGAGGTCACTCATGTTTATGTCTAAGAGGTTTTTGCCTATGTTTTCTTCTAAGAGTTTTATGGTTGCATGACTTACATTCAGGTCTTTGATCCATTTTGAATTTACTTTTGTGTATGGGGTTAGACAATGGTCCAGTTTCATTCTCCTACATGTAGGTGTCCAGTTTTGCCAGCACCATCTGTTGAAGAGACTGTCATTTCGCCATTGTATGTCCATGGCTCCTTTATCGTATATTAATTGACCATATATGTTTGGGTTAATGTCTGGAGTGTTTAATCTGTTCCACTGGTCTGTGGCTCTGTTCTTGTGCCAGTACCAAATTGTCTTGATTACTATGGCTTTGTAGTAGGGCTTGAAGTTGGGGAGTGAGATCCCCCCTACTTTATTCTTCTTTCTCAGGATTGCTTTGGCTATTCAGGGTCTTTGGTGTTTCCATATGAATTTTTTAATTATTTGTTCCAGTTTGTTGAAGAATGTTGCTGGTAATTTGATAGGGATTGCATCAAATCTGTATATTGCTTTGGGCTGGATGGCCATTTTGGTGATATTAATTCTTCCTAGCCATGAGCATGGGATGAGTTTCCATTTGTTAGTGACCCTGTAATTTCTCTTAAGAGTGACTTGTAGTTTTCAGGGTATAGGTCTTTCACTCTTTGGTTAGGTTTATTCCTAGGTATTTTATTCTTTTTGGTGCAATTCTGAATGGAATTGTTTTCCTGATTTCTCTTTCTATTGGTTCATTGTTAGTATATAGGAAAGCCACAGATTTCCATGTGTTAACTTTGTATCCTGCAACTTTGCTGTATTCCAATATCAGTTCTAGTAGTTTCGGAGTGGAGTCTTTAGGGTTTTTTATGTACAATATCATGTCATCTGCCAATAGTGACAGTTTAACTTCTTCTTTACCAATCTGGATTCCTTGTATTTCTTTGTTTTGTCTGATTGCCATGGCTAGGACCTCCAGTACTATGTTAAACAGCAGTTGGGAGAGTGGGCATCCCTGTCTAGTTCCCAATCTAAGAGGAAAAGCTTTCAGCTTCTCACTGTTCAGTATAATGTTGGCTGTGGGTTTATGATATATGGCCTTTATTATGTTGAGGTACTTGCCCTCTATTCCCATTTTGCTGAGAGTTTTTATCATGAATGGATGTTGAACTTTGTCAAATGCTTTTTCAGCATCTATGGAGATGATCATGTGGTTTTTGTCTTTTTTTTTGTTGATGTGGTGGATGATGTTGATGGATTTTCGAATGTTGTACCATCCTTGCATCCCTGGGATGAATCGCACTTGGTCATGGTGTATGATCCTTTTGATATACTTTTGAATTCCATTTGCTAATATTTTATTAAGTATTTTTGCGTCTACATTCATCAGGGATATTGGTCTGTAATTTTCTTTTTTGGTGGGTCTTTGCCTGGTTTTGGTATTAGGGTGATGTTGGCTTCATAGAATGAGTTTGGGAGTATTCCCTCCTCTTCTATTTTTTGGAAAAGTCTAAGGAGAATGGGTATTATGTCTTCCCTGTATGTCTGATAAAATTCCGAGGTAAATCTGTCCGGCCCGGGTGCTTTGTTCTTGGGTAGTTTTTGATTACTGTTTCAATTTCTTTGCTCGTAATTGGTTTGTTTAGCTTTTGTGTTTCTTCCTTGGTCAGTCTTGGAAGGTTGTATTTTTCTAGGAAGTTGTCCATTTCTTCTAGGTTTTCCAGCTTATTGGCATATAGGTTTTTATAGTAGTCTTTAATAATTCTTTGTATTTCTGTGGAGTCTGTCATGATTTTTCCATTCTCATTTCTGATTCTGTTGATTTGTGTTGATTCTCTTTTTCTTTTATTAAGTTTGGCTAGAGGCTTATCTATTTTGTTTATTTTCTCAAAGAACCAGCTCTTGGTTTCATTGATTTTTGCTATTGTTTTATTCTTCTCAATTTTGTTTATTTCTTCTCTGATCTTTATTATGTCCCTCCTTCTGCTGACCTTAGGCCTCATTTGTTCTTCTTTTTCCAATTTCGATAATTGTGACGTTAGACTATTCATTTGGGATTGTTCTTCCTTCTTCAAGTGTGCCTGGATTGCTATATACTTTCCTCTTAGGACTGCTTTCGCTGCGTCCCACAGAAGTTGGGGCTTAGTGTTGTTGTTGTCATTTGTTTCTATATATTCTTTGATCTCTATTTTAATTTTGTTCGTTGATCCGTGGATTATTTAGGAGCGTGTTGTTAAGCCTCCATGTGTTTGTGAGCCTTTTTGTTTTCTTTGTAGAATTTATTTCTACTTTTATACCTTTGTGGTCTGAAAAATTGGTTGGTAGAATTTCAATATTTTGGATTTTGCTGAGGCTCTTTTTGTGGGCTAGTATGTGGTCTATTCTGGAGAATGTTCCATGTGCACTTGAGAAGAATGTATATCCTGTTGCTTTTGGATGTAGAGTTCTATAGATGTCTATTAGGTCCATCTGCTCTACTGTGTTGTTCAGTGCTTCCGTGTCCTTACTTATTTTCTGCCCAGTGGATCTATCCTTTGGGGTGAGTGGTGTGTTGAAGTCTCCTAGAATGAATGCATTGCAGTCTATTTCCCCCTTTAGTTCTGTTAGTATTTGTTTCACATATGCTGGTGCTCCTGTGTTGGGTGCATATATATTTAGAATGGTTATATCCTCTTGTTGAACTGAGCCCTTTATCATTATGTAGTGTCCTTCTTTATCTCTTGTTACTTTCTTTGTTTTGAAGTCTATTTTGTCTGATGTTAGTACTGCAAACCCCTGCTTTCTTCTCGCTGTTGTTTGCCTGAAATATGTTTTTCCATCCCTTGACTTTTAGTCTGTACATGTCTTTGGGTTTGAGGTGAGTTTCTTGTAAGCAGCATATAGATGGATCTTGCTTTTCTCTCCATTCTATTACTCTGTGTCTTTTGATTGGTGCATTCAGTACATTTACATTTAGGGTGACTATTGAAAGATATGTACTTATTGCCATTACAGGCTTTAAATTCGTGGTTACCAAAGGTTCAAGGTTAGCCTCTTTAGTATCTTACTGCCTAACTTAGCTCGCTTACTGAGCTGTTATATACACTGTCTGGAGATTCTTTTCTTCTCTCCCCTCTTATTCCTCCTCCTCCATTCTTCATATATTGGGTGTTTTGTGCTGTGCTCTTTCTAGGAGTGCTCCCATCTAGAGCAGTCCCTGTAAGATGTCCTGTAGAGGTGGTTTGTGGGAAGCAAATTCCCTCAGCTTTTGCTTGTCTGGGAATTGTTTAATCCCGCCATCATATTTAAATGATAGTCGTGCTGGATACAGTATCCTTGGTTCAAGGCCCTTCTGTTTCATTGCATTAAATATGTCATGCCATTCTCTTCTGGTCTGTAGAGTTTCTGTCGAGAAGTCTGATGTTAGCCTGATGGGTTTTCCTTTATAGGTGACCTTTTTCTCTCTAGCTGCCTTTAAAACTCTTTCCTTGTCCTTGATCTTTGCCATTTTAATTATTATGTGTCTTGGTGTTGTCCTCCTTGGATCCTTTCTGTTGGCGGTTCTGTGTATTTCCGTGGTCTGTTCGATTATTTCCTCCTCCAGTTTGGGGAAGTTTTCAGCAATTATTTCTTCCAAGATACTTTCCATCCCTTTTCCTCTCTCTTCTTCTTCTGGAACCCCTATAATACGGATATTGTTCCTTTTGGATTGGTCACACAGTTCTCTTAACATTGTTTCATTCCTGGAGATCCTTTTATCTCTCTCTATGTCAGCTTCTATGCGTTCCTGTTCTCTGGTTTCAGTTCCATCAGTGGCCTCTTGCATCCTATCCATTCTGCTTATAAACCCTTCCAGAGTTTGTTTCATTTCTGCGATCTCCTTTCTGGCATCTGTGATCTCCCTCCGGACTTCATCCCATTTCTCTTGCGTATTTCTCTGCATCTCTGTCAGCATGTTTATGATTCTTATTTTGAATTCTTTGTCAGGAAGACTGGTTAGGTCTGTCTCCTTCTCTGGTGTTGTCTCTGTGCTCTTTGTCTGCCTGTCATTTTTCCTTTTCATGGTGATAGGAATAGTTTGCAGAGCTGGGACTAGTGACGGCTGGAAGAACTTCCCTTCTTGTTGGTTTGTGGCCCTCCTCTCCTGGGAGAACAGCGACCTCTAGTGGCTTGTGCTGGGCAGCTGTGCGCAGACAGGGCTTCTGCTTCCTGCGGGGCTGCTATGGAGTTTATCTCCGCTCTTGCTGTGGGCGTGGCCTGGCTCGGGCCTCTGCTCCAAAGTGGTGGAGTCGCGTTGGAGGGGGAGCAGCCTGGAGGCTACTTATCTCCGTAAGGGGCCTCTGTGTTCCCTGCAGCCCAGGGGATTAGAGTGCCCAGAGATCCCCGGATTCCCTACCTCTGGATTAAGTGTCCCGCCCTGCCCCTTTAAGACTTCCATAAAGCACCTGCCAAAACAAAACAACAACCACAAAAAAAAAAAAAAATTTTTTTTAATTAAAAAAAAAAAAATTGGCTGCTCGTTTTTCTTTATTCTCTGGCGCCAGACTCAGGCATCTGCTCACCGGTCTTGCTGCCCTGTTTTCCTAGTATTGGGGGCCCTATCCCTTTAAGACTTCCAAAAAGCGCTCGCCAAAACAAAACAGCAAAAAAAAAAAAATGGTCGCTCGCTTTTCTGGTGTCCTCCGGCGCCAGGCCACGGGTGCCCGCTCACTGTTCTTGCTGCCCTGTTTCCCTGGTATTGGGGGCCCTATCCCTTTAAGACTTCCAAAAAGCGCTCGCCAAAAGAAAACAGCAAAAAAAAAAAAATGGTCACTCGCTTTTCTGGTGTCCTCCGGCGCCCGGCCTCCGGTGCCTGCTCACTCTTCTTGCTGCCCTGTTTTCCTAGTATCCAGGGCCCTGCACTTTGGCCCGGATGGCTGGGGCTGGGTGTTCGTCAGCCCTGTGCTCCATCTCCCTCCCGCTCTGCCTATTCTTCTCCCACCAGGAGTTGGGGGGATGGGCACTCGGCTCCTGCCAGGCCGGGGCTTGTATCTTACCCCCTTCACGAGGCGCTGGGTTCTCTCAGGTGCGGATGTGGTCTGGATATTGTCCTGTGTCCTCTGGTCTTTATTCTAGGAAGGGTTGTCTTTGTTATATTTTCATAGATATATGTGGTTTTGGGAGGAGATTTCCGCTGCTCTACTCACGCCGCCATCTTCCGCCCCCTCCTATATTTTTGATACAAATCATCACTCAAGATTAATGTCTATAGACAATAATAGCTACCCCTAAGGTGAGTGTTTACTATATAGAAGATATCTTCCCAGCAATCTGTGGAGATAGTCCATTCTTAAAAACTGCCCCTTATTAACTGCGTGGGTAAGTTAACTATGCATCAGATTTTCATCTGTAATATTAAGATTACAAAAGCATCCACCTCACAAAACTTTTAATGAAGATAAGCAGTCATGTCCCTTTTCCTCATTTCCCCTGACCCTGCCTCAGTTACTACTGATCTACTTCAGATTATAGTAGATAGATCTCCATAGATTTATCTCTACAGATTTGCCTATTCTTCATTTGTGTTAATTTTTACATATGGTGTGAGGTAGGGAACTTCATTCTTTTGCATGTGGCTCTCCAGTTGTCCCAGAACTATTTGTTGAAAAACTTGTTTCTTCCACATTGAATGGTCTTTTCACCCTTGTTGAAAATCAGCTATGGTCTCACTTCTGGACTTGAATTCCATTCTATTGATCTAGTTATCCTTATGCCAGAACCCCCTTGTCATGATTACAGTAGCTTTGTATTAAGATTAAAATTGGAGTGTCTTATAACTTTGTTCTTCTTAAAGATTGTTTTGGTTATTCTGAGTCCCAAGATAGTTGTTTAACCTTACTTCAGCTGGGGGAGTATTCTGTAAGGAGGAGAGAGAAAACTGTCCTGGATAAAGAAGACTTCTGATGGTTGGGCTCTTTCTTGACAATCTCAGCCTGGAATCTATCTCTTTGTAGCTAAAGTTGCAGGAGGTATTAACAATACATTCACACTTGAGAAATATTGTCCCTCTGATGTTTTCTACATTTTACAGTTTTGTGCAGGAACAAATAGGAACAGATATAAGGTGATAGAAATGTTAACAGTAGTTAGTAGTGATGCTCCAGGCTGATTATTTGATGTTGTTGACTAATAGACCAGCTGTTGGCTAGAAAGAGGCATTTAAGAGACTGCAGACTCAGGCATTTCAGGCCATCTCTGCCCTCAAGAAGTTCTGCTGGAGACCCCAACTCATGGGAGTTACTTCAGCCCAGACGTCACTCTCAATAACTCACGAAACTTGTCAGTTTTGTTTCTTTTTAAGTAATGGGAGCTTTTTTCCCAGACTTTCATTCCAAAAATACTTGGGAATGTGGAGTTAAATTTTAGCAAGGTTGAACATCTTCATTTTGCTCTTGATTTTTGTGCACTTTTCCTTTAGTTTTTTTGTCTCCTCTCTATTTTCTCTGTATTTATCTTTTAGCTTATTTTAACTTTGACATGATTTTGCCCTTCTAAATCTTGGGATCTAGAGATTTTTCTTTTCTCCCTATCTATTCTTGACTTTACAATATATAGTTTATCCTTTTTATATCCTTTTTTAGTCAGCCCTAATTTTTATCCTTATTCCATATTTCTTTAACTTCTTAGTTATGTTCCTTTTAATCTTTCCTTGTTATTTTTAAAATTTTTTGACCAAATCTATTACTTTAATTTTCTGAATCATTCTGGTATCAGTCCTTGTATTTATAGCTCCTTTTTTATTCTTTTAATTTAAATTTCTGTTCACATGTTTTTCTTTTTAAATATGTTGTGTTATGTATATAGCAATTTTTAAACTCTTATTCTTTTTTCTAACACCCAAGCTATAATGATGGGTGGAATTTATGGGTCTTGAAGTAACACAGCTGTGGTGAGGTCCACATCACAAGCAAGAATATTAAATACTTTTTTCCTTCTGGCCATCTCTGTACTTACCTCTCTTGCCCTGCTTAGCAGACCATCTCTCTCTTTCAGTGAGAAAATAATTATTTTCTCCACGAATAATTACTACCTGGGTTATGCCAGAGACTCAGGAATCACAACTCCTTCATATGGCTCTGTTTCCTACTTATATAGGCAGTTTATTTGAAAATGCTGGTATACGTGTCTTTTGAAGTAGTTACATGTTCTAAAATCTATGGTCTCAGCTTGACATAGGAAAGGGGGATGGTATAAGTGAAGGGGAAAAAAAATTTGTGAGAATGTTGGTATCCTGATTTGGGTGATGGTTACAAAAGTGTATACACCTGTCAAAATTCATCAAGCTGTACACTAAGATTTGTGTATATTATTGTGTATATCTCAGTGTAAAAAGTCATATAATAAAAAAATAAAAAATAATAAAATCTATGGTCTCTGACATATGTAACTGGTCTATACAAGGAGTGGAGATTTAGACAGAAAGTATCGCTTCTTCCTCTAATTTTCCCCATTGGAGTAAACCATGTATCCAAATGCTCAGACTAGAACTTCATTAGATTTATATCAACAAGTTCTGACCATTCTACCTCCATTTGTGCCATTTTATCCCTTTTTCTTCAACTTCACTGATCACATGGACTATTACAAAACGTTGGAATTTGTAGCCAGCATCCAGGTGTCCAGATGGAGTAGAAAAGACAAATAGATGCCTTCACATGTGTGCACCATATGCACAGACAAGTTGGACTTTGGAACAGCCTCCCTTGTACCTTAGTTTCAGTGAGACATTGAAACACATGAAACAAGTTGTGTAAGAGGACATTTACATATTTGTTCACTCATTTGACAAAGATAAGAAATTCAAAGGCAAATGCAAATAAAGACAAAGGATGAAAAGAATGGGCCAGAAAATGCAAATTAAAACCACAATGAGATATCACCTCACTCCAGTAAGGACGGCCAGCATGGAAAAGACTAAGAACAACAAATGCTGGCGAGGATGCAGACAAAGGGGAACCCTCCTACACTGCTGGTGGGAGTGTAAGCAGTGTAGGAGGGTGCAAAGCAATATGGAGGTTCCTCAAAAAACTAAAAATAGAAATATCATTTGACCCAGGAATCCCACTCCTTGGGATTTACCCAAAGAATACAACTTCTCAGATTCAAAAAAACATATGCACCCCTATGTTTATCACAGCACTTTTTACAATAGCCAAGATATGGAAGCAACCTAAGTGTCCATCAGTAGATGAATGGATAAAGAAGATATGGTACATATACACAGTGGAATACTATTTGGCCATAAGAAAGAAACAAATCCTACTATTTGCAACAACATGGATGGAGCTGGAGGACATTATGCTCAGTGAAATAAGCCAGGTGGAAAAAGACAAATGTCAAATGTTTTCCCTCATTTGTGGAGTATAACAATGAAGCAAAACTGAAGAAACAAAATAGCAGCAGGCTCAGAGACTCCAAGAAGGAACTAGTGGTTTCCAAAGGAGAGGGGTGTGGGAGGGCAGGTGGGAAGGGAGGGAGAAGGGAATTGAGAGGTATTATGTTTAGTACACATGGTGTGGGGGGGCACAGGGAGAACAATGTAGCACAGAGAAGACACATAGTGGATCTGTGGCATCTTACTACACTGATGGACAGTGACTGCATAAGGTATGGGTGGGGACTTGATAATATGGGTAAAGGTAGTAACCACATTGATTGTTTTTTCATGTGAAACCTTCATAAGAGTGTATATTAATCATACCTTAATAAAAAAAATTTTTTTTAAAGAAAAAAGAGAGGCGGAGCCAAGATGGCAGCATGAGTAGAGCAGAGGAAATGTCCTCCCAAAACCACATATATCTATGAAAATATAACAAACTCTTCCTAGAATAAAGACCAGAGGACACAGGAAAACATCCAGACCACATCCACACCTGCGAGAACCCAGCGCCTCGCAAAGGGGGTAAGATAAAAACCCTGGCCCGGCGGGTCCTGAGCGCCCCTCCCCCCAGCTCCCGGTGGGCGGAGAGGAGTCAGAGCGGGAGGGAGAGGGAGCCCAGGACTGCTGAACACCCAGCCCCAGCCATCCAGACTGGAGGGCAGACACAGTGCATGTGCGGGGCCCTGGATACTAGGGAAACAGGGCAGCAGGACCGGAGAGTGGGTATCGGAGGCCGGCACCGGAGAACAAAAGAAAAGCGAGCGGCCACCTTTTTTTGTTTGTTTGTTTTTTGTTTTTTTTGTGGTCATTGTTTTGTTTTGGCAGGTGCTTTATGGAAGTCTTAAAGGGGCAGGGCGGAACGCTTAGTCCAGAGGTAGGGAATCCGGGGATCTCTGGGCACCCTAACCCCTGGGCTGCAGGGAACACAGAGGCCCCTTACGGAGATAAGTAGCCTCCAGGCCGCTCCCCCTCCAACGCGACTCCACCACTTTGGAGTAGCTGCCCGAGCCAGGCCACGCCCACAGCAAGAGCGGAGATAAACTCCATAGCAGCCCCGCAGGAAGCAGAAGCCCTGTCTGCGCACAGCTGCCCAGCACAAGCCACTAGAGGTCGCTGTTCTCCCAGGAGAGGAGGGCCACAAACCAACAAGAAGGGAAGTTCTTCCAGCCGTCACTAGTCCCAGCTCTGCAAACTATTCCTATCACCATGAAAAGGAAAAATGACAGGCAGACAAAGAGCACAGAGACAACACCAGAGAAGGAGACAGACCTAACCAGTCTTCCTGACAAAGAATTCAAAATAAGAATCATAAACATGCTGACAGAGATGCAGAGAAATACGCAAGAGAAATGGGATGAAGTCCGGAGGGAGATCACAGATGCCAGAAAGGAGATCGCAGAAATGAAACAAACTCTGGAAGGGTTTATAAGCAGAATGGATAGGATGCAAGAGGCCACTGATGGAACTGAAACCAGAGAACAGGAACGCATAGAAGCTGACATAGAGAGAGATAAAAGGATCTCCAGGAATGAAACAATGTTAAGAGAACTGTGTGACCAATCCAAAAGGAACAATATCCGTATTATAGGGGTTCCAGAAGAAGAAGAGAGAGGAAAAGGGATGGAAAGTATCTTGGAAGAAATAATTGCTGAAAACTTCCCCAAACTGGAGGAGGAAATAATCGAACAGACCACGGAAATACACAGAACCGCCAACAGAAAGGATCCAAGGAGGACAACACCAAGACACATAATAATTAAAATGGCAAAGATCAAGGACAAGGAAAGAGTTTTAAAGGCAGCTAGAGAGAAAAAGGTCACCTATAAAGGAAAACCCATCAGGCTAACATCAGACTTCTCGACAGAAACTCTACAGACCAGAAGAGAATGGCATGACATATTTAATGCAATGAAACAGAAGGGCCTTGAACCAAGGATACTGTATCCAGCACGACTATCATTTAAATATGATGGCGGGATTAAACAATTCCCAGACAAGCAAAAGCTGAGGGAATTTGCTTCCCACAAACCACCTCTACAGGACATCTTACAGGGACTGCTCTAGATGGGAGCACTCCTAGAAAGAGCACAGCACAAAACACCCAATATATGAAGAATGGAGGAGGAGGAATAAGAGGGGAGAGAAGAAAAGAATCTCCAGACAGTGTATATAACAGCTCAGTAAGCGAGCTAAGTTAGGCAGTAAGATACTAAAGAGGCTAACCTTGAACCTTTGGTAACCACGAATTTAAAGCCTGTAATGGCAATAAGTACATATCTTTCAATAGTCACCCTAAATGTAAATGTACTGAATGCACCAATCAAAAGACACAGAGTAATAGAATGGAGAGAAAAGCAAGATCCATCTATATGATGCTTACAAGAAACTCACCTCAAACCCAAAGACATGTACAGACTAAAAGTCAAGGGATGGAAAAACATATTTCAGGCAAACAACAGCGAGAAGAAAGCAGGGGTTTGCAGTACTAACATCAGACAAAATAGACTTCAAAACAAAGAAAGTAACAAGAGATAAAGAAGGACACTACATAATGATAAAGGGCTCAGTTCAACAAGAGGATATAACCATTCTAAATATATATGCACCCAACACAGGAGCACCAGCATATGTGAAACAAATACTAACAGAACTAAAGGGGGAAATAGACTGCAATGCATTCATTCTAGGAGACTTCAACACACCACTCACCCCAAAGGATAGATCCACTGGGCAGAAAATAAGTAAGGACACGGAAGCACTGAACAACACAGTAGAGCAGATGGACCTAATAGACATCTATAGAACTCTACATCCAAAAGCAACAGGATATACATTCTTCTCAAGTGCACATGGAACATTCTCCAGAATAGACCACATACTAGCCCACAAAAAGAGCCTCAGCAAAATCCAAAATATTGAAATTCTACCAACCAATTTTTCAGACCACAAAGGTATAAAAGTAGAAATAAATTCTACAAAGAAAACAAAAAGGCTCACAAACACATGGAGGCTTAACAACACGCTCCTAAATAATCCACGGATCAACGAACAAAATTAAAATAGAGATCAAAGAATATATAGAAACAAATGACAACAACAACACTAAGCCCCAACTTCTGTGGGACGCAGCGAAAGCAGTCCTAAGAGGAAAGTATATAGCAATCCAGGCACACTTGAAGAAGGAAGAACAATCCCAAATGAATGGTCTAATGTCACAATTATTGAAATTGGAAAAAGAAGAACAAATGAGGCCTAAGGTCAGCAGAAGGAGGGACATAATAAAGATCAGAGAAGAAATAAACAAAATTGAGAAGAATAAAACAATAGCAAAAATCAATGAAACCAAGAGCTGGTTCTTTGAGAAAATAAACAAAATAGATAAGCCTCTAGCCAGACTTATTAAGAAGAAAAGAGAGTCAACACAAATCAACAGTATCAGAAAGGAGAAAGGAAAAATCACGATGGACCCCACAGAAATACAAAGAATTATTAGATAATACTATGAAAACCTATATGCTAACAAGCTGGGAAACCTAGGAGAAATGGACAACTTCCTAGAAAAATACAACCTTCCACGATTGACCCAGAAAGAAACAGAAAATCTAAACAGACCAATTACCAGCAACGAAATTGAAGGTTTAATCAAAAAACTACCAAAGAACAAAACCCCCGGGCCAGATGGATTTACCTCGGAATTTTATCCGACATACAGGGAAGACATAATACCCATTCTCCTTAGAGTTTTCCAAAAAATAGAGGAGGAGGGGATACTCCCAAACTCATTCTATGAAGCTAACATCACCCTAATACCAAAACCAGGCAAAGACCCCACCAAAAAAGAAAACTACAGACCAATATCCCTGATGAACGTAGATGCAAAAATACTCAACAAAATATTAGCAAACCGAATTCAAAAATACATCAAAAGGATCATACACCATGATCAAGTGGGATTCATCCCAGGGATGCAAGGATGGTACAACATTTGAAAGTCCATCAACATCATCCACCACATCAACAAAAAGAAAGACAAAAACCACATGATCATCCCTATAGATGCTGAAAAAGCATTTGACAAAGTTCAACATCCATTCATGATAAAAACTCTCAGCAAAATGGGAATAGAGGGCAAGTTCCTCAACATAATAAAGGCCATCTATGATAAACCCACAGCCAACATTATATTGAACAGCGAGAAGCTGAAAGCATTTCCTCTGAGATCGGGAACTAGACAGGGATGCCCCCTCTCTCCACTGTTATTTAACATAGTACTGGAGGTCCTAGCCATGGCAATCAGACAAAACAAAGAAATACAAGGAATCCAGATTGGTAAAAAAGAAGTTAAACTGTCACTATTTGCAGATGACATGATATTGTACATAAAAAACCCTAAAGGCTCCACCCCGAAACTACTAGAAGTGATATCGGAATACAGCAAAGTTGCAGGATACAAAATCAACACACAGAAATCTGTGGCTTTTCTATACACTAACAATGAACCAACAGAAAGAGAAATCAGGAAAACAACTCCATTCACAATTCCATCAAAAAGAATAAAATACCTAGGAATAAACCTAACCAAGGAAGTGAAAGACTTATACTCTGAAAACTACAAGTCACTCTTAAGAGAAATTAAAGGGGACACTAACAGATGGAAACTCATCCCATGCTCGTGGCTAGGAAGAATTAATATCGTCAAAATGGCCATCCTGCCCAAAGCAATATACAGATTTGAAGCAATCCCTATCAAATTACCAGCAACATTCTTCAATGAACTGGAACAAATAATTCAAAACTTCATATGGAAACACCAAAGACCCCGAATAGCCAAAGCAATCCTGAGAAAGAAGAATAAAGTAGGGGGGATCTCACTCCCCAACTTCAAGCTCTACTATAAAGCCATAGTAATCAACACAATTTGGTACTGTCACAAGAGCAGAGCCACAGACCAATGGAACAGACTAGAGAATCCAGACATTAACCCAGACTTATATGGTCAATTAATATTTGATAACGGAGCCATGGACATACAATGGTGAAATGACAGTCTCTTCAACAGATGATGCTGGCAAAACTGGACAGCTACATGTAGGAGAATGAAACTGGACGATTGTCTAACCCCATATACAAAAGTAAACTCAAAATGGATCAAAGACCTGAATGTAAGCCATGAAACCATTAAACTCTTAGAAGAAAACATAGGCAAAAACCTCTTAGACATAAACATGAGTGACCTCTTCTTGAACATATCTCTCCGGGCAAGGAAAACAACAGCAAAAGAACAAGTGGGACTATATTAAGCTGAAAAGCTTCTGTACAGCAAAAGACACCATCAATAGAACAAAAAGGAACCCTACAGTATGGGAGAATATATTTGAAAATGACACATCCGATAAAGGCTTGACGTCCAGAATATATAAAGAGCTCACACGCCTCAACAAACAAAAAACAAAAAACCCAATTAAAAAATGGGCAGAGGAACTGAACAGACAGTTCTCCAAAAAAGAAATACAGATGGCCAACAGACACATGAAAAGATGCTCCACATCGCTAATTATCAGAGAAATGCAAGTTAAAACTACAATGAGGTATCACCTCACACCAGTAAGGATGGCTGCCATCCAAAAGACAGAGAACAACAAATGTTGGCGAGGCTGTGGAGAAAGGGGAACCCTCCTACACTGCTGGTGGGAATGTAAGTTTGTTCAACCATTGTGGAAAGCAGTATGGAGGTTCATCAAAATGCTCAAAACAGACCTACCATTTGACCCAGGAATTGCACTCCTAGGAATTTACCCTAAGAATGCAGCAATCAAGTATGAGAAAGATCAGTGCACCCCTATGTTTATCGCAGCACTATTTACAATAGCCAAGAATTGGAAGCAACCTAAATATCCATCGATAGATGAATGGATAAAGAAGATGTGGTACGTATACACAATGGAATACTACTCAGCCATAAGAAAAGGGCAAATCCTACCATTTGCAGCAACATGGATGGAGCGGGAGGGTATTATGCTCAGTGAAATAAGCCAAGCGGAGAAAGAGAAATACCAAATGATTTCACTTATCTGTGGAATATAAGAACAAAGGAAAAACTGAAGGAACAAAACAGCAGCAGAATCACAGAACTCAAGAATGGACTAACAGGTACCAAAGGGAAAAGGGACTGGGGAGGATGGGTGGGTAGGGAGGGATAAGCGGGGGGAGAAGTAGGGGGGTATTAAGATTAGCATGCATGGGGGGGTAGGAGAAAAGGGAGGGCTGTACAACACAGAGAAGGCAAGTAGTGATTCTACAACATTTTGCTATGCTTATGGACAGTAACTGTAAAGGGGTTTATAGGGGGGACCTGGTATAGGGGAGAGCCTAGTAAACATAATATTCATCATGTAAGTGTAGATTAGTGATACCAAAAAAAAAAAAAGGCAGTTCCTGTGTGGTAACCTCCAATGAGTTCTACACAAGAGTACAAAGGGCATATAAAAGTGTAGGCAAAGGGTCTGTTTGTGTTTATACAGAGGATCAAAGCCTAATTGGGCTACCCCAAAAATGAACTAAGATACGATATGAAAAAGAACTTCCAACATCAGCACTCTCTGGAAGACTCATGCCAGAAGATGATTATCAAAAAACCCCAACAAAGATCCACGCACTGCTACAGCTGTAGATGCACTCATCCCACCAGTTCCTGGACTTGCCATGGGAATGAGGAAGGAGATATCTAAGCTGGCCTGTGCATACAGTAAAACAACAAATTTGACTGGATCTGTACTGTTGGAACTCAACCAAGAATTAGGAGAAGTGCAAATTGTAGCACTCCAAAATCTTACAACTACAGACTATTTATTGTTAAAAGAACATATGGGATGTGAACAGTCCCCAGGAATGGGTTGTTTTAATTTGTCTGATTTCTCTCAGACTGTTCAAGTTCAGTTGGACAATATCCACCATATCATAGATAAGTTTTCACAAATGCCTAAGGTGCCTAACTGGTTTTCTTGGTTTCACTGGAGATGGCTGGTAATTACAGGTATGCTTTGGTTATGTAACTATACTCCTATTATGTTAATGTGTGTGCACAATTTAAGTAGTAGCTTAAAACCTATACATGCTGAAGTTACTCTACAAGAAGATATGTCAAAGAAATAATCAATCTTCCCATGTTTTCTGCCGCCTGCTAGTTCTATAGCTTTTCTTCTTCCTTCCTAATTAC
This sequence comes from Manis pentadactyla, assembly GCF_030020395.1. Classification (NCBI taxonomy): domain Eukaryota; kingdom Metazoa; phylum Chordata; class Mammalia; order Pholidota; family Manidae; genus Manis; species Manis pentadactyla. The sequence goes on along the minus strand of NC_080020.1, from coordinate 178,043,202 downwards.
AACCCTTAAATAGAATTCGTGCCTCATATCAAATTTACTGAGTATCATAATTCTTTCAAGTGGTAAAGATACCTGAAGACAAATGCTGAGCATAGAAGCTACAGGGCATAAATCTGCAAAGAAGTAAAAAGCTAACCTTTTCAAACAATAAGGTTTCTCTCTCACTTACCAACTTTACATTTCCCTGTATGGCCCCGGAAGATGACTGGTTAGCCAGAGATGGGTAAGATTCCTCAAGGGAGGAACAACCTAAGACAGGTAGAGTCGCACGGGGGTCATCAGGTGAGAAATTGGGGATCAACAGAGGTGAGGCTTAGAACCTCACCCCCCCATTCTGAGAGAAATCTTCTGCATCCGTGGATGTTTTATTGCCCTTGTCTAGCTTGGATTAACACATAGTCTCCAGGCAAACACCTGATCATCTACATTTGCTCTCTTACAACACTAAACTATGTTTTCTACCTTTATCTTGTATCTACCTACCACTTCAGCATTTTATTAAGAATAATAATAATAAAGAGAGAAATGTGGTATCCACATATAAATCAAGTATAAAAATCAAATGAGTATTCATATTTGAACTGACTGTTTATAGTTCATAATGCATGAGCAAAACCGAAGGTTTCTGTGATGGCTGCCCTTGTACTGTTCACCATGTAAGAACTTATTCACTATGTAAGAATTTGTTCTCCATGTAAGAACTTGTTTGTTATGCCTCAGAAGATTGGAGACTGACGAAAATTAGGCTTGGGGTGGATTAATGATTGTGCATTGAGCATTGACTCCCCTCTACAGAATTTTATTGTTGTTAACGATTTCATCAATAAATATGAGTGATGCCCTCACACACACACAAAAAAGTACACACTTCCAATGGTAAAATAATAAGTAACCGGGATGTAATGAATATAGTCAAGATATTGTAACAGCTTGGTATGGTGATAGCTGGTACCTAGAATTGTCATGTATGTAAATGTTGAATCCGTATGTTGTACACCTGAAACTAATGTAATGTAATACTGTGTGTCAACTACCCTTCAATAAAAAAATAATTATCTAAAAAAAAAAAGTATATATATATATATATGTATATATATATATATATATATATATATACAGGGCTTTAGGCAAGGTAAGGAAAGCAGAACAAAAAACTAATTCATACTGAGATAAAATTATACATCATTCTTGGGCACATTTTGCTTTCTATTTTGAGATGTGGATATTGTATTCATAATAAAGTATGTAATTCAGGAGATGAATTTTAAAATTTACATGTGACAGGTTTATTTTTAAATGAAAAGGAGTGTTGTACATGAATTTTGATTATCTTGCTCAACTCCCCAGTACCTCAGAGGGTATTTCTGTCTAAAGGACAGGAAAGAATAAAAATGTATTTCTAGAAGTGTCTTCACTACTGGGTGAATTCCTTTTATAGTCTCTTCATATAAGGTGATAGAATTTATTCACAGTGTTTGTAAAAAGGTGAGAAATTTCTTTACACCTAAAGATGTTAAACCATAGACGTCTAATTTTAAGCTCTTGGAACCAACAACTGCAAAGCTCACATCTGTTACTTCACTAAAATATACCCATATGATAACCTAATTTTATAGAACTCCTGAATCAGTGGAGGCACTGGGCTGAAGAGTTGGAAAACAAACCCATGAAAAATGAAATAATATCCCTGCGGAAAAACATCTGCACAGAATAATGACTTGGACATTCTTTTTTGGGGAAAAAAATGCAAAACTGAATTCAAGTGTTCTTAATTGTGGCTTTGGAGATTAAGGCAGAAACCTAGTAGATGGTCAGGCCAGGACTGGAGGGCAGGTGGGATAAGAATTCTCTTGGAGTATATAACTGACATTTTAACTTTCTAGCTGTAGAGGCTGTTTGTCATTTTGGGGTTATATTCTATGCTCTCTTCTGGGAAATACCCCACTCCACTCTTAGTCCAACCCTCCCACCTGGGATGGACAGCATTAGCTTCAGTTTCATCATTTGCAACTAAAGTTTACAAATTCTGACTTCTACTTCCTAATCAGCAAACGTGGCTGAAATGAGGAACTCTCTCCTTTCACCCGTAAACTCTGAGTTTCAATAGAAACATTGCTCCCTCTGCTGGCAGTTGGTTAGCATTTACCAGGTCTCCAGGATGGTGTGGCAGAAACACCTTCTGAGTCAGTCCTGGGGCCAGGTATTCTCATCCAGGCATGTTGTTTGACCTTACTCAAGTTACTTCATTTCTGTGAACCGCAATTTTGAATCTTTAAAATATTAATTTTGAAAATTACCTTTCAAGACTGTTTGATGAGTAAATGGCCACATAAAAGGTACTTAATCAATGGAAGATATTATTGTTGCAAGACAATTTGGGGGAAGAAAGGCCGCCTGTTTTCCAAGGTTGTAAAATATAATCTCCAGTATTGTTGATTTTCTGGATCTGAGGAAAATGTACGTGTGTTTTATCAACTTAAGAAATTACTGTTATAGTGTACAGATTAATAACATAATCTTTATAAAGTTCTTAAAAATTCTCAGGTTAGAAATGTATAACTTAAACCATAGATACCAAATAGTCCCTTTATAAAATTCAAGATCCATTCCTAATAAAAGCATTAGGAAATAGAAATTAATGGATATTCCCTTAATATGATTAATGTAATATCATAATTAATATGATTAATATATATTATTATATATAGTCCCTTAACATTACACATATATATAGCAGAGAGAGAGAGAGAGAGACTGTTATAATGGAGAAACACTGGGGGCATTTCCACTAAGATAAGGAACAAGGCAAAGATGTCTACGATCTCCATTTCTATTTAACATCATACTGGATGCATCAGTCAGTGTCTTCATTCAAGGGAAAAACACAGAAGCATAAGAATTGGAAAGAAGTCCAATCCATTTACAGTGATATGATAATATATTGGGGAAACCCAGGAGATTCAATGATAACACCAATATAAACAAAAGAATTCAGTAAGTTAGCAGGTTATAAAATCAATGTACAGAAATCAATTGTGTGTGTGTGTGTGTGTGTGTGTGTGTGTGTGTGTGTGTGTGTGTGTGTGTGTATCTGGTGTGTGTAATTGTTAGGTAGAAAGACAGAAATAAGCAGGATGAAAAGAAGAGAGGGCCCCCCAGAAATGACTCAGGAAGTTGATCAGATAGAATCAGAGAGCCAGAAATGACTCAGAGACTTAATCAGATGAAGCCACAGCATCCAAGAGTGACTCAAGAACTGTGCAGGGTCTCCCCAGATAAGAAACACCAGAAGCACAGGCACAGCACAGCCCCTGTCCTCATCTCACCAATCAGAACAAGCCTAGAGAGCTAAGAGCTGTCAATCACGGGCCTCTCTGCCCTGCCAAAACCACATAAAAGAAGCCAAAGACTAAGCATCCAGGCCTGTCTCTCCTTAGGTGCAGGCCCGCTCAGTTAATCTCTGCAGGTGCATTAAAACTTACTTTGCTTTCTTGACTTTGGTGTCTTGTCTCACTATATCTGACTTCCCTGCAACACCGAGCTCAGTTCCTTCCTTCCTAACATAATGATAATCAATTAGAAGATAAAAGAAGACACAATCCTATTTATAATTACAACATAAAAGATCAAAATAGTTGGAAATAAACTTAAAAAGAAAGGTGTAAAACCCATATGAGGGAAAACTAAAATCATTTCTGAAAGACAAATGGAAATATCCTTTGGTCTTGGATAACTTGGCATCATAGAGATGTAAATTATCCCTAATTTAACACTTCAGTAAAATTCCAACAAGTATTATTCCTGAAACTAGGCAACTTTACTCTAAATTCCACATAGAAAAATGAACATACATGCCTATATAGGAAAACTTGGGGTGGGAGGAAAGGACCAACAAGGAGAGAGAACTCTGCTAAATACCAGTACACTCTAAATCCTCTATAATAAAATAGTGTGGCATGAATAGACAGACCTGAAACATAGTTGAAAATTCACAAATAGAACCAAGTAAAAGGAAAACTTATTATGGTATCTCAGATGACTGGAGAGATGACAGAGTTGTTAATAAATGGTGTTAGGACACCTGCACAGCCATTTGAAAAAAAAAATTTGGCTCCATAACACACATTCTACTCCAGGAAAAACTCCAAATGGAAAATGTGAGCCATACAAGCACTAAGAAGAAAACCTAAGTGAATTTGTTTATAATCTCGTTGTGGGGAAACCTTTAAAAGTATACTTATCATCCAGATCCAATAGCAGAAAATAACAAATTCGACTTATTTAATAAATAGTTCTGTGAAAAAACTCTACAAGCAAAGTCAAAGTGACAAACTGGGAGAAATATAATTGCAACATATATCATAGATAAAGAACTAACTTCCTCTATTTGCTATTTGAGAAAAACAAAGACTCATACACACCAAAAGGTGTAAGTGCCTTTAAACATATGAACTTCGTTTATGACAAGATAAATACAAACTAAATTTCCTCTGGGAAAGTTCTTTCAATTTTTCTGTATGTTTGCAAAAAGCTCATAATAAATCACTGGTAAAATCTATGTCATCATTTCTCACTATGAGATTGGCAAGCATTCAAAAGCTTGAAAGCATACTTTTCTGTGATAAATTGAGTGAAATTTGGATCTGAGCTAGGTATCAGATGATATCATTATTGTATGAAAGTTCAATTTCTTGGGTGTGACTATGGTGTTGTGGTTATGTAGGAGTGTGTGCCTGCCCTTAGGAAGTACATACTATGGTATTTGTGGGTACAATATCATGAGACCTTAAAATCTATTTTCAAACTGTTCACCTCAACAAAAGTGCTGTGTTTTTATCCTAGACAAGTGGTTCTTAATCAGGGACATTTAACAATGTCTAGAGACATTTTTGGTTGTCATAACTTGGGAGGGAGTGCTTTTGACACCTGATGAGTAGAGGCCAGGGATGCTGTGATAGCACCCGGACAGGAGGACAGTCATTTAGAATAAGTCCACCTGCCATCTCAAGAGAGATTTAGGTTTCATTTTACTTAGTCCACAAGCATTCCCTGGAGGACATGTCAGTCAGCAAGCCATAAGCCCACCCTTTCCCCACGCTGCCCCCTCAAAAGCCCGCCAAAAGGACACTATAAAAAGCCTCTTAGCCTGTAAGGGTGGCCTTCTTTGTTCTGCTCGTCAGAACAGAGAGGTCCTTCTCAGGTTTAGCAATAAACCTGCTTGGACTGTTCAGTTCACACCCCTTCTCTTCCCTTTACCCTGTCAAACAGAGTACAGAGTATAGGACAGCCCCCTAAATAACCCAAAATGTCAAGATTTAGAAACCTAGCACAGATAGAGATAAAGCAAAAGTGGCTTAAGTTAACCATTGGGTAATTTAGGTGATTATACAATTACACTGCTCGTTCAGCTTTTCTGTAACTTTGAAATCTTTCAAGACAAAATATAATATTTAGGAATAAAGTAAATGGAACAAACACATAATAAAAGGAGTGTAGGAGAGAAAAAGAAGTTGAGCTTATAAAACAATAGGTCACGCATAGAGAAACAATGGTAAAATCTCTATTAAAAAAAACCTACAGAAATAACGATGGAAAATTCTGCCTACTCTACTTATTAGCAACAAAAAACACAGTCACCACAGTAAATTGAGAGATTTTCAAATGTGATTTTTAGGAAGTTTCTTTGATAATTTCATGTGTTTTCTACCAGGCTTTCACTGTGTGATGATCAGATACACAATTCTGTCATATTAAAACTAAATTAAAACAAGCCAAGTGGGAAACCAGCAGCCAGTTTCTTCCCTACAGGGCTCAGAAGACCAATAGCTGAAAAACAGGCCTCAGAAAACGGTTACTAAGATTTTTTTCCATGACAAGTTAATGTTTGTGGTAACAATGTAATTGGTGTGATTTGCAAAGCTTCAGTTTTATCTTATCACATCCTGCCCTGACTGCTCTGGGACTAGGAGGTGTTGAACAATGCAAACTGGGTTTAATAAAAAAGTGGGTTTTATTTATGGTAGGGCTGAATATAAGGATGCTGGATTTTATGAGGCCTGATTTGCATCCCTTGCTTTGCGCTGTTCCTATTATTTTCAGTTCTCTGCTGAAATTCTCCGTGCCTTTTATGACCCCAAGCTTTGTTTTGGAGACTTCATTTGATAACTCCCACTGTGGGTCTTCTCTACTGTGTTTTTCTGCTTGTTTTTTATTCATGTTATTCTGTCTCCTTATGTGTGTGTATGTGTGCATCAGACACTGATTTTTAAAAATGTTTGTAGAGATAATATAAAGCCTTAAATGTAGATAATCTTTCTCCACGGAGGACTTTTTTTGCTTCTGCTAGGTATTTGGGCATTGTTATTCCGGGATCTTCTCTTCTCATTTCAGTGACTGAGATGTTATGAAGGTGCATGGTTTTCCTGTGAGGTACTTGCCTATGTACTTCTGGTTACTCCAGTTCCTGAGGTGCAGTCCTTCTAGGTCCCAAAGAAGATGGGGGATTAGTGTTGCTCCCCCTTCTCTTAGCGAGTCCTAGATTCCACTGTTGTCTTTGTACCCCTGAGAAACTTCCAAGTCTACTTAATCTCTCAGCTGCCTTTGTAGAAATTGGCAAATGCTCCATGGCAAGATTAACCTCAGTTATGGACTTACCTCTCTAGTTCCCTTTCTTTCTCCAGAAACTGCTCCAATATTTCTTACTATCTTTTTAGTGCTATAATGCCTCAAGTGTATTAAATTTTTCTCCAGCTTTTTAAGTTGTCCTAGGTGGGAAGGCTTGTCAGATTATCTGTCTGTTATTAGAAAAAATATAAGTTCTACATATTTAATATTGACTTCTCCAAGATTTTCTAGATATTTGTAATGGGAGATGTTCCTCATTAGTCTGAGTCCTTCACTTTGCCTCAGTGTAAGGACTAAGTTTTGAAATGATAAAGGGCACTAACTCTAGCTTGGTGGTCTCTGAAGTCAGAGAGATTATTTGGGTTTAAATAGTGGCTTTACATCATATATATATATACACATATATATATTTGTAAATATATGTATGTATATATACATATATTAGATTGCCTGGAAAAGAAGTTGAAGATGATTTTCTGTGAAAGATTATTTTCTTTAAATGCGAATTAATTGTCAAGATCAAATAAGATAATGTATATAAGGCATCTAGCATATGGTTACCCATGGGGAATACCCTAGAAATGGGTTGTTGAAAAAGAAATCTTGGCTCTACAGAAAAATATTCCTTAAAATGATCAGATTTACCATCTCACATAGAACAATCAGACATTATGGGCTTCTTAATGTGATGCAAAAAGAAGCATATTACATCACCTATGTAGTAAAATTACTAAGTATATTTTCCCTGAATTCAATCATGAAGAGATAATGAGACAAATCAATTACAGAACATTCTGTAAGATGACCAGCCTGAATTCTTAAAGAAAACAAAAGTCAATATCCTGAAAAACAAAACCAAAGCCAGGGAGTTGTTTCTGGTTAAAAGAGACTAAAGGGACTTAAAAAATGATATGCATATGGAAATCCTGTTTGGATCCTGAATTGGAAAAAAAAATTTATGAAAGATTTTTTTTGAGGTCATTGTGGAAATTTAAATAGGGATTGTAAATCAGGTGATATTATTAATATAAACAATTTTAGATGTGATAATGTCATTGTATATAAGACAGTATTTATTCTTAGCAGATGCATGCTGAAGTGTTGAGGGGTGAAGCATCATCTTGTCTGCAACTTATTTTCAAATGCTTCAGCAAGAATAAAACATAAAATATGTGGAAATGTTAACAACTGGTCTGGCTAGGTAAAGGCTAACAGTTCTTTGTCAACTATTTTAACTTTTCTGTTGGTTTGAAATTTTTCAAGATACAAAGTTAGAAAAATGTTCTTGGCTCTATCATTTGAGTTACTCAGTCTTAGCTAATTAAAACAACTTTGTTTTTATTTTATTGTCCTGTTTTAATTCATTCAATAAAGATTTATTGAGCCTACCATCTATTACATACTCCTACAGGTGCTTAGGATGGTGATGAACTAGATGGATAAAATCATTCTCTAATTTGCAGTTTCCTCATTCATAAAATGGATATAGAGTAATAGTACCCCCTACATTTGCACACTGCTTGCTGCAGAGTAAGCATTCAATGAATGTCGGCTATTATAATTAATCAACTTCGTTCACTATTGGTCTAATTTCTTCTGTTTGATTGTTTTGGTTGTCAACTCTAAATAAAAATGTAAGACCTTCCATCTTATTCATTATTTTTCCCAACCCATAATGTCACCTTGTTTTTGTTAATATTATTAGGGCATTTGAGGTTTAGTAGAGAAGATATTAGGTAAAGTCAAAGCAAAGATGAAATTAGAGTGGTTAGGGGTATAATTTTCAAATTAGTTGTATATACATTTGTGTACTCAAAAGTCTAAAGTTTATGTTCATACAGATTTTATTGACAATTATATCCTGATCTAAAATGGTGTTATAAACCAGGAGCAACTAACGAAAGGTTCCTAAAAAAAAACAAAACGAAGAACAAAAACTACATCTTGAACTGACTAAATATTAAGCAACACTGGAAAATTCTTAGTACTTTACCCCAATAATCTTACCTCTTTTTTCAAACTTTGTATACATAACATGTTATCTTATTTATCTGTGACTAAAACCATGCCATCCTTCCATTCTGCCCCACCCACTCATGTTCTCAGGTGCTAATGGCTTGGTCTGATAAATGTACAGTTCATTCTAAGCCCACACCATAAAATTTACCATAGAGTTTACAAGTTTTCCTTTCAGTGTGAACTATGATCATAGCTTAAAACTTACTCTACAAAGAATTATTTTAAGGCTATGGTACTAAAAAAAAAAAGCAAAGATTATTCATGTACATTGAAAAATAATACTTAAAACTGGATTGGGGTGGACCAATAATTAAAAATAATAAATGATACTCTCAGATCAAGTTTATTTTCAAGTATTTATCCAACTCCACCCCCCAATTTCTACTTTCCTATTTTTCTTGCAGCTTTTGAGAAGAGTAGAACAATTGTTCATGTATTAGCATTAATATCAAGAATTCCGTATATCTTATGGGTTATACACTGCATTTCAATCCAATCTTGTCTACTAACAATATAGTAAGTTATTTTTATTATACATTCTAGTTTGGATTAAAATAAATAATATAAAAATAATTTAACAAATCTTTATGAAATACCTACGAAGTTCCAGATTTTGTGAACACAAAAATAAATAAATGGTCCCTGACATTAAGAAGCTCACAGTACAAACTACGAGACAGACAAAACAAACAATTTAATATAGTGTGACAGCCTTGAGAATGGTATGTACAAAGAACTAAGGGAAACTTAAGAGGGCCACTTACTCTGGAATGGTAGAATTTAGGGTTGGTTTCCGAATCAAGATGAAGAGTTTACAAGTGTTTGCCAGGAAAAGAATAAAGGTGGGTTAGAGGAAGAACATTTCTATAGAAGGGATTGCTGAATAGTCCTAGAGGCTACATTGCCTGATTGTCAAAGTTCCTTCCAACTCTAAGAAATTATTAGGAGGCAACCAATCATTGCTTGCTTCCCAACAAATGGAATTTGTATAGACTGCATTTTTCTGCTATTTGCCTATTTGTTAAATACTGGTTTCCTGGATTCTTACTTTTTGTGTTATACAGCACAATTTAAGAAGAAGCCCCCAAACTAACTAAAATGTTTGGTAGACACTTTTTACTGTGGTGCTGCCCCACAGATTCAGAATCTGGTATAGTGAGTACTATACTGTCTACTTTTAAGAGAAAGAGAACAAAAACTAAAGTTAAAAGTTCCTGGAAAGCTATCACCTTTAACAAAGCAGGTATATACGAAAATGCTTTTCTTTCTTTCAAATGTGGAGAAAACGCAAAGGAGCTCAGTCCTATGTTCTGGTTATCCACAAGTGGTCCACTAGATGATGCTGTAAGTCTTTCAGAAAGAAAATTTTACCAAGAAAAATAGTGTGAAATTCTGATAGCAGTTAAGTGTTCTGGAAATTTTCCAAATTTTTTAAGACCCTCAGAGCAATTCCAGGTCTTTAGGCAAGTAATAGGAATCTTACTTTCACAAGTTTTAGCCCTCTGGTCGACTAATTTTAAACTAAACCACAAATTTAACACATTTTAAAATGGTTTCAATGTTAATCTGATTCTAGTGAAATGGAAATTTTAGAGTTATTGAAATATAAATGTATTATACATTTAAACATATTGTTATTCATTTCATTTAGGTATTCTTCCCATGAGCCTAGTTATGTCTACTACTTAATGAATCTAAGTTTCTTCAAATGGTTTCCTGAATTGTTAAATTACTATTGCGCAGAAAATAATACCAACCAAGTTCTCTTATCATTAAAGTACTACAATATACTAACACAAATGAATGAAACAATATACAAAATCACTTTATCATTATAGTATTTCTTATATAAATAACATTTCATTTTATCAATTTATAATAAAAACAGAAAAATATTTTTTACTAAAGTGTAAAATACAAAACTTTACTTTTATAGTGTTTTCTACTTGTCTTCTTTTAAAAGTTAAATATTAAAAAGGTGAACAAAAAATTGAATGGGTAAAGATACACATTTTGTAACCAAGAGTCATTTTAGTTTTAAATTCTCAAAGTTATGAGGTTTGTTTGTGATTTTCCTGCTTATCTTTCCAATTCTGCTTCTAGAATTTCTCCCCAAGTATCTGCATCCATTGGGTACATGATTTTTTCTGGTAGGCTAATAGAAGAACATAGGTTGCTGTATCTACCACTTAGCCACTCATGTTTCACTTTACTCTTCTGGTAATTTCTCAGTAGTATTACCTGAAAGAGGTAAAGCATCTTTGTTAAAGAAGATAAGTAAGTGGTTGGTTAGTAAGTTTGTTTGAAACTAGAGAAGCTGACTGACAGGGCTGAAAAGAAGATTGTGTTTACACTGATACACACATATTGTGTGTATGTGTGTATGGAGTGAGCCACAGAGTTTGCTGGGGGTTTTGGATAACAGAGTGAAAAGAAGTAGACACTTTCTTTCTGGCTAGCAGAGGGAAATGCTTGAATTTAGGATTTTAAAAAATGTGAAAGGATGGATGGGAGATAGCATGACTTGTAGGAAAAGAATAATAATTCAACTTTAACTCTGAAAACCAACATACTCTGTATATATCATTCTGTACATGCAATCCTACCTCCTCCAAGCAGAAGGTACAGTTAGCTCAAACCCAGCACCATATGGTCAAGAACACTGCAGACTATAAAGATGAAACTTACCTTCCAGCAATAACCACTTTCCACATCATCATCTATTTCTCTTTGGCACACAGCTCTTAGAGCCAAGCAATGAGGTTTCCATAAGGAATCACTGTTTCTTATTGTGTAATTCCAGCTCCTGCATGTCACTGAAGCTCTGCACAAACTCCAAACGTCCAGCTGACTGAAAATTTTAAAGGTAACTTCTGGAGGAAGCAGTTCAACAAAGTTATTTTGATTCCCTTTTTTTTCCTTTTCAGCATCCACAGAGTTCAACTCTATGTCAGAAACTCTTGAATTAATATTCCTCCTGGAGATTCTCTGCATAGCTTGATGATAATTTTAGTAAATTATTCTCACACGGGACCTAAAAGGCAAAGTTTAAACATACTAAGTCTCTTCAGATCAGACTATAGATCCTACTCTGAGACAGATACTTTCTGGGTATGAATTAAAGAACCTTAACTTTCTCAACTTGAGCTTCTCAATCTGTAAAATGGGGCCAATGATGTTCCTTTCCTGTGTGTTCTTGCAAGGATTAACAGGATAATGTGTAGACTGCCTGCCTCACATCTGAATTGCACGGAGGCTCTCTACACGTTAGTTCCCTTCTTTTTAAATATTTTTGTAAATGTTTTATGTCAAAAAACTTCTTTCTGCACCCAAAGAAACATTATCTAAAAGAGAGAAGTGATTCTTTGCAGATTATAATTTACTGAGTTTAGTAGTAGAAATGACTACTGTGGGAACACATTTAATTCCAATTTTATTGAAAATAGTTCTGAAAGTGTATATGATTCAATTCTGTTAAACTCCTGAATATTTGTTGTCTGTGGGTACTAGTGCCTGTCATTAAGTTCTCCAAATATAATTTGTGACTGACTCATAAATCTGATGGCCTTTTAGAAGTTTACATAATTGTTTATTTACTCATACTTAATGGGGAGGAGCTTACATTTGACAAATACTACCTGAAATGTACAAGAGGTCGAGATCTGGGTTATAATGACACTAAATCTCAAATATTGAATCTGGCTAAAAGACTAGTGTTTTAGAAATGGCCTCCTGAAGCTACCCTACATGCATAGTTAATTATGAACTAAGGATAACAGTCGCTGAGTCCATCAAGCAACAGTGATTAATAACTATCAACAATGTTTACAATTCAACAAGCTATAGTATGTCACGAAAGATTTAAAGTCCACTTTCAGCTAATTTACCTAAACTGCATGGTGTAGGCTTCTGATATCCACTGAAAGCATGAACCTATTTTTGCATATAAAGACAGTTCATATTCGCTTAAAATCAGTTTATTCCATTTTGCACTTCCTTTTACAAGGGGGGACTGGCGATGTGGCCATAAAGGAAGAGGGTTTTGAGATAACTGCTAAGGACTTCTTTTAACCAACTAATGACAATTGCCCCTCCGAGATGTGCTACTCACCTATGTTTCTGAATTTGCCAAGACCACAGTTACGCCCGTTCAGCTGCTTATGATCCAAATTAGCTATGATGGTTAAAATTTTAATGTCAGTGTTCATCAGAGGACTTCCTCTTGAGGGTTTGGGGAAGTAAGAAAGTAAACTGATAAAAACAAGTTCATGAGTCAGGAGCAAGTTTTTGCCATGCACCTCCCCACTCTTACTATCAACACAAACCGAAGCCAAACTACCATATACTTGAAAAGAGTCTCATATTAGGAGATCTTTACTGTACATTTATATGTTTGTTACTTCTCCCAGGATCTCACTGGGGAATAAAATGCGTCCTCTCGTTATAGTCACAGGAGGCGGAGAATGCCTTTGAACTTGAGAGTCAGAGGTGCTTGGCGAGGTTCTGAAATCCCACTAGGCTTCTTTTCTAAGTCCAGTTTGGCTTGGATGCCTGGAAAACTATCCCTCTTCTGCCTCTTCTTCTTTATGAGTCAAACTTCGCTGAATTACCTCTCTGGTTAGGTAAGAGCCCATCCCTCCTCCCTTCAGGTGACACACGGAAGGGAGGGATCGGGGGCAGCGCCGACTGAGGGGGCGGCGCCGCGCGGCTTTCGGGGAGTGCCCAACCCGTCTGGATCCCGCAGGTAGGAAGGTACAACCCCGACGTCCCATCTGAGCCACCCTCCTTGCGTGCCCCGCGCAGGCTGCCGCTGCCCGAGTCCGGGGGCACTGACAGATGATCAACAACAATCGTCGGCACCCACTGTCACCGCAGATCCTAGCCGCAGAACAGAAGGCGCGCGGGCTCCCAGGCCGCTCCGTGCCTGCCCCCCGACGTCGGTGGGAAGGGAGGACCCTCCTACCTACTGGGCTGCGGTGTCTCGTCCTCCCGCGATTTAAATCTTTCGGAATTCGAACCCTTCCCCATAGTCCCTCGGTTGCCGCCCACTCTACTAACTCCGCCCTGTTGACTCAGATTTTTGCACAGGCGCAGAGAGGAGCGCGCATTGCCTTTTGGGATTGTAGTTTCACTAGGGCGTCTCAGCTCCGCGAACGCGGAGAAGGAAGGCGCCGGGGACTACAGGGCCCGGCATCATTCCAGACGGGTTGGCTGTGTGAATGGGGGACAACCGGGGAGAGCGGGGCGGTTAACCGGGGCTTTTAAACAGTAGTTTTGAGGCGGCCTGTTGGAGAAATCCCCGCGGCGTCACTGTTAAAAGTAGAGAGGCTAGACTTGGGGCGCGGCCCTGGGCCTTGTGCGGCAGGAGGACTGAGGGCAGCCGAGCCCCTCGCTCCCCTCCCCCGTAGTTTTCTGAGGACCCGCCGAAGCCTCGCGCGTGTCCATGGAAGGAGGGGACCGTCTCCTTGTCCAGGGGCCTCATCCTCTCCGCCATGTCCAGCGGCTTTGAGCTGCAGCCGCAGGACGGCGGCCCCCCGGTGGTCCTGGCGTCCGGGGAGACGGTGATCGGCCGCGGGCCGCTGCTGGGAGTAAGTGTGGCAGGGTCTCGGCCCGGACCCGGGGGGCCGTGTGAGGCCCTTGCTGGCTCCTGAGGCCCCCACTCCCTGTCCTGGCCCGATTCCCCACCACGCCCGCCCTGCCTGTCTGGGTTTTAGAAGTTTGGGGACAGCACGTATTACAGTCAACTTTGATCAACTCACAAACGTTTCCCTTATGTCACCTTTAAAAAGCACTGATTTGCGTTATAATCGTTATAATGTCTAACAGGGGTGGGCAAACTATGGCCCTGGGTCCAGACAGATCCAGGGCAAACATATCACGGGCCGTGTTTCTGTGGGGGCCGACGTCCAAGAATGATTTTTAAATTTTAAAATGTAAAATGTAAACAACCAAAAACTTATTAGCCTTTTAGGTAGAATAATTGCGCAAGAGTTGAGAATATTGCCTCTTGGCCTAACCAAGCCATAATATTTACTCTAGTATCTGGCCCTTTACAGAACGTTTGCCTACCTCTGATTTATATTTTCTAGAATAATTTCTTTTAAGCTTTTGTGGGACTGGGTGGGCCTTACTTTTATTGTAGTACTCTACAGTAATATCAATACTAACCCTTATGTAAGCCTGTGGTGTTCCATTGATCTAAGGACTTCAGGTATACCAACTTCTTTAATCCCTTCATACCCTATGAGTTAGGTACTCTTACTGTCCTCATTGTTCAAAGGAGTAAATTGAGCCATAGATTATTTAAAGGGAACACATAAGCTTTTCTACACAGTGCCACTAAACTATATTCTCTACCCTTTTGGGGATGTTTAGGAGTTAGAAAATTTGTCTATTGCATTCTGGAATTCTGTAGATCTCTCCCTAAAGATATATTGTTTTCTTTCTTTTTTAAATAACATGAGTTATCCAGTTTTTGAATGGTGGCTTGAACCATTCAGGTGGTTTGAACCATTTCAGGTGGTTCAAATATCAAAAAGCATGGAAAGGTATATACAGTGAAGAGATTCCTTCCCATCTCTTCCACCCAGTTCTTACCTTTCCCCAATTAGTTTTATGATGAATAATTTCTTTCTTATTGCTCTAAAGAACTTTTATGTCTGTAAAAACCAATACAAATATATATGTACATATACCCTTTCTTGCCCAACTTTTAGCATGCATCATGCCAGGCCACGCTGTTCTGTGCCTTGCTTTGTTTTTTGAACGTTCACCGTATCCTGTTAAGTGCCAGCTTTGTGCAGCATTTTTTGCAGACCCTAACACTGTGGACCAGACACCCATGAATGAGACATGGGTGTCTGCTCGCTAGGAATTTTCTTTTGGACTGTGGAGACAAACCTGTGTCTGATAGTGAGCTATCAGTGAGTAAGGAGTGTGGACTATACTCGTTAACCCCCAGTGTCTAAACAGAACCTTGGTATTAGCCGTAGGACAGTTCCTGAAGCAAGGAGGAGGAGGAGGAGTTCAAGGGGACAATGGGGAAGTCAGTCCTAAAGGGGTGGTGTGTATGTGTATGTACATATATGTATTTGTAGTAAGGTTATTGGGAAGTTGAAGTTCAGCTGCTGTTTATTTTTTTTCTGGACAAGTAATTGCTTAAGTGTTTAAAAACAGTGTTACTTTTCTCCATAGTTTAATCTGTATAAACACTTGAAGGAATTGCCAGAGGTTTCTTCCTTCTTTCCTTTCCTTCTCTACTCTTCCCTTACCATCCCCTCCCTTCTCCTCCCTTCCTGCCTCCCTTTTTCCTCCCTTCCATCTCTTGAGTTAGAAATTTAGCAGATTATGTGCTTCATCTAGAAATCTTAATGTCTGGTGATTAATGAGTTTTGATTTGCTTAACAGATTGTATCACCAGCACACAGTACTGTGGATATGGTTAGAAGATAGATGAATTTTAGGCCTATGTTTTATAAACCTGGAATCAGGTTGCAGACCGTTTCATTATTTGCAGTTGATCTTTGTGTTATAGGCTAATGAGAGGTGAGCCTATTTCGTTTCTGTTTTTTTAAATGTTAAGGAGTAGAAAGTCTTATTAGTCAGGATTTTGCTTTTACTTTTCAAATAATCATGCACTGATGAGATTCTGTTGCCGAGTTTGGCAGACAGTAGCAGTAGTCATGAATGATAGCCCAAATGAGTTGAAGGAAAAATTTGCAGAAAAATTACCTTGTGGTTTTTAAGATTTTGAAGCTGACAAAATATATGTGTTTCTTCTCTGCAGTGGTTAAAACACAACATGAAGCCTGCTGTTTTGAGAGATCAGAAACTTAGTTCTAAGTGGGAAAACTCAGAAAGTTCATTGTAAATTCCTGTCCATCTGAAATGCCTAATCTTAGTAAAGATGATTTTTAACTTGCTTATTTAGCTAGCTATGTTTTTTGGAGACAAATTTCACAAACCTTAATGACCACACAGGCTTAAAGGTTTATAATTTTAATGTATTGAACAGTCTTGGTGGCAAAACAGTTTCACAATGAAAATGTCTTTGTGTCTTTACAGGACAGTGAAATTCAGTTTTCTTGAGCTCTTTGTGTTAGTGGGAGTCTTCCTTGAACTCAAGGTCTTTGTTTACTAGGTTGTAATTCTCTTTCATGATTTGTTCCAGTTAAAAGGTTTTACAACAGGATGAATCTCCAGAAAATTATTTCAAGTGAAAACAGCCAATCCCAAAGATTTCATATTGTACAATTTCATTTTATATAAGATTATTGAAATGGCAGAGTTATAAAAATGAAGAACAAATAAGTGGGTGCTTGGGGTGGAAAAAGTGGGGGAGGGGAGCAGGAGAGAATTGGGTATGGCTATAAAACAGCAACCTGAGGAATTTTTGTCATGATGAAAATATATTGTACCTCAACTGTGTCAGTATCTGGTTTTGACACTGTTTTGCAAGTTGTTACTACTGGGAGAAACTGGTTAAATGGTAGGAGATCTTTCTGTATTATATCCTTCAACTGCATGTGAATCTACAACTAAAATTTTAAAAATTGATTTAAAAAACAGTTTTACAGTACATGTCAAGCAATAGAATACCTTTAGGCCAAATTATTTGCTTTATGGTTTTTCTTTAATTAAACCTAGTTACATTCTTAAACGAAAACTGTTTCTGATTTCAAATTCTCTGTACTCTTACTGTGATAGAAGGGATTATATGACACATTCCTTTATGATCTATTTTCCTTCAAAGAAAAAGGACCATACCAGATACCTAGTCAGACTTTGGCAGACAGGTGGAAGTAGTCAAGGGCTCTAGTATAGACTTCATTTGGCATCAGTTCACCACTACTAAGAATGTTGTATGTGGCCCACAAAGTTTACACAGAGTAACCACTTCCGGGCCTGGCCACTCTACTGTTCCTGCTTGTTGCAGAATCCCACACTGGCTGTCCTGGAATGTTAGTCCTATGCGGGCCAACCAGGTTTGTCCCTAGGGGTGTGCCAAGCACTCCTAGCTGCTTGGTTTTGCCCCTTCACTCTCACTGAGCAGAGTACAGTGCCTAGCACACAGCAGGCCTTCAGCACGATTTTTTCCTTCCTTTCCTGTGTCTCAGCCTCTCAATCTTCCAACCTTCACAAAGAGCCTACCTGAACCTTAGGTGTTGAAAGGATGTCATAGAGTCCTGAGGTGAATTAACAGTAAAATAATGGTACCAACAGCTAAAGCCTCAGGAGCGACATTCATGAAGGATTAAGTGTTCACATTTTTCCTGTTTTGTTGATTAATAATTTAGAAAATTCAGAAAATAGTTAATGAATCTATCCTACAGTCAGATAGGGATGAAAGAGAAACAAATTGCTGTTAAGAAACACAGAGGCAAGTAACTAAATGGGTTATAGCCTGAAGTGGGGACTGGAGCCATGCAACCACCTTGAGGAAGGGAAGTGGGAGGGAGTAAGAAGACCACACAGGGACAACGATAAGTCACAGCGATGCCATAAGTGACAAAAGCCTCAGTGTTGGGAGGCCATAAGGAGAGAGGGGTCTGAGATATAATCATTGCTGCTCACCCCCATTCCCACTTGGTAACTGTCATACTGTTTTTTTCAAGAGTAGTAAGATCTGAATTTTAAGATATAACCTCTTATTTTTAAAATGTTACATTTAATTAAAAGTTTTGTTTAAACACCATGAGCCAAACAAGATACAGAGATACAGAGAGAGATAAGAAGGTACCCACAGTTAAGATGAGGGATCAGAGAAGGCTTTATGAACTCAGTGACACATTGAGCTGACTTTCAAGTGTTAGAATGGTTAGCATTTTGGTAGGTGGAGAGTAGGGGGTTTGGGAGGGAAGGGCCCTTCAGGCTGAATGAATGTGTGATTTGAAGCTCTCAGATTTGAAAGTGTATGGCATATTGGACAATTGAGTAAGTGCTGACAATTTGTGGGATTAATCATGTTATATCCATGACCCTGGTTAACTTACAGACATTGCTCTATTGTATGTATTTTTTTTAAATAGGTTTTATTTTATTGGGTGGTTTTAGGTTCACAGCAGAATTGAACAGAAAGTTCAGAGTTCCCATAATACTGTCTACCCCCTACCCCCACTCATAGCCACCTCACTCTCAACATCCTGTATAGTGGTAATTCAGTGAACCTATACTGATATATCCTTATCGCCCAAAGTCCATAGATTATCCTAGGGTTCAACTTTTATGCACATTCTGTGGGTTGGACAAGTGTATAATGACACCTATCCATCATTGTACTATCACACAGAATAGTTTCACTGCCCTAAAAATCTTCTATGCTGTGTTCATTCTTCCTTCCCTTATCAATCCCTGGCAGGTTTTTACTGTGGCCATAGTTTTACCTTCTCCAGAATATCATACAGTTGGAAACATACAGTATGTATATGTAGACTTTTCAGATTGGCTTCTTTCACTTACTAATATGTGTTTAAGATTCCTCCATGGCCTTTCATGACTTTTTAGTGATGACTAATAGTCCATTGGATATTCTCCAGTTTATCTGTTTTCCTGCCAAAGGATGTCTTGGTTAGTCATTAGTTTTGGCAGCTATGACTAAAGCTGTTATAAACATCTGTGTGCAGGTTTTTGTGTGGACATGTTTTCAGTTCATTTGGGTAAATGTGTCAAGGAGCACATTTGCTGGATTGTATGGTAATAGTGTGTTTAGTTTTGTGAGAAACTGCCAACTGTCTTCCACAGTGGCTGTGCCATTTTGCATTCCCACTGTCAGTGAATGAAGGCTTCTGTTGTTCTACATCCTTGTTAGCATTTGGTGCTGAATTTTTTTGGATTTTGGCCATTCTAATAGGTGTGTAGTGATTTTATTTTCATATATATGTATTTATGTATTTTAGAAGCAATGTTTCCTAATTATCTGCTCCCATGTACTACTCAACCTGGCTGTGCCATCTTCTCACACCCCTGTCTGAGCTCCTTTCTCTGGTAATTTGATTCTGTAAGTAGTGTCTGGATATCTGTGTTTTTAAAAGCTCTGAAGATGATTGTATTGAGAAACCAGAGTTGAAAACCACTTCTGGCAACACCACTAAATAGAATGCTTAGCACAGAATAGGTCTTTAAGAAATGTCTGAACTTGGTAACACTTGGTAGCAGTGTCACATTGTTATGTGTGATGCGTAAACTTTAATTTATCAAAGTCTCATGTGGGTATTTAAACCCAATTTTGCCATCCTAATTAAGCTTTGCTAATGCTCTTAATCACTATGTTGCCTATTTTATGAATGATGAGGACGACGTTCTCTCATTTGTATAGCATTCATTGCACAAGCAGCATTGAGAGCCCAACAGGTTGGATGAGTTGAAATTTCAGTGGTATCAAGTCAGCATAACTCCATCATATTGGCTAATAATTCAGCCATCTTGAGTTAGGGGCTCAGAAATTATTGTATTTTACTTTTTAATATTGAAGTGATCCACATTTCATCAGTATTGTGGATTAAGTAGGTGTTTGTGAGGCAGCGGATAACCTAAGTACTGTTTACACCATTATTCTTATGGGAAAGTATATTCACAAGTTTCACAGACCATATCCGGTATATTAATAACCTTTTAAAGAGCACTTACTCATAAATTGGAGTCTGCCTAGAGAGTCTCTGGCTAACCATTTCCTTAAACTTGCCCTTTCTTAATATCAGAAAATGAACTTTGGTACATTCCAAGTACAATAATATTAAACATCTTGTATCAACTACCTTTTGCTCTGTTGAGGAATAAAATCGACTTATCTAATGTTATGGCAGAGTCTCAGTGTTGGGGCTCTGGGAGGCATTCTAGATAAGAAAATTTTATGGCTTATTGACTGTCTCTGTTCTTAATTTTATATTTTATTTGCTAGACACATGAAAAGTTTGAGGAAAGAATTTTGTGCAAATTATACCTAAAATAAATCCCATGGTGCTTTAGGTATATGCATTTTCTTATAATACAGGCTCAAATCCCGTAGCAGATGATTTTCTATTTTTCTCTACCATGAAAGTTTAAATTTGTCTATATGTTATCTGTTGTTGATAGAGCAAACTAGATAAATCTTGTATGAAAGATTAAATTATAAAGTACTGTACAAGAAAATTTTTATTATCTCAGCCCTTACTTGGTGTATTATGTAATGAATACTGAAAAAAAAAATTGCTGCTTCTCTGTTTTTATGTTTATAGTAACCAGGCTAAATGGGATCATTGGAATCATGAGATATATTATACCTATCTTTTTTATTCAGAAATTTCTCTAGGAAAACATTTTAAGAAAAGTTAAAGCATGCTGATTTTTCAGTAAATAATATATATAGGCAAAAATAAAATGAAAGGTACTATTTATTCTGTTCTCTTTCAGGATCCAGTAGCTATTCTGATTTGTTTTTTATTTTTAGAATTTTGGAACTAATAAAGAAATCAGAAACCTAACTTAAGAAAAATCTTCATTTTTTGACCTCAGTAAATGCCAAAAATAAATATTTGGCAAACAAATCACAAATAGTTCTTTTGGGTTTTCATGTCTTTATCTTCTAGCACAAACTTCATGTCTTAAAAATGGAAAAAGGACTTATGTGGACGTGAAAATACATGAAATATCTAATTCAAAACTAGAAATTCAAAGATAAAGATCCATATTGTAGCAGTACAGAAATGATACAAAAACAGAGAGCTCTCCCCATTCAAGAGACGATATGAAAGAATTCAAGTGGTTTTTTTTCCTATAGTATCTGAAGAAAAACTGCTATCAATTGAGCTGTTGCTAACAAAGGATAGGAGTGATTTCAGCATTGTCATTCAGCCTGTATATAAATAAAAGGAACTTCAAGGTTTCTTTTCTAAGCTCGTGCTGTATGCTGTGCAATTCTTTTAATATTAAAAAAAGCTTATGTACTTGAGTGCATGATGTAGGTAGCTTTTCTTTTTCTAATATTCCTTCTCAGAGTGGCTGAGCATAAGTGAATTTGCTATTAGATTGTCCAGTATCAGTAGAACAGTTGTTAGAGTAATGGGTATTAATCATAATTACCTTGGGCTGCAAGTAACAAATGTGACAAACAGCAGCTTAATCCAATTGATTTTTCTTTTGTAACAGGTTCTCAGGCGCAGTCAGTAGGGCTGATGTAACCACTTAAGTAACTGGCTTCACTGTACTCCTGTTGTCATCCTTTGCATGTGGCTTTCATGCTTCTAGTCATATGATGGCAGCTACATTTAAGCAGGAAGAAAGAGAGGCAAAGGGCAAAAGGTGCATGCCAGTTGAGCCTATTCCTCATTACCGAGAAGGCAATTTTTCCATAAGCTCTGCTGTTTTAAAATGTGGATTTTGTTTTGTTCCGGTATAGTGTATCAGCTACAGATCATGAGATGATTGCCATTGAAAAGATAATTTATTACTCACATTACCCAAGAGAAAGAAGGGTATACCGTGCCATGCAGGGCCACACGAGGTCAGTTGAAGGCAGAAAGCAGAGTTAGGGGAACTGCAGGAGAGCCTTTCTGTGATTTTGTTGGGAATGAATGGGCAAAGCAGGGTAAGTCTAGTTTGACTTTTATTGGGCTCTGGACTGTATTGACTGCCCCTAGTTGTCAGGTGCATAGCCCTGGGGTGACTAGGGAAGTGTAAGAGCCAGGTAAAGCCATGATAGGGGGGTACAGGCTTTGGATTGGTTAGTTTGCATATGAAAGGTGGACTACAGGTGAGTCATTTACTCTCTCGAGGTACCAGTGACCCCGGAAGGGGTAGTCATTCCCTAGTCAGCAAGGCCGCAGATACCAAAGCATCAGATACAGAAACTACAAAAGGTGTTTAATACATACTCCCTCTTACTTCATTTGTTAGAAGTGTGCCACGTGGCCATTTGGATATTTTTAACTGGGTGCATTGTTACCCTAAACAGAATTGAAGTAATACTACTATGGAAGAAGAAATGAATATCTTAATGAAGCAGCTAGTGGCAACTAGGTACAGTGTCACATGTGAAGAATTAGCATCTACAAAGTATAGGTACTTCCAGTTCTGTGACTAATTTGAAGTTTGTACCTCAATAGCCAATAATATTGTAGAATCACTCTGTTGTACATCTGAACCCAATATAATATTGTGTATCAACTATATTCCAGTAAAAAAAGAAAAAAAAGTAGAAAGTATAGGTGTAGTTTAAATTCATGACTTGCCAATTCAAATGTCTGCAGAGGCCAGGTGTGCAATAAAGAGTGAAGTGGGCTCCATGGAAGATTTTAGGGAGTGCTGGGGACTTAAGGTGAGATGGGCAGTACACATACTTTTCAAAGTAAAACATAAAAGAAACCCTTGTGAGTGATTTTTGTCCATTGGCTACCAATTTGTGGTGCCTAGTCTAAATCAAAGTTTAAAATAAAAATCAATGTAGCTAAATAGAGGCTTTTTAAATTTAAAAGACTGTAAATAGAGTTACGTAGCAATCATGTACATTACGTTTTCTAGGTAACTTGATAACCCTTTTAAATAACACTTTTGAAATATTAACTTCCCTCAGTTTTTCATTTTAAAAGATTTCATACTTGCAGAAAAGTTGAAAGAAGAGTACAGTAAACACTTATATATCCTTAACTTAGGTTAATTAATGGTTAATATTTTGCCGTGTTTACTTTCTCTCATTTATTTTTTTTCTCTCTCCTGAACCCATTTGAAAGTGCATTGCATGCATTATGTCACTTCATCCCTAAGTATGTCAACACGTATCACCTAACAGCAAGGACATTTTCACATAAATAATACATATATAGTGTGTTTGTATATGTATGTATAGATACACTTATCACACTCAAGAAATTTGTGCAGTAAATGTTAATATTCCTTATTCAATTTAACCCAACTTTTCCAATAATGTCCTTTTTAGCATTTAAGAAAAATTAGGATCTGATCACGTTATCTTTTTAAATCTAGAACTGTCATTCATGGCACTGCTTTTGGGATCTAGGTCAGTTTCATAGAATGCCCCGATTTTGGTTTGTCAGATTGTTTCCACGTAATTAGATTCAGGTTAACCATTTTGGGCAAGAAGGCTCCGTAGATGATGTGAACTTAGGACAGCCTATCGGGAGGCCCCACTCTCAGACCACCTGGGGAAGGTGGTGCCTATCAGATTTCTGCAGTGAAAACACTGTTCCCTTTCTGAGTGATGGTTTGAAACTTCATGAATATTGTTTCCTCTCAAGCTTCCTCCTGAAAGTTAACATCCATTGAGCCTTTACTGAGTTAATTATTACATTTGTAGTTACAAAACAGTAATATTCTGGTTTGATCATTTCTTGTACATTAGCTGGCATTCTTTCATAAAGAAAGGCTTTTCCTCCCTGCCCTAGCTCCAGCCCCTTTATTGAGATCAGTACAGACTCATAGATTATTTTTTTATTAATTGTCAATGCCCAGATTGTTTCCAGTTTTGCTGGTCTTCTGAACTGGATGCAAGGTGCATTTTCAGCATTTCACACTTGAGTTATGACTTTCTTCTGGGAGGGATATCTGCACCCCACCACCTCTAGGTTCTCATTCTCATTCCCTCTCTTCTCTTCCTCCCAGGTGCCACCTGTCTTTCTATTCCTGCATAGGTCCTGAGGCTTGCTCTGCATTGAGTGTTTGTTCCCCTTCTTGTGTAAATCAAAGTTTGTGGTCATCTGTTTCCTAGTTGTGTATTAGGTGTGGAATATAGGTGGTTTTACTTGCTCTGTTTGCTGATCTCTGATTTTTTGGAGGATGTGTGTAATGATTAGAATTTAGATGGCTACAGCTATTCAATAGAAACTGGAATTCCTTCATATTAACTACTTCTGTGGCCTTCTAAGATGCGAAATGTTGACTTTCAAATGAAGTTGTCATTTAACCTGGTGACACTTGGTAATCATTGAGTAAACTCATGAAAGCCTTCACTATCTTTTAAAATATGTTATGGCATTTGTCTCTACTCTCACCAGCCTCTAGCCATTGTGGCCTTTTTGAGTTTTGGGGTTTCTTTACTTTTCTATATCCTTTGTCTTTCCACTTGCAGACCAGCCTTAGTCATTTCTCCCCCATTGTCAATGCACTGCCTACTAAACTCTACCAATTTTATTATCTGCTGTGAATCAAGAATTGGGAATTCAGATAACACATCTTACTAGATTGGGTATGACATTAGAATAAACAGGATCAAATGAAAGCTTGAAGGCCTCTCGGCACTGTTTTAGGGGTTGAATTTTCTAAGGTTTACTTTTTAAATAGCCATTCTGCCTGATTTCTGGCTCTTTAGTATGTTCTAGTATAGACAGTTAAGCTGATAATAAATAATATAAAAAATGATGTTTTACATAATGGTAGTAAAGGGGGCAGTGCAGTGTTAAGAGCAAAGGTGTCTCTAGAATCAGATTCCTTGGGTTCAAATCCCAGTCCTACTGCTTATTGGCTGTGTAATTTTCAGTACTTGCTTAAGTTCTCTGCACTTCTATTTCTCACCTATAATATGAAGATAATAGTATCTTCTCCACAGTTTCTGTGAATAGTAAAAAATAATGCATGATAAATGTAGAACAGTGCCTTGATCCTTGATAATTGCTATTACAGTTAATACATAAATAAGATTGTATGGATATTTACACAAAGAGCAGTGATCAGTGTTTGTTTTATATAAAGCAGGCCACCATATCTTCACAATAATCTATTTGTATCCCACAACCCATCCTCTACTGTCCCTACCCCATCCTGAAATGAAAATAAGCGTTAATAATAATTTGTTAAAACTTTAAGCTTCCCACTGAAAAAGCATAAATCACTTTTTGTAGCTTATTGATTATATAGAGGTATGGTTTGAAAGGGACAATTCTAGCTAAGTGCCTGAATGATGTTAATTTAAAAGACTCTTTAAAACACTTTTTTGGGTACTTTCTAGAAATGTACAGCTTGCAGTGAGATTATGCTGTTATGGAATCATGTGTCCACTAGAGGTCACATTATGATTTTATATTAAAATATCTTTTTCTTGAAGCCTACTTCAAAGAAAGGCTGAGATAGGAGAAGTCTATTATTACTTCCTGCAAAAATACGGTTTAGAAAGAAAACTAAGCTGGATGTTAACAGGAATTATCACTGTATGTCATGGTTTTATATTTGACAGTTTGTTATTCTGTTGGTTAGAAAATTTATTTGTATTACCCAAGTTAGAAATAGAAACTCCTTACTCCCTGCCACAGAATACCTTACATTTCTTGAACCTACTTCTGAGTGATTACATGTAGGTGTAGGGTCATATATGTCTATTTTCCTCACATACTTATTTTTATTAATGAGTATGGATTGGCATACTAGCTACTCAAAGAGTAACCTATTCAAGTTACTTAATTCTCCGGACTTTTAATTTCCAGATATATAAAATGTGACTAAAAGCTATGACAGTATTAAGGTGGATCTCAACATTCAAGTGAAAGTTCTCTGCAAATGATAAAAGCTGTGCAAATGTAAAGTGGGTTATCAGGTAACTGCTGTTGTTTCAGACCACTAAGAACATTATGGGAAAGAAAATAGGAACCTCCAAATTTCTATCCTCTCTTTCCTGATAGACTAGATAATTTTATATTTCCTTTTCTGAAAGCAATTGTAGCTAATGGTGTATCTTTTAAATGGGCTACCTTTAAGATACTTTATTTTAGAAAATGTTCTAAAAATTACCTGTAGTTCTGTAGACAATTCGCAGAGGTAGAATTTATTCCATGGTGATCTTGGTGTTGTTCTTTATATAGTCACAGCCTTAAGTGTGGAGCTGCTCTCTGGTTAACATGAGTACTGGTGCTTGGTAGTACTGCGTTTTGCAAGTTTTGGGAGAACAAATGGGCTTAATTGAGTTTAGGCATTGCTGTAGTCTGCTTTTACTGGTAATTTTGGTCCTGATGTAGATAATATCAGAATTGAAATGATAGGTACTAAGGTGACCAAGAGATGGCCCAAATAATTATGGTGTTTAGTAAATTATGTTTCAGCCACATTTACAAAGATAATCCTAACTGGGCATTTTTAGCCTTTCAGGGAGGGCTTGATTGGCAATGTCATCATTTAAAGTGCAGTTGTTAAATTTTGGTATGCAGAAATGATTGTGAACATAAATAGGACACTATTGCCCCCAAATAAGCAGATACATATATGTATGTTAGAAATAATAATATTTTCTTCAATGTAAATACTTGGTTTTCACTATTGTGCCCTCCTGTTCTCTTAATTACTGCTGATGGCCTCAAAGCTCAAATGCTGGTCAGCCTGACCTGTGTCTCTCTGATCCCAAAGCTGGTAGTCACACCTTATTTTGTATTTACCAGACTCCTGCTTTTTAAAACCTTTTGTTATTATAGCATACTATGTATTTCCTACATTTGAAATGCTTTCTAATGAGTATGTATTATATAGATTTTTCCCCCTAGTTTTATGATTTTATTGATAAGAATCCCCACTAAATGTCTATCTCGGTAGAAATCATAATGAAAGGTTTTGGGATCTGTTAGATTCTAAACTTGAGTCTCTACTCTGCCATTTATTCTTCTGTGTCCTTGGCAGGTCCCTTGGTCTCTGAATTTTTTCATTATCAGCTCAAGAAGACAGTCATTTCAACATACCATTGTTGAATGAATAATATATTTCATATCTAGCCAACTAATTTCAGAAACATTGCTATGGAATTTTTTATTGTTATTGTTTTAGTTTTTCTAGGGAGATGACTGTGTTTGACATTTTTATTTGTTTTTCCTGTAGATAACAGACAGGAGGGTCTCCAGAAGACATGCAATTCTTGAGGTAGTTGGTGGTAAGCTTCGAATCAAACCGGTAAATATGCTATTAATGATTTATTTCAGCTTTTTGTCTCTCACCGTTTTCCAGCACCTGATTAGAGGGGCTTATTTTCTGAGGTCAATAGAAATAGGGAATTAATATCAGAATATATCCTTATTGCCAGAAGATAATTGGGAGATAAAGGTTTAAACTATTTAAGGTACCTATTTCCCCATAGGGCAAAGCTACATTTATATAGTTAGAATTTTTATGAAAAATGACTGCCAGTTTGTATATACATAATGATTTTGTTAATAACTGAATATTACTAATAAGATCCTATAAGAAAGTCTATTACTATGTAATCTTGAATAAATATATTTTTTAAAGGTTTATATTTCATTCTGCATTGTCGTAGTGTCTTGAAAAGTGCTGATATCTGTAGTCAGCACTCTTGTAGGAGCCCCTTTATTTATCATCAGCTATTCATCTCTGAATCTTCTCTAACTATCTTATTCTTAGATGAGACTTACTACATCATAAGCTCATTGAGCATAAGAACACTGACTAATCTTCATATCTCTAGTTATTAGCCATATGCCTTGCACATAGTATGTATGTAATATTTGTTGAATGCATGAATAAATGCTGCACTGAGAACTGTTTCTGGCATTTCTAGGAGTGGGGTTATCATAGATTTTACAAAATTATGTTATTTTCCAGTACCTAATTTCTGACTCTTGTTCAGTAAACTACTATGGCCTAAAATAAAGAAGTTTCGTTTTGTTATTAATAAAGCACTTTAATATAAAGAATACAGGATTCTCTAAATTTCTACCCTGCCTTTTCTGATAGAGCATATTATGAGTTTATATTTACTTTTTTTGAAAATAGTAATTAGGGAAAATAATATACTAGGCCCCTCAAGTGGAAGACCCAGGACTTAATACTTACTTTCTATATTATTTAGACTGACTGCTTTATAATACATGCTAATGAAATGAGGAACTTGTAGTGAGTACTTGATTTTTTTGATAAGTATAGTGTTTCAATAGTCCTTGATGATTAGATTTCTAGTTATTTTTGAACCAAAGCAGAGAGTATCAACTCCTATGGTAGGTTTATGGAATTTTCTAGATTTGTATTATAAGTATTAAAATCCTAATATATATGCAGGTGTCATAGAAAATAAATCAATAACCAGTAGTACTTTTTACTCTATCTATAAAGACAGCCTGTTGGTTAATACCTGTAATTCATGTTGTTTTTTTACAGCTTCATCTTTATTCAAATAACATTTGAAAACTTCATAGTAGCAGAATAGTTGTAAATAATGATGTGATCCACTTAAAGAGTTTAGCATGGTTATTTGTGATCAAGTTAATCAATTGAATTGTAAACAGCTGAATAAATATTAGATCTTCTTTTTATACTCATATTTACTCAGTGCTAGGAAAAAATCCTTCTTATAATAAAATTCATGTGACATTAAATTTTTTATGTATCAGAAATAGGCCACTAGGAAATCATCATTTTTACTAATGCATAAATATTTTAAAACTTATCTATATTCTTCTCAGTGTTAAGGACATCTGCATTAAAAACTAGGATGTTTTCCAAAGAGTCTTAGTAAAGATGCTTAAATGGAGTTGTGTCTATACTTGAATGAAAAGTATTCAGAAATATTTTGAACTTCTGTGATGACCCAAAAGAGTATTAATAATATAAAATAAGTATACCTAAAGGTGATTTTAGTAATGGAAAATTATCTATTTGAGTTAAACTTCATCCATATGAAGTGAGTCAGATTTCTGCATTAGAGTTATCAATGTTCAATTAAAAGAAGATAACCTTTTAGAAAACATTCTTCACCTTTATTTACTTGGTCTTTAATGAAACTATAATCATATAAAACAACTATCTGATGTCAACAAGTGTCTTTTGAGCACCAAACTATGGTTTATACAAAATTAGAAGCTAGGGCAAAAACTCCTCATTAGATTATATATGTAAAACTAAAATATGGGATGATAAAGTTTATTTATTTAAATTATATCTATGTTCATATTTATCTTTTAAATATCAATTAGTGTAATTTCTGAACTTCCTGGTGAATGTGACCTTATAGAGATGGGAGGTAGGTAAATATTTTTTACTGTTTTCTTTGTACCATTATTTTTGACAAGTTCTATAGAATGTGGAAGGCCCTCTTGAGAATGTCTGATTTTACATAATCTGATTCTAGCAAGTTGTTGAATAGGAATTAGAGCTCAGGTTCTTTGAACCCTATGCAGTGCTCTTCCCACTTCTAAGTCAGGATTGTCTTGCCATTTGGTGTCCTCTTCTTTAAAAAAATTTCCTGAAGTTAAAACTAATTATTGTTTTATTTTCACAAGACGTTTTGGTGCCTTCAGTTGAATAGAATTTTAGAACTGAAGCCACCTTAGATTTAGGCTAATGTGTGTGGGGATTTGATTTGGACCTGAGCTGTCATTTCATATCAGTAGGGAAGAGAACTTTTTATCAGTAAGTTGTACTGGTATAGTTTGGGTGGGGAAAAAAAATTCAGACTTGCGCCCCAAACCATACACAAAAATCAATTTCAGGTAGATTAAATGTGAAAGTCAAAACTATAAAACTGTTAAAAGATTAGGAAAAAACCTTTATGATTTAGAGTAAGAGTTTTTACATAACATAAAAAGCAGAAACTATAAAAGATTGAAAAAAGCAAATTACATTAAAATTAAGTTTTGCCTATCAAAATATACTATAATGAAAATGAAAAATTCAAGAAAGAGAAGATACTCAAAACACATGCAGTTGACAAAGGAATGATATCCAAAATGTATAGCAAATGCCTTCGATGAGAAAAAAATACTGCAGTAGAAAAATGGGCTGAAGACTTGAGTGGCAGATAACAGAAGTGGAAATATGACTGGTTAGTAACATGAAAAAGGTGCTCAGCTTCCTTATTAAGTGGAGAAATGTAAATAAAACCACAGTAAGATACCATTTCACATCCAAAAGACTGGCAAAAATGAAAAGTCTAACAATTTCATGTGTTGCTGAGGATTTGGAACAAGTAAAATAGTTTTAAACTGTGGGTGAGCACATATATTTTACAGCCACTTTAGAATGTAGCTTGAAGTTATTTTCTAAAGATGAAAACATGCATTCCCTACAAACCAGAACTCACACGCACGCATACCAATAGATATTTAATAGCAAAACACTTAGAAGCAACATAAATTTCTATCATCAGTAGAACTGATAAATATATTGTGCGTGATACATTCATCCAATGAAACATACTACAACAGTGAAGGTTAATTATAGCATGAAAAAACATGGGTTAAAATCAAAAACATAATACTGATAAAAGCAATCATTAGAAGAATATGTACAAATATGGCTCCATTTATATAATATTAAAAATTCTACAGAAATAGACAGTATATTCAGGTTCACAAACTTAGGTGTTAAAACCATAAAGAAAATTAAGGAAATGATAAACACAATAATCAGTATAATTAAACTGAGAAGAGAATGAGATGGGGAAAGACTAAAAGGTGGTAGTAGTATTATTTTTCTTAAACTGGGTGGTGGTTCCACACAAAGTATCTTACATGTATTGTATCTTTTAAAAGTTATGGAACATTTATGACATGAAAAAGGTGTGAAGAATAGTACAGTGTACTGCAGTTACTTTTGTAATGCCAAATTACCAAGTTTTGGAAGACATGAAAAAGTGCATTTGTTTTTAAGGAAGTGTTCAACTCTAGTACTAGAATTTGATTGTTCTTTTAGGAAAATATTTAATTGGGTTTTGAATTTTATTCCAAGAATTACTATATTTACTTGTGGAAGGAAAGCTGCTGCTTAGACTTGATGATACAAGTACAGGTCCTTTGCTTTGT
Organism: Manis pentadactyla; assembly: GCF_030020395.1. Taxonomy (NCBI): domain Eukaryota; kingdom Metazoa; phylum Chordata; class Mammalia; order Pholidota; family Manidae; genus Manis; species Manis pentadactyla. The sequence continues at coordinate 178,011,841 of NC_080020.1, read as the reverse complement.
ATAATGCTTGATGTCTTGATTCTATTAATATAGTTTCAGTAAAATACTTATCTCCTCGAAATAGATTTATTTATTCAGCTGCTTATTGTAGCTGCACCTTAAAGGTTAGAAACTTAGGGAAATTCTAAATCTGACCTTAACTGTTAATAGAAACTTAAAAATCTTGAAAGTAATAAGGAGGACAAGTGACTTCCTGTTCATTTATTTTATCTTAATGTGTACTAATGTTATTTATTCTCTGTCCCCTAGTCAATTACAAATTATTTCACCTGCTAAAGCAGGTTATATATACAACTGGAAAAACATGTTGAGAGATAAGTTTTAGTTTAAAAAATACTGTAAAACTATATAAATGATAGCAAATGTTTTGTTATTATGATGGTCCCTTCTGTATGTTGTATACTCCAAATTATGTGTAAACGAGTAAGTGCTTTTCTGCTTTCCTTCAAATAAGAAATACAGTCAAATAAAAAGTGGCTTTGACAATGATAGATGAGTGCAATTAGGGCAAATTACTAATTTGTACTTTTAAATTGGATGAATTTTTTCTCTAATACTTCCCTTTAAAAAAAGGTTCTAGCTTTCAGCAGTTCTTGGAAATAGTGCTTGAGAAGATAATGTTGGCTCATGAGGATTTGATGTTAGCTTTTTTGTATGTCATTTAGATTTAATCTAATCTGGTATCAGCAGGGAGAAAATGTATTATAAAGGCAAAATGACAATGTTCTCTGTAAATGATTGTATCACCAGTGGTTAGTAATGTCCTCAGGGTAAATTCATAGCTGTCAGTGCTTTTATTTCATTTTAATCAAATCTTACTCTTTTTCGGTTCTTGGATGATTGAGGAGGTAGTTATATAACTACATATAAATTGCAAAAGATACTCTCTTTTGCCATTTGGTATTGATCCTCAAAATGTACAACTTTGGGTGATTGTGTTTTTTTCACAGCACAATACAGTTCCTGAGTTGTGATTATTTTTCTTCCCATGAAATTATGAGTGTACTTGGAAAATAGTGTAAAATACTACAATAGCTTTTCCACAACTCATTTTGTAAAAAAAAAGAAAGAAAGAAAGAAAATGCTTTCCAGGTTAAAGAAGTAACATTGAAAATAAGAGGAACCTCTTGGGTACATATCAATCTTTCTTTAATATTTATAATACAAGAGGAAACTATAGAAAATTGATTTGTATTTTAGTTCCATTTCTTGAGGGATAATATATCCTTTTTACCACTTCTAAAACTATAGCATTATCAATTTAAGTCTGCATTTCTCATCCCATGAATATGTGAAAAGGCGCACACCAAAGAGATGCTTCTCATTCAGGGAGCTTGTGTCTTTATTCACTGTGGGTTTGAGTATGCCACTATTTTGCCTGCTTTTAGAATCAAAATTAATTTAGCCTCATTGAAGGAATTGAAAAACCTTTCACATTTTTCTGGTCTTGGGAAGAGTTTGAATATTCAGAAGAATCTTTAAATCTGTTTGAGTCTCATTTTGGGAGTAATTAGAAATATTTTTAGTTACTGTATTTTAAAAATATAGGTCTGATTTCATTCTCCTTGTCTTTTTATAATTAAGTACTTTTTAAACAAGCCATGCAAACACACATAAACATATATATTTTTCAAGTCTGTTTGGAGTATATTCTTTAAGATAATTGTCAATTTTGGCCATATTTGCAAGTGTTGCTGTAAAGTATTTACAGTATCCTATGGTTTTTCAGAAGTCTTATTTTATATATACTATGTCTTGGTTTCATTCCAGGTTGTGTAGTGTCTTTTCCCTTTTTGTTTATTAATATTGCTAGATATTTTCCTAATTTACAGCTTAGAAAAAACTAGCTTTTGGACTTCATGTATGTGTGGCTAAAGTAGTTGGAGTGCATATAATTTGACATAGACTTCTAAAAACTTACTTGAATAATATTTATTTAGATTTAAGTTACAGGCTCAAACAGATTTGTTGGAATGTCATTTTTGCTCTTAATTCTGGAATCCCCTGTATTAACAGTTTTAGGAAAAGAAAAAGATAATCATGGACCACTCACATTGGTCCACTTTATTTGTGGCTGGATTTGCTAAATGTCTGATAGTTCACCACTTAAAATTGAAATGTTAAGTGCTTTCAACTGAGGAAAAACACTCAAAATGAATGTTTCTTTGACTTTGGTTTTGTGATGCCTTTTTGAAGAAATGTGGTTTCTTTTTTTAAGTATTTTACCTTTCTGATCTTAGAATTTTATGCCTTTGTTTTTAATATCTTAGCCTTTAAGAATTTAAGACTGTCATTATTTAATCTAATTTGGAGATCATCTGAATCTTTAAAATATTCATGAATAAGAACATGGTCTTATCTTGGCCTGTAATAAGTAAACCTCATTTAAAGAATATTCACAGTTCAGGCAGAAGTTATATATATTTCTGACTTGACTCTTGTCTCTCCTGCCACCTAGCATTCCTGACTGGTTGCTGTGGCATTCTGAAGGAAGGGGAGGCTTCACTTAAAAGGCTGAGGAGTAACGGGATGATTTTCCAAGCCCAGCAGTGTGCACAAGCTCAGAATCTCATGGTTTGTCCTGCTTGTTGCACTTAAAAGCTCTGGCCACAGAGCTGCTTTGAGAAATAAATAAGGAGTGGCTGATAGCATAATGAAAGGTTTTTAAACATTATGTTTAAATTGCAACTTGATTTTTTAAAAAATCAAACATTCACAACTCTTTTTAGGAATATTGTGTCACATAAATATGGTGTTAAATTGCATCTCCCTCATTATGCAGTATTGCATATAGTTTGCAAAATGACCAGTAGAATAACTGCCTACCAAATTTGTATAGGCTCTGTTTTTAATTTCTACTTCTACCCTTTGTCTCCAAATCTTATTTTACTGCTTTCTTTTAACACAAATTTGAAGGAAATAGAAATGTTTTCAATTGCAGATAAACCTAGGAAGGACTGGTGGCCAGATCCTCCTGAAATTAAATCGCCAGAACTAGGTATTGTAGTCATTCCATCATTCAGAGTTGTCTTTTGTTTTGTTTTATTTTTAAGTTTGGGCATGTATGAACAATGCTTATTTTTGTGATAGTTTTTGTTTTAATGTTCTCCATTCTATATTAGTCCTAACCCACCCCCTTTGGTTAAATATACTGTTTGACAGTTTAGCTTTTAAATGTAGTTATTTTCTTTCCCAATTGTTAAATAGTTTCTAGGTTCCTTTCCCCAAATTCTGTGCTTCTGTAGTTAGTTTAAAAGTATCACGTTTGTTATTCAATCAGACAAAGTCCTGTGAAGTGGTAAATAAAGTTACTTGTGTGATTTTCTTGGGATTTTGAAAGCCAGGAAACAAACTCATGTGCCCAGCTGCTTCTATGAGCTTTTTAGAAAATGAAAGTGGGTGATGTTTAAAAATTGTTTACCTAACTGTATAGATTCTATTCATAATATTTAAAAATCATGCAACCTGGTATCTTATGGAGAATGGAATTCAAATAATTTTAGGGGTGAATTTAAGTGACTTAGCTGGTAGCATTTTTAGTAAACACGTTAGATTTCAAGCCTCACCATGAACTATCAGGAACCATTTCTGAGATTATCCACTGATGACTGATGGTTGGAATGTCATTGATTCTTCCTGTTAAGAGATTTCTCTAGTTGTTGTCACCATAAACTATGACAGTCATGTTAGGTACCACTGTCAGCACCCATTGACCTTACTTAGTCTAGTGGTGATTATCAGATGATTACAGTTGATCTTAGAACTGGTTCAAGCAGTTCAAGTAGAAAGGTGGGGTGAGATAAGATGTCTTAGACTGTGGTCAATGAAAGCATTTTAAGTAGACCTCCGTGATTGGATCAGAGATTGTGTGTATAGGGCAAAGATTTTGGAGTATGAAGGTCAGAGGTGAAGTTGAACACCACTGTAGGTTTATGTAGGGCCTTCCTGCAGAGCTTTGTTTATATTACAGAAATGTCACAGGCTTTACATAGGGAATGTGAAAGAATACCTGGGAAGCGGTGAGGTGAGTGAAGTCTGGGGAGACTTGATGTGATGTTAGCACAAGCAAGAAATGTAAGCAGTAGGTAAGAGCTAGAACTAGGGCAGGGACTCTGCAAATGGAAAAGAGAAATGGATTCAAAAAATATTTTAGAGGGCCTTGACATTTGGATGGAGTGGGAGAACATTGTAGATGTTTGATGTTTGTGGATATTTTGATATGTTTTAACATATAATAGAAAATGAAATCAGACTGTATTGCATTTACTCCTGAAATTCCCTATTCATTTTCTGCAGAAATAGATTTTTTTTTTAAATTGAGGTATCTTTGGTATACAATCTTATGAAGGTTTCACATGAGCAACCTTGTGGTTACCACATACACCCCTACTATCAAGTCGCCTACACATACCCCATTACAGTCACTGTCCATCAGTGTAGTAAGATGCTGTACAGTCACTACTTGTCTCCTCTGTGCTATACTGCCTTCCCCATGCCCCCCTTACGTTATGTGTGCTAATAATAATTCCTTTTAATCCCCTTCTCCCTCCCTTCCTGCCTGCTCTCCCCAACCCCTTCCCTTTGGTAACTGTTAGTCCCTTCTTGGAGTCTGTGAGTCTGCTGCTGTTTTGTTCCTTCAGTTTTTGCTTTGTTCTTATACTCCACAAATGAGTGAAATCATTTGGTACTTGTCTTTCTCTGGCTTATTCCACTGAGCATAGTACCCTCTAGCTCCATCCATGTTGTTGCAAATGGTAGGATTTGTTTTCTTGCAGAAATAGGTTTTAAAAAAAGAAAAATTATAATCCAAAGTAGCCTACTAAAGTTAATAACATTATTTGCTTCATGTTTTATAACAATACTCTAGACTTGTTTATATTTTATTTTACTTAGCTGTAGTCTGTAAAGGCTTAAGATTTTTAAAAAGTGGAAGTAACTACATTTAATAAAAATTTTAACCAAATATCCCAATGAAAAAAAATTGTTAAAGAGTAAAAAGAAAAAAAGTAAAGAGCTGATGCATTTGTAGAATTTCAAAATACCCATATTAAAAATAGGCCTTTTATAAACTAATTTTTCCATAATGAATATTTTTTACAGTAAGAACAGAAGTTATTGCCTACTGAATTTATGCAGAATCTAGGCTGTTCAAATTCAGGGTAAATAGGACATATCTTAACACCTGTAGGTATTTTAAATGATTGGGATCAGAAAAGTTTTTGATATATGAAAATAAAGTTGTTTCTCAAGATACTTTAGTGAAGTACAAATGGAAAAACTGGGCATGGTCAGCATATGTCCAATGCCAGGGTACAGTTACTTTGTTGTACTACAGAGGTTGTTAATGTCTCTAGAAAAAGTCTCATTTAGACCGATGAAGTAGGTGGAGGAATGGGGAGAGGACTCAGTTTCCACACTGAGAATTATTTTTCATGTTTTTCTTTCCAGTGTCCATTTGTTTCTTGTAAGCAAAATGGAAGTATCTTTTAACCAGTTAATTAACTTTGCTTTTTTCTTTGATTCCTAGAGAAATGAGAGGTCTGTTATGGACTTTTTCCTTTTTTATGTATAGCTAATAGTTATGGTACTTATAATGCCAGATTTTTTAGACTTTGAAGTCTAAGTTTATACTTAAATTGTTTTGATATTAAAGTTTTGGATCAGTTCACATTTTTACTTTAGTCATAATTTTGAGTTACAACCTCACTGCATTCTTTTTTTATTTGTTAGATACACACAAATCCGTGTTTTTATCAGTCTTCTGAGAAGAGCCAGCTCTTACCACTGAAGAAAAATCTATGGCGCTGGTTGAACCCTGGAGACAGTTTTTCATTGTTAGTCGACAAATACATTTTCTGTGTTTTATCTACAGACTCTGAAATGGAAATGGAATGTACTCTAAGGTAAGATTACCTGAATGAAATGAGAGTAGGTAATGGTATTTACAACTAATTCATCAGTTGTCCACAAATGCTCAGTAGAAGCATTTGGATTAAAAACCGTATTGGTTATATAGGAGTTGTATGTGTGTTTCTAGAAAACATTTGACTTTGGAAACTTAACACCTCATTAGTGATTGCTCCCATATGTGGTGTCTTTTACCATTGTGTTCAGAATCTATTTTCCACCCTACTGTAACCAGGATTGTTAATTTGATACTGACTACATTTTTTTAATATATATATTTTTTATTGAAGTATAGTTGACATACAAAATTACCTTGGTTTCAGGTATACAACATAGTGACTCGACAGTTATCTGTATTATTAAATCCTCACCCCAACTAATGTAGTTACTATCTGTCAGTGTAGATGGTACAGAACTACTGATTATATTTTCTGTGTTGTACTTTTTTTTAATCTCTTTTCTTTTAGCTTTTTAAATTTTATTAGCTTCTGGCTTAGACTACACTTATGTAAATCCTATTTCTTAAAAAGATGCAGACTAGGGAAACTAAGGAAATTAGGTAATACAGTAAACATCTGTGTAAAATTAAAATTAATACACTAGTTTTATTGAGGCAGTCATTAGCAGATTATTTGTCTTTATTTCAGCTTTTAAATTATAGAATACATAAACTGGACTAATAGATGGACAAAATTATGCAGAGTATGTCCTCTGATTATAATGGTATTAAATTGAAAATCAATAACAATAAATAGAAAAATATCTGAATATTTTGAAGTTAAATAGCACACTTCTGAATAATACATAGGTCAAAGAGAAATCACAAGGAAAATTAGAAAACATTTTGAAAAGAGTGCTACTGAAAGCACAACATAAATATTTGTGAGGTGAAGCTGAAGTAGTCCTTAGAGGAAAATTTGTATTAAATGGCTCTATTAGCAGAGAAGAAGGCTATAAAACCAGTGACCTATGCTTATGCTCTAAGAAGACAGACAGGACCAAATTAATCCCTGAGCAGATACAATAAAGGACATAAGAATAATACTAGAAATCAATAAAATAGAAAATAGACAAAAAATATCTGAACAAAGCCAAAAGTTGGTTCTTTGAAAAGATTAATTGGTAAACTTAGTAAGGTGTACCAACAAAAAGAACACACAAATTACCAATATCAGGAATAGAAGAAGGGATATCACTACTTACAGACATTAAATTAATAACAAAGAAATATTATCTAAAACTTTATGCCAATAAATTTGACGACCTAAATGAATGGATGCATTCCTTAAAAAACACAATTTACCAAAACTGATAAATGAAAGAAACAGAAAATCGGCTAAATTCTGTATCCATTAAAGAAATTGAGTTCGCTTAAAATAATTTTCCACAAAGAACTTCACTAGTGAATCCTATTAAACTTTAAGGAAAAAATAATGCCAATATTAATACATTTTTGTCCCAAATAGAAGAGAGTATACTTCCTCACTCACTTTATGAAGCATCTATAATCCTGACACCAAAATTAGATAGGAATATTATTTAAAAAAATAAACTATAGACCAAAATTCCTCATCACAAAATGTAAGTCCAATCCAGCAATATGTTAAAAGGGTAATACTTTATGACTAAGTGGAATTGTCTGAGGAATGCAAAGTGGGTTTATCATATAAAAAAACAATCAGTGCAATTCACTATAATGGATTAAAGAACTCCCATTTTGGTAGGTGTACAAATGCGGTTTTGACAAAATTCAACAACTATTATTTTTTTAAAAATCTCTGAGAAAACTAGGAAAAGAAGGAAACTTACTTGTATAGAAAATACATGTAATAGTCAAATATCGAAAATTCTTCTTCTAAATTTAGGAATAAAACAAAGTTGGCATTTTGTGTAACTTCTATTCAACATTTACTGGAAATCTAACCAGTCTAGGAAGGCAAAAAAAAAAAAGAAATAAAATACATTAGATTGGAAAGAAAGAAGTAAAACTGTCTTTTTTTTGTAGATGACATGATTGTGTATTTAGAAATGCTGAGGAATCTATTAAAGAAGCAAGGCACAAAACTCCTCAGTGATTATGTTTATATTATGTTCTGTAATAAACTGGATCTCTACTGGTAGAAATCCAGTCAATGGTTATTTCCAGAAGAATTGACTAGGAAGGGGCACAAGGGAGCTCTTCATGATGATGGACATTATGTCTTGATAAGGGTTTAAGTTACAAGGGTTATGCATTTGTCAAAACTGATCAAATGGTGCACTTCAGATGTGTGCATTTCAGTATATATAAATTATATCTAAAAATTGTTAATAGTAAATTTTAAGAAATTACATCAGGAAGTTATTTTTGATTTCAGTTAAATGAAATTTAATAACCTTCTTTGCTTGCCAGTTTGAAGTACATATCTTCATCCTCCTTTTTATCTTACCACAGATGTAGAAAGAATATTTTTAACTAGCTGCTGAAATGAGAAATATAAAGAACTAACTTTTTTGTTAAAATAAACTTCCTTGGTAAAATTATATATATATTTTTTCAACAATCAGAAAATATACATTTCTATAAAAATGTCATTTCCTGATAACTTTTTTGAAGTAGGTATGTCATCTTTAATTTTATTTATATCCACTCAAATTAGCTTGTGCCCTTAGTATGAAAGGCTAGTGTTATATCCTAAATAGATCAGATTGTGGGGTTAGTGAACTTTGGATTTTTCAGTATTGATAAAAGTGAAAATACAACCCACTTTAATAGCACTGTACTTTTTCAGGCTGTTTATTAAAAGTAATATTACCTGCTGCATTATTAATATCAAGCTAAATATATTGAAAGAAGTAGTAAATATTTTGTATATGTTTTGGCAGTTGTGTGCCTAGGGCAGCCCAATTACATTATTTATATTTAAATACTAAATGTTCTGTTTGTAGCTTACTAGTGAACATTTACTTGAGGGTGTTGATTTCATTCTCAGCTCTTTTCCAGTTTGTGATTCAGAGTTTTCAGGTATTCCCATGATAATACATTAAATTTCTGATGTACAGTAATCATTTTTGTTTTTTTTTACTTTGTTCCTTAGCACTCATGTGCAGTAGTTGAAAGACCAGTAACTTGAAACCATTTCCTTAGAGTTTAACAGTAATAGCTGTTTTTAATTGAAGATATTTATGACATTTGTATAATTTTACATAGATTAAAAGTATATAGCCCTCCCTTTTAAGCATTTTGGCAATTCTAGATTTATTTAAGGGTGTTTTTGCTTTCGTTGGCTAAACATTTAATATTTGGGCAGGCAAAATAAAAATGAAAAATAAAATATTGAACACTTTCTTAAGAAGGGCTGTGTATTAGAACGTATATTGGCAACCTTTCTCTGTAAAGGACCAGATTTCAATTATTTTAGGTCTTGTGGGCTATATAATCTGTCATAATAATTCATATCTGCTCTTGTAGTGAAAAAGCAGTCATAGGCAATATGTAAACAGATTGCTCATGGCTGTGTTTCAGTCACACTTTATGTACAAAACAGGTAGCAGGCTGGATTTGGACTAACCATTGTAATTTGCTGATACCTGTATTAGAGTAAAAGCTAAATTGCTTAACAAGCAGCCCCAAAAATGAAGGGCTTAACCAAGGTAGAATTTATTTTCCTGTCACATAATAGTCCTTCATAGTAGATGCATTCTCCTTGAAGAAATCCAAGTGCTCCAGCTAGTGGAGTAGCTCTGCCATCCTCAACATTTAGCTTCCAAGTTATCTTCATCATTTCCAACTGGAGGGATAATATATCTTGTACATATCATTTCATTTACATCCTACTGAAAACAGTTAGACATACTGCTATACTGAGTTGCAAGGAATGCTGGGAACTGTAGTCTCCAGCTGGGTGGACAAACACTGTTATGGATGCTTACAGATCAGTGCCATTCCAGCTTTGCTTTCTGTTATGCAGTTAACAGCCACTTAGCCTCTGATTTTTAAAAGCTAACCACCTGGCCTCTTCAGTTATAGAATCATGTCATCTCCATTGATACTAAGGGGCTCTGTTCCTTGGCAGCCTCCCCTACCACTGTAATAGCCTCACTATCGCATACCTTATTGCCTGTTGTTCTGGACTCTTCTAGGGAACATAGCTGGTTGATTCTCTGGTTTTATGTAATAAATCCATTTTAGCATGACTATCTCTCTGAACCTATGGACCCACTTTTCAGTATCCTGCCATGGCTCTCTAGTATTTCTTCCATATTTACTAAAAGCACTTTTTTTTTTAAAGCATGAACAAATCATCCTGGCTCTATGTTAAGCTGGCTTTGGTTGTCCTTGCTAGGACCTTAAATCCTAGGTTGCAAGAAAATGTGCTTTATCCATCCTTATATTTGCATCAGCTGTTCTAGTATCTTCATGATCCATTCTTCTGCATACTGTTCTGGTTTCTGTCAGTATGTATTAACCAGGTTCTGTAGCTCTTCAGTAAATATTTGCTTTCCTATTGCAGCAGAGACAGTACTTTTATAGTCAGGTAATGGACTAGAAGTCTGAGGGTAGGTGAGTGCAGGTCTTGAGGAAGGCAAGTATCATCAGATAGGTGTCTCCCACAGGAGGCAGCTGCCAGGTCTTCAGATGAGAAGCAACTCCTTTCCTCTAAGCAAGGGGAAGTGGGCCATCTCTTAGATTGTGCAAGTATTGAAATATATTTTAGACATTTCTTGATACAGTGGGATTTTCATATAATTTATAACTAGCTCTATTTTGCAGTGTCTATCACATTAAAAAAAATGCTGTTTGCTGTTGTGCAAGCTTATTTGTATGAACTTTAAAATCTTTATAATGATCTTTATAAGGAATAGGTACTGTTAATAACCTTATGTTTCAGATTAAGAAACAGACACAGAAGTTTTAAGACTTGCCCAAGATTACATAGCTAATATGTGGCAGAACTAGGATTCAAAGCCAAGCTGACTGGTTCCCAGAGCTCTCTTACTGACCACCCTCTGCTGTACAAGAAAACTTACAGCGGTCATTTTAATAGTGAACACACTTGTTGAATGGCTCAATAAATTTGGTATAGTCCTATAATGGGGTGTACATGAATGAACTAAAGAGATCTCCAGGTGAAAACATGGATAAATCTTCACGTTGAGTAAAAACAGAGTAACAAATATATAAAGCATGCATTCTTTACATATGGATATATACATAATATATATGTATATTATGGATTACTTGAGTTACTTCATGATTTATATATATTACATAATATGTTATATGTAATATATATTGTGTATATGTACACATATATACATATGCATATACTCAGATAATGGATACGCACATAATATAGTGTGAAGTGTAAAGACACGCCTGTGAAAATAAACATTAAAATCAGCCTGGTATTTTCCTTTGAAGAAGGAATGGTAGGTAGGGGAACAAGATTGAGGCAGGGCACAGGGTCAGGATTGGCTTTGACTGTATTTGTAATTAATCTGGAGCAAATAAGACAGAGTGTTTCTATTTGGGTGGGTGGATATACAGTATATTCATAGATAGGTAGATAGAATACATATATTCTGTATGCATTTCTACATGTTGAAATATTTTAAAATTTAAAAAAGAACAAAAAAGAAAACCTTTGTGCTTTGTGGCAGTGGCTGGGACCCTGATGCCATTGTAAATTTTTTCTTCCAACCACTTATGAATTTAAGAAAGGGATTCGAACAACAAAACAGTGAAAAAGCTTGTCATTTCTTCAGGTTTTCATTTTACTCATGTCAACATGCTTGTCATATAGTATTTAGATTCTCTATGAGAAGTCACACTTACAACTGACTCCATGGGAGCGTATGGGTCTAAACATATCAGCTATTGTGTTCATATTTCACTCTTTTCAGCATATGTTTCTGTGAAATTACGAAGCTGGAAATATCAAAACCCATATATTTTTGAGAAGTCATAGTAGGAGAAAAACAAATTTAAAAAACCACTTTGGTTTTATATTTTAGTTAATTAAATTACAGCATATTTCATTCAGAAGCATGAACATAAATTTTATGTTCTTATTGCCTCTGAGTAGTGGGTGCTTAGCAAGTGTTGGTTTATTAATATAATGAAATATTTTTTTTATATCTGAATTTCACTGCTGATAAGGAAGTACAGCACACTCTTTCTAGGGAGGTTATTTTTTTTTAAGACACTGTTGAGGAAAGTAAAATAAATTTCTTGTCATATCAGGTTTTTTTTTTAATTGTTAAAGTTCTTAACACTTAGATTCCATATAAATAGGTGATTTTAATCACTTTAATTTTAATTTTGAACAAAACAACACAATGTTGATGAAAATGCCATTATAGTATGATAGTATGAAGTGTCATATTAAAATTCAATTCATTTATAATTTTTGAAAACATTTCTAGGTCTAGCTCATTCATCTGAAAAGCATATTTTATATTAAAGATATAAAAATATAGAATTTATACTTAAATTTAACCTGGACTGTATTTTGAAGTTTTAAGCATTACTTAATTGCCAAAACAATCTTTAAATTGAAGAAAAGAGTTGGAGGATTCATACATCCCAGTTTCAAATCCTATAACAAAGCTGCAGTAATGAAGACAGTGTGGTGCTAGCATAAAGAAAGACATACAGATCAGTGGAATAAAATGGAGTGTCCAGACGTAAACCCTTACATGATGGCCAGTTGATTTTCAACAAGAGTGCCAAGACAACTAAATGGGAGAAATAATAGACTTTCAACAAATGGTGTTGGGACAACTGGATATCCACATGAAATAGAATAAAGTAACACTCCTACCATACACCATATAAAAAATATGCATATAAACTGGATCAGAGACCTAAATATAAGAGCTAAAACTATGAACTAATTAGGAAAAAAACATGTAAATTTTTGTGACCTTGGATCTGGCAGTGGTTTCTTAGATATAACACTAGAAGTGTAAGCAAACAAAGAAAAAAGAGGTAAAGTAGATTTCATAACAATTAAAAACTTTTGTGCTTCTAAGGGCCCCATCAAGAAAGTGAAAAGACATCCCACTGAGAGAGAATATTGGCAAATCACATAGCTGATAAGAGACTTAAAGGCAGAATATATAAAGAACTCTTGGATTCAATGATAAAAAGAGAAACAGCCCAATTAAAAAATGCATAAAGGATTTGAGTAGACATTTTTCCAAAAATGATACCCAAATGGCCAATAAAACATGAAAAGATACTCAACGTCAATAAGCATTAGGAAAATGCAAATCAAAGCGACAAGGAGATACCACTTCCCATCCACTAGGATGGCTATACTCAAAAAGAGATAATAACAAGTGTTGGTGAGGATGTGGAGAAATTGAAACAGTTATACATTGCTGGTAGGGTTGTGAAATGATACAGCTTCTTTGGAGCATACTTTGCCTGTTCCTCAAAATTTTAAACTTAGAATTACATGTCGTCCAGCAATTCTGCTCCTAGGTATATACCCAAAAGAATTGAAAAGATCTGTTCACACAAAAACTTGCATGGTCCCATTCATATGGAATGTGCTGAAAATGTAAATCTGTAGAGACAGAATATAGATTAATGCTTGCCAGAGGCTAGAGGAAGAGGGAATAATGGGTAGAGACTGCTAATGCATACAGGGTTTCTTTTTGAGGTAATGACTGTGTTCTAAAATTAGATATTAGGGATTGTTGCACATAACTGTAAATACACTAGAATCCACTGAATTGTATACTTTAACAGGACAATTTTTATGGTTATGTGAATTATATCTCAATAAAGCTATTATTTAAAGAGGATAACTCAGTTATCCTTATTATATATAGATAAATTTCCAAGTTTTTATTTTTTTACTCAACAAATTCTGGTAACACTATGTTATAAATCCTGTGATAGTTGATTTCTCATAGAAGTATTTGAAGATAAAATAAAAATAGTCTGTATCACAGTGACAGTGTTTGATATTTAAATAAAGGTATAATAGAATAGTTTGTGCTTTGGCCCCTTTGGGACTAAATGTTAATTTGAATTTTGTTTGGGATTGGATATTTTTGTCTTGCGTTTATTCTTGGTAAATATGAATAAAAAATTCCCTATGGGCCATAGGGTGTGTATGTCTTAGTCTTGAATTTATACCACAGTAGAAAATAAACTATAAATGAAATGGGTAATACTTCCTAATTTATAATACTATAAATGTGAAAAGTCATTGTACTACTATTGAATATTTCTTAGTATTTTTCAAATTAAATATTAAGAAAATCTAAGGAAAAATCCTAATTTGGAAGTACATCTGTATCCTGTGAATAAATGGATCTTAATCTAGGGGTAGAGTGAGATTTCATAGACAGGATAATCATACATTTTTTCAAGTCTTCATATTCAGGGCCTGACACATAGTAGGTGTTTTAAAAATATTTATTGAATGAACAAAAACTGATGTTTCATAGTAATTTAGTCTAATAAGTTTTCTTTTGGCTGATATGGAATTCAAATCTGCCTTTGAAGGACATTATTCTTGTATACAAACACTAAAACAAAACATGCTACTAATTATCTTCCCAACTGTACACATTTCTAAAGTCTTCTCTCTTCATTTTTTTTTTTAGTGGCTAGCACATATTTATTTAAAATAATTACTTATATGATGGAGAAAAGAGTAATTTGTGCCCTATACATTTTTCCCGGAATATTTTTTTAAATTAAGGCATTATTGATATATACACTCTTAATGAAGGTTTCACATGAAAAAACAATGTGGTTACTACATTTACCCATATTATCAAGTCCCCACCCATACCCCAATGCAGTCATTGTTCATCAGTGTGGTAAGATGACACATATTTACTATTTGCCTTCTCTGTGCTCTACACTGTCTTCCCCTTGACCCCCTACACCATGTGTACTAAACATAATACCCCTCAATCCCCTTCTCCCTCCCTCCCCACCTGCCCTCCCAAACCCCTCCCCTTTGGTAGTCTAGTGAGTCTCCTCTAGTCCCTTCTTGGAGTCTGTGAATCTGCTGCTGTTTTTGTTCCTTCAGTTTTGCCTCGTTATACTCCACAAATGAGGGAAATCGTTTGGCACTTGTCTTTCTCCACCTGGCTTATTTCACTGAGCATAATATCCTCCAGCTCCATCCATGTTGTTGCAAATGGTAGGGTTTGTTTTCTTCTTGTGGCTGAATAGTATTGCATTGTGTATATGTACCACATCTTTTTTATCCATTCATCTACTGATGGACACTTGGGTTGCTTCCATATCTTAACTATTGTAAATAGTGTAGAGGTAAACATAGGGGTGCATATGTCTTTTCAAATCAGGGATCTTGTTTCCTTCGTGTAAATTCCTAGGAGTGGAATTCCTGGGTCAAATGGCATTTCCATTTGTAGTTTTTTGAAGAACCTCCATACTGCTTTCCACAGTGATTGAACTAGTTTACCTTCCCACCAGCAGTGTAGGAGGGTTCCCCTTTCTCTGAATCCTCGCCAGCATTTGTTGTTCTTAGTCTTTTCGATATTAGCCATCCTAAATGGTGTGAGGTGATATCTCATTGTGGTTTTTATTTGCATTTCCCTGATAATTAGTGATGTATAGCATCTTTTCATGTGCCTGTTGGCCATCTGAATTTCTTCTTTGGAGAATTTTCTCTTCATATCCTCTGCCCAATTTTTAATTGGGTTATTTGGTTTTTGGGTGTTGAGGCATGTGAGTTCTTTATAAATTTTGAATGTTAACCCCTTGTCAGATATGTTATTTACAAATATATTCTCCCATACTGTAGGATGCCTTTTTGTTCTGTTGATGGTGTCCTTTGCCATATAGAAGCTTTTTAGTTTGATGTAGTCCCATGTGTTCATTTTTGCTTTTGTTTCCCTTGCTTGAGGAGATGCATTCAGGAGGAAGTTGTTCATGTCTATATTCAAGAGATTTTGCCTATGTTTTCTTCTAGGAGTTTTGTGTTTTCATGACTTACATTCATGTCTTTGATCCATTTTGAGTTTACTTTTGTGTATGGGGGTTAAACAATAATCCAGTTTCATTCTCTTGCATGTACTTTGCCCAGTTTTGCCAACACCAGTTGTTGAAGAGGCTGTCATTTCCCCATTGTATGTCCATAGCTCCTTTATCATATATTAATTGTCCATATATGGTTGGGTTTATATCTGGGTTCTCTAGTCTGTTCCATTGGTCTGTTGTTCTGTTCTTGTGCCAGTACCAAATTGTCTTGATTTTTGTGGCTTTGTAGTAGAGCTTGAAGTTGGGGAGTGTAATCCCCCCAGCTTTATTCTTCCTTCTCAGGATTGCTTTGCTGTTTGGGGTCTTTTGTGGTTCCATATGAATTTTAGAACGATTTGTTCCAGTTTGTTGAAGATTGCTGTTGGTATTTTGATAGGAATTGCATTGAATCTGTAGATTGCTTTAGGCAGGATGGCCATTTTAACAATATTAATTCTGCCTAGCCATGAGCACGGGTTGTGTTTCCATGTATTGGTAGCTTCTTTAATTTCTCTCTTGAATGTCTTGTAGTTTTCAAAGTATAGGTTTCTCTCTTCAATTTTTAAAAATGCACTTTTACTAAAGAACAATTTACACACAGTAAATTCACTCCTTTTAAATGTACAATTCAGTGCACTTTGACCAATGGATGTAGTTGTGTAAGTTCTACCATAGTGAGAAATAGAACATTTCCATTTCCCCACAGTGCCTCTTTGTAGTCAGTCCTTTTACTCCATTCCCAGCCCCTGGCCACTACTAATCTGATTTCTGTCCCTGTAGCTTTACCTCTTCAGAATGTCACATAAATGGAATTAGATAATTTGTAGGCTTTTGTTTCCGACTTTTTTGACTTAGCAAAATAAATGCCCTTGAGATTCGTCCATATCATGTATATCATAGTTCATTCCTTTTTATTTCTGAGTAGTATTTCCATCTCCCCATTTTCATGTTTTCAAAAAGATCAATTTGTTGGATCATCTCTGTACAGGCATAAGGAATAATGATCCCTCAACTTGGATGATCTTACTGCACTTTGCATTAAGTCGGAGGTAATTGGTTCTGCTAGTATGTTCCACATGTGACCCCAGATGCTCCTGTGTCAGAGAAGGTAGCTTCCAGTTGGTCTACAAGTTTGGGGAGATTTCTCAAGTGGTGTATTGTCCAGAGCTCTGGTAGCAGCTATGTGGGACTTGACCTTACGGCTTTATTTTTTCTTCAAAAGCCTAATTAACTTAGCTGATGTTCTTACATTTTCCCTTTGGATACTGGGGGTGATCTTGACTTTTATGGACTATCTGGACAAATATTGAATAAGTAAAACACTCTTAAGTCTTGAGTGAGATGACTGCTAAACACCTCATCAGCTGTGGTTTTTAGGCCCATGATTTGGAAAGATTAAAGTATTTTATGTTGGTATAGTGGGCAGAAGATGAAAATATTCTAGTCTATGTATTTTATTCTAGTATATTATGTGGTGTTTTGTCTTGCTAAGTCTGAGAAAAGGAGCACAACTCATTTATATGTACTTGGGCGAGTCACATTTGTAATGACATGATAGGCAATAGAAGTGTTTTAAATTTAAATGATTAATAAATGAATTTTTATTTTATTTTATAGAAATAGTCAAATGCTTGATGAAGATGATAAATTGAATGAAACACCAAAATATTCCTCAGTTAATTTGCCTGATGAGACAACTGGTGCCCAACAGCTGGAAAGAGGCGAGGAAATAGCTAAGACTCAGGACACTGCTGCCAGTGGCATGGTGAGAAATTTAAGATCTTGTCCATTTATAACATATTTCTTATTTCGAGGAGAAAAAAGAAAACTGAAATTAGAGGTATCATGACAATAGTGCTAGCATTGCTGTTTCAAAGTCAAGCTCTCCAGAATACCACATGAGTCCACAACTTGAACTAAAAGATATACATTTCTTTCTTTGAGAAGTTAGACCTACTCACTCCACAGCTGCAGGGAGTTTTTAAATGGTGGTTTTCTGCAAAGTAAATAACTTTACACTTTCAATAAGGATGCATGATTAGTTTTAGTAATTAATATATGGGTGCCTTTTTAGTCTTTCCTAGGTGAATGTGGAGATTTCAGTAAGCAGCAGTCAAACCTTGCTGAGAGGAAAAGAATCCTTCCGGCATGGATGTTAACAGAAAATCTAAGGGATCAAAACCTTTCAGCACCAGTCAGTGGAGGTAGGCTTTTAGGAAACATTAAACAGAATTTGGAAGTTGTTCTGAACAAATGGAGATAGAGTAGCAGTGATGTAAGTGTATAGCTTAGCCTAACATTTTTTTAGATGTCTACATGAAGTCTAGTTTAAAATATAAGCTATTATTTTATGCCATTTTTCAAATGCTATCTGCTAATTATTTTTTTTATTTAACAAGTGCTGTTTTTCTTAAGTGCTAATTTATCAGATTAACATATATTTTCAAACAACCCTGTTGGTGTCATATTTAAAATAAAAGGCCAGCCCAGTGAGCATGTTCCAAATTAATTTAATTACATAAAAAAGTGCCAGGCACACAGTGTTATATGCTGGAGGACTCAAAGAAGAGTTGGCCTCTGTCTTAGCACAGGTCAGTGTCATGGCAGATATCACAATCATTTATGTCATCTGCTAGGTATTCCCATTAATCTAAGATTATTAAAGTATTTACTACATTGTCTTATTAGCATTTTCTTGGCAACTTTTCAGTCATCTCAGGTTTACTATTCACGGCTTGTTTTCTTTTGTATGGGTCACATTTTCCTGCCTGTTTATTCTCATGTTTAGTGACTTTCTATTGGATATTAGATATTAAAATGATACATTGTAGCAATTTTTGATTTATGTTACTCTAAATAAATATTTTTGTTCAGATTGACAAATAACTTGGACAAATAGGCAATTTTCTTCTAAAAGGCAATTAATTTAACCCTCAACTCTGCCTGTTGTGGACAGCAGCTGCAGGCTCTGCTTAGTTCTTCTGGCTTCCAGCTCTGCTTTTTCTCTGAGTTCCTGGGGTATCCCCCATGCCCATCTATAGTTTAGCAGTGAACCCCGGATTTGGGTCAATTTATGTGTAGATTTTGGTTCTTGGCCTTCTGAAACTTCCTTCCTTCCAGGATTTTATCCCTAACTTTCTACCTGCTCTACTAGCCTCAACTCTGTTCTCTGACCACTGAAGCCAGTAAGGCTGCAGCTTTCTGCTACCTGTGAGTTGGGGGGTGCCCTCAGGGAAAAAGCTGCAAATTAACAAACCTCACAGGTTTGTACTTAACTTTTCAAGGTTAGCCTCTTCTCCAGTTCTGCCTTTCTGGTCACTCTCCAATGGCTTTAAATAGCTGTTTTTTATATTTTCCCCCAAAATTGTAATGGTTTCATTTGTGATAATTATTTCAGTGAAGCTAGTCTGCCATTTTATTCTGAACATTCTTCTATAAATTAGCAGCACAATTGAATGTGTTATTTAGTTGAATGCTACTACTATTACTACTAATGCTACTGCTCTAAGAGTCTTCTAAAGCTTTTGACCAAATATGCTATGTATAGAATATTCCTTTTTATGCTAGTTTGGATTATATATAGTAGGATCAGAGTGACCTTGTGGGAAAAATAAGTTACCTATTTTGTGTTGAGGGAGGTGTCATTTAATCTGGAGAACTTTTTTTTTGTATCTACACCTAGGATTTCCTGGCAAGGTTTTATTCCAGGACAGTGGTTTTTAGTTCCCCCATCTCCTATCATTACATGTTTAATATATTTTTATCAGTAACATTTCTCGTTAAGTGTGATAATCCTTAATTTGCAGGAAGGAAGTAGGGATTGGGGGATGATAACTGAAGGGGGGAGGCACTGTCCCTCAGTAGGGTACTTTCTCTAATAGCAGAAGAATAACTATACCTGACCAAAAATCAGACCAATGTGAACTGCCTCCCTGCAAGTAAGTCCTTTTCTCTCAGAGTTGTTTTATACTATAACTGCTTCTGTGGCCACTAGTATATTGATTATAATCAAAATATAATTTGCTTCAAATTATAAATAGCTATTAACTTTCACCTGATAGATGTACCATTTAAAGTATGAAGCACATTTTTGGGCACTTCACCTTGAAATGCAAATAAGAGTAATTTTACATTGGTATGGACAGAAATATTACATAATACACAATGTACTTAAAATGCTAAAGCTTCAAAATAAGATTGAAAAGTCTGTGGATTAAGGCATGTCTTCTATATACTTAGATTTTGGGGGAGTACTTGTAAGACCAGGGTTAGGTTACTTAATTCCTTTAATGACAGAAAGATTTAGAAATATAAGCTTATTACTTAACATACAGCCAATTAAAAGTTTAAATAATTAGACTTTTTCTGCTGTGTAGTTATTGTTATTGTTACTGTCTTACTGGTTTGTTTAAGTAATAAGTCATCCAGGTCAGTAGACCAACACAAGAGATTTTAAAATTCGATTTCCAAGGTACATTTTAGGCTCATTTAGATATAGGTTACTTTCTTATGTCTTTTGCAGTTTTAGTGCTGTATTTTGTTCATAGATTAAATTACCTGTTAAAATTACCTGAAACCAATTTGATATTTGGAACCTTTAGGTACAGGACAGATAATGTTAATTGATATTAAATGACTTATCCAAGATCACATAATAAAAGCCTGTGTGACTCTATGAGCTCATGCTCTGATCCTTATCACTATATAGCCACCTAGATTTACCCTCTACATGTTCTGGTGTGTTTTATTTTTTTTTCTTTTCTAATATGCCATTGCATTCTCTCCTGGATCTTTTCTCAGTTGAACTCTTGGTTTAATCCTTAAATGTATGTGAATGATTACTGTGTATGTATTTGATTAGGCTACTAACGTTTTTGTTTTCAACCAGTATAGTCTACTTTATTTTATTTTCTGGGTCCCCAGGTACTAGCCCTTGGACATTATCATGAGTTTCTCAGGCCTGGGCTAAAATTTCTCCATGTCCCTTAGTGATTGGGAAGTGAATATATTTGGGCAACAGCTTTGAGAGCCTCCCCTCCTTGGCTTCCAGCTGTCTCCTTCCAGGCCTAAGGTTTCCCTACATGTGATTCCTAGGTCATGACACTCTTGCTAGATTGAAAAAGGAGCTTTTATCTTTTCACAGGTATCATGCTGCTCTGTAGTACATTTTTTCTCCCATCTTCTACTTCTCCAACATGGAGTCATGAAAAGTGGCACATGCTGATAAAGACTGAAGTAGTCTCCAAACCATTTGGTTTGCATTTAATTTTGTACTCTGATTTTGTTCTGTATGACCACTTGATGCAACTATAAATATTGAACTGGCATTGTTTTGACTATAGTTCAAAATTTACTTAGAGTACTGTTTAATTTATATATTTTATTTCCAGCAATGCTAAATTCTGTAATTAATTCTAACAGTTTTTGAGCCGCTTGGGTTTTCTAGTTGTGCAATCATACTACAGAATTATGATAATTCTGGTTCTTCTACCTACTGCTTTAAAAAAAATTTCCTTGTCTTATTTAATGAGCTAGACCCTATAAATTTAAAATAAAAATGGGTAAAATTGGCATCTGTGTCTTGTCCTTGATTTTAACAGGAAACCTGTTAGTATTTCAAGGTCTAGTATGATTGGCATTTTTATTTTTACTTTTTTTTAAAGAATATTGAATTCTTTGAAAAAATTTTGGTGTAGAAATAGTCCTACATTTTCATGTGTTAATATAATTAATGATATTAGTAGATTTCCTAATGTTGTGCCATGCTTGGGTTCTTTGAATAAGTTGATTATCACTTGAGCTTATTATTTATATGTTCTGTTAGATTAAACTTGCTTATATTTAGTTTAGGACATTTGTAGCTGTATTCATAAGTGTAGTTAGTATTTTTTTTCATATGTGCCATCTATGTCAGATTTTAGCCTTAAAGCTATGTCAGTGTTGTATAAAATGAATTTGGAGGGTTTCTGTATCTGTTCAAGAACAGTTTGAGGAATGGAAATACCTGTTCCATTATAGAATCTTTCCGCATCACAATCTGGGTCTGATGCCTTTTGGTAGTTGATAGTTCTGGCATAGGAGTAGGTAAGTTAGACCAGTAAAAAAGAATGAAACACCCAGGAACAACCATATGTTTATTGGCTGTTTTCATTTATTCTTCTGTAGCATGTCATGTGCAAAGTCCCAGATTTCTTTGTTTGACCTTCCTTTTTGGTTACTAATAAACAATTATTTAAAACCTTCTATCTTTTCTAAGTGTGACAGATAATATCTCCCAGTATATTGTTTGCCAGTGTGCTATCAGCCTCTGACTTTGTTTATAGTCTTTTGCTTAAAAATATTTTTTGTTTTTATTCTAGATAGATCTGTAGGTTCTCTATCATCTTAATAAAACCTCCCAGAAGTAATAAAAATATTGTCCCCATATTTTCTTCAAATGCCTTAATAGTTTGAATTTTTATATTGATTATTCAATAGAAATGTATTTACAAATATGATATGAAGTAGTGCTCTGATATTATTTTTTTCCAAATGAAAAGCTAATTTTCTCTATATCATTTATAATAATACAGGCTTTCCTCCAATTTGAACTGATAATTTTTTTATATTTTAAATGTGTATTATTTTGATCTGTTTCTCAGTGTTCATAGTTTTATGAGTTACTGACATTTGTAGGTACAGGAGGTAATTTTCTTTTTCTTTTTCTTTTTATATGTGTGTTTAAGATGATAATGTAATCCAGGGAAGTGGAAAAGAAGGAGTCTGCAAAGATAAAAGCCAAGTAAACATAACACAACAAGGAAGAAAGCGATTAATTCCATCAGGAAGTTCAGAAAGTACATCAGCAGAGCAAGACACAGGAAAAAAGTGCAAAAATGCTGATCAGGAAGAGTCTATCATTTCATCCAAGGTGATTTTATAAAAAATTCATTATTTGATTATTTGTTTTCATCATCAAGTGTTATATATAGGAACTAATTATATGTTGTATACAGCAAGGAAAATCAAAACAGCTTTTCATTAATAGGTTTATGAAGATAAAAAACTAACCCAGAATTTTTGGCTTGATGAAACTAATGTAGTACTTGCATTGTAGAAAATAAAGCTAATTTAGAAAATTTCAGGCTGGATACACAATGGAGACCACTTGACTCTGGTTATAATTGGTAACTTCATTCTGAAAACCTGATTTCTTCTAGTTTCATTGGTCATTGTCAGACTGCATGTAACCACCTTTTTCTTGATCAGCATGAGGAGAACAACAACTGATGGGCCAGTTCTTAATAGCCCACTGCAGGATTATTTCTGGGCTAATTCACTGTATTTATAAAGCTTCTCCTCCCTCCTTCAGGTTCTGCTAACTCACTAGAATGATTTGGCTGACTTCAGCATTCTTTAACAGTGAGTACTTAGAGAAAATGAGGTCTTTTAATGGATGCTTTTAAGAAGAGAGGAGAGGAGAGATCAGGTATTCTTCCTCTCAGGAGAGGGGTGGCTTTAGATGACAGTTTTCATGATCTTTATAGACCCATAGCTGAGCTGTGTCGATCCCCATCTTTTTGTCTAAGCAAGAGCCAAAGGAGTAGGATGGCTTTAGAGTAATGTGCAGTGGAATGACTGAAATGCCATCAGCCATTCCAGAGGGTCAGAGCGTTTTGAGTTCTCCCCTCATTCCTGCTTCCTCTTCCATTAGGGAAGATCCAGCCCACCTCAGACTCAACTCCTTTGCCTAATTACAGAGTCAGGTTTAATAAATGAAACAAAATGTTTTCTGACTCATATGTATTGGCCATAAAAACTTATTAAGATAAACCTCATTTCATTTTGAGCCCCAATATACTCTGCTTTCTGGACATATTAATATGACTTTTTCCAAAGAAGAGAAATTATTTTTTTCAGAAGAAAATCTGTAGTATATATATTTTACTATGTTTATCTCAGCCCATAAAGTTTGATAATCAAAAGTAAAACTTCATGTCTTCTTGATGAACTGTAGAGAGGAGCAGTAAACAGATCTAAGATAGTCTAAATATTTGAGATTTTGATGACATCAACGCGTATTCAGC
Source organism: Manis pentadactyla (assembly GCF_030020395.1). Lineage (NCBI taxonomy): Eukaryota > Metazoa > Chordata > Mammalia > Pholidota > Manidae > Manis > Manis pentadactyla. Next base: position 177,987,871 of record NC_080020.1, on the reverse strand, counting down.
CAGGTCCCAGGATTGCCTGAGCTGTTCTTGGCCAATTGCTCTTTCTTCCCTTAGATTTTGGAGGGAGATTTTGCTTCTTTTAAAAACAACATAAACAAGACTCAAGATTTTATAACCTTTTGTAATCTCTTATGCAGGGCTCTTGGGTAAAGCTGGGCCAGAAAGGTTGGCTTAGACTTTCCAAGCCTCACCTCCATCTGTGCCCAGTTTCAGTCAACATGGGCTATAGCTACTCCTGAAGGGATGTCTACAGGGAAGAGCCAGGTGAAGAAGAAAGAAATGAGAAAAAACAAGAGGATGGCTCAACTATTTAGTCTTAATGACAGAAGATTGCCAATTATAAAGAACTATGGACAATTGACCAGGCCTTCAGAGTAGACTTGCATCAGTTTACTTGGAAAGAATTGATCACACTCTATTGGAGAAAAGTGAAAAAGGAAGTTGAGAGAAGGGCAGAAATAACCTTCCTCTTACTGGACCCTATTCCTGACCCGCCGATTCAGTTGGTTGGTAGGGCCTGTGCATGCATCAGTATTATTTTAAATAAGCTCCCACAGTTTTAATGTGCACTCAAACTTGAGAGCTACTCATGTTCCATCATTCAGTAGAGGAAATTGAGGCACAAGATCACATTCCTAGAGGCCTTGGGCCTCAGACGGAAGTCTCTTCATTTTGGGTTCAGTGGATTTTTCTACCATATATATTAGACTGTCTACAAGAAGTTTGTGATGCTACTAACTTCTGATCATGAAGATAATTGCTCGTAGTCAGTATTTTTTTTATTAATTCCCTTATGCCTTATTCCAACTCATTACCAGTTATGTAATTGTTTAATTTGGGAATGAAAGTGCTTCACCCTATTAACTTTAAAGAAAAGTTACATATTTCCTTTATGTAACCTAATTAGGACTTCTAAAAATGACAGAAGGGAGCCTAACTTCGGCAAATGAAGCAAAATAGTACTACAAAGTCTATCAACTGTCTGTTGCTGGGAAGGAAGCTACCCCATACTTTGTGACTTAACACAACAATAATTTATTATTTCTTATAATTCTGTGGGTTGACTGGCTCAGGAAGGTGATTCTTTTGTGGCAACTTATTGGTGTCAGCTGGGCTGCATTCACCTCGAATCAATTGAGGCTGTAGCATCCAAGATGGTGTCACCACATGAAGGTGCCTCAGCAAGGGCTGATGGAGGGCTTGCTGGGCTTCCCTCTCTCCATTTATCTGTTAAGTAGCTAAATTATAACCTTTTATAGGCATCTTTACCTGACAGCTGGAGCCCAAGGTAGTGAAAGTAGAAGTTTCCAGGTCTCTTAGGGCATAGGACTAGAACTGGTACAATGTCATTTCTGTGGCATTCTTTTGGTCAGAGCAATGTCTTGCCAATGGTTTCAGCCCCAGGCAAGTTTGCTATGGATTCAATGTGACCAAAGAAATTGACAGCAAAACATTCTTTGGGCTGAAAGGGTTTATTACCTGGCTTGTTCTTCTGGTGGTAGGTCAAGCACTAGTGTCTCTGCCTCCACACAGAGCACTGGGCCGAGCTCTCTATTTAGTGCAATAATAGCTTATTGCCTACAGGTGTGGAAGCGGCAGCCCAGCAACAGGCCAGTTAAATCATCAGGTGGTTTAAGTTCAGTGAGGATCCTGGCCATAGGAACCCCAACTTCCCACACTCCACCCCTCTAGGATTCTCCCCTTACAATCTACATGCTTCCAATCTTCCGCAGTGGTCTCTGTGCGAGAAAGCTGGAGCACTGTAACCAGATTCCACAACAGCAACAGAGGATAACAAAAATTAAGATACAACAAGATTTTGATACAGGTTACAAAAGTTATAATAATCCTCAAGCCAGAGGAGGTTCCTAATAACAAAAATTATAATAATCCTCAAGCCAGAGGAAGTTCTCAATCCACAAAGATCTTAGGGGTGATAAGACATATGTTTTAATGGCACCAACATAGGCAAATCTTGTCCATCAGGTAGGATGCCTGCAAGAGAGTGGTCCTGTGATAGGACTGTAGCAGAAAAGGGGTCCCTTCCAGGTCTAGTATACCATACTTTTACTCCTTTCCCCATGGGGGTTACTGAAGGGTCTATATATAGTGCTTCTGGAGGTGCATGCACTGGCCATAATGATAAATCCCCGGTAAGATGCTCCTCCCTTCTAGCCATTCAGGATATACTACTGTGACCTTTGGCGGCCACTCTGCTGTTAGTCCAGGAATACACAGGAGGCCAGCTTCCAGGCCTTGTCCCCAAGGTGCCAGGAGAGCCAGCCGTCATTGGTCCATGTGTCAAAAGGTCCAAGGCCACATACATTCAATGGAGTCTCCGGGGTTCAGTGCAGTTGGTGCTGGCAGCAAGATGTTATTCTGGTGGCCAAACCTTGGCTTCAGTGATTCTTTCTTGGTTTGTACTTGCAGTTGTATAGGGGAGGCAGCTATATGTGTTAACATGTCTATGGGGCTCAGCACTCCCTTTTGGGAGTCTCTCGTTCAAACACCGTAACACAGTCCATAAGCGGACTGACCATCCCCGCAGACTATTGGTATCTGACTTTAGTCTGGATTTTAACAAGCTATCGTGCCTCTCTGTCATGCCTGTTGTGGTAGGATTGTATGGCACATGAAACGTCCATTTGGTTCCCAGCTGTCACACCCATTTTTACAGTGTATGTCCAGTAAAATGGGTGCCCTGATCACTCTCAGTTACCTGAGGTCCGTCATAGGCAGCAAAGAGACACTCCAGGCCTCTTTTGGTCATCTGCTGGTCTGCACAACCAGTAGGAAAAGCAACCAGAAGTCCAGTAACTGTGTCCACACAAGTCATGGCATACCGATATCTTTCTGACACAGACAGAGGCCCAATATAGTCTATCTGCCACCTGACAAGGGGTATAGGCCCCTTAGCTATTGTCCCATGTTGCTGTGGAACTCGGTGTAAGTCCCTTTTGGAGCACACAACACACTCTTGCTGGGCTCTACTAACTTCTTCAAAGGTCAAAGGCAAGCCCACATTGTCTTTTGCCCCACATGCAACAAACGCTGATGTAACCACTGGGCTACATCAGAGGCAGGCTTTCCTTCTAACCCAATGTATCTGGGCCAGTTTATCTGCTTCATCATTTCCTGGGGATGCCAGTGGCAAATGACCTGTTACATGGTATACTGTAATTATTTTAGTCTGGCCACAGGCCCTAAGTCTTGCCACTATTCTTGCCTGCAAAAGGGTTGGTGACAAACCAGCCGGTTGGCATGGTACCATGTTGGTAGCCACAGGGTCAAGCCCCAATAGACAGCCCAGCTGTCAGTGCAGACAACTATAGGAGAGGGCTCCTGGCTGATCACAAGCCACACAGCCCGCAACTCTGCCCATTGGCTGCTCTTCCCCTCACCATCTTCCATCCATGTTGTCTCAGTCTTAGGATGCAAAGCTATGGCCCTCCATTTTGGGGGCTGCACATGGCTGGAGCCATCTCTGTACCATGCATCTTCGGGTATAGGGGCTTTTCCCTCCCGATAGGGACTCTCTGCTACTAATGGTTCAAAAGCAAGTTCTTCCTGCTTTTCACTAGTATATGTCACCAGCCCCAATAAGCATTGGAGTTCTTCATTCAGTGGGCTACTAGAGAGGGCACTACGCTACTGTAGGTAAGCACCCCACTTGGCCAATGTGTTTGTGCCACACCACTCTTTGGCTTTTGGGTCCAGTTTCGTACCCACACCAAGATGGGATAGGTGGTTATTACCTTTATTAGGGCCATTCCAGTGATGGGTTCTGTAGCCAGCAAGGCATGATACACAGCAGCCAGTTGTTTTTCTATCAAAGTGTATCATACCTCTGCCCCTTTCCAGAGTAGTGACCAGAATCCAGTGGGTTGGCGAGTTCATTCAAGCTGCCGCCAGAGACCCCAGCCATAACCATCTTCAGTCACATGAACATCCAGCTCACAGGGACTTGATGGGTCTATCACACTCAAGGCCTGCACAGCCTTGACTGCCTGTTTTGCTGTAGTAAAGGCAGATGCACATGTCTCATCCCAGTCCCACCTGATGCCCTTTCATACCAACTGGTATAAGGGCTTCAGAATTTGTGCCAAGTGCAGGATAAACACTCCCCAGTAGCCTAAAAGACCCAAAAACTCCTGTAGCAATGCTAGAGTTGTAGGGGTAGGAAAGGCCTGGGCTTTATCTGTACCTGCTTCTGGTATAACTTTGGTCTTACCTGACCAGAAGACCCCCAAGAATTTGACAGACAAAACAGGTCCCTGAACCCTTGTATTGTTCACAGCCCATCCTTTCTCCTGTAGATGTTGTAGCAGTCTAGGTGCTGCACCTTCTAGGTCTGAAAGAGAATCGGACGTGAGCATGACATCATCAATATAATGGTACAGCCGCACTGTTGGCGGCTTCTCCCATGTAGCCACGTCCTGGGCTACAAGTCCATGACAGATGGTGGGGCTGTGGAGGTATCCCTGTGGAAGGATGGTGAAAGTCCATTGCCATCCTTCCCACGTGAAGGCAAACTGTTCCTGACTTTCCTGCTCAGTGTCAATAGAAAAGAGGGCATTAGCAAGATCTGCCACATAATGGTATGTTCCTAGTTCATGGCTGAGGGTATCCATCAGGCCTGCAATAGAGGGACAGCAGCATGCATAGAGGGTATGACTTTATTCAGTTCTCTGAAATCCACAGTCATACACTAGGAGCCATTTGACTTTTTTACTGGTCACACTTGGGAATTGAAAGGGCTATGGGTGGGCTTTAAAATACCTACCTTTTCCAGGTCCTGGAGAGTTTCTCCAATCTCTTTATGCCCTCCAGGCAGTTTGTATTGTTTGATATTAGTCACCTGCCAAGACACAGGCAAAGCTTTAGGTGGATGCCTAGCATGTTCCCTCAGAACTGCCTTCACCACACGTACTCTCAGTCTGAACTCACCTGCAGTGATCTGCAACCGTAGACCCTGCAGGATAGCAATCCCCAAAATATACTCAGGGATAGGAGATATATACACAGTATACTCTTTTGGGGGTAGATGCCCTATTCCCAAAGATATCTTGGCTTACCTGTTTATATTAGTTTGGTGGAAGGCATATGTTTAGTGGGGAGAGGAAAGACTTATTTAATCTCTTTGAAGGAGGCTTTTAAGTGAGCTGTTGCAAGATGGCTGGCATGTGCGCAAGTGGAGTTAGTGACTAAGAGAACTGTCAGTGAACCGCACAGTGCGAGCAAAGGCACAGGGGCAGGAAAAACATGGGTGGTCCATATGGATGCGTCTGCACTGGAGTGTCGTGTGCTTGCACATATGGACATCTGTGTGGAAATGGATGGGCAAGATCAGGGGAAGAAGCTACTGAAGCAGACTGGGGAATGAATCAGATGGCAGGGAAGGCCAGACTAAATAAGAAATACATGAAACTACTATGGCCTCAGAGACTTTTTAAGGGGTTTAGAGTAAGAGAGTAAAATGGTCAGGAAGATAGCTCTAGCAGCAATGTGTAAGATGGAGGCAGGAACTGCTTAATAAGCTGTCCTAGGAGGCCACAAGGAATGAAGGCCTGAACTGGAATGGTAGCATTGGAACCAGAAAGAAATAGATGGATGTGGGAGACATTGTTGAGATAGAATTAACAGACCCTGATGACACAGAATATTGAGAAGATACTGAAAATGTTCTTACCAGAAGAGAGGAGAAGCGGTAGGTTTAGCATTGGGGAAGGGGGAACTTGTTTGGTTTGAGGCAATGAGGGCGTATCTATGAAAGCTGTGTAGTAGACGGAAGTGAAAGTCTGTCTCACAGGGAGATACAGATGAAGGCTAAAGGGAGAGTTCTGTTACATCCAGATCATTTGGAAGCAGACTTGAAGCATCCCACTTAGAGTATATGGAAGTGGTTGCTTTGGCAATGAGAGCCATTCCCAGTCATACGGCCAAGGTAGGTCCAGCTTGGCCTGTGGTAAAAACTGCTGGAGCAAATAAGCTGTGGTAAGAACTGCTGGAGCAAATAAGCTGGCTGTGAAGTATCATCATTTCTCTGTATATAGTTGCCTGCTGTGGACTTATATTCATATTTCTTCATGAAAATAGCAGGGGAGAGGAAGAATATGACTCTTATTACACAGCTGTCTCTTAAGTAAGGCATCTCAGTATTGGTTTACCACATTAAAGAACCCTACGTCCTTTGCTCCTGATTGGCCATTTAGCACCATTGAGACAAAGACTTTGGATTAGAGAAATATATAAGAAGCAAAACTGCAGGACTTGTTTGGTTCCGGGAGAAGTGAGGGAAAGCAGGAATGGGTTGGGATTGTTTAGTCCTTAATATGTGGGTGGTAATGAGTTTAATACAAGATGTACAAGGCAATTTATGTACACACGTTCTCTCCAAGCACAACTTGGAGACAACAAATTACCTCATTGAACTTGTATTAGGGTACATTCTTTATCCTGTGTCTTGTACATTAAAACTTCAGATGGTTGAGGGGAAGGGATGACTCTTTAGCTAAGTTAACAGACTATTTCAGTAGCCTTAACATCACATTCCAGCCTCCTCCAAGCGCCAAGGTCACCTTCATGCTCCTTAATCCCTGAGGTCTCTAGCATATATTTTTACAGTGTAGGGAATCTGGCCCCTCTGTCACAAATCCCCAGCCTCCCACACTTCATTCTTCACTGTTTTTATTAATTCTAAGAAATAAGCCATGTAGGTGCTTGTAAAATGTAGAGCCCTCTGCCTTCCTTCTACTTCTTCAAAATACAAAGCTCCTTGCATCTTGCCTGTTCCCTCACTCTCCACTTCAGTGACTTGCTCTGGCTCATGAGCTTTGCAGTTGGCACAGTACAAATTTGTTTCTCAGCAGACTTACAAATTACTGCATGTAATGGATTTGGGGGTCATTTATAAATAATTGAAACCATGAATGTTCAATTCTTGAATGCCAAGAGTCTACTGAATATCAATATTTCATGGAGTTCTATAAAGAACTATGAATTCCAGCTTTTGTGCCTCTTAAAGTGTATTTGAGAGCCCCTAATCCATGGTATTGAGTCTGTGACTTTATTATTATTTTCTGTTTTAGAATAAATTAACATGTTAAGATATACTCCTTGTGAAGTCTTAAAAAAAGCAAATCCTTCTTTAAATTTCATGGAGGTAGAAGGAGTTAAAGTGATGCTAAACATTTCATATTTTTTATTTCATTTTCTTTGGTTTGTTTTTTAATTTAATTTTTAATTTTTTTTACATTTTATCTTTATTTTTGTAACTATGTAATATACAGAAAAGGTAATGACTGTTTCCACCATTTTATCGAAATGCCCTCACTGTTTAGCATACCCTAGAATGCCATACAAATATCCTCATAAACGATCCAAATGCCCTGCTCCAGAAGGTGCTAGAAGGGAAGACACAGTAGGAGCAAGCTCACAAAAACTTAGAGGAACATAATCCCAGGAAGACAAGAGCTTTAAAATCCCCCTGACTTTCTATATGTTTTAAAATACTTTTTTAAGTGATAAGTTCTCACCAGATTAAAAAGTAAGCTGAAAATAAGAATCAGGGTTTTGAACTTGACAGGCTGGGGAATGCTGTCTGGTACCTGATAAAAACCCATCTGTGAAGATAAGTGGCACCTGGCACCTGCCTGAATTTGTTTTCATTTGACTCCAACATCCCTGCCCACCTAGAGTTCAGCTGTGCATCTCCAGCAGCAGCATCCTTGTTTCTCCTTTATTTATTTATTCAAAAATTTCAGTTTATATATTTTTAATTGAGGTATAGTTGATACATAATATTATATTGGTTTCAGATGCACGACATGATGATTTGACAATTATGTACATTTTAAAATGTTTGCTACAATAAGTGTAGTACCACCTGTCAACCTATGAAGATATTACAATGTTATTTACTATATTCCCTCTGCTGTACTTTCATCCCCATGACTAATTTATTTTATAATTGGAATTTTATACCTCTTTATCCCCTTCACCTATTTCACCAACCCATTTTATTTCTTAAATGGCAAAATAATACATGCTTGTTATAAAAAAAAATAGAATCAGAAGCATGTGGAGTAAAAAGTGAAAATCTTGATTTGCCTTATCCCTTAGTCCTGTTGCCTTACTAATATTTTGGTTTGTATTTTCCTAAACCTTTCTATTGGGAGTTATACAAGTAAATGCACATATAGATTTTTAGGGAATTTTTAAAAAGCCAAATGGAATCATAGTGTATATATTGTTTTGTTTAAAAGAGTCCTTAGCCATATATAGATCCCTACCTAGATCTATAGATCTTTTCAGTTTCTGTATATAGCATTTCATGGTAAGAAGAGATTCTAATGTATTTAACTACCTCCCTAGCTATGTTATTTTTCCCTGTAATAAGTGTGTCAGGATGTTAGGTGGGATTTTTTTCCCTATTGCCCCAAAGCTGTTGCTGAGGCCCAAAGCTGGAGACAGAAACACTAAGTTTGAGGGCCTTGCATTTGAAAGGAGTCCCAGCAATGAGAGCCAGACCTTACCTGTGGTATTATTTAAAGCATGTGAAGTGTTCATCATCCCATCCCAGGCTGTATACAAAGAGAGCTAAGAAGCCAGAAGATTTTAACATTTGGGGGAGTGCTTTGTTTGTGGGCAGAGGTCATTTTCTCCCTTTCTAAAATCAAGAGGAGAGAAGTGCTCTATGAGAATTCACTGTGGAATGCCAATAAGAATAACTCACTGGAATTTTATTGAACATCTGCTGAGCCAGTGGATTTGCTAACTCTCCCCATTACATTATAAACAGGGAAAAAGAGAATTGATGAGAGTTGACTGGACTGCCAAGTGAGGAGATGGGTCAGAATCGCCCTATTCCCTCCCCAGAGGGTCAGGCCCTGGCATGTTATCAGTTGGTCCTATAGTGGAGAGACAGGAGATTGGGGTGTAATTGAGCAGCTTGGGAGAAAAGAGTGTGTGTATTAGAGGAATGTGGCTTGAATGCCACTAGCTGAGGATCAGGTCCACGGGGTAGCCAAATGATTGCTTTTCCCATAGGCTATTTATTGCAGTACAGGACCCTGGTAAGAGCTAGGTTCCTTTTGCAAGGTCTTCAGTCAGTTGGGTGGCACTTTTAAAGTTATATACTATGTTTCTTAAAAAAGCAAAGAATGTCCAACACTTAAGTGATTAGTCCAGAAGAAGTCATGTTAGTGATGTCTTCTCAAGAAATTTGAGCTTTTAGATATTAACTAATACCAAAACGTACTTTTTCCAGATGGCAACCAGCATATCTGAGTCCTTAGTTATTATTGGGGGTAAACATTCATGTATACCTTATACCTGTTAGGTTGTCATCACATCCCAGAAATGGTAGCCAGGAGGACCGAGGTTTATCTGAGCAATGCTTCTATTCCACAGGAAGTATAAGTAATTAAGAGGTCATTTTTAATAGGATACAACTAGGCTTATTCTTTGTCCTGGTGTTAAGTACAGAAAAAATTCTTCAGTGCTAAGGAGAATATATACTTGTTTTAAAATACCTTTAATTGCTTAAACTGAAATTTTTATTTAGACCACTTCAAAGGACTCATTTATTTTCTGAGTTGGTCATAACATAGCTTCGTGCAAATTTTTCTGTAAGAGAGGAGCAATTTTATGATGCAGCTACAGCTACATGATTTTATGATTCAGCAATATGATTATATTTAGAGGCTAGAAATAAAGTATAATAGTAACTTACAATAAATTATAAGGACAGTGCATGTTAAAAGTGTGATACATCAATGGGAAATTAAGAGACTAGTAGGTTTTTTTAGGGAAAGATCTTTTTCAAATGTAAACAAACTTTGTATTTTCTTGTGTTGCATTTGTATTTTTCTGGTTATTTTTTACTGAGTATCTGATATGATTGTGAGAGTTTGATACAACTAGATTCTTTTTCTAAAAGCTGTAGATTGTTTTAAAGTTAGTAGTAAACTAGAGACTTAGTAAATGGTATTAGTAACTTTAAAATGTGCATCTTTAAAGTTTTTAAATATATATATTCAATGAATCTTATATTTTCATGTTTTTATACTTAAATTTATGTATTTTTAAATACATGTTTCATTTTTTTTTTTCTGATTGTCTTACAGGAAGTGCCACAATCATTTTCTACAACCACATTAAATGACACAGAGGGAAATAATATGAAGACTAATATACAGAGAAACAAAATGCCAGTAGAAGAACTTGGTAAGATTTCTGAACATAAAACCATCACTAAAGGAACACCAAATAAGGAAGACAAGGCAGGGAGCTGTTCTGAGAGTTGTTTGAGTGCTGAGGACAAGTCCAACAATGAGTCCCAAGGCTCTCATCCTGAGTCCAGCTCTGATCCCTCCAATCCTGAAACATTGCATGCAAAGGCAACTGATTCAGTTCCACAAGGTTCTGAAGAAAACAAGGTCAAAAGAACACCCTGCATGTATGGGGCAAACTGCTACAGGTAAAATGAAATTACAGATAGCATATAATTCCATCATTTCAGTAGCATGTAGCTATGAAGGTAATATGCTATAGTGTATTAAAAGCCTAATAAAACCCATTGGCCTAAAGATTAGAAGCTTTATCATGTTTTTGCTGGCTTGCACTTTCTCAGTATACATTCCAGCAAATCCTGCTAGAGGCTTTTAGGATGTAGTGGGGAATTAAATGTTCTGTATGTAGCCATGCTGATTAATACAGTGATCTGAAGTGGGGAATCCAGACTGGAAAATTTAATCACTCAGACCTAAATACCTGCTTACTTAATGTCTTATTTAGATACTAGAAAGATGGCTCCATAAATAGTTGTATACAGTATAAGTATCAAGAGAATTTTAGGTTGTGTTTAGCCATCTTTTTATACTTGTGCATTTTCCTTTACATTTTTCTAATGGGCTTTTGAATCACCATAAGGTAAGACAAATGAATGTGCATTTCCTAGATTAAGTGATTGCTCCTATACTTACTTCATTTGATTACATTGTACTATATTTTCTAATTCTGTATTTTCTGAATTCAAACTTAATCCTTTAGTTTTAGGCTATAATTTATCTATAATGTTTATGCTTACATGTTTATAATTATACAGCCATATTTCAGACGTACATCTTTGTCATTACAACTTGTTAAACTAAATATCTTACTGCTACGTTACAGTAGTTAGTTGTCTTCTATTCAGTAGTGTATTTATATTGCGTACTCTGTTAATTTCATATTCATATTATCTCTTTAAAATGCATTGCTATTTTAGCACTTGAATAACCGTATTTTTCAACTTCAGTGGTTATAGTTTATGCATTTTTTCACAATTTTGTCTGTTCATAATGACCTTAGTGCCACCTACTGAACCTAATGTGTAAACTTACAGAACTTATATAAAACTTATGTTATTTTAGATTTTTAAAAAGTTCTGTTGGATATTTATATTAGTTCACTAGAGCCACCACAACAAAATACCTCAAACAAAATACCTCATGTTTAAGATGGCTTAAACATTAGAAGTTTACTATCTTGTTTGGAGGCTGGCAGTAAGGATCAAGGTATGGGCAGATTTGGTTTCTCCTGAGGCCTCTCTCCTTGGTTTACAGATGACTGCCTTCTTGCTGTGTCCTCACGTAATCTTTTCTCTGTGCATGCACATCCCTGGGGCCTCTTCCTCAACTTATAAGGACACTAGCCATATTGGATTAAGACCTTACCCTTATAATCTTAAGTAATGTGAATTATCTCTTTAAAGGCCCTATTTCTTTATATATTCACATTAGGGCTTAGAACTTTATTGAGAATTTTACAGGGACACAACTTAGTCTATAACAGTAGTCAACACTGGCATTTGTCTTTGTTAAAGGTGATCAAATGCCTTATTAAGGTCATAATGAATTCATAGTTCATGATAATACATGTTAGTTTTAATCAGTCATAGCTTATGAATAGTTATTTTAATTTTTCTCTAATTTGGATATGTATAATTCATACCTAAGAAATATTTACCATTAAAATCTTGAAAACAAAATGTTTACATTTGGGGAGAAGGTAACATATATTGAGTTCTGTTATATATGTACGTCATAACAATCATTTAAAGATATCTTTTCTCTAACCTCAGTGCCAGTTTTAGTTCATGCTATGGTCTCTGGGACAGGCAAATAATCTCCTACATCTCTACACTCTTCCTCAAGTTCATATTTCTCATTGTTGCCTAAGTGATCTGGCTAAAAAAATTAAAACAAAGATAAACAGAAGAGAAGGAAGAGAAATAATATTACTCTCTTGTACAGAATCTTTCAGCAGCTGAAATCTCTGGGTTTCTTAACATAGTCCAGAAGGCCCTGACCCCCTGTAATTCTTTAGGTGCACCATTGCTGGTTTATCTTCTGGACATGCTGTTTTCTTTTTCTCACTCCTGTCCTGCTTAAAGACCCTGTACCCATTCAACTCCTTTTTGAGTCCTTTTCTGATAAGCCCAATCTTCCCCAAATTGCTCATCCTCTATTCTATGCATTTTTTTTCCTCATACAGTTTCTAATATTAGATCTAATATTTAATATCTAGCCATTGATTTCTAATTATTTATTTACATGTTCTGTGTCTCCTAAAAGAAAATTATTGCTCAAGGGTAGTTATAGTCAGTCCCTTGATGTCATGCACCCAAATCTGTACAGGCTCTTCAAATTAAACGTCTCTAAAGCAGTTACGTCTTTTCAATCCTGTGTTAAATAAAATAACAACAAAATAAAAGCATAGACATTCAGGAGGGAAAAAATGAGCATAAATATAAATGAATATGGACTATAAAGCAATGATATAGTTTGTATACAATATATGAAAGCACAAAAGTGGGGAGTAAAGCAAGCAAAATTTGACTACTGTAGATATGTTATATAAGTAGAATCATTTGCTGTTTTGTGACTGGCTTATTTCACTTAGCATGATGTCCTCATGGTACACCCATGTTGTAGCACATGTTAGAATTTCCTTTAAATCCTGATGTAGTCTGTGTATCTTTACTTTTGTTGCCTTTGCATTTGGCAAGAAATTTTTGCCAAATCCAGTGTCGTGAAGCTTCACCCCTTTTATAAAGTGTACAATTTTATATTTTAGGTCTTTGATACATTTTGAGTTAATTTTGTATATGGTATAAGGGAATGGTCCAAACTTCATACTTTTCCTTGTGAAAATCCAGCTTTCCCAGTACTAGTTATTGAAAAGACTGTTGTTCTCCCATGGAATTGTCTTGGCACCTTTGTTGAAAATCCTTTGACCATGTATATGAGAGTTTATTTCTGGGTTCTCTATTCTCTTCCATTTTTTCTATGTGCCTTTCTTTATGCCAGTCCCATACTGTTTTGATAACTATAGTTTTATAAGAAGTTTTGAAATCAGGAAGTATGAGACCTTCAACTTCATTGTATTTGAAGGTTGTTTTGATTATTAAGGGTCCCTTGAGATTCCATATGAATTTTAGGATGGATTTTTCTATTTCTGCAAAAAATGCCATTGGTATTTTGATAGGCTTTGCATGAAATCTATAGATTGCTTTGTGTAGCATTGATATCTTAACAATATTAAGTCTTCCATTCCATGAGCAGGAAATGTCTTTCTGTTTGTGTCTTGTTTAATAGAAATTAAAACAGTATACAAATCTCTCACCTCCTTAAGTTTATTCCTAAAAACATATTTTAAATGTATTATAAATGGAGTTATTTTCTTAATTTACTTTTGGGATTGTCCATTATGAGTATATAGAAATACAACTGTTTTTGTGTGTTGATTTTATATCCTGTAACTTTGCTGAATTAGCTCATTACTTTTAACAGGTTTTTTTGGTAGAATTTTTAGGGTTTTCTACATGGGTAGAAAATGCATACACACACACACCCCAACAGTGGACTGTTCATGGCACTATTATTTATAAAAGGCAATAACTGGAGTTAACCTAAAAGTCTATCATTTATATACTGCACAAATCATAGCAGCTTCATACAGTGGATGTTACACAGTGAAGAAAATATATTGCTACATGCAACAATATAGAGTTAACAATACTACACAAACGTAAACAGTCATTCTCAAAGAAGTACATACTATATTTTTCCACTTCAATTCAAGAACACACAAAACTAATATGTTGTTTTATAAGACCACTTCTCAAAGTGTAGTCCAGAGACCCCTGAGGGTCCCAGGCCCCAAAATGCTTTAGGAAATCTGTTAGTTCAAAACCATTTTCATAATAATACTGAGACTTCTGTGCTTGTGTGCCTTCTTCACTCTCACTCTCTCACTCACAAGTGTACAATAGTTTCCCAGAAGGTACATGATCTGTGCTATTGTTAATGACTGTATGCAGAAGCAGATGGGAGAATCAAGGTGCCCTCTGTTAAGCCAGACATTAAAGAAATTTCCAAAGTATAAAACAATATCTCCACAAATTTTTTTTGGAAGATAGAGTTATTTATGTTCAGACATGTTATTTATGATAATACATAAGAGGTTTATTGTTAGTTTAAAATAAATATACTTTTATAATTTCTCATTTTTAATTTCTAATAGGGTAAATAATCTGCATAAACGAAAGGTCTGTCTGGAGTTTTAGTAATTTTTCCCTGAGACCAAAAAAGTTTGACCAACACTGTTTTAGATGACAGGATAGTAGTTACCCTTGGATAGTAAAATGGGTTTAATGAATGGAAGGCGATATAGAGGGACCTCTAGAAAGTTGGTAATTTTCTGTATTTTATCTTGACAGAAGGTGCATGGGTATGTTCACTTTTAGTCTTTACTTAATGCTGTGTAGGCTTGTAATATTTATATTATATATATATATATTCTACATAAAATAGTGTTTGTAAATTGTCCATGACATTCTTGACTTACCACATGTCACCAGAAATTTATTTTGCTGCCATGAGAGTTCTTACTGACTAGATGTCAAGAGTTTTGTTTTTAACAGTTGATTCACTGTCTGGAATAATCAGATGTATATTGCTTGGTTTCCTGCTATATTCTATTATTTTTTCTAGAAAATCTAGTATAGCCTACTATTTTTTCTGACAATATATTTGCCACCCTCATAGGAAGAATCCTGTCCATTTTCAACACTTCAGCCACCCTGATGATAGTGATTATGGATGTGTACCAGTCATGTGTCAAGATGAGGTTGATGACAGGCCTGAATGTCCATATGGATCATCTTGTTATAGGTATGTAAACCTGAAAAGTTTGCTTATACTTCATCTCTGTTAATCAGGAGGGAGGAACTGCAGGCAGCTTCTCATCTCAAGCCTTTAACTTTTACTTTTAAACTTCTGTAGATAATAGGTATTCATTTTGTTAATAGGTAGGATTACAGCATTTATTTTAGATAATTCTAAGTTGTTGAAGTTATTAACCTCATAAGTACCTGAAATTATTCCTCATTTCTAACTTTTTAAAATGCAAACCAGATCATTTAAAAGCTGTCAATGCTACCCATCATACACTCTTTCCAGAATCGTTAGTGTGACATAATTCACATTCTGTGACATTATCTCTGTCTACTTTCAATTCCTACTGCTCCACCATTCTTCCCCACACATGAAACTAAGTCCTACAAGAAAAGTAGAGTACCTGTCCTCTCTCCTTCCATAGCATCTTGTGCCCACCTGTATCATACAGAGTAAAATTTATCTCATTAGACTGTGTTGTTTCTTTACTGGAATGGCTTCCAGACAGTAAGTTTCTTTTCAGTAAGGATTCTTTTATCCTTATATCTGCAATTTTGTTTAATGAATGAACAAATTTGAAATCAAATTACTGAAGAAAGAAGTAATGATTCTAATCTCAGAGAGCTTTAAATCCAGACAGCTGTCTTTCTTAGATAATTTTGGAATACAGGTTACTGAAGCTACTGGCTTATTTGAAGTTGTTGCTGTTTCTATGATTGTGTTTTACAATAAAAAGGCAGAATAAACCTCTGAGGCTGGAAAGAAAAATAAAAAACATATGCCTTATAATTTGAAAAATAAATGTTCCATTCCAGCAGAGCATCCTACAGATCAAAATAAGAGGATATTCTCATCAACTGTCAGTAAACTTGAAAATTTAGGATAAATGAGCAAATTCCTAGAAAATACGACTTTCAGAAAAGATATAAGAAAAAAAACTAATAATCTCTTAAGGTTAGAGAAGTTGAATATGTAATTAAAAGCCCTTTACTAAAGAAAATCTAAGTCTCTGTGGCTTCAGTGGCTGGTACTGCCACACATTTAAGAAAGAAACACTTAATTTTTATGCAAAAAAAGTAAAAGGGTGCCTATTCCCTAATCCATTTTGTGAGACCAGCATAACCTTGATACTAAAAACCTAGCAAGAATAATACAGCATGAAAAATTATAGGACAATTACTTTTGAACTCAGATGTAAATATCTTAAAAAATAAAAGCGGTTAGTTAAGTAAATTGAATAAGTTTTAAAAAGGAAAATATGACTAAATTGGGTTTATTCAAGGAATACATGTTTTGTTTAATATTAGTAAACAATGTAATTTGCCACATATCAGATTACGTAAAAAAATCATATAATCATTTCAATGGATGATTTAAAAAACTAACAAAATTTTTTCATTTATGTTGAAAACTCATTTCAAAATAGGAACAGAATGTAGCTTTAATATCTTACAGGGTATCTATAAAAAAAACAGCAAACATCATACTTAGAATAAGAGGTTAAAATTTTTATTTCCGATATCAGAAATGAGGCAAGAATGCCTATTCTAGTCAGCATTACACTGGTGATTCAAGGCAGTGAAGTAAGACTAGAAAAGGAAAATGGGTAAGGATTCAAAAGGAAGAAATGAAACTTTCATTGTTAGCAAATGGTATCATGTAGAGAGAAAATGCAAAATAATACCTGATTAATTTTAAGTATTAATACATGCTTAGCAAGGTTGTTGAATACAATACCACTATACAAGGTCAATTAATTTCTGTATTCTAGAACCATCCAATTAGAAAGTAAAAACTTCTAAAAGATTGTATTTGTAATAACATCAAAAAGTATCAAGTTCATAGGAATAAATCTAGTAAAAGGTGTGCAAACCTCTATGGAGAAAACTGTAAAAGTTTGATAATAAATTTTTTTTTATAAAAACCTAATTAGAAGGTCTGAAATGTACGCATTGGAAAACTCAATATTATTAAAATGCATTTTTCCCCAAACTGACTTGTATCCAAACTCATTCAGAATCACCATAGTTTTTGTGTAGAAATTTATGATGTGATTCTAAAACTTATATGGTTGTGCAAAGAGCCAAAAATAGCCAGGAGAACCTTAAATAATGAAAAATACATGGCAGGACTTGTTATAGAGTTTTAATAATTAAGGTAGTATAGTATGGACCCAAAGATAAAATAACAGGACCGGAACAGAATAGAGCCCAGAAACAAACTTGTGCATAAACAGATGACATATTGATGAAAAGGGGCATTGCAGGCATTGAGAAAGTATGGATTTTTTCAATTGATTTTATTGCAATAAGGGAATCTATCTTGAAAAAGAAAATTGTAGCCCTATTTCACATCATAGTAAAAAACTGAATTCCAGATGGATAAGAGAACTAAATGTGAAAAAAAGTAATAATTCTGCATTACCAAAGTTTTTTTAATAAAAAGGCATTTATTATATTTATTATACTTTTTTAAATATTTTAAAGATACATACAAAAGAATTATTTCATGATCTCAGAGCAGAAATTGTTTTCTAGAGCAATAAGTAACTAAGCAGTAACTAAGATAGAAAACATTTAATTATTTGACTACATTAAAATTAAGATTGTTTTATCCATCAGTAGGCACCATTAAGAGAGGGAAAATAAGCCACAGAGTGAGAAAAAATACTTGTAACCACATAGCTGACAGTAGGCTTATATCCAGAACATATAAAGAGGACTTACAAAATGCTATTGTTTTTATCTTAGTGACATGTACAGACTTTTTGCCCAAAAGGGAATCTAAATAGTGAATAAATATATTAAAAAGTACTCAGTATCATTATTAATCAGGGAAATTTCACACACATACATACAATAATTCCCATTTATTTACTTGTTCAACAAATGTTTTCTGAAAAATCATCAGAGGCCAGACTGATGAAACAATGCTGAGTGAGGTTACCGGTAGAACAAAGTATTTGTATCTGTCTATCTATATATTTTAGGACAAAGCCTTTCACAGCTCATCTCATAATTCATTGCACTATAGTTATATGCCTTTTTATTTTAAAAACTTTTTTAATGCAGAATTTTACACATATGCACAAGAGGGGACAATATGGAATAAGTTCCAATGAAGCTGTAACTCATTTTCAGCAATTGTCAAGTCTTAGCCAATAGTTTCATCTATACCCACAACCCCCTGCTCTCCCTGTAACTACTACCCCTAGATTATTTTGAAGCAAACCCTTGACATTATTGTTTAATCCCATTTATCCATAGGTATTTTATGGTATATCTGTAAGTGATAAACACTTACTAAAAACATAACTAGAACCCCATTATTAAATAAATTTTTACTATCATTCAGTATCCTGTCAGGCATCCTAATTCCCTTATATATATATATATTCATTTTTTTCATTTTGTTTCTTTGAACCAGATTCAATTAAGATCCACATATGGCAAAACATGGCCATGTTTCTTAAGTTATTTAATCAATGGGTTCCTTTTTGTATTTTTCCTTGCAATATATTTGTTAAAGAAAGCTGATCATTTGTTCTGAGGAGTATCCCTGGATTTTCCTGGTTGCATTACCAAATTGTCATTCACTATGTTCCCCTGTATTTCCTAATAATTGGTAGGTAGAGCTAGAGGTTTGATCAGATATCAGTTCTAAAAACTATAAACGTTGCCCTGTCCTATGAATATAGTGTCCTTTTCTATAAAAATACTTCTTGCTATAAAGTCTACTTTGTCTAATATTTACAAGTGGTTACAGATATGTTATTATTGATGTATAATTTAATTTCATAAAACATTTTTTAGAATTTAAATCATTGGAATTTATTGAGATTTGCTTTTGGCACAGCAAATGGTCTATTATTGTTGAACATACCATGTGCACTTATATATTCTGTGATTTGGGGGAGTAAAGTTCTGTAAGTGTCAATTTAGGCAGGTAGTTAACAGTGTTGTTCAGATTTTTATTATCTTTGTTGATTTTTTTTCTATAGTAGTTTTACTAGTTACTGTGAAAGGGTGTAAAAGTCTTCCCTGTAATTGTACGTTTGTCTATTTGTTCCTTTAATTCTGTCAGTTTTTCTTAATGCACCAATCGCAGTCTGTCTTCAGTGGAAAAGCCATGAAAATGGAAAACTCATTCAAAGCTGTTCTCCTTCCTTTGACTCCCCTCTCGTTTCTGCATGCTTTTGAGAGTCATTACTGCTTTATGCTTATTAGTTTTTATATTTTTAGCAGAATATA
This sequence comes from Manis pentadactyla, assembly GCF_030020395.1. NCBI lineage: Eukaryota > Metazoa > Chordata > Mammalia > Pholidota > Manidae > Manis > Manis pentadactyla. The sequence continues at coordinate 177,968,400 of NC_080020.1, read as the reverse complement.
ACTGTTACCTGTTGGAGGTTTGAGCCTGATAGATCTCCTCTGTCATTACTGGCAATAGAACTACTTTGTATGATACAATATAGCCACTCCAGCTTTCATTGGTTAGCATTTGTGTGATATCATTTTTCATCCTTTTACTTTCAACCTCTGTACTTATATTTGAAGCATGCCTCTTACAAATAGCATATAATTGGTTCATTGGCTTTATTTTTAATTCAATTTGATAGTCTCTGCCTTTTAGGTAGATTGCTTAGTCCAATTACATTTAATACAATTACTGATATATTTGAGTTTAATTTTGCCATTTTGCTATTTGTTTTCTGTTTGTCCCTTACATCTTTTGTTCCTTTATTCATCTTTTCCTTATTTCCTTTGGATTATTCAGGTGTCTTTCATTCCACTTTTTTCTCCTCCATTAACTTTTTAGTTATATATTCCTTTTTTCCCATAAATTTCATTAGATTTTAATAGGCATTGTTGGACTTACTAATGTCTACCTTACAGTTGGTATTTTTACCACTTCCCAAACAGTGCAATAATCTTTCATTACTTTAAGTCCATTTACTTCCTCTTCTGTATTTCTTTTTAACAATTGTCATTTTTCTTTTTACTACTGTCATGTATTTTTTAACTATTGTGGTATCTCTACATATTTTAACTTGTAAGGCATTGTTATTACCTTAACTTTTAAGCATCATGATTCTTTTATGTGTATTGACATATTTATCATTTTGCGTACCCTTCATTTTTTCCTAAAGTTTATCCTTTCATCTGAGATCATTTTCTTTTAGTCTAAAGAACTATTTTTGGCATGTCTTTGGTGAAAATCTACTGGAAAAGAATTCTTTCAGCTTTCATGTGTCTGAAAATGTCCTTATTTTTATTACTATTATTATTTTGATGGCTCTTTTCACTGGATGTAGAATTCTAGCTTGGCAAGTTTTATTTCCTTTCTTTAAAGAAAATTAAAAAATGCTTCTTGTTATAAAGCCTACTTTGTCTAATATTTACAAGTGGTTACAGATATGTTATTATTGATGTATAATTTAATTTCATAAAACATTTTTTAGAATTTTAATCTTTGGAATTTATTGAGATTTGCTTTTGGCCCAGCAGATGGTCTATTGTTGTTGAACATACCATGTGCACTTATATATTCTGTGATTTGGGGGAGTAAAGTTCTGTAAGTGTCAATTTGGGCAGGTAGTTAAAGATGTCATTCTTTTGACTCTTGAACCCATAGTTACTGTTGAAAGTCCCTAGTTTGGTTTATTGGTGCCTTGAAATTAATGTGCCTTTTCTCCAGCCACTTTTAAGAATTTTATTGTTGCTTTTACTTTCAACAGTTGAACTAACATGTGTCCAGGTATGAAATTCTGTTATCCTGTTTGGGGTTCACTGAACTTTTTGCAGGTTGATTGATGTTTTTGTTAGTTTGAGGAGATTCCCTAGCTGTTATCTCATCAGCTGTTGCTTCTTCCTCATTCTCTTTTCTCCTTGTACTCCAATTAAACATATATTAAATGTTTGGCCATGTCCCACATGTCAACAGTGCAAGGCTGTAAGGTTACTGTATCAGAATGGTAAAGTGTCCTCATTAGTTTGCTTAAAAGCAAGTTTTCACACAAGTGCATCAAACTTTTCCTATTGCCACAGGAAAAAAAATATGGAAGTCTCACAGATCATGACCCACAAAAATCAGCCAGAAGTTACTATATTTAGATGAATAAATATACACACACATACATACACACATATATTGTGATGAGCGTGTTTTTCATGGTTGACACACTTGGAAGAGAGATGAAATTTGTGAGCTAAAACATCTTTGCTTTTTATTTTTACAAATTTGCCTTCACAAAACATAAGAATTATTTTCAAATAAGAACAATTATTCTCTCAAGTGAAATATTAGGTTGATTTTTAATCTTTTGGTTTCTAGTCTTACCTTCTAATCCCTTGAATGTGTCTAGTCAGTTTCTCTTTTTGATATATTTTGGTGATCTCAAATGTTGAATAATACGTTAAATAGCCTTAAACTTACACTACATCAACTCCCTAAACTGACATGGTGTTATATTGTACTTCCAGGTATTATCATCTATAGTCAAAGTTTTTATCATTATAAAGCAAATATGAAAACACAAAACTGGACATATATGAGTATATTTCATTTTCAGCCCTTCCACCCCATGAATAAAATAGTAAAACATGAGTAAAACAGAAAAACAGATATGGGTCACATATTAAATACATACTATAGTACAAATAAAGATCTCGATAGCCCGTGTAATATAGGAGGTTGACGTTTAGAAAAGCATATTTAATTAATATATTTTATTGTTTTCTCCTGCCATTTTCTTTTTCCTCCATTAAAATGAAATGCATGCTAGGCATTATTAACTTTTTTTTCTGACATCATACTTTTTAAAACCTAACAAAATTAAATCAACTTGAAAAAATGATAATTTGAAAGAAACAGTTGATGTTGTCATTTTGAGTATCTTGCCAGTTTAACTGATTTATTCCTTTTGCACTATGCATTGCAGTCTCTCAGCAGACTTACTCAGTTTAATGCATTTGATTAGCTTAAGGTGCTTGTCTGAATTAGAACATTAGATACTTAATGTCTGTATAACCCAGTGATTGCAGTGCCTGCCTCTGACTCATTCACTTCCTCTAGTGAGTAATAGGATTTTATATAGTGCATTACTCCTCAGCTGTTTGTTAAATTAAGCACTAAACTTAGTGTATATATACACTAAGATGAATGGAATCCATCTTTAACTAGCTTAGTATAAATATAAAGTCAAACTCACATACATTACCTCAGGTTTATAAGGCTTAGGCAGGCTTATATTATGCAAATTAAAATTTTGGTGCCTTGACATTTTTCAGAAGCTAATGTCGTACTTTTTTTTTTAATTATAATACCTTCTAGAGAGGTGACATAAGGAAGTCAGTCAGTAATCAACTATGAGTACTCTCATCTTAATGAACCTGCAACATGATCTATATAGTGTGAAACAACAGTGTTTTGTCTCAAGTATAGTTCATTAAAAATATATATTTGATAGTAAGTAAATTCACTATTTTTTGTTATTTGCTGATCCAGATTTGATCCAGGAATTCATCTGTGAGCTAACATTCTTTGCTATTTCCTCTTTTATTTTTGAAAAGTGTTCCAACTTCTGCAGTATTGTTTTACTTGATCATATATGCAGGTATACAGTTCAGCCCAAAAGATACTGATTTTTAGAAGCCATCTGATAAAAAATAGGAACATGTGAGCTTAGTATAAATCCATATCATATTATTTGTGGCAAAATAAATAGGTTTTAATAAGGAAACACTAGTTGCCTTGTGCTTGAAATTCTCAGAATCAGTCATGGGAGGCTCTCAAATCACTTATTTACAGTTAAAAATAATTAAAGTTGTAGCATTTTAAACCTTTTTTATAGGACCTGCATATAGAGGAAGTAACCTATCATCATTTACCATGCTTACAGTTCCTTAATCTTACCTAAGAAAACAATCTTAGAAGAAAGTATCTTAGATTAACTGTTAATCACTTGCTGCACAGTTTAAATAAGATGTGGCTATAATTTTTTTAAAACTTCATTTAGAAATAGCTTTAACAATATCAATAATACTCATGTAGCCTTCATAAAATATACTGGGATGTCTTCTGTGGTTTTGTTTACCTTTCTTCTTTATTTGAATATGCATCCATTTCCATAATAATACATTTGTTTTTATTTGTTGTGTTTAGAGTTAATTGCACATATATAGGATTGTTCAGAATTCTTTTGCCAAAGATAATAAATTATAATGATTTTCAGTTAACAAATTGACTATGTTCTATTATTTTATGTTGGTTTACTCTTGTTATTTGCTAAGGACTGTATTTGTTAATTCTCCTTTTTCTCTTAAGTTTTGAGAGTTAGATATTTGGTAACAGGATTCATGTTTTTGCTTTAGGTTTTAAGGTAAGCATTGAATTGCAAAACTGCAAGATAAAGTTTTTGGAATGAAAACAAAAATATTGTATGATCACTTATTCATTGAGCAAATACTGTACATCTATTAGTAACATACTGGTTACTAATATAAGAAGCTGATGTTAAACAAACAGTACTCTAAGTTCATATAAAATTCTGAGTGTTAAGTCTTAGTATTAAGTTACCAAATCTTTGGAAATAAATAAAAATAAAACATATTACTCTGTTCTCATTACTGTTGCCTAGTTTATCTGTAGGTAGATCTTTATGATGGAGAGATAATGGGTTTTTTAGTCGCAGACTTAGCTCCTACAGAGGTTGGATCATCACTCTGGGGGCCTCCATTCAATAGTGGGGAAATCCAGAGCAGAGAGCTATTTATTCATAGTCATAAAGTCAGATTAGTTATATTCCTGACTGCTCTCCCCTAGCTGCCTTTGCTTCTTCTTTTCTTTCTCTCCGCCTGTAATTATTGCAGAACCACAGGGTTCATTTCTCTGATAACTTGTTTTCTATTCTGTTCTTACTCTCTAGGTGAGTTTTACTTCCTGATTCAGTTTAATGGCTTTAGACTCATTTGTTTAAATGTTTCTACTTGGTTGTAAAATAAGTAATTCAAACTTACCACATTTGAAACAGAACTCTTGATTTTTATTATGGAAATGACTTTTTCCAAAGTGTTCTCCACCTTTGTAAATGATGTAATCATTCACATAGTGTTTTGGCCCCAAACCAAGAAGCACCCTGATTCTTCTTTTTTTTTCACATCACTCATTCAATCCATCAGTAGTTCTTTCCTTTTCAACTTTTGCAATATATAGGAAACTGACCACTTCTTACTTCCTCTTCCTCTACCATCTTGGTCCACCATCATCTCTTACCTGAAATTCTGCAATAGCTTCTTAACTCCTATCCCTTTTTCTTGGCCTCTTGTAGGTCATTCTCCACACAGCAACAGAGAAATTCTCTAAAAATAAGTCAGATCATATTGTTTTCTTACTCAGAATCTTCCAACAGCTTCCCACAAAACTCTTTACTATAGCTTACTAGTTCTTCTCTGACTTCATTTCCTACAATATTCCTTCTCAGTTATTCCTGTTGAGCAATACAAATCTTTGTGTGTTTTTCCAAATACCCTAGCTTGTTTCCTACATCAGGACCTTAGCAAATTTAAAGACATTTCCTATTTCCTCTTCCTGGAGTGTTCTTCCTTCAGATAGGCATTTGTCATTCATATATCCATATTATTAAAATAAAAAATTTGGGGGAAGATGTATATTTTAAAATATAACAACTCATAGTACCCTGGTGTGGTTATGAATGTTTACTTCCTTGTTTAGAATGCAAAGATTACTGTTAATAATTAACAACAATGCAAAAAAAAAAAAAAGCCAGAAGGGATTTTGAAGCCTGTTAAATTATAAAAAATGCTGTTTGTCATTGAAAAAAGGTTGATATAAATCTTTTATGAATGAACTCTGAGTAAGTATTTCCATTCATTATTAGGAAAAAGTCCTGGATGAACTTTAGCATTTTCCTTGAAAGTTATTTCAAGTGCTTTAATGTCCTCAAAGAGCTGTACAGAATTACCACTTAGTCTTAACCCATGGTTATATGAAAAATACATTCTGTCTTGTTGTGATGTAACTGATTTTTGAAAATGGTATATACATAGGCAAATGTTAAAAAATATTCTATAAATGTGTGAAGTAGGGAGAAATACTCAACTGTAATAATTATAAGTATTGTTAAAGGCAAAATTCAGCTATTTACTACTGTTAATTGGCAAATGCTTATGCTGGCACATTGTTTCCAGACATTGGCTATCTTAAAGTAAAATTGATTTGTATTTCTATAAAAATAGCTGAAACCTGTTAAATGCTTAATAGCCTATAAATAATCTTATACACATTACTTCATTTAACTTTTGGAACAACCCTGTGTGAGGTAGGCAATATTACCCCTATGTTACAAATGAGGAAACAGCAACTTGGTTCACAGGAATCCCCCAGCCAGTAAACGGTGTAGTTTGAATTCAGTCTCAGCTCTTCTGATCCCAGAACTGGAGCCCCTTCCACAACATTCTGCTTGAACTTAAATTTAACAAGCCAGATGAGAACAAGTCCAGGACACAGTGTCATCTATTTCTTAAGCATTTGTGAAGGACTCTTTGTGTTCCTTAGCTGCATGATTGATTGACTAGAGCTAAGTGTCATGATGCTGAGCAGACAGTATCTCAGGAACCTGATTGCAGGGGAGTCTGCTTTATATGATTGTCAGATGTTCATCGTTTCCTGGGGAAGTAATAAGAATTGTAAGTGGCAGGAAACTCTACCATATTTTAGTCTTAGGTTTGCATAAAAAAGATTCAGTGAGTATGATTATTAACTTTGTAGGTGTGAGTGTAAAGCAGTTTCAGCACATTGACATTTTTAACCTAATGTGAATAGGCATTCTCTGGGTATGTACAATAGAAAAACTGTCTTTCAAAGGATAGATTTAGGAAAACTCCAGAATGCATGGATTGGAATTTACTAAAAAAAAAGAAAGTATTAACATTAACTCAGTAAAACTCATTATCAGTCTAGAAAGTATTAGAAACCACTTTTTGTGCAACCAATGAGAATTTTAAAATTTGGTTTGTATTGCAAATGATTCTTCCAAGTTTTTCTTGACAGTCATTTTCTTAAGAAATAATAGTGAAGATAGCAAAAACGTGTCTTTTTTCCTATTAAATAGGAAAATATAAAATATTCCATCATTTTGGAAACTCATGTGAAAGCTTAATTTAAAAAACTTTTTTGAAGGAAACATGTTGATTGTATTCTAGTAGATAAAGTCATGAAAAATATAGTTGAATGCCACCTGTGAAAGATACTTATATGTGCTGTTAAAACTTTAAAAAATGTAACAAAAACCCTAGGGCCTCCAGCAGCTCATCTGACAGGTGATAGAGATAATACACACACACACACACACACACACACACACACACACACACGCACACACACGTGTTGAAAATTTAGATAACAATATAAGAAATTATGTGGTAAGTACCAAATGGTAGATACAGACAGTACATTCTAGAGGTATTTCCCAGTGCTTAACCAGAGTTGCCTTCCTGAAGGAGGTATGATTTAAACTTCAGCAGTGTAGAGTTAGAAGATTATCCTTGGCACAAAGGGTATGGGCAAGTGCCCAACAATGGCAAAGAGCCAAAAACTACTCTCCAGGGTAGGAATAAAGGTTGGGACCAAGATTATGGGGTCCTTGAAGAAGAGGACAATTAAGAATTTAGCATTGAGAGTACTTACTTTTTTAACATTTAAATTGCTACGTAAACAAGACGTATCTATAATTTTGACTAAGCCTCTGCATGTGATATATTATCTTTTCTGATTTGGCTAATTTTCTTATTAAAGTCTGTCTATTCTTAGAGTTATATTTATCATCAACAGAAGAAAAAGTATATTTCAAAATACCCAAAACAAGAAACTTTTAAACCTGTCCAAGAGTATATGTTTCTTCATTTCTAGGCAATACCTTTATTGATATTCTTCTATTTGAAGTTGGAAGTTTGGTCTTTAAATGTGCAGAAGCACCAGCTCACCTAGTTTCTTCTGGTCTATATTGTGTTCTTACACATGTCTCTTAATGAAAATAGCAAGTGCCCCTAGGAAAGGATGGAAACTATTAGCAGAGGTTCAAAGAAACAACTTTTCCCCCTGTAAAGCAGATGAAAATCTGCACATGGAGCTGAAAATCTTTTCTGAGTACAGATTTTTATAGTACTTTTTTCTGCTCTTCCTTTTTAGAATATGCAAACATAAAGGTTTTTATCCATTTATTCTGAAATGACTCGCCTTCTCCTAGGTAGTATGTGAAGTTATATTTTGTGGATGGGGTGGGTATGTGAGTTCAGTTGGGGATGTGTTACAAGATAATAGAGAATGGGCAACTGCCTTCTACAACTGCAAGGTTGAATCAGTACCTCCACCCCCACCCATTTTCTGATACTGTTATCTTCACTTTGCCGTTTTAAAAAAAGTTACTCTTGCTCTCAATCCTTCTAGCCTGCCAACTGGTATCAGCAGTCTTTTAACTGGTATTTGGTGCATAAACTTGAGTCATAGTTAGCTCCCTTGGTTGCCTTGGCACTTGTTTTCAAAACCTGACATTTACTTAGTTGAGAGTTTCTAAAGCAGCTTGTGGGGGAGTCTCCAGTAGCAAACAATTAAGACCATATCTAACTTTTCAGTATTCCTGCTCTATTAAGGGCAAAGCAGGAAATGATAGGACCGCTTGGTACCTGAAACAGACATACATTCAAAGGATGGAGAAAAAGCCTTTAGAGCTCAAAAGGCTATAGATTAATAATAACAATAATGAGGCATTTGTGTAGAATGGTTGCCACTTCTCAGTAGGTTTGAAATTTTTTCAAAATAGAAAGTTACCTATGTATTTTGCTACAACAACAACAAAAAGATTAAAAGAAAGGTTACTGAAAACAATCTCAAGTGAGAGCAGTCTTTTTCTCGATTACTGATGAAGAATACCTTTGGTACTATCCCCCTTGGTATTTTTCTGTTCCTCCTCCCTTGATGTCCAGCAGTAATTCCACTTTAATAAATGCTGAATTAAACATTCAGTGGCCTGTGCCAGCATGTTGAGTAAGGAAAGATCTTCCCACAGATCATCACCACAGCTTTATTCATTTGCAGCCCTCTTCATCACATTTAAATTGTGCGGTTTATTTCTCTCAACTTTAAAGTTTCTTTTCCATCAAAAGCTCAAATTTGGATTAATTACCCCAAACACACAATCTTTTGTAGTCTTCTTTCCACTTTTCAAAACCATTGAGTTATGACCTTAATGTACTGTGTGGTTGCACTCTTGCACCATTTTTAATGCTCATATTGTAGGAAAACTTAACCAATGAAAAATGAGATATTAGCAGTAAGAAATGTCATTGACACCTGACACAGGGCCTAGCATGCAGTGAGTGCCCCATGACTATTTTTTGAGCCAGTGATGAATGTGTCCGTGGCTAACAGTTAATTACAATCGGCCATACCCTTAGACTAACGCACCTTCTATGCATTCCTCCTGAATCCTCACTAGAGTTTCATATGAACTGTACAACTCAGCACATATCTGTTGTCAGCACACCCACCTCTCTGTCAGGCCCCGAAGAGAAACAGAGGTACCCATCAAGGGGATCATGATCAACCAATTACTGCTTTGGATTTTTGCTGCCTGGGCAGTTTCGCATTATCTGGAGAATGTCTTCTCTATATAGTGTACCCAAACATTTGTGTAACTAATAAAGTAATAGAAGGGGTCAAAAATACATATAATCAAGAGCAGATATTCAAATCATAGTTTCTGTTTGACTTTGGAATACATTACATAAACATTTCAACACAAATTGATTTTCTGTTTTCTTACAATTGATAAGTGTTCTTTGGACATGACTTTGGAGAGGTAGGACCTAAATGCTTTTTCTGTGGATTCAGCAAGAGCCTTAAAAGTAATCCTTTAAGACGTTATACACACACAACACATGTACATGTATGTGATATTTTATGTTCTATATTTTATTTACTATTTTGAGGGAAGAAGGTTTGGTTCACCATTCTCTTTGCATTTAAAAATATGCCTGGCATAGAGTAGGCCCTCAGTAAATGCTGTAATTGAAAAGCAAATGCTTTGTACAGCATGGTAACTATAGTTAAAAACAACAAAAAAAGCAAATACTTTCCAATGAGAGGTTTATTGGGGCCTGATTTTATTTGTGAGTTAGTGGATGTTCTGGTTTAATTTAAATAGTCTTATTAGATTTCTGGTAATTGGAAAATTAGATCTTATTTTTGCTTTTTTTTTTAGGAAGAATCCCCAGCACAAGATAGAATACAGACATAGTACACTTCCAGGTAAGTAATTTTACTTCAGGAAACTCAAAATGAAGCCTTCAAATAATTCTCCTGTTAAACCTAGATTTAGTTTCCAGGTACTGTGACATTTTTTTGAAATCTCTGGTTCTGTGAATTTGTTGAATTGCTGATTTTAATAATTTTTCTTGTATTTTAAAGAACATACATGTTTCTTTACTAAATGTTTTCTATAATCATTGTCCAACAATATATTTATCCTTGTATCTCTTAGGATTCTCTTGTGTGCAGATGCTTGAAAAGAACATTTTAAACTGGCCTAAATGATAATGAGAACTTAATGACTTCTATATCTCAAAAGTCTAGAAGTAGGGCTGGATTTAGATGAGGTTTATTGCTTTGGCTCATTAATAATGTCACTAATGTCATGAACGGCCCAATTTCCTTCCATTATTCTATCCTTAGAGGATCATTATTATCTATCCTAAGATTGGCTCCTCTCCTATCAAGGGAGTAGATGCTTCCTTATTCAGCTGGGACAGTGAGCACCTGTGTTTGCATCCAAGGAGGGAGAGAGAGAAAGAGAATGAACCACTTTGGCTCTCACTATTCCTAGGAAAAATCATGAAACTTACTTTTTTTTAACTGGCTTAGATCACATTCTTACTCTTGAACCAATCACTGTGACCACTGATTAGTTTGTACCACCCCTGGAACCAGGATAGAATCACTTTCTTCAGAACCATAGGGATCCCTCATAGAAACTAATTTTGGGGGATTGAGAAGGAGGGGAGAAAGACACCAGAGAAGAACCATCCATCCTGTTCCTTCTGTTTCCCCTGTTTCCAAACTCTAATATTTTTCTCCTTAAAAAATTTGGCCTTTTTCATACCGTTTATATAATGCAGCAGCCAATTCAGCCCACACCATTTCTGCCCACAGAATGACAGAATAAAATACATACCATGCAGGCTATACCCACATCCATTTATTTGTGTATAAACAAAACCAGCATGTTACCAAGTGATAAAAATAATTTCACCATAAGAGAATCCCATTTGATATTCTGATTAAAATATACTTCAGTGCTTTAGTACTCCAGACACAAATAGTTTCATATTATCTGAGCTGCTGTGGCATAGAGGTGATACATTATACTTTCTTTAGTGGGACTGTATCTAATAATGTAGCATTTGTGGTGATTAAATTAACTTCCTTTCCAGCAATATTGTAATCATATTGATGAAAACTATATGTAACTGACAAAGTTTAGCATTGCCCCATGAATGAGCATTTGACACATCTGTGTATTTTTACAGAAGTAGGAACCATTTTCCTAAAAAGGATCAATATACACCAGATGGCATAGTTAAAAATATCTGAGTTTTCTTTGCAAAGTCTCTTTGAATTATCATTGAAGTATCCTCTAAAAGAAGAACATGTTTTTAGAACTAACTTTTTTTAAGAAAAACTTTTTATTTCATTGGAAAGACAGTTTTTTTTTAAAAAGTATAGTTATTTTTAAGCAACAGTGTAGTTTTATATTTTTAATATACTTTCAAGTGTTGCTATGTAGCAATATAGTCAGAATAGCTCTTCTCTAAGACTTATAAATAAAGGTGTCTGGAATATTTCAATATTACATTATATGTTGAGGTCTCATATTTCTTAATTTAAAGAGAGCTAACACTAAATTCTAGCGTACTCATTTTTCTCATCTCCCAAATCTTAAAGTTTAACATTATCCCAGCTCTTAATCTCATTTATATATTTATTTGTTACACACTTATTTATTCATTAGTTTTGTCTTCCAAGTGAAAACAAACTTACAGAGATACACAAGAACCCTGGCTCTGTATGCTGTGGTGAGATGCTCTAAAATCTCATAGGAAAGGGAAGGAGCACTTACTGCTGGGGATTATAAGGATGGACTCCTTGTGGGAACATTAGGTTAAGTTGGTCTTTAAAGTGATAGTATTTAAATCATCTTTGTTCTTGGTTTTGTGGTGGGTAGGTATAAGCCATCCCATGCGAAGTGAATAATAGATCGATCAAGGACATCAAAGTAGAAATGTTTGTGTTTGGAGTTAGCAGGTGGGTCAGTTTAACTGACAGTGGAGTCTCTGTAGTTATGGTGGGTCATACGAAAAGGATGTATTGAGGCCATATGGTTAGAATCTCTTGAAAGCCAGAACAAAGATGTGGGTGGGTTGGCAAATAATGGTGAGCCAGTATTTTACCAAAATCAAGTTGGTGATGCTGAGCAGTCTGAATTAGAGTGAAAGAAGCCTTCTGGAGATTACTTAGGCAGTTGAATAAAGGGCCAGAGCTAGGGTGGTAGCTATGAGAATGGAAAAGAATGTTTGAATACAAGCAAGATTTTGAAGGAAGAATCAACAGGGTTCGCCAGCTGATTGGTTATGATGTGGGACCTGCGATGACTCAGAATTATAGTGCAGATTATCAGGAGACTGGGAATGATATTTACATGTCATAGAGATCAGGAGGAAGCACTAGGTAGTTTTCTAGGTTCTTTTTTTTTTAATTGAAACATGCTGAATTTGAGGTGGGGGTATCGTAGCTGCATAAAGAGACTATAAAACTTAATATAGCACCAAATTAAATAAACTGCATTAAACTTTTACTGTTTAGTTTCTGATTGGTAGCCCTTGTAAAATATTTCAGTCTATAAAGTTCTTCCACACATGTAACAATTCATATAGGGTATTCTGTTTTTTGTAGGTGTCATCTGCTGTCATCTGTGAAGTTTCTTGTGTATCTAATTGGTTTAGAGTTTCACTAACTTTACACTTTTTCAGTGTTGAAGTTTTGGCACAAGATACCGCATAATCAGTGCCAGGAAAATTTTGTTTTATACTTTCTTAGCTATCTTACCTATTGACAGCACTTAAAATAAATTATCATCAGCATTTTATCACCTGATTATTGGAGTCATTCTTTCTGGCTTTTATGTGATATGCATTTTTCTAGACAATTGGTACTGTTCATGCTGAAAACTTAGAATGTTCTACTGATAGCTATTTCAATATTTCCCTAGTTCTGCACTTGTATGCACATATGTGCTTATATATACATTTTTTTTTTCAAAATTAGAAACCAGAGTAGCTCTGCAGACATCATTCTAGGGATAAGAACTGGCAGTGAAATTTTAATTCTAAAGGAAAGGTTAGATGCAGATTTTGGAATTGTCATTTTGATGTTACCATATTTGGTATTTCTAAGTCAGAAATTACCATATCTTTACACCAAATAGTTAACTAGTAACATGTTGTTTTAAACATATTAAAGACTTTGTTACTTTTTCTAACGGTTGTTATTCTTAATCATCATGGTCCTCAGTTTTTAAATATCAGTGATGGCCTGTTTCTCTTTTGTTGCTTTTAAGTTCAAGCTGTCAACCCATCCCTACATTTTATACTACTTCACTGATTTGGAGAGGAAATGAAGATTCCTATTTTGGCCTTAAAATTAGAACCATGGAGCCAGAAAGGACCTTTGGGGTTCTTTAATCAACATCCTTGATTCATAGTTAAAAGATAAATTCCATTAAGTGACTTTTTCATTGTCATGGGCTTGTTTATGACAGATTTTTAGATTTTTACCCCTATAGTCTATCCTCTTTCTCTTAAACCAGGCTGTTTTTTTTTTTTTTTTGTAGATAATTATTTTTTATTGAAGGGTAGTTGACACACAGTATTACATTAGGTTCAGGTGTACAACACAGTGATTCAACATTTATATACATGATAACAATAGGTACCAGCTATCACCATACCAAGTTGTTACAATATTTTGACTATATTCCTTATGCTATACATTACATCCTGGTTACTTATTTATTTTACAATTGGAAGTGTGTACTATTTTTTTTTTTTTTTTTTGTGAGGGCATCTCTCATATTTATTGATCAAATGGTTGTTAACAACAATAAAATTCTGTATAGGGGAGTCAGTGCTCAATGCACAATCATTAATCCACCCCAAGCCTAATTTTCGTCAGTCTCCAATCTTCTGAAGCACAACGAACAAGTTCTTACATGGAGAACAAATTCTTACATAGTGAGTAAGTTACATGGTGAACAGTACAAGGGCAGTCATCACAGAAACTTTTGGTTTTGCTCATGCATTATGAACTATAAACAGTCAGTTCAAATATGAATACTCATTTAATTTTTATACTTGATTTATATGTGGATACCACATTTCTCTCTTTATAATTATTATTTTTAATAAAATGCTGAAGTGGTAGGTAGATACAAGATAAAGGTAGAAAACATACTTTAGTGTTGCAAGAAAGCAAATGTAGATGATCAGGTGTGTGCCTGTAGACTATGTGTTAATCCAAGCTAGACAAGGGCAATAAAACATCCACGGATGCAGAAGATTTCTCTCAGAACATGAGGGGGGAGATTCTAAGCCTCACCTCTGTTGATCCCCAATTTCTCACCTGATGACCCCCCTGTAACTGTGCCTGTCTTAGGTTGTTCCTCCCTTGAGGAATCTTACTCGTCTCTGGCTAACCAGTCATCTTCCGGGGCCATACAGGGAAATGGAAAGTTGGTAAGTGAGAGAGAAGCCTTATTGTTTGAAATGGTTAGCTTTTTACTTCTTTGCGTATTTATGCCTTGTAGCTTCTATGTCCAGCATTTGTCTTGAGGTATCTTTACCACTTGGAAGAATTATGATACTCGGTAAATTTGATATGAGGCACGAATTCTATTTAAGGGTTGTAATTAGGAAGGAAGAAGAAAAGCTACAGAAGTAGCAGGCGGAAGAAAACATGGAAAGATCGATTATTTCTTTGACATATCTTCTTGTAGATTAACTTCAGCATGTATAGGTTTCAAACTACTAATTAAATTGTGCACACACATTAACATAATAGGAGTATAGTTACATAACCAAAGCATACCTGTAATTACCAGCCATCTCCAGTGAAACCAAGAAAACCAGTTAGGCACCTTAGGCATTTGTGAGAACTTATCTATGATATGGTGGATATTGTCCAACTGAATTTGAACAGTCTGAGATAAATCAGACAAATTAAAACAACCCATTCCTGGGGACTGTTCACATCCCATATGTTCTTTTAACAGTAAATAGTCTGTAGTTGTAAGATTTTGGAGCGCTACAATTTGCACTTCTCCTAATTCTTGGTTGAGTTCCAACAGTATAGATCCAGTCAAATTTGTTGTTTTACTGTATGCACAGGCCAGCTTAGATATCTCCTTCTTCATTCCCATGGCAAGTCCAGGAACTGGTGGGTTGAGTGCATCTACAGCTGTAGCAGTGCATGGATCTTTGTTGGGGTTTTTTGATGATCATCTTCTGGCATGAGTCTTCCAGAGAGTGTGATGTTGGAAGTTCTTTTTCATATCGTATCTTAGTTCATTTTCGGGGTACCCAAATTAGGCTTTGATCCTCTGTATAAACACAAACAGACCTTTTGCCTACACTTTTATATGCCCTTTATACCCTTGTGTAGAACTCATTGGAGGTCACCACACAGGAACTGCCTTTTTGTTTTGTTTTGTTTTTGGTATCACTAATCTACACTTACATGATGAATATTATGTTTGCTAGGCTCTCCCCTATAACAGGTCTCCCCTATAAACCCCTTTACAGTCACTGTTCATCAGCATAGCAAAATGTTGTAGAATCACTACTTGCCTTCTCTGTGTTGTACAGCCCTCCCTTTTCTCCTACCCCCCCATGCATGCTAATCTTAATACCCCCCTACTTCTCCCCCCCCTTATCCCTCCCTACCCACCCATCCTCCCCATTCCCTTTCACTTTGGTACCTGTTAGTCCATTCTTGAGTTCTGTGATTCTGCTGCTGTTTTGTTCCTTCAGTTTTTCCTTTGTTCTTATATAACACAGATGAGTGAAATCATTTGGTATTTCTCTTTCTCCGCTTGGCTTGTTTCACTGAGCATAATACCCTCCAGCTCCATCCATGTTGCTGCAAATGATTGGATTTGCTCTTTTCTTATGGCTGAGTAGTATTCCATTGTGTATATGTACCACATCTTCTTTATCCATTCATCTATCGATGGACATTTAGGTTGCTTCCAATTCTTGGCTATTGTAAATAGTGCTGCGATAAGCATAGGGGTGCACTGGTCTTTCTCAAACTTGATTGCTGCATTCTTAGGGCAAATTCCTAGGAGTGCAATTCATGGGTCAAATGGTAAGTCTGTTTTGAGCATTTTGATGTACCTCCATACTGCTTTCCACAATGGTTGAACTAATTTACATTCCCACCAGCAGTGTAGGAGGGTTCACCTTTCTCCACAGCCTCGCCAACATTTCTAGTTGTTTGTCTTTTGGATGGCAGCCATCCTTACTGGTGTGAGGTGATACCTCATTGTAGTTTTAACTTGCATTTCTCTGATAGTTAGCGATGTGGAGCATCTTTTCATGTGTCTGTTGGCCATCTGTATTTCTTTTTTGGAGAACTGTCTGTTCAGTTCCTCTGCCCATTTTTCAATTGGGTTATTTGTTTTTTGTTTGTTGAGGCGTGTGAGCTCTTTATATATTCTGGACATCAAGCCTTTATCGGATCTGTCATTTTCAAATATATTCTCCCATACTGTAGGGATCCTTTTTGTTCTATTGATGGTGTCTTTTGCTTTACAGAAGCTTTTCAGCTTAATATAGTCCCACTTGTTCATTTTTGCTGTTGTTTTCCTTGCCCGGGGAGATATGTTCAAGAAGAGGTCACTCATGTTTATGTCTAAGAGGTTTTTGCCTATGTTTTCTTCCAAGAGTTTAATGGTTTCATGACTTACATTCAGGTTTTTGATCCATTTTGAGTTTACTTTTGTATATGGGGTTAGACAATGGTCCAGTTTCATTCTCCTACATGTAGCTGTCCAGTTTTGCCAGCACCATCTGTTGAAGAGACTGTCATTTCGCCATTGTATGTCCATGGCTCCTTTATCAAATATTAATTGACCATATATGTCTGGGTTAATGTCTGTATTCTCTAGTCTGTTCCATTGGTCTGTGGCTCTGTTCTTGTGCCAGTACCAAATTGTCTTGATTACTATGGCTTTATAATAGAGCATGAAGTTGGGGAGTGAGATCCCCCCTACTTTATTCTTCTTTATCAGGATTGCTTTGGCTATTTGGGGTCTTTGGTGTTTCCATATGAAGTTTTGAATTATTTGTTCCAGTTCATTGAAGAATGTTGCTGGTAGTTTCATAGGGATTGCATCAAATCTGTATATTGCTTTGGGCAGGATGACCATTTTGACGATATTAATTTTTCCTAGCCACGAACATGGGATGAGTTTCCATCTGTTAGTGTCCCCTTTAATTTCTCTTAAGAGTGACTTGTAGTTTTCAGAGTATAAGTCTTTCACTTCTTTGGTTAGGTTTATTCCTAGGTATTTTATTTTTTTTGATGCAGTTGTGAATGGAGTTGTTTTCCTGATTTCTCTTTCTGTTGGTTCATTGTTAGTATATAGGAAAACCACAGATTTCTGTGTGTTGATTTTGTATCCTGCAACTTTGCTGTATTCTGATATCAGTTCTAATAGTTTTGGGGTGGAGTCTTTAGGGTTTTTTATGTACAGTATCATGTCATCTGCAAATAGTGACAGTTTAACTTCTTCTTTATCAATCTGGATTCCTTGTATTTTTTTGTTTTGTCTGATTGCCATGGCTAGGACCTCCAGTACTATGTTAAATAACAGTGGGGAGAGTGGGCATCCCTGTCTAGTTCCCGATCTCAGAGGAAATGCTTTCAGCTTCTCGCTGTTCAATATAATGTTGGCTGTGGGTTTATCATAGATGGCCTTTATTATGTTGAGGTACTTGCCCTCTATCCCCATTTTGCTGAGAGTTTTTATCATGAATGGATGTTGAACTTTGTCAAATGCTTTTTCAGCCTCTATGGAGATGATCATGTGGTTTTTGTCTTTCTTTTTGTTGATGTGGTGGATGATGTTGATGGACTTTCAAATGTTGTACCATCCTTGCATCCCTGGGATGAATCCCACTTGGTCATGGTGTATGATCCTTTTGATGTATTTTTGAATTCGGTTTGCTAATATTTTGTTGAGCATTTTTGCATCTACGTTCATCAGGGATATTGGTCTGTAGTTTTCTTTTTTGTTGGGGTCTTTGCCTGGTTTTGGTATTAGGGTGATGTTAGCTTCATAGAATGAGTTTGGGAGCATCCCCTCCTCCTCTGTTTTTTGGAAAACTTTAAGGAGAATGGGTATTATGTCTTCCCTGTATGTCTGATAAAATTCCGAGGTAAATCCTTCTGGCCCGGGGGTTTTGTTCTTTGGTAGTTTTTTGATTACCGCTTCAATCTCGTTGCTGGTAATTGGTCTGTTTAGATTTTCTGTTTCTTTCTGGGTCAGTCTTGGAAGGTTGTATTTTTCTAGGAAGTTGTCCATTTCTCCTAGGTTTCCCAGCTTGTTAGCATATAGGTTTTCATAGTATTCTCTAATAATTCTTTGTATTTCTGTGAGGTCCATCGTGATTTTTCCTTTCTCGTTTCTGATACTGTTGATTTGTGTTGACTCTCTTTTCCTCTTAATAAGTCTGGCTAGAGGCTTATCTATTTTGTTTATTTTCTCAAAGAACCAGCTCTTGGTTTCATTGATTTTTGCTATTGTTTTATTCTTCTCAATTTTATTTATTTCTTCTCTGATCTTTATTATGTCCCTCCTTCTGCTGACCTTAGGCCCCATTTGTTCTTCTTTTTCCAATTTCGATAATTGTGACATTATACCATTCATTTGGGATTGTTCTTCGTTTTTTAAATATGCTTGGATTGCTATATACTTTCCTCTTAAGACTGCTTTTGCTGTGTCCGACAGAAGTTGGGGCTTAGTGTTGTTGTTGTCATTTGTTTCCATATATTGCTGGATCTCCATTTTGATTTGGTCATTGATCCATTGATTATTTAGGAGCGTGTTGTTAAGTCTCCATGTGTTTGTGAGCCTTTTTGCTTTCTTTGTACAGTTTATTTCTAGTTTTATGCCTTTGTGGTCTGAAAAGTTGGTTGGTAGGATTTCGATCTTTTGGAATTTACTGAGGCTCTTTTTGTGGCCTAGTATGTGGTCTATTCTGGAGAATGTTCCATGTGCACTTAAGAAGAATGTGTATCCTGTTGCTTTGGGATGTAGAGTTCTGTAGATGTCTATTAGGTCCATCTGCTCTTCTGTGTTGTTCAGTGCTTCCGTGTCCTTACTTATTTTCTGCCCGGTGGATCTATCCTTTGGGGTGAGTGGTGTGTTGAAGTCTCCTAGAATGAATGCATTGCAGTCTATTTCCCCCTTTAGTTCTGTTAGTATTTGTTTCACATATGCTGGTGCTCCTGTGTTGGGTGCATATATATTTAGAATGGTTATATCCTCTTGTTGGACTGAGCCCTTTATCATTATGTAGTGTCCTTCTTTATCTCTTGTTACTATCTTTGTTTTGAAGTCTATTTTGTCTGATATTAGTACTGCAAACCCTGCTTTCTTCTCGCTGTTGTTTGCCTCAAATATGTTTTTCCATCCCTTGACTTTTAGTCTGTACATGTCTTGGGTTTGAGGTGAGTTTCTTGTAAGCAGCATATAGATGGGTCTTGCTTTTTTATCCATTCTATTACTCTTTGTCTTTTGATTGGTGCATTCAGTCCATTAACTTTTAGGGTGACTATTGAAAGATATGTACTTATTGCCATTGCAGGCTTTAAATTCATGGTTACCAAAGGTTCAAGGTTAGCCTCTTTAGTATCTTACTACCTAACTTAGCTCGCTTACTGAGCTGTTATATACACTGTCTGGAGATTCTTTTCTTCTCTCCCTTCTTATTCCTCCTCCTCCATTCTTCATATGTTGGGTGTTTTGTTCTGTGCTCTTTCTAGGAGTGCTCCCATCTAGAGCAGTCCTTGTAAGATGTCCTGTAGGGGTGGTTTGTGGGAAGCAAATTACCTCAGCTTTTGTTTGTCTGAGAATTGTTTAATCCCACCATCATATTTAAATGATAGTCGTGCTGGATACAGTATCGTTGTTTCAAGGCCCTTCTGTTTCATTGCATTAAATATATCATGCCATTCTCTTCTGGCCTGTAGGGTTTCTGTCGAGAAGTCTGATGTTAGCCTGATGGGTTTTCCTTTATAGGTGACCTTTTTCTCTGTAGCTGCCTTTAAAACTCTTTCCTTGTCCTTGATCTTTGCCATTTTAATTATTATGTGTCTTGGTGTTGTCGTCCTTGGATCCTTTCTGTTAGGCGTTCTGAGTATTTCCGTGGTCTGTTCGATTATTTCCTCCCCCAGTTTGGGGAAGTTTTCAGCAATTATTTCTTCCAAGATACTTTCCATCCCTTTTCCTCTCTCTTCTTCTTCTGGTACCCCTATAATACCGATTTTGTTCCTTTTGGATTGGTCACACAGTTCTCTTAATATTGTTTCATTCCTGGAGATCCTTTTATCTCTCTCTATGTCAGCTTCTATGCGTTCCTGTTCTCTGGTTTCAGTTCCATCAGTGGCCTCTTGCATCCTATCCATTCTGCTTATAAACACTTCCAGAGTTTGTTTCATTTTTGCGATCTCCTTTCTGGCATCTGTGATCTCCCTCCGGACTTCATCCCATTTCTCTTGCGTTTTTCTCTGCATCTCTGTCAGCATGTTTATGATTCTTATTTTGAATTCTT
This sequence comes from Manis pentadactyla, assembly GCF_030020395.1. NCBI lineage: Eukaryota > Metazoa > Chordata > Mammalia > Pholidota > Manidae > Manis > Manis pentadactyla. The sequence goes on along the minus strand of NC_080020.1, from coordinate 177,947,826 downwards.
TGTCAGGAAGACTGGTTAGGTCTGTCTCCTTCTCTGGTAGTGTCTCTGTGATCTTTGTCTGCCTGTAGTTTTTGCCTTTTCATGGTGATAGGAATAGTTTGCAGAGCTGGAACTAGTGACGGCTGGAAGAACTTCCCTTCTTGTTGGTTTGTGGCCCTCCTCTCCTGGGAGAACAGCGATCTCTAGTGGCTTGTGCTGGGCAGCTGAATGCAGACAGGGCTTCTGCTTCCTGCCGGGCTGCTATGGAGTTAATCTCTGCTGTTGCTGTGGGCGTGGTCTGGCTCGGGCAGCTGCTGCAAAATGGTGGAGTCGCGTTGGAGGGGGAGCGGCTGGGAGGCTATTTATCTCAGTAAGGGGCCTCCCTGCGCCCTGCAGCCCAGGGGATTAGGGTGCCCAGAGATCCCCGGATTCCCTACCTCTGGATTATGTGTCCCGCCCTGCCCCTTTAAGACTTCCAAAAAGCACCCGCCAAAACAAAACAACGACCAAAAAAAAAAAAAAATTTTTTTTTAAATTAAAAAAATTAAAAAATAAATAAAAAATTGCTACTCGTTTTTCTTTATTCTCCGGTGCCAGCCTCAGGCATCTGCTCACTGGTCTTGCTGCCCTGTTTCCCGAGTGTTGGGGTCCCTATCCCTTTCAGACTTCCAAAAAGCTCTCGCCAAAACAAAACAGAAAAAAAAAAAAAATGGCCGCTCGCTTTTGTTATGTCCTTCAGCGCCAGGCCTCCGGTACCCTCTCACCATTCTTGCTGCCCTGTTCCCCCAGTATCCAGGGCCCCATGCACGCACTGTGTCTGCACTCTGGCCCGGATGGCTGGGCTGGGTGTTCGGCAGTCCTGGGCTCCGTCTCCCTCCCGCTCTGCCTATTCTTCTCCCGCTGGGAGCTGGGGGGAGGGGCGCTCGGGTCCCGCCCGGCCGGGGCTTGTATCTTACTCCCTTTACGAGGCACTGGGTTCTGCAGGTGTGGATGTGGTCTGGATGTTGTCCTGTGTCCTCTGGTCTTTATTCTAGGAAGAGTTGTCTTTGTTATATTTTCATAGATATATGTGGTTTTGGGAGGAGATTTCCGCTGCTCTACTCACTCCGCCATCTTGGCTCCCGCCCAACCAGGCTGTTTTTTAAAGAGACTTTTCGTTGGGTGAGGGAGATGGACAACCATATAAAACCAGTAACCAGCAGCAAGAAACTTACAAGCATTCTAGGTGAAACTGGAGACTTCCGAGCTCACTTTGATTTGGAAGAACAAACTCACTTCTCATTTCTCAGACGTACTTCACGATTTTATTTCAAATAAGCTAGTCATAATAAAAGACAATGCTATATATAGGCTCATTTTTTAAGTATAATTAAAATAATAATAATTAAAAATAATTAATTACACTCTTTAGTTCTGTGGCTATCTATTGGAAGTCACAACTACAAAAAATAAAACTACAGAAAATTATTTTTTGCCACTGATTTAAAAAATTAAACAGCTGCTGCTGTGTCACCTGTTGTTATTTTTCTGCTTCAGTAACATGTTTGCTTACCATGGCATTCTCTGTACAATACTGGGGTCTTGGTGTGGGGTCCTCTATGATGTGAATCCTTGTGGCTCAGTTGCCTGGTTCTCTAACCAACTAGGTTTCCTTCTGGAGAAGCTTTCTTTGAAATTTTTGTATATCAAACAGCACTATAACAAGGCTTATGTGAACATTACTCCTTTCAGCACTTTAAATCCAGATATCCAGGTACCGTGCTGTATGCTTCAGCCTGCCCGGTTGGAGAGTGCATGCATGGGTTTGTTTTCCTGCTTGCAGTGTTCTCCATATCCCTTTTGCAAAAAACTTAGTTATTTGTTATGGTAAAGACAGGCAAACCGTGTAATAACTCCAAGCATTTTCCAAGAAAGTAAAGATTCATTATTTCTATGACCCAGTTAAACTGAAACTGAAAGGCAGAAACTTATTTTTCTAAATACCTTCTGCAATTTAAAAAAAAGTGGATTCCTATCTAGATGGCATTTGTATTGTGGAATATTTAAAGTCACTAATTGAATTTGCTACAGGAGAGTCCATTATAATTGATTCCACAAAGATCATCACATGTCAGCATTTAAAGGCATGTTAAGAAGTGCTGACACAGCACCACTAACAAGGACACAGAGCTGAATTCTAGAGCTGGCTTTGCCCTTGTCGTGACTTGCCCTTCAAGTGCTTTCCCACAGTGAAACTTCCTATTCATATGAAGTGAAGTAGGTGAAATTTGATCGCCAGACACATTGAGTTCTACTATGGCTGGGTTTCTTTTAGATTCAAAGCCACCTATTAAAAGAACATGAGTGTGATGTTTACATGAAAACATCAAATGTAGATGATGATCTGGTAAACAATTAAGGAAAGAAAATGGGATTTTTCTGATTAATATGTCCTTAGTGCCTCAACAAATGAGCCTGCCTAGAATGTTGTTAACATTTCCAGGGTTCATTGAGACTTAAAGACCCTTCAATCAGTAAGACTTAAATAAAAGTCTTCCATGTAATTTATTATATTGGCAGGCTAGTGATTAAAAGCATAGGTTTTAATAAGAAGGGTTTCTGTAAAACTAAAGGTACTCGGCATTTGATTTGCAAATGATACATTTGTTCATTCATATACTCAACAAATATTTATATACAGACATGTATATTTTTATATATCTATATACACGTGTATATTGGTATATACACGTATATATAGATAAAACTTGTAAAATTTTACAAAAGTGGGCAGTGCACATGTAATAATTATGTGATATCATGTGGTAATAACTGCTAAGAAGGAAAGTAAAACTACGTACAAGGACAGAATGGCAAGGGTGTGTATATGGAGGGAGAGGCAGGGGCAGTGCTATTTCAGAGAGGATGGTAAAAGAATGACTCTGATAATTTGACATTAGAACAGAGCCCTGAAGGAGAAAGCAAGCCAGGTGATGATCTGAGGGCAAAGATGCCCGGCGATGGGAAGAGTGATTTCAAAAGCCCTGCAGATGGTCCTGCTTAGACTATTCAAGGAACTGTGAAAAGGGGAGAACTGGAACAAAAGGAAAAGAGTGGCATATGAGATCAGGAAAGCTAGCAGTGGGCTAGTTGTGTAGGGTCTTGAAGGCCAAGACCTGCAAGTAAGGACTTCAGAGTGAGACAGAAAGCTATTGGAAGGTTTTCTGGCCTTTTTGTGGAGAACAGACAAGAGTGGAAGCAGGGAAAGTGGTTAGGTGAATATTGGAATAGACCAGGAAGAAGAGGATGGTATAGGGACCAGGGTACTGGAGTGGGTGGGTGTGCTGAGAAGTGGCAGATATATTTTGATTGTACAGCCCATGGGAATTGTAAATGTAGGATATTGGATTTTCAGTGGGGGATATTCAAGGATGACTCTAAGGTTTCTTGCCAAAACAACTGGAAGACTGGAGACATGTACTCAAGACTGATAAGAGAATGATTTAGGTGAAGTGTTAAGAGTTGTACTCTAGAAATGTTACGTTTCAGGTGCTGTTAGTCATCCAAGTAAAGATAATACATAGGCAATAAGATAAATGAGTCTGGAATTCAGGCAGTGGCCAGGACTTTAAGACATAAATTTGGAAATTTAAGATATAAGACAGCATGGAATGATCTGAGGAGTATGTTAGAGAAGAGGTCCCAGCCTAAAAATTGGGCACTCCAAAGTTAGAGGTTGGCAAGGTGAGGAAGGTCCAGCAAAGGACACCAAGAAGGAACAGCAGATAAAGTAGGTGGAGTACCTGAAGTTACTTTAGCTCTCTCTATACTTTTCTTATAAATCTGCCAAGATAATTTCTGAATCTGAAAGGAAACTATTGAGATGTCATTAGTTCTGTATATGAGATATTTCCAAGAGCAAAATGTACAAGAACAGAGAGATTGATGTTCTTTCCTTCTCCATCTGCAAACTACCCTCTAAATGTTTTGTAAATCAATTAGATCATAAAAGTTATATGGAGATTGAGATTAGCTAGACATAAACATGCCTTCAAGATGCTTACAGGAAGTAACAAATGTATACAAAATAAATAAATTTAAGGCAAGATTTCCCTTAAGGAACTGGTGTGCTTACACTAATGAGAATTGGGCAAATTATTGTGTAACCTTTTTACCTTTGGCTACCAAGAAACTTGGGGAGAAATTTGATGCTTAATTTATAATAATTATATTAAAAATTGATGTTGACATATTTATATTCTCTTTATGTTCTTAGTTTCTATCTTTGTTTTTTTTTATTACCTCACCATTGTTATTATAAGCTGTCTCAAATCTTCCCTGGAATGAGTAGTGATATTAAGAAAAAATATAAGTCTCTGGGCTCTATGAGAGTAGAAAGGGTAGAAAAAGTACTTCGTTTGTCATCATTCTCATTTTTTCTCTGTCAAATTCCTTGATTTTCCTCTAAGTTACATCTACTTATTGCATGTGAACATTTTAGGAAGAAGTCAACTAATACATACACAAAAGTACAAACATTGATATTTTTAACTCAGACATTTCCTGTTCATCACAGGCACTGTCCTCTGCCATTCAGATTTCCAGATAGAGTCTTCCTACTTGTTTCTTATATGTTCCACATCATCTCAGATGCTCTCACTGCCTTATTTTAAACCACCTCTGTTGATTGCTGTGGAAAGAAAATAACAGAGTGGGATAAGGAAGAATGAATTTGGAGACAAATTAATTCTAGTGTTGTAATATTATTTAGAAATCTATGAATTCTAATGACTGTTACCCTACTAATCCTAGTCTTATTCAAACTATAAGATCTGTGAAAGAAACTTTGCAAAGTTTGTAAACTCCTATCCTATTTAATCACAACCCTGCTGTGTCATCAGATTATTCTAGGTTTGCTGTGATGATTAACCCCAGACTTCAGTGCCTTCTACCATTAAGGAGTGTATTTTTCCTTTGTGATATAAATACCTGTTGGCTGTGGCCCTGTTCAGGGTTCTGATCCTGGAATCCAGGCTGAAGGATTATCCCCTATATGAGACACTATGTTTTTATGGCAGAGGGATAATGGAAATAGCAAAACCACAGGATGGCTCTTAAACCACAGGAAGGCACATGCTACCTTCACTTTCTTTTCTTGGGCCAAGTCTGATATCACTGGGGTGTATAAATATCATAGGGTGAGACAGTGAATAACTGGGACAAAAATACATTCAACTACCCCAGAAGGTAGGGTAACATGAATATGATTACAATATTAAGGAACCATTGTTCTAAATCTCCCAGGACATTCTAATCTCAGGAGACTCATGATAGGAAAAGTTAGAATTAAATAAATGTTTTTTAAAAGTTTGAATTACAAAAATGAACAAATGGGACTACATCAAACTAAAAAGGTTGTGTACAGCAAAGGACACCATCAGCAGAACAAAAAGGCATCCTACAGTTTGGGAGAATATATTCATAAATGACTTACCCAATAAGGGGTTGACATCCAAAATAGATAAAGAGTTCACACACCTCAACATCCAAAAAAAGAAATAACCCAATTAAAAAATGGTCGGAGCATCTGAACAGACACTTCTCCAAAGAAGAAATTCAGATGGCCAACAGGCACATGAAAAGATGAAAAGACATTGATAATCATCAGGGAAATGCAAGTTAAAACCACAATGAGGTATCACCTCACACTAGTTAGGATGGCCAACATCCACATGACAACAACAGATGCTGGTGAGAATGCAGAGAAAGGGGAACCCTCCTGCACTGCTGGTGGGAATGTAAATTAGTTCAACCATTGTAGAAAGCAATATGGAAGTTCCTCGAAAAACTAAAAATAGAAATACCATTTGACCCAGGAATTCCACTCCTAGATATTTACCCTAAGAAAACAAGATCCCTGATAAAAAGACATATGCACCCCTAAGTTTATCGCAGCACTATTTACAATAGCCCAGATATGGAAACAACCTAAGTGTCCATCAGTAGATGAATGGATAAAGAAGATGTGGTACATATACACGGTGGAATATTATTCAGCCATAAAAAGAAAACAAATCTACCATTTGCAACAACATGGATGGAGCTAGAAGATATTATGCTCAGTGAAATAAGCCAAGCAGAAAAAGACAAGTACCAAATGATTCCACTCATTTGTGAAGTATAGCAACAAAGCAAAACTGAAGGAACAAAACAGCAGCAGACTCACAGACTCCAAGAAGGGACTAGCGGTTACCAAAGGGAAAGGGTTGGGGAGGGAGGGTGAAGGGGATTAAGGGGCATTATAATTAGCACTCACAATATAGTAGGTAGGTCACAGGGAAGGCAGTACAGTACAGAGAAGACAAGTAATGACTCTGTGGCACCTTTCTACTCTGATGGACAGTGACTGCAGTGGGGTTGGGGGGGGAACTTGATAATATGGGTGAATGTTGAAACCACAGTGTTGTTCGTGTAAAACCTTCATACGAGTATATATCATGATACCTCCATTTTTATAAATAGAAATTTTGTATTACAAGAAATGGTTGTTTCAACCCCTTTTCTAGAAATTTTTAGTGATTAACTATGTAGTAAATAAAATTGATTCTTAACAGATAAAGACGTTTTGCAGTTAGATGTCTCTAATCCAAGGTTGAGTTGTGGTTGATGTGTTGTGTACCACACTTGCTGTTTTCCAGAAGGAAGCATTTCAGATGAAGACAGTGAAAATGTTGGACAACCCAATGAATATAACTTGAATGACAGCTTTCTAGATGATGAGGAAGAAGAATATGAGCCAACAGCTGAAGATTCTGACTGGGAACCAGGAGAGGAAGACCAAGAGAAAGAAGATATGGAAGAGCTTTTGAAAGAAGCAAAGAAGTTTATGAAAAGAAAAAAGTAGCTCTTTTCTGCAATACTGTGTGGCTCACGTTTACTCTTTTTTTATGGGAAAAAATTCAGGAACTAAGGAAGCACTTAAGCAATAATTATTTTCCTTCTTTTTATAGTTAGGACTTTACTATTGACTCTTTGCAAATGAAACCTTGTAATGTCAACCTTCAATATAGTCGATGGAATTTGTCCTGTTGCTTTGCATTTTCTACACTGTTTAAAGGATCTTGGAGCAGGAAGCAGAGAGTTAAAGATAAATAATTGATATTTTCATGTACTTCGTGTGCTGGTAATAAAAAGTTAAAGACATACATCACACAAAACTCGAGTCTTTTTTCTTTTTTCCAAAAATTCTGTCTTTATAGAATCCTATGTAAGTATAACAGGTAAATTACTTCATGGGTGGGAAAGTGAGCCTCTTTCATTGCTGTGGAGGTAATTCTTCAAGCAGAACCAGACTTTAAAAAATGATAGCCATCTTACAGGACTGTTATTTTTCTAGTACCCTAGATATAAGCTTTGGAGTTTCATTTACTGTTTTTATTTTCTGAAACTTAGGAAATTAGTACCAAATGGACACTGAAAATAGATTCATTGAGACTATAGAAGAGAAATGTTCACCATGCAGGGACTGCTATTTGTAATTTGCTAAATGTATGAGTTGAAAGGCAGAAAAGCTCAAAGAATTCAACAGTTTTTTCAAACTGAACTCCTGCCTGATTATTTTTACTCTTGGTGTACTATCTTTAAGCCTATAGAAATGATTTTTTAACCTTAATTTTCTCAAAGGATGTTAGTTCTTTCATTCTCGGAGAAAGTAGCAAGTCATCTGCCAGTATTCAAGATTCTGGCCTTTTATTTCAGGGAAAAAAAAAACCTCTTACTCTCCAGTTTTATGATATACATCTCTATATCTCTATTCTTAAATTACTGTAGGCCCTGTAATGCTCTTCATTTTAGGTGACAGGATTTTTGAGATATAGTTTAGATTCATTAATAACTTAATTTTAATCTTTTTAAGATTTAGAATCATTTGGGTATGTGTACACAGAGCAGGTATAGTATTGAAACAGAAGTATGGTATTGAAATTATAAATCCCTAAACCAAAAGTGTCCTTGTTACACACTAATATTTTTAATTCTAAGAGACCATAAAAATGTGTATCTTAAAAGAGCAAGTCAGACTTATAATTCTTTTCTTAGTGTTTTTAATGTTTCCCAAGTAATTGAATAATATTAAAATTTACTTAAACTGCAGCAAGTACAAGATAAATATTTCTCTAGATTGTTATTACCTATTATTCTGACTTTGCCTCTGTTGTTACTTAGGAACTTATTTTCCTGTTCTAATATCCCTTTAGTGTTGGGGGCTTGACAAACCTGGGGAAAAACCTAACTTACTCTCATCCTTGCACTGACTTAATCCTTAAAGTCCATTCATAGATACATCCCAAAGAAATTGAAAACATGGGTCCACATAAAAATGTGTACACAGTGTCCATAGAAGCATTATATATAATTGTCAGTAAGTGGAAACACCTAAGTGTGCATTAGCTGATGAATGGGTAAACAAAATATGGCATCTCTCTTCAATGGCATATTTATTGGCCATAAAAAGTAACTGAAGGATTGAGACATGCTACAGCATGGATAAGCTTTGGAAACATGCAAAGTGAAAGAAGCCAGACACAAAAGGCCACATACTGTATGAACTCAATATGTGAAATATTCAAAACAGGCAAATCTATAGAAACAGTGGAGTAGTGGTTGCCAGGGGCTGGAGGAGGAAGGGATAGGGACTGGCTACTAATGGGCATAGGGTTTCCTTACAAAGTGATAAAATGCTCTAAAATTAGTCACGATGGTTCCACAACTCTGCAGATATACTAAAACCCACTGAATTGTACTCTTTCAAAGGGTGACTTTTATGGTGTATGAATTAAATATCTCAATAAAGCTGTTATAAAAAATGCAACAGTTAACACTGGTCTTTTACAAAGAAAAAGCATTTAATGTCAGAATGTATTCTTCTTTTAGTAATGTGATAGTTCATGGTAGCTGATTTTTAAAAGTAGTTTGATGGGCCTTCACTGTCAGCCTGAAAACATTTTTTAGTATAATATATACATACATAATTGACTAGAGTGTAATGAAAATTTGCCACTCATAATTGGACTATATTTAAATCTGTGATTTCCAAAATACAAGTTTCCCCCACTATCCAAAAGTAGTTGAAATCTTTCATAAGCTGAAATGGCATAGTGAAGAAGCGCTTACCATTAATTTATATGGAAAAATTGAGCATTCCGAGACCACCAAAATAACCTCTCTTAGGCTTTTCTGATACCTTAGGGTACAAAATAAATGGAGATAAAGCACAGATGCTCACAGACAGGTCAAAGCTCTGGCAGCCTGATGCCAGATGCTGAGTGTGGTTCCAAGAGAAGCAGCATGGAGGCGCCACTCTCACTGCTGAGCTGCCCGCTGCCTCTGTAATGGCTGCTGTCAAATAAACACTGAATGCTATTTTCACTTTGCCTTTCTTTTTTGGTAAAAGTGAAAATCCTCTAGATTTCTTTTAGTTAGTGAAAACAGGGACTAATGAAGGTGTTTTGTAAAAGCAAAGTGGCCTAACATGAACTTTGGAAAAGCAGGGGAGACCTGTGGAGGGAAAACTGATGATGGTAGGTTATCAGTGGGCTCAATGGGTTATCGGTGGGCTCAAGAGCAATGCTAACAGAAACTTAGTTCTTTAATTAGTCATCCTAGCTTTCAAGCAAAAGTTAGAACTGTGGAAAACCTCTGTCTGTCACTTTGTGCTTGATAGCTTCCTAACACTTTAAATACTGTTCTGATGATACTGTTGGTGATACAATGCAATGTATCATTCTATCAATGATACAGTCAGCATTTGGATGATCTGAAAAACTCAGCAAGTCAGTATTTTCCAGTGACCAGTGTGTGTTATAAAATCAAGCATGGGTAAAGATCCATGTAAAGTACAAGATAGATCAGTGGAATTTAATATAACAGAGTCTGTAAAGTTCATTAATACGGTTTCAGATTACACATTTCAACTAGCCTTCCAGAAATGGCCATTTGTCCAATTTTGGTGACATCAAAAGTAATATCCACAACTATCTGAAAAGCCTATTAAAATACTCCTAAATGTACATATTAGGAAAATATTGCAAATGAATGAGCTAAGTACCTTACTCAAGAAGCTAGACAAAAGCATTAAATAAACCCAAAGAAAATAAGACAGAATTAATAAAATAAAAACTTGAAATAAAAGATTTTAAAAAGCAGACCTGATTAATAAGACACAAAAATACATTCTTTGAAATCATAAAATAGATGCTTCACAAAATAAAAGAGAATTAGAAGGCCTAGAACTATAAATATGGATATAAGGTGCTATGTGCAAGTTCATGCCAATAATTTTGTAAATCTAGGTAAATGTATGACTTCCTATAAAAATGCAATTTACCAAAATTTAATTTGGAACATAAAAAAGCTGAATAGGTCAATGGTGATAGAGAAAATGTAAAGTATTGCAAGCTCTGCTACTAGTGTGGGCCTAGATACTGGGTATTACGGTGAGATTCAAACTCTTATTCAAACTCTAAAGGACATGAAAGCTAACATTAATGGAGATGCACACCTTATGTCTAGATAGAAAAATGCAATGTTGAAATATATGTTAATTAGCTTGTGATCATTTCACAATGTATGCATATATCAAAACATCACATTGTGCACCTTAAACATACACAATTTTTATTTATCAAGCATACCTAAATAAAGTGGAAAGGCAGAGAAAGACAAGTCTCCCTAAATTAATCTATAAATTCAATTCAATCCCAAGTGAAATTTCAAATGGAGTCTTTATAAGGTCCAACTATAAAATCTAAAGTTTTTACAAGTTTGCAATTCTAAAACTCATTTTGAAGGAAAATGCACTAGGCAGTAATTTTTGAATAAGAACAACCAGGAGACTTGATTACCTCATCAAAATGTCTACTTCAAAACAAAAGAGCTATACATGCATTTTTAACAAGATAGTATTGACATAGGAAAAGACAAATAGATGAATAAAACAGAATAGAGACTCTAGAAACAGGCCTATGTTTTAATTAAATTAAAAATGAATTTAATTTATGTTATAAGTACAATTTTAAAACCAATTGGGAGAAGTTGAAAAATAATTAAATTATATTCTTGCCTCAGATTCTGAAAAATAAAATTTAGGTAGATTAAATCCATCAGAAGGAGAACAAAATATTGGAAGGAAATAGAAGATGTTTCTCTAGCCTAAGCTGAGGAAAGCCCTTTTAAGCAAAACCCACACCTCAGAATCTATAAAGAAAAAAAATGGACATATTTCACTAATAAAAACTAAGAAACTTTTAAAAGAGCAACAGACTGAGAACGAGGTTGACTTAAGTATTGGAATGGAAAGATGTACAAAATACTGCTTTTTAAAAAGAGAATCATCAAATTATGAGCCCAGTATGATTCCATTAATTCAGAGAAGAATTACCTGTATGTACCATTTACATATGAATAGAAAAGGCTAGGATACAGAACACTGTCAACAGTTCTTACCTGTGAGAATAGGAATGAATATGAAGAGGAAGGGAAGCTTGGCGGGGCTGTCAAATGCAACCTACATGCTAAGGTATTCCTGACATTCTCAAGAATGTATTAAATACCACAGGTGTCTCATTGCTAGGGATACCAATCAAGACCAGCAATAAAAGATAGTCTCAAGTGCAGTCTCAAGATAAAGCCCTCTGAGACCTGGTAAATAATCCTTGCATGATTTCTGATGCTATCAATAACATTTCTGTCAATGAAAACTATTTCAGTGACCAGGACTAATCCCCCTATGCCCTTGGCCCCTGGGGTTTTGCCAAAACATAAACTAAAATAAAAATCATTTAGCTGATAGGGATTTAGGAGAGTTTATGGGTTTATGTTAAACCCATGCCGTGAGTGTTGAGCAACGAATGCCCTAGGCCAAATCTGATGGACAGAGGGGTCTTAGAAGAAATTTAAAAGCTGAACTTCCCCAGTTCCCTTCAAATTTCTGGCACTTCCCAATATAACCTGTAAAACAATGTTGGAGAGTTTGGGGAAGCTGGAGGTGAAGGATTATTGTAAAGGAGGACAGGATGAACCAGCTCAGAACTGTATCTTCACCCTTTGTCCCTGAGGATCTTCTCACCTTCTCCTGGTGATCTCTTGGCATCCTGTGGTGCTCAGCCTAAACACCGGATGATAGGTCGTCCTAGATGTCTTGGTGCTCGGACTCCTCCACAGTGTCAGCATCCTTAGGTCGGTAGATGAGCAGCTGGGGTCGTTGCCGTTCTGCGTGTTACAGCAGGTCCTACTGCCCACTGCATAAAGAAAGGCCTGTTGAAGAACATGAACTAATTATGACTCCAGACAACCCCACCCACCCCAGTGCTTAAGTGGGAGGTCCAGAATAGTCCTTAATTGTGTTAATACCAACTTTACAGTACAGCACTGGAATTCATCCCTTTCATTTTGAAAGAGAAATTTAATGCCCCAAAACTTAAATTAAGCAAACTGTGTGTGTGCCCACCCCTCTTGCCCAGCATTAATGCTGGAGAAATTTGCCTTCCTTTGCCCATGTTGATAAATAAGCTAATTGACAAGAAATAAAATCGTGTTGCTTGGTGTGTCCAGTTAATAGCCACACAGATCAATCTGCCTGTTGTTTGTTTCTTAGATACAGCATGTATTGTTTCTGATTAGTGGTTGACATCTCAAGATAGAGTGAATCATCCATGGCTACTTATTAACCATGTCACCTGAGAAAGGTGTGTGGGGAAAAAAAAGTGGCCGGAAACTAGCAGTTTGGCTATTTAGGTGAACATTCCCTATCTATAGATGTTTAATCCACCAAACTTTTTCTTTTCCAATGGACACCCTGTCTATAGTTCCCCTAAACCAGTAAAAATAATAAACTCCACCTAAGACATTTTGTTTAACAACACAGAGATATCACTCTTCTGGGTGACAGTGTAAAGTTAATGAAAGCCTCTGCACCTCTCAGCACACCACCATGCCAATGACAGCCACCCTCAGTTCATCTCAAAGACCTTTTTACCTTTCCATAGTGCAGGCTGCACACTCGAGATGATTGGCTGTCTCAGCACGTGCCCAGGAATGGGTCTCGGGGGCCACATGCGGCTCCGTGATCCTATGTCTCTGACCTCAGCCAGTGATCCAGGGTGAGCCCAGACCCCAGCCATGTCCATCAGGTGCTCCTTCCAGGGAACTGGCACTGAATAAAGACAGAGAAGAGGAGCTGAAGGGGAAAGCTTTGTACCTTAGCTCTCTGGAGAACAGGTCCCCAGCCTCCATTGCTGAGGCTTCTGAGCTGTCTCATTTCCTTGGGGTCAAACTTTCCTTTGACTGAATGATCAGAAGATCTTTTTGAGTTGTCCTTAAGCTAGCCAGAATTGACATTTGCTGCATTCAGCAAAAAGGAAAAAAATGTAATTATTACACTAAAGGGTTAATTATGGATAAGCTATGTAATCAACACTACAGTTTTCATTTAGTTATGGAGATTTTAGTTAATTTTTATGATCTTTTCCTGTTCTCTCCAAAAGTCAGTCATTAAGGAGGCATACTGAGGCAGAAATGTTGAAGAGTTAATGTTTATCTTTTAAAACATCTGAGGTAACCCTGTAACATGAACTTCTGGCATTTTGCCAAGTAATGAGTCTCAAAGTTTATTGTCATACATGTGCTATTTCAATGCTTGCTAAGCTCAAATACACATAGGCACTTCCTAAAGGAAAAAGCTGTTGAAGATCTTCAGCCCCCAGTCTGTGGAGAGCTGCACAAGCATTTATTTAGCTTATTATTAAAGATTTAAGTATAGCTTTAAATAACTGCATTGAGAGGAGAGATAAACCTAGTGACTAGTTCATTATAAAATATTAAAATAAATACAAGTCCATGAGTTCATAGAGATACCTCTACTACTACTAATAATAAATATCTTTAAAAAGCAAAAGAAAGAAAGACAACAGTCATTTTCACTAACTTACTCTAGAAATTTAAAGAAACATTTATCCTGCTTTTTGGGAGAAACTGTACTTCAATCCCAGTTAGATGAGGAAAATTTCTTCTTTACTGTATAATGCTAGCTAATAAATGGAGAAGAAAGGAGAGCATTAGGAAATTGCCTTTTCTAACCCCAAATGTAATAATTGATTCAGGCAAGGGTCAATAGATCCTGAAAAGCATCATCCTGCCCACAACTTACCAATGAGAAAATGTAACTTTACAGTGGGAGACCTGGTGTCACCGCAATATCACCACCTGACATTATGTGCTTCCTGAAACAATCATTGCCTTACCAAAAATGTTTTACTGAATCTAATCAAGCATTTGAACCTAACTCCCAGGATACAGAAAATACAGTGGACAGAGGAACATGATAAATACCACCACAATGAAATAATCAGATACATGCAAAATGGAGGACATTCTACCTGATCTCTGAAAAACACAATGTTCTAAAGAGGTAGGTGGGGACCACTCTAGACTTAAAGAGAATAAAAAATCATCACTGCCACATATAATGCATGAATCTTGATTTGATCCTTATTTGTAAAAAAAAAACCCATAAAATATGTTTTTAGTACCATAGGGGAATTTGAATATAAACTGGATATTAGATGATATTGGAAATTATTGTTAATTTCATTGGCTGTGGTAATAATATTTTGGTTCTGAGGGAAAATGTTAATTTTAGGAGATACAAGTTGAGGTATTTATAGCTGAAGTGGCCTAATATTATTAGCTTATTTTCAAATGATTTCTTACATACACATACACACAGATAATGCAAAAATGGCAAAATGTTAACTCATGTTGAATTTAGGTGGTGAGTGTCCAAATGTTCATATACTATTACTTTATCTTTTCTGCATGATTGAAATTTTTCTTTAAATATCTTAAAACAATATAAAGGAAAAGAAAACAGGGATGATTTCTTAAATTATAAAAGAAAGTGATGCCTAGTTCTATCCTGGTTAATCCAAAAACAAAAGAATTTTATGTCAAAAATATAGATTATTTCAAGTTGACCTCATCCTTATAAATGTTTCATTTTGTTTGTGTCTTGTAGTGTATATAATATATTAATATAGTGGTGCATGTACATTCTTTAAATGAAAGATTTACATAAATACTTGATATTTACATAAATACTTGATATATTTAAAAAGTGTACATGCTTAAAATTTCTTGCTTATGCAATATGCTATAGAAAACATTTTGGAGACCACTTGCATGCCTACAGAAGATACCATTCTCCTCCTAAAATACCCTCAACAGATTTCTGTAGCCAACAGTTTCTCATGTTTGCAGGTCAACTTTTGAACTGCTACCCAGGCAGGTAGACTAACCCAGCTGTAGGTTTGTAGAGCAAAGAAAATGTAAGCAGAGTGATTTTTTGTTTGTTTGTTTAGGAAGGATCTGTTAGGGGGCTTTAGGCAGGACAGGGAATGTATTTTGGGTTCTCACTGAAGCTTCCGAAGTTAGAATTGTGGCTGCTCCAAGATTAAGCAAAGTTGGAGAGAGCTCTCTAGAATGCATTTCTCTGTCTTCAGACTTTTACTTTTCCCCAGTGGAAATCCGGAGTCTATGAAATGTGCTCAAGATACGTTCTTTGATCTGGCTATCTTGGGCTCTGGCTGCAGTTTTTCCTGGATCCCAGAGCATGCAGCAGTTAGGGGTAAAGTAGCAAACTGAATGAGAAGCAGATTCATCCTCACTCTCCCAACAATGTTCCCCACCCCGACAGACTATCATGAGGACAGTTTGATTTTGGAAGGAGGTGGGAACTGGGACAAGACTGGATATTGCTGCGATGGAAGTCCCTGTGACCTGTGTGAGACAAGTCTGGGTGTTAAATTACTGGACTCCATGGTGGACCTTTGGGTAGCAAAATCTCCTATGCAGCCATCAGCAGATAGACTCTTTCTTCTCTCAGATGAGTCCCAGATTCCAAGTGGGCAGACTGCTGAGAGCAGGGTTCTGTTCCTGGTCCAGGGAAGAAATTAGGAAATTGAAGGGTGGGGATGGGGAGAAGAAAGGGAGCAGGAGATTGCTTGGAGGTCAAAAGATACCATTCTCCTCCTAAAATAGCCTCAACAGATTTCTGTAGCCAACAGCATCCTTTCCAAATGGAAAACTGATTCTATAAGATGTTTATCAGGTGAGGCTCAAAAAGGAACATAGTGATGGTAAATTTGTGAAATGCTGGATTAAATAAGTTTCTCACTCCGAGATGCATCATAGCCTTTCAGAAGCAAATTTGTACTGTGATTCTTCAAAATGGATTTATGGTATTTACTGTTTCTGAAATATATAAACATGATTTTTTTCTCTGGAACATTCTAGAAATTCTGAAATATCCATTCACTCCTTTGTAGGGGCCGGCCTACGGCCGAGGCTGAGTCCCACTATGGCTGAACACCGCCCTTCCACTCTAGTTGACCAATGCCCTAAGGTGGCGCACGCTTCCTGGGCGCCACCCTGCCTGGTTTGGTGGCATTAGCATAAGGAAGTTGCTCCTATAGGCTTGCATGATCTTGATCACCATAGGCCAGCTTCCTTTATATAAGGCATAAGCAGGAAAGAGAAGCACTCACTCACTCTCTCACTCTCTCTCTCTCTCTCTCTCACTCACTCACTCTCTTTCCCACTCTCTCAATCTCTGTCTCCCTCTCTCCCCTCATTCTTCTTCTCATTCGCTCCCCCCGGCTGTTGCTTCTTCTCACTCACCTTCTCCCGGCCTTCCGACCAACAATAAACAACTGAAGTGAACCAGGTCTGTGTACGTATCGCTGTCGTCACCGCCACAAGGGGCGAACGCGGTATCTGGTGCCGAAACCCGGGAGTTTTTCTCCAACCACCCAGAGGAGAAACTAGTGGACACAGACGCCATAGAGCTTCTTACCCTGAAGCAGTACCTGTGGACCCCGTTCGGAAGGATTGCTCGGGAAGGCGCCTCAGATGAGAAGGGTGAGTGGACCAACGAGCAAAGCAAATGTAGGAGTAGGAAAGGAGATAGCAAGCGGCTGTGGTGGGGATTTCTGTAGCAAGCGGCTGTGGTGGGGATTTCTGTTTTGTCTGTCCGTCATAGTGTTCTTTGTTGTACTGTTTTGTTTTGTCAAAAATGTTATGAAAAGTTAGGGCGCCAGTGAAAGTTCGCGGGATAGCGACGAAGCCAGGAAAGTTCGCAGGATAGCGACGAAGCAAGGAAAGTTCGCGGTATAGCGACGAATGCAGGTTAGCGATAAGAGTTCCCTTTACCCATAAACTTAGAAGTAGCCTTTTATCCTTTAATCGCTAACATGGGATCTGAAGAGTCTCGAATTAGAGTAGAAGAGCCTTTGAGAGCACTCCTGAGGGCCAACGGAACCTCATTAAAAACAAAAACCGCAAGGGCTTTCCTCCACACGGTGGAGAAGCATGCTCCGTGGTTCCTAGATGCAGGAAGAATCACTACCCCCGTGTGGGAAAAGTTAGGCGAGGATCTGCGCAGCGCAGATCGCAGGGAGCCGCTCCCGGCTGGGACGCTCCCCATATGGGGGCTGGTTAAGAGCTGCCTAAAGGAGAATAAACCTAGTTGTAGAGAAGCCATAAGGGAGGGAGAGGAGATTCTTGAGGAAGTGAAAGAGGAAAGAGCCTCTGCGAGAGCATCTGAAAGTGGATCTACACAGGGGGGGTCCTCTGATGAGGAAGAGGACCAAGAATTATCAGGAGAAGAGTTAGAGGCTAGGGCTGCTCAGAGAGGACATCGGCCCACATTGTGCTCCTCACTGAGCCGACTGAGAATAAGCAGAGAGGAAGGAGAGACTAGCTCAGCCCCTCTCCCCAATAAGAGCAGTAAGGTAGAAGAGATTGTGCCAACCGCCCCAAATTATCCATTTTGCTCTCCAACCTATAGAGCAGAGCCACCCCTTTACCAGAGTTACTCATATTGTGGTGGCCAGGGGTGCCAAGAACAATTGGGCAAGAATAGATGGAGGGAATGGCTAACCATGGAGGGGAATGCAGCCTTCCCAGTAATAGAAGATCCAAACACCCAGCAAAGATACCATCAAGCCCTAGATTTTAAGCTTGTTAAAAGCCTAAAGGAAGCTGCCATCACCTATGGAGTGCAAGCAGCGTTCACTGTGGCCATAGTGGAGTCATTAGCCACTCAGAATCTAACACCAGATGATTGGGCTAATGTAGCTAGAGCATGCCTTACTGGAGGTCAGTACCTGCTATTCAAAACTGCGTGGGCAGAGCTTTCTCAAGACACTGCCCGGCACAACGCTGCCGCAGGGAACAATCAGTAGAACCTGGAGATGCTAATGGGCACAGGACCTTACCTAGGACAGCATAATCAGATAAATTACCTGCCTGCTGTGTATATGCAAATAGCTACAGCAGCTGTCAAGGCCTGGAAAACACTCCAGGGCATTGGTGATTTACAGGGTCAATTATCTAAAGTACTCCAAGGACCAAATGAGCCTTATGCAGACTTCTTGGCAAGGTTGATGCAAACTGCAGGCCGTATATTTGGAGATGTTGACACAGCAATGCCCCTAGTAAAACAGTTGGCCTATGAGCAAGCAAATAAATGGTGTAAAGAGGCTATCAGACCTTGGAAAAATAAAGATTTAAATGTGTACCTCAAAGTTTGCAGGGACATCAATAACACTGTAGTGCAAGGACAGGTAATGGCTGCAGCCATAACTCAGGGACTGCAAAATGCACGCAGCAGGGCTACCCCTTCCGGGGCATGCTTCTATTGCAAGCAGATGGGTCATTTAAAGCGAGATTGCCTGAAATTATGGCGATCAGAGGAGCCCGTGTGGGTTCCTCAGTGGCCCCTTACCAGAGAGAAAAAAGAAGCAGCCCACACATTAGTGCAAGAGCAAATTGCCGCAGGGCATCTTCAAAGTTCTACTTCCCCATAGAATACACCCATATTTGTCATAAGAAAGAAGTCAGGAAAATAGAGATTGCTGCATGATTTAAGAGCTGTAAATAATCAGATGATTCTCATGAGATCAGTGCAATTAGGTTTACCATTGCCTATGGCCCTGCCAAAAGGTTGGAAATCAATTGTAATAGATATCAAAGATTGTTTCTTTTCCATCCCTCTTCATTCTGAGGACTGTAAAAAGTTTGCCTTCACTGTACCAGCCATCAACCATGATTGCCCAGATGAGCGGTATGAGTGGAAAGTGTTGCCACAAGGCATGGCAAATAGCCCTACTATGTGCCAGTTGTATGTGCATGAGGCCCTGGCAGAAGTTAGAAAAAAGTTCCCTGATGTAATTATCTATCATTATATGGATGATAGTCTCTTATGTCATGAAAAGAATAGTAAAGTAGAAGAAGCCCTCTGCTTCTTGCAAGCACACTTTAAGATATGGGGTCTGGAACTAGCACCAGAGAAAATACAGGCAACTTGCACCAAACAGTATTTAGGAATTAAATTGGAAGATACTATTGCTAGGCCATTAAAAATAACCATAAGAACAGATCAATTAAAAACCCTTAATGATTTTCAAAAACTACTTGGAGATATAAATTGGGTAAGGCCATTCCTAAAGCTTACAGATGAAGAGCTCAGTCCATTATATGAGACACTGAAGGGCGATTCTGATTTATCATCTCCGTGCTCTCTCAGTAAGCAAGCCAAGGAAGCCTTGAGCCTAGTCCAATCCCGCTTGCAGTTTGCCCAGGTAGATAGAATAGACTATGGCAAATTGCTATTCCTTATAGTGATACCCAGTAATAATAGCCCAACAGGGGTACTTTGGCAGGAAGGGCCAATTCTCTGGGTATATCTGGCCCACTCTCCAGGAAAAACATTAAGATGGTATCCTCAGAGTATAGCTGATTTGATCATCAAGGGAATCAAGACAGCTATAAAAACATTTGTGATTCCCCCAAACATGATAATAACGCCTTATACTGCTGAGCAGATTGAATGTCTTACTGCATGCTGTGATGCATGGGCTGTTGCTTACACCATCACCAATGCTTCCTTTGACAACCACTACCCAAAACATCCTTGGCTACAGTTCTGCCTCTCTAATCCCGTCATCTTTCCTAAAAACACAAGATGTAATCCCATACCCAAAGCCAAGGTGGTGTTCACTGATGGGTCAAAGAATGGCATTGGGACTGTGGTCACTGGTGACCAATCTTGGACATTCAATTTTCCAACCACTTCAGCCCAACAAACAGAGCTGTTGGCTATAGCACAAGCCTTTACGCTTTTCTCACAGGAACCTTTTAACCTTTTAGCAGATAGTCAGTATGTAGTGACTGCTGTGTCCATCTTAGAGAATGTAAGTTATATTAGCCAGTCTTCCCCCGTTGCCAACATTTTTAGAAAGCTACAACAACTAATATGGACTCGATCAGAACCTTTCTTTATTGGACATGTAAGAGCCCACACTTCCCTCCCAGGACCCATTGCTGAGGGAAACAGATGTGCCGATGCCCTGACCCGTGAGTTTAACATCTTAGCTCTATTTGACCCTGTAGAACAAGCTGCTCAATTTCACAAACAATTCCATGTCAATGCACATACCCTTCGCCTAAAATATAATATTACTAGAGACCAAGCAAGAGCCATAGTAGTCAGTTGCAAATGGTGTGTCACACTCCTACCCTCCATCTCAGAAGGAGTTAATCCAAAGGGGCTACTCCCCAATCACATTTGGCAAATAGATGTTACCCATATTCCAGAATTCGGTAAGATGAAATATGTCCATGTGTCTGTAGACACCTGCTCAGGCATCATTTTTGCCTCTTGCCATACAGGAGAAAAATCTGGAGATGTCATATCTCACTGCCTCCAGGCATTTTCAGCCTGGGGAAAGCCCAAACATTTAAAAACTGACAATGGGCCAGCATATACATCCCAATCGCTCCTCAGCTTTTTAAAAACAATGGATATCACCCACACCACGGGCATTCCCTATAACCCTCAAGGGCAAGGCGTGGTAGAGCGCGCCAACCTGACCCTTAAAAATGTTCTCTATAAACAAAAAGGGGGAATAGGGGCAGACTTCAGATCCCCCAGAGACAAACTTAACATCATATTGTTCATTTTAAATTTTTTGACATTGGACAAAGATGGCCACAGTGCAGCAGAGCGGCATAATCGCCGTTCCAGGCCTAAAGACATGCCCGCAGTTATGTGGAAGGATGTATTGGAAGGATCATGGAAAGGCCCGGATCCAGTGTTAATCTGGAGCCGAGGCTCTGTTTGTGTTTTCCCACAGGACCGAAACAATCCCATCTGGGTGCCTGAACGCCTGACACGGAGAGTGGCAAGACCAGAACCGGAAGTGCGAGATGCCGATGCCACTGATGCTCATCCTGCTACTGATTCTTCAGCAGGCGATAGCGGAACACAGAGAACTATGGGTTCTGGTGAAGGCTTGGCCTATTCCACTCCCAGTGACTGAAACTGCACATACCTTTCCTGCCTTTTTCTCTACCTATAGTACACTTAATCTCCCATATCTGCCTTTTGACAGCTCTATGTGTTACTGGCATTCCTTTCATAACCTCTCTAAAGCTGCCAATCTGTCGAGGAAATTAGGCAAGATGTTATCCACCAATTGGTCCAGTGAGTTTGATGTGCTCACCACTCAGCTATGGCTAGAAATATTGAATGTTAGTCCCCAAAAGTTAGAGGCGCTGTCTGTAGCTCAGTTTGCTGAAGCCGTGCTAAATGCCACCAAAGCCTGGTCAGGCATGGGTGTTCTGTTCCATGCAATGGCAACATCGGAAAGTGCGGGCGATGGCTCTGGTGCAGGCCATGGCAGCTATAGAAGAAGGCATCTCCCCTAGGGTGTAGCACAATATGTTGGACCAGTAGTCAAAGACGGGTAAGATCAGGAGGTACGCATACCAACCTAAGACAGGGCGCAGACCTTAGCTGTCTGTTGCCTTATGACGGGTAAGGATGCTGCACCTCCCTGACAACCTAAGACAGGCATGGTCCCCGAGCCTCATTGTGCTAAAAAACAAAAAAGGGGGAGATGTAGGGGCCGGCCTACGGCCGAGGCTGAGTCCCACTATGGCTGAACACCGCCCTTCCACTCTAGTTGACCAATGCCCTAAGGTGGCGCACGCTTCCTGGGCGCCACCCTGCCTGGTTTGGTGGCATTAGCATAAGGAAGTTGCTCCTATAGGCTTGCATGATCTTGATCACCATAGGCCAGCTTCCTTTATATAAGGCATAAGCAGGAAAGAGAAGCACTCACTCACTCTCTCACTCTCTCTCTCTCTCTCTCTCACTCACTCACTCTCTTTCCCACTCTCTCAATCTCTGTCTCCCTCTCTCCCCTCATTCTTCTTCTCATTCGCTCCCCCCGGCTGTTGCTTCTTCTCACTCACCTTCTCCCGGCCTTCCGACCAACAATAAACAACTGAAGTGAACCAGGTCTGTGTACGTATCGCTGTCGTCACCGCCACAAGGGGCGAACGCGGTACTCCTTCATTCAACAAATAGTTGTTGAGTAGCTATAATGTGGCAGATATTTCTGGGCACCAAAGATACAGAGATGCATAAGACAACATTCTTCCCCAAGTGGGGCTTATATTCTAGTGGGATAACAGCAAATAAACCACCAAAATAAAAACTATGATATGTAATAAATGCTATAATAATAAATCAGGGAAAAGAGATTAGAGAGTGGTGGAGTGGGGGCTTATGGTGGGTGAGTGGTGGTGGCTATTTTAGGTCGGTGGTCAGAGAAGGTATCCCTGAGGAGTGGTAGTTGAGGAGAAGCCTGAATGAAGCACGGCAGCAGCCGTGTAAAGATCTTGGGGAAGAGTATTTCCAACGGAGATAACAGGTACTAAGGCCACGGGGCAGGAGGGAGCTTGGGAAATTCCAGAAATATCAAGAAAACCAGAGTGCTTAAGCTAGAATGAGCAAGATGGGGAGTGGGGGCAGGAGGCAAGGAGGAGAAGGAGACCTCCCTTCAGTGGGGGTAGCAGACACCAGCTCATGAAGCGTCAGATCGTGGGAGTGTTAAGAGAACAGCTGAACATTTAGGGCATTTTGCAAGTGACAGACTGTGGGTTGCAAAGGCCAGGCATTTGGGGCTGGAAAGGAATGAGAAACTGAGTCACATCTGTATTCATGTTGATATGAGGTGAGGAGTGAATGGCCTGGCACCTTGGACATGGCTGAAGCAACCAGGTGTGTGAGGCATAATTAACTCCAAGTGCAGCCTCTGCCTTGGATCAGCCTACGGCAGCTGAGGCATGTGGTGTCCTGAAGGAGGGGAAAGGAAGGATTACCAGGGGCATTCAGAGCTCTTTGGGGCTCCTTTATCTCTAGCTGGAGGCCCTATCCCAACAGAGAAAGGGTGGGCATCCTAGGTGTGTCATGCAGGTCGAGATTCCTTGAGGGTGGGGATTCGGTTCTCTTTTTCTCACGTAATACGTAGCCCTGTGCTGTACCACAGCTGATTCTCAGTAAGTGTTCCAGTGAGTTGGATTTAGATCTTGTGACTTTGAGAAAATGAGTACTCTAGAAGAGAAAGTGACTTACACTATCACCAACCGAACCCAAGTCCATAAAGATAAATTTGTAACATGAGAAACCTTACAAACATTTCTATCATTAACTATTAATAACACCCAAATTATTAAAAGTTAAGACATTTCAAATGAAAATTTGAAAAGACCTTGTATGCATATTAATGAAATATGTGTTTTTATATATGGGCTGACATACATATACAAAACCTAAAAATAACTTTTTTGGTGATAGCTGTACATTTGAACCTTTGTTTCCATTTTTAGAGTTATATCATTTTTATCTAATTCAACCTAACTCAAAAAGTCATTTATTCTCTGTTGCCACAATTATTCCAGAAAAAAAAATCAAAACTATTGAAAATGTGATTAGTCAGGCCCTTTGAGTAATTTTCCCAATTGATGACAGGTTTGCTAATCTTCCTGCAATTTCCTATACAGGTTTCACCTGCTATTCAGAAGTAGCGTGCTGCTATGAAACCTTTCTTAAGGTTTAAGGTCTGTTAATGTATTAATGTACCATCAAAAATACAGAAGATTCATCAGTAGCCAGGCAATAACAATCAGGAAATTTTGGTGTATAAAGATCAAAGAGTATTGAAATTTTATAATATGCTTAAAATATCATTTCCAAAAAACCAGAGAAAACAGACAAGCCAAAAGAACATGAAAATCACCCATAAATCACCATTTTCAGACTATCATTAATAACTCCTTTTTTGAGTATCCTATTCCCATTTTGCAATTGGTAAATTAAAGATTGGAGAGTTTAAGTGAATTCCCCAAGAGTTAAGTGAATTATCCAAAGTTAAGAGGAAAACTTCATAGCAGCAGTGGTTCGGAGACGGATGGTAAGCGATGTAGGCCTTCTCACGCACTCTACATCAACACTCAAGTACTCCCTCCCAACCTGCATTTTGAAGCTGTCCCAAGTTAGTAACGGTGGATTCAGGGATAGAACAAGTTCACTGGATGCTTTGACCAGTTCTCTCACACTTAAACTTACAAAAAAAGTGAACTGCCAAGAGGTCCAATTTTTATCTCATGCTTTGATCTTGCTGCATAGAATGTGGACAATCAATGACAGATTAATACCATTATCAGCCCCATTGAAATCCATCCTTTCAGTGAGTGAACTAAGGTCTGGTTTGCTAGATTTTCTATTTTTAAAAATGAGATAAATCAATTAGGGAATAAAATAGGTGCCAACTGGTATCATTCTTGCAGTAATTAATAAAGTAATTTTGAAAGAAGAGTTCCTGATTGAAGATGCAAGGACCCTGTCATGCTAATTTCAGCCCATTTCCTGCCTACGAAATGTCTTCCTGCCTCTGTCACTGCCAGTGACTGACAGCTGACTTAATTAAATTCAAGCAGTGTTTGCTTCTCTTGACCTTTACTGATAAATGAATTTTCAAGCTCTGGACATGAATAGAGTGCTTTACTTTGGGGAGAATAATGTGTTTGCATCATCCCCCTCAACCCGTGGAACTGATTACCTGTGCTATTTCTGCCTCCCACTTTACAGTGGACTTTAGAGGATAGCTCATAGTTGCAGCCACTCTAACTAATTTTGAGCTTTGGCTCTGCATTTGTTGCCCAAAAGAGGGCAAATTTGTTTCTGGTTGAATGAATGAAGGCTCTAGCTGACCGTTGCTCTCAATAGCCTCCAAAATGTATTTCATTTGAATTAGAATTTTCATATTCTGGTGAGGTCTTTGTTCATGCTGGCTCATATGAACAAATAATTTTCTCAACTTGTGGCCTTGATTTTCTTGCCTTTCTTCACCTTCTGCTCTTTCCTTGTTTCCTTATTGCTCTCCATCCCCCTCTATTGGGGAAGACCAGGTGGTGCAGCAGCAAAGAGCCCTCAGACCACGCTGAGTTCAGGTTTTCAGCTGTAAAATGGGATAACACTACCCCTCTCATAGATGTGCTGAAAGGATGAAGCAAGTCTATGTATGCAATGTTCCCAGCACATTGGCACACGCTGTGGTATGTACCAGGTCCATGTAACTGCTGTTATTATTTTTTTACATGTCCAAATTATAGCCCATATTTCCACTGCTGTGTGAACTTTGCAGGTTGCCCTCTTTTAAAAAAAATCCTAGCATACTATTCTCAAAACCTTCAGAGAACCAGTTTCTTGAGAGAAAATTTTCCTTTTGTACCAGCATCAGTTTGGTTATTCCTGAACATTCCAGAACATCCCAGGGTTCATTCATTCTCTGGTTGACATGTACCTTGAAATTTCTCCAGATCTCTCCTGCCACTGGAGCACTCAGCTAGCTTCTAAGGTGGCAATTTCATCTGGAAACAAAAAGTTGGACTGCATCTCTAAGAACTCTTCCAAACTTCGTCTAAGGACAAGTAAGGACAAACCCATAAACCTCAGAGGCTTGTATGTAGAGGCACAGGATATTCAGACATGTTATGTATGGCCAGGTGATCCCACACTGGGCAGTTCTGGAAGTGAAAAGGCACAATAAAATTGTTTTAAGATTAAGTGATTTAAAAATATTTATTTATTAATGAACAGATTGGTTTTATTGGTTTTACTTTATTGGCAGACCTGCAAAGGAATTCTAATTAAAACTATTTTTCCAAAAGAAAAAATATTTTAGAAAGTTAAATATGTATGATTTTTTGTGTAATAAATAAACATTTAAAATTCCATTATAGGTAGGTTTTTTTTAAGTATTAAAACTAACAAGCAGAATATTTATTTTGGGTACATATTTAGTACTCAATTTCTTTGCCATATCTCTGTCTTCCTTATAACACTAATATTTTACTGAAGAATATTTTTTCCAATATAGTCTTATTTTTATTTTTTTCATAAAATCACCTTCAGTCTTCTTCAAAATTGCCATTGTGGTTAATCAACTGGAAATTATTTATACCTTTATCTGTTTCTTTTCTAATGGAGAAAATACTTTATACATGCTGACGTACCCAGTAAGCTTTAAACCATTTCTGTCATATAGAGGCTATCCCCAAATCTATTTCATTTTGTATTGAAATAATAAATCAACATTTAGAATTCCATTATAGGTTTTTTAAAGTATTAAACTAGCATATGGAATGGAATAATATGTCACTCCAAATATTTTCAGAGATACTTTGTGATTCACAGTATCTTCCTTTAACAAATGTGTTTATGAGACAAACTCATAAAATATGTTGTCTTATTTATGAGCTTTTAGAGTTTTTCAGCAAAGTGTTTTAGATTCTGTACAAAAAAATTGTAGCCCTACTCAATTTCATTCTGTTCTAGTACAGGATATTAAGTTATCAATTAGAATAGGCATTCCATCAAAAGATTCTTCTCTGACAGACCAAAAGCTATAAAGCATACAGAAAACAATTTTAAAATGGCAATAGTCAGTCCTTCCCTATAAGTAATTATATTAAGTGTAAATGGATTTAACTCCCTAAAGAAAAGCCATAGATTGGCTGAATGGATTTTTAAAAAAACAGGATCTATTTGCTCTCTATAAGATACTCTCTTTAAATCTAAGGACATGACAAGCATAATTTGAAAGTAAAAGGATGGAAAAGATATTCCATGCAAATACTAACCAAAAGAGAGTAGGGGTGGCTATACTAATAACAGACAAAATAAACTTTAGGTCAAAAACTATTCCAAAAGACAAACAAGCACAATATATCATGATAAAAGGGTCAATTCATCAAGAAGAATTATAAATATATAAGCACCAAACATTTGAGTTTCTATATATATGAAGCAAACACTGATAAAACTGACAGGAGAAATAGACACATTTATAAAGAGACTTTAAAACCCTGCTTTCAATAATTGATAGAACTTCTTGACAGAAGATCAACAAGTAAAGGACTTGAACAACACGATAGACCAATTGGACCTAACAGACATGTACAGAGCACTCCACCCAAAATACTAGGATAGCCACTTTTTCTCAGCTATACATGGAACATTCTCTAGGATAGACCATTTAGCTAGATCTACAAAACAAGTCTTAATAAATTTAAAGAGACTGAAATAATACAAAATATCTTTTCCAATCATAATGAAATGAAACTTGAAATTAATAGGAAGAGGAAAACTGAAAAAAATCTACAAATAGGTGGAAATTAAATAATGCACTGTTAATGAATGGGATGCGGAAGAAATCAAAATGGAAATTAGAAAATATCTTGACACAAATGAAAACAAAAGCAATGCATACTTATGGGATGCCACAAAAGTGGTGCTAAGAGTGCAATTTATAGCTAGCAACCCATTAAAAAAGAATGAAGATCTCAAATAAAAAGTCTGTGTACCACAAGGAACTAGAAGAGAAGAACAAACTAAACCCAAAGCTAGCAGAAGGAAGGAAATAATAGAGCAGAGATAAATGAAATAGAGAATAGAAAAATAATAGAGAAAACCAACAGAACCAAAAATTGGCTTCTCTGAAAAGATCAACAAAATTGACAACCTTTAGTTAGATTAACTAAGAGAAAAGAAGACTCAACCAAGAAAAAAAAAAACAGAACAGTAAGACTGAGAAAAGAGTGAAGGCATTACAACTGACATTACAGAAATAAAAAGGATTGTAAGACAATATGAACATGGGGCTCTCTGGCAGGCCACAGCATATGGCCCATGGCACAAGTGGCTGGTTTACCAAGTGGCCAGCAGGAACAGGAGCACTGACAACTACTCCCCCTGGAAGACCTGAAGGAGTTAGGTGACCCCCGATATCTAATTTTACCTACTCTTTGAGGCTTCACTTATTTACATTGCCTTCCAGGCAGACATTTGAGTTTTCAACCCCTGGTTCTAAATGTTTTTGCCATCCAGCCTTGTTAATGTGTATTTTTGTTTATAATCCTTGGATTTCTCTAGATGATTTCTTTTTTGTGTGTGTGTCAATATGTTATCTAGTTTTATTTTTATTTTTTCATTTATTTTTATTGTTGAGATATATTTCACATATAACATTGTATAAATTTAAGGTGTATAGCATATTAACTTGATACATTTATATCTTGTCATATGATGGCCATTGTAGCCATACTTAGTACCTCTATCACATTACATAATTATCCTTTCTTCTTAGTATTTGGAATAATTAAGTTCTAGTCTCTTAGCAAGTTCGATGATTCTAATATAGTATTGTCTATATTCACTATACTGTGCATTATAGTTCTAGGGCTTGGTAAATTAACATCAAAACCTAAAATGCTTACTGCCATGGAGCCCCATGTTCTTAGTATTGTTTTATAATCCTTTTTATTTCTATAAATTCAGTTGTAATGTCTACCCTCTTTTTTCTTAGTTACTTAGTTAACTTAGTAGTAACTCATTGTATTTAGATGATTTCAAATAATTCTACTATGCAACCACTTTCTTAAATACCTCTGACAGAAGCAATGTCCTGCTCTCCTTCCTGCACTGGAAGATGAAAGTATAGGTAGTAAATGGCAGTACAAACTTGGACGTAGAAATGTCTGATTCTAAGGCTCACGTTCTGTCCAAGACTCCATGCTGCCCCTCTTGTACTTGATCACTGGTGGGAACACGGATGATGGATGAATATAATAGCTGCTGTTGAAAGCTGCCACATCCCGAAGTAAGCATTTTAGATTCTGATGCACTTCAAAGTTTCAATGTTGTTGTTTCAAGCTCCTAAATTCAGATAATTTTGTTTACATAGCAATCAATAATTAATATAGTTAATGTTTAGTTTGATTTTTAACCCACTCCCTAATCTTACTCAGCTTCCACTGCTGCCCAAGAAATTTACCCAGAGAGAACAGTGATTCATGGGGATCTGTGTACTAAAGATCACATGAGAGTTAGAGTTCTCTTTTTAAATTGCTAAATGGAAATGTTGATTTTATTCTTCAAACTCACATGCTTGACCAATATGATTGTTATTTTTCAAATTGTGATGGCTGTTCTTGCAGGTAAACTTTAGAATCAGATTTTCAAATTCAATAAGGAATTTAGCTAGACCTAAATTTATCATTGAACTTGTTGACATTTACAAAATTCAGTCTCATCCAGGAACATACCCGCCTCTCTATCTATTTGGCTCTTCTTTCATGTCCTTTAGTATTAGTTTTCTTAAAGAGGCTTTGCATACTTCTTACCACTTTTATTTTTATGTACATCATAATTATTATTGCCTTTGGTAATGTAGTGCATTCTTTCCTTTGCATTTCCTAATTGGTTTTTGCTATTACTGTGAATAAGAAAACAAATCTCCTGTGCTGATCTTTGATTGGGCCAATTTAATGGATTGTCATTAGTTTTAATATTTATTTCAATATATTCTAGACATTGTCTAGTTTGACAATGTTATCATCTTCAAACTATTGAAGTTTTGTTTACTCTTTTCTAATATTTGTACTTCATTAATTTTTCTTTCATTAAAGGAGGTAGAACTCAATGACTCAGTCCTTTGCACATGAAAATCACAGGGTTTTTTTTTAGTATTGTAAGCATAATTTAAGAGCTTTTCAAGAACTGCCTTATGGTAAGTGCAAAATAATGAGTTATAAGAAATACATACATGGTCATTCATATGAAAACACTGTTTTGAAACAGTTCCTGAAAACACTGCAGTTCCTGAAAACACTGCAGAGTCTTAAAGGTGAAACAGGTGTTCTGTCATGTTAATGAGAGATTTTTGGACCCCCCCACCCAAGGGCAGGGGCAGAGGTTGAATCAGCCAATGACCAATATTTTAGTCAATCATGCCTGCGTGAAGCCTTCACAAAGCCCCTGAGAAGAGCTTTTTACTTGTTTGCTCTCTGCTCTGCCTGCTCTTCTCTGGTGGATCCTGCTTCTTGGTCGGAGATTCTGTGCTTGAGGAACCAGAATGCTTCCATGTGCCACTGAGCCAGGCCCCAAGCTCCACCAAGATAGAAGCTCCTTTATTTGGAACCTTGCCCTATGTCTCTTGTCATCTGGCTGTTAACTTCTATCCTTTATGGAATCCTTTAGTAAACTGGACAACATTAATGTTTTCTTGAGTTCTGTGAGCTGCTCTAGCAAATTAATAGAACCTAATGGGGAGGTTTTGGGAATCTCCAAACTAGAGCTTGTAGGTCAGAAGCACAGGGAACTGCCTGGGGCTTGTGACTGGCATCTGAAGTCGGGGGTGGAGGGCAGCCTTGTAGGACGGAGCACCATCGTGGACTGAACCATTCCCCCCAAATTCACATGGTGAAGTTCTAATTCCCAGTACCTCAGCAAGTGCCCGTATTTGAAAATGGGGTCATTGCAGATGTAATTAGTTAAGGTGAAGTAATACTGGAGTAGAGTGGGCCCCAAAACAATAAGACTGCTCTCCTTATTTAAAGATTTCATGCTTATTAAAAAATTGGGCACAGACATGCACACGGGGAGAATGCCATGTGAACAGGAAGGAAGAAATTGGGGTGAAGCTGTACAAGCCAGTGGGTGTCAAAGGTGATCAGCAAACCACTGGAAATGGAGAGGGACATGGAACTGCTTCTTCCAACAGCTCTCAGCAGGAAGGAACTCTAACTACACCTTGTTCTTGGATTTCTAGCCTCCAAAAAGCTAAGATAATAAATTTATGTTTTTGGAACCACTCAGCTTGTGTTACTTTGCTACAGCAGTGCTAGCAAACTGATGCACTGACCTAGCAGGTGTCTGGAGGAGTATGTATAGGTACTTAAGCCTTTCATGATTCTGATCTTTGTAAACCACTGCAGGCTGTAATAGTCAGCCTCTGCTGCAATAATGGTGCATACTAACACCACCAAAATTCAGTAGCTTAAACCACAAACGTTTATATTTCACTCATGGATCTGTGGCTGTAGCTCTGCTGCATGCTGCTGGGCTGGGCTGGACTTGGTTTCAGCATGTGGGAAAGACCCCGGTCTGCTCTCACTGCTTCTCATTTTGGGACCAAGACTGAAAGCACAGTCACTTGTGAGACATGTTGTTCTCAGGTGGAAGGCAGGAGCTCAGCAGGTGGAGCCAAAGCACGCAAGTGGTCAGAGTATGTTCATTTGCATCCATTGGCCAAAGCCAATCACCTGACCAAGCCTAAAATCAGCAGATGAAGGGTGGGGCTAGCAGAGTTAGGAGAGTATACTCTGCTTATGGATGAGCACAAACAAATAATCATTAACAAATAATACAACCTACTGCATAGGCCTAATAGCTTAAAACAAGCTTTTTTTTTTTTTTACAGGACATGTATATACATTGAGTAAATAATCGATCATATTTATAATAATCAAAATCTAGCAGAAGTCTTCTGAACCATCAGTTTGATTTTCCATAGTGGTGGCTAAGCTTTTCCCTTTTCCTGAAATGTCCTCCCCCATTTTCATCTCCCTTTTTCTCCTTTCAAGACCTGCACTGCCTGGCATAGGGCTTTGCATACATCAAGCAGTCAGTAAGTGTTCGTTAAATTTATTGTTTAATTTAACCTTCACTTCTTGATGTGACTTCTTAAAAATGCAGCCTTTCAAATGGCAGGCATTCAAAAGAAAATGACTGAATTGAATTGAGGAGAAGAAAAAGAACAGCTCGTTGACTATAGCTGTCGATGGAGACCCAGACAACCATTTCTGATTCAAGAATTACAAGGAAGAAAATAAAATGCCACACTCCTGAGGTTTTCTGACGTTTTTAAAAGCTAATAACAGCTCCAAATTAATTAAGTTCTATCCATTTTACTCAATACACATCTTCTGAGCTCAGTTAATTCTCTCACTAATTTAATTTTGTATCTTTTCTAGGAACTATAAGGAAATCTTCATGCATTTCCTTCTCTTGCTAATCAGAACTTTCAGGAGTAAATCCCAGGCGTGTGTATAATGAAAATGTTCCTTAGGGGGATTCTGACACACAACTCATATTAAAAGTCATCTTTATATAGTGGTAATACAACCTCAAGAACTCTCTTAATTCCCCTGTAGCAAACCTGAGAGTTGGGAGACTATGTTCAGTCCTGTATCTTGCTCCATTCTTCTCTAAATCAGTGCTTCATTTGCCTCACCATGGTTGAAAAGGGCACAAACATGACTTTGAATCCTGGCTCGGATATTTACTACCTGTGTGACTTTGGGACATTGCTAAAGGAATTAATGATAGGACCTACTTCATAAAGTTGTGAGGATTAAGAGAATAAGGTAGGTACAGTGTGCGTACATAATAGATGCTTAATGAACATTTGCTCCCTTCCTTGGCAGGGCATGGCTCCTGGACCCAGAGAATGACTGGGTCATGGGGCACTAGGAAGAACCTGGATTCTCCCTTGGGGAGACGGTCTTCTCCAGTTCCAGAAATAACTTGTGTACCTCAGGTAAGGGCAATGTGCACAGGAAAAGTCTTAATTGTGAATGCTCTTGTCTGGTTGTTTTTGTTGTCTGTTTTTTAAAATCTGAAAAATCTGTGGGGCTGGGGGTGAAACTGAATGAATAAAAGATGATGGGATTTTTTTAAAACATTTTAACTTCTTTTGCTGGAGCTTTTCCTCCTGAATAAACTGCTGACCTTTGAACTGCTAGCTTTGGGTTCTTCATAGATGTCCTTTCTATGGCTGTGGAAGGTCAGTCCTATATCTAGTTCCTAGTTTGTTGAGTGTTTAATCATGAAAGAGTGTTGGATTTTGTCAATTTTTTTTTCATCAGTTAAGATGACCATGTGGTTTTTGCCCTTTATTCTGTTAATATGGTATATTTCACTGATTTTCATATATTAAGGCAGCATTTCAGGGATCAATCCTATTGGGTCATGGTGTATAATCCCTTTATATATTGCTGGATTGGATTTGCTGGAATTTTGTTGAGGATTTTGTGTCTCTATTCATAAGAGATATTGGCCTATATAGTTTTCTTGAAATATCTTTGGCTTTTATATCAAGGAAATATTGCTCTCAGAATGAGTTAGGAAGTTTTCACTCTTCTATCTTTTGAAAATGTATCAGAAGGACTTACATTCATTCTTCTTTAAACATTTGATAGAATTCATCAGTGAAGCCATTTTTGGTTATAGGCTTTTCTTTGTTGAAAGATTTTGATTACTAAATCTCTGTGCTTGTTTTAAGGCCTATTTAGATTTTCTACATCTTCTTGAGTCAATCTTGTAACATGTATTTTTCTAGGAATTTGTTCATTTCATGGAGGTTATTTAATTTGTTGGCATAAAATTATAGTATTCCCTTATAATCCATCTTATTTGGGTAAAGTTGTTAATAATGTACCTTCTTTCATTCCTGATTTTAGTAGTTTTTATTCCTGATATTACTAATTTTAATAATTTCCTTCCTGATTTTAGTAATTTTCTCTTTTTTCCCTTGTTAGTCTAGATAAAGGCTTGTCCATTTTGTTGCTCTTTTCAAATGCCCAACTTTTCATTTCATTGATTGCTTTTATATTCTCTATTTTGTTTATCTTCATTGTAATCTTTACTATGTCTTTCTTTTTCTTGCTTTGGGTTTAATTTGTTCTTCTTTCCTAGTTTCTTAAGTTGAGAGGTTAGGATATTGATTTTGAATTCTTTATTATTTTAATGTAGATAATTACAGTTGTTAATTTCCCTTTAAGCATTGCTTCCACTGCATCCAGCAAGTTTTGGTACATTGTGTTCATTTTTGTTCAATTTTTTCTTTCAGCAGTTTGAATATGCTATCCTGCTATCTTCTGACCTCCATAGTTTCTGGTGAGAAATCAGTTACTAATCTTGTTAGGTATCCCTTATAAATGCATGAATTCTCTCTTGCTGCTTTCAAGATTCTTTGTGTTTGACTTTCAATAGTTTGATTATAATGTGGCTCCATGTGGATCTGTGAATTTATCTTACTTGTACTGCTGAGTTTCTTAGACATGTAGATTCACATTTTTTAAAATTAAACTTGAGAAGTTTGGGGCTATTATTTCCTCAAAGATTCTTTCTTTCCCATTCTTTCATTATGTGTATGTCAATATGTTTGATGATGTCTCAAAGGTCTCTCTGTCTCTGTTCATTTTCCTTCATTCCTTCTTATTTCTGTCTCTCAAACTGGATAACCTCAATCAACTTTTTTTCAAGCTCGCTAATTTTCTTTGTGCCTTTTTGAATCTGCTGTTGAGCCACTCCTGTGAATTTTTTATTTTAGTTATTGTATGTTTCAATTCCTGTTTGATGAGTGCTAATTTTCCTTAATTATTTCTCCATGGTTTACTTTAACTCTTCAAACATATTTTGAATGGCTGATGTAAAATCTTTGTCTAGTAGTTCCAGCATCTTCCAGGCACAGTTGCTATTGATTGCTATTATTTTCCTTGTAAATAGGTCACACTTTCTTGTTTCTTTGCATGCCTATAATTTTTTGTTGTTGTTTTTGAAAACTGCACATTTTGAATATTATGTGGCAGTTCTGGAATCAGATTCTCCTTCCTTTCTAGTATTTGTTGTTACTGCTTGCTATAATTTTGGTCTTCACTTTTAGTGACTTTAATGAACAAATTCTGTAAAGTCTGTATTTTTTTCCATGTAGTCCATGTAGGGCAACTGAAGTTTCTGTCTGTTAGCTTTTTGATCACCTAGTGATCGGGCATAGATTTCCCTAAATACCTGAACACAAAAATTCTAGTCTTTGACAAAGCGCCCTGTGGAAGCATGCCTTCCACATCAGCCTGGAGGTTTACAATTCTGTCTTAGGCTTTACCTCACACTTGTGCAGAGTCTCAAGGTCAGCCAGCCAGAGATGAGAGCATAGGGCCTTTGTAGGTCTTCCCTGTGCATGCACACAGCTCGGAGCATGCATATAGCTTTCTATATTCCCAGGAATATGGAGAAAATTTTCAAAGCTCATCATTCCCCATTCTTTCTTTTCAAGATCTAAGGTTAGTCTATTGCTTGCCCAACTTGTACTGTTACTAATCTTGTTAAGTATCCCTTGTAAGTCCCTTAGTTATCCACTGCCTCAGGAAGAAGTGACTAAAATATTGGACTGTAATTGTTTTTGGCAAATGTCCCTTCAGTAATGACTTTGGCACTGGGTGAGTTTTGAGTCAAGTGAGATAATGATCACCTTTCGAGCAGTCTTCCAAGGGGGTCACTTCTTTATGAATAAGGTCTGTTCTGCTTCCTCTGGCACAGAAAATGTGGGTTGCTCTTTTCAAGGCTGCTACTAAGCTGGAGAATGGGAGATTGCAACAAGGTGAACAGCACAAAGCTCACTGTTCTTACACAGATGAAGCTGTTTTTCTTGAATAAGTGTCTCATATTACTACAACTCTTAACCTAATTTCCAGGGTGTCAACAATGATAGTTTTTTGACATTTTTTTTCATTGTTTCTATGGAGGGGCATAATTTTGGAGTTTTTTCCTCTGCCATTTTTGCCAATGTCCTATTTAATTTCAAATAGCCATACCAATACCGAACATTTGAAGTTGTTATACAGTATTTCAAGCAATTTCATATCCATTTTCTCATTTCATTCTCATAACAAAATTTGCAGTTGAGAATACACCTTTTAAAGATGAAGAAATTACGGTAACCTGCAGGCAGTTACTCTGTGTCTCCCAGTTCCTGTCATATCATAATTATGATTAATCTGTTTTCATAGGTAGACCATGAACTCCAAAATGGAGTAGATAATGCTATTTGTGTCTTTGAATCCAAGTGAGGCACATTTTCTATTTTGCAGATGCAGAGGCCAGAAAGCAGACAGAATCAGAACTCATATTGTTAAAATGACCCACGATGCTTTGAAGAACATTTATGTGACTGACCAAAACTTGAAGCGTCTCTTGCAGGAGGTCATCAGTGATTCAGCCTGATGTGCAGGAAATCCATGCAGCCTCAGAGCCTGAAATGGATCTGGAAAGCAACAATGACGTGCTGAGACTAATGGTGTTTCCACCCACCACACAGCTCTGAACTGAGTCCTGCAGGAGATCCACCTGCCACCCAAGACAAAGAGAGAGACGTACTTTCATAGCAGGTGCGGCAAGCCAGAGGACCCGAGGAAAGTCACCAAATCAGTAGGAAATCTGGCCAGAAGATGGCAGATAGTAAACAGTTAAGCTATCCCAGGTCTTCATCTATGACTGATGCTTCTACCAGCTTATATGTATATGCTATATTTATATTATGCACACATATATATATAATTATATAATGTTGTTCTTGAGAATAGTATTTGATGTGGGGAGGGAGAGAGAGCAAGCGAGCAGGTGCAAATGAGCATGAGCTCTGGACACCCACCTGAGCGTGGATGAGGTGACATGATCAACGGGGAAAATGCCGATGAGGCCAAGGAATCCAAGTGAAGGCTCTGCCATACAAAGCGGCTTTGATGTCTGAGCCACTTAGGCTCCCCCCAAACCCTTCTTCATAAGTGATGGCTTCTGTTGTATTTTACCTACTTTACAGAAAGTCCTAGGCCTTTGTCTCAGTGTTCTCACTCCTCTCATCTCCACACCACCCCATGCTCTTTACGTTAATAAACATTGAAAGCCGTTTCATTAGGTCAGCTGTATCACAAGAAGTCTGGCTTCTGTCCAGTGATGATAAAAGTGTTTCTGGGGCTTTGCCATGTATATCACTTGTCTCCCACCCCCAAAACACACACACACACACACACACACACCTCTTGTAAATGGTCTGAATATGAGACAGTTTTGTAACTTATTCAATAAACTGTGCAAAAGATTAATTACACATTGTAGGTATGATTTTAGTTCAATCTTCTATGCATTTCTCTACAAGTACAGGCAGCATGGAGCTCTGACACTTGACTTTCCTTCGGAAGGCATCATCTTCCTGGCCCTGTGCCTGTGTCTAGGCAGCACGGAGCTCTGACACTTGACTTTCCTTCGGAAGGCATCATCTTCCTGGCCCTGGGCCTGTGTCTGTGTTCTCCTGGCTGCAGCTCAAGTGAACGTCAGGCAGACCTAAAATCAGAAGAGGGGGAAATGGTTGTGTAGAGTCATCTAAATCAACCCATATTTATTACAAAGCAACTCTGAGCAGAATGCTTTAGGCTGAAGAATCTGAGAAAGCTCATGATTCTTCAAAACTTAGAGTGTTTATTTGAATTCTCAAACTAAGCTACTAATCCAATTTAAATTTTTACAGTTTGTGATCTTGGTTAATTTGATACAGAAAATGGTCTCTCATTGTTTTTAGATGACATTTCTTTTTGTGAATTGTCTGTTCCTATATTTTGTCCTTTATTCTTTTGAGGTACTGATTTTCTCCTTATTACAATGTAACAATACTTCATACATTAAGGATCTTGAACATTAGTTTGCAACATTTGTCATAAATATTTTTCCTGGTATAACATTTATCTTTTAGTTTTGTTTATGAATTTTCTGAGTTTCAAATGTTTTAAATTTTAATGTAGAGCACATCCATCTTCTTTAAGACATCACTTATTGCTTTTTTGTTTTTTGGCAAGGCTTTCACCACTCTGAAGTCAGGTAAATTTTTATCAATGTTATTTTTCAGTTTTTTAAATTTAACTCTTTAATCCATCCATTTGCATTTTAGAATATAATGAGATAAAGATTCGAATTAATCATTTTCCCTAAGAGTTGAATATCCTATTCATTGTCATAGATTAATTCACTGTTTTCTCAGTTATGCAGCATTATACAAGTAATATAGTTTCATTAAAAAGAATCAGAAAATACGAACGATTGAAATGAAGGGAAAAATACTTATATTTTTTTCTTCACTCTGAGTGTTAGTAATTTGGTTTGTCTCTCCAGACACTTTCTTCTATAGATGTATGCACATATTTCCCTTTCAAATGGAATCATACTGCAATATGGTTTTGTAACCTAATGTTATCCCATTCAGTAATATATCATGACCATCTTTCTATGTCAATCAATATACTTTTACAGCACTATGTCCTAATTAACTTCCACTGAAATATATTATATAGTCAGAAAAGTGCCTATTTCCTAATTGTATAGCTGGATGAATTTTTACCAAATGAATATGCCCATATAATCAGCTATCAGATCAAGAAAAAGAATATTGCTAGCATCCCAATAGCCTTCCAGGTATCTCTTTCTAGTGATCTCCCCTCCCCAAGTTCACCTTGTCCTTCTATGCTGACTTCTAACAGCATAAATTCATTTCACAACTCCTTTTTGAAAGCTGCATACTATTCCATCACATATAACTATATCATAATATGCTTGTTATGTGTTGAATGATACAATTTAATAGTCCTTTAATTTTTTTCCCCTAAAAGAAACTGTAAAAGTGAATTATCTGTGTCAAAGAATATTAACAAGAAATATTGGTGACAGTGGCTATCATCACAAAACCCCTCTCTGTGTCATACTTGGTGATAGAGGTGACATGGGCTGCTGCCCTCGTAACGCATCCTCGTGTAACTCCAGTTTCCCCAGGATTCCCTAGCCTATGGATACAATGGGCCCACATAAGCACATAACTGATTAC
This sequence comes from Manis pentadactyla, assembly GCF_030020395.1. Taxonomy (NCBI): domain Eukaryota; kingdom Metazoa; phylum Chordata; class Mammalia; order Pholidota; family Manidae; genus Manis; species Manis pentadactyla. The sequence continues at coordinate 177,908,917 of NC_080020.1, read as the reverse complement.
TGCCACCATCTGCACAAGCAGAAAACTCCAATCCCTATCTCTGGGAGTCTCTGGGAGGTTTTCATTTGGGTTCTTGAATAATCTTCTCACATTCTTCCCTCCTGCCCAACCCCTCAGCACATCCTCCCATAAAGACTTTTGGGGGCCTGGCTGTGCTGCTTCCCCTGGCAGCACACTGCATGGTGGAAAGACTCCTCTCACGGCTTCAGAAGCTGAGCCTGCAAGGTACTGAGGCCTTGTGGCATTCCATGTGGCCCTCACTGCAGTGGAACCAGGCCAAGCATCTCAATCAAGGAGGAAAAGGCCTTTGTTCCCACTCCATACCAGGGGGGCCCCAAACATCACTACCTATGCCCCCCAGCTCCCAGAGTCCTTCTGCCTGTAGCCCTGTCACCATGGAGCTTAGTTGGGAAGAGCAGAATCTGAGGCAGGTATCACGCACCAGCTCCATCCCTGTCCTCACTTTGCCCCTCCCCAACCCCCATGTAAAACACTCCAGACTGCTAAGTCCACCGAGTTATCAGACTTCATGCCAGGACATATCCAGATCTCAACAGTGGGCACACTTTATACGCAAACTCCTTACCTGCTGTCTTCTTGAACCTTCATACTATTTTTAAATTAGTAGGTCAAAATTTCCTCTTATTAGTTTTCTTTTTTTTTAAATATTCTTCTGTTCTATTACCTGTTTATTCTTCCAGATAAACATAGGAATCGCTTTGTCAACCATTAAGAATTTGTTCGGGGTGGAATTAAATGAAGGAAATTAACAGAAGAATTGACAGCTTTGAAGTGTTTGGGTTTGTCAGAATGAGGGCTTATCTCTGTGTCTGTTTGAGTCTCTTCATATCTCCTCCAGAGAGAGGCTTGGGAGGTGGGAAGGAATGGCAGAGAGCAGTCCGAAAGACCTGCTGAGTGGGCTTTGGGAAGCCAGTCAAACACTGCTGGCTCATATGCTAGAGAGGTAATTGGAAAAGGAGCCAGGTCTGGGTATCTTCCAAGAATCCTCGATTTTTTTTTTCACGGCACTGGCTGAGAGTGTGGGCCAAGAAAACAAATCTGATGAAAGCAGAAAATAAGCTGATTTAGTAAATTTGCCAGACAGGAGGAACTGTGGCTGGGTCCTGGAGCCCAGGATCATGGAAAGGGTCAAACTGAGAATAGGTAGCAATATGTGATGTGATTGTGGCCGGCCAGATATGGGTGACCGGGCTAAAAGTGAGGACCATGGGCTTCTGAGCCCAGCCTGGGCTCTGAAATCAACCTGCTCTGTTCCCCTGGGCTAGTGGCCTTCGCTCTTGAGCATCTGTTCACTCCTTTCTCAACATAAGAGCACTCACTGAACAAACATAGAGGCCTCCATGAGCTGAGTTTTATATGGTATTTACCAGAGCATCACAGGCATTGCATGGATGAAAAAGCCCCAAGATGTTAAAAAATATCCATGTCTAAACCAAAGGACAGAATGATAGAATAAAACGATGAAGAAATGAGAATTCAAAGGGCCTTTGGGATGATTCCTGCCAGTGCCAGGGGAGAAAAAAATCCAAAGTAGCCCAAGGACATAATATAGGGTAAGGGACGTCTCCCAAGAAAGTGCTTTCAAGTTCGGTGCTCTTGTTTGGCGAAGGCTTCCTGGGGAGGCAGATTCTCTCAGATTTTGTGGCTCCTCTGTGGGTAAGATGAGGTAGGCACTTCTGCCTCTTGTGGCCATGGACTCTAATCACAGGAAAAATGTCAAGCTGTTGTGTTTTGGGGCTACAAGTTTGAAAAAAAATTACCTCACTGGAGTTCCCGATTTTATTTTTAATTCCTTTTCCTTTTTTTAAAAACTGTTTTGGTTCCAGATTTTGCTCTGAGCCAAAGTGGCCCTGTTTTAACTCTGTCACAAACTGTTAAAACGAGGTCCCTGATGGATGTTTGCTTCTCAGATGGAGGGGGGATTCTCTTGAGGCTTTGGCAGAAACTGACATGTAGGGACCAAGTCCCTCAAAGGGGTCCCTGATAGGCCCTGCCAGACTGTATCTACTTCCATTATTCTGTTTCTCCCATGGGCGTCCTTGGCTAGTAAGTCATCTCAATTATGCCTTCCCAACTCCAAAACCAGAAGTCAAAGGACCTTTCTACTCTGAAGATCAAAAACTTCTTCACTGGGGCTAACCTCATTGTTAGCTTCAAGTACTATTGGTTGCCAGGTCTTTGAAGAGGATAAAGGAACATTTTAAGTTCTGCAAGGCAGCTGGTCTTTAGGGTGGCTCCACACCAGTCCCATGATCCCTAACTCCTGGTATTCACACACTAGTGTGGTTTCTTCCCGCAGTGTACCAAGGCGGTGGTGGTTTGTGATGAATAACATGTAACAGAAGCAGTGGCAGAAGTCAGCTGCCATGTTGTGAGATCACTCAGGCGGCCTGTAACTAGGCTCACATTGTAAGGAAACAAAGTCTCCAGCAATAGCCAGTGAACAACTGGGCATGACAACAACCTTGTGAGCGAGCTTGGAGGTGAAGCATTCCTCCTCCCTAGCTGAGCCTTCAGAGGAGATTGCAGCCCTGGCTGACAGCTTGATGTCAATCTCATGACAGACCCTGAACCTAGGACCACCTAGGTGAGCCATTCCCAGATTCTTATTGCTTAGAAACTCTGTGAGATAATACATGTTTGTTGTTTTAAGGTTTTAAGTTTTGGGATAATTAGTTATGCAGCAATAGATAATTCTGTGCTTTGTAGAGATAAATAAAGCCAGGGAGACGTTTGCTATGTGGAATGACCACTTATACTGTAAGGAATGACAAATCAACATTTGTGTGTCTTGTGCCAGGCTCTAGTCTAGTTCCTAGATCCCCAAATTAGTTGATAATAGAAGTTATCAAATAATTTGTAAACAATTCCTTCCCTGCGTTTGGGGTGGGACCAAGGAATCAGTATGTTTAACTAGCACTCCAGATAGTTGTTATCATCAGGCAAGTCTGAGAAGTAGTGCAGAAAAGGATTAAAAAATGAATGAGACATAGCCCTTCTTCAGGCAAATGCAAGATGGAAACCAAATTGGTACACAAAGGTGCATTTAAAGAGAGGCACCAATGGTAAGGAAAGACAAGCATTGGGGCCATCAAGGAATGCTTCCTAGAAGAAATGACACATGAACCAGGTCTGAAAGATTGGTTGAGATCTCATGGAGCAAGATTTGGAAAGAATCACACAGTGATGGGAATCATTGGCATTCATCAGGTGCCTGCTAAGTACTAGGCATTGTGCCAAGCACTTTACCTGTCTTACATTATTTAATCCTCATAACAGCCTTATGCAGTAGGAGCTATTATCACCTGTAATTTACAAATGAGAAAGCTAGATTTTGGTTCCCATTCTGCTCAAGGTCACACAGCTCCTATCCAAATGTCATGCTCTTAGCCACTGTTGTATTCCACATCCCAAGGGACATGATACTCAGACATGTGAAAGGATGGTGAAATTTTTGCAAATTACAGTTTTGTGCAAATGACAGGAGAAGATGTTGAAAGAGGGATATGGCCCAGGGGAAAATACTGCATGAAGTGCTGGATCCTGGCAGTAACTTCCTAAGGCAAGCTCAACTCATTCATTTTGTAAATGAGGAATAGGAGCTCTAAAAAGGTTAAATTAATGACTTGCCTGAAGTTACACAGTTTGATAATGGCAAAGCCAGCTAAAGGTTCAGATCCTAGGCAGCCCTCTTTCCTTCTGGACAACTGGAGGCCTTGGATGCTTTGCTAAGGAGTCTGAGATATTCTACTGATCATTTTAACCATTTTAGCTGTACAACTCAATGACATTAAGTGCATTCATTATGTTGTGCAACCATCACCATTATCCAATTTCAGAACTTTTTTGTTATCCAAAACAGAAACTCTGTACCCCTTAAATAATAGCTTTTAATTCCTCCTCCCTTGGAACACATCTTTCCACTTTCCGACTCTTATGAATTCTAGGAATCTCATATCTGTGGATTCATGTAATATTTGTCCTTTTGTGTCTGGTTTATTTCCCTTAATATGATATTTTCACCCATTAGGCAGAGTCACCCATGATGTAGCATGTATCAATACTTCATTTCTTTTTTCCATTTTTTTTATTGTGGTAAAATACACATAATCTTTAAAATCTTAACCATCTTTAAATGTACAGTTCAGTGGTGTTAAGTTCATTCATAATGTGCAACCATTACCATCAGCCATCTCTAGAACTCTTCTCATCTTGCAAAACTGAAACTCTGTACCTATTAAACACTAACATCCTCTTCCCTCACCCCTCCAGCCCCTGGAAACCACCATTCTACTTTCTGTCTATAATTTTGACTACTCTCGGTACCTCATATAAGTGGAATTATACAGTATTTGTCATTTTGTGACTGACTTATTTCACTAGCATAATGTCCTCAAGGTGTTTCCATATTGTCTCTTAAGTCAGAATTTCCTTCCTTTTTAAGGCTGAATAATATTCCATTGTATGTATATAACACATTTGTTTATCCATTCATCTGTCGTTGGACATTTGGGTTGCTTGCACCTTTTGGCTATTGTGAATAATAATGCTGCGATGAACATGGGTGTACAAATGTATCTTTGAGACCTGGCCTTCAATCATTTGGGTACATACCCAGAAGTGAAATTGCCAGATCATATGGTCATTCTACTTTTTAGTGTTTTGAGGATCCACCACCATACTGTTTTCCAGAGTCACTGCACCATCTTACATTCCACCAACAGTGCACAAGGGTTCCAATTTCTCCACATCCTCACCAACTTGTTGCACTTCATTCCTTCTTATAAGGATGAGAAATATTCTAATGTATGTATACACCACATATTTAAAAATCCATACATCCATTGATGGACATTTGGGCTGTTCCACCTTTTTTGGGTGTTATGAATAGTGTTGCTATGAACATTGGTGTACACAACTCTGAGACCCCGCTTTCAATCTTCCTGTAAGTGGAGTTGTTGGATCGTATGGCAATTCTGTATTTAACTCCTTGAGAAATGAAGACTTTTGAAGGAGATCTGTGCTCAGTATGTTCTCTCCGGTCCTCCTAGCCTTCCTCGGACCAGACATCCCTGGCCTCTCTCTGACCTCCACAAGTTGCCCTCCCACCCCGCCCCCCCGACCTTCATTGCTTTCCGGGAAGCAGTTCTCTGAGCGTCTTTCAACCCGAAGTAAAGCGGCTTAGATGAAGCCGATCCCGGTGTCCAGCTGGGCTTGCCCAAGGAAACCGGGCTCCTGTCAGTCCCAGCGTGTCTTGTGAGCGCGGCGTGGTGGGCAGCAGGGGAGGCTCCCCGCGGTTTTTTGAAACCTCAGCAGCTGCGCGGGCCGCAGCCGCTCTCTCTGGCGGTCGCCCGGGGCCGACCAGGTGAGCCGGCTGCGAAGTCCCGCGCCCTGCTGGAGCGCCCGTCCGCACCGAGCCGGGCTCCCGGCGCAAGCGCTCCAGGCGGCCGTTCCGGAGCCTGAGCCCGGGGAGCGCGCCGCCAGCCTGGCCCGGCTCCTTCCCGCCTGTCCTCGCCGCCGGCTGCCGCCCCTGCGTGCAGACACCCTCCCCCGGGCGACTCCCGGTCCCCAGACGCGCGCGTGCTCGGGCGACCCCGACGTACCCCCGCTTCTAGCCGGGACCCGGTGCCTCCGGAAGCCTCGCGGACCCGGCTTCCAGCCAGCCGCTCGTGCGTTGGGCGCCTCGCGGCCACCAGGGGCGGGGACAGCAAGTGCAGGGCGGGCCCGGGCCGCGGGACCCCGGCTGGCCGCGGAAACGCTGTGCTCACATCGGTTGCGGCGGCGCGAGGGCAACTCCGGCCTCAGCCGGGAGAAAGCCCCCCAGAAGAGGAGAAAGAAAGAGGGGACCTGTCCTCTTCCTGCGGGCCTCTGGGAGAAGCGTCTCGTGTCCCTGGCCCGGAATAAAGTCTCTGGGATCGCGACCTCTGGGCACAGGGATGCCGCAGGTACTGAGTGCGCCCTCCTGGGGAGATGCTCCAAGGACCCTACGCAGCGACGCGGGCGCCGGGGTGCAGGGGCCTTTGAGCGGGGAGGCGGCTTTTCAAGAGACTAACACTTGTGCACATTTCTTCAGGGCACCTAGGCTACCCACCTTCTTTCCTCAGGCATAGCCTCCAGAGCCCCGGAGGAGAGACCTGGGAGCGGAGAGGGCTTATCAGCTGGGGCTGCAACGTGAGGCTTCCAGCTATTAGAAGGGTCTGTTCCAGGCGGCGAGCATAAACGGCTGGGGCCCCAGCCGACCCTGGATGGGACCAGGGCTCCTCTTTGAGAGGTGAGAATAATGGAGAAAAGATCCTTGGACAATTTCTCCCTGAATCCAAAATCTCCCAACACCCCCACCGTCCAAGTTTTTATCACTCTTTGTTTTTAAACCTGACTTTGATCCTTGCAGGTAGTGTGCTTGTAGAGTGGTGTCCAAAGGCCTCTGAGACACACACGGCCTGCAGGGAGTGAGGACTGCCCCGCTGGGACTGCGGCTGTACCCGCCTGGGCTCCAGACTGGCCCCCTCTGGCCTTTCAGCTCTGGGTTCTGCTTCTCACGCCTGGGGCGGGGGGCAAAGGGCCGGGCCTGAGGGATAAAGTGTGAGAATAAAGTGGGGGAGGTGAGGAGTGGGGTAGAGAGGCAGGAACAAGGCTGAGCCTCACTGGGGTGTAGAGGGACTTTAACCCTGGTCCCCCAAAGATAAGATCTGAATGTCTCATCTTTGAGGAATGTGGGCAACGGGCTTTCCTGGGACGGGGGTTCCTAGGTTTCTTCCCTGTGTCACCCTTTCCCAGGAACCTCGGGTTTTCCATCCTTTCCTTCCCTCTGCGGTTTTGCTGACATTCCCCATGCTCTCCAGACCCCAGCGCTCCTCTTACGTGCCAGCAACCTGGTCTGATGTCTTCAGGTTCTGGGAGGGACTGGGACAGCAGGGAGAGAGCAGTGTCTGGAGGACTCTGGCCTCCTCCTGCTTTTTAGTCCCAAGCAGTGCAGCTGACTAGATGCTCCCCTTCTGGGCCCCCACCCCTCACCCCCAGCCCTGTTTTGTGTGTGGCAGAGCCATCTGGGTCAGGATTTCCCTCCTCTTCCTTGCAGCTGATTGAGGAGGCCTGAGCATTCAACAGTAATTCCTTGCAGTTCTAGGGTGTAACACCCTCTCTCTCCAGGGAGCTTAGTGCTTTACAGACACTATTGATCTCTTGCGTGGAGGATGTTGAAACTCTTGGGTGTTTAAGCTGTTGACCTCAGGACACACAACCGGCCAAAGAAGGATTTTGCTTTCTTCCTAACCCACCTTTCTAAGCCATTCAGCGGTTAGGCTGTGACTTCGACCCCACGGCCTCCGTGTAGGGATAGGCCCCGGAATGCTGTGCCTGGCTTCTACAGTCACAGCACACTTGCACGTAGGATCAGGGAGCCAAGTGAGGGGGGAGAAGGGAAGGCAGCTGCTAGATAGGCGCTGTGCTTTTAGAGCAGTGTTTTACCAGAGGGAAGGAGGCCAGCTCCGCGAGAGCAGACAGGGTTGTCTCAAAGCCCTCTCTCTTCGGCGGTGTTCAGAATACTTTCTCTTAGGCCACAGAATGGGACAATTCCGCAAGGACAAAGTTCAAGCGGTTGGGTCAGGGAATGAAGTTTGGAGCAGGTTACTTTCATTCTCTTTAGCCTCCCCCGCTCCCAATTTTGGACCCTTGGGAAAAGTGTATTTCAGAGTCTTCACAAAATAAACTGAGCCAGTGCCTGGTGGTCTCTATAGCAATCAAACTTTCCCTGAGGGAGTGCATACGTGGTTTTATTCATTTTTTTCTCTCACTGGTTCCTTTATTTCCACTCCATCACCCAGTGTTCTCTCGGAGCAGGTGGTTAGTGAGTGTTAGGTTTTAGGATGGTTTTAAATTTGGCCAGGTCCACTCGCATACACAGCTAACCCTCTGTATGTCTTTCAAAGGCTTTGGATGGAGCTTGGATACGGTACCCCAAGGATGCCTGCAGGGACACTCTGCTAAGGGAGAGCTGAGTGTGAGCAGGGAGACAAGACATCAGCCTCGCCGACATCGCTGCAGAGGAAGTTCCCAGCAGTGCCACTTATAGGACCGCCTGGCCACATGGAGATCCCCACGGGGACCATGGATGAGAATGCCACCAACACCTCCGCCAGCTTCTTTTCTGTGTTCAGCCCCCACGGAGGCCAAGCTGCTTCTTTCCCATTCAACTTCAGCTACGGTGACTATGATATGTCCTTGGATGAAGATGAGGATGTAACCAATTCCCAGACTTTCTTTGCTGCCAAAATTGTCATTGGCATGGCCCTAGTGGGCATCATGCTGGTCTGTGGCATCGGCAACTTCATCTTTATTGCTGCCCTGGCCCGCTACAGGAAGCTGCGTAACCTCACCAACCTGCTCATCGCCAACCTGGCCATCTCTGACTTCCTGGTGGCCATTGTCTGTTGCCCCTTCGAGATGGACTACTATGTAGTACGCCAGCTTTCCTGGGAGCACGGCCACGTCCTGTGTGCCTCTGTCAACTACCTGCGCACTGTCTCTCTCTATGTCTCCACCAATGCCCTGCTGGCCATTGCCATTGACAGGTGAGTGGGGTGAAGGGGCCCTTCCTTTACCGAACATGTGAACTGAAGAGTGATATCTGTATTCCCCATACATGTGGATGCAGGGAGTGTTCCAAAAGTGGCCTGTTAGCTGAAGAGGAAGAAGAGTCCTAGCCATCCAGCTGTGGGCAGGCAGAGGTAGCAGAGCCCCCCCGAGTTGGGTAGTGGGAAGGCTTTGATCCCTCTGCTGTGGACGTGCTCCTATGTGGAATATGTCTGTTCAAGGTCTAGAGGTAGACAGGTAAGAGGAGGTATGGAGGGACAAGTTTTAAGTTCCAGGCAAGTACCTCTTAATCAACTTGGAAATCGTGGGGGAGGTTTCTATCTCACTGAGACTTCCTCTACTAAAACATATCCTTCCTAGTACTGGTTAATTTTAAAATACGATTGAGGGCTTTGTTTTGAAAAGAAAAAATTAAAAGAAAGAGAAAAAGGAACATACATTTACTTACACTTTTTTGTGTTGCATTATCATCACTTTGCTCCTTTCATACATTTCCATGCAACCATATAGAAGACCTGGTTCAAGTGAGGATAAGTAAAACCAGTTAAGAGAAGTCTATGTGAATCTTTCTTACGTTATGGTTAATCTTTTCATTTAGAATAATCACTTGTGCTAATGGCCAGGATGTTTTTTTTCCCCTTAGCACAATTTGCAACTTCCTCTGCCCAAGGTGGATTCTTATTATAAAGTACCTTGGTACAGCCTAGAACCAGTTACCTTGAGGGTCAACTTGCTCCTCCCTGTACTTGGATCTGAACAGCACATCTCTACCTTCACCCGGAGAGCTTGAAGCACTGATGCTCTCCCTGTTCCGTGGCCTCAGGGCTCTGGCAGAGATCAGCCTGCCCCTCACAGGGCATGCGGGGACAGTGTTCCAGCAGGAGCATGGCTGAGAGAGTCTCTTTTCTGAAGCCACAGGCAGATGTACCAGGGGTAGGATAACCTGGAGGCCACTCTCAAGGAAAGCAGGTTGAGGAGCCTCGCTTTAAGACCCCTGAGGGGTGGTCCCTTTCTCCAGGGAGGATGTCTGTGAGTCAGCCTCGTGAACCACACCGCCCCTGCTCTGTTATCCCTAAAGGTGACCTGGGTTGCCATCCCGACAGGGCTGTGTCTCCTGGGCCAAGGTCCTCCTCAGGAGTCATGGAGCCCCACCACATTTTGTCCATCCAGGAACAGGCCCTGAGTGAATCAACAAGGAGCAGGAGGCGGACAGTCAAGCCGAGTATCTGCTCCCTAGGCCCCCTTTGGAGTTGTCAAGGAAGAGCTCTAGGAACCTTGACTCTGACCTTTTCTGGAAGTAGAAGCTGCCACCATCTCTCTTAGTACATGAACAGGACAAAGCATATAAGATCATTTCTAGAAGTTTCAATCCAGCAAGACATCTTTGCACATGAGGTGCTCTCAACTCCCAAAATGGGGTGGGTAGGTGCCTACTTTGGGGGTGGGGTGGGACCCTGCTCCGTGGGTGAGATTTTACAGTGTAGAGGCCCACTTGTCAAAAGGGGTAACAGTGTAGGAAGGAGTGGCTTCACACAGATGGAAGCCAGGATAAATTAAAGGATACGGGGTTATTTTGAACATGTAAAAGGTAATATCTATGTCAATCAATCAAACCTTGATCTACTGAACATTGTTAAGCTCATATCCCCTACTTTCATACCAAAGTCAGCTTGTCTGAAATACTATAGGCATTTCTCTTGCAGTGGGAGTTTATATAATTCAATTTAGATATAATATGAAAGATTAATTGGGGAACATGCTTTCCATCAAGGGGATTGCTGTTGTCTACAGTGGGGTTGTGATTGGAAACTTGCACCCAGACATTGGATGAAAACACAGCTGTCCACACAGGGCCACCCAGTGGCCTTGGTGAACTCACTGGCTGCTCCAGGGTATGAAGTTCCTTTTCTGATGTTTGCTTCAAATTGTATTTATGTGCTTTTAACATCTAATTTCAGTTTTGTGGTCTAGGATGTCATTGCTTCGTGTCTGGCCTCCGGCGTTGTCAGGATTTCATCAGTGATTTTTCAGGTTCTGTTTAGTTAGTTTTGGGCAACTAATTTTTACCTTGAATAACAAATATAACCACTTATACAAATGCCTTTATTTTTGTTTAGTGAAAGTTCTGTAGGGATAGTGTTGGCAATTATTATAATTATATAATAATAGTGTTGCAGAAAACCATTTCAAGGATTGCCACTTGAAGGATTTAACTATACCTGAGTTTAAACTCCTGCTGAGCCTCCTGTTAGCTATAGGGCCTTATGTTTGTTATTTGACTCCTCTCTGCCTCAGTTTTGTCATGCATACAATGGAAATAATAAGAAAACCTCATGTGTCAGCTTGCTTTGAGGGTTAAATTAAATGATACATGTGATTGTTTAGAACAGTGCTTAAAACAGAGTAAGCATTAAACAAACAGTGGATATTATAATTCTTAAATTGACCCTTAAAGTAATAACATAAATAACAAAAAACCCAGATAAACTAATGAATATTTCCAATTGGCTAACTTCCTTGTTTTCACTAAAGTGATTGTTTTTATGATGTGATTTTAAAAACATGATAAAATGTTTCTAGGAAACACAGCTATCAAGATACAGCAGAACAGAACTATTTATCTTCTACCTTCTCTGTTTTTGTTCCACCGTTCTCCCAGGCATCTAAAGCAGCCAGTCTCCTCTGCCCTGGCCACTCCCTCTCTTTCTCCAGCTTGTATTCAGCTTCCAGGCCCTGCCAGCCTCACCCCTACCTCTCACCTGCTCGCTGGCTTCCTGCCTTCAGTATCTCTTGGCTCTGTCTCCCTACCCGCTGTGCTCCCCTCACAATCATCCTCAACATTCATTCAAACAGTGCATTTTTATAGAGCCACTAGGATGTGACAGATACTATTCTAAGCACTGGGAATATGATGGTGAATAATAATAAAAACAGCTCATTGCCTTCATGCAGCTTATACCCACAGGATGGAGAGAGAGAGCAGTCAGGCTGACGAACAAGGGAGGTAATCTCAGAGCGTAAGAAATGCTCTCAACAAGACCAACCAAACAACTACAAAATCCCTGGGAGTTACTGAGACTGGGAGTTGCTCTAGGTGTGCTCAGGAAAAATGTCTCTAAGAAGAAGACATCTGAATCAACCTCTGATTGACAGGGGAGAAAAAAAGCCAGGCCTGTGAAGACTGAGTAAAAGCATTCCAAACAAGAGGAATTGTAAGTGCAAAGGCCCCAAGAGAGGAGCAAACCTGACAGGTTCAAGCAGCACAGAGAAGGCCCCTGGGGCCTGAGGGAAGACAGCAAGACTGAAGCCACATTAATCTCTGCCCTGTGCCTGTCTCCCCTCTCTTCTTCAAAAGACCCCTAATAACTCTACTTGTCTACAAAACATGCTGCAAACCCCTTTGCTCTGAAGATCTTTTATTATTGAGTCCCAGACTTCCTCCTAGTCTCATGCTGGTAAACACATTTATGTCCAGTTTCACCATATCGGGTTGTCATTTTTTTGAGAACTGTCACCGTGGCTCATTACATTTCTATTTATTCAGTGCCAAGCACTGGCTGAAAGTGAAGTCTTACTAAACTCTCAGGTGCCCAGGAAAAGGGTTTTAGAAGTAAGACTCGATCTCTGCTCTTGGGGAGCTCACCATCCAGAGCTGGGGGTGGGGGGAGAACTAACACTTGTGAAACAGAGGATAAAGCAGAGGATACATCTTGAATGAAATTTAGAGAAGCATGAGATCATTGTGTATTGGAGTAGTCAAAAGAGGCTTCCTGGAAGAGATGAACTCTTTACTGTCTTTAAACAAATAAGAATCAGCAGAGGAAAGGCAAGGTTTCCCAAGAGGACAGAAGTGTTTGCAAAAGCCAAGAGGTGGGAATACTTGAGATATGAGGTCCCTTGGGGAGGTATATGGGACAGGGGCAAGGGACATAAGGAGAGTAGAGTTCAGAAAGGATAGGGTCATGTTCCAAAACATCCCAAATTCTAGGCTCAGAGAGTCTGACCTGCTGGCAGCAGGGAACTGAAAAAGATCATCAGAGGTCTCTGTGTCCCCACGTCCGGGTTTCCTCTTTGATGTGGAGGTACCTGCACGCCCTTGAGGTATCTACCTCTGATCCCAGAGCATGCGAGCACTGGGGGACTGTGCCTTCTTCTACCCAGAATCCAGGGGAACTGGCCTGTCAGCCTGCCTTTGACAGCTCCCCTCTTCTCTCTGGATGAGGCCAGCTGAGGGTAACTGCTCAGCCTTAGGGAGGAGCACAGATGCTCCCTGGTGAGCTCACTGGCCAGGGCTGACTGGCTCAAGGGATGCACTCCCTGCCCATCCCATGGCCAGCCCATTACCTTTGGCAACTGCTCTTTCCATGGTTTGAGCTGGGGCTGGGTCCTGGGGACAGAGAGGGAGCCCAGATGCTCTTTGTTTATAATTCCCCAGCCCCCTATCATCACATAGTGACTGCCTGGACATTTCTTTGTCCAGCAGCCTTCATGCTTTGTTCTCTGGGAAATGTTGGCTCTAAGTGGATCTGGACCTGAGCTATTGCAGTGGCAGACACACAGGGCAAGCCAAGGCCATGCTTATATGCAGAGAAAAGTAGCTGTCAATTGTGTGACTCCTACTTGGAACAAGAAAAGGTAGAAACCAACTATGATGGAGAGGAAATAGGAGGACTGCTAGGATGCCAGGAGGGAAAGAAGAAAAGGGTATCATTTGCTCTAGTAGGAAAATGGAGGGGACAAATGGCGTATTGGCTTTCAAATAAGATGTGGTTGGGGCTGCATCACAGTTCTGTCAATTTCCAGCTGTGTGGTAGTTGGCAGGTTATTTAATGTCTCCAAACCTCAGTTTGCTCACCTGTAAAACGGGCATCTTTGTTACTTCACTTATTCAATAGAGTTGGAGTTATCTAATGAGATAGTGTCTTGAAAATGCTATGTAAATTGAAGCTGCTTCACAAACATAAGCAAGAATTACTAACACTAGAGTTCTAGAATTTGATCCTAATATAGCCAAGGCTGGTGGCAATCCTTGAAATGGTTTTCCACAATTTGTCTTGATAAATACATTTGAAAGTCCTCTTGCACGACTCCTGGTGCTAACCCTGGGGATGGAGTTGGGGCGAAGTCACAAAAAGCCAGGATGAAGTAATCATCTGATGGGTAGTCACAGATTGCCCAGAAGATTAGTTTTGATGTGAAGATAAATAGGTTCAATAATAGAAAGTAGTAGAGAACTGGCAAATGCAGTATTCACTAAAAACAGGTAAAAGGAAATTGCTGTGTGTGTATACAGAATAGCTCTGAAAATACATTTTAGGATACTACCATTTTCTTGTATGTGAATAGCCTGTTGTTTACATGCAGTGTTTCACTGGAACCTCACAGTATGAGGTTGGCAAGGCAGGAAATATTCCCATGTTAACAGATGAGGAAAGTGAGCTAAGAAAAAATGACTCAAATTCACATAGCAAGTCTGTAGCAAAGCTGGGATTAGATTCTTGGCCTTCTGACTCCTAGACTGGTGTACTCTTCTAAAAAACACCGACTTTGAAACATCAGAAGGACTTACGAAGACTTAACAGCTACTGGGAAAAGAAGGACTAGAATTACGTAGCAAAAATTCAGAGTAAACAAGTATGAATATAGAAATATTCTTTGCCAGAGTAATCAACAGAACACGGGGAGGTGGATGGGAGGCAAAAGCACTAAACTCTTAGTGTTTGTTATGAGTCAGAGCAAGTTGGGTGCGCTCATTACAGCAGGGACACTGTGGTCTTTAGGAAGGGCCCACACATGTGCATTGACAAAAGCACTGTGGGCACCCAGCAGACCCTCCCATTCCCCCGTCAGTACCGAGGAGATGGGTGAGAGCGCAGGGACGGGGACTGTGGTCGGAGGTGGGGCATGTCAAGCAGCCGGCTGGGCGTCCAGAGGGTGGACTCAACCTATCTAACTTCACTGAACATCTGGGAGCTGGAAGAGAGCGGGAGTCTCAGTCCAGTGAGCTCTCCAAATGATACTCAATGGAGCTGGCTGGCTGTTGGGGGGTGGGGGGTGGACAGAAACAGCAGGAATATAATCTGAAAAAAAAAATCAATGAACCCCCGCTTCCAAAATCCCAGGAAGATGACCTCAAAGGGATTGGTTTCAAAGGAAACAGAACTGGTTTGGCTTTCCTTCAGGTCCCTGTCACGTCTGCTCTTGGCTCCACCTGGGGGAAGCCCTGGACACGCGAGAATGTGTTTATTTCCAGTGTTGATTAGTCGTTCCCTCCCACCTCACTTCCTATCTTTCTCCTTCTCCAACTTCTACTGCCTGCCAGACACAAAGTCTTCCAGGAAACCAGAGCTCTCGGCCTAAGTATGTGCACTCTCTCTGGGAAAAAGGCTTTCATACCGCACGAATGACTCACATCCCCTAGAAAGTGCTCTCTCTTCATTCCTGGCCCACTGTGGTAACAGCAGTGTGGCTTTTTGGGAAAGAACAAAAGCAGTATCTTTTACTGTCTGGTCCTCTGTGGTTAAAAAAAATACATTCATGGATATTCTCAATTGATTTTCACATCATCTATGTGAGGTAGGGTTAAATGTTTTCTATTAATAGTCCTGTGGTGTATGACCTTGACAAAGTCACTCATCTCTCACCCACCTCCATTTTTCCACCTCGAAAATAAGATAAATTGTCATGTGCTTTTCCTCCACCTTTGCATACACAGCAATGTTTTTGAAAACGTGGAATGAAGACAAAACTTTTCCCCTTGCATCCATTGGAAAGGCCAAGTTCTTCCAACAATTCTTTGGAATCATCAGGCTCTTTAAACTCTAAACTGTTGGCTAATTAGGATGAAAGTCCCTGAAAACGGGAAGGACCTGGGGATATTTCCAGGCTAGAAACTGATGGTGGGCATTATTACTACATTTAATAATAAAGCCACCATTGATTATCTACTGTGCCAGGAGTTGTGTATAGATTAAACATTTAATCCTTAAAAAGAAAAAAACAGCTTCTGCAGATAAGAGAATTGAGATTTAAAGAGATTAAACAAAATTTACCTGAGGCTGCAATAGCTAGTACCGGGTAGAACTGGGGTTTGCATGCAAGTCTGCTTTTCTGGAAAGCCCATATACCACTGCATTTTTTCCTCCACACATACCATTCGGTTTCATCTCATAATGTTGCAAAAATAGTGTGTTCATCCAGCACTTCGTCATCATAGCGGTAACCCCCTTTGTGTTCTTGTCCCAGATATCTGGCCATTATCCACCCGCTGAGACCCCGGATGAAGTGTCAAACAGCCACCGGCTTGATTGCCTTGGTGTGGGTTGTGTCCATCCTCATCGCCATCCCATCAGCCTACTTCACAAAGGAAACCGTTCTCGTCATTGTCAAGAGTCAGGAGAAGATCTTCTGTGGCCAAATCTGGCCTGTGGACCAGCAGATCTACTACAGGTCCTACTTCCTGTTCATCTTCGGCATCGAGTTCCTGTGCCCCGTGGTCATCATGACCCTGTGCTATGCCAGGATCTCCCGGGAACTCTGGTTCAAGGCCGTCCCTGGTTTCCAGACAGAACAGATCAGGAAGCGGCTGCGCTGCCGACGGAAGACGGTCCTGGTGCTCATGTGCGTCCTCACGGCCTACGTACTGTGCTGGGCGCCCTTCTATGGCTTCACCATCGTGCGCGACTTCTTCCCCACAGTGTTTGTGAAGGAGAAGCACTACCTCACAGCCTTCTACGTAGTCGAGTGCATTGCCATGAGCAACAGCATGATCAACACCATGTGCTTCGTGACCGTCAAGAACAACACCATGAAGTATTTCAAGAAGATCATGCTGCTCCACTGGAAGTCTTCTTACAAAGCGAGGAAGTCCAGAGCAGACTTAGATCTCAAAACCACAGAGGTCCCAGCCACTGAAGAGGTGGACTGCGTAAGACTAAAATAACCCAACGGACCTTTCAAAGTTTAAACACAGACAGGACCTTTGGACACTGAGCAGCGTACTTAGACCAAACTATCAATCAAGAACTCTTGGTTTGCTGCAGAAGGCAGAGTAAATGGACAACCGTGTGAACACTGTGCTGAAGGAGCCTGGAAGTTTTAAAACTGATGTGACTAGACATCATCACCAGTGGCTGACATTCACTGAACATCTTAATTTGTGCAAAGAGTAGACACTGGTGAAACTTACATATATTAACAATACTTAATTGGCAAAAAGAAATAGGGATTAAATCAAGAAACATGTTGGGGCATGAACAGCCTGGAATAAGGGGGTTTCCTGAAGGGAACCCAAGTAGGCATCTGAGACTATGGTATGTATGTTTGTAGGGTGAGGGTCTCTGTGGACCATCTCAGCTACTCATCAGACACTGACATAGCCCATTGCTAGGATTATTACTGGGCTTTAGTTCATGCCTAACATTTGTGGGGTTGGAGCAAGAATAGAAAACAGGCTCCCAGTTCTTTCTTCAACCCTTCTCATCCTTGGACCTGACTCTCACTGCAAGGAACCTTATATGCATGCACGTGGACATCCCAGTATGCGTGGCCCATTCTGTCCAAACCATCTTCCCCCACATTGCCCCATAGCCTCCCCTCAGGTGTAGGACTGGGACCACACATGGTGAGTCTTGTCATCAAGAGGATGAACCTAGGGAAGAAGCCACAAGCCACCTCTAGAGACTCTGGAAGCCACTGGACAGGGAAATACAGGGTTCTGGGTACCTGGAGCAAGTCAAAAGGGGGAAAGCCTGGGCTCAGGATGGGTACCTTGGCTCCATGGACTTCTCACCCCATGGGGAGGGAGCAGTTGGAAGGCACCTAGAAGCACATGAGGTTCAGAGCAGAGTTCAGGTTCTCTGGGTCTAAGGGTGATGCTGCTTCTACCTCTTTATTTGCCTTCGACCAGTTAGGCTTCCCCTTAAGTCCTCTTCCTTTTCCTGTCTCTGTGCTTGTGATGCATAGAACTTTTAAAAGTAGACACAATACCTTATGGGTGTGACCATCAGCCATTTTTCCATTCTGACCAGCTCTTATCCTCACTGGTATGATTTGAGGGTGAGATGTCTTTGTCACGGGCCCCTGAATCCCATCATGTTCATTATTCCTTTGGATTAAGATTTACCTCTTTTAAAATGGATGCACCACACTTCTACTCCTCAGTGTGAACGAAGTCATGTGATCCAGTGGTGAGCAATGAAGGTTGGTGGTAGAGTCCTGGGCACCCAGAAAAGAAAGGGACATACAAATGGGAGGTGGGGGGGCCCAACAATGAGATTCAGTAACTCTACGCTTCCTACTTTCTAATCCACCTCCTTTGATGTTTTGAATTTTAGAAGTTAGAATTTTTAGAGACTTCTGACCTGATCCAGCCTTGGCTCTGTCCCCTGTGTGACCCTGGGTAAAGATAATGCCTGTGAAAGCTATCAATGAGGTGGTTGCAAAGAGCCAGTGAGGTCATATGTAGGAAAATTCAACCCTACAAATGATCAAAAGAAGGGACTAAGAGCAGTGTGCAGTGTGCCTGGACAAGGAACAACTTGTTAACTTGGCTTATGTATCTAGAAACCTCACCATCTCTCTCTTTTGTTATTCTCTGTATGAATTGTTCCTTTGCCCCTCTTAGCAGTGCTTTATGCATTATGTTCCTAATGCCATGTTGGTGCAACAAGGCAGTGAAATTTGGTGGTAGCAGTGTAAAAGCAAATGGTAGCTCAGTCTCTAGTCAGAAGATGAGCTCAGGGTTTTAGAAACTTCAGAATCAGAGCGTCTTTGTGATCACGAAAGTATTAATCATCTTATGTCTGTTCCCAGCCAGCATTAATCTGGGCAATGTGGTATTTATTCCTTAATCTTATTTTAGTCTCATGAGTGGGTATTAGCTATAGAGTGAATTTATTCTTCTTAAATAATTCTAAAGCAGCACGTTAATAAGGCTATTTAAGTGACACCAGTATTGTGTTTGCCCCTCCAGATATAGTCAACACTTTATTTGGGCAGCAAAGGTTTTTGTTTGTTTGTTTGTTTTTTATAGTTACTTTATTTCCCTGGAAGATACATTTCAAAAAGTGATTTATTTCTTCCCATTCATCATCCAGCAGACTTACACTACAGTTTAACCAGAATACTTTCAGAGAATAAAACTAATTAAAGTATCAGCCTAAGCCAACATGGCTTGGAAGCAATTCTTATTTTATATAAAAACACATATTACATTCTAAAATCAGGAAAGTCAGCTTTGGACTAAAAAATAATGAAATTGTATAACTTGTCTTTATGTTCATCTTTTCCATTAGGAATGAATGCTAAACAAGCGTTGACTGTATTAAATAGGAACTTTTTATATGTGACAATCAAACCTCTTTCTGCTTGTTAGCTTAACAATGTATCAATTTTTTACTCATTTAACTGTGTGTAATATTTCTAGGTATTATGTCTGCTTGTGATTTTATAGTGAACAAAAGTGTTGTTATGAAGTAAAATTAAAAAATGGGCATAAATAATCATCAACCATAGTGTTCCTGTTATTTCCTCCACCGCCCCCCCATTCTTTTTAAGTTATGATGTGGTGATCCTTTGAGCCCTGATGTTGATTTCATCCTCATATGAGTTGTGAGAGCAGTGCTAACACAGGCTCTTGTTGCCTAACTTCTCTTCTCCGTCCTGAAGAGATTTAACTGATTTATATCTTCTTCCTATAAGTCTGCTCTGGTAAAACTGATAGGCAAAAGAATAGAAATGAGTGGGATGGACAGAGAATAAGGCCAGTAAAGCCCAGTAAAGGGACTCAAAGAGTTAACCAGTTAAAACTAGAGAGCCAGAAAAGATTCATAGAGTTAATGAGTTAATCAGTTAAAGCTCAAAAGGCCAGGAGCAACTTGGCTTGGAATGTCCAAATATTACCCAGATAAAAGAAAGTATCTGAGCACAGCCCATGTTTTCTTTGTGTCAATTAGATCATGCCATTGTAAGGTTTACTTTAGCCTGCTAAAAGGCCCAGCTTATTCTTTAAATTAACCTATATGCTGTTTTTTCCTCCTCCAGCCCCTAATCAAGTAATGTGCAACCCGGGCAGGAGACAAACATCATCATGATTTATTTAGCAAACAAGCCCAGCTATCAACAACACAGTTAAAACAGGAAAGATTCCATCTTAAAGCTAAGAGTGTATTTTAAAACACAGGAAGTTAGGAATAAGATTCTTAACATATTCTTTAGCAAACAGACAATAACTCAGCCCACTTTGGGGGCAGGGCAGGTGGTCTTGATTGATATGTTCCCAGAAGGAAGCTGCTATTCTGGGGAAGAACCAGATCAGTAATTTCCTTGTGTTAAGTTAATTTTGCAGAATTACCTGGAGGACTGATAACAGAAGCAACCTAATGTCTCTCATCAAAGAAAAACATCTTGGGACCATTTAATAAGTATACACCACCCAGTCCGTTGTCACATTCCTGAAAAATCCTTAAAAGGGGGAACTCCCAGTTTTTCAGTGCACCTCTTCTCCAAGGTACCCCACACTCCCTTTCTACAAGTGTGCACCTTTTTGCCTTAAAACTTTCTCTCAACCTTTCAGGGCGCGCCTCTCTCTGAGGATGCCCGCACATTCTGTCTTTAAATAAAACTTGAACCTTTCAGGGCACCTCTCCTTCCTGAGATTGCCTGCACTTTTTCTCTCTTTAAGTGCGTAACTTTAAATAAAACTTTTACTCTGTTTCACTACTGTGTCTCTGCCCTTCAGTTCTTTGTTGCAGTGGGGACAAGAACCAAGGAAAATAAACAACGCCCCCTAACAAAATCATTAATACATTTTAGCATCTGAGTGCCAGACTTGAAATCTGAGGACCCGTTTATGCCTGTTATTTAAGCTAAGGCTAACTCATTGAATAGGCTTACTGTCTGCACATGCAAAGTGAACAGGACAAGCGCTATGATTCCACACCACGTTCAGATCAGTAGCTGTTTCACTGAACTGAGCAGTACCTGCCTATCCAATGGCTTCTCCAAACACTGGCAGCGAGCCCAACAGGGTGACGCTTGTGCTTATGTGGCTTTTCTGTTTTCTATGTACTTCCGAGATTCAAAGAGAGATGCACATTGTCTTATGCAGAAGGATAAAGATGTGAATTTGCAAAATCAAACCACTTCCTTAAATTAAAGTACAGGAGAAGGGCAGATTTACAAGAAAGCTTCTGGAGATTTCACCTAATGAGTATGCATTTACAAATAGTTTCTTAAATCAAAGACACTAGAGAATGGCAATGTGGCGGTCACCACAGCAAACTCTCAAGCGTGAAACAAGTTCCATGCCCATTGCGGAAAAGACTGCTGAAGAATTTGTGAGATGGTCAGAAGACTGTAAATATGTGTCTTGTTTCTTGAAAACTCTGGTACATTTTGGAATGTCCCCCCAAAAGAATGAGTCCAGTTCTCCTTTCTACAGTATATGTGAGAATATCAAATTCAAATAATTTATTTTGTGGTTGATAAACCTGAAACCCAGAGTGGGAAAGAGATATTCAAGGTCACACAGCTGGTCACCATGAGAGCCCAGTGTTAGAGCCCCGTGTTAGAGCCCCAGGCTCCCAAAGCTCAGGCCAGGGCTCTGCCACCACAGTGTTCATGGGGGCGGGACCAACGATCTCGGAAAGGCAGGGACCTTTGGAAGGGGAGGTGACTATTCAACCCGTCTGGCCTTCTCTGGAGACCCTTAAGCCTTAAGTTGTTCAGCCGACACATTCCTGATTCTTTTGCCAGTCAGTTTAGATCATTGTATCCCCGGGAACTCACAGCACAAAAATGGAGACCAGGAGGTTTTAGGGAAGAACTGCTAAAACACATTTACTCTTTCTTTAACTTGCCTAGCTGGGGGTCCCTAAGAATCTAAAAAGAAGGATACAAGGTTCCTGTTCATGAGAACAGCGGCCCTGCCCTGGGAAAGCCGATGAGAAGAGATAAGGAAGCCATGCTTGGCTGTGTCCGGACTGGGGGCAGGCTCAGTGCTCAGTGTTCAGTGGCATCAGAGGACTACCAGTGAGGGCAAGAGCGGCGGGAGAGGTTTTTGGATGAGGGGGACTAGAACCGGACAAGTGGGTGTAGAGAAGAGGCTGAGCACTCCATATGGGAAGAGAAGCATTTATCTGCTCCTGGAAACTGAAATTGATTTGTCCTGGGGAAAAGACTTCTTACACAGCGAAGGGATTGTCTTCCCTGGAAAAGATAAAAAAACTGAAAAGCACACAGAGGCATAGGTAAAAGCCTTACCTGAGGGTGGGTTTTGATAGGAGGAGACGGGTAGAGCAGAGACAGAAACTAGGCTTATGGAGCAGGTCTGAAGGACAGGAGGAGGGGAGGTGGGGTAGGGGATGGGGGGGCATCTACTAATTAGGAAAAAGATAAAAGATGCAGAGCAGGAAGCTGTGGAGAACACATTTGGCTGAGGGTAACACAGCAGGAGCATGTGCCAGGTGTCAGGGGCTGACTGAGCACACTAGAGAGCTGTCTGCTCGGACCTCACGTCAGCCCTCCAAGGCAGGGCCCAGTATCACTCTCACGTCATTGATGAGTCATAGATGAGGAAATTGAGTCTCGAATCGGAGAGGCTGCTCAAGGTCACATGAGGAGCCAGTGGTGCTCTTAGATGTGAACCCAAGAAGTTCATCTGCAGAGTCATGCTTTTGATCACATTGTGTTGCAACCCTTAAATGCTTTTCCTAAGTCTTCCTTGTGCTTTTATGAGTAAAGCAAATAAACGCCTCTGCCCTTAAGTCCAGTCATTAAGAGATCATTTCCTAAGTTAACTAGATTTTTCTCAAAAAACCGAGACTAGCACAATGCCTACCTTTATTTTTCCTTCTCTGAGAAGCTTTATTCACACTCAACAGCTGACCCTAATGCAGAGGTCCTTAGCCTTTGAGTGTCACGGGTGCTATGGCATCTAGTTAAGTTTATATCCCCTTCTCAAAATAATGTTTTCAAATTTATTAAAGTTTATAGGAATGTCAAAGATATTAATTATATTGAAATGCAGTTATCAAAATAACTTTAAAATGTATGGTATAATTATATAAATCCTTACATTTATATAAATTTCTTTATATTAAATCTTGATTTAATGCCTTAGCATCAAATAACAAGATATAGCATCAGGGCTAGTAACTACCATCATTTTGAAATAGTGATGAATGTGCATGAAGTTTTGAGATCTCTTCCCAAACTGCAAAATGATATAAAAATATCTGTGATTTCTCTTAAGGACGGTGTCAGGGACTGCTGATACCAGAGTGTTTTTCTTTGCCTAAGTCATAATGGCAGGAAATGCTGAAGTTTAGTTACAGGTTAGTGAGAATAACAATGAATTTTTTCCCATCCACATTCATGGCCTCTGTACTGGTCCGAAGTGGGCACCAGAGGGCATGGAGATGGCAGGAGGAGGCACATATACTTCAGTGGAATTAAATCAATAGATCTTCCTTGGGCACTCCTCTCATAAATACACGCGAGTGGACCTTGTGGTTCACCGACTCTCTGCCCCGTGCCTTCTCAGTGACCCCAATCTTCATCTGTATGGAAAAGATTCATCTGAGAAGCTGAGAAGCTCTCTCTTTATAACCTGGAAATACAGAATTCTTTCACACAATTATCTGACAAATATTTATTGTCTTGGGTTGTGAGATTAGGTTCTTGCTTCCTGCGCATATGTTGTTTTGTTTCTGCTCTCCTTGTTTTAATTTTGTTGGCTTTTTCATATCTTCTTGAGTTGAATATACACTGCTTTTATTTGTAGTCTTTCTTGTGCCTCATAAGTGATTAAGGGAGTGAATTTCCTGCAAGCAGAGCTTTACTCTTGGTTGGTCGTATAGAATATATTTGACTGTGAAATATATTTTTTATTTCATTATGTTCGGTGTAAATGTGTTTCTTGGTTCAGTTTCCATATTTTCTTTATGTATTTAAGATTTCTGGCATTTGTTGTATTTATTTCCTTTTGTTTCTATTGGTATTTATTTCTTCCAGAGTAAAATATTCATTTTCTTCTGCAGACTCTATTCTTCTTCCTTTTCCTCCCCTCCTTTCATTTCTTTCCTTCCTTCTTTCTTTCCACCCTTCCTTCCTTCCTCCCCCCCTTTCATCTTTGCATAACTGTGCATAGTTTTCCCATTGCTTCTTTTCATTTTACTCACCGTGGATGATGCTATCAGTATTAGAGCTGGTTCTGCCCAAGATCTACATGATCTCTCTATATATATCTCACTGTTGCTTATTTCATTAGATTTTTATGATCCCATGTCTCCTTTGCCACATTTCTCCAGAAGTCCATCAGGTTTGTGCAAAAGCGTGCTATAAGAAGATTAACATATTGGATTAGTGGCCAGAAGGACTGGAAGGAGACAGACCAGTTAGGAGGCAGGAAAACCATCTCATTCTAGGTGGACCTCCAGACATTTAAAAGAACTTTTGACTCTTAAGGGGAGGTCAAGACTTCAGAAAAAATGTCCTTAGGAATAATCAGTGTCACCATGGCAACATATTACCAAACCAGGTAAGAACACCCATCCGCCAACAGTCAGAATACAGTGACATGACTTTTTCTCAGTGTGACGGCATTACTGCCATCTGTTCATGACTTAGGAGGAAGTCCTGACGCATGAACCTCTTTCTATGTATTACTGAGGAGCCCACAAGAAGGTCCAGGTGTCAAATTTCTTCTTGGCTTTTGCTCATCACTCTAGCTGGGCATCTCACTCCCACAGCCTGCATGATCTGTTGCTAGAGTTTGTGGGCTGTGCTTCTCCACAGGGGCTCCAGATGGTGGGCTTGGTGTAGGACTTGTCTGCCTCAACATAGGAGACAGAGGAAAATCGCTGCCTCCTTCAGTCTAGGACCAGGGTACATGCAGTTTCCTTGGTTGAGTCCCCTCAGCTCTCAGCCACTCATGGGTGTTTACTAATGTCTCTGAAAGTCTGAGTGTTTTCAGTCTTTAATGGGTGAGGCACCAGTAGCCCACCTCGTGTCCAGGAAACATAACTCCTTTGATTCAGCAGGAGGTAAGGAGCAGTTGACTCTAATGCGTGCTTGTGCTAATGTGATCTTCAGTGAGTAAATACTTGGGCAGAAATATACACACACATTTACTAAAAATAAACATCTGTTTATTGTGGGTTTGTTTGTAATCCACATTTGGGATGTGCCTGTTGTGCAGGAAGAGGATGCTAACTGCAAGGACACAGAGATACATCAAATTCTATTATGAAAACCAAAGTAATCTCAGAATGAAACAAAGGCAGCCAGGGAATGGTGACTTCTCCATGGACAATGAACAATGGTGGATATTATGCATACTTCATATGCTTTTTTTTTTTGAATCATTAATCTACAATTTAGGAGGAACATTATGTTTACTAGACTCCCCCCATCACCAAGTTCCCCCCATATATCCCATTGCAGTCACTGTTCATCAGCGTAGTAAGATGCTGTAGAGTCACTACCTGTCCTCTCCATGCTGTACAACCTTCCCCGTGCCCCACATTATACATGCTAATCATAATGCCCCCTCTTCCCCCACCTCCCCTTATCCCTCCCTTCCCACCCATCCTCCCTGGTCCCTTTCTCCTTGGTAACTGTTAGTCCATTCTTGGGTTCTGTGAGTCTGCTGCTGTTTTTGCTCCTTTAGTTTTTTCTTTTTTCTTATACTCCACATATGAGTGAAATCATTTGATACTTGTTTTTCTCCACCTGGCTTATTTCACTGAGCATAATACCCTCTAGCTCCATCCATATTGTTGCAAATGGTAGGATTTGTTTTCTTCTTATGGCTGAATAATATTCCATTGTGTATATGTACCACATTTTCTTTATCCATTCATCTACTGATGGACACTTAGGTTGCTTCCATTTCTTGACTATTGTAAATAGTGCTGTGATAAACATAGGGGTGCACATGTCTTTTTCAAACTGGGCTGCTACATTCTTAGGGTAAATTCCTAGGAGTGGAATTCCTGGGTCAAATGGTATGTCTATTTTGAGCTTTTTGAGGAACCTCCATACTGCTTTCCACAATGGTTGAACTAATTTACATTCCCACCAGCAGTGTAGGAGGGTTCCCCTTTCTCCACATCCTCACCAACATTTGTTGTTGTTTGTCTTTTGGATGGTGGTGATCCTTACTGGTGTGAGGTGATATCTCATTGTGGTTTTAATTTGCATTTCTCTGATGACTAGTGATGTGGGGCATCTTTTCATGTGTCTGTTGGCCATCTGAATTTCTTCTTTGGAGGACTGTCTGTTCAGTTCTTCTGACCATTTCTTTGATTGGATTATTTGCTTTTTGTTTGTTGAGGTGCATGAGCTCTTTATATATTTTGGATGTCAACCCTTTATCGGATCTGTCATTTATGAATATATTCTCCCATACTGTAGGATGCCTTTTTGTTCTATTGATGGTGTCCTTTGCTGGACAGAAGCTTTTCAGCGTGATATAGTCCCATTTGTTCGTTTTTGCTTTTGTTTCCATTGCCTGGGAAGATATGTTCATGAAGAAGTCGCTCATGTTTATGTCCAAGAGATTTTTGCCAATGTTTTTTTCTAAGAGTTTCATGGTTTCATGGCTTACATTCAGGTCTCTTCAAATACTTTTAATTATAGAACATATATTTTATATACTTTACTTTCTATACTATGATAGGCTGAATAATGGTCTCAAAGATAACCAGGTCTTAATTCCGGGAACCTATGAATGCTGCCTTATACAGAAAAAGGGACTTTTCACATGTGATTCAATCAAAGATCTGAGATGGGGAGATGATCCTAGATTTCTCAGCTAGGACCTAAATGTAATTACAGTGTCCTAATAAATGGGACAATGTCCCTATAAACAGAGGGAGAGAAGGTGATATGATCATGGGAGTCAAAATTGGAGTGATGTGCTTTGGAGATGGAGAAGGGGGTCACAGGCCAAGGCCTTAGAAGCTGAAACAGTCAGGGAAATGGGTTCTGCCCTCAAGCCTCTAGAGGGAACCAGCTTGGCCAACACCTTGACTCTAGCCCAGGGAAAATGATGTCTGGACATTTGATCTCTAGAACTATGAGATGACACCAAACTCTCCTTAGGATTGCCCTTGGGTCCACCCTTAAGACTTGTTGCTTCTGTGTCCCACATTTCCACCCCTACCCTAACTCAGACCTGCTTCTAGAATCAGCTGTGGAAACTCCAGCTCAGGTCTTACTGCCTTCTCAATTCCGGGCCCCCAACTCCGGATTC
Source organism: Manis pentadactyla (assembly GCF_030020395.1). Classification (NCBI taxonomy): domain Eukaryota; kingdom Metazoa; phylum Chordata; class Mammalia; order Pholidota; family Manidae; genus Manis; species Manis pentadactyla. The sequence goes on along the minus strand of NC_080020.1, from coordinate 177,882,045 downwards.
TGTCTGTGATTAGACTGCAGGCTCTGGCTGCCAACCCTGCATTGTTATGCCAAAGACACCTGCCAAGTCCCTCCCTGGGGTCATGACAGTTTTAGGGAGCAAGATTACTATTTGTGGCAGGATGAGATGTTTGGATTACCACTGGATTTCTTTTCATTGTCCTCTCTATACACCTTATTACAATGGAGATAGTATAAATGCTTTTCTCAAAAAAGCTTCTTTCATGGTTTGAGAAAATCCATCTTCCTCCTCATCCTCCTGGCTCAGAGCTGAGAGACACCTGCCCAGCTGTGAAAAGGCACAGCAGCACTGCTGGTCTCTTCCTCCTCCAAAGGAATTCTCTCTGAGCTGTCCTTCAAGAATCACGTTCCTTGGCTCATTTGGAAGGAAGAATGCTTCTCCCTTGGTGTGTCCCTGTGGAATCATTTTAGACAGGCAGATAATAAGCAGAGGCAGCCTCTAGCTTGTTTACATACTTAGCTAATAGAAGTGCTATGTTGCTCCCCTTCTGTGCCTGAGGCTCTTCCAAAAGGAAAAAGATCTCTGGGGCTCAGAGAAGAAATGTCAGAGCACATTGTTCAGCCCAGATGATATGTTTGCACCTACCCCCTGCCACTGTTTATGGGCATAGCAAAAATGAAACCAATTTCCTTTGCTTTGTACAGATTTTTACTTTATTATTTTGCAGCCTCAAAATCCAGAGATTGTTTAAAAATAGCCATTGTAGTTGATACCATTGTTTTTACCAGTTAACATTATTTATTCATTACTGATTTAACAGATATCTATTTAATGCTTATTATGTGCCAGTTCCATGTAGGTGCTGGGGATTCAGCCATGAACAAGACAAAATTCCAGCCTTCATGGAGCTTATAATCTAGATCAATCAAACAAATAAGAGAAAGTACATAAACACATGATATAATTTCTGATAGTTATGAAAAAAATAGAGCTGGAAAAAAAGACCAGCAAGTGACAATTCATGAATGAAGCAGAAAGGAATTGGAGGTGGTTTATTTTGGGGGGTCAGGGACAGCTTAGCTTCTTGGGTACTTGGACGAAGAAACTAGTTTTGCAAAGATTTGGGAGAACAGAGTTTTACAAGCAGAGGAAACAGTCAGTGGAAAGGCTCTAATGTGGGAGTAAACTTGGTGAGATGAGGAATGGCAAGAGGCTGCATGGCAGGAATGTGTAAGGTGTTGACATTGGTGAGAATGCCATATACCAGTCTTGCAGGATCGCACAGGCCATAATAAGTGTGTGAACTTTATCCTAAATGTGAGGAGAGCTTGTTGGAGAATTTTAAACAAGGAATTAAGTGGCTCTAAATTTGGGTTTAAAATTAAACACTCTGCCCATTGTATTGAGAGTAGTCTGGGGCATGGGCCAAGTTTGGAACCCAGAAGGTCAACTACAAAGCTATGATTGTTCTACTTTCTGGGAGAGTTCCATTCTACTGAGTTTTCACTCAAGTTTCATTATTTTAAATTGCCTAGAAGACTTTTTTGGTTCTCTTAATGATGGACAAGATTTGCTCATGTTGGTGTCATTAAAACATGTGTCTTATTGTCCTTAAGGTTAATCACCTCTAATGTCTTTGTGGATTGGGCTCCACCCCTGCAAAACTGCCAACATGTCTGCTTGCTGGATGTACATGGAGCTTCCTTCCAGTTCTGCTACTGGCCTCCCATGGGTCATGACCTCAACTGAGTGGAACTGGTTTGAATACAGCTGGAATGACCCCTTGGTGGCAATGGATCTCCTCAAGCTTAAGGATGACTATCATCATGATACTTTTTGTTGTTATCTTTATCCTAGTATGTTGTTGTTCCTCTATTGCTATTGCAGAATCTGGTTACAATGTTCCAGATTTCTCACACAGGGGCCATTGCAGAAAATTGAGGGCATGTAGATTGGGAGGTGAGAATCCTGGAGGGATGGAGTGTAGGGAGAATGGAAGTTCCCATGGCCAGGATGTTTACCTGACCCAGATCTACTTGCCAACTGCACATATGCAATGCTATCTAGGTACTTGGCCTACTGCACAGGCCCATGCTCACACACATGTTGGCAATGACCCATTATTGTCTGCATTGCTATATAAAGAGCTCTGCCCAGTGCTCTGCATGGATGGTGGGTTGTGGATTAAAGACATGCTGCATGTGGACACAGTGAATGTAACCTTAGTGCTTGACCAGCCACTGCAAGAATAAAGCCAGTATGAACCCTTTTCCCAATGCTCTGTTGTTGTTTTTCAGTCTCCCAGAATCCAAAGGAAACCTGCTGGGAGCTGAAATCATCCGACACTACAATTGGACATTTTTATAGCATTCTTTTCTGTTTCTTAGATGACATTTCTTCTCATAGCTCTGAGGGCATTATTGTTACTTTCTGAAGTTCTCCCCAGGCAAGGGAAACAAAAACAAAAATAAACAAGTGAGACTACATCAAATTGAAAAACTTCTGCATAACAAAAGACACCATCAGCAAAATGAAAAGGTAACCTACTGAATGGGAGAATATATTTGCAAATGATATATCTGATAAGGGGTTAATATTCAAAATATATAAAGAACTCCTACAACTCTACACCCAAAAAACCAAATAAACCAATTAAAAAATGGGCAGAGGACCTGAACAGACATTTTTCTAAAGAACACATACAGATGGCCAACAGACACTTGAAAAGATGCTCCACATCATGAATCATCAAGGAAATGAAAATCAAAACCACAACAAGTCATCATACTTCACACCTATTAGAATGGTTAATATCAAAAATACAAGAAATAACAAATGTTGGTGAGGATGTGGAGAAAAGGAACTTGTGTGTACCATTGGTGGGAAAGTAAGGTGGTATAGCCACTATGGAAAACCGTATGGAGGCTCCCCAAAATATTAAAAATAGAAATACCGTATGACCTAGTGATTCTCTTTCTGGGTATTTACCCAAAGAAAACAAAAGTGCTGATTTGAAAAGGCATATGTACCCATATGTTTATTGCAGCATTATTTACAATAGTGAAGATATGGAAGCAACCTAAGCATCCACGTACAGATGAATGGCTGAAGAAGAGGTGGTATATACATACCATAAAAACTGTTACGGTACTAAAATTTGAAATTTGGAAAAAGTGGGTAAATATCCAGAAAGACAACTCAGCAAAGCTCATGCAAAGGAAATAGAAAATCTTAACTTCGTGTCTATTTTAAAAATCAGATTTGCAGTCAAAACTCCTCCCCATCTCCCAAATAATAGGAACAGTGGCAGCAGCTGTTACAAATCTCTGGGCCCAGATGGCTGTAGTGGTGAATTCTATCAAACACTGAAGGTAGAAATAGTACCAACTTACACAAGCTTAGGAAACAGAGGAGCAAGCACGTCCCATACAGTTTTATAAGGCTGGCCTAAAATTGAACCCAAACCTGACAAAGATATTATAAGAAAAGGAAATTACAGACCCCCAATTTTTATGTTGTCCTCCCTTATTTTCTCTTTCAATATTTCTTATTTCAATCCTGACCTATTTCAGGTTCTACCAATTTCAATTCTGACACTGGTAATTTGTGTTTTTCCCCTTTTTTTCTCGATTGGTCTTGCCAAGGGCATATCAATTTTATTAATCCTTCCAAGGAAAAACTTTAAACTTGTCAAATTTTCTCAAATTTTTGTCTGTTTTCATATGGCATTTGTCTTCTCTGTCTTACTTCACTTATATGCCCATTAATTTAGATGAAAATTCCTTAATAAATTGTAAGAAAGTTGAATATAAGAAAATATAAGAATTTCAATTTGTACATATTAATATATATAATACATATAACAGTGAAGTTATACTTGAAACTATAAACTCTTTTGAAAGAAATTAAAGACTACCCCATCATCCTTCCAATGATACCGGATTGGAAGACTCAGTTCTAGTAAGATATATATTCTTCCCAAACTTCTCTATAGATTTGATGAAATCCCAATTAAAATTCTGGCAGGATCTTTTATATGGAGATTGACAGCTAGTTCCAAAATTTATATGAAATGCAAAGGATGTAGAAATGTTGAAAAAGAAGAACAAAGATAGAGGAATATACCACGTGATTTCAAAATCTACTATGAAGCCATAGTAATCAAGATGGTGTGATGTTGACATAAAAATAGACAGATTGATCAAGGGAACAAAACAGTAGGTAAGGAAACAGATTCACACATAATATGGTCAATTGATTTTGGCCTTAGTCAAAAATATTGGGTCTGTAATTTCCTTTTATTTTAATATATTTGTCAGGTTTGGGTTCAAGACTATTCAATGTGGGAAAGGACTTTTTTTCCCCCCAGCAAATGGTGTGGAACAACTGAATACCTAAGTGCAAAAAATAAACCCCAACTCTTACCTCGCTCAATACACCAACATTCAGGTGGATCAAAGACATAAAAATATAAGCAAGAACCATAGGTCTTCCAGAAGAAAACAGAATATGTTCAAAATCTTGGGGCAGAAACAGATTGAGGAGAGCAGGCTTATCATGACACTTTCTGGAAGCCCTGTTTCTAAGAAGCCAAACTGTGCATCTTCCTTCCACCTGCCACTAATCACAGTCTTTTGCACAGTTTGGGTCAGAAGGGTGGGAACAGGGGCTGGATACTAGGTCATCTAGAGAAAATGAAGTTCAGCAACTCATTTCACAGAAGAGGAACAGAAACCAGAGAGGTTAGGCAGCTCTCTTAACCCTCCTCTTAGTGAGAGCTTAGTTCTGTTGAAGCTGATTTTGAATATTGCATTTAATCATCATCTCTGAGCTATGGGCCTTATTGTCATGAGGCTCTCATTTTGCTGATTGATAAAGCAGTAAAACAGAGAAGTAGTGTTCTGTAATGAGAAGATTCTGGCAGGAAATGAGATGGCCATTATCACTCATGGCTCTCCTGTCTCTCTCAGCAAGCCTCCTTCTGAAATCTTCTTGCCTTGCCTTCCCAAATTATCAGGGCTTCATTTAAATTGTGCTCATTTGCATTAACTGTCATAATGGAGAAGTGTATTTCTAACTGGACTGGAACAAAGCCAGTGGGCTACTGTGCCCATTCCCCGGGGACCTGAACCCATCCTCAAAGGGTGGGGGCAGAGGAAGGGGTGTCTGGCAGGAGCAGGTCATGGATTAAATGGAACAACATAACATGTGCCTGACAAGCAGTAAGTGTATACTCAGTGCTTGTTAGCTCCTAGTATTGCTGTAATATTATTATGATGCACAATACAGTATGTCTTTTGGTGCTAGACTGTTAAGTGATCTAATGAGTTAATGTTTTAGTTCATACAGTATTTTTGTTTTAATATCTGAATATTGCATGTTAATTTCAGACAGGTATTTGTCCATCTGTTGGAGTGTTATAGGAGTAGAGCCTGTCTGGAATTGACATTAGTGTTTTAAAATGAAAATGGCTTTTTGGTGGTGCATTCTAATACATGGTGGTGACAAGCCACAGGTAAGTAAGACACACTCCTCGCCCTCAGATGGAACTCATTAGGTGTTCAGCAGGGGCCTATGTTGTTCCCAACATACCTGACCTGGCCTGGTTTCTGCTATGCAAGAAAAACATTTGTCCACTCTACTGAGACCCCCACGGACAGAGCATCTGGGGAGAGAAGCCAGTTCTGCACTGTCCCTGAGTTTGGGGAAGTCCTGTGCTCAGCTGAGAACAAAGCTTTCCAGAAAGTACACTGCTGAAGGGGATGTTCTCTCTGCACCTGGCCAGTGAGCCCGCAGTGAGCTTTAACCAGCTGGAGAGATTAATGAGCCGGCCTCTCTGCCCATAGCCAGTGCAGGAGGGTCTCACCCTTGTTTCTCACAGGCAGCTGGAAACTTTTTGGCCAGGTGGAGATGACAGTTCTGGACAGGTGCGTAAACATACTACCAAATTTGACTGGCAAAGTGCAAATGACAGAAGACGCAAGATCTTTTCTGAGTTATTGGTATGGAGACTCAGGCCAGTCAAGGTCTCTGGGACTTCACATGAGTCCTCATACTTCCAAGATTCGCATGCTCTAGGTTAAGGCTTTCATCACTGGGGCCTCTTCTGGCAGAAATGGTATGGAACAACTGAATACCTAAGTGCAAAAAATAAACCCCAACTCTTACCTCTCTCAATACACCAACATTCAGGTGGATCAAAGACATAAAAATATAGGCAAGAACACTGGTGGAATAGCTCCAGGAAGAATATCTGTTAGTGCCAGCCTCAGAAACCCCACTCCGAACTTCTGTTTTTTATTTATTATTTTGCCAATAAAACCCCTTACCCAAATATAAATGTAGTGGAGAGGTGTTTCCTCCTTACCAAAAAACAAAAAAGTCAATCTTGATCCTTTCCAAGAGATCCTATTTTTCTTGTACAATACAGACAACATCAAATAATGCATAAACACTCATAGCCTCTGACCCTCTCACTAACACTTCCCTTACCCAAAAGGAAAATTCTGGAAATTCTAACATTATTAACCTGGTACTTTTCCTTTGACCATGCTCCTCCTATCCTCCTTCTCCTCCGTTTACCCACCTCCCCCCACCACCTTGGTTATTGTTGTATGAAGATCTAGTTTATTTGCGAATAGGAGGTAGCTAGAGAATTTATACTGGAAATGAAAGAAAAAGCAATAAATCTAAGAATGTGGTTAGGGCTAGAAAAGCCCAGTAGGATAGGTTTCAGAGGGAAAGAGGTAGAGACGGGGAGCGTATATCTGCACCTGGGCCAATTTAAATTTGCAACAAATATGGGAGAAAGGGGTACATATTACATGACAAGTATTAACTTTCCTGTATTGCTATACAAATTGTGAATACAATGAAAAAAATTTTAAAGGGTCTCAAATTCTGTCCCTAAATCTCAGTGACATAAAATAATATACATTCTCTAATTTTTGATGATCAAAAAAAAAGTGTGGGAATTTGAAATTTTTTCATCTATTACAATGTACACGTTCTGAAGTTAATAATGTGTATGTGTCTTTGTTGTGTCTTTATTCTCCATTTTTAACCTTAGATACATAAAAATGAAATATTTTTCTTGTAAAAATGTCTTTATGTTCTCTTTAGTTTCACTAAATCACTTCCAAGAAATGATTTATTGGTTAGATTATTTGACCTTTTCTGTTCTTGATATTGGACACATATTCCCTCACCATCTCACCACTCCCTAGAATAAAAACCTATAAATGTCCATTAGTAGGATTAAAATGCAACAATTCCAATTGTATTATGATAATTTGAGGCTCCTTTGCATTTTTCTAGATTCCTTTGGGGAAAAGCACCTTAACTAATGAAAAACATATATTCAATATGGAAATTGCAACTGGAGGCACAGCTTGCTATGAAGAATTCAGACATATTTGCTTAATTGGTGAGCAGATTTGACAGATAGCCGCTTGCTTTGGGGGCTAAGGAATCTTCTGATTGGTGTGTGTCTGTGCAATTTAAGCTGCCCATAGTGCTGGGGTTCAGACCTAAGCGGGGATTTCTGGCGAAACGGGGGGTGGTGGTCTAAAAGAAGCCTGCTGCTGGAGGTGGTATCCTGAAGGAAGGAGCCAAACATGAAGAGTTTGCACCAGTGGAAAGATGTACTTCTTAGAGGTGACAGGCATCTGGAGGATAAAATTGTTACTTAAATGCTCTTAGCCTAGATGCCCACATGTATGTAGCCTTGGTGTAGGGGGAGAAAAGACTGAAGGAAGTACCGGAAATTCTATAATACATCAGGCTTAAGCAATCCAGCTCTGGGATCATCATACAGTACCCAACACAAAAGGGAGGGAGCCATTCTGTCTCACTCCCCTCTGAAGCACTGCACAGCTTGGGCTGCTCCCCAGCTCACTGTTCACCCTCGGGTAGCTAAGAGGAATGGCAGTGGTGGTCATCTCGGGCAGAGCTGCTTTTCAGCAGGGGCAGGATCTGCTTGGTGAAGTAACGGTGGCCACAGGCTGATGAAGTGCTGTGCCCAGAGGAGATCTGAAGAGAGGCCGTGATGGGCAGAGCATGGTGCAGGCCTACTGAACCCTGCAAACACCATGGGAGTGAGATTTCAGTACGTACATGCCCTGTGGGGGTGACCAGACATATTAGGGCTGGAGTAAACTGTGTGCGCAGGTTTGACCCAGAGTGTTTGGTTTCTGTATATAACCTGACTGAAATTAATATTATAATTCCTTAAAGCTAAAGTGTGAAATATAGATACTAGAGATATGACTAGAACTGGAAAATTTTGGAATGTGGGTTACCAAATTTCATTTTGAGGTAGCAGGTCACCTTGATCAAATTTGTTCAAGGAATTTGGGCTCTAATAACAGTAAAACATCAAGGTGGGAGTTCTGCTTCTGCTTAGAATGTAGAAAGTTAGAAGAGAATGCCACTCCCACACTAACAATGAGAAAAAGCCAGATAATTTATAGGCTTTTTGAGCCCATCAGAGAGTTAACATTGCAAGAAAAGCAGGTGATATGAATTCCAAAGGATAATAACACAAGAAGCTTTAAGATACACATGTTGTTTTAGCTTTTGGAGAGCATGGACAGAAGAGGTAGAAGTCATGAAGACAGATAAGAAGAAAACAGCTGAAATTGTAAGGGATTCTTAAAGGCTGGATGGGATAGCATCACAATTTAGATCCAGGGAGTAACAGGCTCCAGGAGAGCAGGCAGTCACTCACTAGCCTTTTCCACGAGCCTCCGCTGGGGACTCAGGAGAAAGAGTGGGCCAGGCAGGAGACCTGAGAAAGACCCCCTTTTTTATTGGGGAAAAATATGCATAACATCAAGTTTCCCATTTTAACCATCTTTGAGTTTATAATTCAGTAGCATTAACCTTCACCTACATTGTCATGAAACCATTACTGCCATCCATCTCCAGAACTTTTTCATTAACCCAAACTGAAAATCAATGGCCATTATACATAACTCCCTATTCCCTCCTCACCACAGCCCTTGGCAAACACCACTGCACAGTCTGCCCCAGTGAACTTGACTACTCTAGGTATATCATTTGTTTTAATTGTGTATTATCTTTGGATAAGTAGCACATTGACTTGGTTCAAAATATAAAAGATATGAAAGGAGGTAAAGTGAAAATCTCCCTCCCAGTGCTTTCCCCAGCACCCCGTTCCCCTCCCAGAGATCACCATTGTTTCTAGTTTCTTGGGGATGCTCGCAGAGATAGTTCAGGAATACACCAATAGATGCACTGGTGTGTGTGTGTGTGTGTGTGTGTGTGTGTGTGTGTGTGTGTGTGTAAGATATACATAAAACATCCATATATACACAGACATGCCCATATACAGTTAGTACTTATTATTCATAATAGTTATGTTCCATAAAATCATTGCAAACACTGAGTTAGCAAATACTGAACCATTGCTCCCAAGGGAAATTTAGGATTAGGTTTCTATGAGCCTCTGGCCACAACAGTTTTGTCACCCAATCAATACATAACCTTGTTTTATGTGTGTTTCTGTTTAGCAATACCTGGTTGAATATATATTGTAGATTTCGCTAACATTGAACTAACAGCCAAGAACACTTTAACTCATGCCTAAACAAAGCTTAACATATTTTCTCCAGAGGGCACATCCTCTGCTGATGCTTAGGAACACTAGACAGAACTTCAGTACTACATTTGGGAGGCATTGTAAACAGTGAAATCACCAATAAAAAGCACAGAAAGGTGGAAAATGTGACACTAACTAGAGCATGGAAAGGACATTTATTGACAATATGAGAGCTGAGGAAAGAAGGCAGAGCACTGCTTTATTCAACCCTGGTGAGAAAGCTCCTTTTGGTGTAGAGGCATGCAGGGCCCGTCAAGGTTTGAGGGTGAAGCAGGAGTACACGGAGCAGCTTACCCATGTTCTGGGGCCTGTATGAATGCAAGGTAGGGATCAGCTGCTACTGGCAGACAGACAAGAAACCTGGCCACTTCTGCCATAAGAACCAAAAGCCCTGACCTCCTTCGACATGAGGGACAAGCCAGCCACTGCCGGGAGGGCAGCCCCTCTTCTCTGTCATGCTCACACCTTCCTCTCTCCCCTTTCCCTGCCATCCAGCCCAGGCCAAAGTTTGCTGCTTCTTCTGGGGAGGGGTAAAAAAACCTGTCCCCCACCTTACAGAACATGAATTAAAAGTCTGCTCCTGGGGGTGGGATAGAAAACCTGCTCAGAACTAGGCTAGCATTATACTCTGATACAAAGGGGGAGGGTGAGAAACTGACTTGCTCAAGACCCCCCTCCTGACACAAGGACAAGTTAGGTGATTCAGGTGGAATGACAGGAAACCCACCTGTGCACAAGACCCTGCTCTGAGTAAAACACAAGGTCATCTGACACTAGGGGAGGGCAGAAACTTGGAGGAAGCCATACTCAGAGGTTCAGGAGACAAAGACTACCTGAAACTAAGGCTGAAACAGAACAGAGAAACTTCCTCACTTCCACCATGTGCCTTGAACTGAGTGACAGACAAGCTCATTCTATCAGTGAGCAAAAGTAGGGAGAGAGACCCCTTTGGGGCAGGGCTGGCTGAAAATGGCAGAACAGGAACATTGAGGAAAAACACCTGAAACTCCAGGCTTCTCACTAAAGGTAGCATAGCAACAAGAAAATCCAAACCAAGCTAAACTATTGACAGGTCAATTCATCCCTTTACACACACACACACACATACACACACACACACACACAGCCTGAGAAAAAGAAGATAGGGAATAGTCACCATAAATTTAAAGGAATTCAAATTATGTTAAGTATACTCTCTGAACAAATTGGACTTAAACTAGAAATAAAAAATAAAAACACATCTGAAACATCCTCAAATTATTGGCAGTTTAACAGTACACCTTAAATAACCCATGGGTAAAAGAAGAAATCACCACTGAAATTAGAAAACATTTTGAAGTGAATGAAAATCAAAATGCAACAGTAAAAACAGTGCTTAGAAGGGAACTTAGAGCATTAAAGGCTTCTAGACAAAGGACAAAAGGTCTTAAATAGATAATTTGTCTCCATTTTAAGAAACTAAAAAAGAAGAGTAAATGCAGCAATAACAGGAAATAATAAAAATAAGAGAAGTTAAGAAAATAGCAAAAATGCAATGGAGAAAATTGATGAAAATCAATGCAACAATATCTTGTTGCTGTGAATAGGTACAAAAATCCCCCTGACATTTTCATCTGTACTCTTATTTACATGTATCCATCAAAAGTAGACTTTGACAGCTATTTAATTTTGTTACTATTACTCTTTCAGATTCTGTGTCTAAGGGATCTGTCACACCAAGTGCAACTAATCTGGTTGATGGAAGGCTATGCCTTGAGTGTTCAGGAACTTGGGTGTAAACGGTGCAGAATGTCTCTCTGAATTGTTATCTTTGGTTCCTGAGAAATTTTCAGAAGCATATGAACTGTGAAGTAAAGATAATGGAATTGGGGCTTTTAGCCCGAGGAAGCAAGGCTATAGGGGTCATTTAAATAACCACACATATTTGGTCAGGTTAATAATTAGCTATTCCCCCTCATCCTGCCACTTGCCAACACCCCTGGCCAGGATCTTCACCTGACTCTAAAGTACTTTGATGATGTGATTGACCTACTGCTGGGCTACTCCTTTCACAACAGCAGTCAATGAACTGTTACTGACTGAGTCACTATAAAAAGAGCTCCGCCCAGTGCTCTGGAGAGAGGCAGAGATGGGGGATTACAGACCTGCAGACTGCCGGATGCAGACTTGATTCTAGTGCTTGACCTACTGCCATGAGAGTAAAGGCAGGTATAAACCCTTTTACCCCCAGAATATTCCATTGTCATTCCTCAGTGTCACTGAATCCAGAGTGAACTTGCCCAGGGCTGAAACTTTCAGGCAAGACAATCAGCCAATACTTTAACTTGGTTTGGAGTTTCTTGTTGCTATAGTTACCATTAGCCAGAGGCCTGGAACTTGCAAAACAGATATAAATTTTAACTGTAGGAACCAGAATTAAACATAAGACAGAACTTTTAGGCCCAGGGTTCTAACTAGGAATTGCATTCTTAACTAGAATCACCTGGGATTCTTTTTCAGAATAAATGTGCCTGGGCCCCATTTTAGGCTTACTTCTTTGAGGGCTGGGCTGGAGAATCTGCGTTTTACTTTGGACCCGCCATTGGGAAGTCCCCTCTTCCATTTTCATCTTTTGGAGCACTCGGTCCTTTGAGAAGATTTTCTCAGCAGACACGGACCTGACTTCCCCATCAGCTCACTGTGGCGGAAGATGGCCCTTTGTGCATAGAAAGCACAGGATCTGGTAGTAAGGGGACAAACGGTTTTCTGAAAGGCCAGCAGAGGGAGCCGATAAACAGGACTTTACCTTTTGCCAAATATTCCCATGGCTACAGATGTAGAAAAACAGACAACTCTTCTACACTAGGTTATAATTTGGAGCAGATTAAAGCAAGGTGCTAATACCCTGGCATTTGTCTAGTGAGTGTGCCTTGTATCTCAGTCTCACTTTGCCTCCCTGAACTGGCCATGTGGTCCTTGTCCCACAGCCATAAAACAAGTGTAACACACTGTGTGCCACTGTGGACCTCTGGGCTGCCTCGGGATTCTCTTAGGGTGGAGGCAAAGAGAGCAGAATCAAACTGGACTTTGGATTACAGGACAAAATGTCCAATACATTTCTCTTTGAATTTTTTTCCTAATAAGTTAAAGAACGACCTTCCTTTGGGTAACAAGGTTGTTTTATTTTGAGAGATGCCTTATTGAAGAGGTGGATGACAAGCCCATTTGATTTGTAAAGGAAACAGTTAATTACTCAGGTCAGAGAGCACAAGATTGTTTTTATGCTAAATTTGCAAATGAGTCAAGCAGGTAATTTATAAATGAAAAGCAGAATTAGCCATAGAAAGGGAGGAAAAATTATTCAACTGAGCCTTGTGGTTGTGAAGAGAAATGGAAATGCTTAAGAAAGAAAGGATACAAACTTCAATTGTCAGAAACATGCATTAATGAATAGAATCCATTAAGTTCTTGAGCAAATGGGATAATACCAACAATTTTGTACTAATGGCAGAATGATTTCCTGTGTATTAGTGGGGAATGATGGCCGGAACCAAATGGAACATAAGTATTATTTGAATGAGACTCCCTATTTTTCAGATGGTGATTGCAATAATGATTATAGAGTGAATCAGGCTAAAAATGGCTATAAGGCTTTTATTTATTCACTTACTTACCCATTTACTTAGAGATGCCCCTGTGACTGGTCTGACTTGGTTTTTCTGGATTCTGCATAGATGAACGCCAGCCTAGAAGCTCTCTGAGTTGTCCCACCTGAAGGACACTCTCAGCTTTTGCTCTCTAGCTCCAAACCCAGGTGGCTTTGAACACTGGTCAACCATCCTCCCAGGAGGATGTCTCTGTAGCAGGTGAGTGACAGCTCCTTCTCAGGATACCCGAGGCCTCAGTCATCTGGCTGCTTCACAGACTTGAAACATTTGCTCCCTGACATGAACCTGGTGGCTTTTTCTAGTTCTTCAAGGACTGGGTGTCAGCTGGGGGTGACCCACCTCTTGAGATGTGGGTGAAATTACCATCAACTCTCTAATCACTGGGACTGTGGAAAGCGAAAACCAAGGTTTCTGCTACATCTCCTGAGGCCAGACCGACCTTATGAAGTTCTCCGAGTTTGTTCTTCTTCCTTGGCCATCCGCTTTCTCCTGGCTTGTTTGGCTGTCCTGTGTCAAATGTGAAATATAGCTGCTTTAGCTTTCACCACAAAAAAATCACTCACACAAGCATGTTTAAGACTCTTAACTGCAGAGGGTCCTGGGGAAGTCGTGAAGGATGTCGGATGAGAGCTTACAGTTCAAAATGCACCCCTCCCTCTCAGTGGCATCCATTTCTGCCCCCTTCTCCTCTCTGATCTGCAGTGAATTTCCCATGTAGGTCCAATGGCCCTTTATTTGCAGAGCATATCACCCCTTTTCTCTTGAGCCTTGGTATCAGCCTTCACAGAGGTCCGTGCAGGTGGTGGTGGCCTGAGCTTTTTCCCTAGGTTCTTTTCAAATTATTTTTCCAAAGGGGAAGAGTGCTCTCCCTAAGACAATCTTTGGGGCAAGCTATAGGTTAATATTTTGTCAGCTCCATTATGATGATTTTAATCAAATACTGATATTTGTAAATGAAGAGTTACTTCCAGTTACATTAAGCTCCATTCACAACTTTGATCTTGAAATGTACACAGAAATGGCTGGTGGAAAAAGGAAAAAAAAAACTGAGAATGTTCTTTAGTAGAAAAAATGTGCATTACAAAAGCAGTCTTATTAAAGCATTAAAATAGATGGAAACTCCAATCAGTTCAGGTGGGCACATAATCATTATAGACATCTCATTACTTCTTCCCCTTTTCCTCCCCTTCCTCTCCCACTTGCTCCCCAGAGGTAGCCACTTTTGACCACTTCTACTTTAGGTTCTGGTGGTTACAATCATAACTTCCTCTAATGAAAGGAATGACTAAGCTCTGAGCATGAGGGCGGGCCATGTACACTAGAAGCTTTAACTTGAAACATGGACAGGAGTCCGGTTAGAAGCACCTAAAATGCTAACAGAGACTGGGCTCTTTCACTTATTGGCTGCCTCCTCAAATCCAGTGATTCTTTAAACCAGCATATCAGTACCCCTGGGAACTGGGTAGGAGTGCAGATTCTCCAGCCCCACCCCAAGACCTACTGAATCGGAGCCTTTGGGGTGGCACCCAGCAAACAGTACTCTAAAAAGCTCTTCAGGAGGGCCTGACGCACACTCAAGTTTGAGTGATCCACAGAAATCCCACTTGTCCCTCTTGCCTGTGATTGGCTTATGATGGACATGTGACCCTGTTCTGGCTAATGAGATGGGATGGGAGGCTTGTTTGGTGGGTTTCTGGAAGAAGAGTTCTTGCTCTTAAACGAGATGATGGGACAACGGGAGCCATCCTCAGAGCTTCCACCAGATGTGGTCAGGTCTCTGTGAGAGGATGGAACTGCTGCTGGCATCTGTGGACATGGGGAGAGCTGACAGGTGGAGACACTCCACACACCTAATGGTATCCCAGAGTGCCAGAATGAACCACCCACCCCACTGCCTGTTTGTTCCATGGGCATTTGTTCAGTCATCTTCACACCTGCATTCCTTGAGCCCAGGGCCTCTGTTGTGTTGCAGTCTTCTCTCGGGCATGTTCTGAGCTGATGTTCCTTCTGCCAGTGTTCATCCCTCAGTGTAATTCTGCCCATTTTCTGGCTTCCAGAGATGCATGAAAATCCTTGGCCTGATGATGCCCTCCTATGCACTCCACTCTTCCTTGTTCTTCTTTACTGTCATTTAGATGAGATTTGAGGAGGGCAGAGAGAAAAAGGAATATGCTTAGTTTGCCAACTGAAATCAGAAGGCCCAATTTGTTTCTTTGCTCTTGAGACGAGGCACTCATTATCCCCTGTGACCCATTTCAGAAGAAGACAGAAAGATGAAATACATAGAGAAGGGGCAGAGCTGTTCCGTGAGGTCTCCCCTGGAACATCCATGTGCCCCTTCTGGGATATACTTGATGCTATGGAAATTATTCTTAACTCTTACATGCTGTGGCTTCTCCCAAAATGTAGATAAAAAAAGACAGGGTTACTGCTGTGAGTCAGTGTGGCAGTGGAGAGGGCCAGCTTTAGATTGCTTCTACCCTCCCCAGGAGCTTGGGCCGGCATCCTTCCTCCCAGAAAGTAACTCAGAAGATGGGCAATATGCATCCTTTCACCTTCCTAACTTTATGAAAATTAGGTTTCAATTGTCCAGCACAAATGGATTGAGAATGTATGTACAGTTCTATTCAAACCCTCAAACGCATAATGTAATCTTGAGGTAGCACTTAGGCATCTGTAGGCATCTGTACTCTGACAGAGTTTTCTGACCTTAACTTCCTTCAACCTGATGTGGTTTTGTCACACCTGATGTTTTACTTTGTTCCTTGGTCCAAGTGGAACAATATGTGCAATTCTCTCTCTCTTTAAATGTCAGAATGTGACATTCTATTTGTTTAGAAGTATTTGTTTCATGTGTATTCCTTAATGTTGCTCAGTTCTATGCTGTATCTAAGCAGGCATGGCAGAGGCATCGTGATTTGGCCCTGGGTCAGGATGCTGATGCTTTTACTGGCTCTAGAACTGAGTCAATGTGCTCCTTTCTTTTTGAGCTTCAGATTC
This sequence comes from Manis pentadactyla, assembly GCF_030020395.1. Lineage (NCBI taxonomy): Eukaryota > Metazoa > Chordata > Mammalia > Pholidota > Manidae > Manis > Manis pentadactyla. The sequence goes on along the minus strand of NC_080020.1, from coordinate 177,865,815 downwards.
TCCCTCTGCAAAAGATTAATCACAGCCTCTGAAAGGTTCGTGGAGCTGAGGCTTGACAGGGTGGGAGGTAACAACTGCAAAAAATTAAGGTTGTTCTAAAGTGTAGAGTTTTATGATTTTGCCCCTCCACTTACCCACATGTGATCTGATGTATTTTATAATGATATGTATTTATTCTACCTTTCCAAAACCATTCACTTAATTTTCACAGAAAGAGTTCTGTTTTTCTCTTTGTACTTGTATTTCATTGGTTTAAGTAATCAACTTCATCATAAATTAGAATAGTAAGTACAGCTTGTATTACTTCAGAATGCATTTACTTGGGAACAGATCCAACTGACTTAATAGATGCAATTCACTTGGTGGGAGTGGAAGTGAATAATACTACCAGTTCAGAGCACTTAGCAGGCCCTAGGCACCTGTCAAGGAATTTTACAAAGGACTGAATCAAGGTGGGAAGTTGGTTAAGGGCAGGTCCCTCTCATATCATTCTGAACTCTGCTTCCATACTCACAGCAGTATCCCTGTCTCCTTAAAGGGCCCCTTGTGATTGCACTGGGTCCACCTGGATAATGCAGGATGGTGTCCCCATCTCAAGATCCTTGGCTTAATCTCAACTGCAAAGTCCCTTGTCCTGGGGATTAGGATGTGAACATCTCTGAGGGGCAGTTATTTAGCCTTCTACAACCTTGTTGTCAGAAACTGCTTTAAGGAAATTTAGCATTATTATCATGACTATTTAACAATGCCTATGTCCCAGGCACTTAAAATATATGAAGCATACTCCTCACAAGAATAGTCCATGGTGAGACGATCACCCTGTCCTTGTAGATGAGAAGCCTGGGGTTCAAAAATCACAGTGAAACAGGGAGGGATTGGCACCCAGACCCACATGAGTCCCGGTCTACTGAGCACCTCTTGGAACCTGGCTCAGGTCACCAACATAATCACCTGACTTATTCCCAAACTCAGTCCAAGTGACACTGGACAGCCCAGGGTTGTCCATTTAGCTGTTATGTCAACTCATCTAAAGCTCATGCGTATTCAGAGAAGGAAGCATTCAGTTATGCAGAGACCAAAGTGATGGTTTGGTTTTGGTGAAAAGCCTTATAACTTCCTGTGCACTCTCAGCTGCCTACCAAAGCCCATTTCTAGAAATCACACACCCAGACAGGGAAGGGCCTTCTATTTCACATCACAGGAGTCAGATATGCTCTCCCTCGGCAGGAGGTGGCTTGAGAGATGCCACTGTGATGAACGTTTTTGATAAACTGGCTCAACCTTTTGGTGGGGCAGAGGAACGAAGCTGGGTCAGAACAGAGATGGCAGACATGGAAATATTTCAAAGAGGTTTTTTTCTGTTTTTAAGTGAAAATAGCTTCCATACTTGCTCTGGAAGTTTTGTTATGGGCAGAGATCAAATTCCCTTCAATTATGTGGCCATAATCACTTTGTTACTGGAATCGTTCAAAAGGACAAGTTCTTAGAGCATAAGGCCCACACTCTGCCATTAGCATTTCCCCACTTCCCAGATTCACATGTCCTTCAGCGAGGTGGGCAAAAGCTACACGACTTTAAAATGTGTAGACTATTTTCTGATATACCTCCCTGGCCCCTGCCAGGTGTTTTGGAATATTTGAAGGTGATCCTTAATAGATCCCTTTTTTTGACCAAATTACCTTTCAAAACTGAAATAAATTTTTAATAGAAATCCAGCCATGCTTACAGATTTGATTAAATGCAGAAACACATAAGGCACCACTCAGCTCCAAAGCCTTATTGTGGATTAACATCCTCATTCTTTTTTCCTGCCCTATGTATATGTCTGGGACTGCACATGAAACCTCTTGGTGACAACTTTAAATTCAAAACCCACTCAACGTCAGTGTTGCAAATAATTGTGTTTCAAATGAAAGCAGGTACAAGTTTAAATTGTACTGGCTACTTACAATTTCATAAACAAAGCTTTTATTTGAATAACAGATAAAGCATAGCAACTCCTTTTATGAAATTGGCCAAAACTCATTTCCTCTTTTTATAATCAGAACTAGCAATCAGAAATTAATTCCCTGCTTTATTTTGAGTTCTTTATTTTAAAGGATTATAGTGTATATTTTCTGACCATTAAGGTTTGTAATAACTCATGGACACAATATAGACTTCTGGCCTGACTCTTAAGCAAATTACCTCTCCAGCCATTGACTCATTTTTCTTACCTGTAAACAGGGTGAATATATGTCCTACTTACATACAAGGTTGTGATGACAAACGTTAAGGGGAAAATGGATTTGCGATGGGTATGGAAGTCAAAGTGTTCTCTTTGCCACTGTGTGGACTGAGTTTAAAGTGAAGTTACCCCTTGCACTAAGGCTCCCCCTCCCCAGCAGGGTCTGGCTGTTCTATGGGTAATTACTCAACATGAACTCTGCTTTCACATCACAGGTGAAATCTGATGGTTTTGTCACTTCCTGTGCTGGCAGGGCTCTGCTGAGCATCTTGTGATCTTGGTAGAGTGGAAGTCAGCTGGCGGAGCAGTCCAAGTTTGGCTTAAACCTCTAGTTCTTGGACTGCCGGATAAGATTTCCTCCCAGCAAATCCCCAGGTAGACAGAAGATGACAAGTTCCCCTTCCTTGCCCACCTGGATCCCACGACCTTCTCTGGGAGCCAGGACTAGAACTCTCATTTCCTACCTCCCTCTACCCACAGCACCACTTCCTTTCCCCCAGTATGTCCACACTGATAAAACTGGGTGTGTCATTGTTTGCACACGTGCTGGGCTGCTGGGCAGGCAAGAGTGGCTCCTTAAACCATACTGGTTTGTGGTCCTGCATCAGTCACCTTCCTCACATCTCAGCACTGCACTGCTTTGTGGATAGATGGCCCCTTCCCCCATCCCATTCTGCACCCCCGCCCCAACCCCCCAGCAAGCCGCCTTTGGCTTTGCAACCTGATAGGCCCTTTAAACAAGGAAAGGCAGGTCCCTTCTGTTCCCCAAGTTGGTGCAGATAAAGCACATTTGAACTTGCTCTAGCTATCAGTTTACTTTCTTATTAAGTAATTTGAAACTGCTTTAAGGGCTCTTGAAGGTACATAATTTCACCAGTGGAAATTATTTCCTTCTCTAATGTTTATTAAGAATTTGCTACAGGTGTGGCACTGTCTTGAGTGTCTTTGATGTGCTATCTGATGTTCTCATCAGCTTTATGAACTAGATATAATCGCTTTCGTTTTGCATATGAGAAAAGTGAAGCTTACAGAGGTTAATCAGCATGTCCACAGTCACTCAGGCAGACAGCTAAGGAAGTAGGGTTCAAACCCAGGGAGTCTGGCTTTGATCCCTGCTCCTTCTAATGCTCTTTCCTCAGCTCAGGCTCCTGGAGCCCCTGAAGCTTCCACATCCCTTGGTGGCACGTGAGCGTTCAAGCACAGCTCTGAAAGCACTGTGTGCAGGACTCGGCAAATGCAGCAAATGCCACTTCATGCAGACACCCTCTGGCAGGTGGTCACCCGGCGCAGTGCTTCCTACTCTCCAAAGTGGGGAGAGAGGAGCTTGGCCTGAGTTCAACTGGATGTACATGGGCCTCCATTCCAGCAGAGGGGCACCACCACCTCCTTAGTCTCTCTTCTTACATGGGGCAAGTGCCACAGTGGCTGTGTTTTGTTCTTGAGCTGCCATTCCAGTGCTCATTTAGATGCATCGGCTATGCTTGGTAAGGAGTGTAGAATAGCTGGCAAATTCCACGCTGCTGGGCTTATGCTGGGAGGCAGTAATCATAAATAGAGTTCCTGCAGTCAGAGATGCCCATACATGACAGAGGAGTTCATTAATAATCTAACAGTCTGTGGCCATCCACTCTGGAGAGGCAGACAACTTTGTGCCCTGAGAATGTGTTCAAGAAAGTTAAGCCCCTTATTCGGAAGCAGGGAGCCTATAAAGTTAGTTGCTAGCTGTGGGCCAGGCTAGACCCTCAGAGGATTGAGCCCTGCTCACTTAGCTGACAAGCAGCACATCTCTGCGTCCAATAGAGTCCTTGCTGGCCTTCCGGGTCTCTGGTAGCTGTTTTGTCACTGTGCTGGGGCCTGGCAGGGCCTTTGTGGTCTGCCATGGGTATAAATACTCTAATGGCTCTGCACCCCAAAGCTGCTCAGGGTTTGTCATTCCAAATACTTTTTCCAGAAGCACCTCCTGTGGAGGACAACCCACACTCATAGCCAGAAGGAGGGAGAACATGAGTGCCTGTTGACCCCCCACCCATGGTCCCACAAGTGATGGCGCCAGCACTTTCCCTGGCAGAATGTGCCCGTGTGGAATGACTGCTGCCCAAGTAGGCATGCAGAAGGGTCGATGGGGTGGCCCAGGGTGGAATATATCCTCCCCGCCCCAAGCAGGCCAGGGGAAAGCAGTTACCAGGATGTCTCACAATGTCTGGGCCAGCACAGCCCCTGAGAGGGCAGGTCCTAAGGAGAGTTACTGGCCTGGTGGCATTTTGCTGGCTACGGGCCAAGAAAGCCTGAGAAGGAGGGTCCCTCAGGAGCCCTGAATGGGGGGCTACCTGTACAGGGCACAGGAGCCATGGGCTGCTGCATCCATCCTTCGGCCCCTCCTCAGGAGCATGAAGAACGAGGGGAAGAATGGAGCCGAAGTCACTTCCCGGATGGAGCAGCTACTCTATACTTAACACTCTGGGACCTTCTGGGGAAAGAGAACTGGGCTCCCTAAGGCCCACCTCACAAGAATCTCTAGATGAAACCTCTGTGCACTTGAATAAGGTCCAATGACAGGCAGTGGGTTAATGTAGGACCTTTCATCACAGAACGTGCTGCTTAGGCTGTCTGGTCTGAAGAGGGCAGTCACAGTCCTAGTCTTGAACTGGACTCAGAGTGAGGCTTATGTACGAGTGTGGGGTACAGTACCCGCCAGAGGTCGCAGATGTGAAGCTGAACACCCCTGCTAAGACCACAGGCCCCCAGGCTCAGCCCGCCCTGCCAGCATGTACGGTAAAGTCTCAGGCAGGGTGGCTGCAAATCCCAGAATTCCACCCAGGAACGTGTTAAGAGAGAAAGGGGAGAGTAAGCTCAGAAGGGAAAATGGGTGGGCCAAATCTGCCATGAGACCCCTGACCGAAAGCACAATGGCTAACAGCATTTTGTTAGAGGAGAAATGGAGGAGTTTCTAACTAAAGTCATGGGGAAAATACTGAAACCTGACAGGGAGAGCCAAGCTCAGCAGGGTCTTGGGAGAGCTGGTCAAAAGCACTTGAATGCTGTCTATCCCAGCATTTGACTTGGGCAAGGGCAGTGCACTTGGGCTCAAGGCCAGAAAGACAAATCTGAGCTGAAAGCCTCCAGGCAGCCACCTAGTACCTGCCCTGTGGCTGCTGGTTAAAGCTGAAAAGACTCAGTGGATCTAAGGTGAGGAAAGGTCATGCAGAGAGAGGGGCTTCCTGGTGGACTTACCCACACCGGGCCTCTTGGGCAGCCTGCTCAGGCCTGTTCCTACTCCAGGATCAGCTGTAAAAGAGAAAGACAATGGGCTATCCCAAATCCTGGGGTGGGTGGGGAGGGCTTTGGAAAATTGTAGGAATGAGCTTCATTCATTGGGAACCTCCTTGTGGTAGTTTAGTGGACAGAGTAAGAAGGGGCAGATACAAACCTAAGGCGGTTATTAGAAGGAGGTGACATCCGGAACATGGTCAAGCAGAAAGGGCAGCAGGACTCCCTTCTTGCCATGGGCTCCCTCTAGGGATCAGCGAGCAAGCCCCCTCTCCCTACTGGGTTCAGAAAAGGGCACTGAATCTTGGCATCTCGGCCATTTCAATCCAGCTTTGGGGTCTGGTGTGGGCTGAGTGCATGGAAAATGCAGATACAGAGGGGGTCTCTGAGGGGACAATCATGAGGACCAGACTTCTCTTCCATGGGGACTCCCGACCTTGAGATTGGAGGCACGAGTGGGAGCTGGGAGAAGCTATCCCCCTCCCCCCACCCACTCACTCACCTGCCTACTTGTCTAGGTTGTCCTGCACGGTGTTCCAGCCTCCTGGCCTGGGGGTTAGTGTTCACTGCAAGGCACTTTTAACAGGGCTTGAGTGTTAGGGGGAGGGAGGTGACAGGCACCGCCACTGAGCAGGACCAGTCAGTCTGGGATGCACACAAACTGAACATACAGACACGCTTTGCATGATGTTACTAACACACGTCCTAGTCCCTGGGGGTCACCTGTGGTGGCATAATGGAGGCTTTCTGATCCCCACAGAACTTATTGCTTCAAAGCAATGACTAATCTGGCCCACTCTGGAAGGAACAAAAGACCCCTGTTGGTTGAGCATGGACATGTCTAAACACTGGAAAGTGGGTGGGGTGGAATAAATAATACCCCTCTTCTTAATGCAGATACAAAGAGCTGTGCCCCTGTTGAGCACTGGGGTCAGACAGCAGAACTGTGAGCTGAGTGGGACTGAGGAGCTCTCTGCAGAGCCAGGAAGGACATCTTCCCTTCTTCCAGTGGGGAAGGCTAAGTCCCTCCTAGACTCAACTTCCCCTGGCACTGGGCCCCCCAATTTGCCAGTGTTAGATCACTGACATTTCTGCCAAATCCCCAAGACCAGGCCTATGATTAGGACCACTTAACACCTGAACCTATCATGTTTCTTTCTCCTGGGAAAAAATTCTGTCATTCTGGCCTCATAAAAATGCACAGCAGGCAGCCGCCCAGCTCGGGTAAGCCCCACAGGGTGCAATCTCTGCAGGATGCTGAGAGAATGGGGCCCTCAGGCTGTTACTGACTGAACTTACTGATGTTCTTTCTGAGCCACTTTTGGCGGCCAGAAAAAGTATAGGATCAAGGAAGTATCTTTTTACATCATCTAAAATACCTACCCAATGGACCTCAGCCCTAAACACCAGACTCTTCTCCACCTGTCCACTGGACCACCTCCACCTGGGTGTTCCCTGGGCATCTTCAGCTCATGAGCTGACGTCCACCTCTTCTCCCCAGCCAGCTCCTTCCCATCTTTCCCATATCACCAGATGGGAACTCCACGTTGCATTTCCTCAGACCACTATCCTTGTAGTTCCCTTTGATGCTTCTTTCTCCCAAACCCCTCATCTGTTAGTAGAGCCGACGGGACTGATGATCCCGGATGTATTAGAATCTCAGCCCTTCTCACCATCTCTCTGGCTACCATCAGAGCCTGTGCTCGTCCATATGGCGTTGCTTTTGGAAAATATAGAAGATCACCCACCTATCCCCCACACTTAATGGGCAGACAGGCCCCTGGCTGGATGCCAGCTACCCCAGTCCCCCTTCCTTCAAGGCCGGTGCCTGTGTGGTGTGTGGACGTACAACCTTGTGCAGTGTGCTGTCTGGTCTATATCCGCCATCCTTTCTCACCTGCCCTGGGGCAGTCTGCCACCAAAGTCCCTGCCTCTGCCCTTCCACCTGTTTGCCCCTTTTTGCTTCCTGCCTGCCAGCTTGAGCTGCCTCTCGTCTCATCTTCTCCAGCCCTTTACCTGGATGCCTCAGTGATCTTTTAAAAGTGCAAATCAAGTCAAGGCAGTCCTCAGCTTAAAACCCCACTTGAAGTAAGAGCCAAAGTCCCAGCCAGGTCCTAGAAAGCCCCTTGCACACACCCCATTGACCTGTCCTCCACATCCCCACCTTCTTCCTTCTACTCCAGGCACACAGCCTCCTCCCTGCGCCTCTCGGTTGTGCTAGGCTTCCTTCCGCATCTGGTGGGCTCTTGCCCTCACTTTTCCTTCTTCTGGAAGGTTCATCCACAGATATTTACCTGGCTCATTCCTCACTTCCTTTAGGTCTTTGCTCACATGTCACCTGCTTAGTGAGGCCTCCCCGTCAGACTGTGGAAAGCTGCAGTGCCCTTCTGGCACCAGGCTGCCTCCTATTTCCCACTGCACTTTACTTTCCTCCATGGTGCCCACCACCATCTAACTTACTATACTTCACTGATTTATTGAGTTTATGTTTGTCCCTTCTCACAAAAGCAGGACTCTTTGTCTGTCTTGCTTTTGACTGTATTCCCAGAACCTAGGACAGTGCCTGGTACATAGTAAGTGAACAATTCATTTGATATTTGTTGAGTGAATGAGTGACAGGGAGTGGAGAGGGTCTCTTATACTGAACCGTATGAAACTGTTTTTTTTGCAGGTCACAAGTGATTAAATATCAGCAACTTCTTGTGATTCAACCTAATATAATGTAACCCATAAAGCGGCCCAAAGGAAGTGTTATGTGGGGGACATTTTGTTCTGATCTGTTCTGTGTACTATCATTTAAAAATTCAGGCTCTGCTTATAATCCCTTGGTAACAAACTTCCCAGTTAAATAGGTGTATCTCTCCCTACCACCATGATCCACAGCACAGCCTTCCTCCAAGCAACAACAATGCCTGTCCTGGCCTTTAGAACTCTAATAGACTCTTTTTTTGGTGGGGGACGGGGGTGAGTGGAGGTAGAGATGCTATGGGAAAAAGTGAAGTTTAATAGACTGTCAAACTGTGACCAGACCTCAGAACCAACACCGGGATCTTGGCAGAGATAAGATCAGTAATGAGGTGGGCATGTCTACATCACTGCTCAGGCCCCTGAGGGGCAAGGCTCTGAGCCAAGATGCCCATACTTGGTCCCTCGAGCACAAATACATTGTTCAGAAGATAGAAGTCTCTTCCTCTACCAGGTTTTCTTTTTCTTTTTCTCTTCTTCCTGTTTTCCCCATAAAGCCAAAGGAAAGAGAATAATACCCTGAACTTGTATCTTCTGAATTCAGCTTTCTTAAAGATACAGATTATTAAAATCCATTTCTTTTGGTGTCTGCAAATGCCTCCCTCCAGGATGCACATGCTGGGGAAGAAGTCATTTCTACATGACACAGCCATCAACCCCATGCACTTCAGGAGTAGTAGCTAGGTATGCAGTCGCTAGTCGTGTGCATCCCCAGCGTGGAGCCCATATTCCAGTGCCTGCAGGAGCCAGGTGGGAATATAAGCAAGTGAACTAACTGTCTGGCTCACATCCACAAAGAAATGTGTTCTCTCCCAACTTTCTTGACCTTCTCGGACTACCTTTTTTTCTTCCCACTTTTGAAGAAGACATATGTATAAACTATTGCATTTTTCTTCTTAAGTCCACTATAAGAAAACAACAGGACAAGTGTGACTACCAATGGCACTTGGACTGCCTCTCGGGGTTGGGGCTCACTTGATCTGTGTGAAGAGGGTCCACCTCTGCTCAGCTCCTGCTGATTCTGGCCCTAGGGACATGCAGGTACATGTGGCTGTGTCACTGGCTGTTTCAAGAAGCCAGAAACCCAGATTCCTTTGTGAGTCTTCTTAAAATCACTGCACTTCATTCTAGTAGAGAAAAAGACACTGTGTAAACAAACATGAGGGGGTCCAAAAAGTGGGTGCTCTACACAGGGGACCTTCAGGGCAGTACAACCACTCTGCACAAAACCATGACGGATGAGTGCCATTACATATTTGTCCAACTGGTATAATGTACAACACGATGTAAACCAGGACTTCAGTTAATAATAATGTGTCAATATTGGCTCATCAATTGTACCAAACATGCTACCCTAAACACAAGATGTTCCTAAGAAGGTGCAGAAGGTGGCAGGGGGCAGTTAGCGTTAGCGATGGAGCAATTTGTTCCTCATAAGAGAAATGTACTTATCTGCAGGGCTCCGTCCTTCTGCACATGGACCCAGGTTCAGAAAAACCTCTGCGGCTTTGTCTTGTGAGCAGAGGCCCCCTGACAAAGGAAGGCAGTCCTGCTGTGACTCTCCTAGAGTCTGTTCCTCACCCAGAAACCCAAACTGTGGAGAATGCAGAACATTGAACTCCCTTTCTCCCCTATCCATTTCTCTGATGCTCATCCACAATCAGTGAGGCAGCTGGTCTATTATCCTTCCACCCCCTCCCCAGGTATTGCTATAAATCCCTGCAGAAAACAACAGCTACAATAGTAGTGAGGGTAAGGGTGAGGGTGAGGGTGATAGCCGCACCGGGAGCATGTAATAGGACAAGAGAGGGAGACTTCTTAGGGCAAGTGATTCTTTCCAGCAGATCTAATCACTACTGTAAAGTGTGACTGCTTTTTCATGCGTAACACTGCTTAAAAATTCTAGAGAATCAGGCAGGGGGTTGGGGAAGACGGCATTTCAGTGGAGCAGAAGTACAAGGAGTAAAGCCTGCCAGAAATTTGGAATTACATTCAGCACCCTGAGCATCAGTTTCCCCTCATGAAGGATTTCAAGGAACCAAAACAAAATAGTAGGATTTAAGTCAAAACTGGAGGCTGAAGTTTCAGCTGAACACGGCCTTTAGAAATGCGAGCTCTCTGTGATGCATCTTTGGATGCAAGAAGCAGAATGTATGCTTTGGAAAACCAAACCAGCCATAAGCACACAGGATGATGCTTAACATTGTTAGCCAGCAGGGAAATGCAAATCAAAACCACAATGAGATGCCATTTCATACCCACAGGCAAGGCTGAAGTTAAAAAGACAGGTGATAACAAGTTCTGGGGAGAATGTAGAAAAAAATGGAACCTTTACATATGGCTGGTGGGAATGTAAAACAGTGCAGCCACTTTGGAAAACATTCTGGCAGTTCCTCAAATATTTAAACGTGAGTCAGCATATGTATGACCTAGAAAATCCACTTCTAGGTATGTACCCAAGAGAAACAAAAGCATATGTTTACACAAAAACTTATACAGGATTGTGTGTAACAGCATTATTCATAATAGCCAACAGCAGAAACAATCCAAATGTCCATTAACTAATGAATAGATCAAAATAGATAAACAGAATGTGCTATGTCCACACAATGGGATATCCTCTGGCCATACAAAGAAGATTCTGGTACATGCTCTAGCAAAGGTGAACCGTAAAGACATTATATTAAGTGAAAGGCAGTCACAAAAGAACACATATTGCATGATTCCATTTCTGTGAAATGTCCAAAATAGGCAACTATAGAGAGACAGAAAGTAGATTGGTGGTTGCCTGGGGCTGGGAGTATTGGAAGGGGTTGCTAATGGGGATGGAGTTTCTTTTGGGGATGATGAAAATGTTCGAAAATTGATTGTGGCGATGGTGGCACAACTCTGTGAATAGGCTGAAAATCATTGAATTTTGGATGGTTGAATTGTAGATGAACTTTAGATGGATGAACTGTATGATATGTAAATTATGTCTCAATAGAGCTATTAAAAAAAAAAAACAGTGAGATGAAGGACCAAACATGAGAAGTTGTCTCCAAATGCAGAGGACAGGGGCAAAGGTGCCTAAAGAAAGACAAGGAGGCATCAGAGTGAAGAGCTGACCTGTACGTAGGTAACTAGGAGTCTCTGGAGAGAGCCCCAGAGCAAATGGGATGAAGGTCACAAATATTTAAGAAAATCCCCATTTGCTGATTCCTTGTAAAATCACTCAGACATATAGATACCTAGACATATCTGACTGCTACAAATGGCCAAAAAGCACATTAAAAAATAGTCTGGGTTAACTATTTAATAAAGTTGTTTGCTTGAATAACTGCCAATGATTTTTTTTTTAAATGACAACGTCAGCTGTTAGTGAGGCCCCTCATATATCGCTGATGGGAACATACCCAAGTAGTAGAACCTACCAGAGGACAGTTTGGAAATACATATAAAGTCCGACCATTTCCTTGCCCACTTTCTTAGCATTAGCACCTCTAAAAATTCACCTGACAAGAAGTGGGGAGAATAGTTTAACCCAGATATTTAGCAACAAGAATATTATGAAAATCTGTACACATTTCAAATGCTTAACGACACAGGTGTTTGCTGAATACATTTTGCTCCACCACAGGATTATTAACCATGAGGCTATTAATAATGAAGTTTTGAAATAATGCTTAATAGTAGAGAATTCTTTTTGGTCAAGGGAAGATAGTTTTTAAAACAGTATACACACTAATTTTTAAATTTAAAATGTTAATATACATACACTACATATACATATAAGTAGAGTGAGAGATGGAGACTGGAAATGGGAAAAATTCTCATAACATTAAATGGCAACAGTGATTTTCATTTTCTTTATGCTTATGTAAAATTTCCATTAATATCATGCACAGGCATCTGTAATGGTAAAAATAACAATAAAAGGAAAGTTTAGGAAGTTCTCCATGACTGTCACCTGAGGGTGGAGTCAATCTGTCAGTCAGTGAATTGGCCTGGGCCCAGCCAGTGCTTGCAGCCCTCTCCAGCCTCTCCCTGGAGCTATTCCTGGCACTTCCCTGGTTCCTGTTTTTGGGCTTGCTGCTGTTTCATCTGCCTGGACACTCCCCTCGTTCTTTCCCACCTTGCTTTCTGCCCGACTGCCCTCTCATGGGTCACCTTTCCTGGAAAGCCCTTCCTCGCCACCCAAGCCAAGCTCACCATTTCCAGTTCTCACCCCTACCCTGTGCGTGCACTATTTTTATACTTCCAGCAGCATGATCGTTATGTTTACACTTCTCTGTTTCATTGAGTCATTTGAGGATTAGGCCAAGATCTTAATCATCCTTGTGTACTCAGCATCCAGCACAGTCCTGGATAAATGTTTATGGAATGAATGAGTAGACGAATAAACGCATCTGTCCGCCAAGCTCTAAGCTCACATACCTGTTGGACATCTGCGCTCGAGGGCTCCACAGATTTCTAAATGTAACATTCTCCAAAATGATCTCACCCTCTTCTCCCTGTGGGACCTTGACTGCCCGCCCCTCATTTGGAACCCAAGCTTCTCTTCTGCACATCCCATCTCCGCGATGGAGCCTCTGTCCCTCTGGGGCCTGGAGCCAGGATTTGGGTGTCTCTTTTTTCTCCCATAGAAGTCCCCCGGGGCTTGCAGTCCTACCAATGGCTCTTGCCTCCATTTCCCTTCTTTCCCTGCACACTGCTGCTGACCTCTCGCCCCCCTCCCTCTTATCTGAGTATCTGCCACAGACCCCTCCTCCTGGCCCCAGGAAAAGCTCAATGGCTGCTTCTCCAAGACTTCTTCCCAGTGCTGACCAGCCCCAGGCCAGCCCTATCTATCTCTCCAGCTTCGTCTCTCCTCCACCCCACGCTTTTCATCCCTTTCAGGAGCAACCTGATGAGTTCTTCCTTACCTTTGTGCCTCTTGCATGCTGTTTGTTTTGTCTGGAAACCTTTTCAACACTCTTGCCTCCCTAACTCATTGGTTAAGCCTTAATTTGGAAGACACTTCCTTAAGGAAACCTTCCTTCCCTCCCCAAATCCTAATTAGGCCCCTCCAATAGAAACTCCCAGGGCTCCTGAGACTTTTCTCAACCCAACCCTTCTCATGCTGTGCTCTTCTACTTCACTGCTCCCTCTCAACAGACAGGAAGTTGAAAGGGAGCAGAAACAAGGCCCGCTGTGCATGAACATTCCTCCAGTGTCCAGCAAAAATTAAGTTCATCCTCACTAAGTGGTTGGCATTCACTAAGCAAATAGATGAATGAATTTTTGCTTTTACTTTTGCTGTTGTAGGTGCTGACTCAGACTTTGGGACTGGACAAGACCGCTAGTCCTTCATGTCTTGAAGGCCAGGAGGGACCACAGCTCTGCTGCAAACCACTGCATCCTGGCCTCACGCAGGCAGTGGGCTGCCCCAGAGCTGGCCCTTTGGAGGGAAGGCTACTGAGCTGGGTGTCCCCAGGGGTGCCTTTCATCGGATTGTCTTTCCAAGTATTAATAACCAACTTCCCCATCAGTCACGAGCTTTTCCAAGACTTACAGGAACCTACTCTAAAGAGTAAAGGAAGTTCTTTGTATAAATGCCATCTTCAAAATATTTTCAGTTTCTGAGTTAAAGGTCTCAGGACTGAAACTCTGGACAGTGTCAGGTTCGCTGTGGTGATGTTGCCGGGTTGGGTCAGGCTCAGGATAGCTATAGGGGTGTTGTTCCCGCCCCGATTCAGGAGAGAAAAAGACCAGTGGTGTTTGGGTCGCATGACAGGCAGGAAGCCGAAGTGGGGACTCTAAGGTGTCCACCTGGCTGGGTCAGGTTCAGAGGAATCCAGCGTCTCTGGGGAGCTTGCAGGACAATTGGATAAACTGGGATGGTGTGATGGATCAGAGTCTTGATCAGCAAATATTCATTGTTTTCTCCCTTGCCCTGGCCGCCAGGCCTGTGTGTACGTCCTGCCCCACTGACCTGGGTCTTGGCCACGTTGTGTTGGCCACTGGAATGTGAGCAGAGGCTTTGAATGTACAGATATGTTTCTTCCCTCTTGGATTCTTGTCCTTCTATGAGAAGAATCTGCCTCGGATCACCCCTGCTCCTTCTGCCTGATCCCCTGAATATAAGTTTTGGACATGTTTTATTTGAGATGGCTATTAGATATCTAAGCAGAGGTGTATATGATCTGGGGTTCAGGAGGTGGTCTGGGGGGAAATCTGCAGTGGGGTGGTCAGCAGATACATGACACTTAAAGCCTTGAGACAGATGAACTTCCCCAGGCTATGGATGGTACAGAAGTCCACGGAGTGGGCCTTGGTTTCCTCAAATATTTAGAGGTTCAGGGAGATAAAAAAGAGTCAGCAAGGAAACAGAGGGAGCAGCCAGGGAGGCAGGCAACCAGGCCAGTGAGGGGTTCTGGGAACCAAGTGGAGAGGGGGCCCAGAGTTGGAGAAAGTGACCAAATGTGCCTCCAAACTCCTAAGAGGTCAGGGAGATAACATGCAGGACTGGCTGATGGGTTTTGCGACAGGGATGTCACCACTGTCCTTGATAAAAATATATTCCACAGAATCATGGGGTCAAAAACATCAGCAGAAGGACTTTAGGAGAGAATAACAGGACAGGTATTTATAAACATTGACAATTGTTACCAAAGCTTTGCTCAGAAATGAAGGGAGAGCAATGCAGCTGTAGCTGGAAGAGAAAGTAGCATCAGGAGAGATTTTTTTAAACAACAGGGTAATAGAATAATAAGTTTGAAGGCTGATGGAGCTGACCCAGGAGAGGAGAGAGTGATGATGCAGTGAAGATGGAGGAGTGGTGGCCTGGCTCATCCCTTGTAAGGGGAGAAAGGTGGAGTGTGTGCACTTCCAATATGGAGGGGGCAGGAATGGTGGTGGGAGCTTTCCAGCGTTCTCTTCCAGTTGCATCAGCTTTCTCAGTGAAATAGGGAGCCAGGTTGTCAGCAGAGAGTGAGCATGCAGGAAACAAAGAAGACAGTCACCCTGGAGAGTTGAAGAATGAATGGACCAACACTGTGTCGCTTGCGTGCTGGCCGGCAGTGACTCTTGTGAGCATGTTTACCTCCTGTCTAATAAAGTTTCCAGACAGACCTATGCACTAGGCCCTATTTTTGCCTCATTTACAGATGAAGAACTTAAAGCACAGAGTAGTCAAGAAACTTGCCCAAAGTCACCATAGCAAGAAAGTGGAAGAGTCAGAATTTGAACGCAGGCAGTCTGGCTCTGAGCCCAAAAAGTTAATCACTAGGTTAGCCTGACCCAGTTAAACTCATTCAAGTCTGTTACAAAACTGAACTAAATGGAATACAAGTTGAACTAATGTTTGTGGTGCAACCACTGTGTGTCAAGCTCTGTTCTAAATACCTTCACAACTCTGTACAGTCATGGCTATTATCAAGCCCTGTTTTACGGCTGAGGAAATTGTGGCCCAGAGAGGTGCACTTGCTTGTTAAAACTTGCGGAGCTAGGAAGTGGAAGAATTGAGTTTTGGGCCATGTTGGTCTTCTTCCCAAACCCACACCCTGTGCACCGTGCCAAAGAACCATGATAACAATGCGCGGGTGGGACTACCCAGTTAAGATGAGTAGCTAGACACATCAGACCCTCCCCAAAACATGCTGAGATCATTTGGAACCTTTATCTTGAGCAGGTGGACAATGTACAATGTGGTTCTCAGAGCAGAAAGAATTTAAAAGAAGGCAACTTGGGGCGGGGGGAGGAATGCTGTTTGTCTTCCTATTTTTGGATGCTCCATCCTGCTCAGTGGGGAGGAGGGCTTCCAGGTATATGGGGGGCGTCTTGGAATTTTCTTTTTCTTTTAATCAAAGCTATCACTCTATAACATGAGAGTACTCGTTCCACTTATAAAAGCATTTCCAAAAACCATTTTCTCGAGAAAGAGTGCTCATAATGCATCATCTACCCTCAACAGCCACCCACTTCCTCAAATGCAAGGAAGCTGGCAGTTTGAAAAAAAAAAAAAAGCCCAGAGGCAGCCGTTGTTTATCACGACCTCGCCTCAGTGAGGCCTGAGATTCTCTCGAGCAGGAGCTTTGCTTCTCATGACACAGGCGAAGTGTTAACTGGGATATTTCTGGTAAAACTGAAAGCAAGAAAAGCGGGGCGACACTTCACAAGGTCTCAGCCCCGGTGGAACTGGGGCCGGGGGTTCGGCAGGGTGGGGTGCGCGCCCCGAGTAACAGATGGATGGCCCTTTCTTCTGAGAGAAAGGAGACACGCCGGCAGACCAACCTCAAACCCCAGATTGCTTGTGAAGAAATCATAGAGGGGAAAACACGCGCACACCAACTAGAGCGGAAGATCGAAAAGGCAAGAACGGAGCGACCTGGGACCGACTGCCCCGCTTCAGCAGCTACTCACCTGAACCAGAGGCAGGATGTCCCTGAAGTTGCCAAGAAACTGGGACTTCAGCCTGAAAGGGGAGGCTGGGAAAATAGGTACAGTCCGTGGTTTGTTTTTTTTTTGCTGCCTTTGTGGTTCTTACACTTGAGCACCCACCATTTGCATGTTGGTCTGCAGGGAACAGAGTCTACTTAAAAATGGAGCTCTTAGCAAATCTGGGCTTGGGGGAAATTTTGCATTCAAGTTGATATATTGGCTCCAAGTTTTCAAACACTGGGAAGCAGTTCTCTTGTGTGCGGAGATGACAGTGGAATGGAGCTCTCCTGGTGTATGGGGTCTGGGGTACTTTGGACGGGCTAATGCTACAGATTACACACAAAATTGTGAGTTTTTCTCATTTATCATGGAAGGATAATTTCCCTCCTATTTGTTGGATACTCATCCGTATTTTGAATGTTTTTTGACAAGGGCACGGAGAGTAGAGTCTTTTGAAGTGCTTGATCTGTGAGTTTTGTGAGCCCCTTGGGCCTCTGGGCACTCTGTGGACTTAGGGATCTGAGGTAGGGTTGGTTAACTGGGGCAAAAAGTAGACGATGAGGACGAGGCAGGAGCACAGAGGCATTTGAAGGTATAATAAAGACACTTTTAGTTAAAGGGACAGAACGGAAGGGAATTATTATCTAAGGGAGTTGAAAAAGCGAGACACGTTTTTGATTAATTATTTTAAGGGATGCTGGCATGTTTTCTGAGCTCTTCTGGCCTTTAATCCATCCTCTTCTCATTAATGATGATGGTGATACATTGATTTTAATCCGTTTGTAATTATTATCATGAGTTTCTTTATATGGCTTTCTTCTATGAAGTTGATCACAGTAATTTAGGATAGAACAATTTGGCTGAAGTGGTTCCATATGTTTTATTTGTATACCTGTATAGTGAGATAACTTCCTTGATATTAGACACAGGTAAGTATTAAAGTGTTTCTAGTGGCTTGGAGAAGTTTTGCTTAGAACAAGGTTTAGACTTGGGCTTCTAAATTAGTGGTTAATATGCTACTAAAATATGTGGTCCACTGCAAATTCACATAACAGAGTATTAATGATGTAGGTCTGAGAAATGATGTGAAAGAAGATTGAGAACAATAAGAAGTCGTTTATCTTGGTAAGCAAGGAGGACTAGCAAGCTAAGAATCTTTGCATGCTGAGGTTGGTTCCGAAAATAGGTAGTGTACATACCTTTTACAGATGCAAGAGAGTTTGCTCCTAGCTACTGGTTTTCCTAACTGGCTATTACTAATGTATTTAGCTAAGTCGTTCTATGTCATAAAAATTTGATTTTAGAAGTAAAACTTCCATGGCTCAGTTCCTTTGAAAGTGTCCTGCTTCTGTTTACATAGGGTTGTCCTACCCTCTCACCATCTGTGTTTGAGCAGTTCTCACTCTCTTGTTTAAAAAGAAAAAATGTGAGATAATTAATTGATGAAAAGGTTAAATGCTTTTTTTAGGGATATAAAAAATTACCACAGTAGAGCTCAAGTCTGCATATTCTCAGACCTGGGATTAAGTTGGGCAGATTTCATGATTTCTACCAATGTTTCTTAAATCATGGTCCCATGGATAACCTGTGTCAGAGTCACTGCTAGAGCTTGCTAAAAATGCAGATTCCTGGGCCCTCTCTGAACTCATGGAATCTGAATTTCTGGAGAGAGACCTAAGCATGTGCACTTTAACAAGTACCCACCCCTCCACCTAGTGAAGAAGCCCTGTTGTAGGGTCTGTGGTCTAAGTCACTAGATTCAGAGTTACCATTCTTCCAGCTCAGAGCATGGTGCCTGATCCTAGGGGGCATATAATAAATACTTGTTGACCAAATGACTGATTGACTACAAGCAAATTATATTATTTGGTATTATTCAATGAAAAAACTAATTGCATAATGAAATATAGAAGAGCCTGCATCAATATCCATGCCATTGACAAGTTTGTCACCCTGAGAGACTGGACTGCAGCCAGAACATTCTCACTGATGATAATTCAGGTCATAGGCTGAGTCGTCTGAGGGGAGAGAGTCACTGACTCAGCCATAGGACCTCTGGACCTCTCTCCAGCATCTTGTGTTCAGATGTGCCCATAGGAACTGGCTTAACAATATGTCGAGGAAGCTCACCTCTGTTAGGAAGACGTGTGGAACTGGGAGTCATGTCAGGGAAGCCAGTGACCTGGGCTTTACCAGCCTGAGCTGTTGAGGAGTAGATCAGGGTGTCTCAACCTGGACTGGACACTATGGATATTTTGGAGGGGGTAATTCTTAGTGATGGGGGCTGTCCTGTGTATTATAGGATGTTAGCAGTATCCTTGGCCTCTACCCACTAGATGATGGTAACACCCCCCCATACCAGCTGTTACAATCAAAAATACCTCCAGATTTGCCTGATATTTGGGGAGAGACATCTTCCATAGTAAAGAAGCACTGGAGTGAATGATCACCAAAATGGTGTGTTTATAAGGTCAATTGGGGCTAGAACCCAAGTATTACTCCATGATTCACTTTCTACGTCACTTTTCAGGAGGCTTTAGTTTGACAATATTTCAGGGGAATGGGCAGGAGCATGAGCGGATACCAGGTTCAGCACTTGTTTAGGGAAATAGTAAGACACTGACCTATTATGTGGTCCAGGAAGGGGCCTCAGCTTTTTTTTTGGCCAGCTGTGCTTCCATGTTCCCCTAAGAATGTGGCCAGGCCACCCTGCATCTGATCTAGTGACCGTGGTAGGGACCAGGGTTGGAGGAAAGGGCAATGCAGAGCAAACAGACTTGACTTAAGGTAAAGCCAAGGTCCTTTAACATCTTTAATTTCAGTCCATCAATTAAAATCTTGACAGCCTCCCACTGTGTTCATTCACTGCTACTCAAATCTTTTACCCTTTCACATATTTGTCTACCTGAATCGCAAGCCCTGGAGTTGAGTGTGCTAGGCTACAGCACCCTTTCCTGCACACTGTCAGGGAGCCTGGCACATCCAGTGCCTTCCGCATGGTGCTGCACTGAGAGGGCATTGCCCACCCAGGGAAAGCCCCCTTTTGCCCTGTGGTTTGGGAGTTCTTAGTTAGGAAACTGCTCAGTGAATTTCAGGACTACCTGCATGTATCCACTGTCAAGCACATCTTACTGTTTCTCAGTTCCCCCAAGCCAAAATAGGGGAGAACAGGCCCTAGAGAGCATATGACTCTGAGATACATAATGAAAGCAGCTATGGAGGAGTGGTTGCTTTCTTTTCCCTTTTTATTCCCTTTGAAATTTAATGTTGAAGAAAAATTATTCAGAAACAAAAATTCATTATTCTAGTTTCCCAAATAATACAGTGAATAATGACGATACTGGAGGGTTTTTTCCCCACTAATTATTTTTCCATTTGATAAATCATTATTTGTCTGGTATGGGGTCTAGTTTTGTACTTTAGAAAATCAGAGTAAAAGGAATGCGAACAATTGTTACTCAAGACCTTTGTAACTAGACCAATTTATAACACCATAAAACTTTAGACAAGATAGGCTTTTATTCTTGTTAAGTGAGATTTGAAAGCCTAGTTTTAGATAGATGCATAGATTGATACATAAATACACAGAGATAGAACTGAATACACAAAAGTCCTATGAATTAATAAAAAGTTACTAAAAAATGAACATGAGTAGGCATTTTATAGATCAGGAATAATACTGCCAATAAACCTGTGGAAATGTGCTTAATCATGATAACCAGGAAATGTAAAGTAAAAACACAAATGTATACTTGTTTTCACTGACCAAATTGCCTAAAATGAAAAAGTCTGACAATATCAAGTGCTGTCAAGGATATGGAGCAATAGGAACTCACAAACGCTGAGGATACAACCATTTTGGAAAACAATTTGGGAATGCTTACTGAAACTGATAGTGCACAAATTCTATGAAACAGCCATTTCACTCATGAGACTGTCCGCTGGAGAAGTGATGGTGCCTGAGAACCGGGACATATGTACAGAAGTTTCATAGTATTGCTTGTAATAACCAGAGACAGGAAACAACTCGGTTGCCCATCAATAATAGATGGGAAAATAAACCATAGTATCTTTGTAAAATGGAATGCTGCACAAGAGCAAAAAGTATAGTTAAGTGGGACTGATTAGCAAAAACTAAATATTGTGCAGAAAAGGGAAGTCAGAGAGAGTAGAACTGTATTCATTTATATTAAAGTTAAAAACTATATGTATATGGCAAAACTATAAAGAAAAGCAAGGAGTTGACTAATATAAAATTCAGGGTGGTGGTTATTTCCGAAGGGGAAAGGAAGAGAAATGCCTTGGGGAAACCTAATCTAAGTGGTAGGTTCATGAGAGTTTACTTTATTATTGTATGTAAATGAAGAAAGAACCGAACATATAAATAAACCCTCAGAAATCTGGAAGGATGTACACACAATTTGTTAATAGTAGTAACTATGGGTGAAGGATTTATGTGTGAGATAAACCCACATACATATGTATTATTATTTTATAAGTATTTTCCAGGCTTTCTATAGTGAATGCATATTAAATATACTATTAAAAAATACTGAAACTAAAACAAATTTCAAAGTGCTTGGCCAGGCATGTGGGCGTAAGGTCATAAAGGCAATACCTGCTTGCTGGCGATCAGCAGCCAGCTGCAAAGCCCTCGTCTGACTGCAGAGGTTGGTCATCTGTGGACTTCTGGACCTCTAGAGCCAGAATACGTATTTTTCTTGGAAGACCTAGGTGGTCTCATAGTCACCAGGGCAGCCTGCATGAGCATTTTCCTCATTTTTTCTGAACACAGAAGTGCTGGTTCCCCAAGTTGGGAACCCCAAGACTGTGCAGGCCATGCTGAGCTGCTCTGTGTTTGTTCGGTGTTCGGCTCTCATGAACACATTCTTTACACTTCATTGTCCAACTTACAGTGTGCTAATCCAGACCACCCTGAGTTCTGGAGCAAATGTAGCCTATCTGTTGTGGCTGAAGCCTTTGCCCTCACTCCCTGGGGGGCTCCCAGCCCCTGGTGGATAAAGGGCTCCACACGCACAGGCGGAGTCCGGATGAGACAGGGCCCTCCTCAGACAGTGAGCACTGACACAAGACGGGAGCTCCTCTCAGGCTCCAGACCTGTCTTTAAGTCTTTGTTCAAGTGAAAAATGTCCATATGTGTCCCTGACTTACCTTTAGGCATAAGTTAAATTCTTTCCACACCTAAAACAGCAGCAGAGTGAAGACAAATGAGTGGTGACTTGAGTGTTTCCCGCTCACTCAGGGGCAGTCCTCCCTGTAGTCACTAGGCAGGCCTCACTTAGATTCTGTATGTTGTGTCCAACTGGGAGCCACAGTGCACTTGGATTGGCAGAGGTGAGCTCAGTGCACGCATCTCTGAAGACGCCTGTAGAGGAAGGTGCCCCAGGCTCCTGGCATGTATGCACAGCCATGAATACCTTCTAGCCAAGGAGTTACTGCCTCTCTGGCTCACAGTTTACGAAGCATCTGCAGTGGGACAGGAGCGCCCTATGGAGACTGCCCCACCCCTTCAGACCTGGAGCCTGGTTCTTTGAGTCAGGAATGCTCACATGGGGGTGCTGGAAAGATCCCTGGACTGACTGGGAAGAATAAGTTGGTGATGATGGTCCCTTCACACACCAGACCACTTGATAGAAAAGAAACATAAGCTCTCATGAGGCAGCACCACGGTTGGCTAACTGGATGCAAGAGAAGGGCGTGTGTGAATAGCTGCAATGCAGCCCCAGTGGGCTGCATTGCCCGGACAGCAGCTGTGGAGAGTCAGAGTCCCCCCGCGGCCAAGCATGGTGAGCCACAGGCCCACCAGAGGCGTTTCATCCAGGGGATGCTATGGAAATTCTGTGGAGCTCCCAGTGGGAACTGAGCTAGGGAAGTGACAGAGAGAGAAAATAATTTACATTTCTTGTTTTATGCTTTTAGTCATCACCATTTCTCCTCTTTGAACGCTTTCTAAAAAACCAAAAATCACTTTACAATAGGTCCCATAGGTCTGGAGCCAAATATAAAAACAGG
Organism: Manis pentadactyla; assembly: GCF_030020395.1. Lineage (NCBI taxonomy): Eukaryota > Metazoa > Chordata > Mammalia > Pholidota > Manidae > Manis > Manis pentadactyla. The sequence goes on along the minus strand of NC_080020.1, from coordinate 177,843,143 downwards.
CTTGCTCCTGCGGGGCTTACAGGCTAGTGGGGCAAGACATGGGAACAACTACAAGACATTAAAAAAAAAAAAGGCAAGTCCTGTGGTAAGAACAGCCGTGCAGCCAGAGGAGGGTGCCTACGAGTAAGAATTCTGGCCTCACCCCCTCTCCCCATCACTGCCAACCCATTTTCTTTAAGGCACAGGCAAACATGTTCTTCAGTTGAGTCTCAGACTTGACATCTTTCTGGTACTGGTTTTCTTGTGCATAGTTTCTGTTTCTTTGGAGAAGAAATCTGCAATTTTGTGTAGCTCCTCTTTATGAAGGGATTGAGCTGGAAGTCCACATCATCTGGCCCTCCTCACCTGCCTAATGTTTCCTGTCACACCTGCTTCCCCAAACACACACACACCCGCACTCCAGATCTCAGCCACGTCTGATCTTTTCCATTTCCTGCTCTCTCTCATCTGCCTGGAGCCCTCCTTAACTCAGGGCTCCCTTTCTACCACCAATTCCTACCCATGCTTTAGTCATAGGTAGATATCTTGTCCTCTGGGAGTCCCTAAGTCTGAAATCACAATAATAATAATTTCTTACACCACTTAAACAGAGAGGCTGATCACTCCAGAGACTGTGGGCTTCCTTTAAGGTGAGCTTGCATGATATAAATCAACCCTACCAACCAATCACTTGGTTTTTGAACAAAGAAATTTGTCCTTAATCAGTAATATATGATACCAGTGTTCCAGGTCCTCCATGAAAAGAATAAACTCAAATTGCCTGTAAAAACTGGCTAAGGGACAGATTGTCCACTGAGTCCTGATAGGAGTGTAAGAGGGCAGCAGGGGGTGTGGTACCAAAGAGAAGGCATGGTTCTGGGCTTTCTGCTAATTTGTAGTGAATCCCAAAGCAAGTTGCCTGTAGGATTGATAATATATATGTTGACAGGAAGGAAATACTTCATGCACATAATGCATGTCAGGTGTTCAGCGAACATGTTTCCTTTCCTTTCAGATAATCTCATTTCCAACTTCAGATCAAACTAGAGGCTGTCTTTGGACTGCATTATGCTGGCGCCCTTGCAGAGTGGGCTCATTGAGTTCTGCTTGAATGTTACACCCTCAGTTTTTATCATTATTGCAAATAATGGTTTCATGAAATTTGCTCCTGATTATGTTGTAAACATGAGAACAAGGACTAGACAATGGCAGTAATGCCTAGGTGACTCTGTAAGAAAATCCATTGAAGTTCAGTGCTCAGAAATGCTTTGTCTACTTACTTCCTATTTTCTGGTAAGACCTATTTTCTGGTAAGAGAGGGCTGGCGAGACACTGCACTGCTGGAGCCCTGGCCTGCAGCTTCTGAACCATTTGTATGCTTCCTTGTTGGCTTGGGAGTTTCAAAGTGAAAGAGGAAGTGCTGCAATGTAAAGATTTTGAGGCTGATGTACAGTATTACTTCCCATTTTAAAATTATTTCATAAAGTTTACAAATAGAATGAGGCAGCTCTCTGTGTGATACGGTGGTTAGAAGGCTAGCTTTGGAGTCAGGCTGCCTACATTTGAATCCCACCATCACTGATTGCTAGCCATATGACTTCGATCTTCATCTGTAAAATGGGCACAATCAGGGTGCTAATCCACATGGTTGTGGTGAGGGTTAAAGAAGGCGAGCCTTGCAAGCCCCTTAGCGTAATAGCAACATTGGCATGAGCTTCCTAAACGTCAGCTGTCCCCACCATCTTTGCCATACACATCCCTACAGTGTTGGCACCACTCCAGCGCCTTCTAACCTAGTCGTCGGTGACACCCCAGCCAGGTGCTAGGAGTTTGTCTCAGTCCAGTTTAGTTCTTTCTTCTCTGTAGATGAGCAGTCTTTACAATGTCTGCTGGTCCCCTTTCCTGCCCCGCCATGCTCGTTTGCAGCTGACGGGACTTGTGCTGTTCCTGCTCTTTTTAATCCAGGCTTTGAATGTGCAGTCCCTCCTTGATGCTTACGAATTTTATCAATGGTATTTACTTAGCTGGCTCAGTTTTCTTCCCTTGTCCTCGTCCTTCTTGCTTCTCTTTCTTTGTTCATTTGTCTCCTTCCCGAACCAGTGCAGAGCTTACACTGTGACTCTGGTGAGGAGAACAAGGTGCTCCTGGTAAGGTTCAGGTAGGTGTCTGCCGTAGGAAGGTCACTGTGTCCCTGCTGTGGGGGTGGGGGGAGTTCCTCAAGCCTCCCTCACCAGGCTTAGGCACAGAGTGCCTCTGGGTTGTGCCCGCCTCGAAGGCCATCCCTCACCACTGAGGAGCCGCCTCCTTGGAGCTGCTGACATGCACCTCTGGCCACTGAGGTGCAGGTGAAGCTGTTTGGCCTCACTGGGGTCAGTGTTTCATGTTTGTGATCACTTACATGTGGGTTACAACAGTAGGCTAGTGTTTTCAGTTACTGTAAGAACCTGCACGTGGCCTGCTGTTAATTTTCAGATCATTACTTTTAGATATGATTGTGAGGAAGCCACAGGACCTTCGAAAAGAGACTCCAATCTTCCTTGGCCTCAATTCTACCTAAGGGTTCTTGTGAGCATATTCTTGTCCTCTAACTATCCTTCTGCATTTTATTCTGTGCGTTCCTTCAGTGAGACCCCAACAACCCATTTTCCTGGTGGGTGAGGCACCTCACCACGCACAGGAGCCAGAGTTCTGAAGACAGCAGGTACCCAGTCTAGCCGTCAGTGCCAATCCATTCTCAGCCAAGGTCCTTTGTGCTCTGTCCTGAGACCGCCTGGCCATCTCTCCATTTGCCACTGATCTCCCTCGGAGCCATTCTGAGTTCTCCTGCTCAGCTAGGGCAACCAGCCATTCCTATTTGCCTATGGCTCAGGGGACCTGAGTTATGAGACTCTCAGTGGGAAAACCAGCACTCACCCTGGTCCCAGCACTGTATGTCTAAAAACAAAGTATTTTGAGAAAATAATGCCATCATTGTGGTAGGTACTCTGGATATCTACTGACTTGAACTTGGGGTGAGGTCACACAGTCTAGGGCAAAAATGAAATTATAGGAAAACTTCTTTAAACCTTGAATTATTGTTCTTTTTTTTTTCTTTTAGTACCCACTGTCAGAAATTCTTCCACATTCTTTCTCCAGTCTACCCAAATCTGTCATGCTAGCTTCTCCCATCTGTTTTTATAAAGTATTCTCTTCTTGCTGATACTTCCTCTGGAAGGATTGAGAGCCACACCTGTCAGTCATACGGTAGAGTGTGTCTTTCCAAAATCACATGCAAATCTCTGCCCTTGTGGAATCTGTATCTGGTCCCTAGATTTGCCATTCTATTTTCTGGATTTTTTTTCAACCCTATCCCTCCGTCCCCATCACCGTGGCCACTATCCATCTCCTCCTGGAAACCTTCCTGAATTGTTCAAGTGGGATTAATCCCTCCTGTGAAATTGCACTACTTTGCTCATTTTCCTTCTATTCTAGTAACACATATTTATCAGACACCTGCTATGTGCAGGGCCTTTCACTAGGCTCAGGATGTAAGAAGATAAAAAAGATTAAGATTTTGATCTCAAGTACTCATAGTCTCATTGTAGAGACAGAGGAAGCAGGGTTCTTTCCCTAAAAGAATCAAAAGTTCATATGTGAAGTAACTGTAGTGGTGACATTTAAAAAGCTGACACAGGGTTTGTTCTGTAATAAAGTATCTCTGCCCCACTTAAGCCACAGACCCTAAAATCTACAAGAGGCAAGTTTTTACTTTTTAATTCAAGTCTATACTCTCCTTCCAAAAAAAGCACAGATCGTTTCCACCTCCAGGTTGCTTTTCTGGAAAATGGCCAGTAGAGGGCGCCCGCAGACCACAGAGTTGTAGTTCTGCTGAAAAACGGTCTGTTTGCATGGTTGCTGTCCAGAAGGCCCTGAATTTAACCAGTCTCTGGTCAGCACTAAGATAGCCCCGTATCTTCTCCTTCTGTGGCCTGAAATGCACAGCATATAATGAAAGTGATTTAGTCACTTTTATGTCTTTATAAATAAAAGGTGATGTTCCAGATAACAAATGTTCTTGAAAGAAAAAAAGAAATACAAACCAACTCAACTAAGAAGCCAGACCTGAGTGTGTGTGTGTGTCTTTAAGAACACAGCCCTTTAAGTGAGATAAGCCTGGGTTTGATTTCCAGCTCAGTCTTTTATCACCACTTTGACTTTGGGGAGGTAGCTTTAATTTCTTTGTGCCTCAGTTTTCTCATCTGGAAAACAGGAGCAGTAGCTCTGCCTACTTCTAGAGTTGTAAGAATCATATAATGTGTGTACTTAGTATAGTGCCTGGCAATAAACTGTGCTTATTATTGGTAGTATCTCTCGTTTGATGGCATCACCTCCAATAATACTTCCTCCAACCGGCTCAGCTGCTCATACTCATAAGCAAACCATGTCATCCCTATAATTGTACTATCTCTGAAAATCTCACGTTCAGGCTTCCTGTGCTGTGACCACCACATCCTACGTGCCCAGCTCACCCCCTCCAGCAAGTCTCTGACCTCAGGGGCTGCCATTCCATTTCTCATGCCGCTGTTTCACTCTCAGTCATCCATTACAACTGCTTCATCATAGATTGCTGATTCTGGTGTTAAAGAACTGCTGAACAGACACTCTTAAATCCTCTGCCTATCTCTGCCAGTGTCATCACCCCTGGATAAATCCCTAGCCCTGTTTAAGCCCAACAATCCACTTTCTTGGTGCCTGTACCTGGGCAGCTGCATGTGGCTGGGGAAAATCAGGCCAGTTGGCTGCCTGGATTAACTTCCTATGCCCACCTTGTAAATTCACTTTTCTTTTCCCAGAACCTTTTTTTCTCTCCTCAAGGCCGTTAAACCTCCTCCCACCAACAATCTCACTTTCATATTTCACAAAGAAAAATATGTGCAGCTGAATGAGAAACAGCTCATTTTCCTACCACCAAATGCTACATCTACCTACATGTTCACCTCCAGTACTGCCCTCACACCTGGGAAAGGGGCCTCAGTTTGGATGCCCAGATCTTAAAGGCTCCTGCTCCTGTCTTGGCTCCAGCTATCTTCCTCCTCGTAGGGCGAGGGATCTGGCCCACCTGCAGACTGTGCCCTGTTTGCCTTCTAGACCACATAGAACTGTGAAATTCCCTACACAGAGGGCCAGAGCTGTCTCCAGGGCCTGTTTTCCTGGGTCCCTGAGGTGGTGGTTCTGAGAATGGATGGCAGAGTGGCCCCGAACAGAGACTGAATGTCTGGGTTGACGTGTCCCCCTGCCTGTGTGTGAGGTCCCCCGTTGTTTGAAAGAGAGCTGTGGTGGGAAGAGAAGGGGTGTGGCTGCAGGATGGGGGCATCCACTCATATTCTTGCCACATGCTATCAAATATCAGCAGTGGGCCTGGCTGCTTCTCACTGGTCACCTGCCGTCAGCCTGGTTAAGCACTTGTGCATGCCGCTCCACCAAGAAGGTTCTCACCAAAGGCACCTTGGCAAGCCAAGGGTGAATCGTCTTCTCTTCTCATTGCACTGCTTCATGGCGTTTGATGGTCAACCATTCTGTCCTTGAGATAATTGTAAGGTTTCCCTGATGCCATTCTCCCTGGCTTCTCTTTGCCTCATTAGCCACTGTTTCTGACTCTTTGCTGGAGTCTCCTTCCCCACCAGACCTCTAAACTTTACAGTGTCCCAAGAAGAACCAGCTGCATCATTTGTGGGGCCTGGAGCAAAGTGAAAATATGGAGCCTCTTGTTCCAAATGATTAAGAATGTCAAGATGATGACAGCTGAGCATTAAACCAAGCTCTTGTTCCTGGCTCACTTCCCTTGTCCTCTTCTCTTTATCTATCCCCACTCACTGGGGTCTCATCCCTTCCCATGGCTTTAAATTCCATCTGCACCTTCGTCCATTAGCCACAAGCTCTTGCTGGTTCTATGATGCTGTCTCCACCTGGATGTCTCATGGCTTCTCCCAGCACGTCCAACATAGACTTTGGAATTCTCTCTCTTCCCACCCCTTCCCACCTCGCTTACCTGACCTTAATAAAAGGCTCCATCACTTATCATGTTGCTCAGGGTGAAAACCCAGTCATCTTCCATTTGCCTTTTTCCTCTCCCACCCTGCATCTAATCCACCAGAGTAGCTTTTGGATTCATTACCAATTAATGTCTCCCGTCTGATGATTTCCATTATCTCTGATACTATGAACATCACTTCTTGCCTGTGTACTGCAATCATTTGCTAACAGGTCTTCCTACCTCCCTGCTTGCCCTGTACCACATATTCTCTGCACCACTGCCAGACTCAATGTCTTTTTCAAGAAGAAATCAAGTTATGTTTTATCTTTTTCAGAGCCTGCATTACACATAGAATGAAATTCAGACAATGATCCCTGCCTATAGGATCTGACCCCTGTCCCACTCTCCCAGCCACTTCTGCTCCTCTCGCACCACCCCAGCCACACCCACCTTCTGGCTGCTCACTGCCCAAGGTTACCTCAAGGCCCTCTCTCTCTGAAAGGCCCTTCCCAGATCTTACCATGGCCTTTCCTCCTCTCCATTCAGTTTTGGTTCAGATAATATTATCTCTTCCACGGTAACTAATACAGCCCCCTCTACTCCAGGCTTTCTTTATCCCATTATCTTATTTTATTCATCCTTTTTGTGCCTGGAATGATACCCATTTGTTTGCATGTCTGTGGTCTCCTTGAAGCTCCTTGAAGACAGGACTGTGTCTGTTTCCTTCACTTTTAGATCGCCACTGCCAAAAACAGCACCTGGCATTCAGTAGGTGACCAGGGAGATTCCTGTGGAATAGCAGGAGCTAACTCTCCCCCACCCCAGTGAGAGGAAGGAAGTCAAAAAACGACCAACGCATGTTTCTTGCTACCCTTATTAGTGGTGAGCAATGGTTTGATCCAGAGAGAGAATTCAGACTTCCTTATCGAGAAGGAAGTGGGGCTTTTGGTTTCTGAAGCTAATTTGGAAGAGCATGTGGGTGACTGAGTATTTCGCTGTTCTCAAGAGATCAGGACCCAAGTCACAGGGCTCAGACTGCTGAACAGGTCACAAGGGATTCTTCTTGTTCCTGTAATCAAAGTCCTCTTGACTCAGGGGACTGGGAGACCCATGTCCACCAGCCCTGCTCCCCTCCACCTCCTCTTTAACTGAACGTCAGTTCTCCTCTCTAGCATCTAAGGAGCTCCTAGCTTAGGAACAGAGCAGCTTTACTCAGGGAATACAAATATTAACGTTATACGTGGGTGTTGCTAATGGTCAGTTAGTAGGTTAGATGAGGGATGAGGACAAGCAAACAAGAGGAGAGGAAGAAAGAAGGAGATAGGAGAGAGGCACGCAGGGAAGGCAGGGGGAATGGGGAGGGAAAGTGGGAAATGTGAAGTGGGCAGAAGAGAGGAGCTGCTATATATTTTTTTGCAGTTTGGGAGAATTCTCTTCAAAGCTGCGTAAATTGATTTTGACCAGCCACTACCCAGCAGCCAAACTAAGCTTGTCAACCACATATTCAAAAGATAATTATGCTCTTAGGCAATTCCTGGTGACTGAGCAGCCTGTGATCTCTACTCTGGACTATTTCACTGAAACTTCATTCTCCCTTTGGAGAGGTTAGAAAGCCAAAACCAAGATTTCTGGGACACCCTTGTTGCTAGGGTTCTAGAAATAGGTCACATTTTGCCAATGAGATTCGCTTGGATGGTTATCTGAAGGTGGCAGTAAAATGTGGAGATCTTCCTGCGGCTCCTTGCTGGCTGTTCCTGCTGACAAGCAAGACTGGGGCTCATGAGGCTGCCAGCCGCAAAGCCACAGGGTCCCCTCTCCAGCGTCTCGGGCGGGGGGTGCAGTGGAGGGACCCTACTTGTGAACTTCCCCAGAGGTGGTGACTCCCTGAGGGAATCAGGTCTGTTTGGCTAGGGGCTTAGCGCCTGCTCCTTCAACCATTCCAAACATTTGTAAGCACCTAAATCCTTATAAGGCAGTTCCTACTTCCTGCACTGAGCTCTGATGGATAAACTGACTTATGTCACCATTGCAAAGTCTGCACACCACTCTGTCACCTTCTCGACTGCAACGGCCCATTCCATACATTGTTCCACCAAATACGTCTCCTAAGTCTCTGGTGCCCAGCAGCCAGTTAGTCCCTCAAGGACACACTCCTGTCACTCAGACTTTCTCCAGGAAGCTCACCAACCCACAGGAAAATCACCCACAATGACCCCAGCTAGCACTTCTGGGGTCCTTCAGAGACAGCTGTCAGGCCAGTGGCCTTCCATTCTAGTTGTTTCTCACCATGCATGCCCTCTGTTGTCCACTCCTCCCTCCTCTATCAAATGGCCAAGATCCCCTTGGAAAGTGAAGGAATGGGAAGGGTCATGAGTTTCATTTAATGCTCTGCTGTTGCCACCTTGAAAGTCAATCATTTTTAAACAAGGGGCCGCACATTTTCATTTTGCTCTGGGCCCTGCACATTATATAGCTGACCCTGACATTCTTCCACCTTATATCCCAGGGAGTGGGTCATCTCTGAGCCCATATTTGACCTCAGGACCTCTTTTTCCCCAGACAGTACACCATCAGTCCCATTCATTCTGTCTGCTCCCTGTATCACAAATCTTCTCTCTTCTCTCTGTTTCAGGCCCAGATACCCCTGCAAGCCTCCTAACCATTGCCCAGCCTCCAGTTCTCACAGTCTTTAACTTATTCTCTGCCAGCTCCCCAGTGCCTGCGTGTGTTGACAGTTTCATTGATCAGAGCAGTCACCCCAGGCTCAGGGAATCATGCAGCGGTGGCATCAGGCTCTTGAGCAGAACCTTCCATATCCCTCCTCTAAATCACTGGTTGTCAAACTTGGCCACTCACTGGAATTGGCTAGGGAGTTTTTTTTTTTAATTCTGCCAAGATTCTTTCTCAGAGATACCAATTTAAGTGGCAGTGGTGTGATCTGGGTATTTGGGTTTTTTTGTAAGCTCCCATGTGACTAGATATGCAGCAAAGTTTGGGATCTGCCGCTGGGCCTGTTGCCAGGACACGGGATCAGCTGACACTTAGTTCACCTGTTCAAAGCATGAATTGCCTGTGGAGTATCCTAGAAGGGCTTATATTTGGAATAACACTGCAGACTCCAAAAATTGTAGGCCACTTCTCTTTTTGTGACTTGCACCTGTACACAGCATCTCATCCACCCCAAAGGTATTAAGGAATGCTTGTCATCATTCAGAGTCCAGAGGGGGAGCAAGACTTGCTCCCACTCTACTGGTGAGTTTGGCAGGCTTGCCTAATCCCAACCAGTCTTCTCACTCCAACTCACATCTCATTGCTTGAGTGACTCTGGGCAGAAACCAGAGGGGAATGGGAAGGGCCAGGAAAAAAAATCAGCTGTGTAAAACAGAGACCCAGTGCTAAGATGGTAGAGAGAACGTGGGAGATACACAGCATGAATAAATACGGCTAAAGAGCCACCCGGGCATTTGGCACCTTCTAGAGGACAGTACGGGGCTTCTTATTCTCCAGTTAGCATGGATTTCCTCTTCTTTCTCTCATGCCTACCCATGACACTTTTCCTTTCCGGCCCAAACAGCTTCAGAGTGGTGTATGGTTACACATATATACCTATATCTTTATCAGGCCTATAGCCAGTGTCCTTGCCTTTGGGTCCTGGAATGGCTTCAATAAGCTCACAACTCACCCAAAATTGTGTGAAAAATTACACATGTACATGCAGGTTCTCAAAGGGCTCTGTAATCTTACAAGGGTTAAAACCACTGCTTTGTGTCTCTAAGCACAGAAAAACCTCTCCACCAGGAACCTTGTGATATTTAGATACGATGTGATGGGCAAATGGCTCCCATTCCCTGCCCCGCACCTCCTCCCAAAGGTGTCTCCTGGGTGTTGTGTGTAGAGAGGTGGAGGAAACGTAAGCCCGACTGGGGAATGTCACGTGGGTTCCTGGTCCACAGCCTCTTCCTGGCCGGGCCCACAGGAGCCTGACCGTCCTGGGAACTCCCCGCACTGCCGCTCGGTGCGGAGCGGCAGGTTTGGTAGCAGGACTGCATCCCAGGCGGAGTGTAAGCTGGAGCCGACCGTGACCACCAGATGGCAGCACACCCAGGCCGGGCTGCGGCGGATGCCGGCGCCGCCGGATCCGGGTAGCTGCAGCTGGCGAGCTGAGCGCGTTCGTGGCGGCCATTTCATTAGCTTCAAAATACCGTGACCGTGTGGGGCAGATGGTTGAATTTTGGACCGCACTTACTGTGTTGGGGTTGGGATCTACTGTACTTTCCGCCTCCCACCTCGTTCTTACATCCTAAAGGGTAGGGAGCAATATTACCCTCCACAGCCTGACTTGGCTTGTAAGGAGGGAAAACTTGGGACCGCCACAGATAAGTAAAACTTGGGAAAGTTCATGAAATCAGATATGCGAACTGTGGGGCATAAGTCATGGTTCCATTTGTTCTGTAGCAGTGTAAAGACTGCAAGCTGTTCTTCCAGATAGGACAGAAAAAAGGGGGGAAAAGTTTATGCATTGCACTCCAAGGAGAGAACTGCCATTTCTTTTTCAAGCCACCCGAGGACCAGAGGCACTATTTCAGGGTAGGCTTCTAGAGGACAGGTGGCCTTATTGTCACTTTACAGATGAGAGTCATGGGCCTCTTTGAGGCTGTTTTCCCAGGTCCCCTCTCGGAGGGTTTCCAACCCATTCTCCGTGAGTGACCACGGGCTTGGCCCTTGTAACCTGCTCCCTGAGGCAGAGCTGGGTGAGGAGGGAGAACGGGGAGCAGGGTGACCTGCAGGCTCAAGCAGCAGCGATCTTGTCTTCTCTGTCTGATGTTCACAGAGAATGGGCATTTGGAACTGAGCCCTGCAAATCACATGGCACTAAGAGGAAAGCCCTGGAACTCGGTTAAGAGCTCAAACTTACAAAATCCACCTTGATTTCACTCATCTTGAGCTGTGATTTTTTTTTCTCTCAAAATTTCCTTAGATTTTAAAAAATAATATGGTATCTTTAGAAAATTACACACACATTATATTTGTGTGTGTGTGTGTGTGTGTGTGTGTGTGTGTGTGTGTGTGTGTGTGTGTGTTTATCCAAGTTCCTTAACTCAGCACTGTTGCCCTCGGAGCTATTCTGTGGTGGGGGGGCTGGCCCATCCACTGTCCAGTACTTAGCAGCCTCTCCGTCTGGACTCCATCCACTGGATGGAGTACAGCCCTCCCAGCTGTGACAACCAAAACTATCTAGACTTTGCCAAATATCCCCTGGGGGTAACATCATCCCCAGTTGAGAATCACTGATCTATCAGCTGTCTGCCCATCTATTTATCTACCTTTCTTAAACCTTGATTCAGAATTTGTTTCTTGTAGCCAAAACATTTGTTGACCAAGACTATGGGAAAACACCGAGTGATTACGTGAACTGCCCATATGAACCCAGGGAGTTAGCGGCAGAGCCAAGACTGGGTATGAGGTCTCCTGAACACTGCCCAGTGGGCTTTCTACTACTTTCCACAGGAATACTCCTTTGTGGGGTGTCTATCCCTACAATGCCTGCCCTTGTGCCATCCCTTATGCTAAAGCCCAGCACCACTGGAATTAGGAGGTTGTGTTTATGGAAGGAAATACCCTGGCTTATTCCCTTATCTGTTTGGGCACCAAAATGAATAATCCTGGAGAGGATCACGGTTGGACTTTGTTAAGGGGAGTGGGCTTGCTCCTGGGGATGTCATGCCAGGCCCTTCCCTAGCCCCTGTGAAAGCGAAAAGCTAAACGAAGGAGTACCTCTGCTGACTCTGAGATCCTGCTCCCTTACAACCTGGGGATATTTAGCTTGATAGATCAGTCTGCCCCACATTCCCATGTTTTTTGAGGCCACTCACCTCACCCAAGGTTACCGTGGGATGGTAGATGTCACTTTTTTTTTCCATTTAGAACTTACAGTAGCTATGGAAACTTCTGAAGGTCAGGAGGAGGTGAAAACATCAGAGAATTCTGTGTAACAAATGTGCAACAAATGTGAGTAGGTAAAAAAAAAATCATTTTGAAATTGGCATCTGGTAGAATTTATTCATTTTGGTCTGCAGTTACATGAGTCTTTGCAAATGCCTAGAGTCATGTGAAAACCACTACAATCAAGATATAGAATAGTTCTATCATTGTAAAGAATTTCCTGCTACTGTCTCTTTTTGGTTCACTCCTCTTCATCACCTATAACCCTGGGCAACTGTTCATCAACTCTCCATCATGATAGTTTGGCTTTTCCAAAAATGTCATGTAAATGGAATCATGCAATATGTAACCTTTGGAGTTTGATTTTTTTCACTTGGCAGAATGCATCTGAGATTCATCCATGTTGCTGCTTATAAACAAAACAATAGTTTTGTCCTTTTTATTCCCAAGTAATATTCCAGTGTGTACATGTGTCCATTTGTTGGTTGAAAGATGTTAGGCTTGCCTCTAATTTTTGGAGATTCTGAATAAGCTGCTATCAATATGTGCTTACAGGTTTTGGTGTGAACATAATGGTTTGTTTCTTTTGGGTACATGTCATGTAGTGGGACTGCTGTATCACAGGGTACACATTTCTAACTTAGTAGTAAGAACCTGCCAAATTGTTCTCCAAAGTAGCTGTACCATTTTGTGTTCCCATCAGCCATATATGAAAATTCCAGTTGCTTCTCATCCTTAGTAGTCCTTGAAACTGCTAGTTTGTTTTTTGAATTTTATTTTGGCTGTTCTAATATGTTTGCAGTGGTATGTCACATGATTTTACTTTATGGCTTCCTAATGACTAACGATGCTTAATGTCTTTTCACTTGGTGAAGTGTCTGTTTAAATGTTGAGCTGTTTTAAAAAAGTTGGTTTGTTTGTTTTCTTATTGTTGAGTTTTGAGAATTCTTTATATATTCTGGATACAATTCCTTTGTCAGATATGTGATTTGCAAATATTTTCTACCAGTTCGTGGCTTGCTTTTCATTCTCTTAGTGCCATTCATAGAACAAAGGTTTTAATTCTGATGAAGTCCAATGTCAAATTTTTCTTTTATATATTGTGCTTCTTCTGTCAACAGCTGTTTTAATAATCCCAACACAGGATATTCTGTGGATATCAATGTTTCATAAATGTTATAGATTCTGTGCCTCTCTCATCCAGCTCCTGCCTGCAACTGTTTGCAAACATTTTCTTTCATTTTTCCTCTCCAGCACTGCCCACATGAACACACCCGCACACTTGAGCATTACAAACACAGATTTCCTGTGTCACTCTGAACCCTCAGCCCTCCCTTTCCAGGCCTCCTCCCAAAGATCACAAAAGTCACATTTTCCAAAGTATTTTTTATCAGGCGGGGGAAAGTGCTGGAAGATTGGAATGGTCTGTGCTGTTTTATGGCTGACCACTCCAGGATGTTTTTCTGGATCCTCTTTCTCAAAATTGTGTCAGTAGAAATGGCATTCTGCAAACACATGCCCCCAAATATATCCTGGTATAACAATGCACCCCTGATATAACAAAATTCATGCTATGTATCAGTGGAATTTAATTTTCAGGTCAATTAATGAGCTATGTTTATCTATTTGTATTTTGGAATGTATGTTTTCATGGGTTTTTCTTATATCTGGATACACCTCCCTCCCACTTGTACCCGATTTGAAGTCAGCCACTTCACAGCTGATACAAAAGGGAATGCCAGGAAAGAGGGAGAGAGGGGAAGGGTGGAGGTGAAGAGTTGAAGGAGAAAAAAATATGATTCATTCTTGAGCACATGAAGTAAATCTCTTCTTCCAGTTTTTTTTATTCCATATTAAAACATTTACTATTTCTTTTTTAAAGTGCTCCATGCCAGTCTATTATAAGATACATTGGTTATTTTATTTTTGATGAATCGCCTTTAAGGGCACATATTGAGTTTAGAGAAATTACTCCCTGAAAACAAACCCAACCCAAATGTGACAAGTCATGTTTCACCTTGAAAAGTCTCTTGTGCTATAAGATGTGCCAGAAGGACTCAGAGTTGGGAGCGAATCCTCCCTGTCACGGCGTCAGTTACCAGGCCCCCCATCTGTGGGTCCCCTTCTTCCACTTCCTGTTTGTACATCTGTGCTTCTTCAACTTCTGCACCCAGAACTTCATTGCTGAGTTTGTCCTCCCAAGACCATTGGCTAAAAGCAAACAATGGATAAAGAAGAAAGAAGGAAGAATGATGTTCTTCAAGGTCTTTTATGGGCAACAAAAGACTTGGCATAGAGCTGTGAGAACCGGAAGGAGCGGCCAACTGCAGCGAGCCATAGTAGGGCAAAGGCCTGGGTCTGACCACCAGCGGAGCCCAGGTCGGACAGAAGCACCATGGTTCCATGCAGAATAAATCCTAACATTTTTGTGAGGACCTTGGGCAATAAAAGGGAAACCCCCTACAGCATTTTTTTTTTCACGCAGCTGATAAGGTTTGACAGCCTTGAAGAGGAAACAGAACTGCAGGCTGTCAGGGGCAGAATCACAGGGGAAATGCTGCATTCCGCAAAGCCCCGCTCGAGTATCGTGAAGCAGAGCCTGAAATGGTTAGAAATACTGGTATATGACATAATGTTATGAAAAAGTGCAATCTCAGTAGCTTCCCACAAGTCAGGAGCTCTAAGCAAGATACTGACATTGATCTTTGTCTCTTTTTGATTATGTTTCATGAATTTTAGAAGGATTTCTACCATCAAACCCTAAGAAATTCTTAGTAGCATTGCAAATACCAGCAATCAAAATTTTCACACATTCCACAGCCCTCAGTGATATGATACAGTAGAAGTGTCAGAAATTTTCTGTGCCACTTTGTTTCTTTAAAATGTCTTGTCTGTACTTTCTCATTTTTCCTTATACAGCTAAAACACCAGGCATTTGGCCTGGTTCCTAAGACCTTATGATTCTTCTCATTTTCACCAATTGTATTTTCAGAAACACACTGTATTCCCTCTGTTCCCTCCTATTGGTTTGAGACAGACATTCTTTACCACCTAAGAACATATTCTTCTATTCTTGATGACTGTTTTTTTAACATAAGTCAATATGAATATCATCAAATGTAAGCTCACCATCTTTTGAAAACATGGCTCTTTAGTTCTTTTACTTATTGACATAATAAACCATTTAATAGATTTCATAATACTGAAGCATCCTTGCATTCCTGGTGTATTCTAGACATTAGGAATACATGAGTGATAAAATGGGCAAATCATAACTTTGTGGAGCTTGTGGCCTTTTTTAAGCAGTCTATAAAATGAATCAGGAATTATTCTTGATTTCTATATGCAAAGACTGTTTTGCTCTTCAGTGTTTCCATTGGGGGTTTCTTTTGTGTGTGTGGCAACTAAATATATATAGCTCCTAATCTTTCTTTTTATAGCCTTATTGAGGTATAATTTATATGCCATAACATTCTTCCACTGTGAGTGTACAGTTCAGTGATTTTCAGTAATCTTCTAGTGTTGTACAGCGATCATCACAATCCAGTTTTAGAACACTTTCCTCTCCCACCTCCTACCCATTTGCAGTCAATTCTTGCTTCCCCCTCAGCCCCAGGCAAGCATTGATCTGATTTCTGTCTCTAGAGCATTACCATCTCTGGGCATTTCTTATATATGGAATCATACTATGCCATGTTTTGCGTTCAGCTTCCTTCACTCAGCCTAATGTTTCTGAGGTCCATTATGGATCAACACTTCATTCCTTTCTGTTTTTGAGTAGCGCTGCTTTGTATGGCTGTACCGCGTTGTGTTTGCTCATCTACCAGTTGATAGACTCTGGATCATTTCCAGCTTGACCATCATGAATAATGCTGCTGGGAACATTTTGCATACAAGAAATTTTATGGACACATGTTCTCACTTCTCATGAGTAGATTCTTAGAAGTGGAATTGCTGGGTGTAAGGTAAGCTTACATGTAACTTTTTAAGAAGCATCATTTAGGGCAAGTAGCTCCCCTTCTATTCATGGAGTTTGTTTCTGTCTTTCTCTTCTTTTCCTCCTTGTCGGTAGTCCCAGGTTAGTTGGAAAAGTGTGCCCTCCTCTCACTGGTACAGTGACCCCATTTAGGAGCCAGCAAGACAGGGCCATCACTTTTGGTCTGGCTAGATTTTTAGCACCTGAGGTGAGCTGGGATAACGTGCCCCAGCCTGGCCTGTGTCCCAGAAGTGGCTCTCGGGGGCTCCATCTGTCCCCGCTCCAGCGCTGCCCGTGCGCACTCTGTGGGACCTCTCCCGCCCCTGGGCAGAAGTTCCTCCACACACACTGAGTTGTGGACTGGTCAGCTCTTCTCTCAAGTCGGCCCTGCCTATCTACATCTTACAGAAATTCTTCTCCCTGCAAATTGCATGCAGGTAACAGCCTTCTTCATTTTTACTTTCATTTCCTATTTCCCCTCTTTATTACTAAAGTACGTCTTTGGTCATTTCAATGGAAATTTGGAAATGAGGCTGCTACCCCATGCGGTCAGACTGCCTGGAATCCCACACGGTTCTCCTTCCTTCCCAGGCTCCCTCAGGGCGCCCTCTTCATGCTTCCTCCTCCACATCCCTGCCTCCTATCTTCTCTCCTGAGCCCCAAAGAACTTGCTCAGGTTCTGTGGTTTCTGCGATGTCTTGGCTGACAGCTGCAAGCTGTACTGATCCCCCTCTGTCCCTGAGTGCTTTCTCTTTTCTTTCCTTTCCTAGGAATGGATTGCCTCATTTCTGCTGCCCCTTCCTTGAATTGTATTCTCTGCAAACATTATGGGATTAGCAGAAAATGCTAGCGTACAGACACTAGAAGAATTTTGGCACTGGGAAGGATCCTAGTGGGCAATTTGTACAACCAGCTCCTTTTATGTATGTAGAAATTATTCCTGTAGAAGTTATTCTTGTTAATGACAATACTAATAAAAAACAACTCTGTACCTATTTTTTTGTTTCATCAAGGACGGTTATGTTTTGTATCCTGCTGGCAGATAATCCCATCAGATAAGGGAGAGTGATTTGGCCAAAATGACATGGCTAGTTCTTGCAATACTCTGTTTCAAAATTTTGGAATTTACTTTGGTTTAGGTAATGTAAATTCTTCCTAACATTGGGACAGATTCCCCTCAGTGATTTCTCTTTCTTGACTTACTTATGTTAAGTATTTAAAATTTTTAGATTGGGAGATTCAACTGGCAGGTCCTTGAAGAGAAAGCTGACATAGTGCTTTTACCAATAACTTCTGTTTTTTAATAAAAAATGACAGCAAATAGAGGACATAAGTATTATCCATAATCCCACCTCTCAAGAAAAAAACCTCTAACCCTACACTAGTCTGGTGTGAATTTTGCCATTATGTTTTATGTGTTATATCATATATATTTTTATGATTTTCTTATGCTGCAAAATATGCATATACATGTGTGCACATATTCTTTTTAACAGAATGGAGTCACCCTGAATATACTGTTTTGGAATAAGTGGTTTTTAAATGAACTGCATAAATTCAATACTTACATGTC
Source organism: Manis pentadactyla (assembly GCF_030020395.1). Taxonomy (NCBI): domain Eukaryota; kingdom Metazoa; phylum Chordata; class Mammalia; order Pholidota; family Manidae; genus Manis; species Manis pentadactyla. Next base: position 177,825,659 of record NC_080020.1, on the reverse strand, counting down.
ACTATAATACAATAAAGCATCATCTCTAAGGCTACATAGTTTCCTTTATGGGCACACCGTATTTCATTCAACTGATTCCATGTCCTTGGACATTTACTTGTTTACATTTTTTAAACAATAGAACTGCAGTGAATATCCTTCTAAATAAATTTAATATGCATGCATTATTGTCTCCTTAACTAAACTACTAGAAGTCTTCTTTGGTTGAAAGGCAATGGCTATGTTTGCAGTTCTTGATAGATACAGTCTGGTTTACAGCTGGAAAGATATATTCAGGAGATGATGGGTCCATAATACGTGGGAGCTAAGCTATTACCCCAGAACAGTTCAATCTCACATCCTGTTGAGCTGTCAGGTCTTGAGTCATAGTTACAGTGGCTTTTGTCTTTGTACCTCCTGCCCTGTATGACTACTGGACTTCTCAGCGAATTTTTTTCAGCCTAATATGAAATTCCCAAACACTCCAACCATGGGCATGCCAAACCATCTGTGTTGGGTTAAAATCATCCAGATTATGTCTTTTGCCAAGTCCATTTCTCATAACTGATTAAATAAATTCATTGCTAGAGGTCCGTTTTCTTGGTGTAAAACTGAATCCTGCCCAAATCAGCAAATTAAGTTAGACACGTTGCACTTAAAATAGGATTAGAACAAAGTAGATGGCTGAAAGATGTTTCACATGTCAATCAGAAAGACTTAGAGTTGGAAAAGCATTCAAGCTGGTTTATTTCCGTCCTTTTGTTTTACAAATGAGGAAATGAAGGCCCAGAAAGGGCAAGAGAATTCTCACCTGGTTTGGGTCTGAGTTAGAACTTGAACCTGGGTCTCTTGATGCTCAGGGTCTCTTGATGCTCAATCAGATACACTTTCCACTACACTAAGGAGCTTGCCTCTTTACCAGAGGGCTAAGGCAGCCATCACCAAGGGTTGGTGATCCACCATGCTGCCGTAGTAGCCTGTGGACAGTCACTTTCTCCAACTTTTGTCATTGCAAATACTGATAGTCAGTCATCCCATTCTTTCCACTGAGCCTGTACTAAGCCTCAGATGTCTCAGACATCGCTCCTAGCCAGAAGGAATTGTCAAACTAGATGGAGCCTCTTTGCCTTCCTTGAAACAGCTATGATCAAGGTGGGCTGTCCATTCCTCCTTCTCCTACATTGAGAAATTTGTGTGTGTGTGCACGCCTGTGTGTTAGTGGTGGTGGTGATGGTATACACCCAAATACACATGTACACACACCACCACCACCACCACTAACACACAGGCATGCGCGTGCACACACACACACACACACACACACACACACACACACACACACACACTATCACCACCATTAGCAGTCTGAGTACAGCTGACTTCACCGGAAATATTGTCCATAACTGGAACCATCAGGAGTCCCTCAGTTATTCCCCTTCATTAACTGATAAAGTGAGAGTGCAGGGGAAATGGAGGGGCAGATCTGTGCGGGAGGGATGTGTACGTGTGTGGTGTAACATCTGTGTAGCATCATTCTGTGTGCTCAGAGGAATAACTAACAGGTCTGGAAATGCAGGCCTGGGAAAATGAGCAAGTTGAAGTTCAGGGCGATAGCTGAAGTATGGAAAAAAATTTAGCCTAACAGAGTCTTAAAGAAGATGTTTTCTATTATATACACATTTCAAACACCAACTTGGAGAATAAGTATAATAAGCCCCCATGTTTATTCAACAGTTATCAAGACTTTTTGGCTTCTTTTTTGCTTTATCTATCCTTTTTTCTTTACTGAGATACTAACTGAGATTAAAGCAAATCCCAGACACTAACTATGTAATTTTATTCCTCATGCTTCAGTATGTATCTTTAAAAATATGGACACTTTATCTCCTAACCACACACCTAACAAAATAATTAATAATTTATTAATTAATCATCTATCCCTGTCCTCTGTCCATAATCTAATTGCCTCAGGTTTTTAATGAAATCTTTTCATCAGGTTGTAGAATAAGGGAAGTATATTATGCCTTGTATGCCAGGCCCATCCCCACTGCAAAAATTGTTCATCGATCATACCATTAGTAGAATTCTAAGGTTAAAAGTTACTACTCTTGAACAGTAGTGAGGGCTCTAGGAAGAGACTGGAGTGACAGCTGTAGGATGGGAAACGGCTTGTAGCCTCAGTGCTTGATCATCAGCACAGTGAGCATTGCCCCAGAGTTCATATGGGCTTGCCACATACAAATGCTTCAGGCATTCTAATGTACTAGTTAATTATGAATGCTAGTGACTAAGCAAAACCTCTTCCTAGAACAAAAGACTAGCTTTGACAATAGAAGGTCAGCACTTCTGCTGATGCCCCTCTTGTCGAAGCATTCCGTGGATCGCTGAGCAGGCCTGCCTGCACTCACTGTCCCGTGGTCCTACGTGATGCAGAGTCCTTCCTTACATTGATGTCTGGGAAGGCAATCAGCGTCCATACACAGTTAAACAGCCACGTTGTCCACCCAGGGTACATTTGCCGCCCCATTGCCAAATCTCCACTTCACCTTGTGCTGAGGAAGAGGCAGCCCCGGGCGGTGTTCAGTAGGAAGTGCTCACAATTCTGCAAGCTTCTTGTTATGGCTCTTGGCTTCCTGTTATGCAAAGATAGGCAGAGACAGCCAGTGAAGTGTTGCAACTGATGGGGACACATACCCACAACAGGCAGCTGCACTCTGAATTCCTAAGAAACACACTAGCTCCAAACCGTGGACACCAGACGGGGAGGAGCCTGGAGAGCCACCGTACACTGAGAGAATTTGCCAGAGTATAGGAGACTAGTAAGCTTATGAAGAAATAGCCAATTCTCTCTCTTCCTCCCTACCTCTAGTCTCCACCCCCTTCTCTCTGTCTCTCTCGTATTGCCACTGAGACCACATTTTAACCTCTTCCTGCAAGAGACATAGTGCTAAGTACCTTTCCCAGGCAGAAGTTGCTTGTATGTTGAAATGCTCACTTGTCAAACAAGGACATTTCTACAAGCTACAGAACGTGGGAAGATTAAACCTGCCCAATTCCTGGGTATGAAAGCAAGCATTCAGGGAATACCTTTAGATACTTCTTTGAATTAGGTTATGTAAATGTATCTCACAGAGGGGTGTCCTGGAAAGGTGCTCCTGATTTAATCTCAGGGGGGCAGAGCGCGCCCCTTTGCTGTCCTCAGTGTTACATCCTGTTGCCTTTTGTGTGGGCACAAATCTTTCAAGCTAAAGTTAAAAATGAAACTTAGAGTTAAAAATAAAATTCAGGAGAATAATCACAGGATAAATGCATCCTAAAATCTAAATGTCAGGCTTTTTAAGTGGAAAATTTTTACCAGTTCCCCACCTCCCTAGGTGTTGGGTGTTTTGAAATGGAGGGCAGTTTGCCTTGGAGAAGGAAAAGAGAAAAGAGAGAAAGAAGTGGGCCTGGAGGTTCTGCAGTTCAGAGACCTCGTTTGCTTCCAGGAGAGCCATCTTCCCACAGTCTGGAGCTGGATAGGCCGAGGGTCTGCATGTGTGTGGGTGTGCGGGTGTGTGCAGGGTGTCGGCAGGGTGTGCAGGCCTCCGGTTTCACACGCTGCGCAGCCCCTCCCTCAGCCCGGCTGGCCACCCAAGGCGAGCTGTGTGGGCTGAGCTCCGTACCCCTCCCTCTCACACCTCTGCCACATTGGGGACTTTGGTCAGAATCCTTAGGTGTCGTCACATGAACCAGGGCAGAGAGCTGGTAAGACACAGCAGGACCTCAAATGTCCATTTCCCTGTTGTGGTGTCAGCAGAGCCCTTATGATGGGCTTGAGGGTTCAAGACCACTTCTTCGCCACTGATTTTTCAGGGCCTGCTGAGCCTTGCAGAGCATATGTAGGGTGGAAAAGGCAACACAGAGTTGTTTACACATATTATTGAGGCAAAATGGGTGGGGCTGGAGGCAGATGTCCACGTGATGGGTTAGGAATAGTGGCTTTGTTCCCTGGCCTGAGGAAAGGTGTACATGAGAATTACTGCACATCAATTCTTAATTTCGATGCCTCTCTTTACCACTGGATAGGTGCTTCTCTCTGTGGGTTGTGTGGTGTAGGTATGCATATTGGGCTTTGAGATCAGATTTCTAGCTGTGTATCTGGGGCAAATCATCTCACCTCTCTGAGCTTCATGCCATCAGCTGAAACGTGGCAATGACAATGTGTTGCTGACCATGCAGTTAGCAGGAGCCTTCGATGGAACTAGGCTTAAAAAGTGCTTGCATTGTGGCTGGCACATGGTAAATAAACAATGCAGCCCTGTTGATACGGATCATTATTGCATTGGGGAGTGTATCTTCTACTGGCCCCTCTGCTTGAGTGAGCACAAATGAATACAAATAGGTAAATTGGCCAATATTTTTTGCAAGTACAAATGCCTGATAGTGGCTCACATTTCATTCTAAAACATTAATTTTGTTCACTTAACATATTTATTGGGAAACTTCAATTGGCCAGCTGCTCTTCTAGGAGGTGTGGTTAGATTGGTGAAAAATAAGTTTTAAAAGTCCCTGACCTTGGGAACCTACTTTCTGATGGTAGAGCTTCCATTCTGTATTCTTCACCAGTGGTTCTCCTTTCTCATTTTGATTTTACCAGCAAGAAACCTTCAACCAGATGCTAATCTCTCCTTAACGCTTTGTGATTGATGATTGATTATTAATCCCCCTTTTTAATACAAGGAGAATGTGACAGGCTTCAGACCCATCAAAAAATAAGGCTGAGACGGAGGGAGCCACTGGCAGCAGGGGGTGGTGTAATTCATTTTTGTGTACCAGAGTACATAGTAACTATCTGAAACCCTGCAAGTCTCAAGTTCATGAATTTAGTGGGTTTCCTCTGTTTTTAAAACCCTACGCGTTACCTAGCACCATGCCCTACATATAAGAAATGCCCAATAAATTTTTCTGATTAGTTCATTGTAGTTAATTAAGAAATATGAGTTTCTTTGTTAAAGAGAACCCAGTCTAGAAATCTTTAATTTGAATATTATTGAACATTATTTATTTCTCTGTATATAATACACACATACACACATGCATACTCTCCTCACACATACACCTCTTACCTCTCTTCATTCCTTCCAATGAACTTTTCTGAGCTAGATACTGTCAGTGTCCTCAGGACATTAAAATGAAGAAGACATAGTCCTTGCCTCAAGAACCTCTTTGTAGCTCCAGCACCTTAAAGCCTGCAAACAGGCAATGAAAGCATAAAACTATTTATTCCTGAGGCCATGGGACCTTCAGTTCACCTTTGTAGTCAAATATACCTTTCTGAGAGAGAAAGCTGAGATCAGAACCTTGGACACTACTTTAAAAAGGACCTGTTGCCTTTGAGTGGTGCTTTATATCTTGAAATGACCTCTTTCAGAACATGGAAAGTTTTGTAAGTGTGCACTGTGCAAGGGTCTTGGCAGGAATTGGAAGCAGGGCTGAAACCCACTGGTGCTCATCTCACCAAGCTGTTCCTGTGGTGGGTGGCTGCACCCATCACCAGGAGACAGAGAAGCCTGTTTCTCCACCCGAAGGCACCATCTGTTCCCTAAGGGAGCTCCTGTCCTGGGGGTGAAATGGGCAAGAACTGGCTGGCCATGGATCTTCACTGGGTGTAGGATGACAGCCTGTCTCCTCTCATTCCCCTTCCTGATAGCCTCCTGCCCCCAAATGGGGATAATGGATTTTCTTGCTGCACTTTGTTTTTCCATACTTAGAACTAATGTAGGCTCTCTTTAAAGTCCCAAGGAAAACAGTAACACTTTCTGTCTTGTATCTAAGTTCATCTCCACAGCTTCAAGTTAGAAATGTTCCCTCCATGCCTGTGTCCTCTGTGCTTGGTCTTTTCTTTGGTTTCTGAATATCTACTGTGTTACTTCTCAGATCTGAGATTTTCATGTCATTCAAATCTCCTGGCTTTCACTTCCACTTCTTCATTTCCCCTCTAACTTCTTTCTTCATCCATGGGCCTTACCTGTCAAAATCAGAACTCTGGGGAAGTTCAAAGCTCCCAGTCCACCCCCACGTCTCATCGTGCCCAGAGCTGGACTCTTCTGCCTGTTCAAACCCACCCTGTTCTCTGACTTCCTCCCCTGCTTCATGAGCAGGTATCCCAGACCTATGTGCTATTTGCAAGCAGGATTGTATCTGGTTGATCTTATATCCCAAACCCAGCACAGCTCCTGGTGCATGCCAAGTGCCCAGCCAATGTGCAACAAATGAAGGGATGGAGAAGGCTACCTTACCTGAGGCACTCCACCCCTAAATCTCACGAAAGTCTCCTCCCTGTTCGGCCAGCTGCTGAGGTCTGGTGGGCTGCCTCACGGCTGCCTCTCTGAGTCCTTCTCTTTCTGCTGCCACCCACCTAATCTGGGCCTCTGGACTTGCACCTGGACTATTGTACCATGTCCAGATAGTCTTTCTGTTCCCTTTCTCCTCATCTCTCCCTCCTTTCATCCCTTCCCTCTTTCATCTCTCCTTTCTTTTCTCTCATCAAATCGAGTCCATGCTATAATAATAATGTTAATAATAGCCTCCATTTAATGCCCAGGTTTTAAGAAGCAGACATCGGCCAGGGCCTGTCCACTTGTCATTACTAGTCCTTACAGACTAGCCACCCCCACAGGGTACATGTTATTGTCACAGTGTCACAGAAGAGGAAGCTGACACTCAGAGGCCACACATGGCTCACCCCGGGATGAGGCTGGGGAAGCCTGTGATTGCTGCTGCTTCACCTGGTCTTCCCGTTGCCGGACACTGGGGACAGCAGTCGGGTGCTGGGGAACGAGGATGGGCAAGGCCAAGACATCAAGGCAGAGCCCCTGGCTCCTTGGCAGGTGGGGAGGGAAGACAGAGGAAGGAGAAGGACCAGGCAGGGTGAGAAATGCTTTGATGGACATGTGCCCTCAGTAAAGGGACATAGAATAAGCCCAGGGAGTGACAGATCCTGGCTGGTCTGAGAAGGAGTCTCATGGGAGGTGTGGCCTGAAGTAAGTCCAGAAGGATTCACAGAGCTTTCCAAGAGGTTGAATGGGGTTGTGTGGGGATGGGTGGGAGAATATTCCAGCAGATGGAATAGCATATTCTTATGGATGACCTGCAGGATTTGTATGGAGAAAGAGCAAGAAAGGCAGTAGGAAAACCTCAAAGGACGCTGACCCTCACGTAGGGAGTGTAGCCTTCATCTTTTAGGACAAAGGTGTTGGAGGTTCGTTGGAGGCTTTTAGGCAGGTAAGGAACATGATCAGGCTTGTGTTTTAGAAGGACCAAGTCATAAAAAATGTCACTGGACTAGGCTAGTAGGAGGGAGACAGGTCAGGGAGCTATAGTAGAGATCCAGGGAGAGGACAGAAGGGCTTAAAAAACTAAGTAGGAGTAGAGAGGAAGGTTAGATAAGAGAGGAAGAGAGTTGTGGGTTGTGAGGACTGTAAGAACGGGGAAGCTTTCTGGTTTGGTTGTCTGGGAAGAGGTGGCGCAGCACACTGTGGAGACAGTGGAGGTAAAGCAGGCTCAGGTGTGTCTGTGAGTGGGCGGCAGCAGAAGGTAGTAAGATCGAATAGCATCATGGTAAACCTGAGATCTCCACTGCAGGTGTGTGTGTGCAGACAGCTGGATGGATGCGTCTGTAGCCCAGGAGAGGGCTTCTGGAGGGAAGCCATGTAAATCTGATTCCCTTTTCAAAGACATTTAAGCATGGTTCCCAGACTACTGCACTGTTCATCTCAGTACCTCCCCCAGCTTTGAATGAGCTAGACCCAGCTCACCCCCACATGCAGAGCCATCTAAAATAGAATCTAAACTGAAACAGAGTTAAGAGAAGATAGAAGAAATGTCTCACAAGTGTGCCCTAAATGATTCTGCGATTGATTATTTGGGGGGTTAGAGGTGAGGAGATGAGGAAATAAAGTGATAATGCTTCCCAAGCTCACTTCTCTGTTTAAACTTCCTTCTTTAATTTTTTCTTGCTCCAGCTTGGGGCCAAAAGCAGGACAGCCTATGCAGTGCAATCACATCACTGGTCTAAGTTTTCATGGGCCGACTTTGTTCAGGTCCATGAAGTGGTGCCCTATGAGTGACCTCTCAGACCACGGTTGACATTCTCACTCTGCCACCTGAAGCCACTTCTCTGGGCCCTGCAGCTTGTTTTCTTTACTTGATTAAATGCTGCCCCACCCTTGCGGCCCATTTTGTCTCATGTTTAGTAATGATAACACTCAGATTCCAGAAAGTGCTGACCAATAGAAATTTCTGTGATGATGGAAATGTTCTCTACCTGTGTTGTCCAATACTGTAGTCATGAGCCACATGGGGCTAACTGAGAACTTGAAATGTGGCTGGTATGACTGAGGAACTGGATTTAATTTAACTCATTTTCATGTTCATAGCCACTCATGGCCAAATGGCTACAGTACTAGACAGCATAGTGCTAGGGGCTTATTTTTCTCTCTCTCCTAGGGTCAGGGTAGGTTTCTGACTTCACTGAAGCCCTCATTTCCCACTTCCCCAGAATGTTCTGTAAATGCTGAGCAGCTGTCTTCTGACTTTCCAGCTGGCCTCCCTGGTCTGCCTGCGGCCCCCTCTCAGCCCACAGCCCGGCTCAGACCTCCTTCCCCAAGGGCTGGGAGCACGTACTCAGTGTACAATGACTGGCTCTTGAGGGAGGTTTTACTGTTATTATTTTCATTATGACAAACAGCTCCATTAATAGTAACAGACTTCTTTCTGTACTGTATTGGAAAACAAGTCACACCCACAAAGAAGAGAGATTGTTCAAAGGAACTAACAAGGAAAGTTAGTCAAAACCAAGTCAACTTCAAGGCCCCCACCTTTCTTCCCTGATATTTGAATCATCTGATTATAGCATGGCTGATGAGCAATGTGGAGGGCCGAGGTGGGAGATGGCTCTGACAGGACAGAAAATTCATGTGCTTAGTCACTGACTCATTGGAGCCCCAGATGTCATCTCCCCAGTGTTTGGGCTTCATTCCAGTTGTGCAGAAGTTCATACTGAGCTATGCGCTCACTTGTAATGCACGGCCCGGAGTCCATTGTCATACCACCTTCGCTGGGGATGAGAACTCAAGAACCCTGGGTGGATGTGTGGGTGAATAGTATCATTTCTGGAATATAAAAAATGGTTGAGTTCCTTATTCATGCCTTGATCATATGTAGGCAGACAGGGGGGTGGCCTGCTTGTCCCAAGGGCACCAAAGCCCCTCTTGGCCAGATCTGATGACATAAGATCCCCATACCTACTGTTGCCTTTGCCAGGCTATTCTGCAATGAACAGAGGCTTCTAGGGGCAGGTCTTTGGCTTTGTATGTTTGTTTTTGTCTTTTTTTTTTTTTTTTTTTGCCACAACAGAGCTTAACAAATTTCCCAGAACTAACCACAATCTCCCAGCAACTTAGTTCTTGGGCGCCAAGTTAATTTTCTTCAATCTACAGTGTCTGTTTGACTCCTGCTCCCTTCCCCCACTCCCTTAATGCCATTGGAGACCTTCCGCTTCTCCCACAGTGGCTCTAATAATTTCTGTGGGTCTCTAGAGAGGCCTGAGTCCTCATGACTACCCCGTGGCCACCGCTTGCTTCCCTCCGCTCCTGCCCTGGCTCCATTTGGGGACATCACCCAGAGGCCAAGTGAAGGCTCCTTACTATGCCCCTGCTAGGAGGGGACCCTTCCTTCCAAATCTGATGCAGCTTCGAATGGAAGGTCACAAAAGTCACACCGGGCTGGGCTATGCCTGGGCTAACTGAGGTGGAGGAGAATGCCCTGCATTTGCCAGAATACCTCACTCTAACATTTTCTGCAAACATTGTACGTGGAAACAATTCTTTTCCTTTCTGCCTACCACCTGCCCTCTTTCTAGGACAGATATGGATCTTTGCAAGTGATAGTTTCTGACCTAGCCTGACACAGAGCTGTATACAGTTCTTCAAATTCCCTCCTCCCCATTGTATTCCTGCCCAAACCCTCTAGTTCCTTCAGATCGTTTACACAGCCTTAGTGTAAGTGATCAGCCATAGAATGGTTATTCTTTCAGTTACAGATAGAAGATCTTGAAGATTGCAGTTAACTGAGGAGCAAGATCCAAGAGAAAATTCTTAACTGGGGTGCCAGGACACACTGATATAAAGCAAACTCTTTGCAAGCATGCCATTAACTTAGCATCGGAATGTCAGATTACTTTTTAGTTCAACTGAGCATACGCACTTTTATGATGATGTCTGTCCAACAGAAAGTCGATTGAGAAGGTCTTGCCCCCTGGTGTACGACATAGTATGACCATGTCAGTCCCTTGTGGGAGGTGAAGGGTGGCTGCAAGCTGGCACCTGGGAATAACAGTATGTGACAGGAGCACAGACCCCTGTGAGGGCCAGGGGACCCAGTTAGGGCAGAGTCCTCTTCAGACAGCAACATAGGACTGAAAGATGACACATGTAAATAGGGTGATAACTCTGGATATAAGTACTCGGTAGAAGGAAGTGTCTGGAACACCATATAAAATTCTGGTATTTAAAAGTATTTAAAAAATGTAAATAGAAGTTGAAAACCATAGGCATAGAAGAAGATAGAAAGAAAGCAATGGAAAAAGTTGTGAATTCAATGATTAAATACAGGAATGAAGGAAAAGAGAAAGCTTGATGATGGAGTGACATTTTAAAATTAAGAGGGGAGTTTAGGAAGCTCTCAGAGATGACCTCCATCCTTGCATAAGGAAGTAAAGTCCTCTGTTGATAAAGATAATGAGTAACATTTGCTTACCTTGAACCAGGGACTGCACTAAGTGGTTTATATATGTTGCTTGTTTAACTTCCAGAACAGTTCCACAGAGTAGGGGCTATTATTCTAGTTTAAGCAAGGAAACTGAGGCTCAGAGAAGTTGTGTAATTTACCCAAGGTCAAAGAGCGTACAGGGAAGGAAGAACTGGTCTCCTGCCAGTTCAGATGGAACAGCAAGAGAGGCCTTGGCTCCGGTTAGCTGTGTTGTGAGTGGTCTGGGGGCTGACGAAAGCTGAATAGGGATCGTAGGATGGAGACTTCTGCGTAGACTCGGGACTGGCAGGCGTGGAGCACAGTGCATGGTGGAGAAGGCAAGGAGCGCCAACGTGTTTTTAGGGCTCTGTCAAACCGGTTGGGAAGGAAAGGAGAGGCTCTGAGGATGTGCAGCACGGATCACAGTCTAGACCATCCAGGGCTGTGGAGGGAAGGAAAGGAGGGAGCTGAACTGGTGGGAGTTACCGTGAAGGCAGGACGGGGACACTTGGACCTGATCCAGGGACTGGCAGAGCTCTTGTGAGAAAACGAAAGTCAGCATTAGGATGCCATGGGCTGGGGTCTGGATTCAAATTCTGTTTCTGGTTCTGTTGGTGGATTCATTTTCCTTTCAAATGCTTGTGTGCTGCCAGCGCTATGGGAGTGACAACCCTACTGAAAGGGTAGTAGCGAGGCAGTTACAGTGAGATTCTTGGTCTCCGTAACGGGCTGTGAACACCCTCGGTGGGCAGGGAACGGGGCACTCAGGGACACGGGGCAGGGAAGGCCGGCCAGTGCTAGCTTCCTGCAGGCTGGCCGCGTGGACCCCCGGGGTCCGTTGGGGGAGGACCGTCTTGGCAGGGAGGCCAGAGGGGCTCCTCTGGAAGAGCGCCTGTCAGCATCTGGCTGCCACGGCAGCTCGTGGGACTCACCCTGAACCCTCAGAGCGGGGCATTATTTTCGCCTCTCTCTTGTCGGATACTGACGCCCACGCAGGAAAAAGGAAGCACCTTTTGTCAGATGCTGCGGCCACTTCCTCTTCAGAAGGCTCCAGCCAGTGTTTCACTTTGCAGAATGAGGGGGCCGACGGCAGGCCAGCTTGCGTGTGCCCGGGTTTCCAGTCTGCGTCTGGCCCTCGCCGGGAGCGGGGCCCTCGGCTGCCCCTCTGGGTCACGGGGGATTTTCTCTAACAGACCTCTGGCCTCCTGAGCCGGACCTGCCCGGGCGCCCCCCGCTCCTCGGCCCCGTTGGGGCTGCTCTCTCGCCAGGGTGCACACTGTTTACCCACCGCTTCATGTCCCTCAGTCAGTCTGCCGGTCTGTTCCTCTCCATAGCTCGCTCACGGAGCGTGATGACTGGCGAGCAGATGGCGGCCTCTCACCCATCGTCCACCCCCAACCCGCTGGAGAGACCCATCAAGATGGGCTGGCTGAAGAAGCAGAGGTCCATTGTGAAGAACTGGCAGCAGAAATACTTTGTGCTGAGGGTGCGGCAGCTCTACTACTACAAGGACGAAGAGGACCTGAAGCCACAGGTACCAGCTGGGCCGTCTGTCCCCTTGGCCAGGGCTCTCCGCCCCAGGCATGCAGGAGGCAGGGGCACACCTAGATCACACGTGAACTCACAGGGGCCTCCTTACCAGGACTGGACACACATCGCCGGAGGAGAGTTCCCTCTCTCCTCTTCACCATTTTCTAGACACATAAACTTAGTTGCAAATATGGCATGGTGGTCCTCCCCCAGGAAGGCCCAGGATGAGCACGGTGGAGCTCCCTAAACACGGCTCTAAGTACGTCAAGGCTGGCAACATGGTCCTCCTAATAGTAATGCTGAGGACGAGGGCTCAAAGAGAGTGGATTTGGGTTCAGGGAAATCGATCTGGGGTTTTCATTTATTTGCTCAATCCATATTCACTGAGCATCTATTATGTGCCGGACACCGTTCTGGGTACTTGAAATAGTCCAGGGAGTGAAACAGTTAACAATCCCTGCCAGGTGGAGCTCAGAAGTGGGGGGAAACATAGAAAATAAACATCATATGTAAGGAAAGTATGCAGTTTGTCAGAAAATGACTAGTTCTATGAGGAAAAAATTCACTGGGTTAAGGGGGAATCAGACGTTTGGGGGAGGTGTTACAATTTTTAAAAGAGTGGTCAGCATGACCACATGAAAAGGGAAACATTTGAATGAAGACTTCAGAGGAGAGGCCATTAGCCAGGCAGATCTCTGAGTAAAGAGCTCTCCAGGCAGAGGGAACAGCCAGTGCGAAGGCGCTGAAGTGGGGCATATCTGATGTGTGGAATAGCAAGGTCAGTGTGGGGGCAGCAGAGCCAGGGAATGAGAGATTCGGTGGAGATGAGGTCAGAAAGGGCAGGGTGGGGACCAAGGGTTGGGACACAGATGGCAAAGTTCATTATAGGCCCTCGTAAGGCATTGCAAGTTTCCCAGCAGAGAAGGGACATGCTTTGGCTTATGTTGTAAAATGAAGGCTCTGGCTGCTGTGTTAAAAAATAGATTCAAGGCCAGAGGGAGGAGGCACCAGGGTAATGTAGGTGAGAGGTTGTCTTGTTTATCATCTCAGTGGGAGTTGTGGGCTGGAGGAAAATGATCAGATTCCTGAGATGCTTTGAAATGACAACAAACAGGATTTCCTGATGGAGTGGTTGGGGCCAGAGAGGGCTTGGATCCTACATCTGGGACCTGTGTCTCTTCTTCCTGCCTCATTGACTCCTCCTGGCCATGGTGGGGCATGAGAGTGCTCGGGGTGCTATTAGCAATCACCCCGGGACCCAAGTGTGAACTCTGTGTCTCGAGGCAGCCGGGATGACTTGTCACCCTACTCAGAGCTCACGTCTGTGCGGGTGGAAAGACAGGCTTGGCCAGAGGGAACTTATTAAGGCAGACAGACTATAGAACCTTCTGAACCAGGAAAAGCCCCGGGAAGGGTGAGGATATTGGGGGTGGATGGCAGGATATATAAAGAAATGAGACAAATCATTTCGAATGAGGGGAGTTCTCTTTGAGGGCAGACTTGAGGGTCTGTAGTGCCATTGGCAGCCCTTGGTTACAGGGCCTCCACTTGAGGACTGTGAGCGTCTGTCACAGCAGAGGCTGGAGAAGGCCAGAGAGCCCAACGCAGACCGGGCTCTTGCCCAGTGTTCTGTGGGTGGTAACCAGACTTCCTTCACTTTGTGAACAGTCCAGATCCTATGAGAGCCAAGCAAGGGCAGGCTGGGACGGTGATGACTGAGGCATTCTGGCTGATGCAGGAAGTCTTCCCATCAGCAGAGAGTGAGGGGGTGGCACTAACGCCACAGCCTCCGCACACCAGCAGGACAGCCTGGTGAGGTTTACTTCCATAGGGGGAAGAGGGGGAGGGGTTGTGTCCAAGCTTGTCTTCTTTTCCTGCTCTACTGCTGTCTGACCTCGTTGTTATTCCCTTTTCTCGGGCCTCTCTCTTTCTTTGCTAAACCATCACACCCGGTCCTGCATTTGTCACAGGCTCAAACAACGTGAAGCATGCGTAAAAAACCATTTTGTAAAAGCATAAACTGATGTCTAAGGGTTAAGAGAAGTCACTGAAGGTGCTAGTTTCCCTCCCTTACTTCTGGAGGAAGAAACTCAAAGTTTTCTCAGGATTATATGAACCTGGGACAATTAGATAAAGCTTCTTCTAGGATGACAAGTATGGGTTATTTTTTAGGTAATACATTAATGCAATACATCAGATCAATAGACTGAGATCAGTAAGTCAAATGAGAAAAATTACAAACCCCTAAATAGCTGTAAAAAGCATTTGATAAAATCCAATACTCATTTGAGATATAAAGAGGTTTTCTTTAACTTTTTTAGGAATAAAGTGATAATTTCTTAGAACATTTTACTTTATATGGATATGTACATTTTGATTACAAAAGCTGTATGTGTGCAAGGTAGAAAATTTGGAAGATGGAGAAGAGCACGGAGTAGAAAATAATCCAACAGCCAGAAATAGCCACCAAAGCCCTCTTCTCCCAGTTTTGTCTGTATATACACACTAAAAAACTCATCTATTCTAAATGAAAATTTCGTATATTTTTCTTTAATTTAAAAATTAACAGTATGTCATGCACATTGTTCCTTAATATTAAATATTCTTCTGCATTTTAATTCTTAATGGTGGCAAAATAATCTATTGTATGAGCAGTCCACAATTTATTTAATTTCCTACTGGAAATTAGTTGAGAATTTGAGCTGATGTCTCTATGTTATTTTAACAACAATTAAATGGACATCCTTGTAGACTTTCCATATGTCCGAATTATTTCATTAAGATAAAGAAAAAAATCTATTCAAAATAAAATAATTTTATTAGCTATCATTTAGTGTTGTGGGAGTCATAGACAATGCAAATATCTAGTAGTGAAATGAAAATTCAAGACACAAGCTGAATTCTTGGGGAAATGCAAAGGTGTATTTCCACACTGTTTCACACCATTCATAACTCTGGATGGATTAAAAACTTACATTTAAAATTGAGTTCATAAAAATCCTGGAAGGAAATGTAGTTATCTGCATAATCATTGGAAGGCAGGTATGTTTCTTAAGCATAGCAACAAAGACAGCACAAGAGAAAGACTAATTTAATTGCATAAATAGAAATGTACCTTAAGAAACCAACATAATAATGTAAAAAGGCAAATAAACAGGAAAAATTGTGTATATGCATATGGTAAGCAAATATTCTAATAAAATATTCTATCTAATCTATAAGAAAATTTTAAACCCCTCAATAGAAAATGAACAAATGATACAAACAGACAATTTACCAAAGAAACGAATGACCAGTCAGCACATGTAAAAAAGTTCAATCTTGGTAATAATTGTAAGCTAATGAGACACTACTGTCCCCTTATCAAATTAGCAAAGACTTTCTAGAAACTTTCAGTGTTGGTAAAGACTAGGGAATAGAACACCACTGGTGGAAATGAAAATCCGTGCAGCCATTCTGGAGGGTAACATGTGCCTTTAAAAAAAATGCAAACTCTTTGGCCCTACATTTCTAATTCTAGGAATTCAACCTAAGTGGAGGCTTGAGATGGATGTAGATAATTGAATTTATCTGTACAGCTTGTCACCATGGTGGTGTTTATAATAGTGATGTTGAAAACAGTGCCCGATGGTAGGGGATAAGTTATCACAGATCTATGCAATAGAAAATAATTCACCTGTTGATGCCCTAAATTAGTACTTTTTGATGTGTAAAGAGATCCTTAATATTACTGTTTTGAAAAACAAAACCAAAAAAATGCTGTTCACAGCAGAAGATGATATGCGCACTAATCCCATTGCTGAAGGAAAAAATGATGAATTTCTATTTATGGAAAAAGGCTGGGAAATAAATACACAGATGTGTTAAGAGTTGTTACCTCCGAGTATTGCATTCATGCACAACTTAAAAATTCTCCTCTTTTTTGTTTTACTTTCTAATTTTTCTACAACTGAAGTATAAATTATAAATTTAAAAAGAACACACATACATCTTATCCTTAAAAACCCAAAGATCTGAAACATTCCAATAATCTTAGAACAATCAGATTTAAAAAATCACTGTACACTGGTGATGTGTGTCTAAGTTGGTGCAAACTTTCTGGAAAGGCACTGACCAGATATCCAAGGGCCAAAAATGATCATACCTTGCACCCAGTCATTCTGGTTTTAAGAAGCTATCCAAAAACTAGACATATGAAGAAATAAGACAATGAGGAACATTGGACCTAGCATCCAACAGAGGAGAATGATTAAATAAATTATGGAACCCTTCAGGATGCACTTCTGTGTATACTTTCCGGGAACCCTGGGGTTCGAGAGAAGGCAGCCCAGGCATTTTTTTCTCTAGGTTCTCAGAAAGGTTTGTCCAGCTCTAACAGCATAATGCTTTGTAAGTCCATGACCTACCTTTATGTAACTCAATCCAAAAGGTTCCTGGTCAGAGAAGTTGTTTAAAACAGAACCTCAGCAAATTGCCTTCAAGTCCCTGCTACAGTGATGATGGCTTTAGACAATCCTAGCTTAACTGTCTCATGTCTCATCTCCGCGCCTTCTGGAAGTTATCACGGGTGGTTGTCTCTCAGTGGTGTGCCTGTAAAGGTCTAACAGATGGCTGTCTGTGGTGAGGGCGGATTTGGATGCAGCATTTGCCAAGTTCTGTGGTGTGAATACCACCAGCGTGGCTGATTCAAGCCACCAAGGCAACATCACTGAGCGCAGACCTGGGATGGGCAGTAAGCACAATGTCGTATATTAGTTCTGCCATGCAGATAGATGTTAATGACCACAAAACAGAAATAATTGTAAATTATTTACATAGTAAATACTTAGGAAGTGATGAATTCTGAATATAATTACCTAAATTTTTAATATAAAATATTTCACTGTCAGTTTATATAATTTAACTTTTAAGAATGACTGTGTTTAACAGCTGGTTCACAGAGTTCCTAAAAATATAACAGTTCCCTCTCACGAGCTGGTGTGAGTCCCAGTACACCGTCGCCCCAGCTGTCTGCCCTGCTCCTGTGCCAGAGACTGAGCCTCCAGCATGAACCTCCCCCCACCCCACCATCTCTGCCTTTGTACAGAGTCCACCCTAAACAACTTGTGAAGCAGGTGAAAGTGGCCTTGGGCCCTTTCCTATGGGGACAATCCCTCCTTCCCCATCAGTGTGCCTGCCCCTACTCCCACACCCTCTCCCACCAGTGTCTCTTTTACTACTCTCCCCTCCCCTCCCTGCACTCCTCTCTTCACTTGTGATGCTCAAGGCTCTCATGCAAAAAATGAAGAAAAACTTGCAATTTGCCATTTATGCCTTGGTGTAAGTCAAACCCTGTGAGACTTATAAGTAAAATCGTTAATTCTGGAATCTCAGTGCTGGAGGTTTGAATCATAGCTTTTGTAGTACCTAGCCTTGTGGTCCTGGATCTGCTAAGTAACTTCTCTATGCCTTTCTTCCTCATTTCTCCAGTGAGGAAAGTAACAGTCCATCCCTCCTAGAGTTCTTACGAAGATTAGATGTAATAGTGTATTCAGGGCATTGAGCACCTGGCACCTGTACATGTTTCTCCCACTGTCCAAAAGTACAGCGTTCCTATGAAACTTATTAGCCAAAATGGCATAAAGCAAAGAAGTAACTATCGTTAATTTATGTGGAAAACATTTTCAGCATTCCCAGACCCCAAAAGTAACCTTTCTTAGGCTTTCCTGATACCTTAGGACACATCTTACTAACGGATACACAAGATAAATAGAGATAAAGCACAGATAGTCACAGACACAGATCAAAGCTTTGGCAGCCTAACGCCCAGCTGCTGAGTGTGGTTCCCGGGGAAGGAGCTTGGAGGTGCCACTCTCACAGCTGGGACATGCACTGCCTCTCCAATGGCTCGCTGCAACACAAACGCTGAAAATGCTATTTTTGCTTTTTGCTGTTTTCCATAAGAGTGAGCATTCTCTTCGGCTTTTGATTAGGGAGAAAAGTACTCATGTAGGTCTTTTGTAAAAGCAAAGTGATGTAATGTGAATTTTCGGAAAGCAGGGGACCTGTAACTGCTCAGCAGATGATATTTGCATGGTTTGTACTTTATTTTTATTATTTTCAGATGAAATGATTTGGGATATCAGATAATAGTTTAGAGAGGTACTTAGGAGAGGTAGCTACCTCTGAAATTACACTTCTTCCCCTTCCTACCAAGCAGTGCTCCCCCTGCCGAAAAATACCATGGCCTTTCACTCTGGCGCCATAGCTCATGCAAAGTAGCCCAGTGGCATAATTTCAGGGGCGTTTTTTCTGAAGCCATTGATTTTATTTAAAGATGGTGAGGACCATGTAGATGGACATTATTTTTAAGTAGTAAAGTTAGAAAAATGTAGGAAAAAAAAGCAGAATTCTCTTCTGTAGACAGATATTTTTTTCTCCTCCCCTTTCTCCTCCTCTTCCTCTTCTTCCTCTTTTTCACACTCAGTCTTAGACATTTCATGCTCCTAAGTGGATCCTTGAGCCTTTTGCCTTTACAGCTTCTCTGTTGCCAATCCTCTTCGTCCACACTTTGTTCTAGAAATAATCGGACACAAATGTTTACCAGCTCAGAATCAGACATGCTACTTCCGACAGCCAGGGAGATGTAAATTATGAGTAACTAATTCTAGTAGAAATGAACTGTGTCCCTTTGTACAGTCACCTAGACTTTCAGGTGTTGGTTTCCTCATCTGTGAAGCGGAAGTGGTAAATCTTGCCATGCTCTTGATATGGAGCCGTTGTGGAGAGCTAATGAGACCTAGTGACAGTTCACTGTAGATGGTAAGGTGTCAGCACACACATGGTGGAAGCCCCTTGTTTTTCGGATGACATATTCATGCACAGGAGGTCACATATCCTACTGTATCCTCACTCCCCAAAATGGATCCGAGATCCTCGTCCCTGCTTCCCGAGGACATTCAGCTGACAGGTGCCCACCCACCCCCAGCTGTGAGAGTGAAGATCACAGGTTCTGAGCTCACTTCTGAGATGAAGTGCCGTTCTGCCACTTACTAACTCTGTGACCCTGGGCAAATTACACAGCTTTTCTGATCCCCAGTTTCCTCACTGGGAAATGTGCATAATGATACCTCTCTTGGCGATTGCTGGAAGGACTAAATGAATAATGTATTCACAGTGCTTAGCAAAGGGGCAGACCCCTGGAGTGTGCTGCTCAGTGGCTCTTGCAGCTACTGAGAACCCCAATCCCTTGAATGTCTACCTATGGTTCAGTCCTCAGTGCCCCTCTGGCAGCCTGGCAGGTAGTATGGTCCCCCCAGGCTCAGCTTTGCCTTCACAAAGATCAGGTGTCCAGTTTGGCCAGGAAGTCGGGTGCTTGGAAAGCAGGAAGAGGCAAGTACTAGTGATGGCACCCTCTTAGCTCATTCTCCTCTCAGGGCCTTATCTTTTTCTCTCTGGGCACCTAGTTTACTGTTGGATAGCTGCCACTTAAACGGTGTCCATGGCCCTTCCCCTCCCCCATCCCATCATTATCCTATCTGCCCTTCAACTTAATTTTAGTTCACAGGTGATAAAAATTGCTGCTTATCTTAAAGGGCTGGCTTTTGATCTTTCAGGGTTGCATGTATCTACCAGGAAGTACGATCAAGGAGATCGCCACAAACCCAGAAGAAGGGGGGAAGTTTGTCTTTGAAGTCATCCCAGGTAGGCAACAAAAGGTGGGACACAGGTGCATTTACATTTCCCAGAGGGCAGGCTATATTCAGTGAGTCTGTCAACTAACCAACCAAGCAACCTTGTAAGAATGCCCAGTAGTTCTGTATATAGTTAATGAAACTACACTAGTTCATTTAACCAGCAGGTGAACTAAGTGGGTGCTTATTCTGTTCAACTCTGTGAGCATTTCACCAGCGCCTGCTTGGAGCCAGGTATTCTGCTAGGCATGGGGACACAGACCTGGGACATACATCATCCCTGCTCACTCAAAGGCGCTCAGTTTTGAAGGTGAACAGGACATTAAGATGGACAGTTAAAATATAAATGGAGCCACATGAAATTGCCGCTTTGGTAGCTCGAAAATGGTCAACGGTCAACAGTCTCACATGGTTCAACATTGTCTAAGAAGAAATGATGGCTATAATTTACAGAGCACTTAGCCATGTCCAGGGCTGTGATATGCCTATCGCACATATTAGCAGCATGCTGGAGGGTACCTCTTCCTAACTGGAGTTACCCTCTTTGAACAAATTTGGGGCCAGGGTGTTTGCCTCACTTTGTCTCGAGGGAAGTTTGTATTCGTGTGACTCTACCGCACTGCAGCTGCTTCTGCCTGCCTCCCTTCACCAGCCCCAGCACTACCAGGAACCCCAGGACTGCTGGTCGCCTGTGCAGCCAGGCAGCTGCTGAGTGCCGACACAGCAGGAGGCACAAGTGCCCTGAGCACCACTTCCCTGAACTCCCTCCTTACGCAGGACAGCTGTGGGCGTAAGACGCTTGGTGGAGAAGGCAGCGTAGCAGAGAGCTTAGATGTGCCCAGTCCGGAGCTAGCCTGCCCAGGTCCAAATCCTAACCTGGCCACTTGCTATTGATATAACTGTGACCAAGTTATTTAATTTCCCCCTGCCTCTGTTTCTTTATCTATGGAGTGAGACAATGGTGATGACAGTGAGGATTCTGGGCCACTGGGAATTCTTAGACAGATTCACATGTGTGTATGCACACACACATCTCATAAAGATAGACAATTCTAAAGCATAGTAAGGTAGAGAACCATTTTCTTAAAGTTGCCATCATCTCCCAAGGCTTCACCCAACCTAGTGAGATGACCTTTTATGTTATGATTTAGAGAATTTTCAGTTCCTCTTTTTGTCATCCTCTTGTGCAAGATTATTCCCAGGGCCAATGCTGGCATAGAAAACGGCCTTCCTAATCAACTCCCTCTCCCTGTGATCCCCAGTGTCAGTTACACAAAGGCCAAGAGAAAACTTTCATTCTAGTTATGCTGTTTTTCTTATTTGGGGCAGGTGAAAATTTAGGGCAAGTTTCCCTTTCTCTACTTACCTCTAATGGAACTCTTTGTTCTCCTCTACAAAGGGAATCATTAAGAATAGGGGGGTTATTCCTTCTGTTGCATATGTTGTATTTAATTCTTATACTGCCTTTTGAGATGTTATAACAAATTTACTGAGCACATGCTAGGAGCTGGGCACTACTGTGGGAACTGGGAATCCAGCAAAGAATGAAACATCCTGTATGCAGCTTACAGTCTGATGGGGGAGACTGGCAACAAGCCGAATAAATGAATAAAGTGTATAGGTGCTAGGGAAAAAAATTAAAGCAAAGAAAGAGGGAGAAAGTGCTGGTTGAAGTGGAGATGATGGAGGTTGGCTTGTCATTTTAAGTAGAGGGGGCAGAGTAGGCATCACTGAGATGGTGAACTGTGAGCAAAGATCTGAGGGAGCTGAAGGAGTAAGCCAAGGGCACAGCTGAAAGAAGAGCATTCCAGGCAGGGGAACAGAAAAAGAAAGTCTCTGAGCCTATTCCATATGTTCAGGAAACATGGAGGAGGTTAATGTGGTTACAGTAGAGTGATGATGGGGAAGAAGAACAGGAGATTTGGTCAGATTTACAGACACTTGTAGGCAATTCTAAGTTCAGTTTTTGTGCTAGAAGAATGGGAATCCATTGGGAGGTATGGAATACAGCAGTAAAATGACATGTCCTAAAACTCTTTTGAGTTGAGAACAAAAAGGGGAGGCCAGAGCAGAGAGCTGACTGAGACTATTACAATTATCCGAGACAGAAATAGTAACAATGAAGGGGGTGAGAAATAACTGATTTCTGGACGTATTTATTTTGAATGTAGAGAGGACTTCCTTTACTGGTGGATTGGATGTGGGAAAGAGAAGTCAAGATTGACTCCAAGATTTTCACCTAAACAATGGGAAAGATGGATTTGCTGAGATCCGTGCTTGTAGCAAGGTTTGGGTAGAAGATCAGGATTTTAGTTTTGGACATATTAAATAACTACCTCAACTGAAATGATGAGGAGACCAATATTCAGGATAATTTCCCTACTGCCATGATAGAAGTTAAGGACAGGATGTTAAGGATTTAGAATAGGGTCTCCCCCACTGAATTTGCAGCAGGAGAAGGACATGTTAACAAAGGGCCCCTAGGGAAGATGACGTTTGAGGTAGGTTTTGAAGGATGGATAGGAGTTCCTTAGACTGGGAAGAAAAGAAGGGAGGTTCCTTTCTAAAATGGAAATAGCCATTGGGTGACACATGTTAAAGAGACTGTTTAAATCTCAGAAAGCATGTGCCTGAGGGCAGAGTTGCAGTTCATGGGCTTTTATGCATATCAGGCAATTATCCTCAAAGACAGCCAATCCTATCACCCCAATGTGCCCAGACAATTTTTTTGTAGGGCAGCAATAGTTTTTACAATTCCCTTTGGTTCTAGTTTCTTGAGCCTATCTTAATATCATTGAGTCTCACCTTCTTTACCCTTTGGGATGACATGACTCTGAATCCATCTTGCCAAGGGGTCATCAGTTCTGACCTGAGTCATCTGGCCATTCAGGAATATTTTGAGAGCTGAACATTTCTCAATGGGATAGCCATGGTGAAACTAAAGGAGCTCCTAGGAATCAGGATAAACTGAAAAGGCATGTTCTTGATAACATAGTAGACCATGTGTTAGCATGGTGGGGAAGTACACCAGATAAATTTTGACCAAGGTCAAATTGGAAGCAATTTGGAAACTATTGGGAGAAAGACCAGTGGCCTTGCCCTGTGTTTGGCAGTAACTTACTACCAATGGGCAGGTCCCTGTTCATCTCTGGGCTTCAGTTCCATTATCTATAGAATGGAAATGACACTAGAGCCCTATTCTATTTCAAAGGGATATTGTGAGTCCTACAGGATTCTTAAGTCCTTCCCTGTGCACTTTTTACTTCCCATTTTACTTCTGGAAACACTCAGCTATCAGGATGTTCCTGAATGGCCAGGGCTTCCATGGACTGACCCTTCTGTCAGAAGAGCTAATGACCAGGTGATAAAGCAGATGCAGAATCAGGTCATCCCAAAGCATAAAAGAAGTTGGGCTCGCTGATAATTAAGGTAGATTTAAGAGACCATAACCAAAGGGAATTTGGAAGTCTTTTGTTGCCATGCAATAAAATACAGGTTTGGGCATAATTGGAGCACTAGAACAGGCTCTTTTTGAGGGAAATGGCCTGACATTGTGAGAAGAATGGTTGATGCTGACAAAGACACTTTGAAACTTAACAGTATCCTGTGATTGAAAGCGATGTCTGTTATTTTCTTGTCCTTCCTAAAACTTGTGTTTGATGGGCTCCTTCTCCCTCTTCTTCTCCTTCTTGCTCCCTATTTTTCTCTTTTAACCATTTTCTCTCTTTCTTTCTCTTGGTCTCCTTGTCATTTCCCCCACCCTTTTGTCCACTTGCTAAGACCATCCCAGGAAACACTGCTTATGTCTGTCTATAATCATGGGCTTAAAGTGAAAACAGTAAACAAAGTCCTAACAAACTTCATTTGCCCATCAACTGTGCGTTGAGAACCTACCACTTGCAATGCCTTTATGCAGTCAGGAGAGCCGTGATCTCTGGGAGGCACCTATGTGCTTATTGTCTCTCCCTCCTGAGTTACGCCTGCCATTCCTTTCCCCATCCCCACAACTGAGCTCAGGGGTAGCTTAGGAAAGTACCCAGGATTGCTGCCATGCACTGAAGTCTTCAGACTTGCGCGGGATGATCCTGTTTCACCCCCCCTTGAACTTTCTCTTCCTTTTTGGTAGGCTTTTGTCTTCCACAGGAGCAGATCTCAGCCCAAGTCATCCCAATTGCCAACCATTGTGTATGTGGTTTATCAATAGAATTAGGGCTTCAGCAAAAACAATAGGGTGCATAGATATTTAGCTTCACTGAGGGTAAACAGATAATGCTTTTGTGTTGTTTGACTGGTTGTTGACGGAACCAAGAAACAATTCAGGTTTGGCTTTCCTTCTCTTGCCCTCCCTCCAGCCCATTACCACTCTGAATCTTCATCAGTGTTCCTTCTTCCTCCAGCCTCATGGGACCAGAATCGCACAGGACAGGACTCCTATGTCCTCATGGCCAGCTCCCAGGCTGAGATGGAGGAGTGGGTTAAATTCCTTAGGAGAGTCGCTGGCGTGCCCTCTGGAGGTAAGGACCCCTGCAGACTTTCCTGGGCAGGCGTCTGACATCTTAAGCATGGGAAGGAAGTAGCTCCAGATGTGATGCTTCCTTGAACAGAGTTCAGGGGAGACCACCACAGGACAACTCCAAGGTCATACTCATTGCCAAGCCTCTACTTCCCTCCCTGGGTGATAGTGGCAAACTCTAGTTTAGCTAGAAGGACTGCAAGCCCTTTGCACTCATCAGCAAATGCATGTGATGCCCTGAGGCAGTCCTGCCTCATCTCTGGGCGGGTGTGCTCTCACTCCTGGCAGCATTAACATTCGGCAGCACCGGCGGCTGTCCGTGGGGTTATGGGGCTTGTGGGACCTGAGAGGGTTCAATGCAAGAGCTATGCTGGAAGCTAAATGAGGCTGATCAGCACAGGAGAGTAAAGCTGCTGTCAGACTCGGGAGAGGTTCAGGAATTGTGTTGGGAGTTTTGCAGGTACTTGGTGAATTCAGGATAAGCACTTTTCTGGGTGACACGACTCAAGTGCCTGAGCTCTCTGGGAAACTGGTTAAATTCCAGACCAGGGTAGGCCTTGCCTGTGAAAAACTGATGGGAAGAAACATCTGAAATTAACAAATAAGTGAATCCAGATGTATTTTTTCTTTCATAAAAATGCAAAAGAACGGATATGGATAAGATCTCAAAAGTGACCATTTTCCTTCAACTTTTTAGGAACACATTTATTTGTCCCAAATCCAAGATAACCGCATAATATAGGATTATTTATCAACTGTACTACCTGTTGTTTTGGAAGTCACCCAAGGGGGCCTTTATAGGTCAAATGTTATATATCTGTTTATTTGTGCAATATTTTCTTTAAAAATTATGAGCACCATAATAATTTTATAGATACTTGAAAAAATATAGAAAGATAATCACCCCTAAAACCACCAGAGGTATTTTTATGTTTTCTTTCCAGCCAATGTTTATATAGACATTCCTTTTTTCTCAGAATAAATATATAATTTCTCAGAATACAATTAATATAAAGTGAGTGTAATGTCTCAGAATGAAACACAGACTATATACAATTTAATGCCTTTCATTTTATGGCTTAAGCATTTCTCCATGTTGCTATATAATCTTACTTGGCACGTTTCAGGGGTTGTTTGGTTATAAGGAATGGAAATTGCCTCCAATGATATTAAGCAACAAAGGGATTTACTGGGTAGGTACAGTAGCCACTCAGAAGAACCAAGAGTACAACAGTCAAAAAGACCCAAGGTTCTGGGCCCAAGAACTGAAGGATCAGCACTGAGCTTCCCCCATCTGTGTCTCTGGGGCCATGCAGCTCCTCTCTCTGCTTCCTTCTGCATGCCTGTCTATTTTTCTCTGGTTAGCAGACCTCTTATACTTACTCCTGCCCTGTATGCTCCTGCACCAGCCCCAGCTTTCCTGTACTTACCCCTTGAGCACGAGCAGGGGCTGAGCTCAGTCCCTATTGCCCCATTCTAAACTCCTGAGGAAGAGGATCTCGCTCAGCTGGGTCAGGAGTCTACCTGCAGACACAGGATCTTGGACAGGGAGGGAGTTGTATAGCTTGTAACCTGCCCAGTGGGACTTGCAAGAAAAGAAGTGATGTGGAGGGGACAGCCAGGCTCAGAACGCCTGCCGCAGTCATTCTAAGCAGCTGCATCCTCTTACAAAAAGAGTAGCAGGGTTTCATTAACCATTTCCCAGTTCCTAAACGCAAATTTTTTGACTGTGTTAATCAACCTGAGGTGAGGGTTTTATTTATTAAAACTCTATTATGTGCCATTCAACATGGATGCTCTTAACCGAGACCTTCCATGTTGCACTGGATTATGAGATTGGGAGCCTCCTTGACATTTCCTGCTTCCCTCCCTCCTCCGCCCCAACTCTGGTGCTTTTGACCATCTGCACTGTCAAGGGTAGTGGACATTGCCTAATTATGCACCCATTCTGACTCATGCAGCCAGTGCACTGTGAACAGCACCTGTGCCTTATATGGCTCTTGGCTGAGCCTCCCCATGCTGCACGGCTGCACGCTGTCGTAATCCACTTGGGGATTTCTCCCTCACCCCACCTCAAAGCCACCAACTGAGAAGCAAGCCAAGCTTAAATCCTGTAGACAGGGGAAAGTCCAAGGTAGGTGAAATAAGAGTGCAGCACTATGTATTTATTCAGAGAACAGGGTTGGGCTCTGATGTGGCATTTCACATGTTTCTAAAGCCTCTCATTGAACCAAAATCATAGATCTCAGGATGACAAGGCACTTAAGACAGCAGTGTCCAGTCTGAAGCCACAGGACAAATCAGACATTTGTTCTTCCTGTTTGTAAGTCAGCAAGCTTCAGTCCTGAGGAAGTAAATGATCAGCTCAAGGGGCCCAGCTGTCCAGGGGCAGCGCCAGGGCTTCTGCTCTGTAGGTGGTTCCCTTTTGCCACAGCATGATCCCGCCTGTAAAGTGCCTCTAATCTGGGTCTAACAGACCTGCAGAGCATGCCCCCTCAAACACTGGAAATCACGATGGTATGTAGCTGATGCCTCTTTCCAGCCCTTCGTGAAACTTTCTATGACTTTTTCCTTCTAGAACCTGCCTGGTCCTCACCACCTTTGCTACTGTCAGCCTGGTTGAGGAGCCACACTATCTTGTTTGAATTAGAGTGATGGTCTCTAAAGTTATCTGCACATTTTCATCCTTGCTTCTCATAGTCTGTTTTCAACAGAGCAGCCAGGGTGAGCCTGTTAAGCCTGACAGGTCCAATAGCTTCCTTTCTTTCTCAGAGGAAAAAATCAAAAGCTTATAATGGCTTCTACTGCATAATCTGCCCCTCCGGCCCCCCATTATCTCTCTGACCTTGTTTTCCCAAACTCCCTCCCATGCTCATGTCACTCCAGCTTCTCCAGCCTCCTTGCTCTACCCCCCCCAAACAGCCTCACACATTCCTGCCTCAGGGCCCTTGCACTTGTTTCCTTCATCTGGAATCTTCTTTCCCCAGTTAGCTGCATGGCTCAGTCCCTTGCTTTCTGCAGATCTTTGTTCAAATGTCACCTCAATAAGCCTTTCTGTGATCATCCCATCTAACAGTGAACTGCCCCCCATACTCACACCTCCTCCCACCCTCCCTATCCCTTTCTTCTGCTTTATTTTTCTCCTTAGCACTTACCCCCTTCTAACATGCTATGTATTTTACTCATTTGTTCATAGCTGGTCTTCCCTTACTAGAAGGAAAGCTTCAATCTACTTGGCAGGAATTTCTTTCTCTGTTTTGTTCAGTGTTGTATCCCAGAATCTGAACAATGCCTGACATAGTAGGTTCAAAGGAATGGTCTTTTCTTCCCATTGAGTTACTATATTCTACTCCCCTAGGCTCTCCTCTGGTAAATGACAGTCAGCTTACCTGGGAAATTATTCAGTAAATGGGTTGTTCCCTCTAGAATAATCTTCCTCCAAGCATGTTAATGGTGAGCTTTGGGGAAGTTCTTACAATCTGTAGACCCCTTAGAGAATCTGGTAAGAACTATGGAAACTCTTGCCAGAAAAATGTCCAGACAAAACAGTTTTGTGTTCAGTTGCAGTCAACTGCAGGCCCCTGTAATCCATCTATATGCCCCTGGTAATGAAACACAACTGTAAATTTTAGAAGTTACTCTAGTGACAGTTTAGCAGAACTAAGGCCTCTTCCTGCCCCAGTCCTTTTCCTGGCTCCCTTTTTCCCTTGACGGGAGAGATGGCCCACATTGTTCCCAGGGCACACCTGACTTCCTCCCCGTGGCTCCTCCTGCCTCACAGCTGCCTCTGAACATTCCTCTCACCTTGTCTGATTCTGGGACCAACTCCAGTATGTGTTGGGGTGGGAGGAGCATTTCCCCACATGTCCAAGAAATTCTTGGACACTAGCTGGGTGCCCTGCGATTTAACTCTGATAGATCAGATTCCACAGGTTAAGGGCTCAGTGCTACAAGACTGCCCCCTCTCATGCATGTACACGTTTCAGATGCCAATTCCAAGTCCTGATTATCACCTATGCCTCTGACTGACCCCTACACATTGGAGGTCCGAAAGCTCTCCTCTTTTAATTTGCTAAAGTGGCTCCCAGAACTGAGGATATCAGTTTGAATTACTGGATTACTGGTGTATTATAAAAGGATATAAATCAGGTAAAGCCAGCTGGAGGAGGTGCATACAGCAAGGTCTGGGGAAGAGGCACTGGGCTTCCGGGTTTCCCCAGGCACACTGCTCTCACCACATCTCCCAGTGCACGCCGACCCAGAAACTCCCAGGGCCCTGTCCTTTTGGGTGTCTATGGAGGCTTCATTACATAGCCATGGCTGATTGAATCCTTGGCCATTGGTGATTGAAATCACTCTCCAGTGCCTCTCACTTCTCCTCCCCAGAGGTCTAGGGGTGGGACTGGAAATTCCAGCCCTCTAATCACAAGGTGGTTCCACAGGCAACCAGCCTCTATCAGGGTTTTCACAGGTCACTCCATTAACATAACAAAAGGCACCTTGATCATCATCATCACAGGAAATGCCAAGAGTTTTAGGAGCTCTGTACCAGGAAATGGGTGGAAGACCAAAAAATATTTATTATAAATCACAGCATTGCACCTTGGAGAGCAGCACCACGGTGGTCTAGCCCTTTCCTTCCTAGCCAGCCAATTTATCACTTTTTTCTGCTACCTTCTAAGGGCCTAGCTGGTTAGTTTTTCCCCAGAAGTTTGAAGGCAGTTCCAGGTCTTCCCAATTTAAGTAGAAGAAAGGGGAGAGAGGCAATCACATCCCCACTTCTGGGGACTTGTTTCAGGCTCGCAGCAGCCTGTTGTCTCTAAATCATTCTCCCTTCCAGGAAGAGGGCTTTGCCTCCCCCGGGTCCCCACATGGACACTTGGTCTCTGTCCAGTCCCCAGGGAGCAAGCATCCACCTTGCAAATTGTTGCTCAGTCTGGGACCTGCTCTTTCCTCATCCTGGAGGCTGTCCTCTGAGGTTGCTCTCAGGCCATTAGTGAGTACATAAGCAGAGCACTGAATTGTGTATAGTTCAGCTCCACACAACCAAATTGTTAAGACCCTGGGGCAGGTCCCATGTTTTAAGTGTCTTTGTGTGTCTGCCAGCACTAGGCACAGGATACATAAATATCAAATTGTTATATGCCCTGGGTTCCTTTTACTCCCCTCATTTCTTAAGAGTTCTGCGCCCTTCATCCACAGCATCATTTAACCTATGGGGGTGTGCTGTCTCTGTGATTCATTGTTATTCTACACATGCTAGTTCTTTCTCTAGCTAACTGGACATTAAGAGGAATGATTTTTACATACTTTCATTAATTCCATCATTTCCCCTTCCTCCCAGATCCTGACTGGTACCAGACAGATACTTATTTTTATTCATTTACTAACAATATTTCTTGAGCTTATGTCCCACACCAGACCCTATGCTAGCACTGGGGATACAAAAGTGAGAGAGAAAGAGAGAAGAGAATAAAAGACAAAGTCTCCTCTCTCAAGGAACTCACAGACTAGTAGAAGACACAAAGGAATCAAAACCCCGAGTAAGACCGTAAAGTTACAACTGAAAAGTACCAACAAGGAAAAACCTGTGCTACCATGTGGGGGAAAAAATCTTTGCCGAGAAGATCAGGGAAGGCTCAACTAGTGGTGATTAAACTTAAATCTGAAGGGCCGTGGGAGGTTCACTAGGCAGAGAAAGTAGAAGAGGAAAAACATCTCAGTCAGAGGAATCACATGTGCAAAGGTCCTGGGACAGAAAGGATATCAGGCTCTGGAGTGAGAGGAAGGTGAAAACTATAGCCTTGTTAAAGATATTACCCTTCATCCAATGGTGTCTTGGACCAGGTGGTGGAGGTGGAGGTGGAGAGATATTAAGAGATTTGCACAGTGTCTCAGAGGTAACATTGCTGGGACATGGGGGTGAATTCGATATCAAAGCTGAGTCCTCAATTTCTGGCCTGTGAGTGAAGGGAGGGATGGACACTGGCAGCATCACACTGCTCAGGGCCCCTCCAGGCAACTCTTCCCTGCTTCTGCCTGCCCCCTGTGATGCTAAGAGTCCATTTCAAGTCTCCTAGGCATGTCTGGTTGGGTTGCTGCACTATTTGCAAAATCATTTCAATAGGAGGGGCGAAATCATCTCGGTTTATGCAACAACCCACCTCCAAGATAGTTTTCTCTGAAGGCTTGACTGAGCCACATGCAACTCTGAAAGCATTTTCAGGGAAGTGGGGGCTGGCTTCATCAATGCTAAGTGAAATCCTGTGTTCCTGCCAAATGCTTTGATATATGGAGCAATGCTGGTAAGGGCTTGTGTGGGGGATTTATTTATTTTTTATTTTTTTTAACCCACCTCCATGGTATCCCTTGAATGGCAGTTGACAATAAGCTGCTAAGTAAAAGGAGGTACTTATTTTTATTGAGGGCCCTGACATCTTTATGCTCACTCTTTAAAAGCTCAGAGTCATGTGTATAAAGGTGAGTGGGGAGGGGAAGTGGTGGGGGAAGGAGGAAGGGAGGGCCAGAGGCAGGTGCCGACAGATCCTACGGCTTTGGTGCTGGAGTCAGAACTTGAGCGGTGTTTACAAGCATGTGCTGACCTGGAAGGGAGAGAGGATGGCCTTTCCAGCTTGGGAAGGAGAGAAGGCCTGAGGCTGGCTGCGCAGAGGCTGCAATTCCTTGGTCCCCGCTATGCCTCATATTCCCAGGATGTCACGGTGGGAACTGGGCTGTGGCTTTCCTGCCCTGGCACTGCTCTTTTGCTGGAATTTCAGGAGGAAAACCCCCAAGCTCCGAAAGAAAGGTATTTCTTCCCTATTTTATGATTCGAATCTTCTACTAGAAGACACCTTGCTCAGTCACCCTTCCCCTCCTGCAGGGATGGGGTCCCTGGAGCTGAGCCCCTGGGGAGCAGGTCCCCAGTGCTGGGCCAACAGGGCCAGGGTGGGGCAGGGAGGAAAGGGGCAGGGCAGGCCCTCCTGGTGACCTGGGCTGGGCCGGAGGCAGCTGGGGAGGGGCTCTCGTCCTGAATCTAGTGATGATAAGGAGAGGTGAGGTTAGGGAGGAGGTGACAGCTAATCTTCCATTTTCATTTCCCCAGACCAACCCAGTGTCCCTGGGTTTCCTAGTAAATCTGGGGAGAGGCTTGAGAAGTAAGGATGGAGGATGGCCTGTGAGCAGACACACAGTCCCCACCCCTTTCTTCTTCCCCCTGAGACTTGATGATGTCTGAAACTTCACCTAGAGTATTTTATTACACTGGCTTTAAACAAGAGGATTAAAGTACTGAATTTAGAATCATGGGTCAAATATGACCATGACCCAAATTCCCAATCTGAGCCTCTGTTGTCTCATCTGTAAAATGGAACAATAATATCTATTTTGGAGGGTTCTTATGAGACTAACTGCAGGCATACATGAAAGCTTCTAGGGTACTTCTATCATAAAATTAGCCTAATTAATTGAATGTATTAATTATTATAATTATTATAGTAAATATCCTAATTGATTAATTAACATTTGTACCTAAAATGAAACTGTCTTTGTTAATGGCTACTGGTTCAAAGTGATGAGCAGTTCTGAGTGAGTGACTGGTGGGCAGGGGGGAGAAAGAGCAGTAGGGCATGAGTGCCCTGGAGGAGTGTGTGCACCCCAGCAAGGCCTGGCACAGAGGGGAGACTGGGTTTCACCCCTTGGGGTCCTTGGGGCCAAGAATGGTCTTAGAGCACCTCCCACACCACTGTCTGCTGTCTGCCTCCTTCCCTAGTGTCCTTGGGATTTCTCAGTTCATCTGTTTGCCCACATCTAGGCTACTTCATGTCCACCCAGGATCAGAGGGTGGTGGCCAGGACCCAGAGGTCAGAGATAGGTAGGACTGACTCAGGCCTGGGTCTCTGGGCTTCCAGGGATACTGTGGATTCCAGACTCCTTATACATGATCTGAAATGAACAAGGCCTGACCGGACGAACTGAGGAAAACCAGGGCACTCTTCCTTTCACGGAGGAAGGGACCTGTTGGTCCTGATGTCTCTAGAGCACATGGTGGCTGTTTTTCGTTGCTGTTGGAGAGACTAGCTTTGAAGGATTTCTAGGCTAGAGACTGATGTCTGACTGGTTGCAGAGTCTTCAGCATATGGGCACTATTTAAAGTCATAGATTATGAAGAAGTACATGCAGATGAGGAAAGGAAGGCTTGGGACAATCCAGTATTGAGAGGACAGGCAGAAAAGGAGGGGTCACCCAAGAGGGCTGAGAAGATGTGGCCCGCGAGAGAAATGAAGAGCCAGGCGGGAGTACCAAGGCCCTGCAAAGGGTCTCCAGAAGGAGGGAGTGATTTCTTCTGTCATATGGTACAGAACAGTCAGATGAAGACTGACAGTTTGGCCCCTGGATTTTTAAAATGGAAAGGCCACTGATCTTGACAAGAGCAAGTTTGGAGAAGTGCTAATCAGAGTTCATTCAGGAGAGAAGGGGCAGGGATGGGAGACAGCAGGTAGCAGCTCTGTGAGGGCCAGACCATCATGTGCAGGCTCTGTGCCAGGAAATAAAAATAGATGGTGAGCCAGACAGGCTGTCTGGCTTTGAGGAGCCCACAGTCCAGTGGCACAGAGAGATGTGTAAATAAATCATCGTGAAACTACATGAGAAGTGAAAGGACAGAGGTATACACAGGGAGCTCTGTGAGCCCGGGGGAGGGGGTGACCAATTCCCTCTGAGGAGAAGGCATTTGAACTCAGGCTGCAAGAAGATCAGGTTTCCACTTGGGGAGACAGGGGGAATGGCATCAGCTCCAGAGTTTTCAAAAGCAAAGACCATTTTTCATTCTTTCTCATTTCCAGCTACTAAAGAGTCTGGCCCACAATCTGTATTTGCTGAATGATTTTGTGAGTTCCAATAGAAAGAATTTGCAAGAAGCAGAGTTACAGAAGAAATCATTACAATAATTTGACAGCAGCAGAGAGAATAGTGAAGAAAGATGGTTTAAAAGGTGTCAGAATGTATTGGTCTCTTCAGAGGGGAAAAGGGGTGTTGCAGGTAATTCACACTTTTGCTGATTGGGTTAGTTGAGTGCCGGTCCCTCGTGCTAATGGCCTTGTGTTCTCAGTGCCTAGGAAAGTGCCTGGTGTTTGACTGCTTGCCTGAAGCTATTGCCCGGGAGGAAGGCAACAGATGCAGTGGTTTGGGAATGTTGGCAGTAGGATGAGACTGGAGAAGACGCTGGGAGAACTGCCTTTGGAGGTTGGACTATGGAGTAGAGGGGTGAGAGATAAGAAGGGAAAGAAATGGTGGAGATATTGATGAGAGAGAGAGATCTGGACCAGATATGTAGATTCATGAGTTCCTTTGTAAGTGATATGCAGTGTCTGGAATTGGAGGACCGTTCCCAAATTGGAGTGCCAGGACAGACACACGAAAGGAACAGGTGGAGGAAGGAGCAGAGTGAAGGAGAGGGCAGAGAAGCCAGCAGGAAGGTGGGAGCAAAATCGGAGTGGGTGGTTTTGTAATCATGTTGGGGGGAAAGTCTTGAGAAGGAAGGAGAATTAACACCATCAGAGTCTTCAGTGAAAATCAGTGAAGTATGGAATGAACATAGGTCAGATTTGACTGTTAGGAGGGCACTAGAAGTTTTACTGACCAGACTGGGTGGACAGACGCAGGCTAAGGAAACCAGATCAGGATGAGTTGAGAGGCTGAGATGTGAATGATAACTGAGGCAGGGTGGTAAGGGGTAGAGGACCTTTTCTCAGCAGACACGTGTGTTCCATGAATGCACCAGAGAAGAGAAGAAAGGCAAGTACTAGTTGGTTGAGAGCTGGGGCAGGAGGTTATTCTTTAATAAATCTCACGTGGGCTCTTTCAATTGAAAGAGGAAAATTTAAGATACAAAACAGGAGTGAAGTCCTGGAAGATGTGGAAAGGGAAGGAACCCAAAGTTCAAGAAAGCATCCCCTGAGAGGAAAGGGCAGGCTTGTTTGCTCTGAGAGTGGAGAGGCAGACAGACATACAGACAGAAAGAGGAGGAAGGACAGGAGAGGCAGGGGCTGGAGGTGAGGGGCTTCGCTCATGCTGTCCTCCACCTAGGGAGACGGGGAAGGGGGCAATGGGCAGTGAGCCCAAGCGGAGTGGTCCTACGGAGATGCAAATGTAAATTTCCGTGACATGGGACGCTCTGTTCCCTCCTGGCTCTCGGTGGCCTGATGGAAGTGTGGAAAGGGTGGTGGGAATCGGCAGCGTGGAGTAATGGAGGACAGGGAATGCTGGGAAATGAGTGTCCTGTTGAGAGTGACATGGAAATGACTGATGTGGGGCATGGGGTAAGCATGGGACTAACACACGACAAGGCTGAGTGACCCAGATGTGAATAAAAGTGAGAGGACTGGCTACGCAGAGCTCGATTCTGGATCTGCAAAGTTGGGGGTCTGCCTCGGGACCTCAGAAACTGAGCTCATGTTTGACAGCTCTGATATGCATGTGCACATCCTAATGCTGTGTTGGGGTGTCTTTCCCTGTCGGGGTTCAGTGGTCCCCCTGAGCCCATGTTTCAACTGCTCTGAGACACATCTGCCTCTCCCTTTAAAGTGCCCCTCTCTGGACCCCTCAGAGGGAATTTTACAAATGCCACGTGGTCTTATGTTTTGAGTGAGATCATTTCAATCACTTCCTTCCAATTTGGT
Source organism: Manis pentadactyla (assembly GCF_030020395.1). Taxonomy (NCBI): domain Eukaryota; kingdom Metazoa; phylum Chordata; class Mammalia; order Pholidota; family Manidae; genus Manis; species Manis pentadactyla. Next base: position 177,790,500 of record NC_080020.1, on the reverse strand, counting down.
GAAAATATCTGTCCAGCTCCTTTCACAGAGAAATAAGAACCTAATTCTATATCATTATTGACAATCTCTAATTGTTTCTCATTACTTTGCATGCAGCCAGTTCATTTTCCTACTCGATAGTAAGTTAATTGACTGCAAGAACTATACATTCTCTTATCTGTAATGGCCCATTATGCATGGCCGGCTGCTGGCAGTGAATGTTAGAATGAATCTGAGCTCATCTACTGAGGAGAGCTCAACTAGTGTTTAAACTAAAGAAATGCCAAGATTATCTTAATCATAGAAAACATTTGTTTAAAGATGAAATAATACATTAAGTAATTCAGCAAAACTCGTTGACTGTCTACCTTGTGCCTAGCTAACCCTGGCTCCCTGTATTCCCAGCACCAGGGGCTTACAGTCAGGCAGAAGGATGGGTGCATACAGATAATCACATCACAGTATGGGAAGGGATTGGGCTGTTCAAGAAGGCATAAGGGTACACAGAGTAGGGCTAGAATCTCTCAGGCTGGGGTCAGGAAAGGCTGGGCAGACGTGACAGTATTTGAGTAGGGAGCAGAAAGACAGAATTCTAGCAAACAGGGAAGGAAGAGATGCACAGGCTGGGCAGCAAGACTGACAGTCCAAGGGCACAAAGACTGGAGGTGCTGTTGGCTTTGGGACATCACTGGAAGGTGGCTTTGGGGGGCATGGCCAGGAGTCCGGCTAGAAAGGTATGAAGGGCATGCTAGCCTAAAGAGGGCCAGCCCAGCTTTCAAATTGTAGCCACAGAAATATTTAACTAAACAGTCTCACTGAAATGCAGTAAGTAGAACAGACAACAGCCTGGAAGATCTGGTTGGGAGCAGGGAGTGCAAAGACCCACTGCTCAGCTCCTTCCAGACCCAACTCCCTCCCCTCCTAGCACCCAGTGTGATGAGGGAGGCCACAGGAACCCCTGAAGTCTTGGAGGGGCACCTTGAAAAATGCTGCTGTGGCAATTGGGGAAGAAGCAGATGACTACTAAAACCAGGGGGAGTGTGCTCAGGTATATCAGTGGTTTAGAAAGGTAAGTGGCAGGAGGGCTTTGAACATATTAGAAGAGAAGAAACCACAGCAGCTGTGGGTGAGAAGAGTCCAGCCTGGCCTGGGGCAGTGGGTGGAGTGGAGAGGACACAGTAGCTTCCCGCAGCCCTCGAAATCCACACTGATCAGAGACTGGTAGAGGGGGCCAACCAGTGAGAGAGGGAATCCTGGGGAAAACCTAAGGACTTTGAAGAACTGGTGTCCTAGGGATTGAAGTGGTCAGTGTAGCAGAGCCCTAATTATAACAGACAGAAAATCCGGCTGGACAGAGCTGGAGACAAGCAGTCTTTTGAACCTCCGGGACACAAAGGTCATGGGGGCCTGGTGGGAGAATGGGTAGCCAATGATCATCCTGATTTAAAAACTAACCTTGTTACCTTGCCTCGGTGGGGAAATTGTAGAACCAAGAGCTGGCAGGGATGGGGTGGAGCTGGTCCACACACGCTTTGCTGGAGGCCGTGTAATTTGGAAAAATATTTTTTGGATAGCAATTTGCATACCATCAAGTCGTAAAATGTTCAAACCACTTGACGAGTAATTCTACATGTGGGAATTGCCCTAAGGAAATAGTTCAAAAAGAATGAAAAGCCTCTGTTCATCCACCCAAATGTTAATTAATTAATTAAGCAATTAATTAGGAATGATGCATTGCACTACATACATTCTGGGAAGTCTGCCAGGTGAGTAAACATGTTCACTGTGGCAATGTTAATAATAGTAAAGCATAGTAAATGACCCAAATTACTAAAAAATGCTGCAATGGTTTAATACATTATGAGACAGCTGTATGCTTTAATGCTATCTGACACAAGCAGAATTCAAAACAACCTACTTGCTGCTATGGTGAAGAGCACATTCTTGCGAGTGGCCTGCCTGGGTTTGAAGTCTGACTGCCGTGCCCTGGCAGAGGACCTTAGCAAGGCTCACTGGTGCCTCAAGGCTCCCTGTTTTAACAGTAAGGCGGGTATAATAGTACTGCCGCCTCATGGGGTTGCCGTCAAGATTAAATGAGAACAGGTGTGTGAGGTGCTTAGCACAATTTTAGCACACAAGTACTCAGTAAAAGCAAGTTGTTATTTTTAATATGTAAGAATGTGGGTCAAAAGAAAAAGACTAACAGAAACTGCCCCACATCTATAGCCCCAGGAAGTATGGGCAATTTGTTTCCTATGTTTTGTTTAGTATCATTGCATTAAAACCTTTGAGCTCATAGGCAACAGAGAAAATCAAGGAATAAGCAAAGCACTTTGACCTATCCATTCACCCAAAGCAGTCAGAGTGATAGGCAGTCCTGTTTTTCTCTTCCCAGTGGTGTTTGGCCAGCGTTTGGATGAGACCGTGGCCTATGAACAGAAATTTGGCCCCCACCCGGTGCCCATCCTGGTGGAGAAGTGTGCAGAGTTCATCCTCCAGCATGGCCGGAACGAAGAGGGCATCTTCAGACTACCTGGGCAGGACAACCTCGTGAAGCAGCTGAGAGATGCTTTTGATGCTGGGGAGAGGCCCTCCTTTGACAAGTATGCTGTCCTCACCTCACCCTCCCTGCTGCCTTTCTTGGGTGGGGGAACCTCTCTGTACCATTGAGCTGTGGGACTTGCACAGACGCTGTAAGAAACTCTGGCTTGCAGCAGAAGGAGCCTTCTGTTTTGCTCATGATTTAGAATTTGGGATCCTAGAGCACAGTTTGGAGAGTATGCGGACCATTTATGGGAGATACATAGTTGTATCAAAGTTGAATTAGAGCCTTGCTGAGCAGTCATGAGACATAGAATGTAGGATATGGGAAAGTGCAGAGCAGGTAAGAAAAATGGCACCAAGCTCAAGGCAGATGAGGACTGGAGGAACTGAGCTGGCTGTGCAAACTGACTTGGGGTGGCGAAGAATGCACCATATTTATATCCCAGAGCTCTGATGGTCTTCTTAGCTTTCCAGAAGTGACCAGAACCAGAACTTGGTGTTAGTTTGGGAGACCACAGTACTGTGCAATTCTGTACTTAGTTCTAAGGCCTTTCAGAAGAAGTACATGGTGTCATCTTGGAGTCTTTCCGCCAAGCCCCTCCGGTCCCATCTCCACCAGCTACCCAGCCAAGGTGTTCTTTTCTGCTGTGCTCAGCTAGTACAACACCCACCCAACATTGTACACTCTCTGCCTGTTGTGCAACATTTGCTCCCATTGCCTGTGCATTCTTGTCTTGCTGGCAAAGAAAGAGCCATTGTTCTTTCCAAATCAGCAGCCCGGAAACCAACATGTGGTGAGACAGGCTTGAACATTATCCAGTTTCCAAAGGTTGAAATGCCCCCAGAGCTTATTTAGGTCCCCAGGAATAGGGTTGATCCTAGGAGACTCATGAGCAGCTAAGTGCCACCCTGTGTGGACAGTCTCATTACTCCCCAACCCTGACCTCCCCCTCCAGTCACCAATGTTGCCCATTCCTGCTCTGAAGCTTCTCTGAGCTCCATCTGTTCCTCTCCATTCTCACAGCCACCACCTTCCTTTGGACCACCATATCTCCACCTTGCTGCCCTTGCTGTGCTTTATTTTAATAGGAAAGCACTGGGCGGAGGTGTTGCTAAAACTATAGCAGGTTGTGGACATCACATTTATGGATCTTACAGAAGCACCAAAATTGCACTTCATTATCAGGCACTTGTTCAGTTAAGCGCACCACCTTTATAGTCAGTTTTCTTCTTATGTTTTTAATTAACTTGGAGTTGATCAAAAGCTACAGGTGGGTTTTGCTAAAGCCATGTGAACAGTCAGCCAGGAGGAATACAGGTGGCTGCTGGGGTTTTCCCAGTACTTGCCCTCGGCTTGAGCTTATGCACCTACAACGTCAGCCTGGGTGGTGGAGTCGGAGCTTTTGATTCTCATGGACTATCTGGAGCTGGAAAGAGGAAAGTTACCACATCTTGTCATGACATCTCCACTCCGAGAACTGAGGGGTAGAGTTTATACACCCAGAAATAGGAAGGGCCAACTGGGGCCCTTTAGGGTCCTCCCAGAGCCAGCTCATGGGTCCACATGAGCCTCGGGGATACCATCTAGATCTTGTATATTGGTCATACATGCGGTTCCACCATGAGATCCCCCAAACTGTCTCACCGGAGTGAAGAGGTACACAGGAGCTCTTATTTGGTAGATTCAAGTGCAAGGGTATCTGGTTTTCATTAAGCATATGCAAATGAATTTAAAAATCTCTTTGCTGAGTTTCTCCTGGGCTGGATACTGTCTGGCCACAAAGCCAGTACCCTTCTGATACCTGTATTTCTGTGGACTACAGATATACAGATGTGCCACATTGTAAGATCAGCACTACAAGGGAAGTGTCAGCAGAGCCACCGAGGGGCCTTGCCTAATCTCTGGTGGACCAGATGTTGAATTCAGAAGATGCCTGGCTGCTGGTTTGCTTTTAGTCCTTGATTTAAAATATTCACTTATGGGTGTTGCACTGGGTTGGAGAAATAGCAAACTCACGCAATTGAGACTATACCAATGACAGTCGGGTCTGCCTTGGTACAGTGGGACACCGACGTTACATCAAACATTTACAGAAATAACTGTATAATTTCTATGGTGTTAAGTGCTACAAATGAAAACTAGACCACCACTTAGAGTAGGTGGCTTTTGGTATGGCCTCATGAATTTAGGAGGTCCCCAGGAAAATGACATTTAAGCTGAGACTGATAAACAAGCCGGCAGCGTTCTGCGCCCCCGGGGAAATCAATCGGGAAGCTGTCTGGTCTTCAGGGTTCTAAGGGGCTTTATGTAGCTAATTGTGTTCTGTGATTGTAACTTTAAGGTATCTCTACTACATCAGCATTATAACCCTTTCTTTTTCCTGATGTCAGAAACTTCTGCTGCTTCAACTATCTAGTAGTTTCTGTTTTTTATTGTCGTGCTTTCTTTTCAAAAGATTCTGGTTTTTGAAGTATCATCTACACTGTTTTTCTCATTTCGAATTCTTTGTTTTCTGCATCCATTCCATGGGTGTATTTTGAGTGTCAGGCCTGTGCCAGGCCGCGGACATCACTGTGGGTCAGGGATGCCGCCAGCAGATGGAGCTGAGGGAGGCGGCCAGATAGGAGGCTGGCGCAGAGTCCCCGGAATAAAAGATAGCCTTTGGCAATAGGGCAGTGAAGGGGAGGGGTTTAGAGGAATTCACCCGACATTTGGGTAGTGAGATTCAGATTTGGGAGACTGATTGGATGTAGAGTGAGAGAGAAGCTCCAATCAAACCAGAGGCCCTGCGTTCTGACTAAGACCACAAGGTGGACAGTGATGCAGGGACATTAGGAGAGTCCACTGTAGGACTTCAGGAGAAAACCACTCCTGCGAAGTGTCAGTCGTTCTCCCATTTTCATGGGAATCTCTCATATCTTTTGACAAGAGGACTTTGCGCAGGGTTATTTTTAGTCAGTGACTCAGCAGGGGAGGTTTTTCCAGAATCCCCATGTTAAGTGAATGGTTCCTACCCCTGATTTCCCAAGGGCAGCAGAGGAGCATAGAAGGGGCTCTGTGCCAGCTCACATTCTCATTGTGAGGTGGAGAGTTCACAGGCGGCAAAGGGGAAGCTATTGATAAGATAGCTCCAAACACTGGCTGTCAAAAACAAAACAAAAAAATACATGAAATGTCAAGACAGAGCTTTACAGTCCAGTCCTGGTGTTCTTGTTTCTACTGCCTCATGCCTCCCTTCTCCTCCTGCCCAAATCCACCCCCTGTTCCTCCTCCAGTAGGCATTTCTATCCAGGTGACTCTGTATTCCCCATCGCTGAAACTGAGCAGTCACCGAGATTGTTGAAACTCCTGCCACATCACAGCTTTTCAACATACTACCAGGACTGTCTTTTAACAATACCAGTTTTTCTTGATATGAATTCTAGTATTTCTTCACTAATGAGCTTCAAGGGCATGATAGATTCAGACTCATTTTCTCTTCCAGCACTGCAGAATAAATGCAAAAGCTCTATAAACCAGGGGTCTGCAGACTTTTCTTGAAAGACCCCATGTGAAGTATTTAGCTTTGCGGACTAGTCTCAGCTGCAGCTGTTCAATTCTGCTCTTACAGCAGAAATCAAAGACAATACAAAAATGAACAAGCATGGTTGTGTTCCTATAACACTTTACTTATGGATGCTGAGACTCAAAATTCATATATTTTCACAGGCTCTGGAATATTCTTCTTTTGAGTTTTGTTCCCAGCCACTTAAAAATGAAAGATCCCTTCTGAGCTCACAGGCTGTAGGAATATAGGTAGTGGGTCAGATTTGGTTCCTGGGTCGTGGTTTGCCCACTCCTGCTACAAACCCAAGAAGCTGAAGCAAAGAGCTGTGTGTCCTTCAGGGAGTCGGGCAGTAGTTCTGGGAATGTGGTCTCAGGTCCTGCAGCAGGGTCTCCTCTGCCCTCTTCAGGCTGCCTGCCCCTTGCTGTACCTCCTCATCACTCTTTAGGGGCAAAGTCTCCTCTGGCTCCCAACTCTGCACTGAGTGTCCTTTTCCATATTTCCATATAGTCCCAGGTCCCAGACTTCCCCTGTCGTCTCACTAATCATTCAGTATTGAAATGACTCAGTCATGTTTAGGTCTGTGTGGCTCTGTGGCCCAGTGAGGCCAGGGGTCCTGTGTGCCTCTGGGTTCACTGCTGGAATCCCAGTGCCTGACAGTCTCTTGCACCTAGTAGGTTCTCTCAATGCTCATTGATTGAATGTGAATATGTGAATGAATCCAGAACTGTATTAAGCTCTCTGAGGAATTAAGGAGATCAATGGATGGTGGATATAAAAAAATTATCACGAAATGTTAGAAGCTATGTAGAGAATGCTAAACTGTGAGGTACTATTGAGAAACTGGGAGAAAGAAGAAAGCATTGAAGACTAAAATTGTTTAATAGGTTTAATGAAAAAGTAGACCTTGAATTTATCTTTGAGGCAGTTGGGTGGCAGAGATAAAGGAAAAAGTGTTGGGGTTATTATTCCAGAGGGGAAATTAGCAAGATGCTTTGGTTGGATATTATCTCTATCATTCTCTACTCTGCACATCTCCCCTTTGGAGCCTGGGATCCCAGCAGTGGATCACGAAGGGGGCGGTGAGGAGATTTCTGGAGTTTTGCTTTCAAAAAGGGTCGTTAATTTTCTTCCAGAGATACAGATGTGCACACGGTGGCCTCCCTATTAAAGCTCTACCTCCGAGACCTCCCCGAGCCGGTGGTTCCCTGGAGCCAGTATGAGGGGTTCCTGCTATGTGGGCAGCTCATGAATGCAGATGAGGCAAAGGTTTGTATCTCACTAGAGTGTCTTGGTTTGGAAGAAGGTGATGGTTACTGAGCACTATTCTGGTGGACAAGCAGCAGTGGACATGGGGCCCTGTATCTTTGGTAAGATAGTTCATCAAACTGCAACTTCCTCAGCAGCAAAGAAGCCAATCATGCTGACAGCCGTCATTGGATATAATGATCCATTAAAGAACTGGACTATAATCAAATATCCTCAAGTCACTTTAAAAGTAATAAGACAAGGCTATCGAGAAGTGTGGCCTTAGTGAGACCTGCTGAAACACACTGACAGGTCGACCAGCCTGGAGGGCAGGTGGTGCACCGGGATGTTCCAACCCCACGATGCCTGCGAATGTCAGGCATCGGCATCAAGGAGTGCGTGTGCAGGAGAGGAAGAGCAAGGAGATTCTCTGTGTTCCCTTTAGCCACAGCCACCCGTAGGATCTGCAGCCACTGTCTGCACCATCATGCTTGTTAAAATGTTCACCAGCAGGGATTTTGATCCTATAAATATGGTTTCCTGAAAGGCCCTCCAGTTAACAGTTCCCACACCTGTGTCATGTTAATTAAGCAAAAGAACCAACAAAAGAAACTAAAAAAACCCCCAACTAATAATAGTAAAATCTTCATGGTTTCTAACCAAGATCTGCAAAACCAAATGGCCCATGAATGCATTGACATATGATACTAATAATAGGGGTCCACTTCCCTACTTTGGGATGGTTCATTTTTAGCACTACTATATTAAAAACTTGCTCTGGCAAATGGTGCATAGAAAAACTTACAGTGAAGAACTGGATTTAACACTGATTTTTGTCATTATGTAAATTATGCATCTTCTATGAGACTCAGTTTCTTTACTTAGACCAATAGTACTGTCTACAATGATGGGGCTGATACATGCCTGTACTGTGCAGTACGGTAACCGCCAATCGCACATAGCCTTCGGGTGCTTGAAATGTGGCTAGGGCAACTGAGGAACCAAATTCCTAATTTAGTTTAACTTGATTTAAATGTAAATAGTCACATGGGGATACATGTATCTCACTAGAGTGTCTTGGTTTGGAAGATACATGTAGCTGCTGTGTTAGGCAGCATAAACTTAGACAAATTTCTTAATAACATCTGTTATACTCAGGATTGTTTTGAGGCCAAGGGATATGACAAAAATGAGTGGCATTTAAATATCATTAGTGTAAAAGGAGGTTTATTCTCTACTCTACTTCAGCATTTATTACATACTATGCTCCCAGAAAATGTGTGTGTGTGTTTAAATCAGTGGAGAGATTGTGCCCTAGCCCTGGAAGAAAGCCCAATGGTGGGAATGTCCATCCTGACTGAGAGTGAGGAGCCTCGAGACTTAAGTAGATCCTGGCACAAGAAAAAAGCACTTCTGTATTTCAACATTAGGAAAAGAAAAGAATGATAATGATGCAGCTAACATGCTATACCTATTGTAGCTATTTTCCAACACCAAAATTAGGTTGCATGATATGATATAGGATATTTTGTGCATCATGCATGATTTTTTTTGTGTGTAGAGTTTTTGTTGTTGTTGTTAAAGTATCATTGATATACAATCGTATGATGGTTTCACATAAACAACAAGCGGTTTCAACATTCACACATATTATCAAGTCCTCACCCGAGGATATGGGGAGTTTTAATTCATACAGCTTCATCAACTCACCTTTGTGAAAGCTGTACAATTTTATGGAGTAAGGTTTTATGGAATGGCTAACAATTTGGCTAACAAGATAAATATTTCTGGTGACATCTCCCAATGTAACCCTCGAGAAAATAGAGGTACATGTATGCAGTCTGACCAAAATATCCCCACCCTTGAACTTCTTCACTTTTGACCTGTTTCTCTGAACTTTTCTCAGTCTCAGCATAACTGGCAGTTCCTAATCTGTGACAGTGCTCATCTGGACAGGTCAGAGGGGCCACAGCCTCCCTCACTGGTGCAAAGGTAGCAGAGGCAGTAGCTGGAAGGGGTGAGTCTCTAGCAACCTTTGGGAGGAATTCTCTTGGTTAAACTGAAGAGGAGAGAATTTCTGTATGACGTGGGCATTGTAGCTGCAGAGCGTCCTTACCAGTCAGCGCATGCAGGCTGACAGGCCACAGGGAACCATTTCTCCAGGATGAACTGCTCAGGTTTCAGGAAAGCCTACATGACTCATGGGAACTGGTGCACTTTTACAATCCCAGTGTTACAGTTGGTGACTGTAGTCCTCTGCCTGGCACATGGAATCCTTGGATGGCTGTCTCTGATGTTCGTGGTTATCACAAAGCTGGAACATTCTGACCTCTCACCTGCTCTCCAGGTTGGTCACCCTGTCTTATGTCCCAGCAGGTCTCAGCAAGGCCACGTTGTTTGAAACTCTTCTCAGACACTTCCTCCTTCTCTCAATACTTGTAAAATGGCTTGGGGATATTGGGTTATGGTCCACTTACTCATGGGAGTGCTACATCTCAAGCATGCATTAAGCAAACAATTATTGTGAGTATGAGTTATCAAGTAGTCCTTGCCTTAGAGTAGCTCCGAGTCGGGGGGGAGGGCATAATTATAGACAAATTAAAAAATACACTGTACAAAAAATGATCAACCTCTCCATACTATTTTTTTGCAACTTTCTGTGATTTAGAGTTATTTCAACATAAAAACATTTTTTAAAAAACCACAGAGAACTATGGGAACAGGAGTGACTGCCGAAGTGTTTCTGCACAGATACATCATTTATGTTCCAGGGTCTCACTGCGGGCAAGTGAGCAGACTTGTTTACTGGTGTTAACAATCTCTTCCCAGGCTCAGCAGGAGTTGGTGAAGCAGCTCTCCATCCTTCCTCGAGACAACTATAGCCTCCTGAGCTACATCTGCAGGTAAGAGTCCCCTGGATCACCCCCACAGTATTCAGGCACATCAGAAGGAGCCCCTGGTTAGAGAAGGAGAAAGTGTCTCTGGGAACTCAGCGACTCTGGTCCAGACCTTTGGAAGGTCTTTCCACATAGTACTCAGGTAGTTGCCTGTGTCCACAAGATAATTAAAGGATCCCTTGAAAATCTGGTCAGCACACAGAATGAGCATGCTTCCTCCTTAGGCCTGTCCCAGCGCTGCCCAGAGCCATGGGGCACACAGTAGAACCCAGAATCTTCATCATGGTTCTAGAATTATTTCCTATCTTCCTGACTCTGGGCCATAACTCAGTGGGCCAGAGACCTTAATTCAAGGCCACCCTTATCATTTCCCTTCCTGAGGGCTTGTTATGTGCCACCTCTATGGCAGCGTGTAACATGCGGGTTGACCCAGATCTGCCTGAGGTGGGAGCCTGGATTTCCATACCAGACACAACTGAAATGCGTCTTTAAAAAAAAAAATTTGTTGTTATTTCCAGGTTATATAAATGATGCATGCTTGATTTGGGAACCAGGAAAATACAACATACTGCAAATGAGAAATAAAAATTACACACAATTTCCTTACCCAGCAAAAATCAGTATTAATATTTGGGTGTGTTTCCTTCTGGATGTCTTACTCTGTATGATAGATCTTTACATACATCCATGTAAATATAGGGGATCAATTTGTTATTCTGAATCAGAATTACATGATACTATATATAGATGTATCTTGCTTTTTTGGGCTTTAATGTTATATTGTGAGCATTTCTTTATACCATAAAATAGGATTATAAGTGACTCCATAATATAATATTCCATAATATTTCCCCACTGGGACACACCACCATTTATTTGATAATTTTTCTGTATTTGGAATTTATGTTGCTTCAGCCTATCCATTTTTAAATGGTTTTTAGAGAGTATTTGGAAATTTTGCTGACCTTTTCAAGGTTTTTTATGGTGAATCGAGAGCTTTATGCTCTGTATGGGTGGAATTATAGCAAAAATTCATTGTTAGCTAATTTTGTACCTACTGAGTGTTTGCAATGCTCGGTGCTGGAATCCGAAAATGAGAGCAGGGAGGCCCCAGGGATTCCTGTCCCAGGGATCTTCTTATGATAGAGCTTTCCTCTGTGGGAACTTGGGTGGGATAGATGCTGAGAGCCTGGAGACAAGCCTATAAAGCCAGGACAAGGGAGAGTCAAGAACCCATTCTGGTCCTGCTCTTCTCCCTTTAGCACGCTGAACTGGATTCCGCCTCCTGCCTGAGAGACTCCCCTCCCAACCCCAGGCCTCGCTGCAGTGCCACCACCAGCCACTGGGCGGCCCCTCCCAGCTTCTCTTCTCTGATTTTGAATCGTTACAGGGCAAAGCTAAACTCTGGTAGGCAGAGCAGACTGGTCCCGTTCCTGAGACCTGGTGGAAGGAGTTAGGATTGATCTCTGAGATCTCATGTCTACTCTGGAAGTGCTTCCTTCTGGCAACTTCCTAATTCTTACTATGGGATTTCCTGGATGCCACAGGTTCCTACATGAAATCCAGCTGAACTGTAGTGTTAACAAGATGAGCGTGGAAAATCTGGCTACTGTGATTGGTGTGAATCTCATCAGGTCCAAGGTAGAAGACCCTGCTGTGATCATGAGAGGTACGGCTGGTCCTGCGGTGAAGGCAGGCCCAGAAGTGACCACATCACCACCAAGTGGCAGAGTACTTTGACAAACATTATCTTGCCATCCTGTCTGCTTATCTTGATTTTCTTGTCTACCTTGTGAAATAGCCCTGTGAAGTAAGCAAGGTAGGAATTAAGTCTGTTTTCCAGATCATAGCAGAACAGAGGAATTATAGAATTATCCAGTGGCCACACAGTAAAATAGGCCAGCACAAAAACAGTTAGCTAGTGTTTCTGAGTCTTTTATTAATAAACCTTAGCCAGAGAGCAAATAAATTTGATTGTATAAGACAGATCACAAAAATGCTACTTGTAAAGCTGTATTTAAAAGGCTTCTAAGACTATATCTTGGGTCAATGAATAAAAGTCCTGGCTTAGAGAACTGATGTCTGCCATGCACCTGGGAAGGCAATATGCCTGGTACACATTCACTACTGTGCAATAAGAAATCAGATGTCATGTTGAGGACCACATCAGAAACGAAAGCTGTCTTCACTTTCTCTCTGTTCTATCGCCTATTTCCTGCTAAAAGACTGATCACAGAACTGCAGGCTGAGAATAACCCTCTTTCACACCATCCCCTTATCCTTCCTCCATCCCAATCCTTTCACCATAATCCCCCATCCTATGTAATTAAGAAGAGTCCTGTGAAGAGTAAAATGAGGTCCTTTTGGGTCCTGTGGTTTTAGAGCCAATTTAGTCAGCCCATGGGTGGAGGCCCTTGAGGACTGCCTGCCTCCCATCCCATGGTCCAGCACCACAAACCCCTTTCTCCTTTCTTGCAGGGACTCCTCAAATCCAAAGAGTGGTGACCGTGATGATCAGAGACCATGAAGTCCTCTTCCCCAAGTCCAAGGATGCACCCCTGTCACCCCCTGCACAGAGTAATGACCCTAAGAAACCTCCAGTGGCTCGGAGCTCTGTGGGCTGGGATGCCACTGAAGACCCTGCAATTTCTAGATCAGACAGTTTCAGTAACACGGTAAGAGCAGAGAGCCTTCCTCCTTGCAGCCAACTCTTCCTTTGGTCCAGGTCATGCCATGTAGGAGTTGCTCTAGGTGGCAATCTGGGGAGTTTGGGATATGCTGTGGCCACACAGCTCAAAAGTGTGGCCGCTTTCAAAATCCTGTCTATGTTGACATCCTGGAGGTGGGGGTTCATGTCCTGTGTGCCAATCTCTCAATGACTAGCAGTGGGACTCCTCACTGAAACCCACTCTAAAAGGGAAACTCTTTTGAACACAGTCCAGAAAAGTTCAATGGGGAAATTATATACTGCACTGTAAATGTCTTAGTGGGAATTGTTGAAAACTCTGTGTGGAAATCCAGAGTTTTCCTGCTAATCCATGAAACGTGATTCTTTTCTCAGAATTTATGATGTGTTCGTGTAATATTTCTCATTCCCTGATAAGCTGTCCCAGCAATGTCAACCCCCTCATTTGTACTAAAGGGTTGGGGCTCACGTTCCCAGTGTCAAAAAACTCTGCAGACTCTGCAAGTGAGACTATTTGAGGGCAATAATTATAAAGCTCAAATATTTTTACATATTTATAGAGACAATTTTAAAAAATGTGAATTTTACAGAGCAGCTTGATTCTTTATCTGTGACCAAGAATTGAATTGAAAATTTCTGGTTGACCAGGAATGGTAAGATGCCTGTAGTACTGTTAATCCTGAGGACATTTAAGGGCTCATTCTTTTTCTTTTTAACTTAATTAAAAATATATAAAATATCCATATGATTAAAAAAATAAACAAGATAGAAAAAGATGCATTGAGAAGTGCTGCTCCCACCACTATCTCCATCCACTCCATCCTGCCTTCATTAGCTGCTTCATATCCTTCCAATGTTCCTGTATGCACATGTAAGCAGATGTGAATGTAAATGCTCTTTGCCTCCTTCTTTACACAAAATGTAACAGTCTATAGCAAATATTACAAAATGTAACATTCTCTCACTGTATACACACACACACACACACACACACATTACTCTGTATCTTACATTTTTCTACCTAACAGTATGTCCTGGAGACTTTCATGTCAAAATATGGACAGCAACCTCATACGATCTTATGTTTTTGATGGGTGTATAGTGTTCTGTCCTGGCAGTGTACCATAAACCTCTTAACTAGCCCCTTTAGATGAACAGGTCATTTTCATTCCTTTGTGCTACAAACAAAGCTACAGTGGATAACCTTGACCTCAGGCAGATGTATTTCTGGGATAAGGTCCTAAAAGTGTATTCCAAGTCACAGGGTAACTAGATCGGTAATGTGTAATTTTGGTTAACATTGTTAAGTACAGGTTGTACTATTTTGTACTTCCAGCAGCAATGCATAAAAGAGCCTGTTACCTGACAAAGTGTTGTCAAATTTGGGTGAGGTTGCTCATCTGCTATGTGAGCACCAATATTTCAGTAATTTGAATTTAAATTTGAATTTCTCCTATTATGAGAGTGGCTAGACATCTTTTCTTATATGTAAGGGTCAGTTGCATTTTTCCTCTGTGAGCTGTCTGATTTTGTCCTTTGCCCACATTTGTATTAGTTCTTGGTCTTTTTCTTGCAAAGTTTTATGACCTGGAGGGAGTAACTTGTTCATGATATGCATGGCAAATATTTTTGCTAGTTTGTCACTGCATGTTGGATTTAGTATGTGGTGATTTCTTTGTTTTATTTTTGTTCTTTTTAATTCGGGGGCTTGGCAACTCACATAGGTTGGATTTATCAAACTTTTATTTTATGGCTTCTGGATTTTGAGTCATAGTTTGAAAGGCATCCCGTTCTGAAGTTATAAAAGAGTCCTAGTTTAGGACTCTTTTACCACAAACAATTGATTTTAGAGCTTGAGTTCCTTTAAATGCAGCATCCTTTTGAAAAAATGCCATGCAGATAATCAACTAGTGTGATAAGTTAAGAGATGGTCTTCCTGGGTTTACTTAGTTACTTATTGCTTCCTTACTCATTAAAGCAAGGAGCTACATTCTTTCAAATCTCTAATCCTTATCTTGGGAGCATGACACACATGGTAAAAATAAATGTAACACTGTGGCCATTCTTTTCTAGACCGGCGACTCGGACACAGCCAGCCCCACTGAACAGCAGCCGAGTGATGGGTGTCTAGTGGAGAACAGTAAAGCCCCTAGGGAAAAGCCAGAAGATTGGAAGCTGCAATCACGGAAAAGGACTCAGACGCTCCCCAACCGGAAATGCTTCTTAACATCAGCTTTTCAAGGTGCCAACAGCAGCAAAGTGGAGATCTTTAAAAACGAGTTCTGGTCATCTTCTTCAGAACTGAAGGCAGGGGAGGGGCACAGGAGAACGATGTCTCAGGGTTTGCCCCAAAGTCCCGATTCCCAGAGGACTTCCACCTACGATAACGTCCCTGCTGCAACGGGGTCTCCCAGGGATGAAGAAAGCTCACTGTCTTCCCATGCCTGTGACTCCAAGAGAGATACTCCTGCTGGCCCAAACTCTGAAACTGGGCCTGGGAAAAAGAACTCTGGAGAAGAGGAACTCGAATCTTTGCAGAAGCTGGTCCAAGAGCTGAGGAAGGAAATAGAAACACAGAAGCAAATGTTTGAGGAACAGATTGAAAAGTAAGTCACATACACAGGGTCCTCTGGGCAGCCACTCGGCTTCCAATTTTAGAAACAATAGATATTGTTCTCATCTTCCAAAGAAGTGACATTAGAAACCTTCAGCTTGGAGAATACAGTCATCTGTAGCAGCTGGGCCTAATAAGGAAAAGGGTAAAGGGAGTGAGGACATGACTAAATAAGTGAAAACTCTAAGCTTTAGATTAAATTCCTGAAAAGTTAAGTATATAGCTAGTAGTTTAACCAACTATTTCTGAGTAGTTGTTAAGGATCGACATGCTTTAATGAATTAAGAGGAACTTTAAAATTTTTTCATATTGATGAATTCATTCATCCATTCTGAAAATATTTATTGAGCACCTACTGTGTGCCAGGCACGATCCCAGCTGGTGGGGAATAATATGGAACAAAATAGACAAAGGTTCCTGTGCTTATAGAGCTTTCCTCTAGTAGAGACAGACAGACAGACAGACAGACAAGTAAGTAATTAAAGCACCTGCTCTGCCAGGTGGTCAAAAATGCTGTGGAGAGAAATAAGGCAGGCAGGAGCTGGCGGGGCACATGTTTGAGAAGGGGGTTCCAATGTTACATGGGGAGGTCAGGAAGGCCTCACTGAGAAGGTAGCATTAAAGGAAAGGCCTGAAGGAGAAGAGGGAACAAGTCAGGTCTGTATATGGAGGAAGAGCAGGCTAGGCAGCAAGCAACAAAGACTCAGAGGCCATGGGAAGGGAGCAGGTCTGGTGTGCTCATGCACAGGAAGAGTGGTGGTGGGCTGGAACAAGAGGAGTAACTGATAGGACAGATGGCAGAGATGTGCAGGAGGCCAGAGCACACAGGGCCTTGCCAGCCCCCTGAAAGCCTGAGAGAGACAGAGCTTCTGGACAGCTTGACTGACTGAAGCTTCACTGGATCACTGGCTCCCCACTGAGCTCAGGCCACAGCAGGCAAATGGAAATGGGAGGCCAGAGAGGCAGCGATTACCATGATTTCCTGCACATTCCTAGATGCTTGGACACAATTTGCTCTCTTGGGCACATAAACTATTCTATTGAAATCTTTTTCACACCACTGATTTTTTTCATGAGAGGAAGCCTCATCCAGCTTAGCCCATATTAACACTAATCATGAGGTAGTGAAATGTCAAATTGTGGGTACTTTTCAGTCCATTAAGACTCAGGTACCTAAAAGGAAGACTTTTGTGAGCCCCCAACCTCTGTTTTCCACCTAAAAGCAAAATGGAGCTCTTTTGTCTAAGAACCTGAAATCAATCATTTGTAGAACCACAAGACTTGTGTGAGGCCTTGGCAGCGACTGAGGCAGCTCCAGAGAAGACTCCCGTCACACTTTGGCATGAACGTCATAGACAGAGAAGGGAAGGAATTAGCTGCCCAGAAGGCCACCGCTCCTCCTGAATGAAATAAAGTCCTCTGAACCCGCCTGCCCTCCCATCCTTAAAAGGGGCAGAATTAAGTCTGTTGTGCCTGTTCTAAGCTTTGTGCTTAAGCACACCTTCCCGTGCAATCCTCACAGCTATCCTGAGAAACAGGAAACACCCCCCATTTTATGGAAGAAAAGGGTGCTCAAGAAGCATGCAGAGACTTTTAAAGGTTGCACAACTAATCATTGGTGGGGCTGAGAGTTGAACCTAATCATCCAGGTCCCTGAGCCCACTCAGATTTTATGACTCCACTGGCATCAGTGGCCAAGATCTAACATAGTGTCTTATTTGAGATCTCCCCCAAAGCAAGAGGGATGTGGTGAACCTGGAGAAGGAAGCTAGATTTGTAATGGCCAGGCTAGAAGGAATGACACTGGTCTGACTTTAAGAAGAGACAGGCAGGGGTAGTCAACTCCACACAGAGTGGGCCAAAGCCCTTGAAAATAGAAGCCAGGCATGGACTCAAATGAGAGCTCAAGTCTCCATACAAAATGATTGGGGCTACAGGGAGGCAGCACCTCACAGAATGAAATCCGGAAGCAAATGCCCATTTACCCACTGCCGTCGCAGATCTGAAGTTCTCTCTCTTGGCTTACAAAATGGCATATGTACCCTCATGCCTCAGGGTTCAGGCAGCACAGCCTAGCAGGGAGCACCTGGAACTAGGATTTGGGCCAGGAACAATGAAAATCCTGGGAGAAACGACACAAAAGGGATGTCACAAGTCAGTGCTACATGACAAAAGAGGGGCTCCCACCTGCTCTGGGTGTTCAGGTGTACTGGGAGGTGCTCGTGTCGGTGGTGGGACACAGATGTGAGGTACAGGGTGGATACAGGTCTTGAGATGTGGAAAGGAAAATGGATGGGGGGCCGTGAGCAAGGGTGGAGGGAGAGTCTAGAGCTCATGCCTTGTTCTCTCACTCTGTCCTTGCCTTCCTTGTAGCCTTGAGAAGGAAAATTATGATGTCTGGGCTAAGGTGGTGAGGCTCAGTGAAGACCTGGAGAAAGAGAAGAAGAAGTTTGCAGCCTTGGAAATTACCCTCCGCAACGTGGAGCGCTCCCGTGAGGATGTTGAGAAGAGGAACAGGGCCTTGGAGGAAGAGGTCAAGGAATTTGTCAGATCCATGAAGGAGCGCAAGGCTGATGCTTGAGGGTCCCAGGAGAACCCCAGAGACGGCCTGTGGAGACCCAACACTGCTCCCTTTCTTGGTGCTGCCTGATGACTGGGAAGCAAAATTACTCCCTCAGTGGGAGAGGACATTTGGGGGAAACATCATATTTCCCAGTAAATAAACCAATGGAATTTTCAGGAAGATGAGGGTGAGCAGGGACATGTGTGGATGTCTGTGATCCCCTGTGGCTATATTCAGAAGGATTGCATTATTCCACAGTGGTCTCAGGCTGAGTGAAATGGAACCTTCCCCTGCTGGATGACTGTGTGATACACAATGGAGACATTTGAGGCTGGTCACATTTCTGGACCCAGGTGACAAGCTGGTCCCAACCAAGGCTGGACTGAGGCACTAGCTCTTTGTTTTCTTTGTGGAATAGCTCACCTAGTCAGATGGCCTCAGGGTGTCTCTGAGAAACTGGAGCAGAAAGCGGAACTCAGCTTTCAAGGCCATACCCATGGCATGCTGTGTTGCAGGGGGCTGCACCTACCGAAACCAGAGCCCTATTCTGCCACCCTGTCCACGATGCACACTCTCCAGGGGTTGGAAACTCAAAATTATTATTTGACTGAGACTAAAACAAGCAATAAACTGTATTTATGAAAACAATATCAATGCGAAACTTATATTAAAATAAAGCCAAAAAAAAATGCAGGGCTGTTGGTGCTCCATACAATGCCTTTGTGAGTTAGTAAAGGCACCCTTCCTCAGGGAGATGCACCCCTCTCCTGCACACAGCTTGCTGAGCAGGACATGGGCTAGATTTCAGTCCCTACCTTCCTTGGAGAGTTCCCAGTTGTGTATGGCTGGCCTGGGAATAAAGGCCTTCCTTCTGTGATGTGACTTCCTCAGAGGCCACTTGGGGGTTTAGATAACAATAGTCATAACGATATTTTTTCTGTTTCACCGAAATGCAAATGATTTCACCCTTTAAAGAACCACGAGGCACTAGAGAGTAGCTGGGAGAGGAGAGGGGATTCCCAGTGGACAAACGACTTTTCCTTCTACATTAAATCGGCCTGGCAGAGGCTCCTGGTGAGGTGGGATGGTGGAGTCTTTAATGGGTTTCGTCATTGTTCTGGCTATGTGGTCTCTGAGCTCTTTTGGCTGTGTATCCTATCAGTAGAAAATATTGGAGCGTACACCCCCCAAGATAGGTTTATTTATGTATTTATAAATTTCATACAGGTACTACTGTCTCGTTATATCATGTATGTCATAAAACATACACAGGCTAGAAATTGAATAATGATAAGACAAAAACACATATACATAGAAGTTCCCCAAAGTGCTTTCAGTTTGGGAGGTCACTGGCCTGGTTCCCAGAAGGTATTACCTGTGCTAATTTTACACATGTTGTCCTGTTAATCTGCTCCCATAAATTCACTTGAACTTTTGAAGCCACATGGCTAAATGTGTGATTGGAAATCTGGTTACCGTGGTGATAGTTTAGCCATCCCCAGCACATGCGTTTCCTGTTAGGCCTTTTTCTCTCTTTGTTTTCTCTTCCTCTCTTTGTTTTTCTTCACTCTGGTTATTTCTCCCCAGCCTGTGGTCATCATGTATCACCCACAGAGTGAAACGATACAGACGTGGTCAGTGTTTCTCCGTCCTGCCGTTCAGGCTCTGCTCTGCCCACCTACAGCCCCCAAGGACCAGGCCGAGGACAGCAAGGACAACACCAAAACATTCCCTGAGATGCCTGCTTACAGGAGATGGGGCAGAGGGCTTATCTGGAACATTATTAAATAACATAATTAAATACTTGATTTCCTATGGTTCACGTGTTCTTTCATTGCAGAATAACAAACATGGAAACACTTATCGGACACCTGATTTACTTTGATGGTGTCTGCAGTTCTGCCTCTGTTCTCCCACGGATCCTTCACACTGACTCTTTGGGTGCCGAAACAGAGTTGAGTGTGGAAGTAGCCAGATGAGCAATTCTAAAGGGAGCATTTGTTTGAAGAGGAGAACCTGAAGTCTGCTTTTTTAGAGGTCCATGTTATAGGGCCTTGCTGGGTCTGGGGGTGAGAGCTCTGGCTGAGGGGAAGGGCCGCGTTTGAAAACCAAGCCTTTCCTGATCAGACGATGCCTCTCATTCTATTCCTTCCACCAGATCTATGAGATAGCAGAGCAGCCGTTCCAGCCTGAGAAGGTGGAGTGTCAGTTCCTCTTCACTATCAAGTGGGGAACCTGGCTTGCTTAAGCTGGACGTCTTGCTCCTGTGCCATCTTCCATATGAGGAGAACACAGGAAACAAGATGAGTTTTTCCAGGACCTGAGGCTGTGTGAATCCAGGAGGGCCAGGGAAGATCTGGGTCTGATGCCACTGTCCTCAGTGACCCACAGGCTTCATGTAAGATGGATGTCAGAGTAGCTCCAGGCCTCACCTGGGCCGGGAAGCCAATTTCTGGAAGGCATTCTGTTGGGGCCAGAAGCCAGAGCCCTATTCTGCCACCCTGTTCACGATGCACACTCTCCAGGGGTTGGAAACTCAAAATTATTATTTGACTGAGACTAAAACAAGCAATAAACTGTATTTATGAAAACAATATCAATGCGAAAGTTGTATTCAAATAAAGCCAAAATAAAAATGCAGGGCTGTTGATGCTCCATACAATGCCTTTGTGAGTTAGTAAAGGCGCCCCTTTCTCAGGGAGATGCACCCCCCAGGGAGAGCTCCCACCATTAACACTTCCAGGGGGCAGGATCTACTAAATCTGCCTTTCCCAGTTACCCACCCCCTCCTCCTTACCCCTGCTCTACCTGCGCAGATACTGAGAGCCTAGAAGGGTCTGCAGAATGCACTGTAAAGCCTCTGGCTCTCTTTCTGACCAAAATTTTTATTTCCTTCATGGCCTCAAGCATGGTCATATCAGGCCCCTTTCTCTTACATTTCAGAGAGAACTTTTTTTTAGGGGATTAGCTGGGATGATTCCTGTCTCTCTGTTCTGGCTGCTGTAACAAAATACCACAGACGGGTGCCTTGTAAACAACAGAAATTTATTTCTCACAGTTCTGAGGCTGGAAGTCTGAGATCCAGTTGGGGAGCACCCTCTTCTGGGTTGCGGGCTTCCCATTGTATCCTCACACGGCAGAAAGGGTAGGGATCTCTGCTGGGTCTCTTCTGTAAGTCACTAATCCCATTATTGAGGACTCCACCCTTACGACTTACACACCCCAAAAGGTCCTACTTCCAAAGGCCATCGTTTTGGGGGGTTAGGATTTATACATATGACTTGGGTGGGGTTCAGGTGAGGGAGACATAAGCACTCAGACCATAGCAATTCCCTTCCACTGGCTTTTGGTCAGTCTGGGACCTAGAAAATCAAGTGCGACATTTCTAGAACAGAGCATGCTGCAAATACATATTTTTATTGTTGGTTCAACTAATCCTTTAAGCCTGCTCAGAGGCCCAGTTAGAAAAGCATGAAGCAGGAGACTCTGAGGCAGCCCTGGATTCCTGAGAGGGGGAGGACAGGAGCACAATGGCACAGCAGCCATTGGCTAGGATCCCTGGGCTCAAGACAGGAGGACGTGCATGGGCTGACACCTTGTAAACTTCCATATTCCACCACTTCCTCTGCAGATACCATCACTGGTCAGGCCATGTGTATGGGGGAGCAGAGAGATCACTTACAGGCTTTTACAAGAACTGCACAAAAGCCTTAACTCTGGTGGAGAAGGCTGGTGGAGGGATCCCCAAGGGCTGAGATCCAGCTGCTGCTTGAGGAGCCCAGGCTGCACTTGGCCAGTAGCAGGAAGCTGGAGCTGGTGGGCTTGCAGTTCAGAAGGCTTCCCAGGGAGACTGCAGAACGAGCAGAAAATACCAACTGAGATGTACCATGTCAACTTCTCTTTCCAGTGATGCCTGACAGCCACCTAAGAGTCATAGACTCACAGCATTGGAAACACCCTTGTGCTTATCTAATCTCTATGCTCACTTAATGGATAGGGAAACTGAGGTCTAGAGGCATAAGCTGAGTTGCCAGTGCTCACACAGCAATGAAGAGGAGGATTAAAGTTGATGATTTTTTGAGGGCTTCTCTAACCCACTTTTCACTGAATTTTATGATTCCTGGCTTCTTGTCCAAGTGTTCTTTCCCCCAGACCAAGACCATGATGTGAAATCCATTGAACATCTCTCACTTCCAGAATATAGGTCTGGCCTTATCTATTTGTCACACTAAGACCCACCTGATATGCTGCCATTTTTCACTGGCCTCATGTTACTGATACTGTTCTAAGACAATGGTTCTCAGTCTTGGCTGCACAATAGAACCAGCTTAAGAAGCTTTTGGAAAAATTCCAATGCTCAGATCACACCCCAGATCAATTAAATCAGAATCTTAGGGGTTGGAGCCTAAGAACTGTTTTTCCTTAAAAAGACTTTCTGGTTAATTCTAATATGCAATCTGGATTGTTAAGCATGGTTGTAAAACTGCTTAAGTCATGACTATCATAATATTACATCTCCTTGCTCTCCTAGCTCCAATCACTTACAACTACACTCTCTGTCCTCCCTAATTCCAGGCTTATCATGTACTCATTCATTTAGGATAAGAGATGCCTAAGAGAGAAAATGATTTATGTTATACATACATTTTTTTTAGATGGGAAAAACTGAGCCCAAAGATGTTGGCAAAAAAAATCTCAATGTAACAGTATCTTAATAATGAACAAATCCAAGGAGTTCAAGATTTCCTTAATAAACAGGGCCATTATATAATCATACAATACATCTCAACTTGCTTTAAGGGTTGGCTCTATCCATAGGCAAAGAAGTAAGCACCTGAGGTCTATAAAGAGTCCCAAGAACAGCCCTGTTTAAAACCATGTCCCTTTCAGATTCACAGCAGAGCAGATTGTGGAATCTCTATACGGAGCCTTTGGGCTATGAACCATGAATGGATATTATTGGGAGACATGAAGCCTCCATTAATCATTAATGTCATCTTTATATCAGTTACCTGATTCCTAGCAGAGAGCTGTGTAATGAGGGAATGAGAGCTGCTCAGGTAAGCTGGGTTGTGCGTGGAGGGGTAGATGAAGAGCATGGGATGTCACCAACGAATAGTGCAGTGTGGGGGTGCTGGCCACTGAGTGCACAGGGCAGACAGTCTGAGAAGTGGAAGGGTCAGGGCCTTGAAAAGGGAAAGGGAAATTCAGGTAGCAGGATGGAGAGCCCGCTTGCCCTCAGGCAAACCTGACAGTAGGTCACAGTTGGCTCTCAGACTCCCTTTTCTGCTCTCTGTTCTCTCCTTTGCTGACTGATGTCCTCCTAAGCCTACCATGTCCAGACATCATTCCAGATCCTTCATCAGCCTCATCATCATCAACATCCTAACAGTATTCATCGTTAGTAATCTATTGTCCTCTATGTGCTCTATGATAGCTGAGTTTACTCGTTCTTCAAATGCTGGTTATTTATTAATGCACAACCCATGCCCTCAGAATCCCAGCTGTGACCTTCATGGAGGATTCCTCATGGAAGATTTCATAGTCCTAGACTCAATTATGTGCACATCAATTATTTGACATGTTATTCATGCTACTTATTTAGTGATTGACAGTCACTCTTGTGTGTCTTCCTTGCTTTTCTAAGAGTATTGGAATCCATCTCCCAAAGAATTTGAGGGTTATTGGAGAAATAAAACACATGGAAATCATATGCATTCAGCAGCTGCTGCTCCATTCTTGAGATAGTTGATCTCTATACAAAGATCATCTGGGTAGTTGTGTTGCCAATGATATTTTTACGTAGTACAAGTAAATTGCATCCAAGTTAGAAGCAAACTGTTTCAACACTGATTCTTTCTCTTGCAGTTGACTGTTTTAGAAGAGCTACATTTGACTAGGGCCATAAAAAATACACTTATTGAGTGTTTTCTATTCCCTGAGCATGATACACTCTGCCTTACCTGAAATATCTCAATTAAGTCTCACAGAAAACTACAAAGTAGTTGCCAGTATCATCTCTATTTACAGATGAGGAAAGTGTCAAAATTTTTTATCCAATGCATGACTTTTTTTCCCCCATCACCAAGCAATTAACTCAATTCTGACACTACGTGCTTGGAGATACCATCAGACCCCACAGGTTAAGGGCTATAAGCCTGCAAGTCGGCCCCCACTCCAACCAAACACTTCAGATGCCAGTCCTCAGTCCAGGCTGTCATCTGTGCCTGAACAACTAGTAGACCAGGGGTCCCTATTCCCCATCCTTGGGTTCAACTAATTTGCTAGAACAGCCTCACAGAATTCAGAGAAACATTTCACTCACTAGATTTCTGGTTTATTATAAAATGATATAGTTCAGGAACATCCAGATGGAAGAGATGCATAGGGCAAAATATGGGGAAAGGGGTGTGGAACTTCCATGCTTTTCCTGCATTTCCACATATTCATCAACCTGGAAACTCTCTGAACCTTCCGTCCTTTTGGGCTTTTATGGAGGCTTCGTTTCATAGGCATGGTTGATTAAGTCATTGGCTATTGATGACTGGACTCAATCTCTACCCCTTTTCCCTCCCCAGGTAAATGATGAGCCCAAGTGTATGGACTACTGAGTTGGCCCTACAGATTGCTCTGTATCTTCTTTGCCTGGGATTCCCATTTATAAACATAAAAACTGTTATTTCTATTTTTCATCTAGTGTATCATTTAATTCCTATAATTTAAATGCATATGTGAATTTAAAAATAATAATTATTATAATAGTAAAGTCTCTAACATTTATTGGATGCCGAGCATTGCCAGGCAGTTCTAAATGCTTTATGTGTTTAACGAGCTAATCCCAACAACCCCCAGAGCTAAATAGCACTATCCCCTTCTTACAGCAAAGTAACTGACTTCTGCTTTTACTCTTGCTTTTTACTGTGACTCTGCTAACTGTCTTATGGCCAGAGGAAAACATTTTTCTGATAGCTTGTGGGGTTGGAGATGGAGCTGGGGCAGGTTTAGGGCAATGCCAGCACTGCAGACAATATCCAGAAATTGGGTGAATTGCTCATTTGACTAATTGGTCCCTGCAAATGAGTCTGCTTTCGTGTTAATAGCCACGCTTGGCCAACTGGAAACCATAGTGAAGTGAAGAGGGAGGCAACAGCATAAGGGAAGTCGGCACCTGCAGGAAGAAAGTGTCACAGGGGCTACAAGGCAAGGCAGAGCCTCTTCCTGGCCCCCTGGACTGCAGACCAGAGCAGGATGGGGTGGGGTGGGACAGTGGTTCAAAACTCTGCAGAGAGGATCGGAAGGCAGAGGGAGCTCGCCATCTGGAAGTCCAGGGGAAGGTGCCTCCTGCCTGTGGACGCCCGGTGCAGCTACAGGACGAGTGGCCACTCCCACCCAGCCTTGCACCTCTAAGCCTTGCACCTGGACTGCTGGCCCAGGGAAAGGGGCCCTTTTCCTCCATACAGAGGAACGGTCAGCTCACTAAGATTAGCACCTGCCCACAGAAGGCCCAGTTTTCAGCTCACACCAGGGGGGCATTTAGGCTGCCAGGCCTTCTCCAACAGGTGGCCTCAGTAGGGCTGAAATGGCAGCACAGCACACTGAGAAGGAGGCGGCTCAGGCATGCCACCCGTGCCGTGGGTAATTAGGTATAAACTCAGAGATGGGATTTTCCAGGAAGTCCCTCTTAAGATAGCTCTTTTCAGTAAATGAAGTTATTACTTTTATGATAATTGTTATTACTTACAGCAGGTGAGCTCTGTTTGTAGGTAAAGAAGTCGATCAATATCAAAAGGATTCAGTAATGGAGAGAACCAACAGGCTGCAGAGTTAGAAGCACAGACTCCCATTCTAAGGTCACTGCCTTCCTCTCGTCCAGGTGGTGGGTGGTACTGGTCAGCTTTAAACAGCGGGGTGACCTTGGGAGGATTGTTCCAAGGTCTTACTTAGTCTGTGCCACCCACCCCGGTGTATGGTACCTCTAACAGCACTGTCACACCACCCTGCCTTGTAAACCTCTGCCTGCTGACACCACAAGCTCAAAGCCCTTCACCTGGAGTAGTGCGCTTAGAGACATGTGCCCGGTGCCCATCCGTTCTCCACCTGCACGCATCCTTGGTCTCCGTGTTACCCTGGGAGCTGCCGTTCCTGAGACCAGTCAGCTGCCTTCCTCAGGGCCCAGGACAACTGCCACAGGAACCGGCACCCAGCTGCCTTAAGGGTGTCTCCGCTCTACACATTGTGGTTCCTTTCATTTGACTACGACGTAGGTGTCCCTGGGAGCTCACCTACACTGCCACCTTGTGGGGCATTACTTTTCTCACCTGTGAACTGAGGTCATGGTGAGAGACCTGTCCTGCCCACTCTCCCAAACTGCAGGAGATGGCCTTGAGAACTGAATAGGGTGATGCGGGAAAGACTATAGGTGTGAGTACTTGCCTGAGGGCTACGGCATTCTGCACGTCATGTCCCCAGAACAAAGAGCTCTCCGGCAAGCAGGCTTTGTGCCCCATCTCCCTGTCGGTGCACTAGCTCTCCCAGTGAGACCTGCCAGCATGCTGTACTCTCCCAGCAGGGCACAGATTCTTCCCAGCTGCTCTGAGAACATGTGGCTTGGGGATGAGGGTCCATGCCCACAGTCAGGGCAACTGGGCCTTCTGATGCAGCCTGAGAAAACGGGCTGTTATCCCACATAAAGTCACTATAGGAAGCATGGAGTCCTTGACCCCATGTGTGCACAAGGATCTTCCGGGTCAGGATCCTCTGGTGGCCCCTGGAACCTGGCTCCTCCTTCTTGCCTTCCAGCAACCATGCTCTGGAACAAATGCCTGGAGGTGATGCAGAACCAGGCTTAGGCCTTCAGCTAGAAGCCTCTTGTGCTAGGACGGAGGGAGGAAATGATCCTAATACACCTGGAAGCCCCCTGCTCACCCCTTCACACCATTGAAAAAGCAGTCTTTCTAAAAAATCAGTTTTCCCCAAAATATTCTTTATTAAGCTTTTAAAAGCCATTGTTTTGAAAGCCATTATTTCAAAACAGCCCAAGGTGGTGAACAATTAATGATATTTGCCATATATATAAAGTCTCCGGAATGAGAATTACTTGAATTTGAATTCCCATTCTACTCTATTCGACAGTATTATTTTGACTCCTGTGTCACCATTAAAACTGTCAGAAAAACTCCCAGCCTCGGTGTATTTGCTTTCTGGGGCTGCCATAACTGTAGAATAGGAGGCTCAACATGACGAACTTGTTTTTTCACCGTTCTGGAGGCTACAAGTCTGAGGCTGAGCTGTCGGCAGTGGTGTCTCCTGAGGCTTCTTTCCTTGGCTTCAGATGGCTGCCTCCTACCTGTGTCGCTCTGGGCATGTCTGTGTCCTAATCTCCTCTTTTTATAAGGACAACAGTCAACTGGATTAAGGCCCACCCATATGACCTCATTTTACCTTAATTACCTCTTTGAAGGCCCTATCTCCAAACACAGTCACAATCGGAGGTACTGGGAGTAGGAATTCAGCATATGAATTTGCGGGAGGGATATAATCTAGCCTGTAACACTTGGTAACCTTTTCAATATTGTCACTTAGATCTCCAGTGCACAGGGATCCCCATCTTTCAGAATCTCTCCTGCAAATCAGTAAAACTATTAATATCTTCATATATAGAAACCATGGGTTATTGTTTTGTTTTAAATTTTTTATCACAGGAAATCAGTAGGGTCAGAACTGTAAAATCTTACTGACCCATGAAAGCTGTAAGAATGATGTTGGATGGCGTGGTCAGAAAACCTGCATTTTAATTATGGTGTGGAATTTTTATTAGATTATTTATTCAATCATTATTAATAATAATATGTTTATTAGGTGTAATGAGGCAGTATTTAGCTCAACTCAGGAACCCTGAATGCCTGAACCTACACTTATCCAGTTTTCACTTGTGGTGGGTTTGTGGGAATATGCCAAACAATTAATTGCACATTCTTTATTACTATAAAGATTTTGGCCCAAACTACAGTGTAGTCCCCCACTGAGCTGGGCTGGACCTCGTGGCAGCACGGGGGCCCTTCCTCCCTAGGCTAGAGGTAGGTCTGCAGCCTATTCCAGAAAGCGTGAGTAGCCTCCTCGCCCCTTCCTGCTGGGCCCCAGTCTCACCATTCTGACACCAAGGAAAGCAGAAGTAGGGAAAGTATCATTGAGGAAAGGAAGGCAGGAGGGTTCTTTTCCTAACCCCTGTGTAGGCTTTTCTAAGCCACTCATTCCAAGCTGCCCTGCAGCCCCACCTGTCTCCCTGCGGCTGGAGAAAGGGATAACCGACTTTCACACATGTGCTCATGTGTGTGTGTGTGTGTGTAAAATTCATATCTCTTGATTCTGAACAGTCCTCAGTAAAAGAAGGTAGTGGCAGGATGGGGAGAGGTGGTGGTAGAATAAGGTAACTTTATACTTTCCTCCTAGCAGCTGAAGCTTTGGGGATCAACAACGAAGAGACATTCATTAGGGACTGGAAGCATTCGTTGTTCCCTGTAAGTCCCTAGAAAACTGCCAATGTTGGAGAAATGTCCCCAGAAAGGTGAAGGTGGCATTTTTGAATGCTTGTTACAGACCATAGGCCTCACTGCTAAACCCAATGAGAATGAGGGGAGGGACAAAAGTGAGACGTGTCTGTGGCCCACTCCTGCCACTAGTGGGAGCTCTAGGTTCGTGCCTCTCCATCAACCCGAGGATGGGCAAGAACAGACAGTGAGGCTCTTGCCACGGGGCCTGGTGCTGAGGGCTGAGGCTGAGGCCCATACTCTTATTAAGCAACCTTCTGGGAGTCTTCTCTACACAGCTAGTTTGGCAAGAGAGCCCTGGGGCCTTCTGCCTCCTCTTTAGTTCCTTACACATGTGAGTTTGAAAAACAATGGATCCTGAAGTGAGGGGGAGGCCCAGAAGGCCAGACAGCAGGCTTCTCCGTTGTAAGCTTCAGTCTGCCTAGGAACCTGGACAGCAGGCATCCATCCTTAACCTCCCAGACATACATCTTGGTCCAACCTAGTATTTGTAGAAAAAGGCTCTTTGAATTAAAGTGGTCTTTCTTGGAGAGTCCCCATGGATCCTCTTCCCTGGGAACCAGGGTAACAAGGATGCTGAGGTAGGTATGGACACCCTTGACCCCACCAGATGCATCTCATTAACAATGACATTGTCATTTAATTTTATTTATTTATTTTTTTAGGAGAGCAAGGTACAAGCTTTTATTTGGAGATAAAGTGAAAGGACAGAGCTCCCGGCTCACGCCAGGAGGGGACAAGAGAGTCCCGACATTGTCATTTTAATCCCCAATTCTGGACATACTAGTTTTCTCCTCCATTCAAGTCCTTGTTTTAGGAAGGATGGTGCTGAGCACAACTGTAGGTTTGCAGCTGCCAAAGGAAACACCTGCTGAGAACCAAATGCGGATAGATCCTCACCTCAGGCAGGAGAACAAGGCCCAGCTGGCAACAGGCTGTTTATACTTCATTGCACTTAGAATGGTTTGTAATAATGCACTTTTTGGTAAGATGATTAATTGATGTTGGTCTTATCCACTAACCCGAAAGGCTCATGGGACACAGACTGTGTCCATCTGGTTTCTGCTTTAGACCAAGTAATTAGACCAGGAGAGTTCCTGGTAACTGACTAGTCTAGTAGTTCCCAAACTCAGGCGCTGCAGCAGACCCACAAGGGCACCACCATATTTTACATTTTCAAGGGAAGCACAGCGATTCTCAATGGCCACAGGACCCAGAGCACACTAAGCTTCAGATGGTTCACAGCTTCAGCATTAAGTCACCTGCATTCCTTTCAATGACATCAAATCTTTTCAAGTTGGGCCTTTGGTTGTTGCTGTGATAAAATGCAAGTGTTGCACAAAAATCAACGTGGAACAGGAAGCAGGCGTGCTGTGTCCAGTCGGCTGCCAGGGTTTGAGGAACTATGCAGTACCTAGCAAGAGCATATATCCCACTAGTGATTACGATTATTTAAAAATGAAATAAATAGTATCATTTTTCTATCATGTATGTTTTTTTGTTTCAAACAGCTACTAAATTATTAAATAAATAAATAAATGCTTACTGAATCATTTGGCCTTCACTACTTAATGTAAGATGCTGTTTTAGATATTTCTTTTGGCCCAGGGACTCTGTGAACCACTGAACCACTGACTGAGAAACTAAGAGCACCGTGAACTGAGAAGGTCTGGAAACTTCTGGTTTAGTCAGTATTTGCTGACTGACTGAGAGACTTGAGATCACAATTCTGCACCTAATCACTTTACCTTCAAAGTAATGGAAAATGAACAAAAAGCCTCTTTGGAGAAAATGTGTCACTGAGTTTCTATTTTTCCACACAGGGAAGAGAATTCTGCCACTGAGCTATCTTTTTGAGCAACTTATGACTTATCAAACACTTAATTATTAGCCATGCCCTAAGCTTTTATTTATTCATTTTTTTAAAATGACCTCACTTAATCAGCCCAGCAATCTTTGAAGGGAGAATATCACTCATATCTACATAGGAGGAAAACAGCCCAAAGAGGGCAAGTGGTAGACAGAGGATTCAAAGGCTGTTTTTTGCTTTATACTAACACCTGTTCTCTTAATGATCATCAGAATGGTGATGAAAATTTTTGATAATTTATCATCATTATCTATAATTTTAACCATTTATACTTTTATTACTATTGCCAAAATTTAAGTTTTAACAATACGTCAGACATTGTGTAAGTTTATATGGATTATTCCATTTAATAATAATAGAGTCTTAAGGAGTAGGTACTATTAGGGTGATGACTCCTATTTCATTAAATAATAAATATATAAGCAAACCATAAATAAAAGATATAACAATAAATAAAGGATATAAATACATAAGTAAACAATAAATAAAGGAGGTTGGGCAAGACCATGTGACTAGTCCAGCTAGTATAGGTGACACCGGGGTTTGGATTCAGGCTGACTGTGTTCAATGACAATAGTGTTGGTAAAATACAAGGAGCTGCAGGAAAAACTGGGTTACTAGACAGAGAAATTACTTAGGGGCAAGTAATAGGTACTGGTGTCAAAAGCAGGGGGTAGAGAAGTAGGGCTCACTAAATAGCAGTGTTTTGGTGCAGTGACGCGATGTGTGCTGTAGTCCTGAAAGAGCTGGAAGTTTCCAGACATGGGAAGGCAAAGGAAGCCAAATTTCTCCCCTTAAGAGTCGATGGCTCTTTTTAAAGGAGTTACACAGTCATCTGGGAGCACATGGGCCTCCCAGAGCCAGGGCTTAATCTAAGTAGAGACTTAATTACTTTGGGGAAGTGACTGTGGCCCAGGCACCCTCAGTGTCCCTCCTCAACCCACCTTCTTCTGCAGTCACCTGTGCAGTCTGCTGAAGGACCAGTATGCCAAGACAAACAATCCAAAAATAAGAATAAAAAAAGATTGTGTGACAATATTTGTCTTTGCTGGAGAAGTATTGGCAAACGATATTTTCAGAACTCGTCATCCCCACCTGAATAGGTAAGTTGAGTTGGGAACACTAAGCTATAGCAACCAGAGTGCCGGGCTGGAGCCACCATTGCACAGATCCTAGCACTGGCTCCAGGGCAGGCCCTGCAGGTCCAGTTGTTGCTCGAAGACCTAGAATGGAATGCGCACAGGTGCTTCCAATAGTTTCAAAAGGAAAGATCGCTTACTTGGCTCAAAGTTCTGCAGAACCAGTTCTCTCAAAGAAGCATGCCATCCTTGTTACCGGGGACACCAACCCACCAAAAATGCCTTTTGCATGGTTTCCATCTAAACATGTCGGGGTGTGTGTATATGTGTGTCATATTAATGTACACATGAAATGGCATGAAATAAAAGTTTCCTTCAACAAAAAATATATACATAATTAGCCTTTGGAGAGCTAATATGCAGTAAAGCAGTCCTGGATTGAATTTTACTTATGTTTAATAATCACATGTCAGGCATGTTATTATTTATTCTAACTAATATTTTTGGAGCACCTAGTGAATGCCAAGCTCTGTGAAAAAGACAAGAAACAAGGTCCTTGCCCTCACATAAGGGTCCTTCTAGAAGGAGAGAGAGACAGCTACAAGAAAGCAAATTAAAATTCTCTTAAAGACTTAAATAGGGTTCTCTGCTAAAAAATACACAGATTTTCAGAAAGAGCACTAAGAAGGGCATTCTGGCAAGGGAAACAGCCCAGGCAACACCCCTCATAGGTATGGGATTAAATTATTAAAAGACGGTCCTGATGAGCAGACTTTTCCAGAGCAAAAGGACTAGTGCTGTAACAGAAGCACGTGCATCCTCAGCCTTTCGGCTTGTCGCATGTTTCCAAAACGGTTGCCCATGTTTCCAAAACGGCCACCTCAGCTCAGGCCACTTGATCACATTCAAAGTCAAGGAGCAGAGGACAAATGTCTTTCTCCTTTGGAGGCAGTGTCCTGCATCTGGAAAAAGAAATATCCCCAGAAAACTTGCCTTAACTTTCCACTGCTCAGAATGGGGTCACGTGGCCACCTGTTGCTGTAAAGACGGTTGGGGCAGTGCAGGACACCCTGGCTTGTTCAGACCAATGATGAGCCAAGCCATGGGTGTGCACTGCCTTGGGGTTCTCCTAACAAAGGGGCAGGAGTAAGCAAGGGATCCGTTTCTCCCCACTACTTCGTGATGTTGCCAGGAGGATAAGGTAAGATGACATTCTTGAAACACTGCCTGGCACATAGTAAGTGCTTAGTAAATGTTAGGTATTGTGTCTCATTTTGATCTTAATTGCTTTTAATCCTGTCTCTTCACCCCTGGCTGGAGCATCCCAGGGTCTTATGTGTAACCATTTCACGCTCATTCTTAGCTGTGCACACCTGTGTTCTGTGTGAAGCAGATGAAGCAACCTAATTTTTCCAGGTGAAGCTGAAGCAGTAGATGAGATCCAAGGGAAGGACATGGGGCCCAGAGCATGGAGAGAGTTAAGGGTCTGGAACATTCCCTAGCTAAGTGGAAGACAGAGAAGGCCAGTGACACTTGGAAGGATTTTCAGGCAGTCTTGGAGTCTGCACACCCACTGCGGGGGTGGGCATCTCACACTCTGTATTCTCAGACTGGAGCCTTGGTTTTTCCCTTTGGACAGCCTCCTCCCCTCCATCAGTCTTAGTTAATAGTGGCACCATTTAAGCAATCATCCAAACTACGAAACACTGAGTCATCTGGGGCTCTCCATGCCCTGCCCCCTGTTCCCATCATATCTATTCCCTTCCCAAGCTCAGGCAATTTTCTTTCTGAAAATCTCTCTTGAATCCATCCTCTTCCTTCCTCAGGCACCTCTACTGCCTCAGACCAAGCCTTTTAGTCGAGTTTCTTGCTGAACTCCCTACATTCACTAGCTCTCAGCTAAGATATAGGGCAACCCTGGGAACCAGTGGCCCTGGTGGAAAGAGATGGACAAGTAGCCTGAGTCACCGTGAGTGGCTGCTGGGCCTGGAGAGTTGGTGACCTGAGGCCATTGCAGCTTCTGGAACCAGGGCATCAGGAAATACTGTCTAGTACCCAGTATGAACTGAGCTGCTGACACTCTGGCAGGCCAAGCACCATTGTTTCTGGATTGGAGCAGGATAAGCTAGGCACCCCCACTACAATGATTAGCCCAAGAAATTCACTTCTGTTTCAATTAATCACTATTTATTGAGTATCTACCATGTTCCAGGTCCTGGTCAGGGCATAAGGGATATTAGGCAATGAATTAGATCAACGTGAGCCATATCTCATAAACGAAACCTACAGTCTAGCTGAGGAGGCAGACATTAATCAACAGTGTTGAATGTTGCAAAGGAGAAAGGCAGCATCCAGTGGATCCTTAAACTGGAGGATTTAGCCGAGTCTAGGGGTTCAGGGAAGTCTTCCCTGGGAAAATAATAAGAAAAGATTGTACAGGTGGAAAGAGGAGGGATTATATCCTGTAGAGATGAACAAAGGAAGCAATTTCCTTATGCATCTGATTTCAAAATACACTGAACTTTGGTAACGTATAAAAAAGATTTTCAAATGAGGCATATAGTCACAACATAGCTGCTTCTTTGAGACATGGTTTTAGCACCCCTGTAGTTTTCTCAGATATTTTCACTGTCTCATCTCTAAGGCCATTGCAAGCTAAAATTTCTGATGACATAATTATATTTTCTTTTTAACATTCATTTATTCATTCATTCACCAAATATGTATTGATTACCCAATATGTCAGGCACTATTCTGGGAGCTGGGGGACATGTGATACACATGATAGGAAAACTGTCATAAGTATCAGCCTTGAGGGAAAACTGAAGCTCTAGGAAGTTGCCCCAAGTTGTGTCCTGCACTTTTGTGTACATTGTGCATGTGGCCCCCAGGGGAGCAGATAGACTCCAATTTCAAGAACCCTGGAGTAAATAATAGAAAGGGTGTTGGGAGCTCTTGCCTCGGTCCTTCTATGCAAGCAATTTCTGATCCCGGAAGAATCTGGCTTCAGTGTCCACGTCAAAAATAACAGAGTTCAACTATGAATTCTGAAGCCATTTCCAGCACTTTGAATTTATAAATTTATACAGGTACAGGGTTGGAAGAGACCCTAACTCATCTTGTTCATCAAGTCCTTAAGCTGGTCATTAGAATCTTGAGGAAAGAGTGGCCAAGTGTCTGGGCCACTTAAGAACAGAAATGAGAAATACAGACCAAGAAGCTCAACTAGAGTGTGTTTATTCAGAGACACACAAACATACAGAAGCTTTGCCATGAGGTCACCTTCCCCTTATCTCTGCAATGCCGATGGAATATACATATCTGTCAGAACTCTCTCAGAACTCCATGAGTCAGCCAGAAGCCACATTGCAAATAGGTCCACAGTTAACCCAGGAGGTAGGTTCCTTCGCTTTCTTATCTTCCCCCCACCCTCATTTCTCTTGTGATGTGTAAGTACAAATTTGCTGGAGCCCAGGGGGAGGCTCTGCATAGACTGCACAAATGTAAATCAATCTCTTTCTTTGTGGAGGAGGATAAGAAGATACAACCTTTCTGTGAGTTGCCATATTTAGAAGAGGCAGCACTCCAAGATTCACCTCCAAACCTGTTCAAATGCTTCCTGTGGAAAAGCCCTGGTAAGGGTGGTTTCTTTTTTAAATCTGGGATTTTCTTCTCATAGTCACTACAAAGCTAAACATCATGGGAATTCCATTTGGGTCTGTTTCTGTGGGGCTTTCATTTCCAACAGAGACAGTTTAAGATCAGTCCCATTTAAAAATGTGTGTGCCAATCCCCCAGACTTCTGGTGTGCTAGCTATATAGGGCTTTGGGCAATTTCTTTGCTGTCACTTAGAATGGACATCAGGAGAGCAATTGAGAGCTCTCTGCTAAAGCCATCCATGTTATGAGAAGGGGCTTCCCCCTATTATAATAACCACCCAAGGGTACACGTAAGAGTATGGTTAAGTCAGCTTTATGGTTTGGCCTTATGGGAAAAGAGCAGAGTAAATGTAAAGGGAAAGGTGAACAAAACATCAGAGGTGGCCCAGGGTTTCCAGTGGAGGGGTGGGCCTCTTACCTTCACTTAGGATTACTATTGGTTGACATGTATTGCTTCCTCATCCACTGGCACATATACTTTGTATGTATCAACACATGTAGTCCTCACATAAGTCTATAAGATAAGTGCTTTTATTCTTCTCTCTCAGCAAATGTGGGAATGCCTCTCTCAGAGAGGTTAAGTAATGGGCAGGAAGGCTAGCGGGCCCCTGCCCTCGGTCTGTTAGACGCTAGGCCTTGTTGCCCCTTCAGGAGCAGGGAGGAGGCCAAGCCGGCTGAGGGGGGGTTGCCTTGCTATCTATAGGTTCACTGAAGTTTTGTAGGTAGTCTAGGGACAGCTCAACTCTCCCTTCCCACACCTCTGCTCAGCTGCCCAAGTGAATGTGCAAAGGGCTATCTACTATTAAAGATTTCAAGAGTCCTTAGTTTGTAAAAATGTGGCTAAGAGAACATGGATTTTTTTCCTATCTCTATTTTCCCCTTCCTGCCCCTACTCCTGCTCTTCTAATTTTGTTACCTTCTGTGTCACTAGACCAAAATAGTTACAACCATTTGTTCAAGTCAAATGTATTTAAGAACATCTATAACACCTAAACACATGTGTACACATGCACACTCAGCACAGGCAAGCACACACGCAGACACACACACACAAAACAAAGGAGAAGTTCAAAATATGTTAAATTATTTTAGGTCACTTTCTCACTTTTTAATAGAATATGTTTCAGAATTAAAAGGAAACTTGAAGTTCATTTCATCTAACTGGTCCCAACTTAAGACAATATTGCCCTCCAAAGGGTTCTTTCAAGGGTTCTGGATGTGTTACAAGAATTGAAGCTGGGGTCTGGCTCAACTTGTATTTAGTTGGGGAGCCAGAGATATTAAAATATCCCACAACATAAAGGACAGTCCTTCACAACAATTAGTCTGCCTTAAACACCAGTAGTTCCTCATTGATAAATACTACTCCAGTTCCAAACTTCCACTTCACAGTTGAGAAAATGAGCCTTAGAAGGTAGGAAACTTTCCTAAGGTCACTTATCTAATTATTGCACAGCCTGAGGTAGAATCCAGACTTACATATTTCTAGGAAAGGGCTCTTTTATTTACATGAGAAGTCCATAGAGATCAAAACTATGTTCACAATAATACTAAAACATTACTTGCTTTTATCATTCTCTCCAGAGTATACAATAGAATTTTCCAGAGGCTATACAGCCAACATTTAAGAAACCAACATTCACTGAGTTTTAGTGTAATATCAAAGAATATCCACAGTTATCTGGGCAGACTATTAAAATATGTCTCCCTTTTTCAACTACAAATTTATAGATGAAATTTTCTTCATCTCTTCAACCAAAACAACATATTGCAATGGATTGAATGCAAAATCAGACAGAAGAATCTAGGTGTTTTCTATTAAGCTAGACTTTGAAGAGATTTGCAAAATTGTAAAGCAATGCCACTTTTTTAATAACATCAATTTTGGGGGGAAAATATATTTATTATTCACAAACTTTGTTAATTATATCAATGTGCAAGAATTGATAAATATGTTAATTTTTTAGTGTAAATTTCTGCTGTAGTAAATATCAATAGATATAACCCACATAAACACAAGTTCTTGGGATCTTCAGTCATTTTTAAGGATGCAAAGGGGTCCTGAGAATGAAACATTTGGGAATTGCTGTCTGACATCATATCCTTTAGACTGAACCTGATTCTCCTGGACAGAACCAGAGACTCCCTTTAAAAAATTATTCTTTGGATGGTTCTGATGCATAAACTAGCCTGATAACTATTGAAATAGACTGCTTTTTGGTGGAAGAAAGTTCCCATCTAATGTTGAACTATGGGAACAATGCTAGGATCAAGGGCAGGCCTTCATTGGCTTATCGGGGACTTCAAGGATGCTGCTGACTCTCCATCACCAAGGAACAGAGGTCCACTCCCAAGACCTGAGGGGACCAGGAAGCACCCAACCCAGCTTCTGAGCCAGCTTTACCAAGAGCAGCTTAGAGTCAAACAGGGAATGAGCCTCCAGAGGAATGGTTCTGGTTCTGGACACAATTACCAGACCTATGGGCTCCGTGGGAAAAGGCCTAGCCCTAGTCAGGAGGAAGGTGGTTCTCTGAGTGTTCCAAATAACCCCAATGCCAGGGAGGGCAAAGAGGTAGCTTGTGAGCCAAATCTGGCTCACAATTAACATTATTTGTAATTCCAAGTATATAACCATGTTCTGGATTCAGACAGAAAAAGTAAAAAATTTTTTAATTCCTAGTTTGTCTTAAAAATTGGAAGCTCTGACCCCTAAGTAGAATTCATGCCTCATATCGAAATTACTGAGTATCATAATTCTTCCAAGTGGTAAAGATACCTCAAGACAAATGCTGAGCATAGAAGCCACAGGGCATAAATCTGCAAAAAAGTAAAAAGCTAACCTTTTCAAACAATATTGCTTCTCTCTCACTTACCAACTTTACATTTCCCTGTATGGCCCCAGAAGATGACTGGTTAGCCAGAGACGGGTAAGATTCCTCAAGGGAGGAACAACCTAAGACAGGCACAGTCACAGGGGGGCCATCAGGAGAGAAATTGGGGATCAACAGAGGTGAGGCTTAGAACCTCAACCCCCCCTGTTTTGAGAGAAATCGTCTGCATCCGTGGATGCTTTGTTGCCCTTGTCTAGCTTGGATTAATACTTAGTCTATAGGCACACACCTGATCATCTACATTTGCCCTCTTACAGCACCAAACTTTGTTTTCTACCTTTATCTTGCATCTACCTACCACTTCAGCATTTTATTAAAAATAATAATAATAATAATAATAATAAGGGAGAAATGTGGGATTCACATATAAATCAAGTATAAAAATCAAACAAATAATCATAATTGACCTGATTGTTTATAGTTCATGATGCATGGTCAAAACCGAAAGCTTCTGTGATGACTGCCCTTGTACTGTTCACCATGTAAGAACTTGTTCACTATGTAAGAACTTGTTCACTATGTAAAAACTTGTTCGTTATGCTTCAGAAGATTGGAGACTGTTGAGAATTAGGCATGGGGTTGATTAATGATTGTGCATGGAGTCCCCTATACAGAATTTTATTGTTGTTAACAACCATATGATCAATAAATATGAGAGATGCCCTCTCAAAAGAAAAAAAAAATTGGAAGCTCTGGTACACATGGGCTAAACTCTACTGTGGCAACAATTACCTGGGACTGCCAGCTGCTGTTTCCAAGAAATGGAGCCTGAGCCCCCCACAGTGTCCAGGCCACCTCGCTTGTTTATGTCACTCACCTGTCCCCTGGGGCCATCACTCCAGAAAGTTCAAAGAGAATGGTGAGGTACTTTGATGGTCTAAGAAGACAGGGACTAGGGCTGTACCAGTGGACAGAATGGCTATTCAGGCTCAGAGTGGGAGGGTAGAGTCTGAAATCTGGCATGGGGCTTTAGGGTGGTCCAATTTGCAGGGCACAAGGGTTAGAGGTCAATAGTTTGATCTTTCTATCATTGATTCTAAGTTACTGTGCTAGTAATAGCATTAGTAATACTCTAAAGGCTCAGATTAACTGTGGATGATTGATTAGCTGCATCTCATATGTGAATATCAGAGCTCAGAGTACCGAGGAGTCTCTCCCCTCAGTACCTTCTTGATGTCACTGGTGTGACCATGAGAAGAACAGTTATAGTTACAATAAACCCTTTAACGTCCTCCACGTGAAAATCTCTTGCCCTGTCACTAAATTATTGCATTTAGTCTTCCTTTGTCAATCCAGTTAAGAAAAGCCACTTCCTCAAGTGTCAGCTGTGGATCCAAAAACATCTATGAAGATAAGCAGTTGCCATGGCAAAGCACAACAAACCTAAAGGTGATGGATTGTGAGACTTGGTTACTTCCCTTGCTGGGTGAATCCACACTGCCTTCAACTTTTACTTAACTCCACATGTGGCTTTTCAACACCATGTCCTGGGTTGTTTCAAAAGCACTTTTCTTCTCCTTTTGCAACTCCTCAAGCCAGTGGCATTCAATGTGATGTAGATCCCTACTTACTGAAAAATATTGCTTGACAGTATTTATTTGTTACAATCTGGCTTTTGCTTACATACATTCATGACAGTTTAGAAAGTAAAGAGTATAGCCTATTGGGATCTGGAGTTTTTTGTTTGTTTTTTGCTTATGAAGAAAACAAGTACTGAGGGAAATCTTAGGTCAAAACTTCACTGAAGCCATCTTGCTGCATGAGGTTGAATCTTAGTATGAGAAGTACAATATTAGGTCTTGTGGTTAATTCTTCCACTGATTGATTCATTGACTTTAGTTAAGTTACTTAGTTTTTCTGTTATTCCTTTGTCCAAACAGTATGAATTCCAAACTAGAATTATTTAAAATTTGATAATCAACTGAGCTGAAAGAGGCCTATAGCTCTAGCTAACACATATTGCTTAGCCATCTTGAGTTGCCAAGTTTTAAAAACCTATCATGATTTGATTTAGTTAAAGAGCAAATATTTTCCTATTGAGGAAATATTTTCCATGTCTACAAGTATTCTTCAGAACTTGGTTTTAGTGACTATTCATTTTGAATGTCCCTTCGTTGACTTAGACTCTCTCTTATTGTTGGAATTAAGGGGAGGAGGAGGAATGCCTGCCCTTCAGTTCGATGTAGTAGGAGTTGCCTCACATCGTACCCCTCACAGAGCTTGGCGTTTCTCCTGTGTCCTGAGGGAGGGGCCCAACCAAGTTCCTGAGATGAGCTGGTGGCCTGCTGTGGTGCAGGAACCAAGAACAGAAGTCACTGCTGAGCAGCCGCGAGCTCGCACTCTCAGGGTGAGGCCGGCAAGAAAGGCGCGCGTGCTTCCCACGGACCCCGTATGGGCAGTGTGCAGAAGAGAGAGGATGTACTTAGAGATGTTTTAGACACTGTTTATGGGGGTTTTGAAGGATGTCTGAGAATTTGTCCATACGCCTCCCTTCAGAAGATGAAGGCCGAATGCCATCCTGTTGCTAATGAGCTGGCCTTAGCGACTCCTACCACGTACAATGCGGCAGAAGTGATGTGGCGTGTCTTTCAAGGCCAGATAATCAAAGACAATACGGCTTCTGCCTCTCTGTCAGTCTTGGGATACACGTTCTGGAAACCCTCTGCCACCATATAAGAAGTCCAGTTACCTGAGGTAGCTCTGTGGAGAGACACATGGGGAGAAGAGGGAGAGACTCAAGGAACCCCTGGCAGATGCCACACATGTGAGTGAGGAAGCTTCGTGTATGGTATTGTTCTAGGCGCTGTTTGGGGACAGTTTGTTACACGGTGATAGACAAGAAGAACACCATCCAGCAAGACTGCCTAAGGACATGACGGACATTAGCACAAAAGAATGTCCTCCTAGTTCCCCAGGTTCAGCAGGAGGAAGCAGCCAGCTCGTGGGCACTACACATTGAGAGGCAGTTGCGAAATTGGAGGTTTTCAAAGAACTTGAAAGAGAAAGTGAAGCTTTAAACTTCTTCCAGGACCAGTTAAATTGGCTTATGATGGTCCTAGATGAGAAACAGAAAATGCTCTAGCCCCTCTCCCTTTCCCCTTTCCCTTGACTTTTTCATTTAGCCAGGCCAAACAGTACTTTGCTAACAAACATTTTCATAATTTTGAAATGAAGAACCCATTTCTAAGCATGATACCCAAAACCAAGAGAGCCCAAAGGAAAAGACCGACAGATTACACTAAATAAAAATGTAAACCTTGTGAAAAGCAAAATACAGTATCTTTGAAAAAATTAAGATAAGCAACAAACTATTGATAGCACATAACCAAGGGTTATTTCACAGAGTACACAGAGTTCTGACAAATCAATTAGAAGAATAGGAACAGTGGATAAAAATTCAGAAATATGTGAAAATATATTCAAGCTCACCAAAATCCTTAAGGAAACCAATTAAATTTATTCCCATGACTTTACTGTACTTAGCATCTAGATTAGTTTCTGCAGGCTGATGTGACAAAATGCCATCACCTGGGTGGCTCAAACAACAGAATTTTATTGCCTCCCAGTTCTGGAAGCTGAAAGGCTGAGATGAAGGTGTTGGCAAGGGTGGTTCCTTCTAAACGGGCCCATGCCTATCCCCTAGCTGCTGGCAGTTTGCGGACAGTCTGTGGGGTTGCTTGGCTTGGAAAATGATCATGCTGCCCTCTGCATACACCTTCATCTGGTGTTCTCCCTGCATTCATGTCCTGTCTGTGTCCAAATTTGCCCTTTTTTGTAAGGACACCAGTCTTACGGGGTTAGAGCCCACTCTGATGACTTTATTTTAACCTGACTACCTCTTTGAAGACCCTATATCCAGAATAAGGTCACACTCCGAGGTACTGGGATTTAGGGCTCCAACATATTTTGGGGGGGAACACAACTCCACTGTAGCAACATCCATGAAGAAGAGCGGTAGTGTTGAATATTGGAAACTACAGAACAGCACTCTAGTATACAGACGGTGGACTATAGATGGACAAAAGAACCTGGGGCCCCCTCCTAGTTCCCCAGGTTCAGCAGGAGGAAGCAGCCACCTCGTGGGCACTACAAATTGAGAGGCAGTTGCCAAATTGGAGGTTTTCAAAGAACTTGAAAGAGAAAGTGAAGCTGTAATTTGTTATAACATTTTGGAGAGTAACTTGCTAGCATCTCTCAGAATGATAATAGTACATGTGCAGATCCTTCTCCTCAGGAACTTCACTTTTACGAATATGCAAAGACAACATGAAAAGAGAAACATTGAAGGGAAAATTTCCAGGGAAATTGGAAGAATGATGTGCTAGACACTGCTACTGTTTTTCGTATTGGTACGTATCAGGGTCAAGTGAATTTCAACCTCTCATCTCAAAGCTGTTCCTCTACAATGAACCCTGTTAGGCTTGATTTATGATCCTCTGAATAGCCCATGTGCAAATGAAGGGATATATCATGTTCCTTTGGCTCATTCCATTCATGTAACCTTCTGAGCAATATCTGACTAAGGCTGCCAGATCTAGCAAATAAAAAACACAGGACACCCAACTAAATTTGAATTTCAGATAAATAATAAACATGTTTACATTGTAAGTTGTCCCACAAAACATGTGTAACTGATTTGACACACTAAATCAGTTATGCATGGTTTATCTTAGATTCAAATTTAACTGGACACCTGTATTTTACCTGGCAATCTGATGCCTCACCTCACACTGCACAAAGCAGGTGGGCCCACACCTTGGGACTGGGATGCTATGATGTGATTTCACAGTGTACACCTTATTCAGACATATTCTCAATTGTGATTTTGCAGGAACTTTTAAAACAACAGCACAAAGAACAGACCATGTGCCAGTTGCAGCAAAAGATGTAAAAGGAGCTAGTCTCATGTAAATATTATGTTCATTAAAGCAGATGGGCCTGGAGCATAAACAAAATAACCACAGGGGGCTGGTTTGTGTTCTGGCTTGGTTTCTTAATATAGTAACTCAGTTCCCAGCCCCTTAGCACTCTTTCCTTATCAAACATTGAACTGGGGCATAAGGAAGTTTAAATTACCAGTGATTGGAGATTCGTTTTCTAAACACTTGAAACAGATGGTTTATTGCCTGAAAAGCATGCTGCTTTTCGGGGAATAGAGTGTTGAGTGTGGTTATTTTAGGAACACGTTTGTTGCAGCTTCGTACTGACATCAGGCTTTGCCATGCCGATGACCAGTTTCCCTGGGCTCTGTTCTTTCTGCTGAGTTTGCCTGCTGGGCAAAGGTCTCACTTTAGGTGCAGCCTGCTTGCTTCTTAGGCACTGCCTTGGGCACAAGCCTGGTTAGTCCTCCCATACTAATTTCTCACAGCTGCAGAAAAAGAGTAATAGCCAGGCAGAAGAGTTTTTGAAATAAATGTCATTTGAAATGCTACCAGCTGAGCAGCAGTGAGCTTAACCAA
This sequence comes from Manis pentadactyla, assembly GCF_030020395.1. Lineage (NCBI taxonomy): Eukaryota > Metazoa > Chordata > Mammalia > Pholidota > Manidae > Manis > Manis pentadactyla. Next base: position 177,746,918 of record NC_080020.1, on the reverse strand, counting down.
AAGATAATATCCGTTTTGCCCTTTGTTTAAAGATCTGGGATCCAGTCCAGGATCACACATGGCCTTTTTCCTCTCTTTTTGCCTTCCACTGACAATTGTGAAGAGTCTGACTCTTGTAGAATGTTCTTCAAATGGGTTCGTCTGATGTTTCCTCATTATTGGTTAGGTTAGGTTACGGGTCATATGTATGCATTGTAGGGACCCTAATAAAGGGTCAGAACTAGATTTTCTAACATTATTCCCAGGCAGTGCCAGAACGTTGGCTCTGTGTCCTATTAGTGAAATTCTGCCAAATCCTGATATGACAATGGTGCTTCACGCCTCCCACCGAAGAACCTCAGTGTGAACTGAGAGGCCTGAATATTTTTTTTAAGTCTCAGAATCGCATGTCAGGGTAAAAGTGGATGGGGGTGTCCGTGTGTTTCTGGGCTTTCTTCTCAGGGCAAGATGAGCACTTTGGATCTGTGCAAATGGTCTGAGGAAGGTTCAGAGGGGCAGGAACTGGTTCTTGTACACTGACAGTTTGGGAGAGTGAGTGGAGATAATGGCGTCATCCATTTATAACCACCCAAGTTAACAAGCTCTCACCTTCTCCAAATAGGCCCCTTATTTACAAATAGTCTCTTCTGCGCAAAAGTGGGCTCTCATCCGTGTGACTGGAGTCACATGCAGCCAGACTCCTGGCATTATTTTCCCACCATACCACAAAGGTCAATTCACATTAGGAACACTATTAGAGACTGTAATATATTATTAAATGTATAATCTGAGCTTTGAAAATGATTTTATCTTTTACTCTGTAAGTACACAAACCCCCCAAATAACATGCAGTTGTGTCCACCCAGTGCCCCCCGCAGGCTGCACCTGGAGACTGGAACCTCCCAGAACCACGATGGCTGGTCCCGTGGCTGCTGTGCTCGGGTTCGACCATGTGTGGAGAATGGGTCCAGGCACCAGACTGTGAGAGACTTCCATAAATGGAATTCTTTACAGAAGAGAATGATTAGGTTGCTGAAGAATTCAAAATCAAGTCATAATAACGGCTTTCCAGGCCTTTAATGTCCAGGCCTGGCCTAGTCCCATCTTGTGTTTTCTGCTCCCTTTCCTCCAGGACTACAACTTTTGTGTTGCCCATATCAGTTTCCCTGATACTGAGGGACAACAGCTGTGCCTGCTGCCGACCCTCAGCTGGGTATCAGAGGACTGTCTGCTTGTGCAGGACGATTGTCTGCTGCAAGAAATTTTAGTTGACCTGGGACTGTCTCTACCCCCTTCAAATCCCACCTTCAGCCATTAGAATGAACGTCCTCCCAGAAAAGGCAGCAGGGTCTGTCTGTCCCCCACTCAGAAGCAGGCCCAGTCCCGGTGCTGGCCTCCCATCTGTTTCTGCCTGGCTATTATCACATAGCCAGTTTTCTGCTCATTGTGTCTGGCCATGTGTTCAGACATATGGCGTTGCCGGAAGTGGGGAGCAGTGGATCCAGGACAGGAAGGTTATTTGCATGGAGACAAATTAGATGTGTATGGGCAGCCTCCAGAGTTAAGGCCTAGGAAGTGGTGCGGACACCAGGCGAGACTTCAGTTCATACAAGGAAGAACACTCTACCTACTTGCTTCTCACCTCTGTCTCTCCTGCAGGGACCTGTGTGCAGAGTGATCTAAACTATTTGTTAAGTTGAATACAATCAAAGCACAGTCCTCTGTAAATGTAATAGGGGCCCTTAAGAAGGGCGAGCCTACCCTTCTCCTTTGTAAGATTTGTGGAAAAGTTGAAAAGTACTTTGGTGGGCTGCTGAAGGGAGAGGGGCACACTAGGTATAGAGAATTGTTAAAATTCCCTGAGATGCTGTGAGGTTCAATAATCAAATTTCAGTGAAATTCAGCCTGAATATTCTCTGATATTTAGTATTTAAAATATTAAAATATATTACTTTAATAAATAGATTTACATATCCTGAGTATTTGAATATATATATTTAGAGAGCAATTAAGAAGTAATTGCTCTTTAATCTGTCTCATTCTAATTTCAAAGAAGAAATATTTCTCAGTTATTGACAAAGAGAGCCGATTTCATTTTCTATGTATGTCTCTGGCATTGATGGGATTTTCAGAAAGTTGTGTGCAAAGGGAGACCCACATGACAACAGAACCTCACTCTCCGGTGAGGCCACTTAGAAGCTAAAACCAGCTTACTGTTTCTTCAGGCCATGCTCCTCATAGAGTTGAAGTCCAAGGTTTTATTCCATCTTAATATACTGTGAAATGCAAAGGTGAAAAGAAAAAAATGCCAGGGCAGAATGCAAAAGAGATTTCAGCTCAAGGAAAACTAATTATCAACAAAATAATTTTTCCATTTTATTTAGCAAGATGAGTCTGAATGTACACATTCAGTTTATGAATACAGTGTAAATATTTATTTCCATCTTCCTTTTAGTCTAGAAATCACTACACAAATCTGGACATAGATAATGAACAGGTTTTACACAATAAAACGAACGTGCTTCAGCTGATGGGGTGTGACCGGGGCATTCGCTGATTTCCCATATTTGTGGAAGTTTGTTAGATGTCACAAGCATGTCCACCCTCCCCACCATAGTCAGGCCCAAAGTGCACAAAATGAGGGTTTGTGTGTGACAGAAGCATGCTGCTCACAACAAACAGTCATTCCTAGATGAGGTTAGTATCTCACAGATACATTTCCGCACCCAGAATCACCCTTTCATGCTGCTATTGTTCAGTGTTATCTACTTTCCTTCCATCTAATGTGTGAAGTCAAATGTCCCTGTTGGCGGCAAGAAAATGCAGAGTCACAGTAGCATTCCCTTCTCACCAGCACTGCAAAGGGCTAAGTATGACCCATGGTGATGCTGTGAAAAGATCCATAATCTTTAAAAAAGGGCAGTGTCACTTCTGTGTCACAGACGCACTGTAAATGTTTCTGCCACAACACTGCTGGGCTTTATGGGCTGCTGATGAGTCCAGCAAGAAGTGAGATGTAAAATTCCTTTCTACGGAAATATCTTTGACTTGAAGAACATAGATTCCAAAGAATACCAAAATAGTTGCTAACAGTTTGAGGACAAGTTTAATTAATTTCCCAGGCCAAAAATTATACACAGGGCAAGAATTAGGCACTTTGAGACTGATTGCTTTGGGACTCACTTAACCTTTTTTTTACATTTATAGAGTAATTAGTCCAATTATAAACAGATTTGTCCAACCAGGTCTCTGAATTGGTGGGTCAGTGATGGCAGTGGATATAGTCAGAGGGGAAGCATCTAGTTTGGGGAATGAAAAGCCCCCATTAAATACTGCCTCCCCTCACTGAGCAGCCCTCACCGTCCCTCACAGCCTGACAATATTTGCTTCTCAGGGAAAAATGACAACGTAAGTTCAGGGAACAACATGACAATTTATTGGTTAAATATTTTCTGGAGCACCTCCACTTTAGTTAAAACTATACTATTCTGTTAAAACTACTATTTTACAAATCAGTAAATATGTCAGGGGACTCACAGTATGCCTACAAGACACAAATATACAAAATTATGGCAAGGTTCCTTAAAGTAACAGGAAATTTTAATGCAAAAAAGAGATGAAAATACAGGCCATATATTGTAAAGGAGCCATACTCTGAAGAAAGTAAAATTTAAAAAGCACAGAAGGCTATTTTAATCAAGAAGGAATCACAAACAAAAATAAAGCATTTGGTATTCTACACTATTTTACAAAAATAAATATATTCATCAATAAATAGTAGGAAGCCTTGAAACTTTTACAGAAATATTTCTGTTGTTGGCTGTCAAAGTCCCTCTGCTATAACCCTTCTCAAGAATCATTTAAGCTTATCATCTTCAGTGATGACAATTCTACCATAAAAGTGTGAAAAAGACTGGGGTGTGGGATGTAGCCAAGGTCTATGACCACAGAAGATATTTTCAAGTTCTACTTTCCTTAGGGTCTGGTGAGCTGATGGCTTCATGTTAATACTGTGATGTAGGATAGTGGCAGGAAGAGGCCTTATGGAAGCTAGGAGGACTCCCCTACTATGTTTTCTAACTTCTCAGTTTTTACTGAGAAGGAAGAGAAAAGAAAAAAGAAGAAAAATGCAACTAGCCACATTTGGATTCCCAATATATGGCTTCCTGTGCTCTCTTTCCAAGGGAAAAAGAAAAGCCTAGACATGCACGTTTACATCTGGACTGTGGTAAAGGAGAAACAGCTGGGATATGCTGCCTAGTCGCCGACAGCCTAGATTTTCACGTCTCTTTAACAGAAGAGTGATTCTAAGTGCGTGCGACAAGATTTCTCCAGGAAGCTGGCAGAGTGTTGGCACAGGAAAGCAGGGCTAGCACATCCCTGTGTTCTAATAATGTCAGCGTGCTAATAGCAGCGGAGCGTGCTGGAGTTGGTACCCGTGGCTCCCGAGAGCAGGTTGTTACATTCGGGAATTTTGCTAGCTAGTTGACATAAAATTGGTAATTTGAAATAGACCATAGTGGGGTGTATTTACACCATTGAAATCCATAAATCAAGATTACTCCCCCACCTCCCAGGATTCCTGGCTATAAAGCATTTTCTAGTACACCACTCTCATATATTCTAGACGTAAAGAAAATTTTGCTTGAATTTTATCTAACCAGGACTATCCTGGTCAGCCGAGGTTTTACCGTATGTTTATTTCAGTGTCTTTTAAGGAAGGATAAGAAGTACCATAGAGTATATGAGTATATCGTGTGTACCATGGATAAAGGATGCCCCTCCCACTGAGAGCTCTAAGTGTGGCTATCCAAAGCCAGTTACACACACACACACACACACACACACACACACACTCACTCACTCACTCACTCACTCACTCACTCACTCACTCACACAGCATTTTATACGGGGCAGTTACATAAATGAATGGCTGAGCTGCCTGGCCGTCTCTAATTGTCAAGCTCTATGTACTCACTGGTGATCAAAATACCACTTTCCAGGGCAGTCGGTTCCCCAGGATCTACCCTCTGGACACCAGTGGACAGTGGATGTACAGAGCTGAAGTCCAAATTGGGCAAAATGTCCTTCAAAATAGCTTTTCTTTCCTCTGTTTTCTAGTGCAATATGAGTTTATAACCCCAAGAGGTTTGTGAAAGGGAGGCTGATGGTTTCCCAGGGTCAAAAAATGCAAGACTTCTAAGGAAGCATGAAACCGGGTGACTGGGGACAATGTACTAGAAACCACATTCCTGACGCTGGTGTGAACCATCCGTGTCTTCCTGGAGGTGTAGGGACAGTTTGAGGACTGCACTGCTTGGTTCTTCCTGCACAAAGCCCCTGATCCTGGGATGTTGAGGGGACAGGTGGGGGTGGGTGCTAAGACCAGAGCCAGGGCCTGTGTCCCTCCTGCTGGCCAGCTGCAGGCAGACCTGCCAGGCCATTCCCATCAGGAACCTTAGTCCTGGTCAGATCCAAAACAGGAAGACTGCAGAATAGGAAGAAGGGAGGGCTATAGGGTTTCTACCATGGAGCAAACCTGATTTCAAAATTCAGGCTAGCTTTCAAGGCTTCTGTTTGTGTATCTCTTTATTAATTCAGTTATTTGGATGTAACCATTCAAACTCTGGTTTTCTTCCTCTTATCCTTAAGTATTCTTCATGAACAAAACATTTAATAAAGGATACATTTAAAATAAAATCAGATAAAATATCTGGAGAAATATAGAAATCAAGCACTGACTCCATTCTTCCTGAGAGCAAACCCCTCCAGGTGACCCCTTCCAGCCCACAGCAGGGGCAATGAAGCCCAGTAATTCCAGGGGCACAGGAATGGGGGAAGAGGGAAGGAAAAAGCTGGAAAAAAGCAAAAACAGAGGTGCAGAGTCCAGGGAGAGATATTAAGAATTGCAGAAAACTATGAAAAAGTGAAGAGTCCAACAAACAGATCCCTTCTGAGTTTCCTCCTCTTGGTCTTCGATAATTTTATTTTGCCCAAAGATTTAATTCTCCAATTAGAATTGCTTATAATTTTACAAACACATCCTAGGATAGCATTTATTTATATGCTCTTTCCCTTCTCCCTTATGAGTCCCCTCCCACCCCCTTTATGTTTCGCAGTAATAAAAACCAACACATGGCCTTGCTTTCCTATCATCTCAGGAACAGATGTCATCCTCAAGTCCCCTCTGTTTTCCTTTCATGACCAGAGCTGCGCTTGGTGCACTGAGGCCCCAAGGGCTCATTCTTTGGTATTGGATAAGGCCGCTGCCTTGTGAAGCCACTTGGTTTCTGTATTAAGTGACCCCTCCCTGCAAACATGCAGCGTCTTTTATAGGCCCTGCTGCTCTGAGCAATGGCACAAATTCAACTGAAAAGCACTACACCTATATCTCTAATAGTATTTAGGAAATGTGAAACTTCCTAGGATGGTTAAATTCCTGGTGCAAATTATCCTGACATAAATCCTACTCAGAGAAGAGGTGACTGAGAACATACCACTGGCTTTTAACATATACACATTTGATTGAGTCATGTGTGTATGTGTGAGTATAATTTACCTCTATAGAACCAAAAACAGTTTTATAAGTTTATCTATGTACACATATACATACACAAATATCTACCTTTCCACATTGTATTTCTGCTTAGGGGTTGTTGTTTTCCAATTGAAATAGAGGACAAGCAGTGTGGGCTTGCCACTTGCTGTTAGAAATGGCACTGCCAGGAAATGGCAAGTCCAAAGCAAAACGCATTGGAAGGCACAACATGCATAGCAAAATATGCACTTCCTGCAGCAAACTGACCCGTCCATTTCCCTAAGGAGCAAGCCTCTAGGATCTGTACACCCTTATTAAATAATCTCATTAAATAGGAACACAAAATATACACATTTACAGTTATTAAATAAGCCACAGGACTCCTCTTCTATCTACAGCCACATTCAGAGACAGCCATGCCTTCGTATTTAAACTTGTAGGTGACAACACCTTTGTCTAAATAGAGGATGGAGATGGGCTCTAGCTTGGTGGGCACACAGCAGGCTTTGGAAGCCTTTTGGGAATTCTTGAGGTGGACCAAGGCCTGGATAATCGCATGCTTTGTGGGTGTGAGATGCTCTGCCAGGGGGTAGTTGCAAACACCGCGGCATTCGTAGGCTTCATATCCAGGTGGGGCGATGATCCAAGAGTCCCAGCCAATCTCCTTGAAGTCGATGTAGAGCGGGGTCCTCTTGCAGTAGTTTCCTTTGGCATTCCTTCTGATGCGGGCAGTGGAGTCGTAGATGATGTTTGACCTCATCTGCAGCAAAGCCTCCTCCCCAGGCCCACTGGGGTAGCCACGCAGGCCCAGGCCGTCCAGCTCCAGAAGTTGCTCATGGGCGATCATTTCACTCAGCTCCTCCTTCCGCTCCTTCTCACTGCTTTGGTCATCAGAAAACACGACAAGCAAAGGGACATGCTTATTCTGGGCACTGGTGTCTATCTCCAGTTGTCCTTTGCCGGCGTCCTCGGTTTCATCATGCCGGCTCTCAATGTGGACCTCCAGCTGGTGGGTGGTGGAGCCTGACTTCTGCCAATGTCTGATGGCGTCGGTGACATCAAAGGTCTCCCACTCACTGTCGGTTCCATAGATCTCCCCTGACACCAACACCAGCATGCTTCTTTCACCCTCATTGTCCCCTTTGCTCTCTAGTACCTCAAAAATGGTAATTTTCCGGTCCACCCCCTCGTATATCATGCGATCTCTCTGCACCAATGTGAACAGCCTGAGTTCAGCCATGATAACCTCTTCATGGTGAGGGATGGACACATTGAAGAGGAGAGGGTATTTTCGGAGCCCATTGAAACTGGCTGGTTGGGAAAACAGATCTGAAAAAAATAAAAGACCAAAATCAGATTTACGGTATGTCACCAAGAAAAACAGAAGCTTATTTATGTAGTAAGAAGGCCCTTCCACACAGGAAGCTCGATACAGGGAGAATGAGGGAGATGATCAATGTTAGCACTCTGACAAAGGGTATCTAGAAGGTGAAAGGCGGAATGCTGAACTGAGGTTAGCTGACAGGACTAAACTGGAAGGTGGCTGCCTAAGGGATGGGCTCCTAGGAGACTGTGCGGCAAGTCCCCAATTATTGTAATCAGTGGAGAGTCATCAGGTGGAAACTGTGGTGGTGGTTCTTTTCTGGAAGCTTTTCAGGCATGTGGATTTCATGGCTTTTCATATTTGCATTTGTACTGGGTGGAGATTTCCACATAGTTGGCTGGACACTGGTCTTCCTGAAAGACATCCATCTAGATCAGGGTTTGGTAAACTACCCCACAGGCCAAATAGGGCCAGATACCTATTTTTGGAAGTAAAGCGTTATTGGAACACAGCCTCACCCTTTCATTTCTGTGTTGTGTGTGGTTATTGCTGCGCTACATTGGTAGAGTTACAACAGAGAACATATGGCCCATAAAACCTAAAATATTCATAATCTCTTTGGCCCTTTACAGAGAAAGTTTGCTAACCCTTGCTCTAGACACCAACGTCTGACAAGGTCAACAAGATACCCATAAAACCAGGCCGTTGAACGTTGAAGTGTGGTCCTACGCAAAGAGGAATGGGAGGAAAACAACCCTGGAAATAGGTTGGTTGTCTTAATCTTATACCCTGAGTGACCGGCATGGAGACATACAAGTCACTCAGAACATTTATGAAATAAAATTTTTAAAGTAATTTTGTCTTGGAAGCACACCTCCAAATATTATCATGTTGACTTTCTATATGAGGATTTTACAGGAGTCCAAACTCCTGTACACTTGCCCCAGGTAATACATGCCTGCAAGGAATTCCTGAAAGCACTTGTCACCAACCAACGGGTTCTCTCTCCTCTTCGGCACTATATACACAATTTATGATTTCAGGGGGTCTCTTTTCCGGATTGTACAGTTTTTATTTTTCTTTGACTCTATCTGATTATTTGCATACTTACTATGTCTTTAGATTTGTCCTAAGCAGCACCAGTCATGAAATGAGGGGTTTGAGATGATAGTTATACTGATTTTTTCCAATCTGTACTAAAAACATATATTGATTTCACATGATTCACACCGTCCTCTGATTACCACCTACAATCATCTAATACACTGCCAGTGGGAAATACCAGTCAATGGAATGAATTTAAACTCTAGCATAGGTCTCAAAATTAGCTATAAGCACGTCTTAACCTCTCGATTCAATCAGATCCTATTCATCCCCTCTGGTGCCTGGAACATCGCAATTGATCAATTGCTATTTAGTAAAAGGTTCAACAAATCGTAAACCCTCCTATTTAAAGTGTGATGTCTTCACCACTTGCCAAAACACCCCTTTGCTTTCCTGTATACTGTACCTTCGGATATGTTCTTCTGACTCACGGAAAGGGTCCCCTCACCTCCACCTCCCCTTACCTCCACCTGTCTAGCTGTGACCACTTCCTCATGGGACCTTCCCTTCCTCGCCACCCTTGCTGAAAGTTCACTCTCTTCCAGGTCACTTGATTATTTACTCTTTGTAGCTCTCTTTTGACCTTTGCTATTTTCATCCTTGCATTTCAGCTAACTTTTTATGAATGGATCTTTCCAACTAGACCAGCATGATGCTGGCAAGTACCACTGCTTAACTCCCTTCTATGCCTCCAATCTACCACAATGCCTTAAGCAGAGGTAGAACACTAAAAATATTGATTTTTAATGATTTTGAGGATCACTAAATGATTCTGGGGATCTGATCACTTAATTTATTAGGCATGTCATCTGTCTTTAATAATTCAAGTAACTTGGGAGTTGTCCCCCACCACCCCCTTATAAGAATGGAGGAGACTTAACTCCCTTTGGACAGGGAACATGAGAAGACCAAAAACAGGGAATATACTGGTTACTACATCCATGGGAAAAGTATAGAGTAAAAGCTTACTGTAATGGGAGGAAGGGATTACAAAGGAGCACAAGAAAATTTTCCATGGTGATGAATATATTCACTGCCTGGGTTGTGATGATGGTTTCAGTGGAAGTTTACACATGTTAAAATCTATCAAATTATATGTCTTAAATATGTGCAGTTTATTGTATGTCAATTATACTTCAGTAAGGCTGTTTAAAAAAAATTTTCACTGTGCATGTTCAAATATAGTAAGTAATAAATGGAGGTGTTACATTGCAGGCAAGGGAACTAATGTGTGTGTTGCTCAAATTTCTTGTACCAGGTGCTTTGTAAACATTATTTTCATTCTTACAATGACCCTATATGCAGGTCTTGCTATTCTGCTCATTTTACACCAGAAGAAATCAAGCCTCAGTGCACAGAACTGACTTCCCCAGGATGACAAAGTGAGGTCAGACCTGGGGTAGGAACTGAAATCATGCTTTGTCCACCTTGGAGGCAGCAGTAACTTTTCCCCTAGTTAGTTAGATTAGTTGGAGGCGGGCGGGTGCTGTTGCTTTTCATTTTGGTCTTTGTGTCCTAGGGAGCTGCACTGAGCAGACCCAAACAGTCAAGAGACATTCACAGGCAACAGAGCGGGCCCTGTGCAGGATTCCACGTGTGGACTGACAGAGGCGCGGGCAGCTGAGCTGTCAGTGAGAGGTCTGCTCCTGCCCTTGCTGATCTGCAAGAAGCAGCTCTGTAAACTCCACTTCCAGAACCGGATCATCCAAATCCTCCACCAGAGAAGTGAGAACTGAAAACCTCCGATTTTCCCAAGGCATGAAAACACATTCCCGCCCACACCCTGAGCCAGGAACCAGGGGATCAGTAATGAGACACATTAGGAAGGGTGCCACCAAAGGCTATGAAAATGTGTAGCCTGCAAAAGAGGCACCTCCAAAAGACTGACAACATCTCCAAAAAGATCAGTAACTTCAGTTTGCCTTCTATTACATTACTAAATAACATTTTCAATATGTTACTAAATATTTGAAGTTTTGGCTGTTACCTAAATTTTAAAGGCAAATGACATGTTCAGGACTAAACAATCCCTACTCAACATTTCCTTCAATGCCCAGAATTTCAGAAATCCATTAGTAATAACCAATATTTCTTCACTTCATAGCAACTGGTGTGCTGTCTTATTTAACCTCTTTGAAATTGCTCATTATTGTGTCATGTATGTGTTATAATATGCTCATTATTGTGATACCCCAATTTTCAGATGAGGAGGTTGAGGTTCAGAGACATTAAGCTAATTATCCACAACTACTAAGTCAACCTTGTCTCAAAATTTCAACTCCTGAGCTGTTTCCTCGTTATCGCCTTTCCACTTTTAAGAATGTCTGGCTCACATTAACCCTCTTTTGTACCTGGTTAACAACAAAAGCATAATTGGTAAATATTAAAGAATTAGTTTCCTTGGACCTACAGCTTTTTCCATAGGGGAAAAATTATTTTACTAGCACTGCATTAAACAAAGGATTAACTTCTAGGTCAGTAGACTTAGCTACTGAATAAAGATCTAGGGGAGAAAATCTACTTTTCCCACTGATATTTAAAGTTTGTGCATTGCTCTTCATAAAGACACAGAAATAAGCTGGATCACTAACTGGGTCACGCACACTTCTTGGAAACTATAAACAGTATTTCAAGGATATGCACGTCATGTCAAACACAACAAAACTTCAGGGAGAATCTCTGAAAAGTAAGTTTCCATACTGTTCGAACATTTCTTAAATAAGATCACAAAATGGAAAACTCAACCAAAATTTGGGCAAAACATGCATCACAACTTTGCATGCTTTGTCTGCTTTCATCCTCTCGATTCTAAGTAGAAGCTGACAAATTCTGTAGTCAATTAAAAGCCACATGGAAACTGAGGCTTATCTGGAAAACAACAGACAAAGGTAAAGTAGAAGACCAACATGAATTTTTTGTATTACTTGCTGTCCAGATTTAAAAAATTAAAGATCCAATTGTGACGTCATACTTTACGGCCTCCGATTGAAAGGTATTTTTTCATCCCTTTTAATACCATTTGGGAAATTACCATAAAAATGGTGTAGACCAGATTTGCATTGTTTCTGTGTATCTGTGTACACATACCCTTACACAGAATATTCACTCTCATCTGTATTATTTCCATGCATTGCAAATTTACTTACTGCTCCTTGAAAAAAACCCAAGCCAACTTGCATCAGAAACTGTAGGCCTACCTTCATTCTTGAAACTCCTAATGATGTTGGCTGATGGCATGGAGGTCCGATCTGTTGCAAATCTGTTGTAGAGTTCCAGCATGTACTCTGGTGCGTCAACCTTGGCCGGATCCTGCGTAGGGATGTCAGACAGGTTCAGTGTCTTGAGAAACTCATTCTTCATGCTTTGTAGCAATGTGTTAAAGTCGACACCATCTTGCTCTGAGAAGACATCGTCGAATAGGGGCATATCTTCTTCCAGAGATGACTGCTCCAGGCTCATGATGGGGCTGCCAGAAACGGAGTGAGCCACCAGGCAGAAGAGAGCACACAGCTGCGGGGCTGGAGTGCCCATGACTCTGCTCGAGCCCCCAGGCCAACCCAGAGAGGTCTAGCTCTCCTGGGCTCTAAGTGGCAGTTTTATCTTGCGGAGCGTAAATGTCTCCTGTCACTGCAGACAAGTTTGGAAACTCTTCCCCTCTCTATCCCTCCCCCTACCATTCTTCCTCTTCCCCTAAAAGTCAGGTTGCAGTAATTGGATAACAAAATCCCCTATAGGGGCCTAGCCTTTCTTATCTCTCTAGTGTAAACTTGTGCACCAGATTTTTGTTTCTATCTTGCAATCCCTTTTTCTTTTAATGAGCATTTTGTAAACATGTCCACATTCTGACACTGGCTGAGAGATAGGACAATTTTCTCCTTGCAAAGAAAGGCTCTGTTACTCTTCCTTTCAATTCACTTCCTTTTGGCAGGAATGCCTAAATTCTGCTTTTACGTGGTTCAGTTTCACACATGCATATGATAGATATTAAGAACCAACACAATACACATCAATGGTGATACTTATTAATTCGAGTGATGGTGTTTCCATCCTCCCATAAACATTTCTGAAGAAGCAACACATATTTAATATCTCCAAGTTAAGTTAACAGATGCAAGTGAATATACATAAATTTTTAGAAGCTTACATTTTTAAAAACAGGGAAGTATAAACTTCATGGTCAATAGTCTTTTTCATATTCAGATTTGATCTGGCTAAAATGGCTTTTGAAAATTAGGGCAAGTGTTTAATTATAATAGCAACTAAGTATTAGGTGCTTTCCTACAAATGGGCATTGTGTTAAGAGCTTTACATATATCACCAAAAATGCCCTCCCTATAATAACCCGATTATTATCTCCACTGTAAGTTTCAATAACTTGCCAGAGATTATGAAGCTACAAAGTAATAGAGTCGGAATTTGAACCCAGGCAGTCTGATCCTTATGAAAAAAGAATACCCTCAGACTTTCCAGCCAGTGCTCTCCTAGTCTGGGGCAAGGGCCCTGATGTTGAAAGGCTAACTAAGCCCCAGTCCAGCCCTTCCCAGGGAGCCCACAGGCAGGGGCAGGCAGCAATTGGCAGGGCATGTGGAGCTCAGGTCCTTCACTCTTGCAGCGAATTATAGGACGACTGAAATCTCTGCCAAATCCGTCTTTATGGCTAAATGAAATTGATCAAGTGGCTCCAGTAAAAGCTTGGCAAACATTTTTAGGCAGATGAAAAATGCCAAATGACTTGGTCTGAAGAAGAATGATGAAACTGATGTGTGTGTGGTTTGGGAAAGACAAATCAAGTTCATGTCTCTCGCCAACCCCGAGGAGAGGCAGTAGCAGCATACGGTACAGTCAGGATGGTCCCGTGGTCAGCTCCAGGGGGGGTCCTTCCCACTGAGATGGTGGGACTGGTGCCTCCCTGACTTGTTCGGTGTGTTCCCATGCGTTATTCAGGCAACCTGGCACTGTGTCCAGAAGGCTGTGTCTAGATTATCTGGTACCTTGGAGTACCCTCCCAGTTTCAGAGTGAAATATCCCTACATTTACCCCAATAGGTAAGCTACTGTATCTCCACTTTCCAGTTTTCCTCTGGGTTCCCTAAAGTTTATAGTCATCTTCCACTTCTTCCCTCTCTCAAAGTGCACATTTTTACAACAATTTTTTGGACAACCATAGAAAGGACTGTATTTTGAGAAACAATCTCTCCTCAAAATTGCCCATTTGTTTAGCAGTTGTTAATTTTGATTCAAAACGCTATTTTGGTTAAAGCTTCTGTTCCTACATTAAAAATACAATTGTAAACTGAAAATCAATTATACCCAGACCAGGTCCCCAAGTGAGCGAGTCCCGTGGCCACAGCCCATCCTGAGGGTGGGCTCCACTGCCAGGTTTCTGTGGCATACCAGGGCCTTTGTATCATGTGCCACATCAAAACAAGCACCCATTTATCTTCACACACACAGAGATGTCAACGCACACTCCAAAACTCTGAATGGCAGGCATGTGCGTGTAACTGCCACAGGACAGCAGAGTAAGTGGCAGTACTTAGAAGCCGAGCTCACCGGTTTCAAAGGTCAGGAGGAGAGATGGGCATCCCACCTTGCAGAATTCTAATTCTTCACTCTCTCGGTGGGGAGACATGTAACTGAGATCTCACTAGTTTCCCTGTACTTGTGTTAGAGTAACTATGGGATTAAATATTTGGACGAGTTTCTCCATCATAAATGTTTATATGTTTGGTTGACTTAAAGATAGAAGAGGAAAATGTTTATAACCACACCTCAATGCCTCTGAGTTCTTGAAATGCAAGGTCCTTATGCCCCACACCTGTGTGGGGGTGGCTGAGGAAGGAGACTGGGCACCGTGCCCTGAAGAAGGGGACATAAGCTGGCTCTGTCTTCCAGGCTGGGACACCTTACAGTTTTAGCTGCAGAGTCTCTTTATCCTCATGATTTTCTCAAGAAGCTTTACCTGATGACGCTCATCTGACTCTAAAAAGCCCAAATATCTTCACATTCTTTCCCCCAGCTTGATTTTTCTCGACACAATCTATTCTATTACTAGGTACTGATCTCATTATTTTGGATCACACTCATTTGGAATGTGTTATAATTCCTTTAGAGGGAACTGAAGATCCCTATTTTGCTAAGCAAAAGATATAAAAGGTATATCTAAATGTTTTAAGAGAATTCCCACAGATGGAAAGCAAAATACTAATTACAAATCATGCTTTTCAATCCCACTGCAAAATCCTCCAGGGTCTTTGCTTTACAAAGTTTTAGGCCAACTTTTAAGACTAGTTCTTAATAACTATACAAACTTGAAGAATCTAAGACCAAACTCCATTGGATTATCAAAGTGATCTGTGATCCAGACACAGTTAGACTCATCAGACAACAACACCCTTATGAATTCTTCTGCTCTCTGTGAGTAGTCAACAGACCCTGGGTGAGTGTAATCAATCCAGTTCTCCCAAGCGACAAGAGGTCAATGAAGTTAGGAGGTCTTTGAACACGACTTCAAGTTCTTGGAACACCTCCACCTTGGACCCCACTTCAGAATAATTATACTACCTACTTGGAAATTTTCAGGACTTTGAGATATACCTTCTCAAGCCAGGTGAGGCAATAAAATATTTAGCCAACTATACAACAGAGCCCAGACAATCCAAACAGATAATAACTGCAGTGCCAGAGCAGGACCCCAGAGGCCCCAAGTGTCACCTCAGGATCTTGGGGGGCTGAGGTGGGCTGCTGGGTGAGGGTCTTGGTAACAGCAGCCCGTTTCCAACCTGTATGGGAACATGTGGACAGGTCAGTGTTACATAGTACTGCTGTCCTACAACAGGTGAATATAAGTTCTGTCTATAATTCCTCAGCCAGAGCTCTGCAGGCTACATGCTGTTAGCATTTGCAGACTCAACATGAGGACAGACAGCCTACCCTGATCATTCCCTTGCCTGCTACAAGCACCTGCTCTCTGGCTGCCCTCTCATTCTCCAGTCCCAATCTTGCCCACTGTACCTAAAAAAAAAAAACGTTTGTGGTGCCTTTGTCCCTAGTATGGGTCAGAGAGCTCCTGCTCTTCTCCTCTAGTGTCTTCTACCTCAGCCTCTCCCTCCAGGATTAGAGGTTGTCCTGACAGTGGCATTTCTCATCAGCTCCATATGGCCGAGCCCACATTTTCAGCAGGGGAAGTGCTGTCTTGCCTCTCCTGACCCCTCAGCATTTCGGCTGCTGCTCCACCCCAGGCTTATGGGTCTGCCAAGTGGTTCTCATGCACCCAAGCCATCTCCTCACCTCAACTTCTTCAATGTATGCGATTTAAGTCACCTCTTAGCTCCCTCCTTTAATGACCTTCTGTATGATCCATCCACTCTCCAATAAGGCCTATAAGGTAAAGTATCATCAATAATCAGGTTAACAACTTTTAAAATTCAAGCTTTTGTAATAGTTTTTCATTCAACAAGATTTCTTCCTCTGTGCCAGGTACTGTTCAAAAAATCAAAACCTGAAGAAAACAGACCACACCCCTGACTTTGTGGAGTTTACTATTCTGTCAGGGGAAGAGAGACAATAAACAAACATACAAGTAAAATGGAGAATCTTTGGATAGTGATCAGTACAGTGGAAAGAACAAACCAAAGTAAGAGGATAGGAAGTACCAAAGTGGAGAAGTTGGTATTTTACTGTCAAGGCCAGGGAGGTCCTCCCTGGTGGAGGTGAGGGAGTCAGCCATGCAGGCCCATGAAGGAAAAGCATTGCAATCAGAGGGAACAGCCCATGCAAAGACTCTGAAGTGACAGCATGGTTGGGAGGCATAAGCATCAGTACAAAGGTCAGGATGGCTATAGAAAATTGAGCTGGGGGAGAGTTAGAGGCAATGAGGTCCAAGAGTAAGCAGAGGGAGGCCAATGAGGAGGTGATGGACACTTTTTTTCCAATCGTCATATACAAATACACAATACACAAATACACAACTTTGCATCTTGCTTTTTTTCACTGAATATTCCATCTTCAGGCTTCTTCACATCGCCACTTAGTCTTCATAACTGTTAATTATAGTAGTTGCCTAATTCCACTGGGTACATGTTCCATAATCTTGTTAGAGGATTTTTAAAGTAGTAAAGGAAAACTTAAAATTTTAATGAAATTTAAGGACATTGGATATTTAGATTTTAAATACAACATATTCTAAGATTGAGAGCCCTTGTTAATATATTTGCTTACTTGAAATGTGGGTCAGAGAAAGAGAAAATGCGGAGTGGTCAAATAATGTTTATTCTCCATAGAACACCACGAGTTTCAGAAATACATGGAGACTAGCAGTTTGTGCCTCATCCCCTCGCCTGGATTGCAGCAACAGGCTACGAACTGTTTCTGTCTCCCCTCCTAACTGCCTGTTCTCAACGGGACATCAGGAGCCTGACAGGATGTTAGGGCGTCACTCCTTTCCTCACCAGCGACAAAGTCTTACCAAAGCCCTCACGGCCTCCACTGCCTCACAGACACCATCACCACTTGCTAACTGCACTCCAGCCCCAGTGGCCTCCTTGCTATTCATTAAACATCCTGTGCATGTTCCCACCTTAGGGGCTTTGCTCAGCTCTTACCTCTACCTGAAAAAACCTTCCCTCTAAAATCCACACAGTTACTCTCTAACCCACTTCAAGTCTCTCCTCAGAAGTAACTCAGTGAAGCCACCTTGACCACCCTGTTCAAAATGGCAACCTGTCAAGTAATCCAGAGCTTACTGACCTTGCTCTGGTGTTTACTCATCACCTCCCAATGTAAGATACAATTTATTAGTATAGGAGGCTCATTGTTTTCTGTTTGTTGCTCTGCCATCCACCCTATCACTGGAATCTGTGACCTACAGTGGCAAGAATCCTAGTTTTGTCCCCTGATGTATCATAAATGCCTAGAACTTCATTTGGTACCTAGCAGTTAATAAATAGTCATTAAAGGAATAAATCATAGCAAATATTCAAATATTTTCTTCCTTAGATTACTTACAATAATATCATAAAATCATAAATACCATTTAAAATAAATATTTGTCATTAAAGTATGCATGTATTTTCTTGAGATCCACTCTATATTTCTAGATTGGTTTATATACCATTATATACTACTCATTAAAAATTTGCAAAGAATTAATTTACCATTCTGAAGTTTTATTACCACATACACAAAATGTTTATATAGTCTATAAGAAGTTTGAGACAATAATAAAACAGACATCCCATGTACCAACCACCGAGTTTAAAAAGCAGAGAAGACCAGTATCTTTAAAATCTCCAGTATAATGCTTCCCAATTCATCTCTTACCCAACAGAGGTTGGCAGAGGACTACTAGACTGAATCCTGCTAATCAATCTGTCACATTTTTATAATTTTACCATATAAGAACAAATCCCTAAGAATTATAGCTTAGTTTTAACTTTTATATAAATTGAATCATGCTATAATGGATTCTTGCATCACTAGTTTTTTTACATTCAACAGAATGTTCTCTGATGCACATATATTGATGCATGTAACTATATAGTTCATTGGTTTTCACTATTGCATTGTTATTGGTTTTATAAATACATAAAGATTTATTTGTTCATTATGCTGTTGACAAGCACTTGGATTGTGTCCTTTCTCCCTATTATATATACTGCTACTATCAATAATCTTATTGCCAAATTATTTTCCCAAATGATTTTTCCAATTCTGTTCCTCCCAAGAGGAGTTCTTGCTGTTCCACATCCTTGCCAACACTTGCGTTGGTTGACACTGGGGGCTCTGGTTGAGGCTCAGAGGCTCTCCCTTCTATTGCCTTCCCCATTCATTGCTGGGATCTGCAACAGAGCATAAGATAGTCTTCTGGTCAAAAGGCACAGTTTGGGTTGGGAAGCAAGCACTATTTTAAAGTATTGTGTTGGTTCCCACAACTTTACAATACATTATTTAACCCATGGAAAGCAAAACAAAAATGTACTGAAGGGCCAGAAAGGAGACCTATACAAATATAGCAACATTCCAAGTCCATGAGTAGGAAGACAATATAATAAAGATGTCAGTAACCCCAAATCAATATACAGATTCAATAAAATTTCAATTACATTCCTATTAAGACTTGTAATAGAAGTTCAAAAGATTATCCTAAAATTTGTATGCAGGAGGAAGGGATTAAGAATAGTAATGTATTCTTAGAGAATCAGATGGGAGACTTTTCTTACCAAATATTAAGACCTATTAAAAATCAGTTATAATAACAACAGTGTTGTAAGTATAGATCAAAACAGAAAAAAGCCTAGGAAAAGACTCAAAAATATGAAAAATTGATATATAATAGCTACCATTGTAGGTGAGGTGAAAAAGATGATTTGATAACTGGCGTGGGAGTCATTGGAAATATTGATTGCCTACTCCACTGTTCTTGCAAAAATCATATCCAGATGGATTAAGGGCTTAATATAAAAAATCAATTTTGACCTTTGTCTTGGTGACATAGAGGCCCTTGGGAGAAGTCCTGAGAGAAGGCTTCTTTAATCCTAAGAACTAGCACCTCATATGCTATCTCTAAGTCTAGAAATAAGAAAGAGATAAATAATTACCCTACCCACCTTTGCTCAAAAAAGCCTACACTTAGAAAAAGCATATAAATTAATATTATCTATCAAACTCCAAAGTAGCAAAATAGTATTATTATTAACTTTAGAAAAAGCACCACAAGAGTTCTTTGGAATAATGAGCTCCCCAATTACATTTCAAATGGAGTTTGTTACCTTCTTTTCAGAAACACATTTATTCTTGAAGTGAGGCAAGCTCTACATGTCACAGAAGATTACATTATCTGTATCTTAAGTAACATTTTCATAGTTCCTTAAAGCTAACTAAATCTTTTCTGGCATGTGCTTCTTAAGTTGTACATGCTAAAAATGAAAATGCCCACTGACCTAGGATGTCCTAGGAGTGGAATAGACTGTCCATCAACGTGCTCTTAGAATCACTAGAGGTGTTTGACAGCTGTGCTAAGCAACCATAGGAGTGCAAAGACAAAGGAGCAAACCCCGCCAGGGCACGCTGCCACCACACTGAGATAAGTCAAGCCCTTTAACACCAGAGGCTGCTAAGGGTTTATTCCACACTCTCAGCAAGATAAGCTGCCATTCACGCCTCACAAGACACTCAGATCTGGAAAGTAGCTCAGAGGAAAAACTAAGAGATGTGAATAAATGCAGTTATTTCACAGATGAAAATTACTAGATTTTAGGTTGC
Source organism: Manis pentadactyla (assembly GCF_030020395.1). Lineage (NCBI taxonomy): Eukaryota > Metazoa > Chordata > Mammalia > Pholidota > Manidae > Manis > Manis pentadactyla. The sequence goes on along the minus strand of NC_080020.1, from coordinate 177,726,712 downwards.
TTTGACTCCAGTTTCATAAGCAGCCATGAAGAGTATGCCTTCTGGGCTTTCCAAACATGTTAATATGGAATGGGAGGGGAATAAAGCTAGGGTCCTACACTGAGTCCTACTGCGTGGCAACCATTTTGCACCTATTATCTAAGCCTCACTCTGTAAGGGGGCACTGGTCTCCCCATTTTACAGATGAACTGAGATTCAAATGATTAAATGAATCACCCCAAGGTCACATGGCTAGGGAAACTTAGATTTGAACTCACCCCCTTGCCACTGTTCCCTCTGATTTGTCTGAACAGACTTTGTTAGATTGATGATCATATAGTTGAACTCTGAGAAGATGCACGGGACATGATATAAACCTTGACTGCATGGTCATAGGCACAGATCAGGCATAGAATGATGGGCTTCTCTGTACTAGCTGTTAATATGTTTTTTTCTGAAGGCTGAATGAACCCTCTAACGTTTTTAGATTTCCTAGGATAGTTCCAATTTCAAATGTTCTGCCCCTTTTTCCCAGAAGGACAGGTAAAACATGAGTCCCCTTTCTTGTTTTCATTAAGAAAATACAGTCACTTTGTCTGTAGAATTTTAAATGTACATACATTTTTGGGGACCAGCACACATTAGCTCTCTGAGATGTCACCACCAGGCCCTTCCCTAGAGAGCTGCAAGGTCAAGGCAGACCACACCCATGATACATTGAACTTGGAATGTGACTATGACAAGAGGATGAATACCTACAAGAAAAGGAAACTGGTTTTATTTTTTAAAAACTCATCTCAGTCAAATCAGTCTGTGAATGTCATTGTCATAGTCTGAGAATGTATAACTATATGTTACAAAAGTAACCCCTTATTCCCCAGTTTCATGATCCATTGAGGCAAATCCTGGCATGGAGAATTGTTGACTCTCAGCGTTGGAAGGAGCACCAGAAGTGAGCCCAGCTGGCCTCAGACACTGCAGGAAAAGAGAAGGAAGGAGAGAGAAATAATTGAGACCTGCCTTATCAGTGGGCAGCCACTCTGCTGACTACTTTCACTTGACAGGTTCAGAAGGTTGCATGCCGAAAGGGCTTCTTGGAGAAGGTCTTCCGTATCAGAGCGATAACTGAAGTGTGCTGTGACAGAACTGTTGCTGAGCATCATACATTTCTTTGTGAAATCACAGTCTACATGTGACCCATCTTCATTAAATGTCATGCGTACAACAAAGAAAAAAAAACTTGAAGCCATGAATAATCTTTGGTTTTAGGTAATGTTGGAATAGCAAATGTATTTACAGAATTGAACTTCTGGTGCCTAAACAAAGTGATGGTTACTTTTGCTCTAAAAAGCTTAGCTACCCAGAAGAAAAATCTCTTTTTCTTCCTTCCCTTCAATAGAAAAAGGTCCCGTTACAGAGTCAAGTTCCCATCGAATCATATGATGTCATAAGAAAGCAATTCTGCTGAAGCAACCCTTCCAGAGCAATGTGAATATATGGCTAGAAAATGACAGAGTGAATTTTAGATAAGCACCTTCAATTAAGCTTGTTCTAATGTAATTTACATTGTGTGCAAGTCCAGGGGACCAAAGCCACTTACATAGTCCTTCAGGTCCTTCAAAACTATTAGTAATGAATTATCTATCAAGGCTTTGTGTTTAGAACTTAATGGTTAGTTACCTCTGGGGATTTTGTGCAGTTGGGATTGCTAACAGAAACAAAAAGGAATTCTGGTAAAAGGATCACAACAGAATTCTTTAAATAGCCAACTAGACAGCTAAATGGAGCTTGGACAGCTGAATAATAGAAAAATGTAGGACTTGATTTAAAGCGGTTTCTGCAGCCACCTGATTCTGCCACTCTTGCTGCACATTGGCTCAGCTAAGATGATAACACCCAAGCAAACTCTGTAATAAAACCAAATGACCACATTTGTGATGAAAAGAATTCCAAAATATGCATTCCCAAGCTGTTATTTCAGGCACAAGAATGATCATTCTCTGTTGCATGGTTGACATACTTGTGAGTTGTATCAGCTTCCCCAAGATAAGGATAGAATGCCTGTCTTCTCAAATACCATGGACAACTTGAGGGCAGAGGCTGTGTTCCATTCATTTATCCCTGAAACCCAGTTTGGCACATAATACATGCTCAGTGAACCAATAAACAAAAGAACACATTTTTGACATGACAGCATCACTTATTTGTCTGCCTTGGGTTTAGGTAGAACTGTACAGAGAAAGAGCCTTGAAGATGTTCAGAGAAATCTATGTTTAAACTAAGGATGCTAACTTCCTTAAATGTCCCATTCTTCCTCAAAACTGCTGCTGTGTTCTAATCCCCAACAGTGCTCACGTCTCTTGGAATAGGTGTTTTGGGGATACTGGCCAGGGGTTAACTCATGGGAACCTTGGTGGATGAGGAGGCAAGAAGGTTCTGGGTGTCCTCCCCTTGGGAGGGCATGTCCTTTCCAACCACCTCTTCTTGCCCAGGCCTTCAGGATGAGGGGCCCTAGACCCCTTCTTTCCTTACTGTGTTTTCTGTAGGGGTTGTTTTTCTTCCCAAAGGGATTGAAGCACGGGCCTCAGAGAGATAAGAAGACTGCTGCTGCCCTCAGAGCCCTTTGGTTCAAAGCTTTGAGCTAGTGTGCAGCCAAGGGAAAAAGCATTCCTCTGGCCAGGCCAGTCCAGCTCATCAGGAGGATACATTATGTTTGGGGCAAAATCCTCCTAGAAATAATATGATTTTTGCCTGGAGCATCCCCCTGCTGCATAAACGTTGCTCTCTGGAGCTCGTGGTAGTGATATCAGGCAGTGCTCTGAGGAGTCAGGAATCTTGAGCCCCAGCCAGAGGCAACTTATCATGGCTAATAATTCATCCTTCACCACCAGCACCAGAACAAATGTTTATTAAGCACCGACACTGTGTAATGCACAGTGGCACTGGGCTGGCAGGGCAAGGCCCAGCATTGGCAGAGCAAACAGATAGAGCAATCGCAATAAGAAGCTTCCATTTGCTCAGGTCCTACCCTGTGCCAGGCACCAAGCCCCTGGCCTTATGGTCACTATCTCATCTAATTTTCCCCCAAACCCTTCAACCCAGGTGCTATCATCTCCATTTTACAGCCCAAGAGGCTGGACAGAGAGGCAGGAAGAGGAAGATCCAAGATTGACTCCAGCTCTGCTCAGTTCCACAGTCCAGAAATTCACTGCAACACTGCTCTACACCCCCGAGAGGGGCCGACATGATGGGCGAGGGGGTGTGTGCAGCTGGGCTGCAGTGGAGGGGAAGACACAGGAAGGGGAAGGCCCTTGTCTATGATGGAGGGAGAGGGAAAGATGGGTGGAGGTGCAGCCACATTTGAGGTTGTAGGAGAAGTGGAGGAACTTCGTACCTAACATCCTCCATCTCCTCTGGGAAGTACGAGGCAAAGTCATCTGGTGAGTGAAGTGACTGCAAGGGTGGGGCAGGGCTGTTGATGACTTGACAGTAATAATAACAACCAGCAGCAAACACGGCAGCCACCACGTGTCTGCCCGTGCACTGACTTATGGCATGAGTGAGCCCTCCAATTCTCCCTGTTCCACAAGACAGCCATTGTTTTGCACTCCAGGAACCCAAGGCTCACAGAGCAAAATATGCCTATTGCAGAACATGTACTCAGTAGTAGAACCAGGATTTTAATCCAGGAAGTCTGACTTTGGAGCCCAAGCCTCTGAGGGTAAAGTGAGATGATGCTCAGAACATGTAAACAATGACTCCTAACTCACTGTTCATTTAGAAGATAAAAATTGGAAAACTGGGGATCTAAGGGGTGGTTTGTTTCGTGGGGGAGATTTTTAGCTAAGCGCACTTGAACTGAAAATGGGACAGCAGGTCAGCCTGTCCGGGAGGCAGCTGGAGGTGCCAAAACTGAAGTTCACGTTACTATCAAGTCTAGTAGTAATAATGTATATCAAGTCTGTGTGAAGCACTGTGGGCTCCTGAATTTTGACTTAGCAATACAGTTCAACACACATATAAATCTGAACATTTGTGAATGTCAGTAAAACATACCATTTCCCTCTATAAAATTCAGAAAAGTGTAACCCAAGTTTTAAGCAACCCCTTTAGAATCTTAACCAGTCTACACAAGTAAGCTAGGGCCTTTTCCACAGTTACTAAGTCACCTCTACATTGAATATTGTCAACTCCAGGGCACAATGGGCCCACAGAATCACAGGGATGATGGCAAATATTGTGGCTGCTCTGAGACAGTACATAAACATGTGTACCGGTGAAGGAAATAGATAAACGGCCTGTAGCACCAGGAACAGTCACATTACAGGATGACAAGGTCCTCGGTGGACAGAGCCAGTGAGAAGAGGGGAAAAGCAGACAGTTGTGAACAAGGCTGCCTGGGAGCAGAGCACAGAGCCTTAAAGGAATAGGCGGTTTTCCAGGGAGATGAAAAATACTGGCTTCTGTTTAATTTATTTTACAACTTACTATTCTTTCCTTGATACAGAGCCCATGAGAGGTTAATTTCTCTCATGCTGAATTCTCATGGTTCTTTCATGCTGAATTGTTGCTGATGAAAATGCCAGGTTCCTGTGTCACTCAGTCAAGAAGCACTTGTATTAAATTAACGAATGTCTTCGGTAAACTCGGTAAAATTCTTTAACGTGAGCTTCACCTTCTTCTTTTAAACCGGTATTACTAGTTTCTCATCCATTCCTCCCCACTACCCTCAACTCACTCTTTCCCATAGCCCTGAACCAAGCCCACAAACTTGCTCCGAGCACACGTGGCTCGCTGGTTTCCGGGCTCTGCGGAAGGACCCGTCTGCTGGGATGTCATCCGCAGGACTCTCCACAAGCAGTCGGGGTTCTCCTTTACAGCATCGTTAATCTTTATTCACTCTAGCAACATAGTGGTATTCCCATTTCAGTTGTTAATTGAATCTATAAATATGTTTCTATTCTTTTTATTCCTTGGAAATTTTTTTTTAATGTGGAGATTTTATTTTCACCGTCACGACTTGAAAACACAATTCAAAGTGTATTGTCCAGAATCAGACACAATCCAGCATAGGACTTCCTGCTGCTTAAGAGTGTGACTCCGTGGTCAGAAAACCTTGATGCTTGTCCTGATTAGCCACTTTCTTAACTTCTTAAAGCCTTACTTTCATGTATAAACAGAGATAATAGTGCTCAATATAATAAGGCTTAGGTCTAATAATTGCCATTACTTTACGAATGTAGGGGTCAGTTCAGCTCTAAGCTTTGAACCTATTTATCCTCCCTTTGAGGTAAAATCTTGTTTTAAAATGTAGTATCTTCCTTACCTTTTATCACGCCTTAAGCTATGAACAAACCCTTTTGAAAACTACTTAGAAATGCTTTTTAAAATGATGACATGAACACACAGTTAACTATCACTTCATGAGAAGGTTTCCTTCATTGGAATGGCCCATTTCATGTATGCTGGCTAAGGTAGCCATTAGAATATGCCGAACAAGAGAAGGGCAGACCCTGAACTCCAACCAAGCCTCCATCCTGTATGTGCAAAAGGAAAATAAAGTCGATCGAAAGTGAAGTCTGCAAACCCCGGAGAAACATGAGGTGTCCTCCCACCTGCCCTCTTGTAGCTACCTGGGTGTGCATGAGGTGACTAGAGGCAGCAGAGGCAAAGCAAAGCAGGAACCATGAGAAACCCACAGCCTTTTTAATTAGAAGTGTGCTGGATGGCATCAGAACAATAAATTTAGTAGGTTCGTTAATGGTTTCAATAGTTCCAGACACTTAATACAGATTTTATTGTTCTATAGAATGTTTGCTAAGAATGTTTTAAAAATTAGAATCAAAAGTAGACACAATGACATCCAATCTCTCTCATGTGACACCTGACTTTTCTCTATATTAATCTACAAAATATATTTTTCATGTCCCATATAGGTCCAAATATATGGTAGTCCCCATATTTTCCTCATGAAAGATTAAAAAAAGAGGTAGATTTGGGGGATATCTTGAATATATATCTTGTAAGGTTGTAGATGAAAAGTCAAATATTTGCTTATATTATTTCATTTAATAATTTTAATATACATATGTTTAAAATAATGTTATATAAAATAGGAACCAAGAGTTGTTTCCATTTTCATGCTGTTTTTTTAAAAATGCATTCACACCCTTCTCACGAATCTTCAACAGCAGTGACCCCCGTGACTACTTTTTCAGTCACTTAGCACAGCCTCCAGACCTCATCATCCTTACTGCTAAGACACCTGCAATTTTCTTTCATCTGTATCCTTTCACTGGAAAACTGGTCCCAAGCACAAACCTGAACTTGGATAACATCAGCTGTTAGTTTTTCCATTGTCCTCAGTTACGTATTTATTACCTCCCTAAGATAACCACTTATGTTATAGCTTTTTAAACTGATCTATAAAAGGCTTTGTTTTTTTCTTGTATCATTCAGTGGTTACAATTGGGAAGCATACTTCCAGGCAAAATTATGAAATTTGGGTTAAATGTCTATGCTGCTTTTTTTATTTTATTAGTTCAAACAGAGACCTTAATAAATACCTATCTGAAGTTAAGCTTGATTATTTTTTTCCCCAAGCAGTATTCCGTTGGTCAAAGGAAAATAACTGAGACAGTAATTGTAGCATGAGACTTTGCAAGGCCTCAAATGTGAGGTGCCGTCTCCTCTGAAGGAGAACTTCAGGGAAAATCCATGCCTTTCTTTTGTGCCTATAGAATGGCTGGTCTCTGAACGGCTCTGTGCTGTGACTCTGGGAGAGTTTGCCCGTTAACAATCCAACCTCAGACCTCTGTGGGACGTGGGGCTGCCTACATGCAACACGGGGAAGGCTGGACAACTCCAGGTCAGGTTGGAGCTCTGTCTCTGAATGAAGTACCAACTGCAAAAATGCTCCTGGACATCTCAGGCATCACTTTACAAGGCCAGAAAGAAGGACTTCCATCAGTCTATGACCATGGTTTTCTCTCCGGCTGCCTTTCTGGCAAAGTGGCAAGATTTCACAGAGTATGTGTTTGAAATGTTACACATCCATTCATCATCAGAATTTCAGTAGCTTTTTCAGAGCAGTTGACATTTAGACCTCTGAAAGGGGATGGTTTCAGAATGGGCCATGTATGGGGAAAACTGTGGGTAATGACAGTCATTCCAGAGAAGGCAGAAATGAGGATCTCAGAGTGGAAACTAATTTTAGTTATCCTGCACATGCTCAACCCCCCCATCACACTCCTCTGTATCTCTCCTCTCTCTGAATGGTTCGCTCATGCAGCGGGCAGTGCCTGATAGCTTTTATGGGCATCTTTGTGATGCTCTCCCCACAATGCTCTGGAAGAACTTAGCATTGCCCTTTGGTACCAATGACTTATGAGAACGACTTGTATCATTCCAGTGCCCAAAGAGCATTGATAGATGTCAGGATTCTGAAATAGCTGCAGAAGCAGGTGCCAGCACACATTTTGCAAGCAAAACTTACTGAGGGGTGGATTACAATGACAGAACTTTGGGAAAGTATTCATCACAAGGTGGAGTCAAGTGGTTCACACATTGGTGTTTTATCAGTTGCTGATTGTCGTTAGTAAACTCAGAGGTATCCTACCAGGCAGATGTCTCTGCCCAAATGCTATCCGAATAATAGATGCAATAGAATTCTGACTGGAATGTGTTAGTCAGGACTAGACCTATTTACAGTCCATATATGTCTTCTACTGATGTTCCATTTTGCTATTCAATTTTCATGGGTATATAACTTATCTCTTAACTAGTTTATAGTTGGATACCATCACTATTTGGGGCCCATTGGAAAGAGAAGAATTTAATATGGAAATGAGATTCTTGTCTAAGAGAGTAAAGATTCTTGGTAGTGATCAGAGATACTGACCAAAAGGAAATTGAGTGGGGCCTCCATTTTTCAGAATCTTCGGAAACAAAATTAGATGGAGATGCAGCTCCGTGGGAGATATAATAGCAAGGAAACATGTTCTGTGCCCTATGGAATAGAAAATAAAGATATAGAAAGGATTTCATACTTTGGCTCTTTTTATTAGCACTAACCATTCCCTTTCTACCCTCTAGTTTTATTAAGTACACTACATACTAGACGTTTGGATAAGAACTCTACTTTCTCTCCAATTCTTTTTATGTTTTCTTTAATACAATATTTAAGAGTATAGGTGTCATACAGACCTTTCTGCATATCATACAATTAGACACCTTATTGACCTTATGAACTTGAGCTGATTACTGAATCTTTCTGTGACTCTGTTTTTTCATCTGTAAAATGGAAATCAAAATATTCCCTGTCTGATGCAGTTATTATAAGGCTAACTGAGACGATGCCTATAAAATAGCTTAAGCCCATGCAAGTGAATGATAAGCACTCACCATTATTACTTAGTCCAAGTTTTCCTTTTTTTCTATTAGATGGAGCCATTTGAAATTGCCATTTTTGTCTGTCAAAATAGTTCAACTTCATGTATATATATTTTTTAGATTGACTTATGATTTGTCATCAAAGTTGAGGAGACTTATTTCCTTAATAACATAAATAAGTAAAGTAATATGGTATCCAAAGACTGGAGGTCCAGGCTTATAAATTGTAAGTTTTTCTCACTCAAGATTATGCTTCTTTGCATAACTGAGCACTTAACTTGGGGCTTTCTACACAGGAGATGATTGATGAATATTAGAGTAATGAAAATTAATATATATATATATATATATATACCTATTTCTCTTGGTTATAAAATTCCATTTCTGATACCTAAGATCAAGTTGACACAATCATTTCAAAAATATAAAGCAAATATTTATGACTTGAGTTGATCTAGTTCAGGTGGGGAAGTAGATCTCTCATATAGAGACCATTTCACTTCAAAACAGTGACTGCTGATGAAAATTGAGGCTATGTAAATCATAGCACGAAAATGAGAGTTAAGGTAAGGGTGTAGGTTCAGTCATGTCTCCAACCCTCTCCAAAAAATGAAAAGAGATCCCATGTCAGGAATAAAAGGATCTAGAAGTTACAAAGCTCTCTCTCCAGGCAGCGTCGAGAGGACTATGAGAAATGAAAGGAAGCTTAGGATTGTCATACATGCCAAGCAGCATTACTGCCAGGTCTAAGACCACCCACAATAACAAATGTAACTTTGGTCCTGGTTTTGGTCCAAAGGAAACAGTTAAGTAATGGTTGTTCTGATGCATGATCATTAGACATATTCTCAAGTGAGTTCCACTGAAAAGCAAATTTAATGTATATAAATGTGAATTTAAAATGTAACTCAGGAGGCTGTTTGCAAATCTAGAGACAGAGAGTAGATTAGTTGTTGCAAGGGGATGGGTGGGAGGTAGGAACTCAGGGGTTATGGCTAAAAGTGTGAGGGTTCTTTTTGGGGTGTTGAAAAGTTCTAAAATTGACTGTGGTGATGGTTGCCCAACTCTTTAAATGAGTGAGTTATATGGTATATGAATTATATCTCAATTAAACTTTCAAAAAGAACAAAGGAAAAAGGGAAGAAGAAATTTATTTTACAAACCTTTACTCTTACCATGAAAATACAGAATCTTGGTAAACATTTGATGTGTAAGCCCTTCTAGACTTTTTTTTGAGCTATGAGAGCTGTTTGGTAACCAACTTTTTTAAACTTAACAATGTAATTTGAATATCTTTTTAATGCCTGTGCACATTTGCATAATCTTCATTAAAGGTCTGTATAACATTCCATTTATATGCAGATACCTATATTTGCTTAGCCAATAACTTACTGTTAAATATTAAGATTGTTTCCTCTTTTTTTTACTATTTACATAATTCTTTGTACCTAAAAAAAATTAACAAGGAGAATCTCTGATAAACAGACTGAATGAACCCATAATACTGCCAGTGCACAAGCAAAAGTTGACTTTTTCTTGCATTAAAATGCAGGCTTGCACTGTATAAATGTATCTTTGTGATACATAAACACATGCTGTGTACGAGGCACTGTGTTTTGTGCTAGGGATTCTACAAATGACAGTAATTATCTGTCCGTCGTTCAGGCTTGAATTGCCATTTAATAGGCAATATTCCTAATTTTTTAAAGGTAATATTTCAAGATAATAGCATATCACACACCAGACAGTAGTTTATTTTCTAAGGCATATTTTGCTATCACAACCTAAACCATAGAATCCGTGAATGTTAGTGCCCACAGATATTCTATTGAAGCCCTACATTGTTATATACCGTATTGGGTCTAAAGATGTTTAATGACTTTCTGCAGATGATTTAGTCTCTACTGGAACTAAGATTTGCACCCAAGTCTCTGTGAGTCCGGAGTACTTTCACCATTATCACCTTGGCATTCTTCAGCTGATCCCTCTACAATATATCTTCCTTGCAACTGGCCAGCTCTAAAGCCCTTCTCCCCAGCCACTGTGGTGCTAGAGTAGAAAACTGATCTGAAACGAAATTCTTTTTTTCACCGTTAATTACAGTGAGGAATTGGGAGAATGGCTGCAGCTACTGCAATTAGCACTAAGATGTGAAGGATGATAGGTTTAACCCTCCACGGAACAAGAGTGTTTTAAAAGAAGTCATCGGCGACGATACTTTTTGTGCATTTGTTGACCTTGTCCTTGCACAAGGCACTTTCACATCGGAGATGCATAACAGCAGACTATTGCACAGATAGAGAAATCCGAGGCTCGGGTGAGTCTTCCTTTCTCTGGACAGAAACGTCATGTGACACGGCTCAGACAGACACCCCGATCTTGCATCACGTAATCCAAGGCTCTTCCCACTAACAAATTACCCCAGCGAATGGGTAGGATGCCCTTCGGGGTATTTTTGAGCAGTGTAGGCTTTCCCTTCCTCCCCAAGAACTCAGTCACCTCGCTCTTGACTTCTGAAAATTTGCTCTCCATCCCCACGGCTAAACTGAAAAATCTGGACCCTTTGAGTACTGTTTTACCGACAAAGGTGACAGACTATTTCCTCATCTACACAGGGGTAGTGCAGTTAAACTTATATCAACTGGTGCACTGAAGAGGCGCTGCTAACTTTAAGCTTACTTAAAACTCGGTTTTAGTGGTAGACAGGTTGAAAGATTAAAGGGAAACAGATATAGAATATTAAAAAGATAGATTTTCTGTTTCTTTAGAACAAAGTGTGCCTAGGGAAGCGAGACCTACACCTCTACATTCTTCCCCACGCCCCGGTCCCCCACTTGCTGTCCGCATGAGGATCACGGCCTTTCCATCGCCGGGAATCATCCGCCCTGACACGTCCTGGGCTCTGCTTCTCCTTCCAGCCTTTCAGCACCAAATATTGGACACACATTCCTTTAGAGGTTGTTGCGGCGGCTGCCTCATGCGACAAGCGGCCGCACATTGCAGACACACACCACAGTCCACCAAGAGTGGCGGAACGGGTTATCACAGATCAAATTCCTGCGGCAGTCACTTCCTCTCCTTATCAGGGAATCGGGCCTTTTTATGAGGGCTGGGTGGATGTAAGCCCTTGCAGCGGACCAGAGTCCTAATAAGCATGACTTCTCAGCAGCGCGAGGCGGGAGGGAGCGCTCAGCTGTGCTAACACTGCGTGCTTCTGAAGGAGGGGACCTGGCCAGCCTGAGGCCATGCAGTCACCCCCAGAGGCCAGCTGAATGCCTGCATTTGCTAAAGAGTGGGGCCTGGTCCTTGCCCTTCTCTAGAGTGGGTGGACAATGTGATACATACACAGCGAGCTGGGGATCCTGGGCTGTCACTAGAAAAAGACCTGGGGATTATCAGGTTTTACTCACAAAAAGACTGACACTCATCAGGTTAAGAATCTGTCTCCTGGTCTTCTGACTGGGATGTGCAGCCAATATTAGAACCCAGAGTGGACTCCCGCTGGCCCACTCCACACAGCTACTCCTTCCCCAGGGGCTGAAGGATGAATCACAAAGAGAGATTTTCACAGGGTCTTTATTCACAAATTGCTTTTGTCATTTCTAGGCTAGGTCATCACAGCTTGTCCAGGCTGTCTTTGAACAAAGATGATCTTCTTGGGAGCACAGTTTGGGGTGGAACTTTAGGGATATCATTCCTAAATTTACTCCCTTCAACCCTAAGCCAGTTCACATTCTCACCATTAAGAACATTGAATAGTACAGTGTTACGGAAGAGCTCTCCTTTCCTTTATCTTGCAAAAAATAAATTAATGTGCTCTTTCTAGTCTCCTTCCTTCCCTTCCTCAACAATTCCTCCCTAAATCCATCAGATGGGGTATCTCAAAATAGGCGCCCATCTGGGGGAAGGGTGTTATGAGATCGGGAACCCGAGCAGAGGGTCAGGGCCTGAGGGTGTCCCCATGGTGGGGAGGGGACAGCGGTTTGGGTGGACAACCAGACCCGAGTGTGGTGAGGAGGGAGCCACACAGGGAAGGGCTGCTGTTGGCCGTGGGGAGATCAGTTACTGCAGGATGACTGATCAAATGAGTAAGTACGTCAAGGATATCAGGAGTCAGGTCTCTCACTGTCAGGGAGGGAATTCCAAATATAGCAAGTGGGAAACTGAAATGAACCCTGTGGTGTTAAATTTAAATTGGAGGTATTGGTGCCAGTTGTGGTTTTCAATAGATACAGATATGATGATATATGATTGATGTGAACGACAAACTGATAAATTACCAATATCAAAGTAGTGAACATTCTAGAATTTACCATTTTAACAAGGACATTCAGTTGACCAGTCACTATTTAATTTTTAAAATCAGACACCCCAGCCAAATCCAGCTAGCTCTGGGGGTCTGTATTTGCCTCAGTGCAAGTGAGTATGTTGAAAGAGACTTTTTGGTCTGTGTGAAATGATCAGACAGGGGAGCCAGGTGAGCTGTAGTTGGACCCTGGAGAGTGTCTTGCTCTGCAGCAGCTGACATTTAAAATCTGTGCTCTGTGTGTGTGTATAAACATCTGACCCTCTCGGGGCCCTCTGCTGGTCTCCCTGAGCCTGCTGGTCTTCTTGAATCACCACCTCACCTTGCCAAAGAATTGCTCCAATTTGCCTTACAAGGCAAAATTAAGGCTTCAAATTTCTCTTCTTAAGGATGTAGGAAGTGGACACAGCAGGTGCTGAGATGGGTAACATTTCCCTGTGACTCAGTGATTCAGTCTTCTTGGAAAACAGACCCCAGTGCAGGTGTTCATGTTCAGCAGGCAATGGCGGGGCTCCTGGGGGCTCCTGGGGGCTCCCTGGTGCTTGTCCCAACGTGATTGCCTGCTCTGCCCATTCCCTGGGGTCAGAAGACAATATGTCTGTGTTCCTTGGAGGCACTTTGTGAGGTTCCATGTGGGTGACCCGGCAGGAATGGACGGAGGTGTTATGGGCACGTTTCACCGCAGGTGCAGGGAGGCTGTGGGGCAGGCAGAGCCCAGCGGGTCAGGGCAGGTACTCAGCACAGGAAGGTCCAGTAAGAGACCATAGAGGGAGATGCCCAGCCTGTCAATGGAGTCAGATGGCAGGGAGTCTAGGGGCAGAAAGGAGATGAAGCTCCAGCGAGGCAGATGTCCAGGGTCAGGGAGACCTGCAAAGCCAACAAGAGAAAAGAGCCACATGAGATAATGCCACAAAGAGAAAACACACAGGCTTGGTGACTCCTTATGTCAGTGGATGGAGATGAGAATCACATGGAAGCGACACCAAGATTTTAAACATAAGGCTGATGGTCCTGCACCCATTTTCCTGCTCTTCCATTTATTTTGCATTCCCATAGGATAATGTGGAGATGAGAAATCTGAACTCTGCAGTGGGATGTAATGGAAAGAATATTCAACCTGAAATGGGAGGATGTGGGCTCTGCATGCTCTGTATCAGCAGTACACCCTAGAGGAGTCATTTCACCTCTCCCAGCTTCACGTTTTTCATCTTAAAACAGGGAAAGATACCCGTCTTCACCTGTGCCAAGGGAAATAATATAAATGAAATGTTCATAAGCTATGTATATAAGTATAAGATATTATGTGCAGATAATTACAACCTTATTCTGTCCAGCACATACATCCCCTGCCCTGAACCTGTTACTAGGGCTCTCAAGATAGGCCTGAGTTTCATCTTCTTTTCTCCTACACCTACCTGTGGTTGCTTTATAAATGGCATGCTCCAATTAAGGAATGAAAGAAGAAAGAAAATGCCAAATTTAAAAAGCAGAAAATTATTTATTAATTCTCCCCCAGTTAGTTGATAAATGCAAAGCAATGCCAATCAAAAGCTCTCAAATTGGTTCTAAATTCATAGGGAAGACTGAGTGGGTGAGAAAACCATGACTAATCTGAAAAATAGCAATAAAGAAGGGGGGAATAAAATGTTAGAAAGCTTTAGTTCTAAAAACTGTGGTATTGTCACAGGAATAAGGAAACAGGTTAATATAACACAATGATACATCTGTGTGTATACAGGAATTTAGCATACAATAAAGACACTGTTACACATCAGTGGGGAAAGAATTCAATAAATGGGATTAGAAGAACTGACTGTCCATTAAAACTTAAGTCACATAGTCATATAACTAAATCCCAAAGGAGTTGGAGATCTAAACTTACAAAAGTATTAGTATTAAAGGAAAATATTTTGGGTAGGAAAGGCTTTAAACAAAAACTTTTTAAAACACATGGAACTAAGCTTTAAGTGACTGATACAATTGATTACATCAAAATAAGAAAATTCTGTGCAATAAAAGATGATGAGCAAAGTTAAAAAAATAAGGAAAGTTTGAGAGAAGAATTTTGCAACAAAGGAATAGTATGTCAAGAAGCCCCTGTTAATTTTTTTAGTGACCCAATTGAAAACGAGCAAAATATAAAAATAAGCAATTTATAGAAGAAAAGAAAATGGTCAATAAACTCATGAAGAGATGTAAATATTCACCAATAATCACAAATGCAAAGTGAAACAATTATCATGTCACTTTCGCCAGTCTGATGGGCAAAAATTGAAAACATTTTCTTTAGCTTTCAGAGACAGCCTGGGCAAAGGACACTTGTTCTCTGTTGGTAAAGAGGGGAAATAGTCAATAAATTGCATCTATTCTATGCACAAATGCAAAGGGATGAAGTAGTTCTCAATGTATGACAAAGTCCACAGACATAGTCCATACAATTCATAGACATAAGGAGTGAAAAACACATTGAAAGAAAATACATACAAATGTTGCTCATGTAATTGTATATTAATGATACCAAAATTTTAAAAAGTATTAAAAAATTTTTAAATAATAATAAATAAATAATAAAAATAAAGAATATATATTAAATGTATTTATATTCCATATATACATTTATTCCATATTTTATTTTAAAAAGAAAAGAAATATATTCCATATTTTATTAAAAAAAGAAAAGAAAACACAGTAATACTTTTTCTGAAACATGGAAACATTATAGATTTTCTCTGGATGTGCGTGGCATGTATGTGTGTTTGTGTGTGGACTCTCATACAGTAGATTCTGCTAGATATCCACGAAACAGAATATGGTGGTCACCCCTGGAGAGGAGATTAGAATTGGGATGCTGGTCAAACAGGACTTTAGCCTTAATGTTCATGTTTTAATAAGATAACTTATTTGTGTAATTGGAGACTTATTTAAAGAAGAAAATGACTAATGTGACAGATGGTATTTTCCAAAGATCGCTACAACAAGAGCTCTCCTTGCTCTTGGCAATGTGACCTTGCTGCCTCCCATCAGCTTTCAATGTCAGTCCAAAACTGGTGTGATGACATCCAGCTAAACCTGTAGCCACTATGGAACACCACTCATATTAATTAACCCTTAACAAAATCCTATAATAGGTTTATATATATATATATACTATATATATATATATATATATATAGTATATATAATGGGTTTTTAATATAATGGGGATACATGCTGGTATCCCCATTTTACAGAAGAGGAAACTAAGGCTCTTACAGGAATCACCAATAGCAAGAAACGAGTTAAAAAAGAAAAAGGAAAACAATTATATGGAAAAATATTCAATCGTCTCATCAATAATCAAGGAAATAAAATGAAAACAAAGATGATGTTATATTCATTAAACCGTAAAACTAAAAAACAGGGATCTATTTATTGCCTTAAGTGCAAATTAACACAACACTCTGGAAAACAATCTGGGTTTCCTGAGTCATATCTGTTTCAAATATTTTGATTTCAATCTACTTTTGGGACTTTGTCTTATAAATACAAAAGAATAAAAATGTTTTCACAAAGTTGTTCATTGGAACATTATGCATATAAATAGAAAAAAACTCTCCTTGTTTATCCTGGATTTGTGTATCTTCTCCCCTCCTTTGTAATCCTCTTTGAATGATTCATTGAAATATATCATTATAAAAATTCAGGACACACATTTATTTATAGAAATTATGTTTATAGATACATTCCCATGGGAAAATCCCAGGAGGGCTTAATTGCACAAGAATAATGAAAACTTCATGGCAGTGTTAGGGTCAACTTTATTTTCAAGATACTTAGTAATGTTCCCATCCTGTTTAAAAATTTTATTCTTAAAGGGACAAAACTATTTTGATGATGTGTGTCTTTTTTGCCAGGCTTTTCCTAGACCATAGCTTCTGCCTCAAAGAGTCCAGGTCAGGAGATCACGCCCTAGAGTCCTGCACAGAATCAGCCTCTTCCTGCCCCTGAGGTATGATGACTGCAGGCCCGTAAAGCGCCCAGCATTGTCCAGGAGTTCATGGGCACTACTGCCCCTGTGCCTGCAGCAGGGGATCAGGTTTGGAATGTCCACTGTCCTGCCACGTGTGTCTGGCATTCATCATCACCCGGACCTGTCTCCTGGCGGCTAAGGTCCTTGACAGTTGGTTAATCTGCAGTGGGGTTTAAAGTCAAAGTCTGCAATTGAATTATTCTGTTATCTAGATTGAGGATTAACACCTCTATGGATTTGATGTAGAAAATGGCTCAGAAATCCCCCTTGACAAGCTCTCTCTTTATCAATAAACCACTCCAATCTCACCCACTTAACAATTCATCGTAAGAGCCTATATGAACTGGAATGAGGTAGGTCCCAATCTGCCCACTCTGTCCAACCCCAAGAGACAAGGTAGCAATAAGGCAAGCCTACCTCCTCACCCCCACCCAAGGGCCTGGAATGAATCTGACTTGAAGCTCATAAAATCCAGACCCCCTTTCATAACTCTTATTGCCAGGAGAGAACAAGTCTTCAAAATTCTTAGGAGCCTCCAGTTCTGTACTCCACACCAGAGTTACAAAAAGTTTTTATAAGACTCCCTGGTGGCTTTCCAATACAGCCTACAGGCCCCTGTGGCCTCTCCAGCAGGATATTTGCATTTGTCCCAACCTCTGCTGGGGACACTTTCTTCCTTCTTTAGAGTGACCAGTGTGGCCTGGCACTTCCTTTTCACACTGAGAAAACCTGCCAGTCTTCAGCATAGCAAACAGTTGATCAGACTACTTCTCTGCCCCAACGCATACTCCTAACCAGCCACACTCATGCTTCCAGAGGGTCTTAGCCCTAAAGCCCTTTCTCAGAGGTCTGAGTCCTCCCCTTCTCTTCCTGCTGCATCTGAATTGGGTCCTCATTGTTATTCTTTCTCATGACCCTCTTTTATTTTGCTTGAGGGTTAACTGCTTCATTCACAGTCATATATGGAGTACCTCCTAGGTGCCATGCATCATGGGCAGAAAGCAGTAAACAGAGACAAAAGTCCCTAAACTCATGGAGTTTATATCCTAGTTGCAAGACTCGGGTCTGATCACAGAGGTAAAGTATATAGTATGTTAGGGTGTCATCAGTGTGATAGAGAACCATAAAGGAGGGATGGGATAGAGAATATCAGAGGTACAGGTTGCAGTTTTAGATAGGGTGCCAGGGAAGGCCTAATTGAGGTTACATCTTGATCTTAAAAGGTGAGGGAGCAAAACAAAGATTCCTGGGAGAAAATATTCCAGACAGATGGGACAGCATATGCAAAGGCCCTGAGCAAACAATAGTGAAGAAACCAGAGTGGCCGGAGCTGAGGGGTGAGCAGAATAACAGCAGGAGCTGAAGTTAGGGAGGAAGTGAAGGTCTGACCCTGTAGGGCCTGGTATGTCCCTATAACTCGTGTGGCTTTTGCACGGAGTGAGATGGGAAGCTTTCGCTAGGTTTCCTGGGAAAAAAATAGCAGAGGTTTCCTGGGAAAAACATGATCCTCCTTAGGACTTAACAGGGGTGCTCTGGCAAACACCTGTTAGAAGGCTTTCAAAATATTCTGGTGGTAGATGGGGGTGGATTAAACAAGGGTAGTAGTAGTAGAGTCTATGAGAAGTTATTTAATCCTGTATATATTTTGAAGGTAGAGCTGAAAAGATTTCCTGATGGATTGCTATGGGTGGTAAAGAAGAGTCACGAGGATTCCAGGGGCACTGACCTTAGTGAGCAGAGGCTTGGTGCCTCCTTCACAGAGATGGACGGGAGAGCTGTGAGCAGCAGACTGGAGGATGGGGCGACTGAAGCTCAGTTGTGAACATGTCGATCTTTAGGTTATTAGACAAATGAGTCTGGAGGTGAAGAGAGAGCCTTGGGCTAGACATACACACTTGGGAGTTGTCAGAATATAGACTACATTTAAAGCCATAACACGATGGACGGAATGGCTAAGAGAGCTAAATGTAGATAGAAAAGAGGAAAGGCCCAAGGACTAAGGTCCAGGACACATCCGGCCTAGGACACATCCACATTTTGAGGTTGCAGAAGTGAAAAGAAGGAAGGGCCAGAATGGTGGGAACAAAGGCAGGCAGCGTAGTGCCCTGGAGGCCCGCTGAGGGGAGGGAGGGGGCTCAGTGGCATCGAATGCCGCTGTTTGTTAAATGGGAAGAGGGATAAGAACTGACCTTCACACTAACTGTGATCTGTTGAGGGCAGTTTCAGCGGAGTGTTCGGGGTTAAGCCTGATGGGTATGGGCTCAAGGGAAGTAGGGAGGTGACAGTAGGGACCTCTCTTTCAGGGAATTGTGCTCTAAAGGGAAGAAGACAGAAAGAGTGGGACTTAGAGTGGGAAGTGCTGTCAGGAGAAGAATTTCTTTTTTATTTTATTTTTGTCATTATTGCTGTTTCATGTTGTTTGATCGTGGGAGATGTAACAGCATAGAATAATCCAGAAGGAAAGTGAAAATGGATGAATGGAAGAGAAATCGGTAAGAGCCAGGGATGTGCATACTGGGAGGGAAGACATGGGGCCCGGATCAGAAGCAGAGGTGTACTGCAGCTGGGAACACAGGGAGCCGACCCTTGGAAATAGCAGAGACGTTGAGTGTGCACACACTGACACCAGGTGGGCAGCCCCGGCGATGGGAGCATATGAAAGCTCTTTGCAGATCATTTTCCTGTTCTCAATGAATAAGGAGCAAGGTTTATCACTCGGTGTCCAATCTGGAAAACAGGAAACATTCTCAAGCAGAGAGAAGTTTAATGAAAGGAATTGGAAGGGCTGAAGAAGTCAATGGAGAAGGGATGTTACCCAAAGGGGACCATTATTGCTGGTAAAGTCACTGCTTATGAGAGGAGGGGCCACTCTCTGTGGGGGTGCCAGAAAGCTGATGTGGCTGGAGCATGCAGGCTGGAGCCGGTAGCTGCCTCTAGGTACCTGCCACTGCAGGATCCAGGATCAGCGAGACCTCTCCCCTCCTTCCGCATGCTAATCTTGTGTTAATGCCTCCTATCCACAGAATCGAAAAACAGCTAACAATGGGGTCTGGGAAATGTACTCTTGAAACTTCCTGCCCCCTGCAATACAGGAAAAGATCTTGGAAGACCAGGAGTGGAGCTGAGTACCAGAAACCACACAGGATCATCATCTGAGAGTAAGGATGAGGGAGAGATCCTGGATGTCTTAGAGGGAGAGAGAAAAAGGCATGCAGCAGTTGCCTAGCAGAGTGAGAGTACGATTGGACTTGAGCAACAATTGCTTTTCAGTTGTAAGGGCTCACTAGAGGTAAGGGAACATGATTTTATAGTTAGACTACTCAGCATGGCTGTGCGTTCTTCTCATGCCACTGCATAGGCAGATGTGGTTTAATCAGGTGAGTTCATTGAAGCAAGAGCAGGCAATGGAGCTGAGGGTATATCAAAGGTAGTGGTTGTAGTAACTGGCATAGGATTTAAGCTGGGTAAGAAAGGAAGTGAAGACACAGTGGGGCAGATGATGGACATGTTCCTGTAGGACTAAGTTCCTATATCCTCCATAACTGAGAGCTCCTTTCCATCAAAGACCAGCTCTGTCCAGCCCACCACTGTATTCCTAACATCTGGGATGCTGCCTAACACTCAGTAGGAAAACAGTAAGTATTAGCTGCATAAACTGAATGATTGGATGAATGTGTTCAATGCTATAACTCCTACTAGACTGTCAGCTGTATGTCAGGGGCCATGTCTAACTTGCTCATTTCTGTCTCCTCAGCATTATCATAGTGCCTGGCACATTGAAGATATTCAAATAGGTTTAAGAAAAAAATTAACTGAATCATCTTCAAGGAAAAGGAAACCCAGCAAGCAGAAGCAGATTATATCATAAAAGATACAGAGCAGGCTGTGTAAGGCCTATAAACTCTAGCCAGAAGGGAAAGGGGGCAAATTAAGGCCTGGTGGTAATCAGTATATAAGCCAGTTGAATGCCAAGTTCAAGTTAAGAGTAAGCAGACACTACAACGTCCAATCTGTCTGTTAAAGGAATGAGCCAGAATATGGCAATATCAAAATAGGCAGGGGCCTTTCATTCTTGGTGCAGTTAAAGACTGTGCTCATGCCAGGGTCAAGATAAAAGAAGCGTAGGCTCAGGGCTTGGAAATAGGAATTGTTACATACAAAAGCCAACCCCATCTCCCACCAACTTCCCTAACTCTAATCCAACTCCAAGCCAAGCAGGTGTATTGTCAACTGGGCTGTTCTCCAGGAGAGGGAAAGACAAGTCCAGCTCTGGTGAACTTGATGATGCTGGGAGGTTGTGGGGGGTCTAGAGTGAGGGGCCACAAACAAGTGCTCATTCATTCAGCCTGGGAAGGTCTAGCCGTGGACAGAATCATGAATGTGGCAGTCATGAGCCATTAGACTCTTGGTTTCTGGCTGCCACTCAAGTCTTATATCTGCCTTCCTTAATGTGAGGTTACATCTCCTAACACTTCCTCACATCCCCTTCAAAACTGCTTACAGTCAGAATAGATCGCAAATTTATGCTAAGTTACACATCTCATTTTCTCAAGCTGACAGAAAGCTTTAAGGCAGAAAGACTTTGTCTAACTCATCTCTGAGACCTCGGCAGCATCCAGGGCCTGTTCTATAGAAGATGCTCAAGGATGTTCAAGGAGTGAGTGAATTAACAAATCCAATGACTGAGACCCCCTCACACTTTGGCAGCTGACTCCTTAAATAATAGACCTTCATTTGGGAAGTGCACATCAAAACCACAGTGAGATGTACCTCACACCCACAAAATCACAAGTGTGAACAAGAATATGGAGAAGGTGTGGAACCCTCATACACTGCTGGTGGGAATCATAGTGTTGGGGGCCTGGGGAGAACAGTTTTATGGCCCCTCAAAAGTTAAACATAAAATTACCATGTCACCCAGCAGTTCCACTCCCAGATATATACTCCAAAGAATTGAAATCAAGCCACGAATACTAAGGAGAACCACAGTTAGGCCCAGAGGAGAAGTCATAGCTTACGGGCTCCAGGTTGCTGCTCCAGGAAGAGCTGGCTTTCTGTATTCTTTGGTTTGTTTTTATAAGCTCAAAGCCCCAGATTTGAGGTTCTAGAAAGAATATCTTTTAGGAATGAGTGACTTTGGCCCAGGAATCTGCAGGAAGATGAACCATTATTAGTTTGGTAGAACAAAACTAATGAACAGCCTTGGGTTAAGGAGAGAGGACATCCCCAAGGTGGTTAAGGCAGGGCCTGGGATGAAGACGTGAGGCTGTATGGGAAGGACTGGGCCAGCAGCAAATGTACACAGGCCCCAACTCTTGTCAGTTATTTGCTATAGGACCCTAAGCCAGTCTTTCAATTTCCTTCTCTGGGTCTATTTCCACATCTGTGAAATGGGTGAAACTATACTGTATCTATCTCCCCAAAATGGTTTTACTACCTGAAATCAACCTTCCTTACTATTCTCCCCTTCTGCAGTTTTCCCAAGTGAAGTAAACTAGGAAAGCAGAAAATAAACTAACGAAGTCAAGATAAATATGTTTTTTCTGTTGGGAAAAGAGGATCTTTGAGACAGTGATTCTTGAGCTTATTGAGTCTTTTGACAAACATGATGAAGGGTATGGGTCTTCTCTCAGAGGGGAGTAAGCCTCATGTGCACCCACAGATAGAGTTTTACATGAAATATCAAGAGGCTATTTTACCACCATCCATAAATTATGAGTCTAGATAAGAACTTGGACTTTTAGAAGAGATCTGTTGTCAAAATTAGCTTTGTAAAGGATGGTGTCAGCTGCCTATCCAGACAGGGTGCCCTAGGGATCCTGGCTACCAATTTACCTATGATTGGCAGCCAAGCAATTGCAGATTGGGTAGAGGTAAGATAAGTAGCTCAGGGTAGATACAAGATGCAGCAAAATAATGTTTACTAGAAGGGTGTAGGGCTCAGGAAAGTAGGCTCAGAGATGCTTGCTTTGGAGAAAATATTTGGGTGTGGAGTCCAGAGAGGACAAAAAGAAAGGAGACACGACATCCAGGGAAACTGTGCTCAAAAGGGTAGAGGTAACAGGAGCAGAGGGGCTTGGAGCAGTCAGTGTCCTGGAAGGCCAGATCCTCTGTCCCAGGATGTCTGAAGGAATGCAGAAGGTAAAAGGGGTGAGAGGAGAAAATCCAAAGGGCAGAGAAAAGGCAGGTGGGTGGGCCTTAAAACAGCCACATGAAGCTACTGATTGTCATCTTGATTGAATATAGGAATACTAAATAAACAGCACATAGATGAAGAAAGATAAATACACTGTGTATTGGATTCCATGGAAAGCAGAACTGATTTAAAACAACCAAACTACACAAAACAAGAATATCAGAAGGAGAGTTGGTTTGGGGGCCCAAAGGACATGGTTGATTATGGATTTATATTTTTCATTTGCTTCAGGATTAGGGGAAAAGCACAAATATATCAAATGTGGACAAAGCTTTATGCATTAAAAAATAATAGCTTAATT
Organism: Manis pentadactyla; assembly: GCF_030020395.1. Lineage (NCBI taxonomy): Eukaryota > Metazoa > Chordata > Mammalia > Pholidota > Manidae > Manis > Manis pentadactyla. The sequence goes on along the minus strand of NC_080020.1, from coordinate 177,703,530 downwards.
GTGACGGCCACTGAGTTCTGCAGAGCTAGAGAGATTAATTTAATATCAGTACCATTACAGAAATGGATAGGGAAGTCTGCACTCCAGGATGAAACTAGAAAATGTACAAGAAGGATGAGGAAGTTCCTGGTGTACAGCATGTGGCAAGAACATTGCAGACAAAATCAAAGGGCATTTAGCAAACACCGGTCAGGACAAAGGATCCCAGCAAATGATCTTATTATTGCCAGAAGTTCCAGGATGCAAGATAAAAGGCAAACCACCTGGCAGACTCCTGGCTTTCATTTTGCCTTTTCCCCACCCCCTGCCCTCAAAACCAGGGGCAAAAATATTAATTTTGAATTATAATTGAAGTTTATGAAGAGGGCCATTTTTCCTTGTACATGCTATTCTGTTCAAATTTTAATTTTCTCCCTTATTCATGTTATTATTAAATACTTGATTCCATGGTTTGTCGTTAAACTCAGTAATTACTTACTGTGCACTCACTATGAGTCAGACATTGCTAAGTCCTCCAGGAGATACAGAGATGAATAATATGCCATCAACACAATGCTCATTCATCCATATATGTATGTATTTTTTGAGCACCCACTCTATGTCATATAATGTACTAAAATTAGACATTAGAGCTGCAGCAGAGAGTAAAACAGCCTCTATCCTTACAGAATCTGCAGTCTAGGGACATGAATATGCAGTTTAACAGTACAATCATACAACTATACAAATAAATATAACACAATGAAGAAGACAAATAACAAAGTAAGATACAAACAGGGAACTGTGATACTTTGAAAAAAGAAAAGATGATACTTGGCTGGGAGGGAAGGAAGCCTGGGGAGCAGGGCACTGTTCCAATTGGTCTTGAAGAATGGACAGGAAGAAGTATGTCCAGGAACGAACCAAGCTTTGGAGACAGGAAAGCCTGGCTCCATGTGGGGAAGACTGGAAAGCCAGATCTGGTACACATTGTGGCCTAGGTTGGAAAGAACTGGAAGACAGAGCTGCAAAGGTTAGTGGAAGCCAAGTCATGGACGTTCCCAGATGACTTTTGAAAAATGAAGCAGGGCTAGAAGAGTTTGTGGAATGGATCGGAAGATAGGAAAGAGAACATACGGTGGGAAAGAGGCACTTTCCAAACTTTCCTTTGACCAGAGCTCATTCTTTAACAAGAGGCCTTGGTTGGACCAAGATGATTATTCCTTTGTGCACGTAACTGTTGGTCTTTGTAGAACTAAATGCTGCTTTCAATATGTGGCTGAATAGTTATTTATTAGCAAACTTACATATCAGTATTTTAACAAACATTCAAACACAACTATAATAATTTAATTTCCTTTAATAATAGACTCCTTTACACAAGCAAAGCTATCCCAACATTATGCTGCATCAGACACCCCAGTAAATTGAAGAGTGTGACCCCAGAGTCAAGTCCTACAGAACACTGCGGGAGGGGGAACTGGCTGACCGTCCTCCAGACAGGCCCATCCCCTCTCATGCCAGCTAGTGAATGGGGACCTCAGAAGTGACAGTTTGCCCGATGGCTTCCTAATTCCTTGAGGCCTGACCTTCACTCCTCTTTCCAACGCCGGACTCCATTTTCATGGCATTGCTATCTAAGCACCCCTTCTTTTTCAGGTAAGTCCAGGATTAGAAACTCATTTGGGATCATCTGCTGGTTCCGAGTCTATGACACGACTGCCTTGAGGTTTGGTCCCTTCAGTCCTGAAACCTGGACTTAGGGTCAAGCAGAGTGTGCTGGGCTGGCTGGGACCGGAGTGATTTCTGGTGCCTGTTTGCCTGGGTAGAGACTCCAACAAAATTAGCTGCTCAGCATGGTTATCTGAAAAGCCAAAACCTGTAGATGAGGGTGTGAAAGGAGAATATTTGTTCCTCGGACCTTTGTTCTGCTAACAACAGCTTGAAGTTAATGAATGGGTCCATCAAGGTAGTGCAGTGTTGGAGAAAATGCATGCCTGTAGTTGGAGCCTTTGAAGTCAATAGATCTGGGTTCAGATTTTAGCTGTACGCTGATAGATGTGGTTAGGCAGAGCTAGGACTCGACCTTGGTTAGCGCGGTCAGCCTATGTACTTTATGTCCACATCTATAAAATGAGGTAATAATCGCTTCCTCTTAACCTAGCTGGTAATAAGAAGTGAATGACAATGAAGGTGACAAAGTGTCTTATAATAATATAATTATATATGTATTTGATATTCTGCAACTCATGGCCCATTCTCTTTTCTCTCCTGGTGATTTCTACGAAGTTTTCAGTAGAGGATTCCCATTGCATTTTAAGATCCCTTCTGGCTGCAAATGCAATCGCTCTGTGAAGTGTCTCACAAACTCTCAGGGCCTCAAAACTGAAGGTTTACCTGTGAGTTCTTCCCCATTGCCATCACCGAGAGACAAGGCTTGCCATTTTGTTAGTCCCCGGAAGCCATTCTTTTCTTTCTAACTTTATTGAAGAATAATTGACAAATATAATTACATGTATTTGATATGCATTGTGGAATGATTACCAAGATCAAGATAGTTAACACTCCCATCGGCTCACATAGTTAATTTTTGTTTATGTGGTGAGAACGCTTAAGATCTATTCTCAGCAACATTCAGGTTTACCTTCTGTATAATTAACTACAGTCACCACACTGTGTATTAGACCCTCAGAACCTACTCATCTTATAACTGAAAATTTGTACCCTTTGATCTATATCCCCTCCCCTGGCTCCTGCCAACCAAGAGGCTATGAAATTGCTTTTGGGGCTTTTTCTTTTGGATTCCACATATAAAATGTACCATATACTATTGGTCTTTCTCTGTCTGTCTGACTTAATTTCACTTAGTATAATACCCTCCAGATTCATTCATGTTATTGCAAGTGGCTGGAAAATATTCCATTTTCTTATTCACTCATTGGTCAAGTGACACTTGGCTGTTATGAATAATGCTTCAATAAACATGGGTGTGTCGATACCTCTTTAAGTTCCTGATTTCAGTTCCTTCGGATATAGACCCAGGAGCGGGATTGCTGGATCATATGGTAGTTCAATTTGTACTTTTTTGAGAACCACCGTATTGTCTTCCATAATGGCTATACCAATTTACATTCCCACCAACAGTATATAAGGGTTCCCTTTTCTCCACATCCTTGCTAACATTTGTTATCTCTTGTCTTTTTGATAATAGCCATGCTAACAGGTGTGAGGTAGTATCTCATTATGGCTTTCATTGGCATTTTCCTAATGATTAGTGATGTCGAACATCTTTTCATGTACCTGTTGGCCATTTGTCTACTGGCCATTTGGAAAAATGTCTGTTCAGGTCCTCTGCCCATTTTTTAATTGGATTATTTATTTTTTGTTATTGAGTTGTAGGAGTTCTTTTTATATTTTGAATATTTACCCCTTATCAGATATATGGTTTGTAAATATTTTCTCCTATTCTCTTAGATGCCTTTCCAATTTCTTGATTTTTTTTTTTCTGTGCAGAAACTCTTTAGTTTGATGTAGCCCCACTTATTTATCTTAGTTTTTGTTGCCTATCCTTTGGTGTCTTATCTAAGAAGTCATTGCCACAACCAATGTTCCCTATGTTTTCTCCTAGGAGTTTTGCAGTTGCAGGTCTTATGTTTAAGTCTTTGTGAGCCTGAGTAACCAAAGCAATCCTGAGAAAGAAGAGCAAAGCTGAAGGCCTCTCATTTCTTGATTTCAAGCTATATTACAAAACTATAGCAATCCAGTTAGTATGGTACTGGCATAGGTGCAGGCACATGGACCAGTGGAACAGGACAGACAGCCCAGCTATAACCTATGCATGTGTGGCCAACTGATTTTTGACAAGGGAGCCAAGAGCACACAGTAGGGATAGTTTCTTCAATAAATAGTGCTGGGAAAACTGGATATTCACAGACAAAAGAATGAAAGTCATTCTTTTAATACATTTTACTCATTTAGTCAATAACTATTGAGTCTGCTCTGTGCAAGGTGTTTTCCAAGTACTGAGAGCAATAGAGGTACGAGTATGATATTATCTGAGCCCTGTGCAACCTGATAGTCCCCAAAGCCCATATCCTTCATGTTCTCATTGCCAGTTTTCATTAAGCACTGTAAGGACTGAGCTGTCTGTCTTCCATCTGTGATCATCCCAGTGCCCAAGCTCATCCATCTACTTCATCTTCTCTCAGAAGAAATACCTGCTCTGCCTGAGCCTTTTATAATTTGACCCAGGTAGTTGGCACTACCAGGCAGGGCTTGAGAAGGAAATGAGATAACACATGAAAGACCTGAAGAAGAACTTGACTGATTGTAGAAGGGTGTTCCCTTCACCTCAGGAGTTCCAGGCCTGGTCAAATGGTCCTTTGTGGAAAAAAAGCACCTTATGTGAAACTGGGAGCAGAGAGAGAAACCATATAATGAGAGCAAAATGTCACATCAGGGAAGTCCACCAGAGGTGGAGGTTTGGAGAGGGAAAGTGAGGTCAGCTGGGTGGGTGGCGGCGACTTTGTAGGACCAACCCTGTGGGTTTTGATTTGGGTGAAGGGCTGGACCAGATTGCCTTTCAATCTAATGTTGTAGTGCCAGTCTTTCTTTTGGCTTCATAAGGTCTTTCTCGACCACCTCCACTGTAGTAAAGAACTTTTTGGGAATTGAGAAGTAGAAACAGTGAACTCACTGACTTTGTGTCAGGACCATTTTGGACCATTTTATGGGATCTCCTGTTTGCAAGCCTTGCCTTAGCTAATAATCCATGGGCATGCCAACCGACAAAGCCTTGTTCATTTGCCTTGGAAATGTTTGTCTTGGAACCACTGAAGGTATCAGGGTAAAGAAGAAATACTTAGAAGTGGTTAAAGAAAAGTGATAACAGTGATTAGATAAACTTGCCTTTTTTCCCTGTAATGGTATCAAGATTATGATTAACAACCCTCAGAAGTCCTCTATTTTGGCAATAGTTAAGAGGTGCAGGACTATATATAAGGCAGACTTAGAAAATAAGTGGTACATAGAAAATTCTATTATGCATACAATTGCATGGGTTCTGAGAGAGAGGCAATATGGAACACCTTGTAAGTATATTTTCTGATTTCAAATATGTTTTCAGAGCAAAAGAGCCAAAGAATGGTTCTTCCCAACTATGGACTCTTCAAATCAAACCTAAATAGAATTTCCAAATATTAATTTGGCACCTAAGCTCCCTGTTGGCAAGCCTCTCTGTTTTGGAATATCTGAATGATGGGTCTTTCTCAAAAGAACTAATAACTAATTTCTTGAAGGAGTATTCATATTTTGGATCTTCTCTTCCTGGATTTGTCTTACTTACAAATCACCAGCAAAGGAAAGTTTCATATATATTTAATGTATGGCACTAACTTTCAGACTAGTTTAACAAAATATTATTGGTATCTATATCTCATGTATCTCTTTAGCTAACCTCATTGCATTATGATCATGGCAGAGAGTAGCTGTTTTCTTATCCTTTGAAGATGGATCTTGTTGCTCTGCTGTCATTGCATGTGGAATATTGCATAAGATATTGTGGGGATGGAGAAGAAAGCAGCTTCCTGTCAATTTCAGGATATTTTACGGGCACTTGAGCCGAGGGAGCCTAAAGTAGACCAGATAGAGGACTATGGGATGTAGGGAAAGGTTCACGGGTACTGTTATTCTAGTCTTTTCTTGCCCCCCTAATGCTATTTCACTTATCCTCTGATGCCTGAAATTCCTTCATCAGGCAATTCAGGCCACATCAAGAGAAAACGATTCAATGCAAATATCTCAAGAACTACTAACACTTGAGTAAAATCTACTTCTAAATAAGCTATAAATAAGTGTTACATGGTCCTTTATGCTCAGGCAAAGTGGGAGAATCTAGAATAATCCTAGAATAAGCAGGAAATACCAGGTTCCAGAGGGACTACAAAAGGGGTCCCCAGTGGTCAGGAAGAGATAGAAAGGTGCAGAGAGGACAGACTGAGAGCCTGAATTATCACTTATTTTACAAGTTGGCCTAGGATGGCCTGCCCCAGTGCAGGTCAGGTATTGGTCCAGCAGTAAGCCTAGTGATGGACAGCAGGTGTAGAGCAAAACATAAGATGTTTTCAAGTGAACAATAAAGCTTTGCCCCAGCACACCCCATACCAACCCCAGTGAAACACGGTGGGGTCCCCAGGGCACAAGACACCGTGAAAGTCATAGATCATTTCAGAAGGCTCAAACCCTAGGGACCCTCTGAGTTTCAGGATCCCAGTTCACCTGGGGCTAAGGGAGCACAGCGTGCTGATACTTAATGCATTTCCGTTTCAGATCATGCCTTCCATCCTTGTAGCCTTCTTCCTGACTCCATCCCTGGCCCTGCCGGTGAGTGACGGTAGAAAGGGTCCAACTGTGTGATTTTCCTTTAGCAGAAGTAATTCCCAGGTGATAATCCAGGGCGACTTCCCTCAAATTTCTGTGAGCACCCCCTTTAAACCTGTGAGGTCTAAGCCAACAGAATCTGTGGGCTTTCAGGTCCTGTCCCTATTGCTTGGTTTTCTCTAGAACCTCAGTGACAGCCATGGATCCATTGGGACACAGACTGTCCACGTCAGTGCCTTCCGAGGTATGGTCAGCATCCGAGACAACAATGTTCTGAGTGAATGGGATGGAATCTTGGACTACAATAACGTAAGAAGCTGTGGAACACATTCATCACAATGCCAAAGAAAGCCTGTCTGCTCCAAAGTTAGTCCAGAGAGAAGAGGACACTACATTTGTCCTCTCTCGGTTTAGGCTCTTGATGGGAATCCATAGCTCTAGGTGAGGGACCAGCTCCCTGCAGCTGGGCTGACTTGTTTCTGAGTCAGCGATGGTAGGAGATGCATCTGTGCTCTCTCCAGGGCCTGCCTGCCTTTTCATTCCTGAGAGGTCCTGACTTCCTAAGGCTCCTCTGAAGCAAGAGAGCTATTTAAAGACCCAATTTCTTATAAGTGGTATATGCTATGGGAGTTATTTTGTCTTGACCTCAGATTTTATTTAATCAGTTTATTTCCAAAGAAAAATTATTTATTTTCACTTTCCTAAATCTTGCCTCAACTTACCCACATCCTCAGGGGGTTGACCCAGAAGAAAGGCGCAGCATTGGGAAGTGACTGGCTGGGCCCTTGGTCTGGTCTTTCAATAGACAAGCTCTGTAACCACAGAGATATCACTCAGCCTTCACGTGCCTCAGTTTCCTCATCTGCAAAACAGCATCAATAGCTGCCCTTCCTACCGGAAGGGAACCTGAGAGGGTTAAATGATGTAAAAGCCCACACTCCTCGCTCTATCCAGGAAGGCCCCCTGCCATCCAGCCCCTGCTGGTTGGAAGCTACCCCAGCCCCACACTGGGCATCAAGGACAGGCACCTCGAACCCAGGCTTCCTCTCTGCTCTCACCCGTACCTACCATGCTCTTTTCCCCAAATCCCTTCTGCCTCACTCTTCACCTAACTGGCTCCTGATTTCCTCAAAGAGGTATCTTCTGAATCCTCCCAGCGGGCATGCAGTCTAGTGATTGCCAACTCTGCTTTAAACCATAGAAACTTGTCTTCAAATAAAATTTTCCACAGAGCCCCACCATGTGGGATAGAAGTCAGAACTGCCCTGGCTGGAGGAGGAGGGTGCAGGGCAGGTCAGACACAACGGGAGAACCACAGCTCTAAACAAAAGCTGAGAGGGGCCAGATGGGAGGCCCGGGCCTCGGGAAGGGGGCGGTCAGCGGCAGACTCAGGGGCAGAATCTGAGCCTAGAGGTCCCGACCCAAGGCTCCAAATCACCCCACACATTCAGAGACTCTAACTTGTAGGATGCCTTCACAAGCAGTAAGTATCTCCTCCACCCTCTCGTGCTCAAGACTGGAGGGAGAGGGCCTGTTATTCCTGCTTTACAGATGGGGAAGCTGAGGACCATGGAGGTGGCTAAGTGGCAGTCAGGCCCTTAAAGTCAGGTTTGTTACTGCCACTGACTCCCCAGCCCTCCCGCCTTACAGTGCAGGGGGGACAGCGGGGGGTGGGGAGGGTGTAGAGTGCCCTGGGGATCCCCTCCCATGCCTGCAGGACTGGACAGTGCACAGGCCCTAGGGAGCAGCAGGGCTCGGTGTGTGTTGCCAGTCCTGTGGCTGGCCCTTGGCTCTGGTGCCCACAGTATGCTCCGCCGACCACATCACCGTCTAAGGAACAGACGTGTGCCAGTGCTGATGGCGAGTGGGACTCTGCTAATACTGCGAATGAATGAATGAATGACGGGTCTGCTTATTGCCTTAAGGCCCTCTTGGCAACTAAGCTGTTCCCCAAGATGGCCTGTGTCCTGGCCAAGATAGACCAAGCTGCCTTCCCAACTTTGGATGACATGAGCAAGGCCCTGGACCAGCAGGTAAATGGGATCATCTCCCTGTGGCCTGCCCCTAGCTTGGTGTTTTCCAACTTTGCATAGCAAAGAGTGATGCTATACGGACAGGAGGAACTCGGTTCATGCTTGTTCTTAATGCCATGAAATCCACCGTTACCCAGAGGACTTTGCGTCCAGTCCATGACCCATGTAAGTCAAATCACAATCGGATCAATGAAAAAATCCCATATGAGGACATAATTTTAATGTATTCCAGAAGGGTGTGAGCTACATGTTAGTGAATATAAATCATTGAGCATAAATATTAGAGTGAACTAATAGAGTATTTGCATTCTCATTCCTTAACTTCTCCCCTGAACTCCCTCCAAACACATACACATATATTACCTTTAGTTGAAAATAAGCCCGGGACTTATTTCCCCTCCATCTCTTAAGGGTAGCCAAAAAAATGAAAAATCAGTACGAAATCCTTGGCAAGTCATTGAAATCTGCAGTCATTTGCTTAAGTAACTTGCCCAGCATATTTGGGCAGTGCTAATGTTCATGGCAGCAGGGTCACTGATTCTTGGGAAAGAATGCACTTCAGCTCACATGAAAATAAACCAATTTATCAATTTTTTTTTAACAAAGAGAATGTGTTGCACTTATCTGATTCATAACAAGTAAAAACATAATATGAACACAACAAATCATTTTAAAGCTATTCTATGTCATCATTGGAGATGCGAAAAGCATTGTAGGCTCGAAGAACTGAGAAATTAGGGACGAATGAATAGGCTTGAGTCACAGGCTCAGACATAGATTTTTCTGGAGTAATCTCGCCACCTTGTGGCCACACAGGATATTGTTGCTAGAGATGAAACTCAAGGATATATTTGGGTGCTCGGCTATTTTTGTAAACTGAATCTACCTGCGTGGGAATGTTTCTTGTCTCTTCCTCCTTGCTGTACCACTTCTGTATTCCGCCTCACCATTTTAAAATGTCACCTCTTCTAGGCTTTAAAGCATTATCCATCCACTCGCGGCCTGACCTACACTGTTTTACCCAGCCGGGTCAAGAACTTAGCCCAGTTTGGCACTCCCATCATGGACATGTGCCGAGATGTTCCCACCTACTTTGCACAGCAGCATAAAGAAGGTGTGTTAATAACGTAACTAGAAACCCAAGACCCTGGGTAAGATAAACAGCACGGGATGATTTTTAGGTCATTGGCAAATTGTAATGACACTTTTCTATTCCATTTCTTTGCTACTGAGTATGAAAATGTGGCCTGGGATGTATTTTCCCCTGGTGGCCCCAGTGATTTCTGGACTCCAGGCTCACTGTGAACCGGAAGTAGAGTTAACTTAGCTTTACCAGAAGATGGAGGACAGTCATCTCTTCCATGGGGTTTGACAGTTGGTGGGTACCCTCACCCAACCACCTGCACAACCAGCATAGTGCCTGGCATCCTACCATTAAAGGCCCATTGTTTGGGGGTTCCTGGTCTTCCTCTTTCTCAGGCTGCCCTGAGATTGGAAGGCAGGACCCCAATATGTAGTTATTAGGGACACTGGGAAAGGAACATCTCAGTGGCTGGCACCCCTCTGAGGATATGGTGACCACCAGTGGCAATCAGCTTGGAAAGCTACATAAAAGACTTCAAAATCTGCCTGCTATTCCAGACACAGTCAGTAACCTCTTCCTAATAGGCTGTTGTCAATCACTGACATCTTAGTATAAATTAACCCAATAAGCAAGGCTTCCTCCTAACAGGAAGATCCAGCAGGAAAATGGGGAGAACTTGAGGGCCTGGGGGCTTAAGGAAGATGGTTAAAGGCCAGTAAAAGAAGTAAAAAAAGGGGATATGGAGCCAGTTTTTGCAACACAGGCAAGATCTTGCATTTCACCCCATAACCTCTTGCTGATAGAGCTGTCCAGAGTACCACACTGATTTAGGTGCCACTCATAATGCAGCCATTCTACTTTGGGGTCTTAAAGCAATTTACTGATGTTTTTTGTAAACTGATTTCTTTCTTCTTGAAGGTACTGCACTGGCAATTAACCCTGATTCCTGTTTCGAAATCCAACTTCTGTCCTTTATGGGGCTCTCCATCTGTGGTGAGATCCTTGGGCTCTGAACCTCCAGGTCAGCTGTGTGGAGGATGGACCCTCCCGGACGGGGCCACTGGCCTGAAACCAAGGCCCACAGGCCCAGGTCTCCTTGGCTGATGAGAAGTTCTCATTTCAATCCTCTCCTTCTACCTTTCAACCCCAAGATCCATTTTGTAATCTGAAAAGTAGGCACACTTTCTCTGTCTGGGTCAGAACAATAAAGTTTCCTGCGTCTCTGATCTAGCAGAGGAGCCCTCCCTGCCTGCACTGTCCCCTTGAGCTCCTGGCATTTCTGACCACACAGGCTCCAATGTGCCATGGAGGAGAGGTGCCTCTCCCAGGACAGCTCATTTCTAAGGGCCTCTCTTTGCAGTGTCCCTTGGCAATCCCTTGAGAATGTTGTCCATAAATAAGTAAATAACAAGACACTAGCCAGAGCACAGATTTAAGCTCTCAGGTCTGTGGCTACATCTCTGTCTCCTGCAAATTGGTGCTGAGATTCTATGGAAACCTCTCTGCTGTGGAGGGTCAGCCTGCACCATTAACATCCCCGAGAGAGCGCCAAGTGCAATCAGACCTCCCAGACCTCTCTTTGAAACTGGTCTAAATCCCTGAGGGGTAACCTCCAGGCATTTCTCTCTGTTACAGGTGAATACTGGACCTGGCCTCTTAGCACCTGTCCTTTAATTGCCAGTTCCCATAGCTGGGAGGGCCAGAGCCAGCCCCACTCATGCCACACAGGACAGCCCTGACTCCCCTTACCTTAGAAACAAGAATAAACAAGGAGAGAGTATTGGAGATACAGAAGACTGGTTTGGAGTCTGGAGCTCTTTAAATGGGGTGGGATTAGGGAGGCGTAGAGAGGAGGTTGAACCATGCGGGTGCTTGGCATGGGAGGACTCAGGGATCTCAGCACCAATTTGCAGGAGGCAGACCCGGCTGCCAGAGTCCCCTGTGCTGTGTCCACCCACAGTCATGAACAGAAAGGCGACTGCATGGGAAGGGCCCCAAATGACCCCCTCGCTGTGCTTAAATAGGATATGGTTGGGCAGGCCAAAGGCTCCAACCCATGGGCTTGGTCACATGCGGCTTGTTGGGGATAAAGAAGGTAGAAGCATGTGCATAAACACATTCAGGGTGGAAGCATCGGATGTGACAGTCCAAAGCTTGGTCAACCAGAGGCCCTGAGGGGACCATGAGGAAGGGTCTGGCCCCAGGCCCTGGCCCAGGGAGCCCCCAGAGTTAATCCATCCACCCCAACTCTATGTGTCCTGTCCAGACACCCAGCCTCCACCTTCATCCCAGCTGTCAGAACCAGGCCCTGTCTTAGCCCGTGTGCCTGAGTCCCTGTTAGAGTTGCCTGGACCCCTGCTCCTGAGCCTCTGTGGCCGTGCAGGGGCTGCTGCCCACTGACTGCTCTGATGCCAGTCTGCCTCCACCCACCACCCTTGCAGTTGGCAAGCTCAGCTGCTCCTGAATCTCCCATCACCTTCAGGCTCCACCTATTATTATAACATCCCTGTTCCTTCAGGAAGACTTCAGGCCCCAAACACTACCGTGTTTCTCTCCATCTGTTACCATCCCTGCAGATGCTCTGCCAGCTACACTGGTTTTTTTCTCCCAGAAACTTGAGGTTCAAGGCCTACTGCTCTCCCACCATCATCACTCAGTGGCTGAGCTACAAGAGCGGAAAAGCTTTTTCTTCTCTTGAGAAACATCAAGCACAGTCCTCTAGACCTCTTGGTGCTTGCCAAGGTAGATTTTTGTCCTTTGGGTTACATGCTAAATCTTTAATTTTACGAAGAATCTTCTAGGCATGCAACAAACCTTAGGTCCTTTAGGAGTTGTTATTGGGAGGGCAAAATACAAATATTCCATAGACTGGGCAGCTTACACACAGCAAACATGAATTTCTCATAGCTCTGGAGGCTGAGAAGCCCAAGTCCGAGGCACCAGCTGTTCCATGTCTGGCGAGAACATTCTTCCTGGTTCATAGACAGCCCTCTTCCCACTGTGTCCTCAGATGGTAAGGGGGACAAAGGAACCTCCCAGGGCCTCTATTATGATCCCCATCACTTTGGGGATCAGGCTTCAATATGTGACTTTGGGAGGACACATTTAGTCCAGAGCACCACCCTACTGATGCCCACTGTTAGTGTCCCCCTTGGAGTTCTCATCCAGCACTCAGTGAATCTACCATATCCGAATCTCAAACCAGTGACCCTGATCCTCACCCAAACCTATCCCATGTTCGTGAAGGCCGCCAGCCTTCTACTTATAATACAGTCACACTGACATTAGTTACATACAGCGTGCTCCTCTTGTGAGTGAAGAACTCAAACTTCCTGCTAAATCTACTGTAATAATTTTTGGGTGTCCCTAGGAATGCCTAACAAGTAGCTAAGAATTAGCCCACGCATCTTCCAAGCAGGGAAAATCTTGTTTTCTTTTTTTTCCCTCTCTTGGGGCAGCTGCTGTCGTTGACCTCTGCTAACATCTCAATGCTCCCTCTTACAACTGGGAGAGGGGGACTGGGGACCCACAGCCCCAATGCCCTCAGCTGAGCCGTCTCTGCCACTGCTGCCCCTCCCTGTGCATGTGCCCTGGGCAGCCGCTCCCATCTCTGCCCGACCCAGGAGGCTCGCAGGCCAGAGCAGCAGGTGCCCTCCGGATCTCACGCAGCAAGTGCGAAGCACCTGCCCCATGCTTTGGGGTCAGCTGGTCACATTGCTGTGGTGGGCGCCAAACTACTGAAAAAAGGTTTTTCTCTTCTGTGGCTTCTGTTGCTGCTCCTCACAGCCCCATCCCTCACCCTGAGGCCACAAGTCCCTGGGGCACTGGGCTGGGGACAAACCTGAGCACAAGCCGTGGCACTCTCCTCCACATGGCTCCTCCCGCCCAGATTTGCAGAACCATGGCCCAGCTCCCCGCCTTTCCTGAGCTAAGAGCTCCCTTGAGGGATCACCAGAAGACCTTTGTCATCCCTAAGTCCCAGCCGACACCCACACAAAACCCTCCACCTAAGAAATCTCTAAAATTTCTGAAAACTTTCTACCCTTGCCTCAGAGAGAAAGCATCCAAGACAGAGGTCAAGCCCCCTGGCTCCTGCCCAGAGAATGACACTCGTTGACTCTCTTAGTCTTGTCCCCTCTCTAGCCCCTTCCACCCTAGACGGTGGCACTCCTAACTCTTCTGTCACTCCTCTTCACCACCACCTCAGGGAAGAACTGACTGCGCCGCCTCGGGTCTGCGCATAAGGGGGTGCTGGCATATGGCTGCCCCGTGTTTATTCTCCGGCCCCTGGCTGCTCCACGCTCTCAGTTTCCCGAGGGATCAGCAGCGGGCGCTTTATCCTGCCTGGAACGTGCTGTGTCTCCTCATCACGCTGCCTCCAGGAGAGAGCAGCCCCGTAGGTTAACCCAGATCTTGGCAGTCACTCCCATGGAGCCTCTGCATTGGCCCGTGTCAGTTCTGGTGTTGATTTCCACACAGGCAGTGGTAGGGCTGCTGCCGTCCATGGGCCCACACCCCCCCAGCACCCAGCCTTCTGGCCTGGCTATAGGCACTGGGTGGCTGGACCATGAGCCTCTCAATGCTGCTGTGGGCCACCTACAGCAATGCTCAACTTGTGGGCTTTCTGACGATTTGTGCAGACCGGGTAGGCTTCCATTACATTCCATTGTGCTTTAAGTTTTAAAAACATAAACATTTTTAGTGAGGTAAAACATACAGTAAATTGCACAGATTTTAAGTACACAGCTTAGTGAGTTTTCACTCACGTGCACCTCTGCGGCCATCAGCTAGACGAAAACATAGAATATCCCCAACACTCCAGAAAGTTCTGTCAGGCCACTCCTAGGCATATCTACTCACACCCTGGTCCCAAGAGAGTGGAATATTCTGAGTTGCTCCAGCAAAAACCAAACACACCCTGGCAGGACCCTTGGAGTGGGAGTCACCTGCCGACTGTACGGGGCCGGTGACCACTTCAGGATTCCCCCTGTTATAGCAATTAGGTCAGCTCAACCAAGAGAAAAGTGAGGCTCCCAAAGTCATTAACAAGAGGACAGGGTGGTTGGCCATTGGCTGGACACTATGCTCCTAAGACCATGTCCTGATGGGTGTGGCAAGGGTTACTTTTCAGAGGAAAAGTTAAGAGGTGGCTATATCCTTAGAAGCAGTGACAGGTGTCACTTCACTAGGTCATATGCTACAGCATGATCAGCAGGGACCCAGGCTGCAGCCAGAGAACCCTTCACCAGTGGTTCAAAGCATGCTAAGGAACTGCGCTTACCACCTGACGGTGAGGTAGACCTAGATCCCAAAACCTCAGTTCCTGTATGTCTCCTGAGCCCCTTGCCTCAGAGCTGCTGTAACCCCACACACTCTCCTGGGGCTGAGGGAGCACCTGGGGATGGTGTTTGTGTGAACTGTAGGACTAGCAGACCAAGCAGAGCCAGACCATGGATGCCAGGGAATGCTTATTTCTGTCATTTTATGAGTGGCACACAGCACTGGGCTTCCACAGCCCAAGTGCAGGAATGTGTGAGCCCAGAACTGCAGAGGGTTATGGGTTCAGGAGAAGCAGAAACCCTGGTGGTGGGTGGGCCCAGATCCTGGGAAGTGTGTGCCACCTGGACTCACCCCATGCTCTCAGGTGTATGTAAGGAAAGCTTTTAGCTGCAAATAAAGAGAAGCCCATCACAGTACTTAAACAGATAGAGATTGACCTGTATCAGGTGAGTTCAGCGGAAGATGACTCCAGCCTGTGCTGCTGCAGAATGATGCATCCAGGTATTCTACTCTTTCTTTCCTGCACCTTTCCTCTCCAGGGGTGTTACCCAGTGGTCCCAATATGGCAGATGCATCCTCTGGCATCAGCATCATGCCACATGGAAGGAAGAATGATAGGAAAGGGCAAAGGGCAGAGTCGCATGCCAGCTGAATCTGTCCCTCTTTATCGGGAAAGAAGAATCCTTCCTGGAACTCCCACTTAGACTTCCCTTAGATGTCATTGACCAGAACTGAGGTCATGTGGTCACCTATAGCCCAATCACAGGCTGAGGAAACTGACGTTACTTCATTTTCTTAAGGAAAATAAGATTATTTCAGCCTAGGCCTCCTCACCCTTGGCACTAGTGACTACTATTTAGCTGCTACTTAAACCAACGGAGGTATGTTAGCAGGAAAAGGGGGCTGGGGAATAGGAGTGGTCAGTGGACTTTTTTGCCATTTAATATTGGAAAATCCTGATCAACAAGAGATGACGAGCATTTCTTTAAAAGTCTTATCCTCTTTAGAGTCTCCCTGTTTTGGGTCACTCTCCAGTGCCTTCAAACACCCATTTATTATGTTCTGTCCAGGTTTGTAATTGTTATGCCAGCAGGATTAGTCTGATGTAAGCTACTTCATCATTATCAGAAGCTAGAAGTCTCAATACTTTTTTTTTAGTTGATCAGTTTATATTTATTATCTTTGGGTTAACTAATACTTAAAGTCATTGGGTCAGTTATCCAAAAAATTATTTGAATTATAAAGTATTTCAGCACACATATTCTATCCTGAGGGCTCTGAATGAACAAATCATATTTAGTACGACCTAAGGTGAGCAAATGTGTCAACATGACATGTTATTTACTGGGAGGAACAAAACTTCATAGAAATTCAGCACTCCGTCTACAAGCCTTACTAAGTGTCCTCCTCCCGGATTATGCCTGATGTCTCAGGCCAGCTTCAGCAGCCAGGTCGGCTCCTCTAACATCCTTGGTGTTCTGTGGTGCTCAGGCCACATCCTCCCTGACGGCCTAGAGCGGGTCTATGCTTGTGCAGACAGTGAGTTGGCGGAGCTGATATCCCAATCAAAAACTACAGAGTGGATGAATGGATAGAAAATAAATCCAACTATATGCCATCTGCAAGAGACTCACTTCGGGTTCAAGGACACACCGAGTCTGAAGGTGAAGATATAGAAAAAGATACTCCTTGCAAATGGTACCCTGGACAGCAGGGTCTTAAATCAGACCTAATCTTAAATCAGAAAAAAAATCAGACTTTTAGTCAAAACCTGTCACAAGAGAAAAGAAAGTCATTCATTACCTAATGACAAAAAGGTCAATTTGCCAGAAAATATAACAATTATAAACAGACGTGCATTCACATCAGAGCACCTAAATATAAAATGCAAACATGGACAGATCTGAAGGGAGATAGACAGCAATATAATAATAGTAGGGGATTTTAATATCCCACTTTCAATAATGGATAGATCATCCAGACAGAAAATCAATGAGAAAATGGAAGACTTGGACAACACTATAGACCAAATGGACCCAATGGGCATATACAGAATATTCTACCCAACAGCAACAGAATACATATTTTTCTCAAGTGCACATGGAACATTCTCTAGGTTAGACCATATGTTAGGCTACATAACAAATCCTAACAAATTTAAGGAAACTATAATCATTCCAAGTATCTTTTCCAACTGCAATGGAATAAAACCAGAAATCAGTAACAAAAAGAAAACCAACAAGCACATGGAAATCAAACAACACACTCTTGAACAACCATTGGGTCAAAGAGATGTCAACAGGGAAATCGGAAAATACCTCAAGACATACAGAAAATGAAAACAGAGTTGATGTCTTCCCTCCCCAGCCCCTAAGAAAGTTTAATGGAGGCCCAGCTTCCTTGTAGTTTCCATTTGGACACAAACCTTTCAGGCACGTGCCTGGCCCTCTCCACCTGCTGCCCCTAACAGGTATTCAGCATGCCACCAGCCCTGAGCAGGATTAACAGGCTAAAAGAAAACAGAGCTAGGAAAAAGCATAACTCCAAGTTCTGTTTTAAAAATGGAATTACATTATCAAAATTAATGATGATAACACAGCTCTAAGCTAATTCCAAACGAGGTTGCCATTCAGAACACCCTTCCCTCCACGCCCCGCCACCAGTCTCAGCCACAAGTTTAAGAATGTACCCTAAGTGATTCGATTAGGCTCCTTTCCAGAGATTTTTTAATTCAAACTAATTTGAAATTAGAACTAAGTGGAGTGCCTTCCTGACAATGATGCCAGGAAGTTGGGGACTTTGAGGCTCAGGGTGGTGTTGGTTGTATCCTCATGGAGAAAGCTGATGTGAGATGCTAGGTTGACATGTAAACAGAAGGAGAGGTGAGAGTGGAAAAAGAGAGTCTGCATCTTCAAACACCTAGTTCTAGCCAGCCCAGAGTCCAAAACTCCCTGTCCTCCTATGGTAAGATAGACACCCCCTTGCCTTGGTGAACTTGATTTGGGTCCCGTCCCTTGCAAACACCAACGTCCCAGCTCGTACATCCTACCATTCACTTGGCACATTGTTATATGCTCTTTATTGTTATCAAATGTTTTCATATCAGTGTCTCACTACCCCAACAAGAAAATAATTTTCTCGCTTATGGTGGTTTTGTCAGCATACCTATCCCCGGGCTGAGCACATGGTAAGTGCTTTCAACACATTTATTAATGGTTATTAATAAGTAGACACACAGCATTAGGAATAGAAGCAGTCGATAGCAGATAAAAATTCTTGTTAAAGTACTTCCTCTTTGTTCTGAACTTGCACCCGGCTGACCGGTCCACACGAGAACTAGCTATGTGACCCGGGAATCTGCTCATAGTACATGATTTATTTGGAATATGGGGAATTGCTTCCCTTCAACATGTTGCCTTGGCATTTTCGAGGTAGGTTCTCACTCCTGCTAAGATTTTCAGGAAGGTTCATCTTGCCCTGGGTGACAGGTGTTCCTCCCTCCCTTTCTCTTCACTCTGGGACAAAAATAAATCACAGGAGTGTTTGTCAAAGGAACTTCCTAAAAAGGGAAGTGAATGACGCTCCACGCTGGGTGCGTTGTCCAAGACCACTGCCTTCACCTGAGCAGTCCAGTTGCCTGATAAAAGTATACCAAACCCCGCCCCCTGAGGAGGCCACTCCCTCCTGCACCCCTGCTCCACCCAAGCTGCCCAGGTGTTTTGACTGACAGATGGTCAACTGGTTTAGAGGGCAGGTGCAGAGAGAGACTTGTGCCCAGCTGACCAGCCTGTATGTGACTCAGCTATATTATCTGGGAAGTTTCACACCTTATGCACTTGACTTGAAATCCTGGCAGTTTCTTTCCTTCTGTATATTGACATAATCGTGTTTGGCTTCCCTTGGCTGTTTACAAAAAAAGCAAACACCAGAGAACTGTAAATATAGTATTTATGTTTTACCACTGCATGTCAAAATGAGTTGGAGCATTGGAAAAGAATTAAATTTGGCAGCTGGGTGGAAATCGGGTGTACTTATTTGAAAAGATGAAACCAGTGGGCTGGTGCCTAAACGTGAATGTCTGCACAGACAGAAATTCCAAAGACGCCCAGGAGACCAGTCTTTGCACAGCCTGAAACACCAATAATTCCTGAAATGGGGGAAATGTTTAAAAGAAAGAGCATTAAAAAACATATTACTAGAATACAGAAAATCAATGCCTTTTTGTAAATGTCTCGACCAGGAGTTGTACATGCAATTTCATGTAATTTCAAAATTTAGGTATACTTGCATGGCAAAGGATCATAATACGTTAACTTAAATAACACTGACAATTCCTGGAAGCACCCTCTGGCTCAATCCTATTGAAGCTACAACATTCTGCGGTGAGGCATGCCTGTGTGTCTCCACTTGTAAGTCCTAATGACCTGACTAAAAGAAAAATATCCATACAAATGTTTTTCTGGGCAGTAGAAATTTTATAAAAGCTAATTATTTTCTTCTTTAGGCAACTTGCATGCCACTGGGGAGTTGGTTCTGTTGCATCCACTATCTATGGCCTGGCCTCTCTGCCGTCTTTAGAAACTTTGTGTAAAGTTACTGGCAATGGCTGCAGTGACACGTGTGACCTGGATGAATCAGGGCTTCTCTTGGACTATTTCTATCCCAGATTCTGAGAATATTTACATTTTTAACTGTCTTGAGGAATAATTGGCATAATATGTTTGCACATATTTAAAGTGTACAATGTGATGATCTGACATACATATATGGTTGTAGAATGATTACCAAGATCAAGATAATTATATCCAGCACCTCACATACTTGACATAGGTAATTCTTTTGCAAGTGTGTGTGGTGAGAATGCTCAATATCTACTCTCAGCAACTTTCAAGGATACAATACACTATCATTAATGATAGACACCATGCTGGACATTAGAGAATCTAATAGTTTTTCCTTGGTAGCTGGGGAACCTTTTCTTATTCCATCCTCTGTGTTGTCAGATTCTCCATCAGACTATGTGCTCCCTAGGGACACAGTTTTATTTATTTCTGTATCTTCATAACATTTTAGCACAATTTCACACATGGTAGCTATTTAATTCCCAAAGTAAGCCAAATGGAGTCATGTTTCACATTTACTTGTATTTATACACCTTACAGAGTGCCCAGCCAATTGAAAAATATTTGGTGAAGGAATGACTTATTGGTACTCACTTGTCTTTTCAACAACCTCCCCCTTATACAAGGGGACATTATTGCAGAGCTCCCTGATGGGTGACCCAAACAGGAACCAGTTCACTTCTGTGACCAGAGACGCTAGTGGGTTGTACTTGGCCCAGACGTATTTGTCAGAGAACATTTTTTTCAGAGCCTGGATTAGTAAAATAAAATGGGATAAGGTAAAAGATGTCACATAATCTGGAGTACCATTCTAAATGGTGGCTTTTTCCTCTTTCCGATTATTAAACAGGAACAGGTCAGGAATCTCAAGACATCATCTGACCACTTGGTCCACAGAGAAACCTCATTATTACCAATATTGCTTTGCTGCTGGTGACAATGAAACCCAGAGAGGGTGAATCTCATGCCAAAGGAGGCACAGACAGAAAGGTAAAGAGGGAGGATTAAACCCCAGGTTCCTAATCTCATGCTGTGTTTGTTTATTCTCTATATAATGTATTATTTCTTTGCACCTTTGTGTCATTGGATATTATAATTTCACTCATTTTTCTGTCAATCATTATTTGGTAGAGCCCTGCTCTGAGTAGAGAGGCTGTTCAGTCCTTTCTACAAAGACACTGGAATTTATTATAAGTTCTTGTATTGGGGGCCATATAGTGGAAATCAAGCTAAGAGATACACTCCTGCCCTCAAAAACAATAAACCTGAGAACACTTTATTAAGTGGAGAGCACCGTATCTCCAGTAAAGTATTATATATATAATATTAGGTCTTCTCCCTTCCCCTCTTCATTTCACTATAGGTACCACCAGTATTCCCTGGTTCAAGAACAGGCAATATTTAAGGGTCCCCCAGAATGACCTGCTTCTCATAGATGTACCGCTGGAGTTGGTCCAGAGCAGGAATGGCTTTATGGTCCATCTTCAGGATGAAGCAGGCTCCTCGGGACAGCACCCTGGATGCGATGTAGCCCTGGGGCAGCAAGAGCACAGTGACTGCCCCCTCCCAGCTCCCTGGGTTCTGAGCCCGGTGAGGGAGCTGGGCCTTGAGGAGAGCCAGGCAGGCATGGGGAGTGCACGTGACTGCCTTCCGCTCTGCAGGCCAGTCCACCCACCGCCTTCTTTTACAGAGCGTGTTTACTTTTTCACTTGTCATTTCCATCTCTGAAATTGTGCAGGCCCATGATTTGCACCCCACTTTTAATGTTTTGGGACCCAGATCTGTAGCTTGGAGTTTGAAAGGTGGTGAAGAAGCAGCTCTGGCTCTTTCTATTGATTTGTTCTGCCTCTTCCTCAGTTTGGAGGACAAAAAATATTCTTTAGAACTGAACTTTCCAAATGCACTGTGGATGTGTTAGTTACTAGCCACCTGTGGCTACTTACATATAAATGCAAACAAAATAAAATTTAAAAGTACTTCCTCTGTCACACATTTCAAGTGCTCAATATTCACAAGTGGCAAGTCGCCTCTGTATTGAGAAATGCAGATCTAGAACATGCATTTCCCCCATTGCAGGAAGTTCTACTGGACTGTACAGCTTTGGAGACTCTCCTTAACATGCCCACACCCACCCTCACCACCCCCACACCTCCGACACACACACACGCATGTTCCATCTATTTGCTCCTCCTTCTATCCTCTCTCCATCCTTTCTCTGTCCCAAGCTCAAGCTGGCTGGATGCGGATGGGCCGGGGAAGCTGGAATTGGAAGAGCACTGGAGGGTGAGGACCTTGCAGCCAGAAGGAAACAAAGACCATGTAATCTTCATCCAGAGCAGAACTCTCTACAGAGTTCCAAATAATTATACAGCCTATAAGGTTGGATACAGTATAGACACTTCTAGTTCCTGTTACTCACATCTCACAAGTTGCCAGCTCCTAAAATTCGAAAATAGACTGAGGCAAACCTTGAGGATAACCAAAGAGGCTTAAACCAAGTCCTAACCACTCTATTTTTTAAAAGACATTTGTGGGATTTCCCTGACATCTGCTTTAAAAAAAAGCAATGTCAGTGCAATTTCTTTTAAACTGTATATTCCAAAGCTCTGTGCTTTGAAAGGTGTCATGAATGCCCAATACCAATCAGGAAGAGGCATGTAAGGAGGTTTCTTTAAGGAAAGGAAAAAATAAAGCATGTTCCAATGCCCAGTGAGATGGCCTACAATCTATTCATATCCACAGTGCATGACTCTGCCCCAGGTAAAAGCAGGCTTGTAATCAAGTAGAATAAATGGAAAGCAGATAGATGAATAAAGGGACAAAAGACAGAACTAAGTTTTCTGAGCAGGTTTCTGAGACATCTTGTTAATACCAGTAAATGAAACTTGGAAATAGTTTGGTGTTTTTAGTTAAAGTATGTTGGTTCTTACAGAAGTATGATTTATTGCATATGCTATTTACATAGTCCAATGTATATAGTTGTTCTGCACTCCTGCTATTTTGTGATTGTTTGTTTCATGATTTGTTTTCTGCATAATTTTTTTATTGAAGCCCTAATTCATTTACTTATTCATTTGACACATAGTTGGGAGAGTCTATGTACCAGGTATTGTTTGGGCTTTGGTCCCTTTTTCAGGTCCTCTCTGAGCCTGTGGTGAAACAGTATTTGCCTGCTTCCAATTTCCAACTGGAAAGGTCAATCATGTGTTGGTGTGTTTCCCATCACACTTTTTGCCTAGAAATGATTTTCTATGCTTGTGTTTTCATTGATTATTGAAAGAGAAAAGCAGAAGGAGAGACATTCTGAAAGAATTGCAAGGAAAGATCTTGGAATTCAAATGCATAACAAATGGCTGACCCTCCACCCATTAGAAACCCAGTCTTGAAAAATCTTTAAGCTATCCTGCTGCTTACATGTTTATAGTCAAAAATTGTGGTGGAGGAGCATGATCCTGAATGAATGTTAACGATGGCGGTATTTTTTTCATTATCAATTGTCATTGTCTCCTGAAGACTGACACCTTTCTTGACTGGGCTGATGATGTTAAAAACCTAGATTGATGACAAAGACATAATGGTTTTTCCATAAATCATAGGCATTTGAAAGGCAACCCTCCCAGCAAAATAAAGCCCTCAACTTACTATGAACAAGGGTTTGAAGCCTGAAACCTCTGCACTGGCATGCCAAACAAAAAGCCTGTGCTAAAATAAGAGAGCAAAACTCTTGCGCATAGTTTACTATCTGACATGTGTGAGAAGTAATGACATCACAGAAAAAATTAGATTGACCGCATCTAAAGGGATGGGTTACATTTTTTAAGTTATTGCAGTTGGAAAGAAATAAGCAACCTCATTGTTTCTGTTGTTGGGTTATTTCTAGGAATCCATCCCAAACAGGGCATGTGGATTCTCTACGCCACTTCAGATTGTCTTGTGTCTTCCTCTTCCTCTCCCAATATATCTTCATATCCTCTCCAAGATATGAAGTCTGTAGTGAACCAGCTCACCTCATATCCATGAGATTGTGTCCCAAAGATGGCCACCACCACCAGAAATGCCACCTGAAAAACAGACCAGTCACATCCACTCTCTGTAGGGTGGTCATTGAGGATGGGGACACAAGGGGACACTAGACAGGACAAGCACAAATATCTCAGATAAACACCGAGAGACACTGACGAGTGGTCATGGATGGTCAACACTTGGTTTCCAAGATGTGAAACATGGCCATTCATTCACCAGGCATTTATTGAGTTTACGCTATTTGTCAGGCACAGGGTTCTACATCTGTTACCCAGTTCCCAAACCTTCCCAACCTCATTACCTTCTAAAGAGCATGTGTTCTGGTGCCAGGGAAAACTTGGGGCTGCTGAGCAGTGAGGAAGAATTCATTTTACTATGGGAAACCCCTAGCGTGATTCACACCGGGTTTGGATTACAGGGGCCAAGTTGTGTCGTCTGGTTTAAAAAAAGAAAATCAATTCCTTGAGACTGAGAGTGTAAAACAGATTTAAAATGGACTCACGGGTGGTAGAGAAACAATGGGTTCCCAAGGGAAATTATGAAAGTAGGATGCTTGGGGCGGCATGATTAACTTTTGAGACTGGCATCAAGGAACCCCCATATTCTCCTTAGTGAAGGCATGCGAGTGTGCGGGGCGAGCAGGCCCTGAGGCTGACACTGAGGCAGCGCCGACAGTGGCTGCAGTTACACAGCCCGCCCAACAAGCCGGTCCTGGTTTCGTGCTCCCTCTTCTGAACATCCCAGCGTACTACAGTAGCACTGAAAACAGCGGGCCCAGGCCTCTGCAGGGCGGCGGATGTTTTCCAGAAGTGGCAGTGGGACTCTTCTTCCTCCCTTGCACCTCGCCCACAACGTTTCTCTCCTGGTGACCGGGTGTGGAGTGTCTAACAGAGGCCTGCATGCAGATGCTCAACGTGCCTACTTGCACAGGGACATAGGGACGCGTCTTCTCTGACCCTAGGCCAGATCTAGTCCCTCTGACACACCTGTGTATTCTATTTAATGGGTCTAATACAGCCTTTGAACAGGTGGGTGGAGGGGCTAACTACCTTAGTGATACAATTAGAGCGCAGGAAGTGTCCCCTGCCCCCAAGTAACCACCCACCTAATTCTGTGACTCATTCAGCAGCACGGTTACTGGTTTGTGTTTCAAGGTTAGGTCTCCACTTGGGAAATCAAGAGACCCCTGGGAGAGGGAAGTCTTCAAGCTGACGCCTTATGGGGAGGTACTGATCATTGTGCCTTCTCCCTCTGCAGCTACCGGAGAATAAGGGATAGAGACAGGGGGAAGGACTTCCGTTCAGGATCAGAACACAGCCCACGGCTCCTGGAGCACTGCCGTGTGGAACTATGCAGACGATCAGCTGGAGGAGGAGGAAGGGAGGGCAGGGCAGGAATGCTTTGCCATGATCGGTCCTGTAAGTGGGGCCTAAGATGGCTAAATTTTAAGCCTATATCCCACATCTACTGGCTTGGGAAAATCACATTGCTCTGGGCCTGAGTCTCCTCCTGTGCCGAATGGGGTTCCTACTCAGCTCTTAGAGCTGTTGAAGTGAATAGATGAAATCTTTCATGTGAAATGTATAGCAGAGGGCCTGATATGTTCTTGGGAAATGGCATTTGCTATTTTATTATTATTATTGTTGATATTATTAGTTTTAAATTACCACTTCTCTTTTAGATGGTAAATGCTGCTGTCCTAAAATGCCTACATTCCCTTCAAAGCTCATAATAACGAATTATTATTAAAAATCCTCTAAATTAAAATTCTCTAGATATTTCCAGAATCATTTCCTTGTATATTTTAATAAACAGCTCAAAAAATGGACAATAAACAAATAAATATCTGACTTAATATTCAACACTTTTCCTTCCAAAGACCATATTTAATTGAATCACAGAAACCTAGCAGCATGAACAATTTGCCAAAGACTTCTGAAACCAAAGGCATATTGGATATGAACATTCTCTGCAAGCAGACATTGCAAGAGAATAAAGAAGCATAAACACATACTTACAAGGATTTTCATTTTGCCTGAAGGGAAGAAGGTGCTGGAGCAAGTGAGACTGCCTGGCACAACTTCTACCCTTTATAGTCAGTTAGCTTCAAGGTGTAGAAATCTCTTTCCAGAACAATCACTTTCAAAAAGGCCATGTCCATATCTCTGACACACCCTAGCAAACTCTTTTATCAGGATTGAAACACAAGCACATAACCTACATCAATGAAGTTCATTAGTTAATAATGAAAATTCACCACTTGGTCACTACGTAAATATTCCCTGCTTATCTGCTCTATGTTGCAGTTGAGGTTTCAATTGCCACCCTTTAAAAATATTGCCGGATTCTTGTTCTACACAAATATCTCATTGACATGGTAGGACATATTCCTAATACTTCTCCCTGATGGTAAAGTTCTCCCTTAAAATTTGAGTCGGGCCCCCACTCAATGTGTTTTCATCACTGCCCTTGATGTTGACTGCTTCCATTCAAGGAAAAGACGTGAGACTAGAGGTGAGGATAGTTGCTGGGGGAACTGCTTTGAGAATGAGCAAACTTACGATTTTATTTCTCTTCCCCTTTAGAACTGGTGCCAATTTCCAGAGATTCACAATGAACAAGACTCAGGGAAGATACTGCCCAATTACAAGCATTAGCCAAATATTTACATCAAGCCATGCCCCAAAGTCTGAAAACTATGTGTGATGTATCTTTGACTAATTTGAGGTGCATGGAGAAATTTTCATATTAAAAAAAAATAGAATAAAGTTTAATTCATGTAATTTTTATAATGCCACAATCAGAAATGGCTAGCTAGTGTTAGGAGGGGATCATGAACTCAGAAGGTGGGGAAATAAAAAAACAAGCAGTATCTATAAATTGCAAAATTGTTAAACATTGAGAATCACTACAGAAGCAAAGAAATAATATAAATGACTACATATATACTAAATGACTACATATATATATATATATATATATATATATACTACAGCTGGAATGACTTCCTAATTAACAGCTTAAAAAAATGGGACTTTAAAAAAGCAGACATCTGAGCAATTTGGGGGTTACCTAATACACTGGAATTCCCCTACCCTGGCTAATCAGCTAGGGGTGAAAGTAAAATGTACTGCCTTATTAAATCTCTCTGAGACCACAGCAGTTAGGATTGTAGTTTTGTAATACATCGCACTTTTCTCCCATATCTGGCTCCAAAGACCCCAAAAAAATAAGCCAGCTCCCCCACCTATAGACATGAGGGCACATGGAGGTGTCATACCCTACCTTCTCCTTTGCCCCTCTCCCTGTCCCCCGCCTCTGGGAGTTCTGAGTCTGTAGAGGTAATAATAATAACAGTTAACATTTATGGAATATTTAATATGTTCTAGCACTTTCTAAGCATATATTGATTCATTTGATCCTCATAACAACTCTGTAAGTTGCCCTCTATCATGTCCCATTTTCCAGATAGGAAAACTAAGGTGCTAGGAAGTAAAGTAACTCCTCATTGTTACCCAGCTTCTAAGGGCAGGAGAGGATTTCAGCCCAGTCTGATTCCCCCAGAGCCCACAACACTCTTTACAGGTACTATACAGCCTCTCTCATTAGTTGTTGGGCAAGTGTAACTTCTTGCCATACTGAGATGTGGGCATTTGCAAGGCAACTTCTGCTTCTAGAATGTTTCTTGACCAAAAGATAGACTTGGAAATGGTCAGGCCTACCTACGGTTCAAGGGTGAACACATTTAAATAGAGAGAATGTGACATTGTGTTTGTAAAAGTTGTCATAAATGAAATTCATTTTATTCAGTGCCCCTAGGGGGTGAAATCACTGTGGAGGGCCTCATGGTGGCTGTACCCACATCCTGGACACTGATGCAACAGGTGTGAGAAGCGTCATGTGGGCTCTGAAACTCCTCTGGGTGGTTCTGATCGAAAGAGTTGTTTCAAGTCCTGCCCAAACCCCTCGAGAGAAAACAGACTCAAACAAATTCATAAATTTGGCCAAAGTCATATGTACAGTTAGTGACAAATTAGGACTATGCCTCAGGCCATTAAAAGGACAATAAGGAAATATCACAGACAACTTTATGTCTGAAATTTAGACAACCTAAGTGAAAGAGACAAATCTTGAAAAACACAAACTGCCAAATTTCACTCGAGAAAAATTAAATACCTTGAATGGCTATATTAATGAAAGAAATTGAATGTGTGGTTAAAAACTTTCCCACAAAGAAAATTCCAGGTCCAACAGACAAAGTCTACCAAATATTTAAGGAAGAAATAACATCAATTCTACACAAATCCTACCAGAAAAAAGAAGAGAGAGAACACTTCCCAGCTCATACCCTGATAACAAAAATCAACATAAATATGAGAAAAGAAACTACAGACCAATATCCTCATAAACACAGATGCTTTGGATTAATGCAAATTAACACCAATACACACCTATTAGAAGGGATAAATATAACAATAAATGCTTTGGGTGAAAGAATCCAACAACCTTTATTTTAGACAGATTGAGCCAGATATAGTATATCCAGAGGTAAATGTAAAAATTAAAAAGAGTTGCAGAAGTAAATTGTGTACATACATGCATACATGAGAGAGAGATTGCAGAAATAGAGGATTTAGGTGTCATAATTTAAAAAGTAAGAGTTAAAATGGGTTAAAATTTATCAGTAGTTGAATACAGCAGTATATAAAAATAATTAATCATGACCAGGTGAAGATTTTCCTGGGAATTCAAGATTCATTTAACATTTGAAAATTGATCAGTATCATTCAACATATTAAGTACAAAAATAAAAAGCCATATGATAATCTTGACAGAAAAACTTTTGGCAAAATTCAACATATACTCATGATAACAACTACTAGCAAACTAGGAATAAAAAGGAATTTCTTCATCCTTATAAAGTTCATCTATAAAAAACTTTCAGCTAACATCCTACTTAAAAATTCATAAAAGAAACATTAATAAATTGGACTTTAGTAAAGTGAAAACTTCTGGTGTTCTAAAGACACTGTTAAGAACATGAAAATAAAATTCACAGACTGGGAGATAATATTTTGGATATTTTTTTGATAAAGAACTTCTATCCAGAACACGTAAACAACTTTCAGATTCAATAAGAAAAAAACATACATTTCAATTTTTAAAATAAGAGAAAGATTTGAAAAGATATTCAGATGGTAAACAGTGCTCAGATTCATGGTAACTAGGGAAATGCAAATTAACACAATACACACCTATTAAAATGGATACAAATAACAAACAAGCAAGTAAAACTGGAAATTCCAAGTATTGTCAAACATATGGAACAACTAGGACAATCATATATTGTTGGCAGGAAAGCAAGATGCTCAACGACTATGGAAATTTGGCAAGTTCTCATAAAGTTAAATGTAATTATCATATGACCCAGAAATCCTACTCCTTGGTATTTACCCAAGGGAAGTGAAAATACATGTGCACATTAGAACCTGTACATGAATATTTACAGTGGCTT
This sequence comes from Manis pentadactyla, assembly GCF_030020395.1. Taxonomy (NCBI): domain Eukaryota; kingdom Metazoa; phylum Chordata; class Mammalia; order Pholidota; family Manidae; genus Manis; species Manis pentadactyla. The sequence goes on along the minus strand of NC_080020.1, from coordinate 177,674,616 downwards.
TATTTGTAATCACCTAAAACAGGAAGCAAACCAAATGCCTTGGATAGATTGGATGGATAAGCTGTGGTATATTTATATAATGAAATAATGCATAGCAATAAGGAAGGACCCTCCCACTGATACGTCACACAGATGAACCTCAAGTGCATTACACTGAGTGAAAGCAGCCAGAATCAAGACTACCTACTGTATGATTCCATTTACCTGACATTTTGGAAAGAAAGAAACTAAGAGGATAGGAAGCATGAGTGGTTGTCAGAGGCTGGTGATGTGGAGTAGGGTTTCCTGTAAAGGGGCACAAGGAGACTTTTGGGAGTGATGGCAATGTTCTGTGTTGATTTCATTAGTGGTTTCATGACTGCATGCATTTGTCAAAATTAATAGAACTACAGAGTCATAAGGATAAACTTTACTGTTTATAAATTTTATCTCAGTAAGTTTCTAGCCAGGCTAAGAATAAGAGAGGACACAAATTAGTGACACAGAAATGAAAGAGAGGGGGCATCACTACAAATCCCAGTGATGTTAAAAGGGATACTACAAACAATTCTATGTTCATAAATTTGATAATCTAAGTTAAATGGACCCATTTCTTGAAAGATAGTCTACCAAAACTCACTCAAGAATAAGTAGAAATTGAATAAGCTTATATTCATTAGATAATTGAATCAATAATTACAATCTTCCAAAACAGAAAACAACAGGCCCAGATGTGTTCACTGCTGAATTCTATCAAACATTTAGAAAGAAATTATACCAATTCTCTACAATCACTTTCAGAAGATAGAAGCAGAGGGACTGCTTCCTCACTCAATCTGGGAGGCTAGTATTACTGTAATACCAAAAGAAGACATTACAAGAAAAGAAACCTACAGACCAATACTTTTCATGAATATAGATGCAGAAATCCTCAAGAAAATAATAGCAGTTAAAATCCAACAATGTTTAAAAAGAATTACACACCACTATCTAGCAGGTTTTACCCCAGAAATGCAAGTCTGGTTTAACATTTAAAAATCAATTAATGAATCCATCACACCAACAGGCTGAAGAAAAAAAATCTCATCATCATATCAATAGAAGCAGAAAAAGCATTCAACAAAATCCAACACCCATTCACAATTTTAAAAAAAAGAAACTCTCAGTAAGGTAGAAATAAAGGGGAACTTTCTCAAGATAGAAAATATTGACCAAAAAAAAAAAAAATCTGTCATACTTAATGGTGAGATACTCAAAGCCTTCCTGCTAAGATTAGGAACAAACAGGGATATTTGTTTTTTAACAACCACTTTTTAAAAACATTGTACTGGATGTTCTAACTAAGGCAAAAAAAAAAAAAAAAAGAAAAGAAAAGAAATAAAAGATATTCTGATTGGGAAGGAAGAAATAAAACTGTCTCTTTTTACAGATGGCATGACATGATCATCTATGTAGGAAATCTGAAAGAATCAACAAAAGAACTCCTAGAACTAATAAGCAATTATAGCAAGGTTACAGGACACAAGGTTAGTACACGAGTCAATTGTTTGCCTACATACCACTAATGGACAAGTGGAATTTGAAATACAAAACACAAAATCATTTACATTAGCACCAAAAAAATAATAGATAAACTTAGATATGAATCTAACAAAAAACATATAAAATCTATATAAGGAAAACTACAGAACTCTGATTAAAGAAACTAAAGAAGAACAAATAAATGGAAAGGTATTTCATGTTCATGGATAGGAAGACTCAGTAATGTGAAGATGTCAGTACTTCCCAACTTGATCTATAGATTCAGAGCTAAAAAGAAATGAGTTATCAAGCTATGAAAAGTCTTTAAGAAAACTTAAATGTATATTACTAAGTAAAAAAAGACAATCTGAAAAGGTTACATACTGTATGATTCCAACTATATGACATTCTAGAAAAAGCAAAACTATGGAGACGGGAGAAAGATTAATGGTTGCCAGGGGTTGGAGAAGAAAAGGATGAAGAGGTGGAGCACAAATTTTTAGAGAAGTGAAACTACCTTGTATGATACTTTAATGGTAGATATATGGCATTATGCATTTGTCCAGCATCACAGAATGAACACCAAGCGTGAACATTAATGTAAACTACGGACTTTGGTGATAATGATGTATCAGTGTAGTTTCATCAATTGTAATGGATTCACCCCTCTAGTGTTGATGTTGATAATGGGGGAGGCTATGCTTGTGTACAGGCAGAGGGTGTATGAGAAATCTCTCTACCTTCTCTTCAATTTTGCTGTTCACCTAAAACTACTCTTAAAAAATAAGTCTTAAAGAAAACTGTTCTAAAAAGGGGGGAAAGAAAAAAGAAATGAAAAACAAGTACAACAAATATAAAATAGTTACAGACCTACCTATCTTGATTGACTAGTAGTTAAAAATGGTAGTAGAAAGAATCCAACTATATGCATAACCACCTAAGTAATCTAATACACCATGTAAAAGACAAGTTTGGGTGGGCCAAAGAACAAGACACAACTATATGTTACATGCAAGAAACCCACTTTAAATATAAAGACACAGAAAAGTTAAAACTAAAGAAGTGAAGAAAGATACACCATCTAACACTAATTTTTTTTAAAAGCTGGAGTACCTGTATTAATTTCAGACAAAGCAGACTTCAAAACAAGGAAAATTATCAGGGTTAAAGGGTGGCATCAAATCATGATAAAGGGATCAATCTCCAGGAAGAGATAACAATCTTTATTATGCACCTAACAACAGAGTACCAAAATACATGAGGCAAAACTTAATAGAACAGCAATGAGAAATAGAAAAATCCCCTATTCCAGCTAGAGACTTCAATATCCCTCTTGCTGTGTTGATAGATCAAACGGGCATAAAACCAGTAAAGATACAGTTGAACTGAACAGCACCATCAATCCATTGGATTTAATGGACACAGAATATTTCATTCAGCAACAGCAGAACACACATTCTTCTCAAGCTCATATGGAACATTCACAAGATTACATTCTGGGCCATAAAACACACCCTAACAATTTAGAAGAATATGTTTTTAGACCACAGTGGAATTAAATTAGAAATCAATAGCAGAAAGATAACTGGAAAATCCCAAAATATTTGGAGATGAGAAAATGCTTCTCCATAACATAGGGATCAAAAAGGTCTGAAAAGAAATTAAAAAGAAACTTGCTAAAAAGTTAACAGTTATTATTCTGAGTAATAGAATATGTGCCAGTTATTTCTTTGATGATTTTCCATGTTTTTTTACAACTTCCTTTGAGTTACTTTCAAGATCAGAAAAAAAAAGAATTAGATTATCTTTAAAGAGAAATGTTTAAAAAGTAGAATTTACAGGCTATGATGAGCTGCTGTGTAAAGGAGGAGGAAAGGGTGGGGAATCAGTGTTGAGGATAGCTGAGGCCTTACCTTGATTGACTAGTCATTTAAAATGGCCATTAAATAAATAGAAATTATAGAAAAACAGCCTGTTTAGGGACTAATGAAAATGGTTTGGTTTGGAGTCCATTTGATTTTGAGGCATGATTATTAAATACATCTAACATATGCAATTGTAAAACTACAGAATTCTGATGAAAGAAGCCAAAGAACAAATAAATGAAAAAGTCTGCAGCTTGGCAGGCTTTGGTCTGTTTTTCTGTCACGTGGGGTGGCTCAAGTGTTCAGAATAGAGGAGGTCTTGTGGAAAGAATGGGAAAAGATGATAAAGAGGAAGATCAAGGGTATAATCCAGCCCCAGTGCTGGAGGGACAGACTGAAGGAGAGAGACAAGCAATTGTTCAGGTGGTAGAAGCAGCAGCTGGAATAAAAATGGGAGAAAGGGCTATCATGGAAGTTAAGGGAGGAGAGAATCTCAAAAAAAAGAAGCTATCAGCATCAAAAAAAGTACGAAGAAGTCAAATCATATGAGTCCTAAAAAGATACCAGCTTGTCTGAGACTTCAGGGTCAGACTCCCTCCCCGCCTCGCTCACTTTGCCAGGCCTACCTGTTTACCCGTCGGGCCTGAGGCCCTATCGCAGTGGGTGAGCTGTGACTGGGAGGGCAGCGAGTGGAATCAGAGAATCAGCGTGATTCCTTTAAGGATTATAAAGGGAGGGGAGAAATAGGTTCTCTGTATGAGGAATGCAGAGTTAAGGGACGGTTTTAGGTTTCGCTTTGTTTTTAATATTGGGGACATTTGCCCATACAAATCCTTAAGAAGCAGCAAACCAACAGGAAGATCGTGAGGTTTGAGGAAAAGGACAGCTATCTGATGGAGAAGGTGGGCATCAGGTGGCAAAGGTAGGAAGTGCCACCACACGTAGGCCCCGCTCCAAGCCACCAGTGCAAACTCCACTGTCCCAACGGGCTTCACTTACGAAACACAAATTCAAAAACAGAATTATTAAGAATTTCAAGATGGCAGCTGCAAAACCCTAAACTCAGATATGGGGCTATCTTCTGAGCTGAGCCCTGTGTGTCTACACTGGCCACATGTCCTTAAAGCCAGCCTTGCCCTCCATCTAGATTTCAGTATCTTGGAGTATGAAAAACTGGTCATTTTGCCTCTTTGAATCTTCATTGCCCTTGTGCTTAACTAGGACATTGCATTAGCAGGAGCTTGATGAATTGTTGTTAATTGGTTATTTTTCAACATAAGAAAATAAATAAGGGATTGTAGGCCTCTTATTCCATTGCTGAGCAGCAAGTGAAAAATCTTCCCTGGTCTGGGTGAGGGGAGCTGGTTCTTTATTTAAACCCAGTGGGAACTCTGAAGAAAAAGTGCACTCCAGAATAAGTCCCAGAGGATAAGCTCTATTAAACATTTCTGGGAATTGGAGGCCTGGGGGTGTGGGTAGGAGGAGAATATAAGTGAATTAACATGGAAGCTCACAATTCCCTGAGGCTCTTCTGAGGAGCCAGTATCTTCATGTGAGGATGTGTTTACCCAGAAGTGAAAAGATTACATGTGTGTATGTTTTATAATCTAGGGTTTAGAAAAGGAAACCAATTCAGATCAGTCATCCTACAGAAAACTCAGTGAGTCACAAAATCATGCTTCAGTGGCATTAGAGCAAATTCTCTACTTTATCATCTTCCACTAGGGAAGCCACAGAGGTAGGTCAGTGAGGGGGCCGCTGGGTCCCCAGGTCGGCTCTCACAGATGTCACACCCCAGTGCTCACCACCTGGGGTCTGATTTTCCTCTTCCAGTGTTCAGTTCAGTCCTTCCCAGGCCTCAGTGCTACAGCGGGAGGAACACACTTTCAGCATGAGCACTGTCACACCGCTTTCTCTAAACTGCTTCAACATGAATAATGAACAGGGGATATGTTTTATTATTTCCAAGTTGCCTGTGAGATAATTATAAAGCAACGTGTTGCTGTCACTTTGAGCATATTTTCTCCAACTCCTTTTCTGAATGGATGTACTTAACCAGTTTGATTGTTGTTTATGAGGATGAAAAGTAAAATTATTCATCAGTATGCTCTTTATCTCCACTTCCACGTATTTTATTACAAGTGATGTCATCACACAGGAGACCTTCTTTTAGCACAATTGTTCCAAACCCTGTTTACAGCACGCCAACACACAAGGTTAACAACCGATCTGAGCATAAAAGATCATCGGTGGCCTCTGAGGGGATCCAGAAGGCTTGGCAAATGCAGTTGGACACACATGTAAGGGCACGAGAAAGGCAAAGTTATATACATGTTGGAAGGCAGTGCTCTCAGGGGAAATAACGAAAGGGAAAGGCTCTGTGATTCCATAGGAAAGGGCTCCCTCCACTTTGCTGTCATTTGGAAAGCATTTCTCTCCTATAAAAAAAACAACTATGTAATAAGCATGGATTTTCTGGCATTCAAAGCTTTCTAGCAATAATTACTTAAACGTTATTGTACATGTTCCTATTGCTATTTTTTTAGATGCATCATTCCTGGCCACAAGCACATACGGAATATTTGGTGCAAGCACGCCACTGCTACCAGCCCCGTGAATGGCAGCCTCAGGCACCAGAACTGGAGTCTTAGCTGCAGGCCAGTAAACCTAGAGCACCAGAGCATGGAGCAGGCAGAAGTAGCCCCTGCCCCTGAGGCAATGAAGTATATTCCTGCCACAGAAGGAAGCACTTGAGAATGTCACAAGGACTATCAAACTGGTGCTAGGATGCTCAGAAAACAATAAAGGCAAAGAGACCAAGACAGGGTCTCTGCCTGAATAGACTTCCACACTCAAGCAAATCAATTATGGTGAGAGATCACACAGGTTAAAGGCCAGCTGCACCTGGGAAATCAGAAAATGGGGACGAATTAAAGGGAAAACTAGATTACTAAGGGCTTCATAGATGTTAATGACCTCGAGGTCAGCCCATCAACATGTCTATACAGGAGAGCAAATCTTGAATGTGGATATTTAATGATGAACTTGCCCTGTAAGTAAACATTCCCTTCCACTCAGACCAAAAGAAGGAAAATAAAAGTCTGATTTCTGTGGAAAAGTTCCAAAAGGCTCTCCAGATCTGTGGTGTAAGCACATCATACATGACAGCATCCCTATTTGCTACACACACACTGAATCCCCACCCAGCTCTACAAGGCAGGGTGTGGGGTACAGGGAAGCTGGGGCATGGGTGTGCTGTGAGATAAAATGGCGATAGGGGCTTGGCCCTTGCATGGCCCACTATCAAGCTCTGAGCGCAGGGCAGGTCCTATTTCCTCACGAGCTGGCTTACCCCACACTGACCCTAGCACACAGGGCCACACCAACTCCTGAGATTCACTCAGTGCATCACCATAGCCAGCACAGGGCAACACCTCTCCAGCTGGCTCCAAAAATCAGAGATGAGTGAATAAGATGCATTTTTTTTTATCCTCTAGTTTAAACCTTTCCTTAATGCAATTCTAGTTGCATAAATAGAAGTGGGCCTATTGGGCATCATATATGTGTCAGTATATTCTAGGTCCTGTAAAGCACTGACATGATCTGTATTTCTCCCATGGGAGGACCAGAAACATAAAATAGCTCTCAGGGTGGATGGGAGCAAGTGACTTGTTCATGCTTGCTTAGGACTTTTGGCCTAAATGAGACCAGGGTTGAGGTTGAGGTCAATCCCCTTCACCACCCCACACCCCACACACATATTCTCACATACCACACAAAGCACAGATGAAGAGGTTCTTCTGATTTCTTGAGCCATTGAAATAACAATATCATATAAAGGAGGAATTCCTTCTCTTTTATCCATAAGAAACCTAAAGTGTAGGGTAAAAAAGACTCTTGAAAGAAGAACAGAATCTAGGTCTCCTGGCTTTTAGTTCCAGTCAGTGGCTCTGCGTATGGATTTTCAAATCCAAGGCATATCCTCTGAAGCAGCACAAGTGTTGTTTCCCTAAGGAAGGTGCCCCAGGCGATGTCATAGGTGTCAGGAAAAATACATCAATAAAAGTACAAAGAAAAACAACTGGGTTCTAATAGTCAATTAAATTTAGAAGAATCTGTATGAAACCACATGACATAAATTTCTCCCTTACAGATTTCTTAGCACATTTGATATGCGAATGTAAATTGTCAGTCTGTAAGAGGGATTATTGGACCCTGAACTCTATCGATCTATGTCTATCTGCCTATCTATCTATCTATCTATCTATCTATCTATCTATCTATCTATCATCTATCTATCATCATCTGTCATGGAGCATCTTCCAGATCAGCATTTCACAGGCCCACTGGAAAAAATGTTAACCTTGAATCCTTGGCAAGGTAGAACATGTAAAAAGTCATGTACCAAAGTGAAAACCCATGGCTGAGTCTGAAGGCCATACTGTCCACTCTCCAACCCTGCCATGATATGACAATTCCTAAAGCAGAAAGAACTCTTCACACATACATTCCCCACCCCCTCCTGGGTTTATTGATCTTTTGTAGCTGAAGAGTGAAGTAAGTTGAAAGAAATTAGTGGACACACTGAAAATATAAACAGAATCTTACCCCAGCTATACTGATTTGCTCATCCAACATTTTGAAAGAGATGCTGCTAGTGAATCAAGCTTCATAACTATGGAGCCGCATCCTGTGATTCCAGCCCACACTTCAAAGGACAATCATGACCTCAGAAAGGTTTTCAAAGGGGAAATTATACATCAATGATTAATCAGATGCACTTTCCTCTTCAACAATTTAATTTACTAGCTTCAGTTTGTAAGAAACTTACTTGTTTGCCCAAGTGACAGTTTCTATTAGTGCTCTGCTTCTGATGAAAACATTTTATTATTTTAGCACAATTTCTGAAAATTAAATTACCTAGAAGCAAATAAAAGGACAGAGATTTCTTTTATAGCTCCAGGAAAAAAAGTTCTCCCTGGGATATGGATGGGGAAGATGTGATGGACGCAGTGGTTATTTGAGCTGGACCTTGACAAATGAATAGCAGTTTACCAATTGGAGAAAGACAAGGGGTTGGCACCCCAGGGTGAGAGAACAGCATATGCAAAAGCATAAAGGCACAAAACATCCTGAATATTTCAGAAATAGTGGGAACTCCAGTGTCAGTAGGATATAGGCATATAGCATAGAGTGACAGATACAGCTGGGAAGGCTTTGGAAACCTTATTATTAAGGACCCTGTATGCTATTCCAATGAGTTTAAAGCTTATCCTATAAACTGCAGGCCACAGTTTCTAAGCATGGTAGTTTTATATGTGTTTATTTATATATGTGCTTTTAGGGAGACAACCTTAGGGAAAATGGAGAAAATGCACTGCAGCAGAGAGACTGGTGACCAGAGCGATCAATCACACAGCTGCTGCAAAAGTCCCAAGAGAAGAAGCTGGGGGCAAGGCCAAAACCGAGAGGCCATTCTGAGATAACAGGGCAAGGTTTAGAAACCTAACTAGACGAAGGTTTAAAGACAGCCCCTAGGTTTTCTAGATGTATGGTACTATCATTGAGAGAGCTCAGGATTGCAGAGGAAGATACAGGTTTAGAGGGATTAACTAACAGAGCATATTTTGCCTAAGCAAAACCATTAAAATGGGCTCAGGCAGGTCGAGGTGTGAAGAGGAAACCAACTCTCCTATTCTTACCCAAGCTGCTACTGCAAGGCCCAGCCTGCCCACAGTTTCTCATCTGTGGTCTTGTTTGATTTTAGGGATTATTGTTTTTCTGAATCTGAGCATATCAATTTATAAAATACCCACACCCACCTCTTCAACAGGACCAGAAGTTATCATAAATCATATTGAGTTTGTAGCGATATCTTTAGCTTCAGCAAATAATGAGGCAGATCAACTCCATGTGAATGTGCCTTGCTTGCCAGGTAGATATTCCAAAATGCTTCCTGCTGTGTGGGATCGTGGCGCAGACATGGAAAATGGAAAGATAAGTCTTTTGACCCCACCTGGTCACACCTAATTTAAGTAAATGCTGTCAAGTACAAATATAAGAAAGGCTTCTCTTGTGGTTCTACACCTGCCTTCTCCTCCACGCCACTGCTTTGGGGTAGCCAAGATGAAGCTCACAGTGAGTAGCTTTTTCCTTTAGGATGTATTATCTTATAATTGAAAACCGTTAACATTCTGAGCTAAGGGGGTCTGCTTCTTATGATGATCTTACCATAATGGAAAAATTTGCGCACACACACAAAAATCTTTCTTTTCATGGAATTGTGGCATTTATAAGTGTTTCTATAAAGATAAGCATACTTGGAATGGACAGCTGTGTGAGCATTTTATTGCATGCTATCTTTAAAAAGATGGTTTTCCAGTTCTCCTGATTCAGGTCCAGACACAGAGCAGGCAGTCCCTAAAACTCAGAAAATGCCTGATTTTTCTCCACATTCTTGAATCCCTCTTTTGACCAAAACTCCTGAGCATTTTCAGGCAAGATTAGAAGCTCATTATCAAATCAAACCAATGAGGGATTTACTGCCTCATTCTCTGCTGTGTAATCAATCTCCAAATAAAAAAGGTTTGCACGGACCCTGTCCATTGTCATTTATTCATAAAAAACACCTGAAGCACTACACTAGCGCAGCATCTTCCCTGTGACTCCAGACAAAAGGCTGAGAGGATGGATAGCAGGTGGATGAACAAATTCTGCCAAAGGAAACTGTCGTAGTGTGTGTCCCTTAAAACAAGATGCAGAGGGACTAGAATCAGATGAATATTTTCATGTTTTAACATACTAAACACTAAAATATAACAGGCTCTACTTCCTAATAAAGTTGCAAGTGTAAAACAATTATCTAGAGATAAGTTGTACAACAGCAAAGTAAAAAGAAAAAAGGAGCTCTGAACATCTGTCAGACGTGGTTTCTCTCCTGGTTCTGCCACGAACAAGTTACAATCTTAGCCAACAGAACCTTGGCCAAGTTACTTAACCCCTGAAGCTCAACTTCCTCATTTGTGAGAGGATCGTGTTATACTAGCAGATCTCTAAAATGTCCTCCACCTCTGACTTTTTAGGAGACTGATTTTATCTCCTTCTTAAGCTATCAGAAGAAAAATTAAACAAATTTTTTAAATTACCTTGAATCACCAGTGCACATCTCAAATCATTTTGCCCCAGACAAAGGAAATGAGAACAGAATCAGGTGCCCTGTGTAGAGCTCAGTATTCTGACAGCCAGTGCCACATACCCAGTCAAAAATGACTAATCTGGATATTCTGAGACAATTAGCTTCCCTTCTGCTAACCACCCTTGGCAGCCAGACTCTCCATCCTTAGCCTCTCATCACCAGCATCCAACCTGCTTACTAATCCATTGCTTCCAAAAAATTTTTTTTAAATAAAAAGAGTACTTCTGCTCTTAGAAGGTCTAGGAAAGGAAGAAACCATCCCAGATCCAACAGGAAAATTAACTCAAATCATTTTCAAGAGTAATTCTCAGAACTTATATCCATTTTCCTATCATGTATGCTATGCATTTTCAAACTTATTTTTCAATAAACTGACACTTCACAGGTTTTTCATGAGATCTACACTAAAAATTCCAAAACTATTTATCATACTAATGTAATTACTATCAGTAATTCACCTGCAATCCTACATCATCGAAACTTTCTACGGGTGAAAAAAAATACAAGGTCAAAGAAGAAAAGACAGACCACTCAACAGAGTGGTGAAATTAGTATCTTCCATAAGCCTGGATAGAGAAAGAAAGAAGAGGACATTGCTTTGCCATGTGAAAATAGATCAGTGTTATTTGTGATTTTCAGATTATCTTTGCTGGACTTCTTGGCATCTTTCTGGCTCCTGCCCTTGCTGATGTGGTAAGTATCACTTTTTAAAATATATTGCCCAAATGCATTTGCAAAGAAATATGTTATTATATCACTGTCAATTTCTTATCATTGATAAATTTCAGTCTATCCAGATTGGCAGTGACAGCAGCAGTGCTGTAAGTGGGCAGCAGTCAGTGAGTGTCAACAACGACAATAACGTGGCCAATGTCGACAGTAACAGTGGATGGGACTCGTGGAACGCCTTGTTGGACTACGGCACTGTAGGTAGTCAATACGCAATTTCCATTCCTTACAAATGTGATGCTCCTTTTTTAACAACAACAAAATGCCTGCTAGCCATAAAAGAATTAAAATATATTCCAAGTGCACATAAGCATAGAGAAAAAGGGCCTATTTTGCTCAGCCAGTGTCACTCCTGGATATAATTGGTATTAATAAGTTTCCCACTATCAGTTAAAATTCAAACCTATAAACAGTAATTAGGACCCACTATGCTCAAGAAATTATGAACCCTTAGACAAATATGAACATCCTTTTGCTTCCTACAGATACCCTCACTGATGATAGGCCTATATACTGTTACTGCTGTCAAAGCATAGTGTGTCTCACTCTAGCTTCAATTTCCTTCTAAAGAGACTGAAATTAAAATATCACTTGTAACTCCAAAGGGCCAAAGGAAATGTGAATAACAATATTAATTGGTCAAGGAAGCAAAAAGACAAAAAAAGCCACAACCCTTGGCTCTGATTAGGAGACCCAACTCTGCAATTCCCAGCTCTGTACTTGACAAACTTTGTACTTTTAAAAAGCCAACTTTTTATTTCAGTTTTATCATCTGATCAATTAGAAAACAAATTCCTGTCTTACCTGCCTGTTTAAAATGTTGTGAAGTTCAAAGGCAATTAAAATGCAATTGCAATTTAAAGTTTATTTCAGCGAGACAGACATATATCGAGTGACTGTTGCCATGCTAGGGCCTGAAGATAAAGCAACAAGTTAGACACTGTCTCTGCCCTCAAAGAGTTTGTATTCTATCCTTACAAATGTTAGCAATAGATATGATTGCAGAACAGGCCCAGAGCCACTGCTCTTTTCCCAGTTCATCATAATTTTGGAGCTCCATTTCCCTCAGCTGCTGAAACTGATTTCTGATGATAAAAATTCCTTGGAGAACATACTCCCTGCTATCTACCATCTTCTTTAACAGGGCTTCGTTGCCACCAGAATCTTTAGCAAAAAGGCATGCATTGTGCACAGAATGAACAAGAACTACCTGCCGTCTCTGCAAGCCCTTGATGTGCTGGTCAAGGAAAAGAAGGTAAAAATAAGTCATTTTATTTTTGCTCAAGGCAGACCTTCTGATCTCCAGTATAATGAGGGTCACAATCATTCCCTCTTGACCACAGTATGTTATAATGTGCAGCACCAAAGGGAAAGAGGAACTGGCAATTGCCTGAGGAGAAACAGCTGCCTCCACACTCAGATGCTGTGGCTCACATCTGCCTCTACAGAGGCTAAGCAGAATACCTGGTAATCTTTACAGCTAGAGGGTCAACTACTCAAGCCAATGGGAGCCCTCCGCCCTTCTCCAAGGACATTTTCCCACAACAGTTGGATTATTCAATTAACCAATAAAAGTAGAGGATACCCAGCTAAGTTTGAATTTCAGATAAACAATGGATAACTATTTTAGCATATGTGTGTTCTATGCAAAAATATGCAATTTTTATACCAAAATATGATTTAGTGTTTATCTGAAACTAAAGTTTAATTGGGTAACCTGTATTACCAGGCAACCCTAGTTGGGGTGGCTGGGGAGAAGGGACCTACCATTCTTTAAAATGTTTGCCTGAGTTCATATTTCTATTACTGATAACTGTGTACCTTTCACTGACAAGGTAAAGAAAATGAATGAACCACATTCTCAGAAACTGATTATTAGATAGCTCAATCCAAGAAATCTAAGATGACCAAATGAGATCCAAGCTTCAGAATAAATTTAGCCTCAGACTTCTGCTTTTACGAGAAGCTGAGGTTTCAAACCAGCTAAGTCCCTTGGGACACAGAAAGTCTGAGCTCTATAGGGCTGGAATTGGCTCCTCTTCATTTTGATTACAGAAATTTTGTAGCCAAGCAACACCTGCTCTTGATCTTATACCCAACCCTTAATTCAACAAATAACTGGGCTCAGCGTTCATTCTCTCTCTTCCTTTCCACTGTCTTCACACTCAGCTTCAAGGTAAAGGACCTGGGGGACCACCTCCCAAGGGCCTGATATACTCAGTCAACCCTGACAAAGTCAATGACCTGCACCAGTATGGAAAATCCATTTCTGTCATGTGCAAGGGGATTCCAACGTACATGGCTGAGGAGATTGTAGGTGAGTAACCTTTCTACTGTGGACTCCAAGTCAGTCCTGGTAGAATTGTCAGGCTATTCTCAGGCATGTCCACATAGGACACCAGTTGGCTGGGAGATGGTGATCAAAGCTAACATTCATATAGCACTTACTCCATGCCATGCACTATTCTTTATGCCTGAAGTATGATAAATCATTTGCTCCTGGCAGCAATCTTGTGTGACAGATTCTATTATTATTCTCAATTTCTGGATGAGGAAACTGAGGCACAGAGTAGGGCCACAAATCTCTTGCCTGGGTCAATCCCAAGCATTTTGGCTGTAGATTCTATACTCTTAACCACTTTGAAACACTGCCTTTCAAGACTGAAGCAGGAGTAAACACAAGATATAGTCAAAGGAATGCATTAATTGCTAAATGGAAAGGGAATGTCAATAAACCTATTGACTTTTTGTAGCTCAGTCACTTAACTTCTGGTATTCAAAGAACAACTTTCACAAAAACAAAGTATCCACCTAGGAACCTAAGCTAACAGCAACTTTCTAGGTCTCTGAGTTGATTGATTTAACATGATAGATAGATAGATAAATATAGATAGATGATAGAAAGATAGATGATAGATAGAGATAGATAGATAGATGATGATAGAAAGATAGATGATAGATAGAGATAGATAGATAGATGATAGATAGATGATAGAGATAGATAGATGATAGATAGATAGATGATAGATAGATGATTTAGATAGATAGATACATAGATACATAGATACATAGATACATAGATGATAGACCAACTGATCTTGAAATGTGTGCATAGTTTGGAAACTGTGTGAAATCCCAAAGAGTCTTTGAAGAGAAATTGATACTGGTTTCTTCTTTTTAATCAGGGGCAAGCCCGGCTTTTAACTCAGAAAAATGCTTCAGTGCTGATATACTCTGGATTCTGAACATTTCCTTCTGTGGAAGAACAGTAGAGAATTAAAAAAAAATACTTGCCATAGATTTAGTCACTTGTAACTCCATGCAGAAAACTCTATGCAGAAAAATATGGGTTCTAATGGTTTGCTTTATCGTGTTTTCTGCTAGTTATGTTTGGTTTATTTAAGTTTGAATAAATCTACTTGGCATTGAATCCAATTTACAGTAAGATTACTTTTGACTTCTGTTTGGAATGCAAGGATCATAAGGGAAAGTGGTGGTGGTAAGTTGTCAAAGTGCATTAGACCCAACTCCTAACCCATACTCAGGACCTGTCCCTTACAAAGAACCCCTTCAGGTGCATCAGACACTAGTAACCACAGCTCTGGGCATGGTTCCAAGACCATCCGAGTTGAGGTGCACAGTAACATTTCAGATAAGCAAGGGCTAAAATCCACTCAAAGTAAATTAAAACAGAAAAGCAGGGTGGGGGAATGTTACTGCAAGGATATTGCATTATCTAAAATATAGTCTTAGGCCAAGAAAAACAGCTGGTATCAAATAGACTGTACTGACTCCAAGCACAAGTCTCTTTCTGTCTCCCTGAAGCTATGTGTTAGTTCTTCTCTGCTCCTCTCCAAATTCTGCTTCCCTCCTCCTTCCGTCTTGCAGATGGTTTTTCCTACTCATGGCAGAAGATTGCTGAATGGAAACATTAGCCTTGTTAACATGTTAACAGTGTCTTTCCAGCTCAAAAGGTAATGTCTAATACTTTTCAATCCCAAATCCAATTTTCCTTGACCCTATTTGGTTCAAGAGTCCACACTCCACTCACTGACAGCCAGGGGACGGAAGTCACATGGTACATGTACAGCACTGAGGTCTCTACTGGAAGAGAAAGATCCCAGAGGAAACAGAGGATATGTTACAATGTTCAATGTGTTCAAATGTTGTGTATTACAATATGAAACTACAGTTCATTTAAAAAATTTCTACCATACATTTCTTTTAAAAATCCTGATGCTGTAAGAGGATAATTCATCCATTCTTGTGTCTTCAGATGGGATATCCCTAATTAACCTGCCGGGAGCCATGCTACTCAAGCTGTGTAGCGAAGCTCAGGCTGGAGGAAGACCCCCACAAAGCAGGGGCCTTTGCAGCTGGCTTCCCCTATTACCCACCTTGATTTTGTTATTCTCCATTATACTATTGGCTTTGCTTTTGCTTGCATTGTTGCCAAAGACTAAGCTAACCTTTGATAAGCAGCACCGAAAGGAGGAGAACATAAACTTCCCAGAAGCTTTTCAGGACAGTGGTCCTGAAAGATGCAACACGCAGGGGCCAGATGGCAATCTTGGCATAGAATTAAAAAACCTGCAGGTAGCTAGTCAAACATTGACTACCCCATCTACACCTAAGTGGGAATGCTCCCCTTGTTTGCAATGCTAGTGAAACTAGTGATGAAGAGTTTTTTTTTGTTTGTTTTTTTTTTTTTTTTTTTTAATAATTATTTTTTATTGAAGGGTAGTTGACACACAGTATTACATTACATGAGTTTCAAGTGTACAACACAGTGGTAGAATATTTATATACATAATTCTAGGTTCCAGCTATCACCCTACCAGGCTGTTACAATATCTTGACTATATTCCTTATGCTATACATTACATCCCGGTTACTAATTTATTTTACCATTGGAAGTCTGTCCTTTTTTTTTTTTTTTTTTTTTTTTTTTTTTTGTGAGGGCATCTCTCATATTTATTGATCAAATGGTTGTTAACGACAATAAAATTCTGTATAGGGGAGTCAATGCTCAATGCACAATCATTATTCCACCCCAAGCCTAATTTTTGTCAGTCTCCAATCTTCTGAGGCATAACAAACAAGTTTTTACATGTAGAACAAATTCTTACATAATGAATAAGTTACATAGTGAACAGTACAAGGGCAGTCATCACAGAAACTTTCGGTTTTGCTCATGCATTATGAACTATAAACAGTCAGTTCAAATATGAATACTCATTTGGTTTTTATACTTGATTTATATGTGGATACCACATTTCTCTCTTTATTATTATTATTTTTAATAAAATGCTGAAGTGGTAGGTAGATACAAGATAAAGGTAGAAAACATAGTTTAGTGTTGTAAGAGAGCACATGTAGATGATCAGGTGTGTGCCTGTAGACTATGTGTTAATCCAAGCTAGACCAGGGCAATAAAACATCCACGTATGCAGAAGATTTCTCTCAGAACGGGGGGGTGAGGTTCTAAGCCTCACCTCTGTTGATCCCCAATTTCTCACCTGATGGCCCCCCTGCGACTGTGCCTGTCTTAGGTTGTTCCTCCCTTGAGGAATCTTACCCGTCTCTGGCTAACCAGTCATCTTCCGGGGCCATACAGGGAAATGTGAAGTTGGTAAGTGAGAGAGAAGCCTTATTGTTTGAAAAAGTTAGCTTTTTACTTCTTTGCATATTTATGCCCTGTGGCTTCTATGCCCAGCATTTGTCTTGAGGTATCTTTACCACTTGGAAGAATTATGATACTCGGTAAATTTGATATGAGGCACGAATTCTATTTAAGGGTTGTAATTAGGAAGGAAGAAGAAAAGCTATAGAAGTAGCAGGCGGAAGAAAACATGGGAAGATTGATTATTTCTTTGATATATCTTCTTGTAGAGTAACTTCAGCATGTATAGGTTTTAAGCTACTACTTAAATTGCACACACACATTAACATAATAGGAGTACAGTTACATAACCAAAGCATATCTGTAATTACCAGCCATCTCCAGTGAAACCAAGAAAACCAGTTAGGCACCTTAGGCATTTGTGAAAACTTATCTAAGATATGGTGGATATTGTCCAACTGAACTTGAACAGTCTGAGAGAAATCAGACAAATTAAAACAACCCATTCCTGGGGACTGTTCACATGCCATATGTTCTTTTAACAATAAATAGTTTGTAGTTGTAAGACTTTGGAGCGCTACAATTTGCACTTCTCCAAATTCTTGGTTGAGTTCCAACAGTATAGATCCAGTCCAATTTTGTTGTTTTACTGTATGCACAGGCCAGCTTAGATATCTCCTTCCTCATTCCCATGGCAGGTCCAGGAACTGGTGGGATGAGTGCATCTACAGCTGTAGCAGTGCGTGGATCTTTGTTGGGGTTTTTTGATGATCATCTTCTGGCATGAGTCTTCCAGAGGGTGCAGATGTTGGAAGTTCTTTTTCATATTGTATCTTAGTTCATTTTCGGGGTAGCCCAATTAGGCTTTGATCCTCTGTATAAACACAAACAGACCCTTTGCCTACACTTTTATATGCCCTTTATACCCTTGTGTAGAATTCGTTGGAGGTTACCACACAGGAACTGCCCTTTTTTTTTTTTTTTTTTGCTATCACTAATCTACACTTACATGACGAATATTATGTTTACTAGGCTCTCCCCTATACCAGGTCTCCCCTATAAACCCCTTTACAGTCACTGTCCATCAGCATAGCAAAATGTTGTAGAATCACTACTTGCCTTCTCTGTGTTGTACAGCCCTCCCTTTTCTCCTACCCCCCCATGCATGTTAATCTTAATACCCCCCTACTTCTCCCCCCCTTATCCCTCCCTACCCACCCATCCTCCCCAGTCCCTTTCCCTTTGGTACCTGTTAGTCCATTCTTGAGTTCTGTGATTCTGCTGCTGTTTTGTTCCTTCAGTTTTTCCTTTGTTCTTATATTCCACAGATAAGTGAAATCATTTGGTATTTCTCTTTCTCCGCTTGGCTTGTTTCACTGAGCATAATACCCTCCAGCTCCATCCATGTTGCTGCAAATGATTGGATTTGCCCTTTTCTTATAGCTGAGTAGTATTCCATTGTGTATATGTACCACATCTTCTTTATCCATTCATCTATTGATGGACATTTAGGTTGCTTCCAATTCTTGGCTATTGTAAATAGTGCTGCAATAAACATAGGGGTGCATCTGTCTTTCTCAAACTTGATTGCTGCATTCTTAGGGTAAATTCCTAGGAGTGCAATTCCTGGGTCAAATGGTAAGTCTGTTTTGAGCATTTTGATGTACCTCCATACTGCTTTCCACAATGGTTGAACAAGTTTACATTCCCACCAGCAGTGTAGGAGGGTTCCCCTTTCTCCACAGCCTCGCCAACATTTGTTGTTGTTTGTCTTTTGGATGGCAGCCATCCTTACTGGTGTGAGGTGATACCTCATTGTAGTTTTAATTTGCATTTCTCTGATAATTAACGATGTGGAGCATCTTTTCATGTGTCTGTTGGCCATCTGTATTTCTTTTTTGGAGAACTGTCTGTTCAGTTCCTCTGCCCATTTTTTAATTGGGTTATTTGTTTTTTGTTTGTTGAGGCGTGAGAGCTCCTTATATATTCTGGACGTCAAGCCTTTATCGGATGTGTCATTTTCAAATATATTCTCCCATACTGTAGGGATCCTTCTTGTTCTATTGATGGTGTCTTTTGCTGTACAGAAGCTTTTCAGCTTAATATAGTCCCACTTACTCATTTTTGCTGTTGTTTTCCTTGCCCGGGGAGATATGTTCAAGAAGAGGTCACTCATGTTTATGTCTAAGAGGTTTTCGCCTATGTTTTCTTCCAGGAGTTTAATGGTTTCATGGCTTACATTCAGGTCTTTGATCCATTTTGAGTTTACTTTTGTATATGGGGTTAGACAATGGTCCAGTTTCATTCTCCTACATGTAGCTGTCCAGTTTTGCCAGCACCACCTGTTGAAGAGACTGTCATTTCGCCATTGTATGTCCATGGCTCCTTTATCAAATATTAATTGACCATATATGTCTGGGTTAATGTCTGGATTCTCTAGTCTGTTCCATTGGTCTGTGGCTCTGCTCTTGTGCCAGTACCAAATTGTCTTGATTACTATGGCTTTATAGTAGAGCTTGAAGTTGGGGAGTGAGATCCCCCCTACTTTATTCTTCTTTCTCAGGATTGCTTTGGCTATTCGGGGTCTTTGGTGTTTCCATATGAATTTTTGAATTATTTGTTCCAGTTCATTGAAGAATGTTGCTGGTAGTTTCATAGGGATTGCATCAAATCTGTATATTGCTTTGGGCAGGATGGCCATTTTAACGATATTAATTCTTCCTAGCCACGAGCATGGGATGAGTTTCCATCTGTTAGTGTCCCCTTTAATTTCTCTTAAGAGTGACTTGTAGTTTTCAGAGTATAAGTCTTTTACTTCTTTGGTTAGGTTTATTCCTAGGTATTTTATTTTTTTTGATGCAATTGTGAATGGAGTTGTTTTCCTGATTTCTCTCTCTGTTGGTTCATTGTTAGTATATAGGAAAGCCACAGATTTCTGTGTGTTGATTTTGTATCCTGCAACTTTGCTGTATTCCGATATCAGTTCTAGTAGTTTTGGGGTGGAGTCTTTAGGGTTTTTTATGTACAGTATCATGTCATCTGCAAATAGTGACAGTTTAACTTCTTCTTTACCAATCTGGATTCCTTGTATTTCTTTATTTTGTCTGATTGCCGTGGCTAGGACCTCCAGTACTATGTTAAATAACAGTGGAGAGAGTGGGCATCCCTGTCTAGTTCCCGATCTCAGAGGAAATGCTTTCAGCTTCTCGCTGTTCAATATAATGTTGGCTGTGGGTTTATCATAGATGGCCTTTATTATGTTGAGGTACTTGCCCTCTATTCCCATTTTGCTGAGAGTTTTTAACATGAATGGATGTTGAACTTTGTCAAATGCTTTTTCAGCATCTATTGAGATGATCATGTGGTTTTTGTCTTTCTTTTTGTTGATGTGGTGTATGATGTTGATGGACTTTCGAATGTTGTACCATCCTTGCATCCCTGGAATGAATCCCACTTGGTCATGGTGTATGATCCTTTTGATGTATTTTTGAATTCGGTTTGCTAATATTTTGTTGAGTATTTTTGCATCTACGTTCATCAGGGATATTGGTCTGTAGTTTTCTTTTTTGGTGGGGTCTTTGCCTGGTTTTGGTATTAGGGTGATGTTAGCTTCATAGAATGAGTTTGGGAGTATCCCCTCCTCCTCTATTTTTTGGAAGACTTTAAGGAGAATGGGTATTATGTCTTCCCTGTATGTCTGATAAAATTCCGAGGTAAATCCATCTGGCCCGGGGGTTTTGTTCTTTGGTAGTTTTTTGATTACCTCTTCAATTTCATTGCTGGTAATTGGTCTGTTTAGATTTTCTGTTTCTTCCTGGGTCAATCTTGGAAGGTTATATTTTTCTAGGAAGTTGTCCATTTCTCCTAGGTTTCCCAGCTTGTTAGCATATAGGTTTTCATAGTATTCTCCAATAATTCTTTGCATTTCCGTGGGGTCCGTCGTGATTTTTCCTTTCTCGTTTCTGATACTGTTGATTTGTGTTGACTCTCTTTTCTTCTTAATAAGTCTGGCTAGAGGCTTATCTATTTTGTTTATTTTCTCGAAGAACCAGCTCTTGGTTTCATTGATTTTTGCTATTGTTTTATTCTTCTCAATTTTATTTATTTCTTCTCTGATCTTTATTATGTCCCTCCTTCTGCTGACCTTAGGCCTCATCTGTTCTTCTTTTTCCAATTTCGATAATTGTGACATTAGACCATTCATTTGGGATTGCTCTTCCTTTTTTAAATATGCTTGGATTGCTATATACTTTCCTCTTAAGACTGCTTTTGCTGTGTCCCACAGAAGTTGGGGCTTAGTGTTGTTGTTGTCATTTGTTTCCATATATTGCTGGATCTCCATTTTGATTTGGTCATTGATCCATTGATTATTTAGGAGCGTGTTGTTAAGCCTCCATGTGTTCGTGAGCCTCTTTGCTTTCTTTGTACAGTTTATTTCTAGTTTTATGCCTTTGTGGTCTGAAAAGTTGGTTGGTAGGATTTCAATCTTTTGGAATTTTCTGAGGCTCTTTTTGTGGCCTAGTATGTGGTCTATTCTGGAGAATGTTCCATGTGCACTTGAGAAGAATGTATATCCCGCTGCTTTTGGATGTAGAGTTCTATAGATGTCTATTAGGTCCATCTGCTCTACTGTGTTGTTCAGTGCTTCCGTGTCCTTACTTATTTTCTGCCCAGTGGATCTATCCTTTGGGGTGAGTGGTGTGTTGAAGTCTCCTAGAATGAATGCATTGCAGTCTATATCCCCCTTTAGTTCTGTTAGTATTTGTTTCACATATGCTGGTGCTCCTGTGTTGGGTGCATATATATTTAGAATGGTTATATCCTCTTGTTTGACTGAGCCCTTTATCATTATGTAGTGTCCTTCTTTATCTCTTGTTACTTTCTTTGTTTTGAAGTCTATTTTGTCTGATATTAGTACTGCAACCCCTGCTTTCTTCTCACTGTTGTTTGCTTGAAATATGTTTTTCCATCCCTTGACTTTTAGTCTGTACATGTCTTTGGGTTTGAGGTGAGTTTCTTGTAAGCAGCATATAGATGGGTCTTGCTTTTTTATCCATTCTGTTACTCTGTGTCTTTTGATTGGTGCATTCAACCCATTAACATTTAGGGTGACTATTGAAAGATATGTACTTATTGCCATTGCAGGCTTTAAATTCGTGGTTACCAAAGGTTCAAGGTTAGCCTCTTTAGTATCTTACTGCCTAACTTAGCTCGCTTATTGAGCTGTTATATACACTGTCTGGAGATTCTTTTCTTCTCTCCCTTCTTGTTCCTCCTCCTCGATTCTTCATATGTTGGGTGTTTTGTGCTGTGCTCTTTCTAGGAGTGCTCCCATCTAGAGCAGTCCCTGTAAGATGTTCTGTAGAGGTGGTTTGTGGAAAGCAAATTCCCTCAGCTTTTGTTTGTCTGGGAATTGTTTAATCCCACCGTCATATTTGAATGATAGTCGTGCTGGATACAGTATCCTTGGTTCAAGGCCCTTCTGTTTCATTGTATTAAATATATCATGCCATTCTCTTCTGGCCTGTAGGGTTTCTGTTGAGAAATCTGACATTAGCCTGATGGGTTTCCCTTTATAGGTGACCTTTTTCTCTCTAGCTGCCTTTAACACTCTTTCCTTGTCCTTGATCTTTGCCATTTTAATTATTATGTGTCTTGGTGTTGCCCTTCTTGGATCCTTTCTGTTGGGGGTTCTGTGTATTTCCGTGGTCTGTTTGATTACTTCCTCCCCCAGTGTGGGGAAGTTTTCAGCAATTATTTCTTCTAAGATACTTTCCATCTCTTTGCCTCTCTCTTCTTCTTCTGGGACCCCTATAATACGGATATTGCTCCTTTTAGATTGGTCACACAGTTCTCTTAATATTGTTTCATTCCTGGAGATCCTTTTGTCTCTCTCTATGTCAGCTTCCATGCGTTCCTGTTCTCTGATTTCAATTCCATCAATGGCCTCTTGCATTCTATCCATTCTGCTTATAAACCCTTCCAGAGTTTGTTTCATTTCTGCGATCTCCTTTCTGGCATCTGTGATCTCCCTCCGGACTTCATCCCATTTCTCTTGCGTATTTCTCTGCATCTCTGTCAGCATGTTTATGATTCTTATTTTGAATTCTTTGTCAGGAAGACTGGTTAGGTCTGTCTCCTTCTCTGGTGTTGTCTCTGTGATCTTTGTCTGCCTGTAGCTTTGCCTTTTCATGGTGATAGGAATAGTCTGCAGAACTGGGACGAGTGACGGCTGGAAGGACTTCCCTTCTTGTTGGTTTGTGGCCCTCCTCTCCTGGGAGAACAGCGGCCTCTAGTGGCTTGTGCTGGGCAGCTGCGCGCAGACAGGGTTTCTGCTTCCTGCCCGGCTGCTATGGAGTTAATCTCCGCTGTTGCTGTGGGCGTGGCCTGGCTCGGGCAGCTACTCCAAAATGGTGGAGTCGCGTTGGAGCAGGAGCTGCTGGGAGGCTATTTATCTCCGTAAGGGGCCTCCCTGCTCCCTGCAGCCCAGGGGTTAGGGTGCCCAGAGGTCCCGGATTCCCTACCTCTGGATTAAGTGGCCCGCCCTGCCCCTTTAAGACTTCCAAAAAGCACCCGCCAAAACAAAACAACGACCACAAAAAAAAACAAGAAAAAAAATTTTTTTAATTAAAAAAAAAAAATTTTTATTTAAAAAAAAAAAAGGTGGTCGTTTGTTTTTCTTTATTCTCTGGTGCCAGCCTCAGGCCTCTGCTCACCGGTCTTTCTGCCCTGTTTCCCTAATATTGGGGTCCCTGTCCCTTTAAGACTTCCAAACAGCGCTCGCCAGAACAAAGCAGCAAAAAAGAAAAAAAAAAAAAAAATGGTCGCGCGCTTTTCTTATGTCCTCTGTCTCCCAGCCTCCAGTGCCTGCTCACTGTTCTTGCTGCCCCGTTTTCCCAGTATCGAGGGCCCTACACTCTGGCCCGGTTGGCTGGGGCTGGGTGTTCGGCTGCCCTGGGCTCCGTCTCCCTCCCGCTCTGCCTGCTCTTCTCCCGCCGGGAGCTGGGGGGAGGGGCGCTCGGCTCCCGCGGGGCCGGGGCTTGTATCTTACCCCCTTCGCGAGGCGCTGGGTTCTCTCAGGTGTGGATGTGGTCTGGATATTGTCCTGTGTCCTCTGGTCTTTATTCTAGGAAGGGTTGTCTTTGTTATATTTTCATAGATATATGTTGTTTTGGGAGGAGATTTCCGCTGCTCTACTCACGCCGCCATCTTCCGCCCCACCCGTGATGAAGAGTTTTATAGGAAAATTAGAGAAATAGAGTTATAGGGGAATACTGAATGGAATAACCCTGTCTGACACTTAATCAATCTTCTCATGTTTTCTTCCATCTGCTACTTCTATAGTTTTTCTTCTTCCTTCCTGATTACAGCCCTTTACTAGAATTTGTGCCTCATATGTGAAATTACCAAGTACCATAATTCTTCCAAGTGGTAAAGATACCTCAAGATAAGTGTTGGGCATAGAAGCCATGAAGCATAAATCTGAAAAGAAGTGAAAAACTACCATTTTCAAAGAACATTACTTCTCTCTCACTTACCAGCTTTACATTTCCCTGTATGGCCCCGGAAGATGGCTGGTTAGCCAGAGACGGGTAAGATTCCTCAAGGGAGGAACAACCTAAGACAGGCACAGTCGCAGGGGGGCCATCAGGTGAGAAATTGGGGATCAACAGAGGTGAGGCTTAGAACCTCACCCCCCCAGTTTTGAGAGAAATTGTCTACACCCGTGGATGTTTTGTTGCCCTTGTCTGGCTTGGATTAATACCTAGTCTATGGGCACAAACCTGATCATCTACACCTGCCTTCTTACAGTTCTAAATCATGCTTTCTATCTTTATCTTGCATCTAACTATGATAGAATAAATATTATGAGGGGATAAAATGTACCCATTGCATTAAAAATATAGATGATGATACCTGCCTAACTAACTGTAGTAGTGAGTGACCTGTATTTCACCCTGAGCTGATAGACTCCATAGTCACTGCTACATGCTGCATGATTCTGTGGTCACATGCATTACTTAGAAACTGCTTTGCATAGAAATAAGAAACACAATAGAGTCCATGTTGCTAAGAAAAGTTTAGGTCAAGGAACAGAAAAAAAATCACCTAACACTTGGCTAACCATGTAGAAGGAAACAGAAAGAAAAAAGCTTGCCTATGCTTGTTAATCAAAAGAACAAATAAAAAATAATCATATCCTTGTGCAAAATGGTATAAATAAAGCTGTGATCAGCACTTTGTTGAGAGACCACCTCCATCTGACTCTGTGCCCTGTCTCTCCATGCACCGACTCTGTCTCATCCTTTTGGGCTTCACACACCCCCGCTGGAGCTGGACTCCAGCACTAACCCAAGTCAAAAACAAAAAAAACAAAAAACTAAAGACACTGATACTCACCACATTGAAAAGTTCAGCATTTACCAGGTCTTATTGGGAAGAAATAGTAGTAATTTTCTTTACCCTGAGGCAATTTCATTGCTGTTCACAGGAAGTGTACTGCCAGAGTAGTAGAACTTCCAAAATATCCCAAAACCATGAAATGTGGAAACCTGTCAAAGACCCATCAAAAATCAAGGTCTTAGATACTGCCCTAACACTATGAGTGAGAAAGAAATAAAACTATGACTCACAAACTGGATACAATGCCATGCAGCTAACCTTCGAGAACTGGTGAATCCCATAGTTCTTAGAAGAATTGTCTAGCCACTATTTTAGGATAAGAAGTTAAATTCATTAGGAAGTTTAAAAAATTATGTACACCTATCAAAATATATGAAGGAAAAATAACAAGAATTACAGGAGAATTTAGCAATCTCACTAACCTAGTTATTTTAACACATATCTTTCCATAACTTTTAGATGAAGCAGTTAAGGATATTTTTTAAATTTATGCAATTAACAAGCTTATTTTATGAACATATGTAGAACACTTCAGAATACATATACTTCTTAAATAGTATGGGACATTTAGAAATAGTGATCACATGCTGAGGCATAAATCAGATCTCAAAAAATGTCAAATGACTGGCATCAAAAAGAACATATTTTTCTGACTTCAATTTAATTAAGATTAATAAATATTCCCCTCCAAGTAAACAAGATAGTTTCATTTGTTTTGAAATTAGGCAGCATATTTCTAAATAACACATGAACCAAAGAAAAATTCATGATGACAAGTAGAATGTGTTTAAAACTGTGCAATAATGAAAGCACAAAATCTTGTCAGTAGCAGCTAGAGCAGTGTGTAGTGGACAATTTATAGTCTTCACTGTCCATTTTACGAAAGAGAGACTAAAAATTGAGTCAACATTCCACTTTAAAAATGAGGGAAAAGCATCCAATTTCCAAAATAAGTAGAAGAAAAGAGATGATACTAGGAAGGATAGGTAGCCTGTGCAGTCCTCGTAGGGAGAGCTTGAGCTGCTGAGTTTCAGGAGGCTCCTGGGCGCCTGCTTAGCGGGGCATCCAAGCGGGTTGGAGAGTTCGGTCATGTTTGCACCAGCTGTGCTGCATGCCTTGCACATGAACAAGACTCTTTGCAAAGGAGTCCCCACGTTGGTGATGGAGAGCTGATTGATAGGATTAAAGATGGTGGCATGAGAGGTGAGACAGAGGATTTCTCCTAAAACTGCGTATTACATGAAAATATAATTAATACAACTAATCCTGAAAGAGCAATAGGAAGGAGGACTGCGCCAGACTGCATACAACTGGAGAAAAGAGCAGACCTCATGGAACAGGGTAACATACCAATCCATGGCCCAGTGGGACCCAAGCCCTTCCCCCACCCCAGCTCACCAGCGGGAGGAAGAGAAACAGAGTGGGGAGGGAGTGGAGGCCTGGGACTGCTGAATACCTAACTCCGGAGATCTGTTCTGGGAGCACAAACCTACATTTCATGGTGCTTTCATGATACTCTCATGATTAGGGGATTGGAAAGCTAAGACAGACAGAATTCCTGGAGAGACTGAGATTCCAGCCTCTTGTGGAAAGCAGGGATCCATACCCAGCTGCACTGAAACAAAAGAAAGGTGGGCAGTCTGAAAGACTTCTTAACAGCAAGAGAGCTGCTAGAGAGACAAGGATTGCACAGAGCTTACTGCTCAGGAGAAGGACAGGTAGACAAAATTGTCTGGGTGCACTCTGCCCAGCAGATAGGGAGCTTTCACGATCTTCAGGTGCTCCAGCTCCCTGGCTGCCTACACAGCTTGAAGGAACCACTCCGGGATAGGCAGCCTACTGAGCCTTTCTCCCAGCCAGCCATAGCTGGCTCGCAAACGGGCAAACCCTACCCTGGTGTTAGGCCAGCCAGAGGGAAGACCTGTCTACAGCAACTACAAACGCAAAGCATAGAGGCTTACACCTGTGTGCTCAACCCACTGGTTCAGGCAGTGGAGACAGGCATAGCAGCCAGGAAGCAGGAAACAGCTCTTTCCTCCCCCCAGGCACCAATACCACTCCCCTGCAACCCACAACATTGCTTCAGGGGCTGAGCAGCTCCAGAGAGTAGAGCTTCTGGGCACTAGAGGGTGCTATATACAAATATGAAATGTCAAAGGAACCTGGTTCAAAGTAAAATTATGAATTAAACTCCTGAGAAAGATTTAAATGACAATGACCTCAAGAATCTTCCTGAAAGCGAGTTCAAAATAAAAATCATTAATATGCTCATGAAGGTACAGAAAGCTATTCAAGAACTTAGAAATGAATTCTAGTCAGAAATCCAATCATTGAAGAGCACAATGGAGGGTATTAAAAGCAGATTAGATATGGTAGAGGAGAAATAAATGAAATAGAAACTAGAGAAGAGGAATACAAAGAAGCTGAGGCACAGAAAGAACTGTGTGACCAATCCAAATGGAACAATATTTGCATTATAGGGGCACCAGAAGAAGAAGAGAGAGAAAAAGGGATAGAAAGTGTCTTTGAGGAGGTAATTGCTGAGAACTTCCCCAATCGGGGGAAGGATATAGTCTCTCAGGCCATGGAGATCCACAGATCTCCAAACACAAGGGACCCAAGGAAGACAACACCAAGACACATAGTAATTAAATAGGCAAAGATCAAGGATAAGAATAGACTACTAAAAGCAGTGAGAGAAATAAGATCACATACAAATGAAAGCCCATCAGGCTATCATCAGACTTCTTGGCAGAAACCTTACATGCCAGAAAGGAGTGGCATGATGTATTTAATGCAATGAAGTAGAAGAGCCTCAAACCAAGAATACTTAATCCGGCAAGACTATCATTTAAATTTGAAGGAGGAATTATACAATTTCCAGATAAGCAAAAGCTGAGAGAATTTACCTCCCACAAACCATCTCTACAGTGTATTTTGGAAGGACTGCTATAGATGGAAGTGTTCCTAAGGTTTAATAGCTGTCACCAGAGGTAATAAAACCACAGCAAAGAAAGTAGAACAGCTAATTACTAAGCAAATGCAAAATTAAATTAAGTATCCCCAAAGTCAATCAAGAGGATTGACAAAGAGGAAAGAATATGATACCTAATATATGAAGAATGGAAGAGGAATAAAAAGGAGGAGAAAAAAAAGCCTTTAGATTGCGTTTGTAATAGCATACTACGTGAGTTAAGTTAGACTCTTAGATAGTAAGGAAGTTAACCTTGAACCTTTGATAACCACGAATCAAAAACCTGCAATGGCAGTAAGTACATACCTATCAATAATCACCCTAAATGTAAATGGACTGACTGCACCAATAAAAAGACACAGAGTAATAGAATGGATAAAAAAGCAAGACCCATCTACATGCTGCTTACAAGAGACTCAACTCAAACCCAAAGACATGCACAGACTAAAAGCCAAGGATGGAAAAAGATATTTCATGCAAACAACAGGGAGAAAAAAGCAGGTGTTGCAGTACTAGTATTAGACAAAATAGACTTCAAAACAAAGAAATTAACAAGAGATAAAGAAGTATATTACATAATGATAAAGGGGTCAGTCCAACAAAAGGATATACCCATTATAAATATATATGCACCCAATACAGGAGCACCAGCATATGTGAACCAAATACAAACAGAATTAAAGGAGGAAATAGAATGTCATGCATTCATTTTGGGAGACTTCAACAAACCACTCACTCCAAAGGATAGCTCCACCAGACAGAAAATAAGTAAGGACACAGAGGCACTAAACAACGCACTAGAACAGATGGACCTAATAGACTTCTATAGAACTCTACATCCAAAAGCAACAGGATACACATTCTTCTCAAGTGCACATGGAACATTCTCCAGAATAGACCATACACTAAGCCTCAAAAAGAGCCTCAGTAAATTCAAAAAGATTGAAATTCTACTAACCAACTTTTCAGACCACAAACTAGAAATAAATTGTACAAAGAAAGCAAAAGGCTTACAAACACATGGAGGCTTAACAACATGCTCCTAAATAATCAATGGATCAATGACCAAATTAAAATAGAGATCAAGCAATATATGGAAACAAATGACAACAACAAGACAAAGCCCCAACTTCTGTGGGATGCAGCAAAAGCAAAGAGGAAAGTATATGGCAATCCAGGCATATTTAAAGAAGGAAGAACAATCCCAAATAAATAATCTAATCTCACAATTATCGAAATTGGAAAAAGAAGGACAAATGAGGCCTAAAGTCAGCAGAAGGAGGGACATAATAAAGATCTGAGAAGAAATAAATAAAATTGAGAAAAATAAAACAATAGAGAAAATCAATAAAACCAAGAGCTGGTTCTTTGAGAAAATAAACAAAATAGACAAGCCTCTAGCCAGACTTATTAAGAGAAAAAGAGAATCAATACACATCAACAGAATCAGAAACGAGAAAGGAAAAATCACGACGGACCCCACAGAAATACAAGAATTATTCGAGAGTACTATGAAAATCTATATGCTAACAAGCTGGAAAACCTATGGACAACTTTCTAGAAAAAGACAACCTTCCAAGACTGACCAAGGAAGAAATAGAAAATCTAAACACACCAATTACCAGCAACGAGACTGAAGCGGTAATCAAAAAACTACGCAAGAACAAAAACCCCGGGCCAGATGGATTTACCTCAGAATTTTATCAGACATACAGAGAGGACATAATACCCATTCTCCTTGAAGTTTTCCAAAAAATAGAAGAGGAAGGAATACTCCCAAACTCATTATATGAAGCCAACATCACCCTAATACCAAAACCAGGCAAAGACCCCACCAAAAAAGAAAACTACAGACCAATATCCCTGATGAATGGAGAGCCAAAAATACTCAACAAAATATTAGCAAACCAAATTCAAAAATACATCAAAAGGATCATACACCATGACCAAGTGGGATTCATCCCAGGGAAGCAAGAATGGTACAACATTCGAAAATCCATCAACATCATCCACCACATCAACAAAAAGAAAGACAAAAACCACATGATCATCTCCATAGATGCTGAAAAAGCATTCAACAAAATTCAACATCCATTCATGATAAAAACTCTCAACAAAATGGGTATAGAGGGCAAGTACCTCAACATAGTAAAGGCCATATAAGATAAACCCACAGCCAACATCATACTGAAAAGCGAGAAGCTGAAAGCTTTTCCTCTTAGATCGGGAACAAAACAGGGATGCCCACTCTCCCCACTGTTATTCAACATAGTACTGGAGGTCCTAGCCACGGCAATCAGACAAAACAAGGAAATACAAGGAATCCAGATTGATAAAGAAGAAGTTAAACTGTCACTATTTGCAGATGACATGATATTGTACATAAAAAACCCTAAAGACTCCACTCCAAAACTACTAGAACTGATATTGGAATACAGCAAAGTTGCAGGATACAAAATTAACACACAGAAATCTGTGGCTTTCCTATACACTAACAATGAGCCAATAGAAAGAGAAATCAGGAAAACAATTCCATTCACAATAGCATCAAAAAGAATAAAATACCTAGGAATAAACCTAACCAAAGAAGTGAAAGACCTATACCCTGAAAACTATAAAACACTCTTAAGAGAAGTTAAAAAGGACACTAACAAATGGAAACTCATCCCATGCTCCTGGCTAGGAAGAATTAATATTGTCAAAATGGCCATCCTGCCCAAAGCAATATACAGATTTGATGCAATCCCTATCAAATTACCAACAGCATTCTTCAACGAACTGGAACAAATAGTTCAAAAATTCATATGGAAACACCAAAGACCCCAAATAGCCAAAGTAATCCTGAGAAAGAAGAATAAAGTGGCGGGGATCTCACTCCCCAACTTCAAGCTCTACTACAAAGCCACAGTAATCAAGACAATTTGGTACTGGCACAAGAACAGAGCCACAGACCAGTGGAACAGATTAGAGACTCCAGACATTAACCCAAACATATATGGTCAATTAATATTCGATAAAGGAGCCATGGACATACAATGGGGAAATGACAGTCTCTTCAACAGATGGTGCTGGCAAAAGTGAACAGCTACATGTAAGAGAATGTAACTGGATCACTGTCTAACCCCATACACAAAAGTTAATTCAAAATGGATCAAAGACCTGAATGTAAGTCATGAAACCATAAAACTCCTAGAAAAAAAACATAGGCAAAAATCTCTTGGATGTGAACATAGTGACTTCTTCATGAATATATCTCCCTGGGTAAGGAAAACAAAAGCAAAAATGAACAAGTGGGACTATATCAAGCTGAAAAGCTTCTGTACAGCAAAGGACACCATCAATAGAACAAAAAGGTACCCTACAGTATAGGAGAATATTTTCATAAATGACAGATCCGATAAAGGCTCGACATCCAAAATATATTAAGAGCTCATGCTCCTCAACAAACAAAAAGCAAATAATCCAATTAAAAAATGGGCAGAGGAGCTGAACAGACAGTTCTCCAAAGAAGAAATTCAGATGGCCAACAGACATATGAAAAGATGCTCCACATCGCTAATCATCAGAGAAATGAAAATTAAAACCACAACGAGATATCACCTCACACCAGTAAAAAATGGCCACCATCCAAAAGACAAACAACAACGAATTTTGGCGAGGTTGTGGAGAAAGGGGAATCCTCCTACACTGCTGGTGAGAATGTAAATTAGATCAACCATTGTGGAAAGCAGTATGGAGGTTCCTCAAAATGCTCAAAATAGACTTACCATTTGACCCAGGAATTCCACTTCTGGGAATTTACCCTAAGAATGTAGCAGCCCAGTTTGAAAAAGACAGATGCACCCCTATGTTTATTGCAGCACTATTTACAATAGCCAAGAAATGGAAGCAACCTAAGTTGCTTTATCCATCAGTAAATGAATGGATAAAGAAGATGTGGTACATATACACAATGGAATATTATTCAACCATAAGAAGAAAACAAATCCTACCATTTGCAACAACATGGATGGAGCTAGAGGGTATTATGCTCAGTGAAATAAGCCAAGCAGAGAAAGACAAATACCAAATGATTTCACTCATCTGTGGAGTACAAGAACAAAAGAAAAACTGAAGGAACAAAACAGCAGCAGAATCACAGAACCCAAGAATGGACTAACAGTTACCAAAGGGAACGAGACTGGGGAGAATGGGAGGGTAGAGAGGGATAAGCGTGGGGAAGAAGAAAGGGATATTATGATTAGCACGTATAATGTGGGGGGTGGGGGAAAGGGGAGGGCTTTGCAACACAGAGAAGACAAGTAGTGATTCTACAGCATCTTGCTATGCTGACGGACAGTGACTGTAATAGGGTTTGTGGGGGGGACTTGGGGTAGGGGAGAGCCTAGTAAACATAATGTTCTTCAAAAAAATAAAAATAAATAATAAGATAAATAAATAAATAAATAAATAAATAATAAAATACCTAGGAATAAACCTAACCAAAGAAGTGAAAGACCTATACCCTGAAAACTATAAAACACTCTTAAGAGAAGTTAAAAAGGACACTAACAAATGGAAACTCATCCCATGCTCCTGGCTAGGAAGAATTAATATCGTCAAAATGGCCATCCTGCCCAAAGCAATATACAGATTTGATGCAATCCCTATCAAATTACCAACAGCATTCTTCAACGAACTGGAACAAATAGTTCAAAAATTCATATGGAAACACCAAAGACCCCAAATAGCCAAAGTAATCCTGAGAAAGAAGAATAAAGTGGCGGGGATCTCACTCCCCAACTTCAAGCTCTACTACAAAGCCACAGTAATCAAGACAATTTGGTACTGGCACAAGAACAGAGCCACAGACCAGTGGAACAGATTAGAGACTCCAGACATTAACCCAAACATATATGGTCAATTAATATTCGATAAAGGAGCCATGGACATACAATGGGGAAATGACAGTCTCTTCAACAGATGGTGCTGGCAAAAGTGAACAGCTACATGTAAGAGAATGTAACTGGATCACTGTCTAACCCCATACACAAAAGTTAATTCAAAATGGATCAAAGACCTGAATGTAAGTCATGAAACCATAAAACTCCTAGAAAAAAACATAGGCAAAAATCTCTTAGACATAAACATGAGCGACTTCTTCACGAACATATCTCCCTGGGTAAGGGAAACAAAAGCAAAAATGAAAAAGTGGGACTATATCCACTGAAAAGCTTTGTACAGCAAAGGACACCATCAATAGAACAAAAAGGTATCCTACAGTATGGGAGAATATATTCATAAATGACAGATCCGATAAACAGTTGACATCCAAAATACATAAGGAGCTCACACACCTCAACAAACAAAAAGCAAATAATCCAATTAAAAAATGGGCAGAGGACCTGAATGGACAGTTCTCTAAAGAAGAAATTCAGATGACCAACAGACACATGAAAAGATGCTCCACATCGCTTGTCATCAGAGAAATGCAAATTAAAACCACAATGAGATATCACCTCACACCAGTAAGGATCACCACCATCCAAAAGACAAACAACATATGTTGGCAAGGTTGTGGAGAAAGGGGAATCCTCCTACATGGCTGGTGGGAATGTAAATTTGTTCAACCATTGTGGAAAGCAGTATGGAGGTTCCTCAAAATGCTCAAAATAGAAATACTATTTAACCCAGGAATTCCACTTCTGGGAATTTACCCTAAGAATGCAGCAGCCCAGTTTGAAAAAGACAGATGCACCCCTATGTTTATCACAGCACTATTTACAATAGCCAAGAAATGGAAGCAACCTAAGTGTCCATCAGTAAATGAATGGATAAAGAAGATGTGGTACATATACACAATGGAATATTATTCAGCCATAAGAAGAAAACAGATCCTACCATTTGCAACAACATGGATGGAGCTAGAGGGTATTATGCTCAGTGAAGTAAGCCAGGTGGAGAAAAAACAAGTACCAAATGATTTCACTCATCTGTGGAGTATAAAAACAAAGAAAAACTGAAGGAACAAAACAGCAGCAGAATCACAGAACCCAAGAATGGACTAACAGTTACCAAAAGGAAAGGTACTGAGGAGGATGGGTGGGAAGGGAGGGAGAAGGGGAGGGAAAAAGAAAGGGGACCTTACGATTAGCATGTATAATGTGGGGGTGGGGGGCACAGGGAAGGCTGTACAACACAGAGAAGACAAGTAGTGATTCTACAGCATCTTACTACGCTGATGGACCGTGACTGTAATGGGGTTTTTGGGGGGGACTTGGTGAAAGCGAGAGCCTAGTAAACATAATGTTCTTCATGTAATTGTAGATTAATGATACAAAAAAAAAATATATATATATATATATATTATAGCCCAGTATCATGAATTTGTTTTTTGATATATTATTTGTGATTTTATTATTAATTTATACTTTTACTTCATTGTCACTAATGAATGTGGCCTGTGAAATTTCTACTAACTGGAATTTGTAGAGATCTTTTAAAATAAATCATTGCCTGGGCTATGAACAATTTTTGAGTATATTCTTGGTATATTTAAAAAGAATATGCATCAGCTCCAAAATTCAAAGTAGAATGTAAAGTTACAGAAGATGGAACTTACTTCCATCCCCTCAAGTGTAAGTTGGCTCAATGACCTGCTTCTCTAATAGAGTATGGGAAGGAAGGGGGAAAATAGGAACTTCACAGTGAAGAAATCTAGCAGACACCACCTTAACCAGGTGATCAATGTGAACATCGCCAGTTATGCTGATATCACACAGCCTCTGATACGTGTCCTTCACCTCTCTGGTGTCTCCCCCCAAATCCATAACCCCAGCATAATCAGGAGAAACCATCAGACAAACCCAGACTAATGGGCATTTTGCAAAATATCTGATCGTATTCTTCAAAAGCGTCAAGGTCCTTGTATTGGTTTTTCAGGGCTGCCACTACAAGTTACTGTAAACTTGGTGGCTTCAAATAGCAGATGTTTATACTTTCATAATTTTGGAGTCTGAAATTAGAGTGTTACTAAAAGTAAGGTTGCACTCCTTCCAAAGGCTGTGGGAAAACCCCTTCCCTGCCTCTTCTAGCTTCTGATGCTCTGTGTTCCTGTGACAGCATCACTCCATTCTCTGCCTTTGTCTTCACACAGCCTTCTTCCTTACATGTCTTTGTATCTCAAATCCTCCTCTCCTCTCTTTCGCCAAGACACTGGTCACTGGACTCAGGGCCCACCCTAAATCCAAGATGACCTTACCCTGAGGCTCTTACCTTAACTACACCTGCAAAGACCCTTCCAAATAGGCTCACATCCACAGGTACCAGAGGCTGGGCCTTGGATTTAACTCTGGAAGATCCAAGTCAACCTACTACGAGAAGACTGGGACCCTGTCACCGATTACAGAGGACTAAGGAGATGTGATGGCTAAATGCAGTGTGGTGCCCTGGACTGGATCCTAGAGCCAAAGGGGGATATTAATGAAAAAAAAAGATAAAATTCAAATAAAGTCTGTAGGAGAATTAATAATATTGTAACAGGGTTAGTTTCTTAAAGGGTTTAATATCATCTTCTTGATAGTGTCTTAACATTAATATCACAGTTTTGATCATTGTGCCATGCTTAGGATGTTCATTCATGTTAGAGGAAGCTAGGTGAGCAGCATATAGGACCTCACTGTACTATCTTTACAACTCCTCTATAAATTTAAAATCGCTTCAGAATAAAAAGTTTTTAAAGTGACCACATTAGACTATCTTATTAAAAGACAAGGACTCAGAATTTGTTTAAAAATCCATAACTGGCGATGTTCACATTGATCACCTGGTTAAGAGGAAACTAAAAAGAAATACTGAACATGTGAAAATAAATTGACAAGGATATATAGTACATTTTAAATAAATAATACAATCAGAGTGGTAACACCGTCAAAAAACTACAACTTATGGCAAAATCAGTAAATAAAATAATAGGAAGTCTTTTGTGATGATAAATCAATCTATCTGCATTAAAGACCTAACAGTCATAAACTTTATATACCAAATTACATAGATTCAAAGTATATATTTTTGGAAATGCAGACTTTGGAAATGTATACTGTCAGAAATGTCAAAAGAAACCAGGAAAGCTACAAAAGGGAAGAGACCTTATCAGATATATCAGTTTTTAACAGATGAAATGCACAAAAATAGAATATGAAAAACTTCAATATTTGAGTGGTTGCACCTGGGTGTAGAATCACCATGAAATGCAGGCTCATGTAAGCATCTGCTACCAATAGGGTAAATATCATGAGCTGTGCTGTGCTGGTGACACGATTTTTCTGAAATGACCAAAAATTCCTGGTAGAGTTCTAAACTAAGGAAATACTGTCTTTCCCTCTATCTACATGCATTCCTAAATGGTTTGTAACTGCAAAATTACAAAGTAAGTCTCTTTATGTTAAAAGCAAATTAGTATCTGGACTCTGAAGATTATAAACAGTCACAGAGGACATAGGACAAATCTTCATGGCATGTGCTGTAAGCCAACTGAGCTGTTACCAACATATCCTTCAAAATGTCCTTAGCCCTTCTCAAAATTAATTTTGACAAAATTCCCTTACAGTTTTCTAAAATGTTTTACTTTGCTTGCTATATGATGTCTGTGAATAGTCGGGAGGGACCCCACAAAACAGAGCCTTAGCACTGGACACAAGACTTTCTTTTTATGTTTCACACTGCCTGAAGTTAGCTGGATCTTCTAATTAATAGGATTCCCTAGTTAGGAGACCATTGAAGCAACTGAAACACCTGTTTTCTTTATTTGATGGGAATGAGTGTGAAAGACCATCAGACTCTGTCTTTTACTCTTAAGAATCCTGAAGTAGCTGGCAGAGTCAGGCTTTGCCCCATGGCAACTGCCCTCTGCCCCTTCACCTGCTCTTCTGGACACGGCAGGACTGGCATCAGGTTGGATCTGGCCAGCGGAGGTCTCTGTATGGGGAA
The DNA here is from genome assembly GCF_030020395.1 of Manis pentadactyla. Classification (NCBI taxonomy): domain Eukaryota; kingdom Metazoa; phylum Chordata; class Mammalia; order Pholidota; family Manidae; genus Manis; species Manis pentadactyla. The sequence continues at coordinate 177,637,360 of NC_080020.1, read as the reverse complement.
TATCCGTGGAGTGCCGAGTATTTCCTTTCCTAGGTGTTGGTGGTAGTACTGTAGTGAGCTTGGGCACCGGCCCCTTCCCTGCCTAGAATGGCAATTCCCATCACACCCCTGTTGTTGGAATACCTTACAAGCCACCCCAGTGAAGTGGAAGCTGGGTTTGCTGCTCCCAGGACAGCATAGACCCATCCCCAGGTCACGTGTGCATTAGAGATGCGACCTCCTCTAACTCCCCCTCATCTCACCTTCATTTCCAGCCCCCAGGGGACATTATTCTATGTCCCAGTAATGTGCCGTTCAGGCAACTGTTTCCTTCTCTTGCTTGAATCATGAGCTGGTTGGTACTTCCCTCAATCTGATTATTTATCACAGCATAGGTAACAAAACTTCTCAGTTTCTGGTGTACTGTTTGTTCGGTTCAAAGAGCATATGGAAGAGGGGAGTTAATGTATAGGCTTTAAATGCCAGCCAGGAGCTGGAGGGGAAGGTGGGCCAATAACAGATGCTCAAGGGACTTTGAGCATCTGACAGGTGGCCGGTGGATGGGAGCAGCACCTGTGATCGGGCCATGGCGACTCTGGAGCTGAGGGACGGGAGGAACAATTATTGAGTTGCTGGTGTCTCTGTCTACAGGCCCTGCCTGGCTTCAGTGGACAACAGCCATATTAGCCTTGACCTGGACAGACTACAGCAAGATAATGACAGAGGCAGGCCCCACATGCATTTTTAAATCATTTTTAATGCAAAAACAAGAAAATCAGCAACCATACTTCTAGCATTAGTCTGCATGTTGATGTGCATTAACAATTTTTATTTAGGAATATGCGGATTTGCTCACCCATCAAGCATTGAGATGGAGGTGTACACTGCTCCATCCAGGCTCTCTTATCCTTGTGGTGTGAAGTGATTGGGGCACTTTGTCCTCCCCATGAAAAGAGTTTCTCCCAGAGAGGTATCGCCTCTTCCACCTGGAGCCCAGAAAGAGACACACTGAACAGACCGGCACTTCATGGTGTGAAGCGGTTATCATGATGCCTATGTGGAAACTGAGCCTTAGCAAGGTGAAGGGATCCACTCAGAACCCGGGAGCAGCAAATGCTGGGGTACTAGGACTGGGCTTTGGGTTTGGCTCTTTCTGAGTCCAGTGCTTCTTTCTCTCACACATTTATTCACATAATATCATTCATTGAGAGAGCAAGCATGGGATATGGAAAAGAGCTTTAATTTGCATAAATGTCAAGAGCTACGTCTCAGATGAATACACAACTTCTTTGTTTAATCTCATTGTAAAGAGTATCAAATGTTAGAGCTGTAGGGAACAGAGTCCCAATCTTCCACGCACATGTGCGCACATACTCACAGAGTTCAACACCCTCCCAGGGCCTTTTGAGTCTTTTAACTAGCCACACAAGGCAGTCAAATCAACAATGCTGTCTTTCATGCTTGAGCTCTGTAGATGGGACCTCCCTCCTCAGCTGTTCATCTATTCGGTGGAAATTGCTCAGGAAACTCAGTACAACAACACCCCCCTCAGCCCCCACCCCCTTCCCCCACCCCCCAAGATGAAATTCTCAGCAATCTCTAAGAACTTCCTAGTGAGGCAGTTCAGGGAGATGCCTTCCTACTTAGGTCCCTACAAACTAGTTTCCTCCAACTCCCCACCCTGTGCCCATCGGGGCAGTACAGGCACTTGGTCACACCACCTTAAGCTGTCTCCTGTAGCACCAGTGCGGCAGACTGTGGGTGCCAGATTAAGCAAAGCTGGATTCAAAAACTGGTCCTTAGGTCAGTTAGTTCACTGCTCAGGGCCTCAGGGAAAAAACAGTAGCTAATAATGCCTGCTGTATTAGTCAATAATGACACACAACCACAGAATCTCAGCAGCATTCAATAGTAAGCATTTATTTTCACACACATCTGTGGTCAGCTAGCTGGGAATTGGCTGACCTAGGCTGGGCTCAGCAGAACATCTCTGCTTCAAGCTGTGAATCAAGCTAGCTCCAGTTTGTTCACTGTGTCTCATTCTGGGCTCCAGGTGGAAAAGGCAGTGCCTCCTGGGAAAAACTCTTCTCCTGGAGAGGACAAAAGCACCAGAGAGCATGGCCAACCACTCTTGGAAACAACACAAGCACATTTCAAGCCCCTATTTGCACTGTATCTACTATCATCCATGGACCAGTCAGTCACAGGGACAAGACAAAAGTCAAGGTACAGGGAAGTAATCCCCCTGTGTATGTCTCATGAGAGGCACTGAGAAATTACATGGCAAAGAGCGTGGATCCAGGAAACAGTGAAGAATTGGGGCTGAAAGACCAATCTGCCACACTTATTTATAGCATTGTTGGAAAAATTAAATGTAATAATGCATGTAAAGGTATGGATACACAGTAAGCTTTTAATGACCATTGGTTTCATTCCATTCCATAGATTCCAGGGCCACCACTGTGATGCTGGTGAAGTCCATTCAGGCTGCAGTAGACTCCTGAAATACGGCCTCCATCAAATCTTTACCTTACTATGTAGTCATGATTTTCCCCATATCAAAAATAGAGTTGAATTCTCTCCCTTCAGATCTAAGCTGGCCTTAGTGACTCTCTTTGACTAATAGAAGCAGAATTGACATTCAGAGACTTCCAAGGGTCAAACATAAAATGACTTGCCACCTCTACCTGACTCCGTTGAGATGCTCCATCTTGGACCATTTCCTCAGGGCTGCCAGCCACCAAGCTTTAAAAAGCCCAGGCTACCCAGGGATGAAGCACATGTATGTTACAATTAAAAATTCTACCTGAGCTCCCACCCGTGTGAATGGGCCATCCTGGATGTCCAGCCCAACTGATCCTTTAGATCATCACTGTGTCTTGCTGCAACCACACAGGACCTCCCCACAAAATGAAAGGTGCCCAGATGAGCCCCAGTCAACCCACAGAACCATGAGAAACAATAATAAATTACTGTTAAAGTCATTACATTGTGGAGTGGTTTATTTTGTAGTAGTTGTGACCAGAACACTGGCCCAGGTTAGTCTCTCCACTGCCACAGAAACCATTTAGGACCCTGACAGACAGAGAATGTGCCACTTTACAATCTGCCCATTCATCCCCAAACCCAGCCCAGTTCACTCTTGGTGCTGGTCCTGCCTCCCCTTTCCAGCACTGTCAGAGCCCTCTGACAACAGGGTAAGCACGGGCTCATCTCCCTCTCCAGCCCATTTTACTTCAAAGATGGGGACGTTGTCCATGGTATGAGAAGTAAATAGGATTAGTTTGACAGCCACTCAGGGAGAAGTAGACACACACTGGGTTAGTCCTCCAGGGACTGAGAGGGGCTGGTTGTCCAGAGTTCTGCATGCATGTATATTCCCCCAGCTCTCCTCCTTGAGAGACTCAGCTTCAGATGGACTGAACTGATCCTTAGGCTTTCAACGAGCCTTGACCCCAAACATACTTATGGTCATACTCAAGAGGCACTCTGAGAATCTGATTCCTCAGAACTCTGCACTGACCTCTTACAGGCTCTGAGAAATGCAGGCCAATGGGCAGGCCTCTGAAGCTGGACTGAATGTCTGACAGTGCAGACAAGGTCCTGGGTCTGGCAGCATCCAGCACCCACTGAAGCCTCCTCCTTCAGACTGTGAGGGTGTCCACAGGAACCCATCAACATTCTTGAAAACTAAACGCAATTACAACACTTCTGCTCAAGTGATTCCTCCCTGTTTGCTTGCTTTGTACATCTGCTCTGCAGAAGTCATTTTGTGGTACAGAGAACAACCCTGTGTTTGAGGTCAAGGATCTCTGACCCTTACAAAAGTCAAAGAAAGAAGTCTCATCGTCCACTTAACTAAACGTGATACAGTCATTTCAGTGATTTAAAGCAGATAGGTTGCAAATTGATGATGCAAAAACCAATGCCCTGGCAATAGAATAAAGAGATGTCAAAGCTTAGTACTTTGTTAGGCTAAGCGCTATGCTATGAACGGAATCCAAGGAATCTAGTTCCCAGGAACTTTGGTGAAAATTAGACAGAAGAGATCATCATGTTTAAACTTAATCTCTCAAAACTTCTTTTACTCCTCATCTTCCCACTTATAGACTTGTCAACATCCTTCCCGCTGTCTCAAAGGGTCACATGGTGGAAAGAGCTTCCCCAAGTGAGGACAGGCCTGCCTCCCAGCTCTACAGCTTATAGGTGCACAAAATTCTTAAGAAAATTATTTGACCTCCCCAAGACTCAGGTTTTCATTCATTAAATGAGGATAATAATGTCTCAATCATAGTTGTTGCATGAAATCAAATACAGCATCAATGACCCCCAAGGGAATTCTGGTCACACGTATATATACATATATATATACGTGTGACCAGAATATATGTATATATATGTATATATATTACAGAATTTTTAGCAGAAGCCTCCTATCTTAAAAAAATGTAAATTTTTACTTAATAAAAACACATAGTTTACAAGTCAAATTGTCTAGTATTTTTACAACAAAATGTCATGAAACATTTCCTACCCCACCATTCTCCACAGCTCCCAGTCCTTGTTCCTTTCAACTACTTTAGCTAATTCTTCTGGCATTTCCGCACTGCCATGTTTCTAAGTGATATGCCCACACCAATATGTTTTGATTCATCAACCTCAGATGTTGTCCATTGACTTTCTATTTTAGAGGTGAGATTTAGCTCTCCTGTGTCAATCATATCAGAGTAGCCCTCCATTTCTCTTTTCCCCCTTGACAGTGTCCTTTTAGGAGACCTTCATTCTCCTTCTACCTGGGCTGCTCTATTTTCAATCATCTGCATGGCCATCATGCTGGGATGTCCCTTTGCTGTCATCCTAAGAATTCTCTTTGCTTTTATCCTGAGGTGGTGCCCTAGTTAGGTTCTCCAGAGAAATAGAACCAATACGATATAAGTAGAAAAAGGAGGGAGAGAGATTTGTTTTAAGAAACCGTCTTATGCAATTGTGGGAACTGGCCAGGCTGAAATGTGCAAAAAGCAGGCCAGCAGGCTGGAGATCCAGGGAAGAGCTGATGGTACTGTCTGGAGGCAGAATTCCTTCTTTTTCAATGCACTTCAGTCTTTTCTCTTCAGACCTTGGCTGATTGGATGAGGCCTGTTCACAATATGAAGGGTAGCCTGCTTTACTCAAGTCTACTGATCTAAATGTTAATCACATCTAAAAAATTCCTTCACAGCAACATCTGGACTGATGTTTGACCAAATAATTGAGCACCTATAGGCTAGCCGAGTTGACACACAAAATTAGCCATCACAGTTGGGCTCTGTCTTCTCACCATCATGTCTTCCTTTTTGCACTAACTCCTTCATGTTGGTGGAGTTTCTCCAGCACCATTTTGAGAAAGCACATGTGGCAGGTAAATTTCTTGAGCTCTTGCATGTCTGAACATGTCTTATTCTAGCCTGACATTTCAAATGATAGTTTGGCTATGTATAAAATTTGGGTTATAAATAATTTTCTTCAGAAGTTCAAAGGCTCCATTATCTATTGGATTTCAGTGTTGCTGGTAAGGAGTCCAAGGCCCTTCTGATTCCTCTTCCTCTTTGTGGGACTTGATTTTTCCTTTAGAGTCTTATGAAACCTTCTCTGTCCCAAATGTTGTGAAATTTAATAATGAGCTTAGAGTAGGTCTATTTTTAACCCTTGTTCTGGAGACTCAGAGGCTCCATTCAAACTAGAAACTCACGTCCTTCATTCTAGGAAATTTTCTTTGTGATGATTTCTTCCCTTTATTTTCTCTGTTCTCACATTCTGTAATTCTGTTGTTCTCTAACTATGTTGCTGGAGCACCTGTCCTTGTTCATTATTTAGCTTATGTTTTCCTCCCTTCTTTTCATCTCAATTTGTTTTTGTTTTTTGCTCTACTCCCTGAAAAAAACAATGTTTCTGAGATTATTTTCTGTTTATTCTGTTTTTTCGATTTGATTTCTAAGAATTCTTCTTTTTCCTTCTGAATGTTCTCTTTTCTACCATCATCTCTACTAAACTCCTTTCATGAACATCACCAAGGAAATCCTAGCTGCTAAATGTAACAAACAATTTTCAATCCTTGTCTTCTCATCCTCTGTATGCCAACTGAGGCTCATGACTATTTCCTCCGAGGAATGTGTTATTTCCCTTAATTGCTCCTCTCTCTCTTCCACGCTCTGTAAAATGCTGGTATTCCCCTGGGCTCCATTCTTGACCCTCATTTCTATCCCTCTTTTCACCTAGTGGAGGCATCATCCCTAAGTGTAAGATTCACATTTTGGATTCTAATTTTCCAATTAACATGAAGCAGCACTATGAATTAAGAGTGAAGGATGGGATACTGTAAACTTTGAAGAAAAGAAAGACATTTCCAAGAGGGAGAAAGTAATCCAGCTAAAAGTACATTGTAAGACTACCAGCATATAGTTGAGCTGTAGCAGATGAAGACTATAAAATGTGGTCGTTGTTTTAATTTTATGTTAGGAGAACATGATTTATGGGGAACTATCAAAATGTGAAGCAGTATTCCAAAAATACTACTTTATATGCATAGGGTTTGCTGGTTTGGGATGTTTTCCTTTTTTCTTTCCCTTTCCCACAGTCCTTGAATTGACTGCATCAAGAACTGTATTTTAAGTTGATTCTATTACTTACTAAGTTTTTGAAGAACTCCCTCCTACTTCAGTTTTATAGTTTCTCTTTTTGGACACCAAATTATAAAACTTTCCTATCTCTCACCTGAGGTTTTCCTTCTGACTCTGAGCAAATCTGATTTCTAGAGGGCAGTGTTCTGGGCATGCGTTTTTATTTCTTCCTTGATAGCCCTTAGATTTGTAACAATTCCACTGGGTTTTTCCTCCATTTCAATCCAATATGATAATTTCCCTAGGCTGTAGGAGCCTGTAGTGTTTTTATGTTTATTGATTAACTCCACTCTTTTCTTTGGCTTAAACTCACACTCGTAAGTGCCTACATTTACAACTATGTTCAAGATTTCATTGCAGGTCAGTCTTTAACCCTTGATGATAAAAACAATTAAGAGGAAAACGAAACCTGGGTAGCAGTGCTGAACACACTGTGAGCTCCACCTGTTTTGAAAGGAGTCTGCTCTAGCTTTGACCATTTACAACCTCTGGGAATACAAAGGCCCTTTCACAGTGAATGATTATATAATTTCCCCACTGTTACTTTGGCCACAGTAAGGGAAAATCCTCTCATATTTGAGGTTCCAGGATGAGACATCTATCTTAGACATCTATCTTGGCTTCTTAGACATCTATCTTGGACACATGCTCAACTGAGCCTGAAAAACTTATGCCAGGAAGCTAACCCGGCTCTGTCCAAGAAGTTACCTAAGGAAGCAATGCTCAGAGGCAGACTCACCAGATAAGTTCAAACCTTGTTACTAGCTCTATCTCTGTCCCCAAGCCCTCTGAACCCTGGTGATCCATGATGGATTATGAGTAACGACAGGCTCCCTGGGAGTTTCTTTCACCTAACTGGAGGTGACTGCAGTAGCCTGGATCTTGGTCTCTTTGCCTTGGGTTCCTTCTTGATCATTTGCACATCTTCTCAGGAAAGGAGTATCTCGTTACTAGTAGGAAGACACGTTTGTCATGTCTTAACTCATTCACAGTCTGGGACAAGTCATCCCATAAGAGTTGTGGTCCAACAGAGTATCATTGAGGATTGCCTTATACCAGACCTGCTTCTGTATCTTGATATATGTATCAAGTCTACAGATATATGTATCTTGAAAAATCTTGGAATTAGTGTGGTGGGGTGGAGGGAACCGGTTGAGTGTCCTCTGAGAGTCAGGTTAACCACACTGTTGTACCAATACCTGGTTATGCATTTATGTTTCCCAACTAACTCTCCCAGACCAACTCTGCAAGGTCTGTATTCATCTTTATATCTTCAGTGTAAGCACAGGGTCTGCCCTGTAGTAGGTATCCAAAAACTATCATTGAGTGAATGGATGAGTTAATAAGGAGAAATAATAAAAGATTTTTTCCTATGGATTGTTAGATCTCAAAAAAATCAGTATCAGAAGGAAGCTTCACTGATTATAACCATTTACTCAGATATTTTTTTAGAGTTTAGCTATCCAGCATTCTTGGCTAACAGAAATAGCACTGCAGCCAACAGGTTATTGATAGCCCCAAAGCACATTTTCTATTTGTTTTCTGCATGCCCTAGGAAACCATCAATTCCCATTAGTTCCTGGATGAGCTAGAATCTTCATCTCTGCATTTCCCAATCTTGATAATGCAAATGCCTATGGTATAGGAACAGCTTTGTTTCTCTGGTTGTAGAAAATCAAACAATCTGGAAGTGGTTTTTGTAAATGTATTCTTCTCATCTCTACAAGAAATTCACATGCAATTTCCCAGAATTCCCCAATAACAATAAAAGCCAACATCTATTGTGTGCTCCCTGAGGTTCCACACATGACATACATTCTCTCTTGAAATCACACAACAACCCAATGAGGCAGGTGATATTATTATCTCCATTTTGCTGATGGGAAGCTGTTATGGACAGATCATGTCTTCTTAGTAATGCAACCCAGTTAGTAATGGCAGAGCTGTGTATTGCCCTAAATATCTGCTATGCAATTACACTGTTAATTAGCATGCTGTCCTGCCTAGTATTCAAACAGCTTATAGTAATTAACATTAAATCTACCTACTTCAACAGATCTCATCAGAGAAGAGGGTATGATGCAGAGAGAGAGAAGAAATTGGCTATTGTAAGGCTGTATTAAAGTGCATGTGCTATGAAGCCCCCACATTCATTTCTGATAGTCTACAGATACATGTATCTTGAAAAATCTCCATTGCTTACTCCAAAGTGAGTGAGCCTCTTGGCCCCCAACTTCACTTCCCCCTTCCATACAACCTCATCCACATACGTGTGTTTACCCACCTTGAGAACCGTGGTCTCTCTGGTTTGGGGCTTAGATACATTAGCAAAAGTACTGAGGAGTAATGGGTTTGACAGACTAGGTAGATTTCTTCCAGCATCTTAAGTTGGAAACTGGCCTGGTCTCTGCATAAGACTTGGTCTTGAATATGCTTAAATATGCCAGGGTTGAGCAGAATTGGGCAGCAAGTGGCTCAGTTGGTCTTGTGCTTAGCTTTGTGCTGGCCTTGAGTTGTCTGATGCAGTCTTCCACTGGGCATCTGTCTGGGCTTGTCAGTATGCTGGTCATTTGATCTCTCATCTGGGTTCTGGGTTGGGTTGGCCTGGTCCCTGTTCTAGATGAAATGAATGTTTTGTTCAGCAAGGTTTTGAATCTGTACTGAGGATATGGGATGGATTTTTTAGGATATACTAGTATGAATTATGGGTTTTTCTCTTGGCTGAATCCTGTAGGAATGTGTCTTCATAAGGCTTCCTGTGCTACACTTTGAGCTTTGGTTAGACTTTAGCTGGATTGGGTTAAGAGTGGCTGGTGATTATTTCATGCTGGGCTTGGGTGCTGCTCAGCATGGGCTGTGATGGTCTGTGGGCTTAACTGAACTGGATTGTGAACCACATTAAGCAGGATCTGTCTTTGGGATGACATTGGCTGATATATGCAAATGGCTCCTTTTTTTTCAGGGCTTTAGGTTGGCATTGGGTTGGAGCTGTGTGGAATAAGTTCTATTTCTGCATTTGCGTGGTTGTCAACAAGATTTTAGGATGTAGTGGGATTGCCTAAAGTCAGGGGATGTATCGGACTGAACTGATTTTCAAGTTAGACTGTGCTGGGCTTTGGGTAGGGTTATTAATTGATTGAATACTTATGGAGTTCAACAAAGCTTTGACTGTTTCTGGGCCAAGGTTGCGAATGACCTGGTCTATGGGATGACAGCAGGGTATCTTCCTATAGACTATGGTTCTGCCCCAGGGTTAGTTATTATTAGTACCTTTGCTTTGACTAAAAGCCATTGTTTTAGAAACTGTGGTTCTGGATGATAAATTGCTTCTGGGAATGCTCTCCTAACGTTTGTGTGGTGGTCCTATGGAGCACAAGCAGGAAGGATATCCCATGAGAATAAAAAGAGACCATTTTTACTAAACGAAATTTTGCTTTAAGAAGCTATGGGGTGTCATCAAAGGCCAAGGACCAGAGGAACATCCAAGAACTTGGCAAACACTGGACCCATTGGTGGAAAAAATTTTCCTGGGTTTTCTTGCATAATCTTTGTTTTCTGGAGTATTTTTCAGAACCTTTGTTAAGAACCTAGCCAAATGATGCTCAAGTGCCCAATGAGATTCTTGGGAGGTAAAATAGCAATGTTGTCAAGATAACAAACTTTATTTTGACAGCTTAGCAAAAGGGGCTCAGCCATATATGTTGGAAGGAGGTGGGGCAAGTGAGGGAGAGTGAATCACCGGAAGCTGGTAGACAGGGAAGTCATATTTAACAACTTCTATCTCAAAGAAGGAAGTCTGGAAATTTCAGGTACATGAGCAGTGCAGAACTAAAGCCTTAAGTTTCCCCTCCCTAGGAACTCAGTGCAGTCTCATGTCCCTCTTCATTATTCCACTGGAATGCTCCTTGGTGACACATTGACAATTATGTCAAATCAATGGGGTTTTCTCAGGGTTTACCCTCTTGACTTCCACAACATGTGACACTGTTGACTGCTTCTTCCTCCAAGAAGCTCTTCCCTGTCTTGGCTTCCAAGTTATCATTCAAACACTTCCACATGCATGATTAATTTGCCCGTGCTTCCCCAACTCCAGAAACATCTGAACATTAGCTCCAATATTGCCATTTATATAGTTTTTTCACCTACTTGAGTTTTAAAGGCAGAGGAGTTTCTTCCAAACCTCACATATCTACCCCTATGAACTTTGAGGAGGTCAACCAGTCTCCTCCTCCAGAACAGTGAGGTCCTTGGAAGGGATTAGGAACCTGGACACCCTCAGTCCAACCACAGCATTGAGAGTTCCTTTGAGAAGACTGTAACCTTTGCATAAGGGGATCTTGATACTCAGATGTCTCTTAGATGTGAAATTAATCTTGGAAATCCACCTCCCCCATTTCCCTACATGCACTAACTATAAGGCTGCTACACCTCAACAACCAAACGAAAATGTTGCCAATTCAAAGAACCTGACCCATCTCCTCTTGCAGACCCACTGACCCACCATGTTGCAGTCACACCAGGGCTTCATTTACCCCTGTTATTGACTCTTGATATCTTCATTTTACTTCATCCTTCCCTTGGAATAACCGTATCTTCATACCTCAACGTCGAGTTCACTTCGTAGGAATATTTGGAGGACATCTACCCATTGTGAGTAAGGCTGACACAAAACTCTCTGATTTGGAAGAGGTGCCTGAAATGGATTTGTCTGGACTAGAGGGAAAGGAAGCGTGAGCCACTTTAAGATCTAGTGATGGTCAGCTTGTATTAGTAGATCTCTTTCTAGAATATTGGGAGAAAGGCAGAGGCAGCTGGAATACTCATGTGTCTGAACTCCTCTAAATACCTCTCTACCCTATAAGGCATCATCTTGGTCCCAGGAGACCCTCTTCCACTCTCTCTCTTTCCCCAAAGCTTGTTTCATACTGAATTTCTTTCCCCATCTAGGAGCTGTGCTCTCATCTATCTTTAATAATAGTGCCTGTCACTTAGAAGAGCTCCAACAGGACACTCCTGGATCCCTTCCAGACTAGCTTTCTAAGCTGTTTTGTCTGCAAAGCTCTCAAGACATTCCTTTGTCACCCAAACTCTTAAGGACCTAAAGGCATGGTGATGAGAGGTTTTCTTAATGCTCCCCCCGACTCCTCCTGTCCCCCAAATCCTTTTGAACATTCAAGTGTTTTTCTATTCCTTGCCAACCTGTCACCCACAAATGCTCTCACCACTGCATTTTCTTCTGTCATATTCCTTTCCCTTCCTAATTAATTCCTCCTCATTTTCCTGCTTTCATTTACCCACTTAACTTCTACAGATTATCTTCTTTTTCATCATAGAGCTGCAATGGGACCAGAATGACTTTTCAATCCTTTGGGGAGAGGAGAGGTATGGAAAAGGAAAACTTGGACAGGTCAGAGTATTTTAATCTCCCCTTCCAGTTATTCTTTCCTGAGAGCAGTAATTCCCACAGTGTGGTGTTAATGGATGTTATGTAAAAAGAACAGTTTCATAGTATAGTAAGTCTGGGAAATACAGTTACACAGTTTTTTTTCCCAAAGAAATTCTCCAAACTTTAACATGATAATAGGTGTTTGTTAGCTATCTATTATTGCATAACAAATTACCCCCAAGATTAGAAGCTTAAAACACTAATAAACATTCATAATCTCATAATTACTGTGGGTCAGGAATCTGGGATTGATTTAGCTGAGTGGTTTTGGCTTGGGGTCTCTCATGAGACTGCACTCAAGATTTTGGCCAGGACTGCAGTCATCTGAAGGCTTGACTGGGGCTGGAGGATCCACCTTTCAAGAAAGGTCATTCACACAACTGGCAAAGTAATGCTGACTGTCAGCAGGGGATCTCAGTTTCTTACCACATGAAACCTCCATAGGGCTGCTTGAGTGACCTCATGGCATGGCAGTGGGCTCCCCAGAGCAAGTTATCCAAGAAAGCAAGGAAGAAAACACAATATCTTTTATGACCTAGCCTCAGAAATCATACACCATCATTTCTACAATATGTTATTAGTTACAGATATGCATTATTCAGTATGTGCATGGAAGAGGGGACATGAGATACCAGGAGATGAGGAATGGTGGGGATTATACTGCAGGCAGGCTAGTGCAATGCTTTATGAATCTCCAAACAGCAAAATGAGTGTTTAATGGGGCATTCCAAGACACTAGGATTCCAAGGTACACATGATAGGGGGAACTACCGTGGACGGTCACAAAAGGGAATAGGGGGTTTAGAGGCTCACAGGTGGAGGGGAAGACGTGTGCTAGAGAAATAATCCTGGAAAATGGAGCTTGAGTGTGCACTGGGGACTCCCCAAGTGGAGGCACAGGAACGTAAAACTGAGCTCCTTCTGGAACCTGGGCTCAGAGGCCACTCTAAAGAGGATCACTCACCTTAGAAAGGCTAACACAGCACTCCCCTGCCAGTCCCAAGCTGTTTACTTCCTTTGTGCTAAATCAAAGGTAGGGTGAAAAAAGTCAAAGTGCACAGGCTGAAGAGAATTTATCACAGAATCTCTAAAATCTGGAGATGGAGACAATCTAGAATGCTCATCTGTTCCATGCCAGGAGCAACCTTTCCATTGGGAGTGTTTATGCTATTCTCCACCACATAACTGGACCGATAGTCTCTTTTATGATCTGTGCTAACAGTAACGGTAAAATCACTTGGAGGATTCCGATTACAAACAGCCAGTTCTTCTCTACTTCATTGCGCAATGGCTTAGTCCCAGCCTCGATTCTGACCCGCGGTGCTTGGAGGAAGTTAAGTTCTCATCAAATGTTTGCAGAGATCTTATCAGCAGACGTAGAATAGGAGAGGAAAGGTCAGAGATAAAAAGCTTAGAGAACAAGAGAGAGCAAGGAACGGGGAAGAAATAATGGGAAAATAAGGGGAAAAAGTAAGGAATAAGAAAACTCGCGCAGCCACATTTCCGCGACCGCCGAAGAGCGTTCTGGCCGTTTTCGGCCACAAGGTGGCACCCGTTGAATTTTCTTACCCCGTCAAAACGAGGAGGCGGCGGGGTGGGGGCGACAGGAGGGGGAAAAGGCAAAGCGCTTCCCCAAGCAAGAACAATTTGAAAAACCCACACCATAATATTTAAAATCTAGGGCAAAGAACCGTCCGGACGGAACTGCTTCAACTGCAAAACCTCAGCGCAGCCTCCCGAGTGGTCCGCGGTCCCGAATCGGGAGCAGCCCCTTTAAAAAAGCGGAGTACAGTATTGGGATTCTTGAAACCTGAAACCTAGAAACAGAATCGAAGCGGAAACCAGAAGGAAAACCTTGAACTCCTCCAGACAATTGCTTCCGGGGAGTTTCAGGAGTGCGAGGGGGAATAAAGGGCCCGAGAGGAGGGCCCCTTGGATGGCGCGCCCCTGAGAGTGCTGGCGAGTTCGAGGAGCGTGGGAAGCAGAGGACCGTACCCTCTCCCTGGGCTGCAGGTCATGGCCTCCGTGGAGCAGAAAGCCCTCGGCGTTGGCTTCAAGTGTCTCTCTTTGGCCACTTTCGTGCTCATCTGCGCCGGGCAAGGGGGACGCAGAGAGGAAGGGGGTCCAGCCTGCTACGGGGGATTTGACCTGTACTTCATTTTGGACAAGTAAGTGCCGTGAGTTGTTCCTTCCTAGGCTGGGCTGATGATGCGTTTTCCTCGGGCTGGGCTTGTTGGCAGGGTCGCTTTGAGGCAGACACGCATCTCCCGGGCCCCAGAAGGACCGCGGCCCCGGCGCTGCGCCTTTGTGAGGGAGCGCGCCTCTGCATCCTTGTGGTGCGCTGCGCCGGCCGCAGCCGCGTAGCTGCTTGCCGGGGACAAACTTCTCCGCCTTGCTCTATGTGATCGAGGAGCGTGCAAGAGACTGTGAGGATGCTGCTGACCTACTATGTTCCTGTGAATCCTTCCCATTTGCTTTAGAAACTGGAGAGAAAGGCTTGCGTGCGAGAGGGAGAACTATGAGGCTCAGCTAAAGTGAGAGCTGTGAGCTTTTTAAAGGCAATAGTCTCGTTTTTAAAAACGCTGTCTTACATAATGCATTAACTTTGTTTCTAATAATATAATGCATGATGCCTGGGCAGTTAGGGAAATTGTAAGGCGGATTTCTCAACCTTGGCCCTATTAAGCTTTTAGGCTGGGGAATCCTGTGGGGCCGTCCTGTGCATTGTAGGGTGTTATCAGCACCCCTGGCCTCTTACCCAGTAGATGCCAGTACCACCCCCTTCTGCCTTCCTGCTCCCCAACTTTCCCCACCCTGCAGCCCCACAGTGGGGACAACCAAAAATGTCTCTAGACATTACCAGAAGTCCCCCTATGGGTAAATTCCCACTACCTCCGCCTTGTCTTGAGAACCCCTGACAGAGGCGAATTCAAGTTCCTGGTGATTTGACTGGTGGGCTACCAGGGAGGTGCAGGAGCCCTGGTTTCCTTAGGAAAGTGCATAATGGTTAGGCTTCAAGACTGTGTTCAAGGTCAAGCTGAACTCTGACCGATTAAATACTTCCCAAATCCCCTTAGATTTGCCAAGCCACAGCCATTCAAGGAAGCCTTGTGCCATCTACTAAAAACCAGCTTCAGCAGTAAAAAAAGCCCCCTCGGAGAAGGTCCATGCTCAATAAAACTGTGCAAGCTCCCTAGTGCCAGGAAAGGCGCTTGCTATTACAGTGGTGGGGAGATGAATTTCACAGACTGGAAAGTATTTGAGAGTTGGAAAAAGAGTCCTGCAAAATAAGCTGGCTAGCTAAACACCAAATGTGCTTTGCAGTTGCCCCTGAAGTTTGATTTTTCCGTAAATGCTGTTTTGAACTTCAGATTCTTTGGATGAAAAAAGTGAGATCTCTTTCTTGCAGATTTATGAGACAGTAGATGCTGACGATACACTCCAATACTAAGAAAAGGAATTTCTTTTGTTACTTTTAGTGGCTGGGAGCACCAGCTCACAGATTCAGAAACCATGTCCGAAAACAATCAGAGGTCCCCATCATTGTGCATTTTCTGCCCCAAAAAGGCATTTAAGAAGGACATACAGGAAGTCTTGAAAAACAGACAGAATCACCATGTCCCTGAATGAGATGACTTGAGTCCATACTGTAAAGATATTCAGTTCTCCCCAAATTAATTTGAGTTAAACTTTTAAATCAAAGTTCTGAAGGATCTTATTTTGGTGGTAAGAGGAATTTAACAAAATGATTCAAGGTTTATCTTAGGGAAAAAAATCTGGTAAATAGAGCTAATTCTTTTCTTCTTTTTAGAAAAGAATAATGAAGAAATATTTATACCTTCAGATATTAAAATGCATTATAAGGCAAATCAATTAAAACAGGATGGTAAAGGCCAAAGAATAGCAGACAGAATAGAAAAAAATCTAGACTAGGTCCAAGGACTTGTAAGCATTCAGTGGAAGTTCAAATCAGTGGGGAATTAATTTGTTATTTTTAAAAAATTATTCTTGGAAAAATGGTTGGTAACATAGGAAAAGGTTAGATTTATATTTTATACCACACACCAAAATAAATTCCAGAAGGATTTTACTTTAAGATAAATATCCAGAAAAAATAACCAGAAGGATTGAAAATTTAAGTGTTTAAAATGAAATGATGGAAAAACTAAGAAGAAAATTTACATGAATATCACTGTAGTCTTGGGTTTAGAGCTTTTTAAACAGCAGAGAAACAATAAAACTAAGAAAAGATTTAAATACATTAAAATTTCACATTACTGTAAGTGAAAAGTGCCATAAAAGATAATAACAAGTTATAGAAAGTTTTGCAACATAGATTACTTTTTAAAGATTAACCCTAATCTTTTAAACCCTAAAAAGCAGTTTAAAAGACCATGCCAATAGAAAATAGGCTGACTACACAAATAATTCACACAAAAACTATGTAAGCCAATAAACAATAAAAAAATCTCAACTTCCCTAGTAACTAAAGAAATGAAAAAAATCAAGGAAGATGTAATTTTTACTAAGTAGCCAAAGATTTTTAAAGAATTTCGTTATTCAGTATCGGCCAACTTGTGGGAAGTAGGCACTGTCATATCCTACTAAGGAAAATGCAAATTGGTACAGTCTTTCTAGACTCGTGATGTCTCATAGAACTTTCTGGGATGATGGACACGTTCTGGACTGTTCAGTGCAGCTGGTACGCGGCTGCTGTGGTACTAGCCATATGTAGCTATTGCATACTTGAAATGTGGCTAGTGCAGTTAAGGAAGTGAACTTTTTACTTTGTTTAACTAATTTAAACTTAAATAGCCACATGTGGCTAGCATATTAGATGGTGCAGACAAGAAGATAATTTGGCAGTGTGTATCAAATGCTTTTTAAAACTGAGGAAACTACTTTTCCATCTGGCAATTCCTGTCCTAAAAAAAATAATCCAAGATCGTCCTAAAGAAGTGCCTATATGAATGTTCATGGCAGTGCTTTTTATAATAATAAAGCTGAAAATTACTTAAATGTTTGAACAACAGGAGACTTATTAAGGCATGATACATGCATAGTTTGCATAGTTTTGAATATGCACATATGCATGCTTGCAAGATATTTTAGGAGAGATATTTAATGGTCATAAAATGCTCTTAGGTAAAAATACAATTACCAAGCATTATATGTGCATTATGATTCTACCTTTGTAAAAAAACTAAACTCACACGTGTATGTCTCTATTTACCCAAGTTGTAATAGTATTTCTGTCTAAAAAAGATTTTTTAATTCATTTTTTATATTTTTCTGAATGTTCAAAATTTTCTACAGTGAACATTATGTTGCTTTTACATTTGACAAAAATAACTTACTTTGAGTTTTTAAAAATTCAAGTGTAAGGAGGGCCTCTAAGTAGCATGCTGAGCTCCAAGCATGTGATTGTAGAGGATGCTGCTGCTTTTATACTGAATCCTGGAATCCATTTCTAAATGTACGATAGGATCCTTTGCCTTTACATTGGGGACCCAAAGATGCTCCAGGAAAAAAAATGATGGGAAACTCTTCACAGGTACCTATCTTTGCATTTAAGGGACTCCTCTGATTTCCTTTAGTTGTCCTATTGCTTGAAGTGAGGGATATTTTGCACTGAGTGAAAAACTTGCTAGAACCTGGTATGAGAGCATGCACACCTCCAGTTTGCCATCTTGATCTGGCCTAATTTATGTGACTGTTGAGTCCAGAGCTGGGGAATGGGTCAAAAGGCAACGATGGTAAAGAGGATCCTGGTGGTCCCCACAGACATGGTGTTCTGTCCTAGAAAGAACCTCCTCAAACGGTGCTGTCCAGCACCCAACCACAGCAGAGTGCAAAGGGAAAGAATGCTGACTCACTTTTTCCTGGGGCTTCTAAGATCCCTGGGCTGGCTAGACACTGTCTACAGGCTTAAACCAGTGGATCACAGGGCACTGAATTCACCGTTCTTCGACCCACCCCCCAACTCCCTGGTATCCAGCAAATGGATCTCTTCTTTTCCATGACAGTCAAACACAGCTCATTTCAGATTTCAGCAGGATGCATCTCTGGCCTGGAGGAAATCCAGATTATACATTTAATGGAACATCATGTTTTCTCAGCCAGGAGCACAACTTCTTAATCACCAGCTAGAGTACCGCAGTAACACAATAGGGCATTATTAGAGGCTTTAGTGACGGGGCTGGCGGATTGGGCTTCATGAGGCTTTATACTGATGGAATTTCATATTCATTTCAACATGCTTTCCTTGTTACAGTCAGGAAGAGTAGATTGCTGGGAATTCACCCAGGGATTTGAAAAGTCAGATTTGGAAGGCC
This sequence comes from Manis pentadactyla, assembly GCF_030020395.1. Classification (NCBI taxonomy): domain Eukaryota; kingdom Metazoa; phylum Chordata; class Mammalia; order Pholidota; family Manidae; genus Manis; species Manis pentadactyla. The sequence continues at coordinate 177,618,944 of NC_080020.1, read as the reverse complement.
TCTCTCCAGAGAACAACAGTCAAGGAGCTGCTGCTAGGCTCCTCTAAGCCTTCCAGGGGTCCCCTAAGTTTAATGCACCCATTGAACAACCCATGGACATAAGTGTGCCTTTTCCCTCTCACGGGACTCTTCTGTTATTATGCTATATATTTATGTATCACGCATTGGTCTGTTTTATAGAGAGCTGTTAGTGACTTAAATGGAAAAAGTGGATTCTCCACCGTGAGTCCTGGGGAAGTGCAGCTGTATTCATGTGTGCTCTAATAGCCAAGATAGAATTTTTAGAGGTAGAGAGCAAGAGGTGTGGAGTAGATGATGGGCCAAAGGGTGACAGTAAGCACTGAATATCTTGATTTACAGGACTTCCCAAAGCCAAGGCCTGGCACCCAGGAAATGCTTACACTTGAATGGACCCCCTCCACAGACTCACCATGGCCTCCTTCCCCATTAGAGCTCCCAAACTTCTCCCTCTGCTATTTCATTTTTGTTCAGCACCAATTTTCTCATTCTCTGTTCCCTGTCTGAGGGGACCCTGTCTTGCTGCTCACCTAGAGTTCCCACCCCAAAACCCACAACTGGGTGATCCCGTGGTGGCGAGGGTCTGTAGGACCATTACTGTGTGTTCTACTCCAGGGTCATTAACCGTTGGTCCTTGAACAGATGTTTGTGAAAGTAGACTGGGACCCTCACCACCAAGTATCATACTGTTTTTCAGAGAAAATGCCTCTGGGTTCCCAACTACTTACTTAGAATAGAAATGTTCAGAGTCAGAACTGAAGACTCCCAACACTTACACTGTCTCACAGGTGCTCCAAAGACGACCTTGCCTGGTAGCTCAGACATGTGCCCCTGTCCCTAATTTACAGATGACAAAAGTACTAATTTTGCAACCCCCACTCGGTTAAGTGACCTTCCCAAGGACCTAGGATTAGCTCATGACAGAGCTGGGACGATGTCTGCTCCTGACATCCCGCCCAGCTCTTTCCACTCATCACTGTCCCGCGCAGTTGGGCCATAATGAGAAGCACATGGCAGTACAGCTAGAGGAATGGGGTGGATTCCAGGAGTTAAACATCCCAGCATCAGAGTTTCAGTAAATGATGGTATGTAAGGCAATCAAGGTTACTTAACTGAGGAGCTACTACATTGCTGTTACATCAGCTGTAGTTGATTGAAACTTTCAGGGACTCCAACTCCCTGCAGTCCACAGAGGTGCTTCAGAGATCAGCGGGGTGAACTGATGGATAGGATTCAAAGATGTGTCGAGAATATCTGATTATGATGCACTTAGGCCCAATAAATTAATAATTTGTTCAGATTGAATCTGATGGGAAAACAAAATTCAACTCTGGAGATGTGTTAAAATACAAGATGCAGCTTGTTTTTAGAAGAGGGCTTTGAGAGATGAAAATGCAAAATTAGCTCTGAATCAGGAAAGCAAAGGTATTAGAGGACACCTTGAAAATGCTACAATAATAATTCTAAGAGGCATCATTTTAAAGAAGTTTCTCAGACCCCAGGAATGTTCTTCCTTCCTTCTTTCCTTCATTTCTTCCTTCTTTTTTTATTTTTGTGTTGAAATAGATTTTATGGCTGGTTTTAAATTTCCTCCCTTTAGGTTTGGAGAGGACTTAATCAGGCCAAGCAATAGTTGTTAGAACTGCCTGCAAACTGGAAGGATTGGTGTAAGGGTCAAAAATAAACAGAAATCAGGCATGAATGTTTTGTTTTGTTTTGTATTTCTGTCAGGGGCAGCCAAATCATTACCTCTAGTTTCCTTAGTTGTGGAGACCTGGTACAACTCAGTGTCAGCTAAGAACAGAATCCAGGAGTGTCCGAGGAAGAACCCGTCCCAAGATAACCTGTAATTATTTGCAAATGCTAAAAGGACTCCCAGTGGTCCAGGAACAAACGCTGACATCCCTTGGCAAGACTTGGCTGTCACATAAATGCAAATGGGATTTGCTTTATGCTGATTTAGAACGTGTGTCTATTTTTGACATGTGGCCAAGAGACTGGATTTCTCCTCTCCCAGAGATTACTCAGCAGCAAAAGACAAAGTGGGTATTTGGACATTTCCTGACATGTTTCCCAGACATGCCAGGTTCATACTGAAAAAAAGTAATTAGGTTTCTTCAATTTGGCTGAGCTGATTCTTTCAGCCATTTGGCTCAAGTATGTTCTCCAAGCCATCACAAGTGTGTACTCCATTAAAGGTATGGATCACACAATGCCTACTGCAAGCAATGCCTCGTTCTCGGAGCTGCAAGGAATGTAAAAGAAGCAGGATGCGGTTCCAGACTATTTACTTTTTAGGCCAAAGGACATTAGAGGACTCCACACAGCCAGAGCTAAAGGCTTCTAGAGGATCTGGGGCAGGGGACAAGTAAAGTCAATTTTAGATCAACAGTGAGAAGAAATAATAAGTAACATTTCCTGAGTCTTTGCTACCTGCCAGGCGCTGTGGTAAGTGCTTTGTCTGTGTGATCTTGTTTAGTCTTTACAACGACATAAGGTCAGTATAGTCATGATGACCATTTGATACATGAGAAAACCGAGGTTTAGAAAGGTTAGCCAAGGTCCCTCCAAGTGGTGAAACCCAGCCTCAAGCACAAGTCTCTCTGACTCATGATATACGCACAAAGATGAAAAGAATCTAAACAAGCAAAAGAACATTGAAACAATCAGGGTAGGTTAGGTAATGCTGTGGTAACAAAATCTTCAAAATCTCAGGGACACAGAACAGCAAAGGGATGAGCCTTTCTTTATGATCTCTGCCTATGCTCCATGTCCAGTGGGGGTCAGCAGAGGCTCTGCTCATGGTAGTTGTTCTGGGAGCCAGGCTGGTGAAGACTCCTTCTCAATACCAACTTCTACCGTCCCAGCTGCAAGGGAAGAAAGTGCTGGCGGGTCTCTCCCTGGCAATTAAATACTCTAGCCAGAAGTGACGTGCATTCTTCCACTCACAACCCATTGGTCAAAAGTTGTCATTTGGCCTCACCCTGTGAAAGGAGGGTGAAAAAATGTCATCCTCCCATATATCTAAAAGGAGAGGAAAGCCCGATATGAGTGGGCATTAAAGCCTCTACTGCAAACTTGTAATTATACACTGCTTTGGCCTGAGTAAGTGAGAAAGGAGTAGTCACTGAGAGAGAGAAGAGATAAGCCTTCTAGAAGAGGGTCAGTTTTGTGCTAGGTCTTAGATATATTCATCAGGCTGGAATTCCTATCAGACATGATAGTTCAGAGTCCCCCTGAGGCAGTGATGGCTCTTCCCCCACTCCCCTGTTCCTCCCATACTTCAGATGAAACATGCAGTGCACTGGCAGGGTTAAAGTAGATTACATGGAAAGTAGAAATGGAGATTAGACAAGCTATCCTGCCACCTAATTATTACATGAATATGTCTGAAAACTAAGAGTCTCTTAGCTTGTGGAATATGAGGGCATTTGGAAGGCTGGAAGGAAGGGACAGCTGCCCGTGGAACACTGCGGCAGCTGAACCAAGAGGATGCCGTCTATTGCAGAGGCTGATTCAGAGCTTGAATAAGAGTATTAGAGCTCCAGCCAAATGTGTTTCTCAATGGGGGTGCCTTTAACATTTTCAGTGTGACAGTTTTTCATTTTGAGGGACCATAGGATGCTTAGCATTTCTGATCTCATTTTATAAATGCCATTAGCCATCCCAGTCATTGTGATAGCCAAGAAGTAAATGCCTCTACATCGATTCTAAATGCCTTCCTGTAGGATGGTAACACTCTTATTAAGAACTCTGACTAAAAGACTCCAGGGTAAAGCAAAACATGCTAATAATGTTAATTCCTAGAACCCCAGAACGACATCTGAGCAGGAGGAGCCTTCTGCTAGAGAAAGAAATGGGAAGGTATCAGTGATGAAAGGACCAGTGGAAATTGTAGACCTTGGAGATGAATTCTCTAAAACAGTGGTTGTCAACCAGAGGCACAGCAGAACCCCAGGGGACCAAGTTAGGCATGTATATTTTGGGAAAGCTTCCTAGGTGATTCCTATGTGGGTCTCTCCTTCCCACAGTAAGTCATGAGACTGAACAGGGAGACCAGGAAAGCTGCCCCGTAGTGATGGCCTTTCTCCTCTGTGGGGAAGATGTATCTGAGGCAGCAGACAGCTCAGAACAGGATGCCAAGCAGAGTTCTTATTTTAGGGAATGGTAGGAAAGCCCAACATGACATGGGGGAGGAAGAGCAAAGGACTAACCTACGCTTTGCCCTTCAGTGTTGCAGGTCCTGCCATGTGTGCATACACATACAAACCATGGTGATTTCCAGGCAGGCCAAAGTTCCCTTCCTGTTAAGACTCCATGCATGAAATGTGGCCCCAGCGCATCATGGGAATGAACTGAAGCTCAAGCACAAGGGTTAAGAGAGCTAACTTTCTAAATAGGCATCTCTAGCTTCACATAACAGCTCAGCCTTTCACCAAGCTTTGTGACCCTGAGAAAATTACTTAACCTCTCTGAACCTCAGTTTCCTCATCAGTAAGATATATATTAAAATTTTTGCCTTGCAGAAGTGTTGTAAGGATTAAATACTATTAGACTGAAACCATTAATGAAACATTTGGGATGTGAATACCCAGATGATAGATGGAATAGTTATGGTGACAATGATGGTGGTGGTGGTGGCTGTGGTGGTGATGGTGATGATGGTGGTGGTGGTGGTATTTCCCTTAGAGAAAGAGGATGTGGTCCTCCAACAAAAGAAACCTCCCTAGACTCCAAGCAGGACTACCTGGCTAGAGTAAGGAATGCATCAACTCAATTTAGTATTTATCAAACTGTGCACAATTTCTGGAATTACAGAATGCTTAAGACTTGTCCCTGGCTCTCAAGGATTTCACAGTTTAGTAGAAGAGACAAAGGGCAACAAAACAGAGTTAGTGAAATAATTAATTTTGGTCAAGATGAGAGAAGGCTTAGGAGGCTACATAGAGATGGTAACTCAGATCTGATACTTGAACATTGAGCAGGATTTTGTCAGATAAAACATTGTTGGCAAAGGGGCAACATACAAGATAGCAAGGTGACCCACACTTTCCGATGACAGGGAGAGTAACAGAAAAAGTTTCTGGACAGTGGATTTTCTCATAGCAGCAATAGGTTATATATATATGTGTGTGTGTGTAATTTATTCTTGTAGTAGGAATGAGGAGAAAGAATAAATGAAATTAAAAGTTCTTTCGTAATGAGGAACAACAGGACTTGATGAGCAATTGGATGTGAGTTAATGGGAGAGAAAAGAGCTGCAAGATTAAGAGCAGCTATCAGAAGGAAAGAGGAGTTAGGTGTGGACATGTCAAGTCTGAACATGTGGGACATTTGGATGGAGATGTTGAGCAGGCAGCTGGATTTATACCCTGCAACTGAGAGTAAGACTGGAATGTTGTTAGCCCAAGGGTAGTAGTTGGAAATGTGGATATGGATAATAACTAATAATGAGATAATATCAAGATAATATCAGGATTTAAAAATATCAAGAAGAGGTGGAGTGTAATGAGGAACATGGCCAGGGTCCAGCCTAGAGGAATTGCTAATAGGAATGTCTGGGCCAAAGAAGAAATTACGGTAAATAGAGCTGAGAGTAAGTTGCTAGAACAGTCGAAGAGAACCAGTAAAGAGGCAAGGAGAGAGAATTTCAGTGAAGGGATGATCAGTTAGATGTTTTCTCCCTAAAATCATCTCCTCCTCTTTTTCAAGTCTGGGTCCACAACGTCACCATAAACCCAGCCAATGAAGTCAAAGATCTGGGAGGAAGCCTCTTTCAGAATCTGCGAGGCCTGACAGCATCTTTCCTTTGTCTGCCCATTCTGTGCCTCGTTATTGCCTTAGTTCATTTGTCACCCAGTTCACTGAAACATTCTCTAAATTGATCTCTTTGCTTCCTTTCATTCCTCTTCTCTCCTACCCTGTATTCTTGACGGTGGTACCAAACTGATCTTTTTTGGAACACAAATCTAATCTTGACATCATCTTCCCAACCCTTTAACCTTTAAACACTTCCAAAGCTCTTTTAGGATAAACTCCTTCTCAAGGTATTCAAAAGTCTTGTAGCCAAGGCCCATGTTTCCCTAGCTCCATCTGTTACCACACCTCCAACCCTCATCATTTCCAAGTAAACTGTACTCTGCAGTCCCTACACTCTTCCTGGCCTTCAGGTGGAATGCTGTTCATCACCGCTCCCATCTAAATATGTGGTGCCCTCTTACCCTGTGAGATGGTTACTAGTACTTGGTGCCCTCCACTAAGTGTTGACTTCCTGTGGAAGAGAACATTAAGAACAATCACTTCTCTACGTTCCATCTTCATTCAAATCCTGTCCTTGTTCAGAATCTCTCAAACCCATAACAACTCATATTGTACCATAGGATGCAGGATGGTCCATTATTAAGACATGGGCAGGAATAACCCCTAGTTGTTTGTCATCTGGGGTCTCATTTAGTGGCCTTGTCATCTTTTCCTCAAACCTTGATGCTCAAGCATATACAGCTCCAATTAATAAATACCTGTAGGAACCACCTAGAACAGAGCTTCCCCAAGATCTTGGTGGCAAAAGGACTGTGATCAGAATCATTGTCTTCCTACCACCCTTCCTTGTGTAAAAGATAATGCAAAGGTCAGGTTTATGGAAATTATATAGCAAGTAAAAGAAAAGTGAGTGTCTGTCACTATACACCAGTCAAAACCATCAACAATATAAAGTAAAAGGAAGTACAAGATGCCATTGGACCGCCATAATCTAACCACAGATAAATAAATGTATGGCCCAGGACATTCCTAGCCTATGCTCGTTGTCCCAGTACAGGTATTAATAGCTCTCTATTTAGCTTATTCCTATTTAAATAGCTTCCTATTTTATTTTATTTTTTTTATTATTGATTTTATTTACTCCCAATTTAATAGTTTTCTATTTTACACTTCACTCTTGAAAATGTCTGTCTGGGTTTTAAATTATGTGGTTCTCCTGATGCTGATTCCTTTTACGAATTGTCGTAAAAGACACAATATCAAAGGAACAAAAGAGGAGAGGATTGAAGGCCAAACAGGAGAAGCCCCTTGTACACCTTATTCCATTAAAATGAGCATCTCCTGATTCCATTAAGTGCTCACATTTTATGTCTTTCTTGGGATCCCCACTCCCAAATTCCCTTAACAATTTGTGGTAATTCTCTAGTACTTCTATCTTAGCACCTAACACTGTAATTGTAATTGTACATTTCCTCACCCTGCCATGGGGAGGTGGTGTTGCATAGGTGGTATAAGGCTCAAATACCAGAAAGGAGAGGGTTTGAGCATAGTGTTTAGACTAAGAACCTGGTTCCAAAGCCAAACCACCTGAGTTCAAATAGCACTTACTGGCTGAGGTTACTATACCTCTTTGTGAGCTGAGTTTCCTCATCTGTAAAGAGATGATAACATTGTCACTAGGGTTGCTGTGCCCAGAACAAAGTCCTATGAACACATAGGAAGTGTTCACTAAATGGTAGCTATTGTTATTAAGTGGCAATTGTTATTAAGTGTAAAGTGCTTAGCATAATGCCTGCTTAGTAAGTACTCAGTAAATATGAAGTGTTATAATTATTAATCTTTATAGATTCAAAAGGCCATACTAGGTACTCAGAACTCAGTTTGCTGAATTAATAAATATTAGTGGTATTTATGCATACTATAAATGAGATGAGAACTGAGAAAGTCTTTATGCTTTAGCAGAAATAAAAGCTTTGGCAACTTTTGGAAGTGCTATTTTGGGGCATCATAAATGCAGAAGCTAAAATTTAATGAGCTGAGGGGCTTAGTGGGAGGTGAGAAAGGAAAAAAAGTTTGTTTATGATTTAGGAACATAGATGGCTAGCTTCTCCTTCACCACCTCCCCCCACTATCATCTAAAATTGCCCTGTCCCCCGAAAAGAAAAAGAAAGAGGCATCTGGGGGAACCTGCATCAGGTCCTAAGACTAAAGGCAGTGGCACTGACATGCAACACACTTGTAAGAAATTCCACTAGAAACAAAGCAGATGGACTGAGTTTGAAGGAGGTCAGCCAGGATCTACTTTCGACTCTGTTGCCAGGTTGTGAAAAAACAGATACAGGAGGATTCTGGAGGAGCCCCAAGAACATCCCAAATCTGGAAGTGAGTTTGAAGACTGGGATATGAGGGATGAGAACCATCCCCGTGGAGCCTCGCTGCCCTTGCGTATCAACATCATGCAGAAGCAGCTGCGCGGGATAGTCACAGAGACAGTAAGCGGCCAAAGAGCCCGTGAACGCCAGGCATCATCATAAAGTGACCCGTGCAGCAGTGCTGAGTTCTCCCCAAGGTCTGGGGCCTCCTAGGAAATGGCAGCGTTCTATCTTTGATTCTGCGGACGCTGTAGAAATAGTCAGGTAGAGCACAGTGTGAGCCTAGAGCAGAGACCAGGCCCAAAACCCTACATATGGCAAACTGGGATTGGTGTAATCATGTCCAAAACAAACAACAACCCTTGCAAGGATGAAATTCATCTGTGGGAAATGATGAGGGTCTATTCCATCCCCTACTGTCCCTAATTGATGGAACAATAACATAAGCTTACTTTAGCCATCAAGACCAATTCCCTTCCCCCAGATTAAGTTCTTAGAGAAGTTTCTAAGGGTGAGATGATGAAAAAGAAAAAAATACTACTTGGGAAGCATATACCAGATCTGGTTACACTTTCCCACATTCAAGGATAGGGCCTACAGATTGTAGCAACTTAGAATAAGGGATTAAACAGAATTCCCAAAGTGGAAGAACATGTTTATGTAAAGAATTTTCAACGGGAAAGAGATCATTTTGGCAACAAATGTTTTATGATTTCAATAATGCTGAATAAAATAAGAAATTTGTGAAATAAGAGATAAAATAGAAAATGCAAAGACAAGACCTAGAACATTAAGGAAATATAATATAGAAAAATGTAAAGTCACCTGAAAAGCAGTAAAGAGCAGAACTGACAATGTAGAAAGTGAAATAAAAGGAAGCTGTGTTTGAGAAATTCTAGTAATTTGAACAGGAAAGGAGATGGAAGTGATGAGAGAGAAGATGATAAATAATGACTGACAAAAATAGATATCCAATGTACTAGATAATTTGGGTTGCTAAAGAATAGTCTAGAAGAAGCATTCAAGATTTAAAAGACTAGAACTTTCCTGACTTAAGAAAAACCTGTAAATGCAGACTGAATAGTCTCATCAACTAATAATCATAATTAATTTAAAAAATAATACTGACATTTCCTGGTGAAAATTTTTAACTTCCAAGACAAAAGAAGGATTTTATGAGTGGCAAAAGACAGGTGACTACAAAGACTCTCACATTAAATGGTGCAGAATTTTGGTGGATAAATTTATGACCTAAAATGTTATAAGTAAATTAAAAACAAAATGGATTCTCAATAGAGAAAGTAAAAAATGGAAATTTGTATGAAGGATGGAGAAAAATTAACCATATTACATTCACATATCCAAAGTAAGTGTAATTTACTTTTAGCTCCTAAACTCTCTTCCTTTCAAGTCCATTTACTGGTTGGTAGGAAGTATGAAAATGCCTACATTTTGAACCAAAGTGATAATAATAGTCCAATATCATTATTTTTAAAAACCCCTTTAGTCAAAATGCTCTGTCTTTCCAATTTTGTCCTTCCCCAGTAGAATCCGAACATTTGAGAGAAACTAAGTTGCCCTTATGAGTAGGTCCTTTGGTTTTGGACCAGTTGGTTTCATGGAAAGTTCTATCACATCTTCAAGGAATAGAAAATTTCAATATCAGTTAAACTGTTCCAGAAAACAGAAAAAAAATGGAGAGTTTCCCAATTTATTTTAGGAAGCTAACATATAGCTGATAGCAATAGCTAATAAAGATAACACATTCATATGCAAAACTTCCAACCAAATTTGAATAAAAAGTTTAAATCCATAATCAAATTTCATTAAAACAAAACTAACAGTATAGTAAAAACATAATAAACCCAGACCAAGTAAAATTTATCCTAGAAATGCAAGGGTGCTTCAGTATTTAGGGAATGTATAAAGGTAAATCACATCTATCCTCAGTGCTAAAGATGGAAACCAAATCATTTTCTCAATAGGATCTGAAAAGACATCTCTCTGAACACTTAAACATTCAAAGGACATAGACGATATGAATAATGATTAATGAGATTGATTTAATAAATACATTTTGAACCCTATAGCCCACAGAGAATAAACTTCCCTTTCAAATGTCTGTAAAATATTTATTAAGTCACAAAGAATGCCTCCATATATATCCAAAGGCACGATTTTTCCAGTCCACATTCTCAGCAATAAATAACAAGAAATGATTAGTGAAAGTACACTAAAACATCATCTACCAGGAAAAAAAATAGGTAGATTTTTTTATATTACCTTGTCATGAGGAAGACTGAAAAACAGTTGCTGTCTAGGACAGAGGTTGGCAAACTACGGCCCGCACAGCCTGTTATTGTAAAGAGAATTGTGTTGTACACCACCCCCGTTTGTGTTCATGTGCTCTCAATGCTACTTTTGTGCTGCAACAGCGGAGTTGAGTAGTTGCTATGGAGACCGTTTAGCCCTCAGAGCCTAAAATATTTACTGCCTGGCCCTCTGCAGAAAAAGTTGGCTGACCCTGGACTAAGAAAATATTTGCACCCCAGTAGAAAATGGGCAAAGAATATTGATTCCAGGGTCAGCTTTGTAGGCGTGGGACTGTGCAGTTGCCCAGAGGCCTGAACTTAGAAAGGTCTGACACTTAGTCTAATGCTCTGTTGTCACCATCTTGAAATTCTTAATTTTTGAACAGGAGACCCTCATTTTCATATTGCACTGGATTCTGAAAATTATGCGGCTGGTCCTAATTGATACTCAATGTTTTTAAAACAAAAGTCAAATGAACAATAAATATGAAAAAAATATAAATACAGCCAAATAAAAAGTATAACGGAAATCTATTTTCATTTATAAAATATACAGATATTTCAGAAAGAGCTAATCTGAGTGTTAGTAAGAGGAAGAAAGCAAGCACTTCATCTCTTGCTCCTGGGAGTTTAATGGTCATAACAGCGAAAAGTGACTAACGGTGGCCTCCAGGTCCTGTGTGCTCACTGAGTTCCCAGCAGGATGCTTGGCATCTTACAAACATCCGATTGAACTCTCAAAACAATCCTAAAGAGTAGATACTTTTTTATTCCATTTGCATAAAGTAGGATGCATAAAGAAAGTGGAACATCTTGAGCAAATGTCATTTGTCATACTAGTAAGTGGAAGAATAGGATCTTGAACTCCTATCAGCCACCAAGGTGGCGCTCATAACTGCTTGTCTGAATGGCCTCAAGAATAAATTGTCCCACATTTCTTGGGATGGAGAGGCTTGGTGATAGCTATCAAGAGTCTTAGAATTTTGTATAAATTTTCACCCAGAAAGTCTTAAGAATTTTTAAAATTCCAGTATAAAGAAATTGAAATCACAAAATAGGTGTCTCAGGGTAGATCAAAATTATTTTCCCTATACTCAAATATGTAGAAAATAATTTAAAGCTGCTTTGTTTATTCTTAAAAGACCATCCTGCTGGGTGTAGATAGGGTGAGGAGGGGAGGCAACTTTCTTCCAAACTGGAAATCTAAGGCCAGTGCAAGAATGGTGCAAACACTCAGTAAGTTTAAGTCTTTTACATTTTGCCACCCCACCCCGCACTTCTGCTCCAATTGCTGTGTGCTTCAGGGGGCATTACTGTACCTTTGTGGCTTGCACATGGAAGGGGCCTCTGACTTGTCATGGCAGCCACAATACTGTCCCTCGTCTGCTGGTGATCACCTGGTGGTCACCCACAGATCAACTGCTGCCTTTGGCGGGGAACCTGTGGGTCTCATTGATCACAGCTCAGTGTGCATTTCAATTATGGGACATGCCTTTTGGGCAGCTAGCAACTTTCTGTTTTCTTAACAAAAAAAACTTTGTGTTAAATTTGCACCAAAAGTACCAATAGTTAATACCAGAAAATGTTTTTTGGCTTTTCCTGGTATGTATATGTATGTGTCTTAGAAAAGGTGAATTAATAGAGGGGAAAAGAGTACATATTTTGCTATATATCCTTATGATCATGATCCAGAAAGAATATAGTTTACATCTTGACAACAGTATATATGTATACTTATACATAATTGACCAAAAGTTTCATTTATTATTACTTTCTGCTACAGTATGCAACAGATCCTGCTATTTCTATTCTTTCTTTTTTTTTTTATATTGGCAACATCCCACCAAACTGAGTTTCCAAATCAGTACTAGGTTGCATTCTACAGCTGGAAAATCATTGTTTTCATAACTGTCAGTTAGACTGAGTAAAGGGGAAATTCCTCACAAGTCAGTCATTGGGGCTAGGGTCTCCCTAACATAGACGGGAGCGGGGTGGGTAGCCCCATCCTCACAGAACAGTGCTCATTGGCTTGGTTTGGGTCTGGACTGGTGTATGAAGAAGTCAGAGTGGAGACAAGAGTCAAGGTCAAGCTTTTTGAGCAGAAGGGAGGCCTGGCCAGAACCCCAGTCTGTAACAGGGAAAAGGTCTGAAGGCCTGGGCCAAGTTTAGGGCTCCAGCCAGTTAGAGTGCAGTGTGAGGTTAGGAGGGAGGGGAGGAAGGCCAGGGAAGGAACTGGGGGGCAGAGGGAGAGAGCCTTTGACGGCAGAACTAATTGCTGGCCCCGTTTAGTTATGCCTGAGGCTGCCATGACCAGGATTAGCTGGGGACCTGGGTGGGTCACTGAGGACATCAGTGACTTCAGCTGGGTGGGGCTAAGGAAAAGCAAGGACTCACAGTTTTATAATTTCCATCATTAGAGCGAGTAGCTCTTCCAGGATTAAAAGACTCCTGTGTGGTGGTTCCAACTGCGAGCTCTCTTTTTCTGCTTTGGTTTTATTCTACACCCATGTGCAAAAGAAGGAGGGACAATTTAAAGTCATTTTGGTCCACTTGATTCTGATTCTGGTTGTATGTGTGGCTAATGGAAAGAGCCTGTGTTTTCTAAGGAACTTAACCACAGGGAAGTTTGGAAACTTACATAAACACAAAAGAATGTATTTCAGAAAACAAGTCAAAATGAGACTCAGAGTTCTTATTTTGCTCCTACTCTTTGCATATTAGACCCTTGGAAGTAATCTGAGGGCAATGCCGGGTTGCATGCAAAATCCCTCACTAGGAACACACAGTGAATGCTATATCACAAAATTTTGTTGACTTCCTACAATGTTGCAAACACTGGAGAGAGCACAGGAAAACAAAAATAAGTAAGAAACTCAGGAGCTGCCCCCAGGAATTGCCTTCTTATGGACCTGGTAATGAGGACTGGTAGCTTTGCCTCCCCTGGGAAGCGCTTCTCAAAGCCAAGTCAGGAGGTGGTGTGAGAAGGCGTTGACCCTGATTTTGAGTGGACCCCCATACACTGAATGAATCTTCAAGCCACAGAATTCTAGGACTGTTCAAGCAGAGTTCCTAGGGGGCTATTTGAATTCCGTCTTTTGCTGAGATACATACATGTGGAACCAAGATACAAAAGCCCAAGAAGGGGCCTTGAATCCTCTACACCAGCTCAGCTGGCCCATGGAAATCTTCAGGGGCTAGAATTGTTTTTGAGTTAACATTCAATTGAGTCAAATATCAGGGACCTTTCTACATCCACTGATTTCTAGAACATGGGCATTTCAACTCTCTGTGACAATAGTTTGCCCAACAATTTGTTGTTAAAAGCAATTAAAAAATCCGTGCAGCCCAATGGACACTGTACTTGTATTTGAACTAAGAAGGAGTTTTTATTTCCACTGTGCAGCTTTGGTAACAGTGGGTGGGTGTACCATTACTGCCTGAAGAGGACATCAGAACTCCATAGTTGGGATTTAAAAATCATTAGCACTTCAGCAGGTTGGCATGATCAGTGAGATGTTTTATACATTGTAGGGTGGAAAGAAGCTGGAATTGGATCCACTCTCTGCCACTTCCCTAACCAACACCCTACTTCTCCTGGATGTGACCAGGAGTCCACTTAGGTCTTTGGGATTGAGAGGAAACCAAGGGTCTGAACATGAACATGCTACCCTGAGTCAGTTATTCTGGGATTAGCCACTAGGGCAAATTCCAAACCAGAAAATCAGTTTACATGAAAGAGTGCAAGTGAGACATGTATGTTTTAACAGAAAGGCCAAACTGAGCCAAAGACCCAGCATATCTATCCCTATGGGAAGAAGGCAGGAGCCTGGTTGAGGTCCCAGTGGGTAGTTTCCAGAGGCCCCATGAGTGAATGATTTTAGAGTTCAGGGTTAGGAAGTCCAGCTGTGGCAAATGGTGGAAGGCAGGGGAAAGGAGTGTGCAACAGGCAGGCTAGTCTCCTGCTCCCGGGAGTGTGGGTTAAAGAGATATGAGAGGCACCTCCAGCAAGCTCACCTCTATGCCAAAACCATAAGCAGCTAACACACTCTCCTTTTCCAAGGGGTGATTTGATCTTGGGGCTCAACAGAGAATGTATGTGTGGATTAAGAAGGCTCAATAATAAGGACTAGGAGGATTCCAAGGTGCCGATCTAATAACCCTATATTCCTCTGCCCCTCCAGTAGCCCTTTAGGATCCCATGGAAACCCAGAGAAGACAAAACCAGTTCAGTTCGCAGAATCTTAGAAGGTTGTGTTCATCCTCAGTACTTGAGAGAACAGGCTATGTACATCTCAAGTGTGTCCCAAAGGGGGTATAATTTGGTCAAGGCTTTATAATTGTGTAAGGAACGATCATGTATAAATATGAAACAACAAACCTCAACAGCAGCAAGGCAATTGTTAGCAGAGTTGAAATGGGAGAAGCCTGTCAACCCCTCCTTGCCTCCAGTTTTATCATTTATTTCATCAGTGTCATTTTTTTTCTTCTCGAAAAATACAGTGCCTGCCTACTAGCAAGAAAGTCTTCCAGGTAAATCTAGACTTTTCTCAACACCCAAGGATAGTTCTTGGATCTTTCCCTATATCTACACCAACAAATCAGATCAAAACCAAAATTATGTCAATTGTCCATGTCAGTCAGATAGAAGAATAATGAGAATGAAATATTTTAAGACAGAAGAAAGTGTGACTTATCATTGGGTGACCCTGTTTAATAAGTAAAGGAATGCAGATTGATTTGTGGCTGTTAAATAGGGCCAGTCCTTGAGAACAAAGGAATAGTAATGCAAAAGGTCATACTATGCACAGTTCCCCAATTTTAGTTCAAATTCCTATTTCACAATACTTTTTCTCCTCTCCTGTATAACTCCCTCACTGCAGGACTTGTCTGCTGATGAGAAAATCATACATGGAATGAAGGAGGCATAGGGATTCCTCACTAATCATTAGGCATCTTACATTACCCCTCACTCACCAAACTTTTAGGTAGTACTTGTCCTGGTTCTGTGTTCCAGGCACAGCATTGCATTTCAGAAGTAGATACAGATGACCAGTGTTCAAGGAAATCTGATGCCAATGGGAAGTAGTTGCAGAATTCTGGATTGGACTGTAGCTTGTAGTCAGTCAGATGGTATCTCTTCAGAGGCACCTATACAACATTGGTCCACATCTGCGAGACCCTTCACAGGACCCCAAGGACCAGAGCATCTACCCCTGGCTGAAAGACAGCAGCCAGGATCAGACTTTGACTTTTTTTTTTTTTTATGCTTGCCCCATGTATTTACTTTTTTTTTTTTTTTTTGGTATCATTAATCTACAATTACATGAAGAACATTATGACTACTAGGCTCCCCCCTTCACCAAGTCTCCCCAATATACCCCTTCACAGTCACTGTCCATCAGCATAGTAAGATGCTGTAAAATCACTACTTGTATTCTCTGTGTTGTACAGCCCTCCCCGTGCACCTCCCACACTATACATGCTAATCGTAATGCCCCCTTTCTTTTTCCCGCCCTTATCCCTCCCTTCCCACCCATCCTCCCCAGTCCCTTTCCCTTTGGTAACTGTTAGTCCATTCTTGGGTTCTGTGATTCTGCTGCTCTTTTGTTCCTTCAGTTTTCCTTTGTTCTTATACTCCACATATGAGTGAAATCATTTGGTACTTGTCTTTCTCCACCTGGCTTATTTCACTGAGCATTATACCCTCTACCTCCATCCATGTTGTTGCAAATGGTAAGATCTGTTTTTTTCTTATGGCTGAGTAATATTCCATTGTGTATATGTACCACATCTTCTTTATCCATTCATCAACTGATGGACATTTAGGTTGCTTCCTTATCTTGGCTATTGTAAATAGTGCAGCGATAAACATAGGGGTGCATCTGTCTTTTTCAAACTGGAGTGCTGCATTCTTAGAGTAAATTCCTAGAAATGGAATTCCTGGGTCAAATAGTATTTCTATTTTGAGTTTTTTGAGGAACCTCCATACTGCTTTCCACAATGGTTGAACTAATTTACATTCCCACCAACAGTGTAGGAGGGTTCCCCTTTCTCCACAACCTCGCCAACATTTGTTGTTGTTTGTCTTTTCGATGATGGTGATCCTTACTGGTGTGAGGTGATATCTCATTGTGGTTTTAATTTGCATTTCTCTGATGACAAGCGATGTGGAGCATCTTTTCATGTGTCTGTTGGCCATATGAATTTCTTCTTTAGAGAACTGTCTATTCAGCTCCTCTGCCCATTTTTTAATTGGATTATTTGTTTTTTGTTTGTTGAGGTGTGTGAGCTCTTATATATATTTTGGATGTCAAACCTTTATCGGATCTGTCATTTATGAATATATTCTCCCATACTGTAGGATACCTTTTTATTCTATTGATGGTGTCTTTTACTGTACAGAAGCTTTTTAGCTTGATATAGTCCCACTTGTTCATCTTTGCTTTTGTTTCCCTTGCCTGGGGAGATATGTTCGTGAAGTTGTTCATGTTTATGTCCATGAGATTTTTGCCATGTATTTTTCTAGGAGTTTTATGGTTTCATGACTTACATTCAGGTCTTTGATCCATTTTGGATTTACTTTTGTGTATGGGGTTAGACAGTGATACAGTTTCATTCTCTTGCATGTAGCTGTCCAGTTTGCCAGCACCATCTGTTGAAGAGACTGTCATTTCCCCATTGTATGTCCATGTCTCCTTTATCGTACATTAATTGGCCATATATGTTTGGGTTAATGTTTGGAGTCTCTATTCTGTTCCATTGGTCTGTGGCTCTGTTCTTGTGCCAGTACCAAATTGTCTTGATTACTGTGGCTTTGTAGTAGAGCTTGAAGTTGGGGAGTGAGATCTCCCCCACTTTATTTTTCCTTCTCAGGATTGCTTTGGCTATTCAGGGTCTTTGGTGGTTCCATATGAATTTTTGAACTATTTGTTCCAGTTCATTGAAGAATGCTGTTGGTAATTTGATAGGGATTGCATCAAATCTGTATATTGCTTTGGGCAGGATGGCCATTTTGACGATATTAATTCTTCCTAGCCAAGAGCATGGGATGAGTTTCCATTGTTAGTGTCCCCTTTAATTTCTCTTAAGAGTGTCTTGTAGTTTTCAGGGTATAGGTCTTTCACTTCCTTCATTAGGTTTATTCCGAGGTATTTTATTCTTTTTGATGCTATTGTGAATGGAATTGTTTTCCTGATTTCTCTTTCTATTAGTTCATTGTTAGTGTATAGGAAAGCTACAGATTTCTGTGTGTTGATTTTGTATCCTGCAACTTTGCTGTTTTCCGATATTAGTGCTAGTAGTTTTGCAGTGGAGTCTTTAGGGTTTTTTATGTACAATATCATGTCATCTGCAAATAGTGACAGTTTAACTTCTTCTTTACCAAACTGGATTCCTTGTATTTCTTTGTTTTGTCTAATTGCCATGGCTAGGACCTCCAGTACTATGTTGAATAACAGTGGGGAGAGTGGGCATCTCTGTCTGGTTCCCGATCTCAGAGGAAAAGCTTTCAGCCTCTCGCTGTTCAGTATGATGTTAGCTGTGGGTTTATCATATATGGCCTTTATTATGCTGAGGTACTTGCCCTCTATGCCCATTTTGTTGAGAGCTTTTATCATGAATGGATGTTGAATTTTGTCGAATGCTTTTTCAGCATCTAAGGATATGATCATGTGGTTTTTGTCCTTCTTTTTGTTGATGTGGTGGATGATGTTGATGGATTTTCGAATGTTGTGCCATCCTTGCATCCCTGGGATGAATCCCACTTGGTCACGGTGTATGATCCTTTTGATGTATTTTTGAATTCGGTTTGCTAATATTTTGTTGAATATTTTTGAATCTACGTTCATCTACGTTCATTGCAAACTACGTCTGTAGTTTTGTTTTTTGGTGGGGTCTTTGCCTGGTTGGTATTGGGGTGATGTTGGCTTCATAGAATGAGTTTGGGAGTATTCTCTCCTCTTCTATTTTTTGGAAAACTTTAAGGAGAATGGGTATTATGTTTTCTCTGTATGTCTGATAAAATTCCGAGGTAAATCCACCTGGCCCGGGGGTTTTGTTCTTGGGTAGTTTTTTGATTACCACTTCAATTTCGTTGCTGGTAATTGGTCTGTTTAGATTTTCTGTTTCTTTCTGGGTCAGTCTTGGAAGGTTGTATTTTTCTAGGAAGTTGTCCATTTCTCGTAGGTTTTCCAGCTTGTTAGCATATAGGTTTTCATAGTACTCTCTAATAATTCTTTGTATTTCTGTGGGGTCCATCGTGATTTTTCCTTTCTTGTTTCTGATTCTGTTGATGTGTGTTGATTCTCTTTTTCTCTTAATAAGTCTGGCTAGAGGCTTATCTATTTTGTTTATTTTCTCGAAGAACCAGCTCTTGGTTTCATTGATTTTCTCTATTATTTTATTCTTCCCAATTTTATTTATTTCTTCTCTTATCTTTATTATGTCCCTCCGTCTGCTGACCTTAGACCTCATTTGTTCTTCTTTTTCCAATTTCAATAATTGTGACATTAGACTATTCATTTGGGTTGTTCTTACTTCTTTAAATATGCCTGGATTGCTATATACTTTCCTCTTAAGACTGCTTTTGCTGTGTCCCACAGAAGTTGGGGCTTTGTGTTGTTGTTGTCATTTGTTTCCATATATTGCTGGATCTCCATTTTAATTTGGTCATTGATCCATTGATTATTTAGGAGCATGTTATTAAGCTTCCATGTTTTTGTGAGTCTTTTTGCTTTCTTTGTACAATTTATTTCTAGTTTTATACCTTTGTGGTCTGAGAAGTTGGTTGGTAGGATTTCAATCTTTTAGAATTTACTGAGGTTCTTTTTGTGGCCTAGTATGTGGTCTATTCTGGAAAATGTTCTATGTGGACTTGAGCAGAATGTGTATCCTGTTGCTTTTGGATGTAGAGTTCTATAGATGTCTATTAGGTCCATCTGTTCTAGTGTGTTGTTCAGTGCCTCTGTGTCCTTACTTATTTTCTGTCTGGTGGATCTGTCCTTTGGGGTGAGTGGTGTGTTAAAGTCTCCCCAAATGAATGCATTGCATTCTATTTCCTCCTTTAATTCTGTTAGTATTTGTTTCACATATATTAGTGCTCCTGTATTGGGTGCATATATGTTTATAGTGGTTATATCCTTTTGTTGGACTGAGCCCTTTATCATTATGTAGTGTCCTTCTTTATCTCTTGTTTCTTTCTTTGTTTTGAAGACTATTTTGTCTGGTACTAGTACTGCAACACCTGCTTTTTTCTCCCTGTTGTTTGCATGAAATATCTTTTTCCATCCCTTGACTTTTAGTCTGTGCATGTCTTTGGGTTTGAGGTGAGTCTCTTGTAAGCAGCATATAGATGGGTCTTGCTTTTTTATCCATTCTATTATTCTGTGTCTTTTGATTGGTGCATTCAGTCCATTTACATTTAGGGTGATTATTGAAAGATATATACTTATTGCCATTGCAGGCTTTAGATTCATGGTAACCAAAGGTTCAAGGTTAGCTTCTTTACTACCTTACTGTCTAACTTAACTTGCTTATTGAGCTACTATAAACACAGTCTGATGATTATTTCTCTCCCTTCTTATTCCTCCTCCTCCATTCTTCATATGTTGGGTGTTTTGTTCTGTGCTCTTTTTAGGAGTGCTCCCATCTAGAGCAGTCCCTCTAAAATACCCTGTAGAGGTGGTTTGTGGGAGGCAAATTCCCTCAACTTTTGCTTGTCTGGGAATTATTTAATCCTTCCTTCATATTTAAATGATAATCATGCTGGATACATATCCTTGGTTCAAGGCCCTTCTGTTTCATTGCATTAAATATATTATGCCATTCTTTTCTGGCCTGTAAAGGTTTCTGTTGAGAAGTCTGATGATAGCCTGATGGGTTTTCCTTTGTAGGTGACCTTTTTTCTCTCTCTGGCTGCCTTTAATACTCTGTCCTTGTCCTTGATCTTTGCCATTTTAATTATTATGTGTCTTGTTGTTGTCCTCTTTGGGTCCCTTCTGTTGGGATTTCTGTGTGCTTCTGTAGTCTGAGCAACTATTTCCTCCCCCAGTTTGGGGAAGTTCTCAGCAATTATTTCTTCAAAGACACTTTCTATCCCTTTTTCTCTCTTCTTCTTCTGGTACCCCTATAGTGCGGATATTGTTCCTTCTGGATTGGTCACACAATTCTCTTAATATTGTTTCATTCCTGGAGATCCTTCTATCTCTCTCTGCGTCAGCTTCTATGTATTCCTGTTGTCTGGTTTCTATTTCATCAATGGCCTCTTGCATCTTATCCATTCTGCTTACAAATCCTTCCAGAGATTGTTTCACTTCTGTAATCTCCCTCCGGACGTCATCCCTTAGCTCTTGTATATTTCTCTGCAGCTCCATCAGCTTGTTTATGATTTTTATTTTGAATTCTTTTTCAGGAAGACTGGTTAGGTCCATCTCCTCAGGGGTTGTGATTTTGCTCTGTATCAAATTTTTCTGCCTTTTCATGGCGATAGAGATAGTTTGCAGAGATGGCGCAAGTGATGGCTGGGAGAACGTCCCTTCTTGTTGGTTTGTGGCCTTCCTCTCCTGGGAGAACAGCGACCTCTAGTGTCTTGTGCTGGGCAGCTGCACGCAGACGGGGCTTCTGATTCTTGCCTGGCTGCTATGGAGTTTAGCTCCTCGTTTGCTGTGGGCGTGGCCTGCCTCGGGCTGCTGCTCCAATATGGCGGAGCCATGTCAGAGGGGAAACAGCTGGGAGGCTGTTTATCTCTGTGAGGGGCCTCCAAGCTGCCCTGTTGCCCAGGTTGTTAGAGTGCCCAGAGTTCCCGGGGATTCCTAGCTGCTGGGCTGAGTGTCACGGGATGCTTCTGTCCAGCTGTGGTGTCCCTGTCCCATTAAGACTTTCAAAAAGCACTCGCTTTTCTTTGTCCCAGCGTCACCGGCTGTGGGGACCCGCTCACAGGTCTTACTGTCCTGTTTTCCTAGTTTCTAGCACCCCATGCATGCACTGTGTCTGCACTCTGGTGCGGATGGCCAGGGCTGGGTGTTTAGCAGTCCTGGGCTCCCTCTCCCTCCCCACTCTGACTCCTCTCCTCCCACTGGGAGCTGGGGTGAGGGGCGCTCGTGCCCCACCAAGCCGTGGCTTGTATCTTACCCCCTTCGCGAGGCACTGGGTTCTTGCATGTGTGGATGTGGTCTGGCTGTTGTCCTGTGTCTTCTGGTCTCTCTTTTAGGAAGAGTTGTATTTGTTGTATTTTCAAAAGTATATGTGGTTTTGGGAGGAGATTTCTGCTGCTCTACTCATGTCGCCATCTTGGCTCCAGCCTGACTTTGACATTTTTAGTATACAACTGAATCCATTCCAGGTGTATGGCTGGGATTCTAATAAAAGAGGATGTCCAAAGCCTTAAAAAGCCCAGTACTGGGATTTGCAGTTCTGGTGAGCTCTTGGGAGACTCCCAGCTGCCATTAAGCTCAGAGATCTATTGATGATGATTAGGTAGGTCCATTCACCATGGAGCTGTGCTCTAGAACCATTGACCCATCTTGGAAGGAACACAGGAACTGGCAGGAGCCATCTGAGTTCCAATCCCAGGGTTTTTATCCAAACAAGGGTGAAAAGGCAATGTCCAGCTGGCAAAGACCTGGAGGCTTCCTTGAGCAAAAGAGGCTTCCCATCTCCAGGGTCTTCTTTCTTCCATTCAACAAAAAGGTAGAGCTGGAGAGGCAAATATCTATAAGACCCTCACAAGACAAGCTTGATAAAAAAGTGATTGTGACCCATCATCAGAGGATGATGACTGAGAGACGTATGTGGTGCCTGGAGAGCATGGGACAGGGCAGTGAGCCCCATCTGTGTTGGTCAGTGGCAACAGGCAGAGACTGAGTTGAGTCTTGAAGAATGAGCAGGAGTTGGCAGTGTGGACACTGAGTGTCCTGAGCAGATGCAGTGTGTTTGAGGCTGAGAGATCTAACAGAAAAGGTTTTTTTTTGACAGGAGTCACCCTGACTCCTTTCTCTGTAGACCCAACTCCTTACCCCATAGCTGTGTGTTATGTGCTACTGCCACCTCAAACTGCTTGCTCTTCTCAAACAATTGTATAAACAGGCCTTCCTATATGCATTCAGCTAGCAGAGTTGAATATTTTTTCAAGTGCTGATTGTCCATCCTTCTGAGGATTGCCTGTTCTGATCCTTTGTCTATTTTTTTATTGTTTGCCTTCTTACTGTTTACTTGTACCAATTGTTTACATATTCTGGACACTCATCTTTGGCCTTTTATACTTTTTGCAGACATCTTCTCTCCCTGTTTTCTTCTCTTTGATTTGTTTTGCTATCTTTCTGTCATTCAGAATTGTTGGCACTTCAGGTACTCAAAATTATCCTTTTATTAAAAATCAATTGCTACTTTCTGTATCAGGTTCAAGAAACCCTTCACTAACTTGCCAACATAAAAATCTCCTTTTGTAACTCACCCAGTGGTGTAGAATTCTGTTTTTTCCCATTAGGTTTTAATACATGTAGGATTACATTTTTGATATGAGATAATGATCTAGCTGGTTTTTTACAATTAGGAATCCATTGTCACAGCATCATTTATTGAAGGGCTTATTCTCCCTCCCCAGTTTGTATCACTTGAATCACCTCTGTCACTATATAGCAAGACATCACATAGGTTGAGATTTTGGTTCCCCCTTCTCCACTGGCCCTACTGTTATATCCTGTATCATGCATATGGGGTCTTTATATCTAATAGGGCAAGCTTTTCAACTTCCTTCTTTTTCATAATTGCCTTGATGACTTTTATTTTTTTAATTGATAAGCTGTTTTTTTAATTGAAGTATAGTTGATATACAACATTATATTGGTTTCAAGTATACAACAAAGTGGTTCAACAGTTACACACATTATTAAATCCTCACCCCCACTAGTGCAGTTAGTATCTGTCAACATAGGAAGATATTACAGAACCACTGGCTATATTCTCCATACTGTACTTCAGTCCTCATGACCAGCTTATATATGATTGAGATTTTTGTGCCCCTTTATCCCCTTCACCCTCCCCACCCACTCATCCCAGCCCTTCCCCCATGGTAACCACCAGTCACTTCTCAGTGTCTGAGTGTACTACTATTGTATTCATTTTCTTTTGTTTTGTTTTTACATTCCACAAATAAGTGAAAGCATATGTTATTTGCCTTTTTCCACCTGGCTTATTTCATGAGCATAATACCCTCTAGATCCATCCATGTTGTTGCAAATGGCAGAATTTCTTTTCTTTTTATGGCTGAATAATATTCCATTGTGTATATGTACCACATCTTCATCCATTCATCTATTGATGTACACTTTGGTTGCTTCCATATCTTGGCTATTGTAAATAATGTGGCAATAAACATAAGGGTGCATATATTTTTTTAATCAGTGCTTTTGTTTTCTTTGGGTAAATTCCTAGAAGTACAGTTACTGGGTCAAATGGTGTTTCTGTTTTTAGTTTTTTGAGGAACCTCCATAATGCTTTCCACAGTGGCTGCACCAATTTATATTCCCACCAACAGTGTGGGAGGGTTCCCATTTCTCCACATCCTCACCAACACTTGCTATTTCTTGTCTTTTGGATAGTGGCCACTTTAACTGGTATAAGTATTATCTCATTGTGGTTTCCCTGATGACTTGTAGATGTTTAGTCTTCATTTCATCTTTAAAGTCATTTTTTAAGTTTCACAAAACATCCTTTCAGCATTTTTCCTAGAATTGAAGTTATAGATTACTTTGAAGAAATTTATGATATGGGGCCTTTCACCATATGACTATAACATATTGTGTCACTTTTGTTCAGGTTGGACCAACGTATCACTTCTGTATATGAGGCAGAGAAAAGTAAATTCTCATAGAGATGGATGGAATACACTCAACCAGAATAAGAATTCTTTGGGATATTATACCACAAAAAGGGAGGCACAAAATCTACTTTGCACAGATTCATCTTAAGTATCTGTAAAATAGGCTGAAACAAAGAAAAGATGGTAACAAATAACTCTCTTGTAGTTAAAATTAAGGTAGATGAGTACATAAACAATAAAATAAATCTGAAACCACTGGAAAATGTGTGTAGTACAAAATGTCAGAGCCGGAGGAGCAAACTTTAACCTCAACAATTATTAAAATGACAGGCAGAAATGCAGAGCTCAGCTGAAACAGATCCTTAAGTGAAAGGAAAGAAGCATTGTAGTTCCAGAAAGAGTGAGTTAGAATATAAAAACCTACTATGAAGTCACTGCACCAGATTGAGTACAAGCTCTATGGAAGATGCCTCTAAGCTGAACTGAAGCTTTAGTAAAGAGTGTTAGGGAAACAGAAGTCAACCTTGGGAAGTAAAGAAGCCCCCTTCCAAGTCTAAAATTCTAGGATTCCATATGGCTTAGAGTAAGTTTCCTTCTTTTTTCAGGAAGAGGATTCCTTTTTAATATAATGAAAGGCTGTATAGTTGTGCTTCTTTCATTAGTGTGATTAGAGTTTCATTAGATTTCCTTAAATGTTGAACTATGTACACATTCCTGAAATAAACTCCAAAAATGAATTAATTATTATTCTTTTGGATTCCTGCTGCATTAGTTTTGCTCATATTTTATTTAGACATTTTGCACTTATATTGACAGATGAAACTGGATTCTGTTTGTTTTTAAAGAGGAAGATTCATTTATTTTTGTCTGTGTGAGCATCTAGTTTGTGGTAATTCATTTAAATGAATTGGAATCACTTTTCTTCCCAGAAAAATAATTTAAATGGCACAAAAATAATGGTTTCTTAAAGATTTGAAATGAACCTGTGAGTCTGATTCGGGGACTGTGACTGTGTGGAGTTGGGGTGGGAAGGAGTGGGAGGTGAAGGAAGTTTTTCTTAACAAAATGTGTAAGAACTCTAACACCTTTTCAAGTAATTTCCAAAGTTACAAAAGTGTCAGATAATGAGTTCAGTTGATGGGTAGGCAAATGTGAAATAACAGATGGTGAAGAGAGCATGATACAAGGTGAAGACAAATGAAGAACACGTGATTAAGGAACTTCTGCTTTGTTTCCCTAGATCAGGAAGTGTGCTGCACCACTGGAATGAAATCTATTACTTTGTGGAGCAGTTGGCTCATAAATTCATCAGGTGAGAAACACAATGCATAGTTCTTCTGTTATGAGTAAAACCAGGCTTTGTTTGCTGTTCCACGAATTACTATTTTGGGGATGCCTTTTGACAAAGGTAGACTTTCAGATGTTGGGCCAGAGACTTGACTTTGTTTTCATTTTTGCCACATTAGAAAAACCTTTGGCTTCATGTTTTCAAGAGGATGTCCAATTTGGTTATAAGACCAAAATTTTAACATTCTCCCAGTCTTGTTGAGTACTATATTCTTCTAGAAGGATCATTAACATTTTCTTTCACAGTGTGCCATGCTGGGGCAAGTGGCTTAGTCTCACTGGACTCGTGTGTCGGGAGCGTAGCATGTAAGGTGACCAACTCATCCTGATTTGCCAAGAACTTTTGTGGTTTTAGCACTGGAAGTCGTATATCCTGAGATCTTCCCTCAGTCCTGGTAAACCATGACGTTGGTCAGCCGCACTCTATGCCCTGTCAGGTAGAAATCTCTAAGCATTCTCAGTATACTTTCCAAGGGAGGACAGTGCAATTGTTAACATTGTCACTATAAGCATTGCAGGGGCCTAGGAGGCCATGCTTTCCAATAGGCATAAACAGCTGCTAGTACTGCCAGGAAAGGCAGTCGTTGCATACTTCTGGGTTCAGCCTCCCAGGAGCACTGTGATAGCTTTCATGGATGTGCTTGAGGCCAGTCATCAAGACCTGTGGTAAAATTGTTCTGGTCATTAGAAATTCTAGAACAGCTCCACTCCTGCGTGATGACCTCTGTAGAATCTTCCAGCTGATGTGAGTGATCATAAAATTCATCTTGGAATAAGGTTCTTTATCTGAAAAGATAGGTTATCCTCCGAGACCAAGGTAGTGACAGACGTGTTCCCTCCAAATTCACTTACTGGTCTGAACCGTACCTGCCTGCCTGACTGGAGGAAAAGGGTTAGGAGGTGTCCTCTCTGTGGTGCCAAAAACTGGAAGCTGCAGCAGGAAGCATCTAAAATAGATGCTGAGAGAAGTGGGGGTAAGTTGAGGAAAAGGAGAGAAGCAGATAAATACACGAGTGGTATTGAAAACAAAATATTTAAGAGAATCAGAGAAGCTTAGAATCAAAGGGAACAATTCCCCAAGCTAACCTAAGAGGCATTCACCAACCCTCAACTTGATAGCTCGGGTGAGAAACTGCTGCCTTTTGAAGCAAACAGTCCAATAGTTGGACAGTTCCAGTTTCTAGAAAAGCCTTTTTGTCCTTGAGCCAAAATTGCTTTTCCTGTACTCTCATCCATCTGTCCTTTGGAGTGATGGAAAATAAATCTGCCTCCAGACAGTATTGCTGTGTCTCTATTTGCTCTTCTGGTCTTACATTCCTCTGAAGCAGAGAGGTCAACTGGAAAAGGCTTTGAAGTGAGGCAGATGTGGATTTGAATCCAAGCTCCATTGTGCACACATAGCAATTTACTTTCCATGGTCGAACCCAAGTTTGTCTGTGAAAATCATAAAAGAAAACATGGTAAACCAACCAGCCCAGCACCTGGATCAGAGTGTGCACTCAGCATTTCTCTTTCCCAGCTCCTTCAGAAGTTCCAGACGCTTCACTATATTAGAGTCAAAGAAAGGTAGAGGTTAAGGGCTAGGGATGTAAGAGACCACTTCATTCCAATCCTCTGGTTTTATAGAAGAAGAAACTAGGGACCGGAGAAGTTGACATGGTTGAATCCAGACCACTGGGCACTTGCCTCTGGTTGTGTCCTCTGGCCCTCCTTGGCTAAGGACCTGCCTCCCCAAAGCGTGGCATGAAGACATGACTGGCATGCAAATTCCAGGAGGCTCGGACTGTTGTTTTGTTGACTGCTGCCACCATGTGCCTGTAATGGTGCCTGACACATAGTACATGCTCAGTCAATATTTTTGAATAAGTGAATGAACTTTGAAAAGGAATGAATCATTTTTATTTGTGCATTTTCATAAATAGTCTAGGCAGTTGGTCCTGCAGGGGGAAGTTCATTCAGTAACAGTGGCCAGTGCCAGTACAAGTACATCATTTCTCTTCTCATCTCACTGACTAGAGCCAAGCCTTTAAATGTTGGTGCTGGTTCTAGATTTGCCTCACTTCCCTTCTCACTCCCAACACTTGTTTTGAGCAGTTATACTCAAATCAGTATGCTGAGGCCTCCCAAATTATGTCTCTAGCCCAGACTTATATACCAGTTGCTCTTGGAGACCTCATTTCCTACACTGAAGTTCATTCTTTCCAGAGCTGAATTTATACAAGCAAGGCAGTATAATATAGTGATTAAGAGCCCACGTTCTAGAATGAGAATGCTTGGTTTTAAGCCCTAGATCCACCACTCTTCCATCGTGTGACTTTGGGAAAATTACTTTATCTATCAGGTTCTCAGTTTCCTTTTGTGGATAATAGGAAGAATAATAATACTGATTTCATAAATTTGTGACAAGTTTAATGAGATAATACATGCAAATCACTTATAATAGCACCTGGCACATAGTAAGCACTTGATGAGGTTGGCCATTGTTGTTAATATTATTATGATAATTATGGTTTTTATTATTACCATGTAGGACTTGGTGTCCTGCTGGCCCAGCTGGTTGAGGTAGTAACAGTTCTCTGAGTCATGAACAGAGAACTCAGGTCTGTTTCAAAAAGACCAATATTCACTTCACCAGGTATTGCTTGGATTCTTAACAGGTATTGAACACCATGCTCAGGGTCTCCAAAGATGCATCAGACAAATGGTAATGAATATAGATGTTATCCTGGAGACAATAGGAGCTGTTGGAGGTTTTATAGCAGATGAATGACAAGATTTTATTTACATTTTAGGAAAATAATTCTGGAAGCAATATGAAGAAGGAATTGGAGCAAGGAATGTGTGCTAGGAAAGGTCACCAGCTAGGAAGCAATTGCAGTGGTCACGTTACTAAGGGCAAGCTCCAAACTAGGAGATGGAAAAGAGCGACAGGTTTGAGAAACATATTAGAAAGTGGGAACTATCAAACTCGGGCCAGACCAGGTATTAGAGGTTATTGCATTGTGAAGAAACAGGTTGGTGCTATAATGGATTAGCCAGTTGGCCACTGGTGAACCCACTACAGTCTGACAGTCCATCTTGCAGACAGAGAAACATGTCTGGTCCTTAGCTGAGACTTGATCTGTCTCCCAGAGTGTGGATTTTACATTGACATAACCCCCAAGCACTGCCATTTAAAAACCTTGACAATGTTTCCATTAATAAAGAAAAGTATAACTACCAAGTGGAATAACTACTCTTGTGCTCCATTAGCACATTCTCTCCTTATAGGATAACCTCCTTGGGAAGCCAAAGTAGAAATCAAAAGTTGATGGTGAGCCTACTTTCACAGAAAAATTAGTTCATTATATGATCTTAATGTTGATGGCATTGAGCTCTCTTCATTAGAGGATGCCCCAGACAGCATGGAGACACTATGAGATTTGCCTATTGGGATCCTGTTTTTATAGTCACCATGCAGACCAGCCCTCTTCTAGGGACACACTTCTTCAACAGCAGGCAAGACAGTGATGAATTTCAGCTTTCTTACCTGCAGTCCGCCCTCACTGAGCAGCGGTGTCAAATCACAAGCAGCCTCCAGGAAGACACATGCAGGGCTTCTCTGTGGTCCACAGCTGCACATCTGTGCTCCTCGCTGTGGAGCCCCTCTTGGGTCATAGGTCCTCCTCTGGCATCTGGGAAGACCAGGGAGGAAGATGAGAAGGGAATGACATTCCATAGTCTTTTTATCCACCCTGATAAAATTTATTTTTCTTTCCAGCCCACAGTTAAGAATGTCCTTTATTGTCTTCTCTACTCGAGGCACCACCCTTATGAAGCTAACAGAAGACAGGTAAGCCTGCTTCTCACCCCTGTCATTAAGAAGCCCATCTCTTCTTGAGTAGCTCTGATCTTTGAACCCATTGCCAGCCTTGACCTTTTAGTCAATTTAATCTAATAGTTCTTTCTTCTCACATAAACCGTGAACTTTGCACATAGACCTATCTGCTAGTTTACTCTGTGGTGATTTTGATAGAATTTCCTGACACTGGTGAAATTTTATAAGTGACGTAAGTCACATTAAGAAAAATCTTATATTCAATTGGTGACTCAATCTGCTAACTTGCAACAAAATGTTGGCAGACCAAATTCTTGGGAGACTGTATTTTCCTTTATTTAAATTAGATTTATTTTGTGGATTAAGGGTTCAGAGATGTAATAAGTGCAATGTAAGAGAAGAAAGAACTTGAAATATTATCATAAATAATAACTAAGGTAGGGAATAGAAGGGGAGGGCTTATGGTGCCACAAAATAAAAGGCAATTTGAATCAGGCATGAAAATATGTTGTTGAAATAAGAGGGTTAGTTAGACCTAGCTTAGCAAAAATATTATTTTGGGTTTTACCACTTGCAGATGAAAACTCACAATAAAAGAGACATGTCATTTATTTATAGTATGGCAGATTGGGTGTGGAAATGACAGTTCTCCTGAGTTAATGATACTTTGTCCACTTTTTAAAAAGTGGTATGGTCCATATGAGAGGAGCACCATGGGGGGACACAGTGGGGCAACTGACAGACTTACATACTGACATGTTGCAAAAAGTAAAGGAGAAAGTTCAAGTAAAGGGAAGACAGAAATACTTTATTCTATAATCTTCTTCTAGAAATGAGAGTAGAACTACAGGGTGGACTGAGGTTTTCTGGATTTTGCACTGACATAGCAATCTGAGGTAGTCCCTTTTTTTCTCCATATCTTTGTTTTCCATCTGTAACAAAAAGAGTAGTTTGTACTATATAGAAGTTATCAAGTCCTATTTCTCCTTCAGCATGCATTATATGCTATTACACATGCCACTTGATATTCATGGAAACCCCATTTTAAAAGCAAAGGTTTCTTATTCCTTATTAACAGGAGAACCTGAAGCCTGATCGTGTTCTTAAGGATACTGGGCAGAACCCACTCTACATGCAGGCTCCACATTCTTTCCCCTTTATCTTGCTGCCTTCTGTTAAACAGAGAATCATAAAGCCCAAGAAACCTGGGCGGCTTTCCTTCAGTATTGGCCAAGAATTTCAAGAAGTTCTGAGAAAGTGTCTCCAGCCTATGGGTTATACGAAACACTCCTGATCTCCTATGATGACATCGTTTAGGTAGAGCTGTCTTCTATTCAGAGAAAACTCCCCTCTCACACATTCTTCACATCCTCCTACAACCAAGGCTTCCGAATGCTGGCTCTACTCCTTCCATGCCTAAGAGTTCGTTCAAGTTCACACAGCCCTTGTGGGATTTTGTGTGCTACCGCTCACAGCCTCTGGGAAGTTGGGGAGGGTAGGAGGGGATAATGGATTTGTAAATTCTATTAGAACACCTAGACTTTCAGACCCATTTTGGTTGCACTAGTTCATATTAGTCATTTGAGTCCTATTTAGAATCTAATTTTTTTGTGCCTTAACTTCACTACTCCTAGTTTCCCATGCCACAGAAAAGACAGAGTTTAAAATCTCTCCTTTGCTTGAAGCAGCATTTCATATCAAATGGCTGAATATGCATCAGACCACAGCCAGAAGTGCCTTGCTAATGGTTTCATGTGATGACTGCTTGGCCTAACCTGTGGGTCAGCTGGGAAAGCTTCCCCAGCCTGTCAGCCTAGGGAAAAATGTAGGCAAGCCATCCTCTCTAATATACTTTCTCAGTGAGGTTGGCTAAAAGAATTAGACTTCTAGAACTTCCAAGCTGGTACTATTTCTGAAATATACAGCTTTCAGTGTTTTAGTTGATCACAGGAATTTTTATATTTTTTTCTATACTTATTTTGATCTTTACCATCTCCCTATAAAACAGTAAAAGATGCATGATTATACCTATGTAATAACCGAGGAAACAGTTTTTAAAAAAACTTGTTGAAAAACAAGACATGAATTAGCAGAGGCTTATTTCACAAGGGCAAAAGATTTGGAGTAAATCAAAAGAATAATATCAAAGGTGTATTTGCAACCAGTTCTTGGGATCAAATCCACATTGGGGAAACCATGGGAAGGCTGAAAACATAGAATGGAAAATAATTATGGTGTGCTGAGATGTAGTAAAGGAATTACAATTAGAATAATAATACCTACCATTTGTGTTATTTTACCAGTGAAGCACTTTACATATCATTTCTTATTTATACCCATATAACCATTATTACTTCAATTTCTAATGGGGTCTCGTTGTTTTATACATAGGTAACTGCTTCCAATTTTTTTTATCTTTAGTTCTCAGTAGTTTGAGTATGTGTTTGGGCATGGTTTTCTTTGAATTTATCCTCTTTTGGCTTTGCTGAGCTTCTTGAGTGTATAAATTTATGTCTTTCACCAAATCTGGGGAATTTGAAGCCATTATGTTTCAAATATTTTTTCTGCACCAGTTGTCTTCTCCTCCCCTGCTAGGATTCCAGTGACACAAATGTTAGATCCTTTGATATTCCACATGTCTTGGAGGTTCTGTTCAATTCTTTTTTGGTCTTTCTGTTTTTCAGATTTTTATCATTTCCACTGATCTATCTTCATATTCACTGACTCTGTCATCTACATTCTGCTGTTGAGCTCACACACAATTTTTTATTGCTGGTATTGTTTTTCAGTGCTCAAAGATCTATTTGGTTCTTTTTAAAATTTTAATTTTTCTGCTGAGAACTTCTGTCTTTCTATATATTACAAGTGTGTTTACCTTTACCTCATGGAGCATAGTTATTACAACTGCTTAAAATTCTTTATCTGATAATTTCAGCAGCTCAGGATTGGCATCTTGTCTTCTCTCTTGAGAATTGGTCACATTTTCTAGGTGCTTTGTATGTCAAGTAATTTTAGATTGTATCCTAGAAATTATAAACATTGTGCTGCCTAGACTGAATTATATTCAAATCCTCCGGAGAATGTTGAACTTTTTGTTGTTGTTTGCTTTAGTAGACAATCACTCTGGCTAGGTTCAGACCACAATTTCTGTTTCTCCTGTGAGCGGTGGTTTTTATTTCAGTTGAGTTTTCAAAGAATTTGCTAAGCTGTTTTGGGTCTGTCCTGCACATGTGCAGCTCAGAGATAAGCCTGAGACTTATTTGGCTTCATACATAGAATTAGAGGGATTTCCATCTCCAGTACTCTCCTCCCCAGGATTCCCCATACACTCTCATTCCCACTGAGGCCCTCTTTCCAAGTTCTCTACCAAGAAAAATGAGATCTCTTGGAGTTTTGGCCACCTCATTGCTGCATGCACTTCTCTACTGAGGCCACCCTTGGGGCAAAGCCATTAGTAATAAAAGAGAACTAAAAATGGGGATACCCCCACCACATTCTTTGAAACAGAGGGGCTCCTTTGCCTAGGGGCTAGAAATATTGAGATTTTCTTTGACTTTTAAATGATATTCCCAGGCCATTGCCATATAATTGAGAACCACACTCAGGTTAAAGCCGCAAAAAAGAGGGAAAAAAATTTTGGAATTTATCTTTATATTGGTTATTTCTCCAGATTTTAACTACCTTTCTCAATCCACCAGCTTTGTTTACTTTTCAGAGCCCTCTTATGTTTGCCTTTTTTTAATCCAGAGTTTTTTTGTTATAATCAGCAGGAGAGCTGGCCAGTAGCAAGTTCTCTTGATCTTGCCTGCTATTACTTCAGTTTTACAGATAAGGACACTAGGATTCAATGAGTGTAGATAACTCACTGAGGTCAAATAACCAAAGTGGCAGAAGTACTATTCCGATCCTGGATTCTGGATCGAGTCCAGCTCATGTGCTTCGCATTTTATCATGTTGCTCTTCTAATATTTCTTACTTTCATCAGTTTGCAAAACAAACTGAAACAAATTTTCTAGTTTTCTCATTAGCATAATAAAATAATGTTAATTTAAGTACAATTAGAATAATCATTTTAGTGTTAACTACTGTATATGATGCCCTAAAAATTTCCTGGATAGTTTTTTTTCTGATCGTAATTGAAATACCTCAAGTGTTTCATCATTTGGGAATGGAATTATATCAAGGAAGTCCAACTCTTCCTTTAAACAAATCAGAAATAGATACTCAACTTAATCAAATGCATTTTTGGCTTCTATTGAGGTGATCTTTTTTTTGTTTGACCCACAAATACAGTAAAATGCATTAAAAAGTTTTTAATATTGGGACATTCTTTTATGACTAGTTATACTTGGTTATGATAGGTTATTATTTTAATGTAAAACTGAGTTCTCTGTATTTTACTCAGAAATTTAGCATCAATATTCATAATTGGGACTGGATTGCTGTTGCCTTTTTATGACTACCTTTACTTAGAGTATTTTTTAAACTTTTTTTATATGTAGATCATTACTTCTAGAATTTACTCTAATGGAAGGTAGGGAAGCAAAATCCATCTTTTTTTCTCCAAGTGTTCAGCCAGTTTTTTCAACATCATTTACTAAATAATCTTTTATTACCGATTTGAAATAAAAAACTTTTTCATAGACTTGGGTCCATTCCTGGGTTTTATTCTGCTCCACTGCATTTCTGTCTGTTCTTACACTAGGGCCACATTATTTGAATTAGTGTTAACACCTGGAAAGCCAGCCTTTCCTCATTTCCAATCTTGGTTGAAAATATCCCTGGTCTTTAGTGGTTTTTTCCTCTACTGTGTGCATTTTAAATAATTTTTTATAAGATCTTGGGATTTTCACTTGAATTGTATGACAAGTACAGAAAAATGTCATTGTCCTGTTACTACATCTGTTTATTTTTTTATTTAAGGATATATCACTTCTCTTTTACATCTCTCAATAAGGTTTTGTTACTTAATTCAGATCAGTCTCATACAGTGTTTGTTAAGTTTATTCCTAGGCATTTTAGTGTTTTGCTTCCTTTGTGAATCAGGTTTTTTTCCTGTTTTATTTTCTAAATTATTGTTCACTATAGAGCAATTAACCCATAATTTGGGGTCCATGGGCTTTCATTGAGCTCCATAAAATGATTTTTTTTATTTTGCATGTCAGAGAGATTATAGTTTATATCAGAAGAGGCCTATGCCTCCAAAATAGTCAAGAAATATCAGTTTAGGGGAAAACTATTAGTTTTATAGATTTATTTCTCATGCCATCATTTTAATGGAACATTTTTTAGTTTTAATACTTTTCTGGTCAATTTTGGAATGGTTTTCCAGTAAAATGGTTGTATTATTTGTAATTAATGACATCTTCTATCCTCTTTTGTAGCATTCATAGTTGTTATATCTTATGTGTCTTATTACATTGACCAGTATTTTCAAACTTAATGGGAAGTATTTGTGTTTCACAATTATGTACTTTATAGGATTTTGACTTTATAGAGATACTTTATCTACTATATTAAGGAATGATTCTTCAATTGGAAGTTTATTAAAAAATTTTTTATCTGAAATAAATGTTATGTTTTATTAAATGACCTTTTGTCATATCGAGATAATTATCTTCCTTATTTTATTTCCTTTGCCCTGTCCACATGAAATTTTTAGATCAAAAGATTTTCCAGTGAACTTTCACAAATTCCTTACATTCTTAGAATAAATTTTATTTCTCATGATTTGTTCCTTTATTTCTGGATTTGATTTCATATAAACCTGGAGGTATTGCTCCCCTATATTTAACAATATTTAGCAGGTATATTCAGGAATTTTATTTTATACTATCTTTGTCAGACTTGGGGTAAAAGAATTATGTGAGCTTGGAAAAATGAATTGGCAGTCTTTTCATAAGCTATGGAATATCTTAACTGATTACAGAAAGTGTATGTTTGTTCAAAGTTTGTGGAACTTGGAGGAAAACTATGTAAGCCTAAGTCATTATTAATGAAGCCCCTTTCACAGTTATCTCAAATTCTTCTATGATCATTGCTATTATCATATTTTCCACATTGAGAAGTATAGAAACTCACAATGTATCGCTATTTTAATTCTATAATGTACCTTTTTAAATTTTCAAAATCTCTTCTGTATTTTTGGTGATATCCCTTTTCTACATGTAAAGGTGTTTTTTCTCTTATTTCCTCATTCAGATTACTCAGTGGTTTGTCTCTTAAATCTATTCATAAATTCTCTTTTGTATATTTGTTTTGTTTTATGATTCATTTTATTATTTTACTATTATTAATTCTTTCATAATTTCATCTCTTTTCCTGATTGAACAGAAATGTTATAGATTATATTTTATTATTTCTCATTTTACAATAAAGCTATTATGAATATCAATTATACTCTAAATCTTTTCCTTTTGAATCTTTCATGCGCTATGTGTACTGCTCTCATTATTGTTAATTTCTAAATTATAGTCATAATTTATTTGATTTAAAATTATTTCCAAAATACTTCACAATTTCCACATGATTTTTATTTTTTTTTATTGTTCTCAATTTCTAGAATCATTGAATTTTTTAGGAAATGTAGTTTATATGATTTCTACTTTTTAAATATGTTAATTTGGGGGGCTAGTATATGTTTAAATTTTATTTCTTATCCATGGATGTTAGAAAATATATATACTTTGATGACATTTTTATATAAGAAATGTGTTGATTAAATTTATGAACTCTTACATTTTTGTTTACTTAATCTATGAGGACAAATTTTTTATTTTGTTTTTGTTTTGTAACTTTTTAAATTTTGATGAAATCTAATTTATCTACTCTTTTCTTTTGTGGTGTGTGATTTCATTGTCATAGCCCAATAAATCATTGCCAAATTCAGTGGCATGAAGCTTTTCTCCTATGTTTTTTGTAGTTTTAGCTCTTATGCCTAAGTCATTGATACATTTTGAT
The DNA here is from genome assembly GCF_030020395.1 of Manis pentadactyla. Classification (NCBI taxonomy): domain Eukaryota; kingdom Metazoa; phylum Chordata; class Mammalia; order Pholidota; family Manidae; genus Manis; species Manis pentadactyla. Next base: position 177,582,542 of record NC_080020.1, on the reverse strand, counting down.
TTAATTTTTTGTATATGTTTTTAAAATAAGGATCCAACTTCATTCTATTGTAAATGGATATCCAGGTGGCCCAGAACCATTTGTTGAAAAGATTATCTTCTCCCCATTGAATGGTTGGCACCCTTGTCCAAAATCACTTGACCATATAAGCAAAGGTTTATTTCTATACCCTCTATTCCATTCAATTGGTCTGTATGTATTTCTTTATGTTAATGCCACACTTTTAATTATTACAGCTTTATAGTAAGCTTTGAAATTTTAAAAAATGTGAGTCTTCCTATTTTTATTGTTTTTCAAGATTGTTTTGCCTGTTTGGGGTCTTTTGTGATTCGTTATGAATTCTAGGCTAAGTTTTTCTCTGTCTGCAAAAAAATGCCATTGGAAATTTACAGGGAGTGTTTTGAATCTGTAGATCACTTTGGATAGTCTAGTCATCTTAACAGTATTAAGTCTTCCAATCCATGAACATGGGCTATCTTCTCATTTATTATGCCTTCTTTAATATCTTTCATATAGTTTATAGTTTTCAGCATTTTTTTTAACTGACCAATAATATATTTCAAACCTATGAATATTTCCTGATCGTAATTTTTTTCTTTGTGTGTGTGTAACACCCTGCTATGGTTTTAGAGATGGATTCTCTTCATCTTGAATGTGACTTAGAATTGTCTGTGTGTTCCTTTGTTTCTTACATGAGTTTGCTTCAAAGGAAAATTTTCTCAGTATAGCGATTCCAAAGAGGAACTTGAAAATGTGAACACCCCATGCTACAGAAGAAGGGGAAATTGAGATATAGTATAATTTTTTTCTTGGAAAGGGTAGAGACCCAGGAGTGTATCCAAGGTAAGGAGGAAGCTGAAGCAAAAGGAAGACAGTCAGGTGTGAATGGTGGATGTTTTAAGAACCTACCCCACCTTCAAACACTGGCTTTTCTTTTCATGCCCTCGAATTTCAGGCTAGTTGGTCCCTCCCTCACCCTGACCCTCAGCAGCTCTGCTTCTCATAGGAATTCTACCGCGTGTCTGACACGTGTATGGCACCCTTACCTATTTTCCAGCTGTGAAAAACACTTTCCCCTATTACACTAATTTAGCTGTTAGCTGTTTCCACAATATTTTGGAAAGAAAAGGGGGAGTTAAAATGTTTAAACCCAGATTACTAACTTTAACTGGAAATTTCACCTTTCTTCTAAACTTTGCAAGATGAAAAAACAAAACATAACAAAAGAACAACAGGTCAAACAATTATTACATCTTATCCAACCCACTGGCCTCGTTTCACTGCTAAGGAAAATCATCCTCACAGAAATTGAATTACTTGGCCAAATTCATACAAGTAGTCAGCCAGAGTAGAATTTTTTTTTTTTAATCACAAAATTAAAAATTTTAAATCCAGCGATTTTTGTCCTCCTACATTACATAGCCTACTCCATTCCCTGAGTCTGTACACATGCTGCTGTCTTTTGTACCTATAGAATACTTCAATGGAAGCAACCACTATGTATATGTGCAAGTATATAAATACATATGCATTTGGATGTGTCTGTAATCTTCTATTAGTGGCTTATTATGTACCAAAACCTAGAATACTTTTCTCAATTATAGTAAGAAAAAATGATAATACTTAACTTGTAAGGTTGTTATGGGGATTATATTCTTTATTACATGTGTTATATAGATGGACATACTGAGTCAGAAAGGGCTCAAGGCCACTCTGCTGCAGAAGTGTAGGAACCTGGATATGAACCCAGGCATTTTTGCCCCAGTGTCCACACTCTCAATCACCATACTGTGGAGTTTCCCACAGTTTTACTATTATATACAGTTTTAAATTAAAAGCAAATCCAGGCATACACAATTCCTCTGACAGTTTTCTTCCAGAAAACAGTTCCCTAAAAGCATATGCCCTCAATACATTTTCTCTTATTTCCAACTTGGAAATACCTCTCATGAAAAGGTAGAGATAGCATCAGCATTTTGCAGATGGGGTAAGAGGTTAAGTATCTTGCTTATTGCTTAAGGAGTTGGAGTGAAAGCCAAGAACTCTTGGCTCAAACTGCTGCATGGGAAACCAAGAGACCACACGTCTCCGTCCCTCTCAGGCATCCTTTGGTTTGGTTGAGAATGTGGTTTTGCCATTAGTGTCACAGGGGAAAATGACATATTCTGAACACATCGCTTGATTCCTGGAGAAGAATGATTATAGGCTGTCATTACCAAGAGACATAGTTCTGAAAGCCTTTTCTAAGTTTAAAAATAACAAGAGAGAAACAATCTTCAGATACTTTGTGATTGAGAGAGCCTGGATTCTTTTTATTTTGACGTACTATATTCATTTAGTTATAGGAAGCTTTGATAGCAAAATTAAGAGAACTAGGGGAGAGCATTTATTTATCCTCTTTCCTATTGACTGAGAGATGATATCATGGGATGTGAGACCAGAGGAAAGTTTTTAACATGTGGCCAGTCTATCCCTATACAGAGGGATATGGGTAGAAAACACTGCTTCAGCATGAAGTCAGATAAAAGTTATTGTGTCCTTTGTCTAAAAGTTGTAGTAAGACTTCCTCCAGCTGGGAGTGCACAGGCAGTGTCTCTAGAGCACGTCTGTCTAAGGGGTCCTCATACTGAGTCTCAGTGGGGGTAAGAAGAACCCGTCCTGAAGCAGTGCAGCAGGTCTGGGAACAGACTGATCTCAGTCTAGTGTGGTCCCGTTAGTAGAAGAAAGTGAAAGTGTATCACTGGGCTCCCAAAGTATAGTTTGAAGTAGTTCATTAAAAGCAAAAAATGTCTTCAACGTCCTTCATCTTAAAAACGCATGTGCATTTGTATTCTATTCCACAGTAACAATATACCATTGTTTGATTTTATGTAAAAGTCATGTTGAGTTCTTTTTCAAATTTTGAATACAATCTACACTCCAGAAAAAAAAAATTTACATACACACACACACACACACACACACACACCTGGTGTCTTTGTTTTCAGTACACTGTCTGTACCAAGTTGGGACACCACAGATGTAGTAGAAACAATACAGACTTTGTAGCAGGGCCAGTCTAGGTTGCATTCTGGGCTCCACCAGCACATACATGTGACTGCACCTCTCTGAATCTGTTTTTCTCAAATGCTCAATAAAGATAATAATGCCCACCACATGGTGTTGTAGTGAGGCTTTTGTAAATTAATGCATGGAAAGCACCCAGCTGAGACCCTGGTGCAGCATAGTTATTCAGGAAATACTATCTCTCATGGGGCAAATACATAAAATCTAACAGAGATGCGTCCAGAAACATTCTTGTCTGGATGAAGCCTGCAAGGTAAACTTCAAAAGTAGTCAGCAGAACCAAAGAACAGTAGAATTCTCATAGCCAAAGCAAGACAGCAAAACCAGCAAACCTCTTACGGCCCAACCCAAGCAAACCCCACTATTGGTCAGCGTCAGGCAGCCCCAGAGCTGAAGCACCTCTGCTGTGCATCACCTCAGCCTGGTGGCCTGCGGCTTGGGGACCTGATTAGCACTGCCCTCAATAGGCTGTGAATGACTCATGAACTGCAGGTTCAGCCTTTGCTGCTCACCCTCAGTAATTTCTTTAATTATGCAATATTTTGAATGTAACAAAAAGCATACAAAAAGGGTTAATGAGCCCTCATCCACCACCAAATTTATGAAATAAAATGTTACAAGGATAGACACCTCCTGTGTACACTCCCCTTTCTCTTTCCTCACCGGAGATAATCACTATCCTGAATTTGGGGTTTATCTTTTTAATGGATGTGGTATATTTTGTATACCCATGAGGAATATGCTATATGTTTTCACATTAAACTTCATAATAAGTGCTCATATTGTATGTATTTTTCTTGACCTCACTTTTTATGCTTAACATTATGTTTTTGCTACTTTTATCTATGCAGGTACATGTAATTGTGCTTGGTTCATTTTAACTAATGTATACTTTTCTGTGACACCTTATTCTATTGCTATAATGCATCATCATGTACTCATCTGTTCTCTTATTCATAGAAAATAATTTGTTTCTAATTTTTTTCTGTTTTGAACAAAATCGCAAGGAATTTTTTTATACCTGTTTCCTGAGACATCAGAGCAAGGATTTTCTGTGACATGTAATGAAGGGTTGAATTGCTAGGTCTTATGGTATGTGAATGTGTAACTTCACTAGAAATGATTTAATTGTTCCCCAAAACAGCTGCACCAATTTACATTCCCACTAGTGATTTATAAGAGTTCTTGTGCTTCACATCCTCCCAACATCTTACAGGATACCCTCAATCTTCTCAAACAAATTGTTCCCACATGTGGCTTGTGGAATGGATTAGCTAGTATGGACCTAGCATATGTCTACCCAGTCCCACCTCAAGCCCAATATTGCCCCAAACTGTGACAGGGAAGTCCTGTCTTTGGAAAGAACTTTGACCTCCACCAGCCTATAGTAAAGAAGTATGGTCTGACCCAAATGGAAAATGCCGGCCTATCATCTACCCTAGGGTTGTCCAATTTCAGCTTCGATCTGAGAAGATGACTATGGGCTCCACAGTCTCTGTTGCATAGGATGTGGCAGAGTGCCACAAACACTCATTATGGCCAATATTACTGGGCTCAGGCACAGCAACCTGACCATTTTAGATGCCACCAGCACCAAGAGAGACCCGGTCCTTATTGAATTAAGAGGAACATGGAAGTGAAGGTTCTCAAAGAGGAAGCTGCATATTTGGGCAACTGCATATAGAACCCACTTTGCAGCACTCCCATCTCCTACAAAATCTGGCTGTACTGGAGAGAAGGGTTAATGATGGAAGGTCTTAAAAGAGATTTGTTTCAGAAGCCAAGCAGTGCCATAGGAAACTGCTTGGTGAAAACCACTGCACAAATGAGTTACCAACCAAGACAGTTGTATTAAGAGGAGTTTGTTTACACAAATTCATCGCATTGCCCTGTAATTAGACCATCCTCCTGTCTTTTATGCCAGCTTAGGCTACAACCTTTGGAAATTCCTCGATGGGTTCCTCTTAGTGAACTCCAGTTGCTGGTCTGTACTAGGTGGACTGCTGGCTGCCAAGTGTGGCCTCTCCAGCTCCCAGCAGATGCGGTTCTGTTGCAGCTCATTCTTAGGTCCCCACATAAAATCAGATGCAGCATTCTGAGCTGGAAAGGAGCTGGTAGATCTTACAGTTCCACACCTTCATTTTATATTTGCGAAATCTCAAGTTGACATGCCTATGAAGTGGCAGAACCAGGAGTCAGTCTCAAGTCTGTCTTCCTCCAAACTCCCTGCTCCTTTGAATGGCACAGAAGCCATGGGAAGAAGAAATCACCTTATAGAACAGTGTAGGTGTAAGAATGTGGGGGGGGGGCAGGGCGGGGGGTTGGGGGGTCTGTTCTAGAAGAGAAGGAAATGCCTACACAGAAATACGAGAAAGAATGGCTGATGAGGGAGATGGGCTGAGTATGCTGTGATGGAAATCGAGAGAGCATTTTAAGCTGAGAGAGAGGATAATGTCTCTGATGCTATAAAAGTTTAAGCGAGATGAAGCCAGAGAAGTAATCATAGGGTTGGCAATACAGAGCTCACTGGGTCCTTGCAGAACCCTGGAAAGTTAAAAACCTGGAACCATCAGATACTGCAAAAGGCAAAGCCAGAAGGTGAAAACTGGAATATTGTTTGAAAGTTTATCTAAGGGGCTGTTCAACCATCAGGACTCACCTCCACTACACTCTGAAAATTATACCTTCTCTAGCTTCACCAGAGAAAAGAAGTATATTCTCTGGCAAAGCTAAAAATGAATAGTTTTGTTTCCAGTGGAATGTGTTGTTTCCCCAATTCTTTTCTTCTCAAAGGAAAGAATTCAATCAAGAGACAGACTTAGGACAATCTTAAACAGTTTATTAAGCAAAGCATAAGTACACTCTCAAGAAGGGTAGAGAGTGGTCTGTCTAGAAGCCAGAGCCGCCCTGCTATTAGGGTTAGGTTGGCTTTTATTTTTTTCTTAAGATGGCAGGAAAAGTCCTGCCCTGCATTTTTTGTCATTTGATTGACAGGTTGATTGACAGCTCTAGGTTATATGACCTTTTTCCCAGTGCTCAGGCTCCTTACCCACAAGTACCTAAGCGAAGCCCACAATGTTAGTTAGATTTAGATGTTATTTTACTGAGGTGGGGTTACCCTCAAACATGGTCTTTGGACCTTGCGTATGCCCTGTAATCAAGGAAGCCCATGTGGTCTTGGGCCTCTTGACAATCTAGGTGTCCTTGACTGAAACTGGAAACTAAGGAGGGCTTAGGGGTTGGCCAGGGAGGAGTCTTCCCTGGTGACGGGCTGGCCTTTTTCTCCTGCTTAAGTCTAACTACCTGCCCACTCTAACCGATTCATAGTCAGACACCAGACAAGGGAGATAATGGAGACATCTGCCTAACAGATGTTGCTATATCTAGCCTCCCCCTTGTTAATTCCAGACTAACACCTAAGGAAAGAGCTTGAAAACTACTTCTTTGTAGGAACAAATATCTGAGGGGTAAAACATATATACACACACCGATTTTGAGTGTCCTCAACAAAAACAAACTTGATAAAAAGTGGTCATCCACCAACTGGCGTGCCCCACCATGCACACAGAGCTTCCGGCAAGTCTTCTAGTTTCCCCCCTTCACTAGGAACAGACGACCCAAGATCACCCCACATTTGGAGAAAGTCTCCAGCAAGAAAGACAGGGAAGTGAAGAAGCAAATACTCTTTCAATAAGTTGTGTTATGAAGAGAAATGCAGATAAATTGGTCAATAGCTAAAGGGCAATGTGGAGTCACAGAAGATTTATTTTTTTAAGTGAGAGATACTAGAGTTTATTTATATGCTGGTAATAAGCCTCCAGTATTTTTCTTCCTGACTTGAAGCAAATGTGCTGTCACAAATATTTAGAAAAAGCCTTTGCAGTATTTCTGCTTCTGGTTAGGATGTAGAGGGATGTGGAAAAACCTTCATTTCTATGGACAAAATAAAATTCGTATGTTTCTATGGAGTTAGCAGACATGCCGTAAGCACTGATGAACAGAATCAGAGCGAAATGGCACAATATCACCTTATGGTAGCCTGTTATAAAATAAGGATGAATATTGTGATCCCTCGGGCAACTGCTACAATGAAATGAAAGAGGTGTTACTATAGATCCTACAGATGTGAAAAAATAATAACAGAATATTATGAGCAACCCTATAGAAGTGAAACAATTATAAAGGGAATGAATAAAGATCTGTGCATGTTACTGTATCTGAATTATACCTCAGTGAAAAAACATAGAAAAGGATCTTTGGTTCAGCATCATCTTGATATCATTAACCATATCACCTTGTTCTTAGGTAAAAGTCCCAAAGGGGCTTTGATTTCTACACATTATAAACAAGCAATTAGAGTTAGTTGGAGAACTTCATGACTCCAAAAGTAGCAGCAAAATGTCCTTAATAATCTATGTTCTGTTGTTCACTCCATGTTTTCTGTAGTCAGCAACTGGAGCCATAAGGCCATCTGGAAATGTTGTGAATGCAGCATTCGTAGTAATGAATAGTAATGTGTGTTTTCTATATAAGTTGAGGCTCCAAACCCAACAACTGCCGGACATTTGAGCAGAGACCGATTCCATAGGCACTCTTTCATCAGGAAGCAGGAAGTCAACAATGCAGAGCTGCTGCTGGTTATTTTGTGGGGGTGGTGGAGGTTGTTTTTATAGACTGAAAATGTGGTAGAGATTATATAAGCCCAAGGAGGATGTTGCAGGAGGACCATCACTAGGATACTTGGGTGACAAGCTTGTGGAAGTGCTTCTTGAAATGCTTATGCATGTTCATCTTTTAATGTTTTCACCCGCAAGTACTGTGAAAATGTTACAACACAGCCAGAATCCCAAAAACTAATCTTCATGAAGGGTAGAAAAATTCCCAGGGCAACACCAAAGTCCAGCAGATCCTGTGACGGATTCCCCTCCTCCCCTTCCAAACTAGTGCAGTGCTGGGTGCGTGGTACAGGCTCATTAAATAGCTGTGGAAATGAAGACATGAATGGAGGGAGCACATACTGCAATCATTCATTCAACAACAAATCACTTCCTCTATGCCCATCATTAAGTGTTGCAGGGACTGTAAAAGGAACACAAGTCATGTGGCCTGAAAACCCTTAAGTTCTAAGGAGGAACACTGGCAGACATGTGAAACCACCAAGGAAAACAGGAGACCCTGTACGAACAGCCTCTCTTTGTAGGATTCCCAGGCTCTCATTTCCCAGGAAGATAACATTTCATTTGGTAATAACCACGTCTTTCAAGAGGTTCTTATCATCCCTTTTAAAAGATCTTTCTCCCAGTTTTCTTTCATTTCTGAAGGAACACAGAAAGAAAATAAGCCCCTATTAATAGTTCTATTGTCCCAGAATTAAAACACACCCGCCATCCCCATGAAACCATTGGTCGTGTTTGCTGAGATGTTGTGGGTGCTTGGAGAAGCGGAAGGGAGCCGGGAGGTGGCACCGTGCGTCATTTGGTCTTTTGAGGAGTGAGGGTGGAAGATGCGTGGTTGCGGTCGCTGCTTGGGGCTAGGGAGTTCATATCTTGCCAGACACAAAGCCTCTAGGATAAGGACGTTTTCCAAAACAGCCTGCGCTTGTTCTGGTACCAAAAAAATAGATAGCTCAAGAAAACACTTGTAAAGAAATGGAAATAGATTTAAAGAAAACACCCCCAATCCCAGACTTATTTGGCAGGGCAAAAAATGCAGTGAAGCCAGAGAACCTTTCCACGCCCCCAGTATGCCTTTTTTTAACCCTCTTTTTTAAGCATCAGTCTTAACACAATATTCCAACTTCAGTGTTACTAAATGTCCCAAACTTCACAAAGACCAGATTTGCTTTTTTTCCTCTTTTACTTTTAATGCCCTATCTCCTCCCACCTACTTGGCAGAAATTATTCCCCTCCTCCTCAGCACCTCCCAGGGATTCTGAAGGGTTTCATGGTGACACCCTGTGTATTCTGAACAAACCCCAACTCTCCTATCTCAGCCTCACCCTCCTACCCCAGTCTCACCTTTGTACCACCTTTCCACTGTTACCCTTGTCAAACTGCCTGCTTGCATTCAGGGAAAAGCCAGTTGACTGCTAATACCACCCTCTCCCCCCCCAGCAGTGGCCTTGGTGAGGGACACTGCTCTCAATTTTATCCCTCTTTCTATCTTGTGCACAGACATATGTGCCCTTCCTCTTTACCAAGCAGCAGAGTCGAAATTTAACTATGCCTTTTAATGGGGTTTATTGAAATATTGGGAGTAATGTAAAGAGTACAATGCACAGAATAGTTCACAAGCACCCCATGGATACAGACCTAGGGTCAGTTACCAGACCAGCTTCTGCCTGGCTTCTCTCTGCCTGGCCCTGGCCAGTGAAGCTCATCCCTGCCCCCAAGACTGACTTCCTCCCAGGATGGCTAGCCTCATCAGGAAACATTTGTTGAATGTCTGTTATGTTCCAAATATTGCAATAAGCACTAAACATGTAGTGGGGACCAAAACAGACATGGCTCAGTCCTTATGTAGTTTAAAGTCTAGAACTGGGAAACCAAACAAACAAATCATTACATAATCAATTGTAATTAGTTATAAAATGTCCTAAGTACTGTGAAGCTAAAACTGTGGGGTTCCATGAGAAGGTCTAATGGAGGGAGCTAATTTGATTAGGGGAAGTCCATTGAGGTGACTTTGAGCAACTGACATCTAAGTTGGGATTGAAGAATGAGTAATAATCAGCCCTGTGAAGAACTAGACAGAACACATCCCCAGTCCACAGGCAACAGGGATTGCAGGAGTGAAGGGCCTGCTGGAGAACGGCATTTGGAAAGACCTGGGGGCTCACGTGCAGAGCGTGGGGGCAGAGGGGTGTAAGAGGAGGCTGGGCCGGGAGGCAGGGGAGCCATGCCAGGGGGACCCCAGCAAGCTGCAGCAAGGGCTTGAGATGTTATCCCAGGTGAAATTGACTGTTATTGGGGAGTTTTGAGCAAGGGAGTGAATGACATGCTTTGATCCATACTTTAAGAACATGCTGACAGCCATGTGGAGAATGAATGAAGAAGGGCAGGAGGGCAGGCACGTGATAGCCAGTGACTGCTGTCCTGGTCTGAGCAGGAGATCAGGGTGCTCAGGCCATGGCACGGGCAGAGTAGACAGAGAAGTAATGATTTTCATGGTATGTTTAGAGTAGAGCTAATGGGATTTGATGATAGATTATCATCATCTGGAGTGGAAGGAGGGAGGAAAGTCGAGATAGAGAGTCAAGGGAGGATTCCAGTTTCTGACTTAGGCAGCTGGGCACATGGACTGATATCTAGGGACTGAGAAGAAAGGCCGACAATAGACAGCACAGTTCCCAGAGTCTAAGTTACTTGGTCTTAAATGTTCCACTGGGGAGGCATCAGCGGCCCGGGCCAGGGACAGACCCAGGCCAACCCATTTTCATTTGGTCTTTTAAAGCTTCTGGCAGCCTGGCAATCCAGCCACCCCCATGGCCACCCCGTTACATTAGTTTTAACAAAAGGTTTGATTTTGCATTAGACTTCCTCCCCAAGCAATTGCCAAGATAGACCAGTAGTAAATTTTACTCATTTATTCATTCATTCAAGAGAGAAACAGTTATCCTGGTGACTGAGAGCAGAGCCTCTGGGCTCAAATCCCACCTCTGCCACTGAGTAGCTGAGGACTCTGGGCAAGTCCGTCGGCCCCTCGGTGACCAAGTGTCCTTGTCTATGAGATGGAGATGACAGTGTATCCACCTCAAAGAGCTACCCTCAGGTGTAAGTGAATTAATCACATGTGGTATATTTTGAGCGGACCTGGCACACTGTCAGTACTCAGATGGTGTCAGAAATTGCCATTCTCAAGTGTTAAGGAAACGTCCCGCTTTTCCAGCACTGTTCTACACGAGGAGGCTGTTTAACACTGTGAAAGCTATTTTTCAGCCAGACAGATCTGACTTCAAGCCTCTGCTGTCTTCTTAACCTCCTTGAACCCACATTTTCCCACCTGATATATGGGAGCAATCATGCCCACCTTGGGTGGTTATTGTGAAGATGAAATGAGGAATCTTTGAGCAGGGCCTTGTACACAGTAGAGGCTCAGTCAATGTCAGGGTCTTCCCTTCTCAAAAGGAGCTTTCCTGTCTAATTTAAAGTGTGCACCTCCACCCTCTGCCATTTAAAAGACCCCAGTGAGAGAAAGGTAATTTCAAACCCCTTCATAGGCTTACGGTTTATGAATAAGGTTAAGGTTTTTTACAGAAATTACACTTCCTCACCCTTTCAGTGCAGTATGGAGCTATTTAAAAGATGGGAATATGGATGTGGAGATTTTACATCCCAGAAAGAGTGATCCACAAAGATTCTATTTCTTCCCCAAACTGTTCATGTTTCCCACTGTCCGTCAGACCCTTTCCCAGTGCCATAACCCACTTCCTCTTCCTGCCCCACCGCCACCTTGAGTAACCAGAGTAAGAAAACACAGGCACCCGCCCATAGAAAATACTCTTGGTTGTCCTGGAAAGCACAGATTGCCTGGACTTCTATTTTCAAAGCTGACTACACGGTTTCCTTTGGCACAGCTGTGGGTGGCAGCGTCTGCTGTGGGCGTCTGCGCCCCCGCTGTGGTCCTGTGGTGGCGTTGCCCTGGGTTCCCAGCACCCACCTCTTTCTGGCTCACATGAGCCATTTACATCTTGATGTAAAGTTGCTGTGTGTCCCCTGCAGCTGCACTTTAAAACTTCATTCCTAACATAGAATGAATACTGTCCTATTAAGGAATGGAAGACTTTCATGAGCAGATGGAGATCCCTGCAGAAGGGTCCTTTGCCCAGTCCTTAAAATCTCCTTTATCCTATGCTATGGCTGACCCTGAATGGATAACGTACTACAAACACTTTCCCTCTGATAGTCTTTTGGGGACTGTTCAGGCAATAAAGCAGCTTCCACAGAGACAAGAAAAAGACTCACACATACGACCATCAACAGCAAAGTATAGAATGTAACAGTAAGACTAACAGGGTGTCTTCGGATTTCAGGGAACACATCCGTCAAGGCCTAGAAGAACTCCAGAAGGTCCTGCCAGGAGGAGATACTTACATGCACGAAGGATTTCAAAGGGTAATCTTAAAAAAACTTTCAACTCCAAATGTAAAATGTGATATGGAAACACCTACATAAGGATGGTTCATGAAATAAGGCACATGTAACTGAATAACACCCAATGGCAACAGAGTGAAAACAAATTTCCCATGAGCTTGTACACTAATAACTATCCAAAAGAACTGAAAAAGGAATCTTCCTGCTCCTTCCCTGACACTGATGAAGGGTTTGTTAGCTAAAGCTTGGCTGTCACTCGTGAATCATGCCATACGCAAGTTCCCTCCATGTGTAAGGAAACTTTTCTGTGATGCTTCAGTGATTTCAGCCTTAAGGAAAACATGTCCCAGTCTGTGAGAGGTAAGGCACTGATCCACGTTCACTAAAATGTCAGGACAACTTTAGATGAGTGCTCTCCACTGATATTTGAGTGAAGCCTGGGTGAACTACATAAAGAACCAAGACTGAGTCATGGTTACATCAGTAGCCCATGGCCCGGTGTGGTGTTTGGAGTAGCAAAAGCAGTGGCTACATGGCTAATGTGTTCTTCATGTTTTTCAGGCCAGTGAGCAGATTTATTATGAAAACAGTCAAGGTAAGGCTAGATTATGAATTATCATTATCAATTATTTTAACATTTTTTCTGTGTCTGCTTGTGAGAAACAACTTCAGTAATTTCGTGTTTCAAAAGACATATGATACTGTCTATAACCTTTGGACACACACTTCATCACAAAGAAGGAATACATAGACAGATGACATAAACCAGGTCAAATTCTACTATCCTATTGATGCAAAAAGAAATTATATAAAATCCCATTATGGGCCAAAGTCTGTAATGCCCATGAACAGTGCTGCATGTTGAATTCATTAAATGAATGAATACTTGGATGGATTAATAAAGTCTTGGAATTTTGTGTCAAATTTAATTTTCATGTCCTTCTCTGAGCTCCAAGCTTTTTCAGCACTGTGATGAGATATGATATTAAGATGAAGGTATCAATTTGGTTTAAACTTTCCTTCATTTCAGTGAAAAAAATACCTAAAATGTACTTAACAGAATGCTTAGCCCATAGAAATAATATTTATTGATTAATATTACTATTTTAGCTATGATGACTATTACTACAGTGTCTTTCCTGGGTAGTGTTTCTTTATCTGAGGCAAATCTCTCACAAGAGATTCAGTGTTAGAGTGGAGCTTTTTCTCCCAGGTCTGTAGAGGTGTCCACTTCCTATTTCACTCTAAACTGCAACAAATAGACCAGACCCAGTATCAACAACACTTGTGAGTATAAATCATCCATCAGCAAATGTTACTAGAACTCTAAAAATCACTGAAAGAATTCTAGTAGACTTTGCCGACTGGTATAATAACTTCAATTCTGCTTGTAAATCCTGATGACTGTGACCCTTTGCCCACCTCTTCAAGAGGTAGTGTATGGGGTCAACTATAGCATGTAAGAAGGACCCCTGGCCAGCCCAGGTGGTAAGTTTGCTCCCAGGCCTCGGTGGACTGGACAGTTACTAGAAAATAATAGAAACTTGATTCATTGGAGCTACTCCCACTTATCAGTCCAATGATCATTTCACCAGGTTTGGCCATTTTTTAAGATAAGACTGAGAAACTCAGAAACAAAACCTATTCCCCAGGAGTTTGTCCCCACAGACACTCTTTTCTGCATGCTGGAGTTGCTTCCAGTCCCAAAAGAAAGTTGCTGTTTCTCATAATACTGACCCCAGGTGGTTGTGCTTGTAAGAGATGGGCTCCCAGAGCTGAGAGGGGGGTTTCCCTGAGTGTGGCCTGATGGACTGAGTGGGTCTGTGTTGTATTGAGCAGGATACAGGACAGCCAGCGTCATCATCGCTTTGACGGATGGAGAACTCCATGAAGATCTCTTTTTCTATTCAGAGAGGGAGGTAAGCGACAGCCTGGCCTGTATGTGAACACAGATGTTGGACGGGGCTGCTTCCTTTGAAATGGGCCACAGTCTTTCTACTTGGGCAAAATAATAGGTATTCTTTGTAAAAATGCTGGATAAAATAGTATCTCGTATGTAAGAAGTAATAACAATTACTCATTTTTTAAAGTGAATGCTCATGTCTCTAATGTCTTACACATAGTAGATATTTTTCCCTTTCGAAATACTTGTATATTTCTCTATGTTTCAAGGGATACAAAATATCTACCATGCTTTTATTGAAAGCACTATATTTATTTATCTTGCAGTTTTGAAATACTGTATTACTTCTGAACAAAAAAATGGGTACCATTTTTCCTCTATTTCTACTAAAAGCAGGAGGAGGAGCAAAATTATTTGAAATATTTCAATATTTATTCAATATTCAGTTCAATTTTTCTATATTTCTTTTTCCTTTTCTTTATGTTTTCAAAAAGCACTCCTCAAAGCAAGTGAAAGAATTCTCTAAGTGAAGCTTTCTGTTTGTGCAGTTTCCAAAAAAAGAGGTTTATTCAAGAATTGGAAAGTAATTTTTATATTAGGAAATCCTTTCCTTTCAAGTTTTAGATTTGAGCTCAATGTAAAATTGGCCCAGAGAAATCTGTTCAACCATTAATGACAGAGTCACAAAGTGAGAAAGGCCCATTCAGGCCAAGTCAGGGAGAAACACAATAAGGAAAAAGTAGTGAGGGAGGGAGATCCTGGCCTCTCGGGGAGGAGTTAACCAGATCATGACACTTACCTCAAACTCTTGTTTACTATTTAATTTAAATTCCACTCCCTCAACAACAACAAGTATGTATTCATTCATTCATTCATTCAGTGTGCTGGGCACTTTGCTGGACACTAGGGACACAGAGGTAGCACACAGTTGCTGCCCTCATGGGCCTTACCATGTAATAATGTTCAGTTTTTTGAAGCCTGTGCTGGTAAAGAGCATGAGGTAAACACACGACTTCCCCTCTCCCTCTAACTAATACAGGGATAATTCATGATAATCCATAAGTAAGTATGACAGATGCTCACTGATCATGTGGGAAATAACATATATCTGTATTCAGAAGTTAAAACTAACTATGTAATGGGAATGGAAAATGGCTTATTTCGGATGCTAAACAACAGCCAAAAAAGTAAAAACCCTAATAAGGAAATAACTGAATATAAAATAAATGATGGGTGTCAGAGGCTTAAAATAGGAGTTAGTCGAGAAGTATTTTAGGTATGGCGCTTACAGACTTGGAAAAATATTTGGAATGCCAGTGCCAATAGAAGGAGGCAAGATAAAGCTCAAGATACATAAAGAAAATAAAACTTTCTATTTTAGATAATTCTATATAAAGCCCAATTGGAGAAAAGTCACAGCAGTTGTTGCAGATAAGGATGGGGCTAGACTGCTCTAGAGGTTTGTTTTATCCTGAGAGCAGCCAGGAATCTTTCTAACATGAAGGAAAAAAATACATGTTCTGTCCCTTCTAAAATTCAATGTCAGGCACAAGTGGATTTGAGTACTAAGAGAGGAAAAATAATTACACAATTCAAATCAATATGCATACACCGAACACCTACTATATATTTACTATCAATTATTTCCAACTTTTGTTTTCTATTCACCTTTAATAAATCAAATATTAAAGTCAAACCAAAACTTGATGTTATTCATTATGTTGCCCTTTGAATACTTAATTGTAGAGAAGGTCATGTTCACCTGTTCAAATATGAACCATAACTTGATAATATGGGTAAATGTAGTAACCACATTGTTTTTTCATGTGAAACCTTCATAAGAGTGTATATAATCATACCTTAATAAAAAATTAAATAAAAAATAAATAAATAAATGAACCATAACTCCCATACCATTAAACCAGTAAATTCCAAGGGGAAGAAAAAGGCCTATTCATAAAGGTTACTGACATTTATGAGCATCTGTGTTGTTCTAGGCCTTGTATGAGGAGCTCTGCATATGTTATCTCATTTAATTCCCAGAACATTTATAGAGCAATTCTCAGTGCCAAGCCCAGGCATATCAGGTTCCAGAGGCCACGTCCTTTCAGTCAGAGCACATTGCCATTACAAAGGAAGAAAAGTACATCAATAAAAAAATCATCAGAGGAATAGAAAAGATAATCATTTCCTCAGAATATTTAGTAAGAATTATCTTAATCTATAGTCTTCCTTTCCTCCCCTCATCTCTCAAAGGCCTTCATCAAGATTCTACTCTGTGGATCTTTCTTAACACATCCCCTTAGACTAACACTCCCCTCCTGGCCACCATGCATCATGTTGGAATGTAATGTTCCCTGGAGAATGAGCTCCTTGCGCTCAGATTTTGGCCCTCCTTGTGCCTGGCGCAAGTAGATGCTCCATGAACACCTGATCATTGAAGTTAGTCTGGTTAATCCAAAAAAAAAGTGCATTTGTTTCTGCTTCTCTCTAATGTCTTTTCTTTCACTGACCCAGGCTAACAGATCCCGAGATCTTGGTGCAATTGTTTACTGTGTCGGTGTGAAAGACTTCAATGAAACACAGGTATGACTGTAGATGTCCTCAGGTCTGTCTGGGTTCACACGAAGCTTGTGAAGGATAACATGTATTCAGGGCAGAGGGGGCATCAACAGCATAAATACCCCTTAGATAGATTAATTTTCCAGAAATGCTAAGCTAAAAGGGAATTATTATTGGATATAAAGCCATTTGCTGATGCACTTAGGGGTTTTTAACACATACTTGCTAGGCAGCATCTTCCTAGGTTGTCTTTCTTGGTAGATTTAAATCGCCAGTGTGTCAAAACAGGTCTGAATTAAATTGGAAAACTTTGTTGGTTGTTTCTCCTTTAATTTAACTTAATGAATCTGATTTTATTTATATGACAAGTATACCTTTTCTCCCATTAAAAATGCAATGTGTTTAATACAAAATGGATTTTTAATACAAAAAACAGAAGTAATTGGCAAGTGGGAAGAAAATATGTGCCAGGATACAGAAGCAAATTGTGAAAATTTGCTAACTACCTAAGTAAATGTTCCTCAACGTAGTTTATAATTTCTTTTTTTAAGTGACCTGGGACAATGCTTGTAATATGTTGTTAAGTGAGTAAAATAGAGTTAAAGAACAGTGGGAATAGGTGTACTTGAAACCAGTATAAGACTGTATATCAACGATACTTTAATAAAAAGATGAAACAAAACAGTGGGAATAGGATGAGTGTACTTTCTAAATAAACATGTATATTTGCATAGGAAAAGAATGAAAGGCTATTTATTGTCAAATTAACAAAATAGGGAAATGATGGATGGAAGATAGAAGATAGATAGATAGATGATAAATAAATAGATAGATAGATGGATGAAAGATAATGAGTAGCCTTTTTCCTTTTTAACACTCCTGGGTTTTCTGAACTTTCCCAAGGACTATGTGTTGCTTTGCAATGAGTAAAATCCTGGCACTGACCATGACTGTGGTGACCACAGAACTATGCAAAGAGCTGGAGTAGAAAAGCCCACAGATCAGCTTCTCTCTGCCATCCTCTGCTCCATAAAGTAGGGCAGCCAAAACAACGGCAAAGGGCCTTTCTTCAATGAGCAGTTTGGGGGAAAGGTCAGGATCCTCATTCACTGGCTTCACCCAACACCAAAGCTTGAACTCATTTCTAAAGTTGTTACGAAAGGAAACTTGAGTCTGTGTGATAGGAATACAGTTGCCAACAGAAATATGTGTGAATGGGAGAAAAATGAGCCCATGGCCTGCCCACAAATCCATAAATACATCAACACAGGCCAAGGGCTCATCTCACTGGGCAATCTTACCTTTGCTCCCAAGGAGAAAAGTATTAAAGCAAATGTAAAAGCTGGAGCCAACCGTCGGGGCCCACTCTGGAGAGGCCACTGGATCAGCAGATGGCTTTATATCCAATAATTCCCTGATAGCTTAGTATTTCTGAGAGGTCTTCAGTGGGGCCCCTGAGACCAGCCAAGTCTCTCTGGGTCCTAAAAGTAGATGGAGCCCTCTGGACTAACTTCTCTGTGTCTAAGCCTGACACATCTCTGTGTGTTTGTGTGTTTGCTGTGTCCTCAGCTGGCACGGATTGCAGACAGTAAGGATCATGTGTTTCCTGTAAATGATGGCTTCCAGGCTCTGCAAGGCATCATCCACTCAGTGAGTACAGCACTTCCTCTGAGACTGCAGCACGTTCTGCGCCCCAGTGCTATAAACACCCCAGTTCTGTCTCTCTAAGGCTGGTTTTTCTCTCCTTGAGACAACATTCCTTTGCGTATCTTTGTATCTGTCATGTCCCTCTTCTCCCTATTGCCTTTCACACGTGTTTTTCTTCATTCCCCTGTGCCAATTTTACCCCACAATGGAATATTGAAAATTGAAAGGTACCCTGCTCTGGCAGTGAGCCAAGTGTCAGGTGGCCCCCAGTTGTCCTACTGGAAAGACTGTGGTTAATGGTGTGTGTTGGAGAAACTTCAGCTTTCCTAACCTCGATGGAAACAAGCTGCCTTCGGAGCATGTTCTGGCTCAATCTCTATCACTTGGCTTTCAGAGGTACTTCCAACCAGTGGCTCTCTACTTTGGGTGCCCATCAAAGTCATCTGGAGCAGGATTTTTAAGATCTTCCCAGGTGATTGTAATGAAACCACCCTGCTTTATACCTTAATCCTTAAATATGAGGGCTTTATTGCTCTCCAGGGTTTGCCATCACCAGCCCTCCTTTCCACTCCAACCTGAGTTTAGATGGGACAATCTGTCACACCAAATGGTTTTTTATTTCTTCTTTCCTGTCAGTGAACAGGACACTGGTTTCCAGGGCCACTCTTTCCCACCTCCCACACACAGGCCAGGCCCTGGTCTGGCTGGAACAGGAGACAGTGTTGGCCTTTAGGTCCTCAGCCAGAGACCACTGTGAGGGCTGCCCCTGTGATGGAGTCCAGAGGTGCTGTGGCCCCACCTGTAGGTTCTGAGATCAGGCAGATGGCCAGCAGTTTCTCCAGTAGAAGCTCACCGGGCTCCAGACTCAGGGTCTAGGATGCAAATTCAGACTTTAGTAGTTACTGTCCTCTTGAGGATTCAAGGGGGTCTTGATCCAGGGGTTACCAGCCAGGGACAGAATCTGCCCAGCATCCCAGTTTGACCTAGGAAATGTCCAACATGGCTGCACCTTCATGCTCCATCTCCCTCCCTCCAAGGTTTGCTTAAGAACTCCAGGACAGTGAAAGCAGAGTGAGAAAGAACTTTGGAGCTGGTCATCCCAGAGTTTAAATACTGGGCCAGTGACTTACCATTTATAGATCCTTGGATGGGTTATTTCATTTATTTCCATATCTGTGAAAAGAGATTGATGATAAGACTTACATCATAGCCTTGTTTGAGAATTACAAGGGATAACACTGGTGAAAATACCTAATATTTTCCCAGGCACACAATTGGCACTCAAGGCATATGAATTATTTCCTCTCTAACTTCCCTTCTCCATCATCTATTGGACATTAATGACCCCCCTGAGTCTTTAAATATCCTTGAATATGCATAAAATCACTTGGGAATCTTGTTTTCAATACCGATCCCCAAGCCCTGTACCTAAAAGATAGTATTGTAATCAGTAGGGGATAGAGGCCAGGAATTTGAATCTTTTAAATCTCCATTTAAAAAAAATAAGTCCCACAGGTGCACTTTCAGAACATTGATATATGTAACCTTAAGTTTTCAGAATTGTGAAAATTTATCCCACCTCAGGTTGGGAAATCCTATCTTAAGTTATGTTCAGATGGCAGTCATCTTATTCAATATAATTTTGCAAGTTTGTTTTCAAGGAAAAGAAGCCCATTCAAACTGCCTTGACCAGAAAGTAGGAATTATTGAAAGCATAGAGAAGTATCAGTTCCCATTATGGATTCCCAGGTGAGGGACCCCTGCTCTAAATAATTTCTGGGGTCAGTGTGGCAATAATATATAAAAACTGCAATAATGACATCACAATGCCAGCGCCCTTTACCTCACTTCACCTCACAGCATAGGTGTTTTATCATCACGCATCGTAAGAAGAAGAAAGGGAGAGGAAAAAGATGGCGGCGTTAAGAAGTGAGGCAGAAATCTTCTCCCAAAACCACATATAATACGAAAATACAGCAAATACAACTAATCCTAAAAGAGTGACCAGAAATAAGATTGCACCAGCCAGTCTACCTCTGTAAAAAGAGAACATCTCAAGGAAAAGGGATTATGTAAAGGCAGAAGAACCTTGTTCAATCCCAAAATCCTCATACTCCAGGAAGAGGGCTCAGTGAGACTGAAATCACAAATCTTCCTGAAAAAGAATTCAAAATAAAAAGTCAAAAGCATGCTAATGGAGCCACAGAAAAATAGTCAAGAGCTAAGGTGACGAATTCAGGAGGGAAATAGACCCCTTAAAAAATAAAGTAACTGAAACAAAACATACAATGGAGGGATTTAAAAGCAGATTAGATGAGGTAGAGGAGACAGTAAATGGAATAGAAATCAGAGAACAGGAATACAAAGAAGCCAAGGCAGAGAAAATTTAGAATCTCTAGGAATGAAAGAATATTAAGAGAACTGTGTGACCATTCCAAATGGAGCAATGTCCACATTATAGGGGTGTGAGAAGAAGAAGAGAGAGAAAAAGGGATAGAAAGTGTCCCTGAAAAAATAATTGCTGAAAACTTCCCCAATCTGGGGAAGGAAATAGTCCTTCAAGCCATGGAAGTGCACAGATCTCCCAGTACAAGGGACCCAAGGAAGACAACACCAAGACATATAATAATTAAAATGGCAAAGATCAAGGACAAGGGCAGAGTAAAGCAGCCAAAGAGAGAAAAAAAGTCACCTACAAAGGAAAACCCATCAAGCTATCATCAGACTTCTCAGCAGAAGCCTTACATGCCAGAAGGGAGTGGCATGATATATTCAATGCAATGAAACAGAAGGGCCTTAAACCAAAAATACTCTACCTAGCAAGATTATCATTTAAATTTGAAGGAGGGATTAAACAATTTCCAGATAAGCAAAAGTTGAGGGAATTTACCTCCCACAAACCATCTGTACAGTGTATTTTAAAGGAACTGTTCTAGATGGAAGTGTTCCTAAGGCTAAATAGCTGTCACCAGAGAAAATAAAATCACAGCAAAGAAAGTAGACCAATTAATTACTAAGCAGATGCAAAATTGAATCAGCTACCCACAAAGTCAGTCAAAGGATACACAAAGAGTACAGAATATGACACCATACATATAAAGAGTGGAGGAGGAAGAAAAAGAAGGGAGAGAAAAAAGAATCTTCAGATTGTGTTTACAATAGCATAAGAAGCAAGTTAAGTTAGACTGTTAGATAGTAAAGAAGCTGCCCTTGAACCTTTGGTAGGCACGAATCCAAAGCCTACAATGGCAATAAGTACATACCTATCAATAATCACCCTAAATGCAAACGGATTGAATGTACCAATCAAAAGACACAGAGTTACAGAATCGATAAAAAAACAAGACCCATCTATATGCTGCCTAAAAGAGACTCACTTTTCAAATGAAGAGTCTAAATTCACAATTAATGAAACTGGAAAAAGAAGAATAAATGAGGTCCAAAGTCAGTAGAAGGAGGGACATAATAAAGATCAGAGAAGAAATAAGTAAAATTGAGAAGAATAAAACAATAGAAAGAATTAATGAAGCCAAGAGCTGGTTCTTTGAGAAAATAAACAAAACAGATAAACCTCTAGTCAGACTTATCAAGAAAAAAAGAGAGTCTACACACATAAACAGAATCAGAAATGAGAAAGGAAAAATCACTATGGACACCTCAGAAATACAAAGAATTATGAGAGAATACTATGAAAAATTATATGCTAACAAATTGGATAACCTAGAGAAAATGGACAACTTTCTAGAAAAACACAACCTTCCAAGACTGACCAAGGAAGAAACATAAAATTGAACAGACCAATTACCAGCAATGAAATTGAATCAGTAATCAAAAAATTACCCAAGAACAAAGTACCTGGACCAGATGGCTTCACTGCTGAATTTTATCAGACACTTAGAGAAGACCTAATACCCATCCTCCTTAAAGTCTTCCAAAAAGTAGAAGAGGAGGGAATACTTCCAAACTCATCTATGAGGCCAGCATAACTCTAATACCAAAACCAGGCAAAGACACCAAAAAAAGAAGAAAATTACAGACCAATATCCCTGATGAACATAGATGCAAAAATATTCAACAAAATATTAGCAGACCCAATTCAAAAATACATCAAAAAGATCATACATCATGATCAAGTGGGATTCATTCCAGGAATTCAAGGATGGTACAACATTCAAAAATCCATCAACATCATCTACTACATCAATAAAAGGAAGCACAAAAATCACATGATATTCCCATAGATATTGAAAAAGCATTTGACAAAATGTAACACCAGTTCATGATAAAAACTCTCAACAAAATGGGTATAGAGGGCAAGTATTTCAACATAATAAAGGCCATATATGACAAACCCACAGTCAGCATCATACTTAGCAGTGAAAAGCTGAAAGCTTTTCCTCTATGATTGGGAACAAGACAAGGATGCCCACTCTCCCCACTTTTATTCAACATACTACGTGAGGTCCTTGCCATGGCAATCAGACAACACAAAGAAATAAAAGGGATCCAGATAGGTAAGGAAGAAGTCAAATTGTCACTGTTTACAGATGACATGATATTGTACATAAAAAACCCTAAAGACTCCACTCCAAAACTACTAGAACTAATATCTGAATTCAGCAATATTGCAGGTTACAAAAGTAATACACAGAAATATGTTGCATTCCTATATACTAATGAAGAACTAGCAGAAAGAGAAATCACGAAAACAATTCCATTCACAGTTACATCAAAAAGAATAAAATACCTAGGAATAAACCTAACCAAGGAGGTGAAAGACCCATACCCTGAAAACTACAAGACACTCTTGAGAGAAATTTAAGAGGACACTAATAAAAGGAAATACATCCCATGCTCTTGAGTAGGAAGCATTAATATTGTCAAAATGGCCATCTTGCCTAAAACAACCTACAGATTCAGTGCAATTCCTATCAAAATACCTACATCATTCTTCAACGAACTAGAACAAATACTTCTAAAATCGATATGGAACCACAAAAGACCCCAAATAGCCAAAAAAAACCCTTAGAAGGAAGAATAAAGTGGGGGGAATTACACTCCCCAACTTCAAGCTCTACTACAAAGCCACAGTAGTAATCAAGACAATTTGGTACTGGCACAAGAACAGAGCCATAGATCATAGGAATAGAACAGAAAGCCCAGATATAAAGCCACACATATATGGCCAATTTATATATGATAAAGGAGCCATGGACATGCAATGGGGAAATGACAGCCTCTTCAACACCTGATGTGGCAAAACTGGACAGCTACATGCAAGAGAATGAAACTGGATTACTGTCTAACGCCATACACAAAAGTAAACTCAAAATGGATAAAAGACCTGAATGTAAGTCATGAAACCATAAAACCCTTAGAAGAAAACAGGCAAAAGTCTCTTGAATATAAACATGAGCAACTTTTTCATGAACGTATCTTTTTGGGCAAGGGAAACAAAAGCATAAATGAACAAGTGGGACTATATCAAACTAAAAAGCTTCTGTACAGCAAAGGACACCATCAGTAGAACAAAAAGGCATCATACAGTATGGGAGAACATATTCATAAATGACATATCTGATAAGGGGTTGATATCCAAAATATATAAAGAGCTCATTACTCCTGACTCCTTTCCTGGAACTCTCCCACCAGACAGATAGGTGTTATATCTATCCCACCTCAATACCAAAAAAGCAAATAACCCGATTAAAAAATGGGCAGAGGATCTGAACAGACATTTCTCCAAAGAAGAAATTCATATAGCCACACATGAAAGATGCTCCACATCGCTAATCATCAGAGAAATGCAAATTAAAATCACAATGAGGTATCACCTCACACTAGTTAGGATGGCCAACATCCAAAAGACAAGCCACAACAAATGCTGGCAAGGATGCAGAGAAAAGGGAACCCTCCTACATTGTTGGTGGGAATGTAAATTAGATCAACCATTGTGGAAAGGAATATGGAGGTTCCTCAAAAAACTAAAAATAGAAATGCCATTTGACCCAGGAATTCCACTCCTAGGAATTTACCCTAAGAATTCAGGATCACAGATTCAAAAAGACATATGCACCCCTATGTTTATCGCAGCACTATTTACAATAGCCAAGAAATGGAAGCAACCTAAGTGTTCATCAGTAGAGGAATGGCTAAAGAAGTTGTACATATACACAATGGAATATTATTCAGCCATAAGAAGAAAACAAATCCTACCATTTGCAACAACATGGGTGGAGTTAGAGGGTACTATGCTCAGTGAAATAAGCCAGGCAGAGAAAGACAAGTAACAAATTATTTCATTCATCCGTGGAGTATAACAACAAAGCAAAAACTGAAGGAACAAAACAGCAGCAGACTCACAGAATCCAAGAATGTACTAGTGGTTACCAAAGGGAAAGGGGTTGGAGAGGGTGGGTGGGAAGGGAGGGATAAGGGGTCATGGGGTATTATAATTAGCTCACATAATATAGTGGGGCATGGGGAAGGAAGTATAGCACAGGGAAGACAAGTAGTGACTCTACAGCATCTTACTACACTGAAGGACAATGACTATAATGGGGTATGTGGTGGTGACTTGATAATAGGGGGGAATGTAGTAACCACAATGTTGCTCATGTGAAACCTGAGCATGAGATTTTGTCAATGATACCTTAATAAAAAAAAACTGCAACAACATTTGAAACAATGCCCAAATGGTGCAAAATGTGATTAACAGGAGAATTGGGGTCTGATCATGAATCCTTTGGAAGCTCAGAGGTGGATTATTCTGGACCAGAGCCTTCATGAGTAGGATGGCAGACCTGAATCCCTGAAAAACCAAGGAAGGGTGATGGGGGGCACCAGAGAAGAGATGGCATAACCTCAGCCCTCAGGCTGTAAAAGAGCAAAGCACATTCCCAGGATAGTAATAATAACACCTATCTGTCTGGTGGGAGAGTTCCAGGAAAGGAGTCAGGAGTAATGAGAAATAAGCCTTGGTCTTGAGTTGGAACAAGAGCCTTGAAGGGATCTTAACTCCAACTTAGTGGATGTAATCACTAAAACAGTTTGAATATCTAACAAGTGATATTTAAGAAGAGAATCTGATGGCAAATCTGTGTATATAGGAGGGGAAATGGGGTGACCCAGAGGCAGGAGCCCAACCAAGAGTTGAATACAGAGTCCAGCCTTCAGATGGCTGGATCTGAACAGAAACAACTCTTATCTGCCCAAGGATTCTCATGAGCCATGTGCCTACATCATTCAAGAGCTGGTTCCTACCCAAATAAGTAGATGCTTCTTATCTGCATAAATCAGTCCTTGAATATTTCATCTTTAGCAGTTCACCCAAGCCCAACATGAGCCAGATGCCTATAAAGCTCTTCCCACCCCCAAGTGGAAATAACTGAAAAGATGCTTAAGAAATTTTAGCAGAACAGTCTCCCAAAAAGGGGGAAAAATCATTTGAGACTTTGGTCTCCAACCTTTTAGCTGAATGATAACATCCTTAGGGGCTTTTATCTGGGAGTTGTGCAGTGGTTTCAATCCTTCCACCACTTGAACCCCCTGCTCATGGCAGCTGTTAATTCATTTGCTTGGACAGAGAATTAGGGACAAGCACAGCAGGGCTCCTCTTTCTCAAGTCAGACAGAAATAATTATGGCTTAAAAGTTGGATAACTATTTTTCAGAAGTCAATTCACTTCTACTTCTGGATACCGAAAAGAAGGCTCTTGTTTTTCCCCCATCTGAAGCATCTATTTCAGCTTGTTCCCATGGATGTTGTTTTGTGGCTGGTTTTTTCCTCATAATAAAATAGGACTGGGCTTAATTATGCAAAATAGGAGTACTGAGCAGCTCTCAATAAGCTCAAATGGTTTATAAAGCTCTCAGCCCTGAATGACCTTATTTTTAAGTCCCAAATCAAGATGCAAGGGCTAATGTTTATTCATTCATCCAGTACTCATTGAAAAACTTTAATGGTAGACTCTGGTCATTCCGTTACAAGTAAGGAGATAGAGACCCTGGCCAGGTGGAGCTTACAGTCTGGTCGAGGGACACATGAAAAGTAAATTAATAAACTTTTATATTAAAGTTGTGATAAATGGAATAAAAGAAGTAACATACTACTGAGATTAAGAGTAAAGGTATTAACAGAGAATGCAGGCTCCTTTGAGGAGGTGACTGGAAGGGTGAAATGCAGCCACTCATAGGAAGAGCATCATTGGATTGAACATCCGGGCAGAGCACAGCCCTGAGATGGTGCACAGCAGAGGAATGAACAGGGGTGCTCAAGGAGAGAATGGCAGGCGGTGAAGTGAAGAAACAAGCAAACGAGCCTTCAAGGCCGTGGTACTTTACCCTAAGGTCAGGGGAAAACTGTAGCCAGATGAAAAGTCTGACAGTAGAATAATCATGCTTGAAATCAAGACTCTCAGGGCATCTAGAGCTGTGGCACTTTTTCCATTTCCCCTATACATGGCCAGTAAAGAAACACTCAGGATGAATAGTAATGAGGCCCATGAAGAAGAAAAATCACCGTGATTTATCTGAGCATCTCTCTCCACCAGCATCTCTGCTTAGGCTCTTCCACAGCCACGCTCTGAAAAAGGACTTACCCCATCGTACAGATGAGGAAACTGAGGCATGGGAGGGCTGGATGAACTGCCCCAGCCCTACTTGCTCATCATGGTAGGGTGGGGAGTTTGAACCCAGGTCTGGCCACAGAGACCCTGCTCTTTCCACAGCCCCAGGCCATGAAGGTCTGAGGAAATGGGAAGTCACCCCTGGATTACCAGAAGCTGACCCAGGGCATGGCCTCATCCAGTCCCTGGACTTGTTGCTTCCTGTCTAATTCCTGTGATTTGGTGTTTTCACTGGTCCTCAACGCACCCTACCTTAAGGAAGAAGTACTTATGTGTCAAATTTGTATGATGGGTTATTTTGCACGGTGCTCTCCCTTGCTTTCCATTTTAGGTCTTGTGGTTGGGATGTAGGGAAAAGGCAGGAAGAAATCAACAGCTGTAGGTAACTTATTTTGGAGCCAAGCATTGTTCCTTTATCCCATTTAGTACCATCCATTTAAAAACTAAAACAGTCCTGTAAAGGAAATATTCTTATTCCCATTTTACAGATGAAGAAACAAAACCTCAGATCATTTTCCCCAGTGCAGACAGTTGTAAGGGGATGGCGGGGCTGGAACATAGTCCCATGATTCCAGAGGCTATGCTTTCTCCTCCCTTTATTTCCTTAGGCAGGTAAAAATAGTAAAAGCCATCATTTCTTGAGTTCTTTAGGTGCTAGACACCCTGCAAAGCATTTTACATAGTCATCTCACCAAATTCTCATGACCACCATTTAAATGTAGGTATTGTTGCCCCTTCAATGGAAGTAGACACTCTTAAGGACAGAGAGGTTAACTAATTGTCCAAGGCCACACAGCAGTGAGCAGTGATCCAAAATAGACCCAGGTCTGTCCTAACACCCAGGATGTGAATGACCACAGCACTCTCCTGAATAATACGGGGAGGCCAGGAAGCAGTTCCATTTCAGAGGAGACACTGAGGACAAAAAAATGTGGTGGCTTCATGCAGTTCACATAGGTACAGCAGACGCAAAACCAGAACCCAGGGGGTCTGACCCGTGGGTTGGTGGGGAGCTCTTTTCCTTTTACCATGAGGTGGAGTCACCCATCTGCTTGATGGGTGGGGTTCCATCACCATGAGAAGCTGGCAGCTTGATACTGGCTGAAAGGCTCGTCTTCCCTTCCACGTGTGCTCAGGACTCTACCTCTGAGGATGGAATTCTTGCTTTTGCAGAATCTGGTTGATGAAAGTCTGAGATAAAATTTGGATGGTTGGAAGATTGTAGCCCTTAAAGCCAGGACAACTGTAAAAGAAGCAACTATTCCTTTGCTGTCTCTTGTGGCTTCTTTGGGGAATTTCCACTGACCACAACTGGTAAATGTAGCGCCAGCCCTCAAGCGAAAATGTGAAGCAAAGGTCCGGCCAGTCTCCAGGGTCTTTATTTGTCTTTTCCAAAGTGCTGCAGGCAGTGAAATGGGACCCTGCATGAAAGCTGGGCTCAGATAACACTGGAGTGGGGCTGCAGCTTTGGATCTCAACACTTGGCCTGGTTACCACAATGCCAAATCCTCCCAGCTGTGCCCACTCTGTGTGCAGTTGCCTGGATACTGTCTATGAGAAGGAGAATCCAGTTACTGGCACCAGACTGGCCCCTTCCAGGAGCATTTCCCTAGAATAAATATTTAAGCCTGCGTTGCGCTTCCTATTAATGTGAGGGTGAATCAGCACATAAGGCTTTCCACATGTTGGATCAACAAAAAACAAGTACTGAGCAAACACAACTATATTTGCAAGGATTTCTCACAAGTTTTGGCATGAACATCCTTGTTATCAAGGAGGCTGTTAAGATCAGCCAAACTGAAGAATAAATCTACTCCATGGTGTATATAAAATTATTTTATTTAGAGAAAACCAGACTACATGCTGATTTCTCCCTCCCACTCTTTGGATGTAAAAGAAATGCACCTCCTAGTCTGGCCCAGACCCTCCCAAAGGCATGACAGAAGACAAAGCTGGCCTTCCAGGCCTTCTCTCCCACCTGTTCTCCCAAGGCCCCAGTCGGAACTGCCAAGGGTTTCCTTCCAATCAAAATCCATGTCACATTCCCACAGTCCTGGAAAGTGCCTGACTTCTGAACGAATCCTCTTTCCACAGCTAGCAAAGGAGCAGGAAAGGCCCAGTTCAGCAGCAGCAACCCTTCTCCTAAGGCAGGCTTATTTGTGGTTAGAGAAAACCCGCTTCTCCTCCTTTACCCCACCTGAATCCTGTCTCGACCTCAAGACTGCTGAGTCCTCTCTTCTCCACAGAGCCTCTCTCTGCCTTGCAGCCCAGTGGTACTAACTGTTGGAACCATCTGTTTGGCACTTGGATCTTACTCATGCTGTACGACGCTCCTCCTGGTCACGTGCTAAATTGTGCAGTCACCGTTCCTGCTGCTCCGTCATGTCTCCCGTGGTGTGCACTGCTGTGCCTTGCATATGTATTCATCATAAAGCAATCCAAAGGACTGCACGGCATTCGTGACCTACACTGCATGACAACTGGGCAGTTTTGTGGTTTTGTCTCACATAAAATCCCCTCTGTCCTTCCCCACCCTCTCTTCCAAGGTTGTATCTATAAATGCTGGCATTCGGGGCTCCGTTCACATCAGCAGGCCAGCATACAAAACATCAATAGAATCAGCTGTCGTTTCTGTAATGAGCAGAAAATCTTTTTTAAAATCCTGCATCTCAACAGTCACTAATTAGACTCTGATTTGCACACATTCAGGCCATTTTAAACATTATTTCTATTAATTCTATTGGGCTTATTAAAAATTGCAGATGGAATAAAAATTTCCTTAGCTTGAAGAGGCTATGAAGATTGCAGAGGTGTGTTCACTTAATCCTCCATCACCCCCACTCCTCCACGTCCTGCTCCTAGATCTTGGAATCTGTTAAGTCCCATTGTAAAAGGAATAGCAGAGTTTAGGACAAATTTCAGTGAAACACTGCAGAGTTCAGCTCCCGAGGAGGGCCACTGACTTCGCCAATGCTCAGATCAACAAGCTCCTCTTACTAAATAAACTACATTTGGAGTTCACGGCTATCTGAGCTTTCCTTTTGAAAACAGGAGAGAGAAGTGGTTTCGTGGAACAAAATTAATTTCCTCGGTTTCAGCATGTTTGTCCAATGCTCCTCCATATCAGACTCTCATTGAATGTGACAGTAACCAAGAGCAGAGCAGCATTTATTTAAATAGCAGGTGCCCCCCACCGACAAAAACTTTTGCAGTTTTGAGAACAAACTTTATTGTCTAAAATTCAGGAATCTCTTAAAAATGTGTTTCTTGCATGTTATTTATTTGGTATAATGTATGAGTACACATAAGATCATGTATGAATCCCAGAAAGATGTGTATAAACAGATTTTTATTTTAAGTAATATGTATTTTGAATTTAAAGTTAAATTACTTTAAATGGTTTTTTTTTTAGTTAAATTTTTATATTAAATAGAACTGATACAGATCTAGGATAATGTCTGCAGTTAACAACACATGTGCCTATTGGCTTAAAGTGTAGAGCGGAATTTAGCTAGAAGTGACTATCTTTTTTTTTTTAGAGATCAAATAGTTTCAAAATTCATGGGGGCAACGTTGCCAGTCCTGAAGGCATGGATGAGCCAGTTGTGTGCCCCAAGCTGCCTGGCATTTTCTAAAAGCAGTAGTCCCCAGGCTTAGCCAATGTATATTCTGCCACCAGCTGTAATGGTGTATGTGGCCTTCTGTCGAAGCCTGGAGTTCTACCTACCAAACCCAGACGTCTATGTTTTTCCCAAGTAAAGGAGTCAAGGCCTTTTACAAAGCAGGCCAGTCTAGATCTTAGACATGGAGACATGATAAACTTGTAGCATTATTGTTTAAAAAGATAAACTCTTTTTTAAAATGGAGGTGTTGAAAAAGGCCTTTTGGGAGGGTGGTCCCCAAAGGTTGTAGTGCTTAATAAGAGGGAGGTGTTATGAGATGCAGAATATGGCTTTGTTATACAAAGACCCTAAGATTATAGAGGAAAAAGACCAATACATAATATAATGCCAGTTTATTAAGCCATGCAGAAAGTGTGCCATTTATTCATGATTATTCATATGCCATTTGATAAATATTTATTCAGTGCCTACTATGTGCCAAGTAAGGCATTGTAGATATAGTAATGGGTAAAATAAATCTAATCCTTGCCCTTGTAGAGTCTAAGGAGGAAGATAAACACTGACCAAATAATCAAATACATAATTATAAACCATGGTAAGTTCTCTGAAGGATGGTAATTCATACTAAAATGTGGATGGATACAGAAATATTCCATTAGCAAAATCACCACGATGTAGGTAGCAAAACCCATATTAGATTTGGAAGGTGACAGAGAGAGTGAGGTTAAGGAAAACTGCTAGGTTTTTGTCTTACAGAACTAGTCAGATGTAATCGGTCAATAGATAGTTAACCCGAGGGCTAGACTCCTTCAAGCTCCAGACATCTTAAAACCAGAATGTGCCCTTCACATCAAGTAAGACAGCAAGGAACACGCTGTGAAAGACTTTCTGAAAGAGGTGTGGAAGCAAAAAGCCCCTATACTGTGAATAGATAAAAGAGACTGGTCTTTTATTAACACAAAAAAAAATTCTCTAGCAGGAAATAGCCAAGTAAATAAAACTGGTTGTTTACTGGGCAAGAAGGCAAGCAAGTAGAAAAAGAAACTTAAGTGTGCCTCTGGTAAGGGGAGGTTCCCGATAACTCCATGGAAATATTCACAGTTCTTTAAGAAGTCTTGAGGAATTTCTGCCTAAACTGAGAACTTTATGTAAAAGGACCGTAGATTTTAGAATCCAAAAAAACAAACTCTTATATACAGCCTGGACTGGTCCATAATAGACTTTGTTTTAAGTTTATTAAATAGCTCATGTCCTTCTTTATGGATTTCAAATATGCTTTCCCATATATCTTCTTTTTGAAATCTATCCAAAAGATAGTAGGAAAGTATTAACCTTCTTTCAGTGTTTTTCAGCAAATACGATTAAGCACAAGGCAAGTGGTGGGTGATGGCATAGAAGCATGTAACTGTCTTTGCCCAAAGGTAGCAGTGGTCATGACAGAAGTATGATTGTCCCTTGAACAACACAGGGTTTAAGGGCACCGATCCCCTGCACAGTCAAAATTCTGTGTATAAGTTTTAACTCCCCAGAAACTTAACTACAAATAGCCAACTCTTGACTGAAACCTTACTGATAACATAAACAATTAACACATATTTTGTATTTATGTGTATTATATGCTGTATTCTTACAATAAAGGAAGAAGAGGAAAAAAATATTTTTTCAAATTGTTGCAGATCTCCAAAAATGTTCCAATATATTTATTGAAAAAAATCCACATATATGTGGACCTGTGCAGTTCAAACCCAGGTTGGTTAAAGGTTGGCTGTAATAGTAACAGCTACCGTTGTTTGAAGAGCAAATATATGTAGACATTCTCGTAAGTGCTTTACACTAAGGCTGTTCCAAGCACATTTCTGGATGCCTCACTTTCATAACGGCACTTGTTGACTGGTGGCCCAAGGTTGTTAAGTCACACTATCTGTTGACCGATCACACCTGTCTGGTTCTGTCTGTAAGGCCAAAACCTCGTCAGTTTTCCTTGCTTTGACTCTTTTCTTTACTCTCCAATCCAATATGAATTTTACCATCTAAGTCCAATTGATTTTACAAACTAAATGCTCTCTATTCATTTCTCTTATTCATTTTACCATCATATAAGCCCTTTGAGGTCAGTGCTTTTCTTATTCCCATTTTACAGAAAAAGAATGAGATTCTTTAAACAGAAGTTTAATAACTTGTCCAAGTCCACATGACCAGGGCTTGGATTTGAACATAAATCTGGAGTCCAAGTCTATCTGACCTATCTCCGGAGCCCAGGTTCTTAAGAATAACAGCTCCCATTAGTTGAGGGCTTCCAGGCACTGTGCTATGGCCTGTGTCTGTATATTCTCATTTAGTCCTTACAACCCCACAACCTTCTGCAGTAGGTGCTGTTCTTATCACACTTTCACAGACAAGGAAACAGAGACTCAGAGAGATTATGGAGTTGCCCAAGGTCACACTGCTCATGAACAAGTTGACCCAAGCAATTTAAAAATTCTAAGCTATTACTCAGTGTGTTAAACTCTTCCCCAAAATTGGGGTTTGGAAATGTTACAGGATTTGTCAAGGACCATAAGGCAGATAAGTAGAGGCCCAGGGCCAAAACCCAGCTCCTCACACTGGATTATATTGAAGGTTTGTGGCCCTCACCCAGTCTCAGTGGTTGGTCACGGATTCTCTGACCTCTGACATCACCCTGGCCCTGTGTGAGTCTCCTCCTCTCCATCTAGTGACATCCCTTCAGTGGTTTCCCAGGCTGTGTCTACACCTCTTCTGTGGCTACCACTGCCTAGGTGGGGTACAGGCCCTCTGGCTCCTCACCCCCATCCAGTCTCCTAAGCTGATCTGCTGTCTGCCACAGTTCAGGTGGATTACCATACAGTCTGGGCTGCTAATAACCAAGGGAACCCCCCAAATCCACCCAGTGCCATGGTGACTTCCTACCTTTTGAAACCAGACATTTCAAACTAATAGAAGCCACAGTCTCAGACAAATCCTGCCCAACCCCCTCACTGATAAATATTACTCCGTTGGCTGCAATACATCCCTTC
This sequence comes from Manis pentadactyla, assembly GCF_030020395.1. Taxonomy (NCBI): domain Eukaryota; kingdom Metazoa; phylum Chordata; class Mammalia; order Pholidota; family Manidae; genus Manis; species Manis pentadactyla. The sequence continues at coordinate 177,548,988 of NC_080020.1, read as the reverse complement.
CAGATGTTTTAAGTTAAGATTAGGAAAGCAGTGTTTTTACTGGATTGAATCACTGCACTTGGCTGACATTTTTTGGCCCTTCATACACTCCTTAGATTTATCAGCTAATTGCAGACACTTTGAGAGAATAATACAGCATGTGTTTATTATGACAAAACCTGCTAGTGTGTATTTGTGGTCAAAGATTCACGGGTGCTTCCTTTACCCATCCCTGCTTAAGTGTTAATGTTGGTTTGAAAATGTTGGTTCAAAGTCAAGAACTTACATGGGTCAAAATTCCATGTATGTGTTTTGGTGGAGTTTGAGGAATGGGGACAGAATAGATTCGATAGCTCAATTTTATTCTTGGACTGTTTTGAAATCTTTACTTATGGATGATAAAATGATTTATTAAGGGATGCCAAATGCCTGAGGAATTTTATTTGAAACATCAAAAAATAGCTTCATGTTGTTCTAATTCTACTATTTAATTAAATTTCTCCCTATGGATGAATTCTGTTTCTTCTAATGTGGCCTGTTTGGAGATAGTATCTGAGGACATGTTGAAGGGGGTGGCTACATCCCTCAGTCATGGCAGCCTCTGGCTGAGGTGGCCCTTCAGGCAGGAAGAGCCCAACAGCAGCAAACTGGGGAGGAAGAGGGTGGCCAGTCATCACAATTCAAGCAGGACTGTTGTCATCTGGGCTTTGAGTCATCACACACCAGGATCCTGGCAAACCCCAGTCTTACTATGTTGCTGCAATACATAAAAGACCTAAAAGACTGGATCAGCCATTGGAAAGGGGAAGATGGAGAAGACAGCAGGGAAACAGATGCCCAGGGTATATCCTTGGGATCTCTGATCCCAAGTCAGAACAACCACGTAGAGAACTCAAGAGCTCAGTGGTGATACCAGGTACCCAGAGACGGGTGTGTGAGGACCACTGACTCTTAACAGGTGGACACAGGACATGGGGAGTTTGGGGCAGGCATACCCAGCTGACATCGCTAGGCTTGCGACTATCAGAGAACTGAGGCCTCACCTGTGTTTGAGGTAGGCGGAGGTGGCTGGGGAAGCCAGAGGCCAAGGAAATGAGGAAAATGCTGACAAAAGGAAACAGATTGCTTCCTGCTGCAGAATCATTTAGCAGCTGAAAACAGAGGAATCAAAGTATGAAAATACCTTTAAATTGTACAAGAGTAGAAAGGAATGTCAGGAAAATAGCTGGAAATCTGAATTTTAGAATTGTCAGAAAGAGAAATCCTGCTTATGATTTTCTGGCATATACTTACCTAAAATACACAGTTATGAAGGAACTTGTTTCAATGGATTCATTTCAGTGTTTTATCGTGTGTACATCAGATTTTCTGAAGCATGTTCTTCATTTCCTTTCACAATGCTTCCCTATGAGGACACCCAGATTTCTCTCTGGAATGGGTAAATATTATCTCTTCTAAGAAACTGATTTGTTCTTATTCTACAGATTGAAAAATCTCATAAATATTATCTGTCCTCCTCATTTGCTACTAGAAGGTTTTAGAACTAAATCCATGAGCCACTCCTAGCAAGGAAATATGCTCTTCACAGTATATTTTTTCTATACCATTCCCACTCCTTACTTAATCTTCCCCTTATTTTCCTTTAAATTCATTTTCTCTCCTTTTGTAATTTATCATATCTTTTATTTAATTATATTTTATATATGTATCACTTAGATGGTAGAACAAAAAAGCATATATAAATAAAAATATCAATGCAAATAAATGGGTGTTTACTAATGCTAAAAGATGCTTTATTTTTTTATGGACTTGAAATTTTATAATTTCACTATTAATTCCTTTAACAAATGCCCCTTTCATAAATAGAGAAATGGTTTTCTTCAGCCCTCTGAACCACCTCAACTTCCAAATTAAGTAAGGCCCATATAAAGATACTTTATGTGCTTGGTATTAACTCAGTTTCCTATCCTTGTTCAAAATGCTTGACTGAAATTTTAGAATTAACCTTCAACAAGAGGCAGGAATCATAAATGGTAGGGGAAAGCATAAGCCCTGCCAGTCAGATACCCTGCTTTGGCCAGAAGCAGCCTTCAGTCATTAATGCCTGTGTGGCCACGGGGTTCTCCCAGGCTCTCCACTCAAGCCTACAAGAGTCTCATTGGGGAATGAAAGTACATTTCCATTTATGTAAGGCTAAAGGGTCTTCCGGCAGAGTGAGGCACAACAAGCAGCCTTCAGAGCCCTCTCCTGAAACATCTTTCCAGACTTGTCCAACAAAAAGGAGACTGAGAAATCTGAAAATGATCCTCGACAGGGCTGGCCATCCCCATCCTACCTCTCCAGCTTTTTCTACTATCACTCGTTCATTTCTACTTCTCAAGCTCCTTTTATGCCAGCTGAAGAGGTATGTATCTCTACTTTCTCACCTTTGCTCATGTCATTCCCCACCTGGACCCCAGCCTTCCCCTCACTCACTCCTCTCCACTTGCCTGAGTCCTGCCCTTTCCAAGAACCTCTTCCTAATGTATTAGCCCTCAGTGATTTCTCCCCATGAGCCCCTTAGTTCTTATTGTCTGCCCCTCTACCCTGGCACCTATTTTGTACAACTGGCCATTGTTATTTCTGTTTTCAAGTGTAAGTCTCATTTCCCCAACTAGATATTAAACCTCTCCATAACTAAGGCTGGCATATCACAGGCTCAATAAATATTTGCTAAAAGAAAAGATGAGTGAATAGTTCTTAAGGCATTTGGGACACCCAAAAGCATCTAACACAATGTCAGCTCATTTAAATGTTTGACATTAATTATACTAATAAAGATGTACCCCCATACCTACCCACTATAACATCCTTGAACCTAACTTTCTTAGTAGCTAAAACCAAAACCCTACTTCTCTGTTTTAAGTAGAATGCTGTGCTTTGACTGTTTTTTCCTCTCTTTCTAGATTTTAAAGAAATCCTGCATTGAAATTCTAGCAGCTGAACCATCTACCATATGTGCAGGAGGTAAATTGAAATTACATGCTAAGTCCTCTCATACAAATGATATTTTGAGTTCAAATTACATGTTTACTCATTATTGGTGAGAATGGGAGACAGAGACATGGAGGGAGAGGGTGGAAAGAAGAGGAGAAATCGCTAAATAAATTTGCTTCCAGAAGAAAAAAAATGAAAGAAGTAACATGCCAGTTGTTGGAAAGCTTGAGAAAGTTTGTCCATATTCTCTTTTCTTGGGCACTAATTGTGAGAGTATTGCAGAAATCCGAGACCCCCACACAGCACCATCAACACCCTGCACTGGGCAGAAGTGGAGCCTAACCCTCCATCTTCATGGCAGCCCTAATACACATGATGATCACAGCGATCACAGGCCAACCGTGAAATGTTGATATACTTAATTATTTCATTGGTGTTGGCCTCTCTCCATAATTAAAACATTGATCATAGTCAACTACTCAATCTACCAGTCCTCACAAAATGGTGGTGGGAGCTCTGGCTGTCCCAGAAAGGGGCTATTATAATTTTGTCATTAATACTATGTATGCAAAGCATCAGCCTTTTTTGAGTTGCAATATTTTCTCTAACTGATCAAAAGTGGGGTCTTGCTATCGTTTTGTATAGTAATGGACCACCAAAAATTTCAACCATGCTGACTCTTTTTGTGTAATTCCTGGCAGGTTTCCCATCAGTCCCCTTTTATGTATTTAAAAAATATCGTTCAGCAGTTATGGAATGCCAGGCAGTGTGCTAGGTGCCGGAGAAAAAAGGATAAACACTTGTGCTCCAGGAGCTTAAGTCTTTCACCCATAGGGATTCACTGTTAAAATCACCTTTCTAGTCTCCCAAAATGCCAAGTGCCAGTTATAAATTTATCACAGAAAATATATATCATGCATCACTGTTAGAACTGAGGAACAACTTTCAGGCTTTTTCTAACACTGCACATTTCAATTTCTTATAGTATATTTTATTGGCATAAATGCAGTAATTCCTTGAGAATTTAATCCCAGTTTCTTGGCTACATCTTAGAACAGCTGAAAGACTTTCAAGGAGTTGGATTCGCTGAATATGTGCCAACAGCAAGCCATTAAGTATATGTGGAAACATACAAAGTTGTTAACAATATCAGTAACTAACTATTCAGAGCTATATGTTAATTTACCAATGAAAAGCAATCAACAAAGGTTATCTAGTGACCTTTAAATAAATTGCTACCTGGTAACACAGATGGCAGGAAAAAATGTGGTTGCCATAGAGACAGAACCAGGAAAATCTGTTGAAGAAAAAGAATTGTGAAATATATTACCTTTGCAAATTTGACAAAGGTATATATGACTACATGGACCCAGTGCCAAGGCCTTGTAAGGAATCTGTGCAGTGAGGAGCCTCAGTTGGGTTCATAAGCCTCAAGGTAAATACCTCTCTACAGTTTTGAAGGTTTTTCATTTTAAAACAATTAGAAAACAGGGAAGTTCCTTAGTTGTGCGAAGAGTCCCATTCATGAAGACAACCCTGACTTGCAGTTTAGCAATCCTACTGAATGTGTTGCAACCTTATAGTGAATCGCAAAGCTGAAAGGCAATAAATACAATTCCTGTTAATTCATAGCATAATCAATTCCCCTCCTACCCTGTAGAGTTCTTGCAAGCAGAGAAGGAATCTATTTCTCTCCACCCTACCCTGCCTAACAGTGTAACTGACATCTAATAGGTGGCCAATAAATATTGCCTGAACGTGTTGATTTGTACATTCCTTCAACAACATGCACTGAATTTTGCCTAATTGATTCTTATTAACTCCTTTCATTTAACCATAAAAAGTTATTATCAGACCTTTGAGCTGATTGAAACAAAGCAAATTAGAAATTAATAGCCAACTGTGAACAAGATCAAAATAAAAACAAAACCTCAACCACTTGGACAACATAAAATTATCTTCCTAAATATTATTGAATCAAAGAGTAGTAAACCAAAATCTCCTTGACGTGCCACTGAGGTGTTTCAGACAATAAAAACATCATATATATAAATTTAATGAATACAGCACAGAAATATCAAGGTCCACAAGATCTGATCCTAGCAAATTATAGATTTTAATATGTTTCTCATTAAATGGAAAAAAGATAAATAAGTAAAATATTTTTTTTAATCCAAGGAATCTTTCATTAGGTATTTTTTAAATGTCTGGCATATGTGAAATATTGCCTATGTTACAGACAAACAATAGTTTCCTGTTTTGGAGTAAACTATCCAATTCTATTTCCTTTATTTTTTATAAAGAAAAAATGAATACAAGACACAATGGAAGCTAGCCCTAAGTCTTGAAAAAGGCAGGCTTTTACCAATCTTGAATTAGAATCATAAGGTTAGATAATAACTTTACTGAGAAAAAAATGAAACTTCCAAAAGACATCCTCACACCAAAAGTTCTTCCATCAATTTCTTTAAGGTCTGTTGCTGACGATCCTCTGGAGTAAGCATGGCTTTCACAAAGCACTAGAGCCCATTTCATTGTCCATGGCTGTGAACACTGGTCAGGTAGACCTAAGCATGCCCACTCAATGATTTTCATCAGGCTACTTCGAGGACTCAGGGATTTACATGAAAGTGCTTTGCAAAGCATAACCTGCAATGCAGAACAGTGTCATGTTATTTATCGTCAACATTATTTTAATAAGGATTGAAGGTCAGTGTGAGAATCATAATATGCATAACATCATATCTGATGAGAAAAACATGCCTGTATGTTTCTCTCCTGAAAGAAAATTGGAGGTGCTTATTGGCAAAATTTGGAGTACCTGCAAAATGATTAGTTAATTCAATATGTGTTGGAGAAAGGCAAGGAGTAACTGTCACATTTCTAAAGTATAAGGATGCTACTGAGCCCTAGACAAATTTGTAAGGAAGTAAAATTCACATCTATCAAACCTTTCCTTTCAGCCCGGTCCCCTCTATGAATTGCATCCCTTCCTTGGCCCCAAAGCAGCCTCTGCTGTGGAACCACCCCAGGCCTGTCCTATTCACGGTACTCTATGCTGACAATTGCATTCCCCCAAGACAGCGATCTCAGCTGGCTCTCACCAACAGCTCTGCAATGGCCATAGTTCTGACAGCAACTGAGCTCTCAGGGAGGCAGTGAGACAGTGCACTGGGCAGACAACAAAACTGATCCAACACAGATCAGTGGGGCTGCAAATAACAAGGTACAGGGGAAAAACCAAACAAGGAGAGTCATAGCTATCTTGACAGCCAACAAGAATATCTCTGGCCAAAAAAAAAGCTGATGTGACCTTAGGGTGCATCAGTACCCACCCTGTATCTAGGTCAAGAGAACTAACTCCACATCCTTCTATTCTATGTTCAGACCATGGTTCCAACTCCCACATTTTAGGAATCACATTGATAAAGGCCTGTCTGTAGAAGAGGTGGTAGACTTCCTCCCTCCCTTTCTTTCTCTCTCTCTCTCTCTCTCCTTTCTTTTGTTGTTTCTTTCTTTTCCTTGCTTGCTTTCTCCTTTCCTTTTTCTTATCTTCCTTCCTTCCTTCTTTCCTTTCCATAATTTCTCAGTTTCTCCTATGTACCAAGCAATATGAAAAGATATGAGTACAAAAATGCATAGAGCTTGCTCCCAATGCCCCATGAAACTCACAGTCCACTCTAGGAGATAGTCATGCATTCAGATAAATTACAAAACCATGCCCAAGCACTACAGCAGAGATCTGCTCAAAGAGCAGTGGGCGCGCTAATAAGATGACTGGAACAAGGAAGGACTGAACCACAGAGATTAGACAAAGAATTGTGAAACAAGAGTATCTTCAAATATTTGGAGAATTTCCAAGCAAAAAGGAATTATTAGGCTTATTAGTTATAGCTTCAGGACACCACCAGGGAAAAGTTGGGGAGGAATTCAGTGAAGCAGATTTTGGGTTAACACATACAACTTTTACAACTAAAGCCTTCCAACAACGGAGTGGATGGTCTGAAGTCTCCACCCCTAGAATTATGTGAGCAGTGGTAGGATGGCCATCTGCAACCTATGCTATCCAGAGAAATCTTCCTCCTTTGGGTGTCTTTTAGAACTTTAAGTTTATAAAGACTAATTCCATTTCAGCTAAGGCAGTAATGGCTGATTATTTTTTAATGGCTGAAGAAACCAATATATTTACAACTATTTCACATTTTAACAGAAAGCCTTAATGGGAAGGGGGTGGAGAGAATATCTGATCTACTTGATCAAAAAGAATTTCATTCAGTGTCATGAGTGAAACTATTGGAGAGCCTTCCCAGGACTCCTTCACTACCAGAGGTTATAAACTGGCCACCTACAAGCCCTATCTGGTCTGCACATATATTCTTTTTTAATCCACACTGCATTAAAAAATAGAACAAAACAAAAATTTATTGCTAATGTTTAAAAATCAGATTTCACCTAAAAATTTGGATGTTTACCTTGCCTTGAATTATCAAATCTGGCAATATTTAGTGCAAATCAGGCCTGTATTTAGTGCAAGATATGATTATTAGAAACTGAATAATTCCCTTTAAAAGAAGCATATACTCTTTCCAGTTCACTATACTCCCCACCTTTCCCTATTGTCAGCCAACTACCCGGACCAAGCATATAGTTGCTATTTAGCATGGCACTTATGTCACTGTATGTACAGCTACTGTTCTAAAACATGTAGGAAGTTACCTGTTGTGTGGATTACCTTTATAGGACCTTTGATATTACTTGCATTTAAGTAATTTTATTTTCTTTCCAATATAGACTCTTTTTAAAAGTTCCTAATTAAATATTTCTGCAGATTAGCCTCTGTGTAATTTGAGTTGACTCATTGTTAAATTGACCCTGCCTAGTTTGGCTCCTCTCTGAGAAATGCACCCTTTGCCTAAGCACAATTTTCTGCTGGTCCCACTCAGTTGGCCTTAACGCTGAATAGCTCATAGTGGTCTACATAAGCAAGTACTCCAGGAAGGAACTAATTGGAATCAAGTGTGCAACCTGCTACCTGCTCTACACTGGAAGGTTTGTACTCCATAAATGGAGGAAGTTATAATTAGCTCCTCACATTGTCGTTTCAGAAGCAATTGTATTTTTCCTGCTGTGTTGTTTCCCACTGTTTGTAATAAAACTAGGTGAGTTAGCACAAAAGGGAGTGTTAGGCTTCATGTTTATCATTTGGAAATTGGATGTTTAAAACTGACACATCTAAACAACATTAAATGTGGTTTCTTTTCTTTCACTTTTCATTGTTTTTCAAAGAGTTAATGTCTGGCCCTTAAGCACCTCTTCTGCATAGTTTAATTCTCTGCTTGGCCTTCCTTTTCATTTAAAGATACTTCTTTTTGGAGGAGGCACCCTCATACACTGCTGGTAGAAATTTTAAATGGCACAATCACTTTAGAAACAATTCTGATGGTTTCCTAAAAAATTAAACACACACCTACCATATGACCTGATCATTCTACTCCTAGGTAATTACCCAACAGAAAAAGAAATCTATGTCCAGACAAAAACTTGTGACAGGTGCTTTATAACAGTTCCATTTCCACTAACCAAAAACTATGAACAGTTCAAATGTGTATCAACAGCTGAATGGATAAACAAATTATGGGTTTTGCATATAATGAATAATAACCAGCAATAACAAGGAACAGACTATGCATAAATCTCAATACAATTACAGATGAACCTTAAAATAATTACACTGAGTAAAAGAAGTCAGACAAAAATGTTACTTACTGTGTGACTCCATTTACATAAAATTCTAGAAAATGCAAATTAATCTAGCAGCAGAGTGGTTACATGGTAGTGGGGAGGAGCAGGAAGGAGGGTTACAAAGAGGGGTGCATGGAAACTTTTGAGAGTAATGGATGTGCTCCCTATCTTATTTTTTCTGGTTTATAACCTTTTTTTTTTTTTGAGGTATCGTTGATATACAACCAGATTGGTTTCAAGTATACAACCCAGCGGTTCACCAATTACCCAAATTATTAAATCTTCACCCCGACTAGTACAACTACTATCTGTCAACATAGAAAGATGTTACAGAATCACTGGCTATATTCTCCATGCTGTACTACCATCCCCATGACCAACTTATATTATGATTGAGAATTATCCCCCTCCCCATGTAACCACCAGTCACTTCTCAGTGTCTAAGATGTGCTCGCTATCTTGGTTGTGGTATTTTCCATGATTGTATACGTATATCAAAATTTACCATATTGTGTATTTTACATGCAAGTAATTGCATGTTAATTACACCTCACTAAGGCTGTTATAAACAAACAGCTATAAAATAAAAAACAAAGTTCCAGAATAATTTAGGCATCAAAAAACACTTAATACTTATTAGTCTCTATATTACACTTTAGATGTTGCATATCACATTAAACATCTAATAGCAGAGCAAATTCAAACTATCACAAGATGAAATATCATAATAATAATTTTGCATAAAAGTCTTAAGTGACTAAAGCAAACAGGGAACATACAGATGTCTCATTTTCAGATACAGTGAATGATAGGCAATCTTTATTGAGGTCATCTCAAAACTATGCATTCCACATTTCAAAAAAAATGGAAAAGCAAAGCAAACTGCCAAACTGTTTTACAGAGCAACTGCATCATTTTACATTCCTACCAGCAATATTATGAGGATTCTGATTTCCTCACCAACACCCGTTCCTGTCTATCTTTCTTATTACAGACTACTGAGTACAGAGTAGTATCTAGTGGTTTTGATTTGCATTTCCCTAATGACTAATGATGTTGAGCATCTTTTTATTCATTAACCTTATGAAGCCTCAGAAAATAAACAGAATTCGACCTGAGTAAATTCGACTTGAATAAATGACCACCTTCCCCTTTATTTTTCTATACTAAGATGTGTGTCATTTATTTGTACATTTAGTGAGCTTACACTGAGTCTGACTCAGCCCTATTAGGCAGAGTCAAAAATTTTAAAGAAATAGAAATGATGACCTCTACATCAGGAAGCTTAAAATACAGTTGAGAAGAAAATGACAGAAGAATCATAATAAACATATATTTTAAAGATATTTTAAAGAATATATATCTTAAAAGATTAGATCAAAGATCATTTTCAAGTAGAAATTCCTCCCAAGAGCCCTATAATACCTAGGCATTTCTTGTGGGAGCTGTGAACCAACATGCAAATTGCCTAAAAACACAGCCACGTGTATTCTGAAAGGTGGTTCCAGGGCTCTCTGGACAAATGGAGTTAAATCGGTATGTCCTGGTTCTCACTTGCTGACAGTTTCATTAGACAGGGCTTTGTTACCTAACTTCTGTGTATGAGAGCTGACATTCCCATCGGGCTGCCAGGTCAGATGTTTGGACTTTTCTGGAAACCAAATGTGCATACTAACAGAGAAACTGCACCAGGCAGGATGGGAGCTTGCCTGTGCTCTTGTTTGCTTCCCAGAGCGTCATTCCCTCCTTCTCCTCCCCAGGCGTAGGGGGTTAACTTTTTTGGTTCCCACCATTGCCACAACCATGGAATCCATCTGTCTTTCGTAACACACACTCTTGAGTTCGGGCAAAGCAGATATGCAGGCGGCCTCTTTTACAAAGGACTCAACAGCTGAATTGGTGATGCTAGAACATGGTGTTAGAGAAGAGAGGTTGGCAAGCGGCCTGTGCTCCCAGTCTTCTCTCCTTCTCTTGATCTTTGAGGAAATAAGAGAAGTAGCAGCAGAAGTGAGGCAGAAAACATTTTGAATCCCAAAGGTATCCAACAGCAGACTTCTGGGTGTCTACCATTCAAAATAAAACAGTAATTGGTTTCTATAGGCTTAATTGAGTAAATAAGATACAATCAGTTTCCTCCAAAGTGTTTGACACTTTGTAGAATGTTTGTTGAACCAGCTGTGTCATCAGTCACATGCCAGGCAGACATCTAAAGAAAATTATCACACCTGCCCTTCTAAACTTAGCAATCATGTATATGCATCAATGTGCACATGTAGATCCTTAATATTCATAGGACTTTTGGTCCTGAGAAATCATTTGCCCATGACCTTAATATAGTTCACAACTAAAGCAGTGACCATTTGGCTATGAGTCCCAATTTTGCTGCATAATTACATGACCTTGGGCAAGTCATTTAAAACATCAAAATCTTGATTCCCTTATTGTTAAGGTTCTTTAGACCTCTAAAAAGCATTCTTTTAGTTGGGTTTCAGTTTCTTGCTTTCCATGCAGGCCAGCTCCCCTTTTCTGCAATATGGGCAAAACTGTCTAAAATTAAAATAAAATAAATCTTTAAAAAGTCACCGCATCATACTCTAAATTAGTCATATGTTACAAGATAATGAGAATTCCATTTTAGCATAATGGTGAAGAGCATAATGGCTGTGTTCTAAGGGCATGTCATTTGAGGCCTGACAGACCAAGATTCTGGTTCTGATTCTGACAGCTACTAGCTGTGTAATCCAGGACAAATTGCTTAACCTCACTGAGATCAGTTTTCTCATTTGTGCTTCCTGGGCTGTGGTGAGGTTTAAATGACATCAGACATGTACAAAGCTTAGCATAGGGCTTGGTGCATGAGAGAGCAGTTAACATCCATTATTATTATCTTGGCAAACATGGTCTCTAGAGTTTTTTCCTGGGAAAGAAGGTGACATGCACTCGTGACATTTATTAAAATTTGCAATAGTTATGCTGGTCCTCTAATTCCATTCTTTCTCCAATAAAAATCTCCATTTGGATAGCAATTTACAGTTTAAGATCCACTTTCACAAATACCACTTTTTGCCTTTGACTTGTAGTCTATTTCTTTTTTATATGCCACACAACATTATCCCAAATCCCGAAATTTATACACAAAAGAATGATAAAAATAAAAGAAAGCAGAGCACTGACTACTAGTTGCTATCAAACATAAGCAAATATTTCAAACATTTAGCCAACTGAGTAGCTGGATTTTTCCTTTGGTAAGACTATTGTAGAGAATCATTATTTTTGCTTTATAAGGTCTTCATTGATCTGTACTAATTAAATATGCATTATGCCAATGGGAAATTAATATTCAGGCTAGAGATCTGTGAGACATATTCTCACTTCTCTTCAGAGAGAAGTGCATGCAGCACTGAGCAGCCGATACTGGTTCAAACAGGTAATGTGTGACAACTGACCACTGAGAAGCAAGGCTTTGATTTCTTGCCAAGCACAGTTACTCCTATATAACCCTGCATATGACTGATGCATGCCCAGCAGAGATAGGAGGGCTTAAGCAGTATCAAACAATCCTGACCTAAGGGACTGTGGAAGAAAAGACAAAAAACACCACCAGATGGTACGTGATCACATGCTACACTGTCCAGGACAAACTGTGAATGCTGTAAGGCAGTGGTGATAAAAAAATTGTAGGTACCTTGGGCTTTCAAGAAATCCTAATGGGAGAACAGGGGAGTCCAATGTGTAAAACAGGAGAGAAGCTCAGCTGATAGAGTTAAGTGGAGAGACCCTCCCGTGTGGTCTGCTGGCTGTGGAGATGTTTTAAAAACTGCCAGGACTTGAGAGAGGGCTAAGATCCCAATGACAGAGAGAGGGGAGAAAGGCATTCCAGGCAGGAGGAACAGCAAGTGCAAAGGCAAGAATGTAGGAACTCAAAAGAAGAAGTCATATGCCTTCTGTGGACACCCAGTGAGGAGGTGGTAAGTGGTAAAAGGTACCCCCATGGCTGCTTCCGGTCTCTCACCTCAACTATGGAATATAGTAAACCTGGTGAAATAGTGAACAAATGCCCAAGTCCAGGCAGATGGGAAACTTAAGTTAACAGTCTGCAGTCAAATAACGTGTTCTGTCATTATTCTTCATTTTCAGAATCATTTCAAGTAGTCGTGAGAGGGAATGGCTTCCGACATGCCCGCAACGTGGACAGGGTCCTCTGCAGCTTCAAGATCAATGAGTCCGTCACGCTGAGTAAGTCCTTACAGAGGGGTTTTTAAAGCCTGTTTCACGAAGGGAATTGCCAGTCCCCTCTTGCAGCAAAGCACAGGCAGAGAAGGGTTTTCCCTGCAGGAAAGGTCCCCAGCAGGGCATGGCTGCCCCTACGGTGCCCCAGTTTGCATCAGGAAAGTTAGGGGACCCGTATCCATCACATCTGCACTAAGCTACTCACTCCCAGGGGGCAGCGTTGGCCCTAGTTGCTTAGAGCTTAACAGTTCGATGCTCCTTAAATAAGTATTAGGTTATTGAATGCTTAATTATTAATAATGCTTAAGATTTTAGAGTAAGCATTAGAGTAAAAAATAAGATGGTCTGAATTTATTACTTCTGAATAAACCAAAAGCCAAACTGTTAAGCTTGCATATGTAGATCCTGGAATTTTTTCCATCTGGATGACTCTTGCTTGGAGAAGCCAAGAAACTCGCCTCATGGTGGATACCTGACATGAAATACAGGAATATGGAAGTAAAACGAAGTGCATTTCATGCGAAAAGTGTATTATCATAACATTGGCATTTTCACAAGACATTGTAGCAGTCAAGTTCTTAATTTAAAGACATATGTGATTCGTGTAGCTGTCCAGGAGCGAGGGGGAAGACAGATTATGGGAGGACAGATGGCCAGGAGCCCTGGTTATTATTTACACCGGTATCTATCACACAGTTATTTATTGAGTCAGTATCAGCAGTGGCAAACAGCAGTAATACACTGCATAGGCTACGGTGCTGTGTCCTTGTAAATGCTACACATCTTTTAGCCACAACAGCCCTAGGAGATAGAAAGAGCAAGGAGGACAGGGGAGATACTCAAGTTTATTGACTAGCCATTCACACTAGTTTTGTCCTCCAGATAGCCTTACGGAGTAGGTACTATATCCTCTTAAAAAGAAAGAATTGAGGGGTATGCCTTTTTATCCTCCTAACACCTTAAAGCCCACTTGATTACTTAAACAGAGATATGCAATGGCTTCCTTACTGACATCTGGAATTCCTGGCCTTGGAATAATTCCAAATATTTGAAACATCCAGTTGGTTTTCTTAATGCTTGGAAATGCTCTCACATATCCAAAAAGTACACGCTATTTGAAAATATTTTGAAATACCCCGAAGAAGACACAGTGTGAAAGTTGGACGTGAGCCCTCTAGAGTTCTTCCTTTTTTCCCTCCTTTCAGTTGTGATGTCACTCAAGCCTACTTCCCTCTCTCCTTAATCAAAATCTCAAACCTAAGATCAGAAACTCATAGGGGTTAAATTCAAAGATGTCAACACCTTCCAAAGAGGACATCTCAGACCAGGGAGCCTTCAGATCCGACCCGTCTAAAGATGAATGGAAATGGGACGTGGTGTTGCCATTGCTAGAAAGGTTGCACAGAGATGCTGTGTTAGAAGAACGTGAAATGCAAATTTACTTTAGCTTTGTAGAGTGACATTTTGAAGACCTGTTCTCCAGCTTCTCTGTGAAATTTTATTTCTTGGAAAACCAGTTCATCCTTTCTCCCTCTTCTCTTCCTTTCCTCCTACATTCTTGGAAACAGCTGCCCAGGCTCTCCACCTCATTCATATTCAAAAAGATTTAAAGGCTTGTTGGGGTTGGGATTTGGCTTAAACCACAAACCTAATTGTGCTTCCAGCACAGTTGCTGACAGTTTGGAGGAAAGGAGGGCAGTGACTCATCCATATTATATCTGCACGCAACGCTCCTAAACTCAAACATATGTTTATGAAAAATATTCTAACGTAGGAGGAAATGTGGAAACTTGAAAAAAAAACGTGTCCTTCACTTACTTATTAATACACCTATTCCTCTCCATACAGTAAATCATATGAACAAGAAACTGGAGGACAGAAACGATAAATAAAATCTTAAAAAGGCAACATGTATCAAATCTACACTTTTCTATTAACCTTATGAATGTAACCATCTCTATCATGTTGTCCCTGTAATACAATATATTAAGATTTCTTTACTTTTCCCATTCTCCTTCCCCACCTCTATATCCCAAGTTTTAAAATGTTACCTATTTCCATTTTTAGTGTATATTTCATTGTAGGATATATTTCCTCCTTTGAGATTTGTTCCTAAATTCTGCATTATACATTTTGTAACAAAAAAAAGAATATGAGTGTCATTATGAATTTTTTTAAAAGTCTAATTGAAAGCCCAATAATGAAGCTAAGGCTGTTGTGGCTCTGCCCGGTTCAAACATAATCCAGGCCTTGGAGGTTTCAACAAATAATACGGTAACAAATTATATGACGCCAAAACTGTTAAACATAAAAGAATAGAAAAATTGTATTTGCAGGGGAGATAGTAACATGACTTTCCAAGTTTCTGAATGAATAATAAAAAATTTAAAGATACAAAGCAGATATGTACATGCCTTTTCAATGGGCAAAAACATCCTTAAACACTTACTGTACTAAGACACAAATAAAACACTGAAATATTAATGCAAAGAAGTAAAAATTATTTAGCTGTGCTCTTAGATGATAAATACAATGAGAAATTAAAAAGTGTAGGTTAATACCTACTTGTTTCCCACTTGTCTTCATTTAAAAATAAAACCAATAAATCAACCACTTAGAAATCTAAAACAATTTGCAGGCTTGTGATTAATATAATAGATACAGAAATTCTGGATAAAATATGATTTTAGAAATGGTAACATGTAGCCTTGCTCAAAAGAAGGAGGAGGAAACCCCTAGATACAGGGGGAAAAGGGAATACAAAAATCTAAGCAGGGAGCCAAGCTGTGGGGTTCCAGGCCTGGGAGTCTGCAGGCGCTGACCTTGGTGCTCATGCAGATACAGGACACCAGCCGATGCAGGGCAGAAGGCTAGAGCAGAATCCCTTGTAGAAATCAGGCTCCAAAAGGCTGCACCACACTTTAAATAGGGAGGGGCTGGAAAAGCTGCCCCATGACTCAAAGAAGCAGGCAGAGGAATAAAGGTGAGATGTCCTAGCACCCATGTGATACAGAAGCACCAAGTCAGGAAACTAACCCATGTGTGTCCATTACCATCATGACCCCTGTGCCCCTGACAGAGGCAGTGCACCTCCCACCCAACCTGCAGCTCCCTGCAGCCAGGACCCGCTCAGAGATGGGCTCTCGGCCCCAGATGACAAGCCATCTGAAGGTGAATGAAAGTAACATGAGAAAAAGCAAGCAGAGAGGCCTGGAGAACAACTCCAAAGAATGTAAAATAAAAACATTTAAAGTATATAAAGAGATCAAACCAAAGAAGAAGGACATTCAACAAAGGCAAATTTGCAGAACCTAATGTAAATTCTAGAATTGAAAAAGCTTATTCATTGAAATATAATTTAATAGATGGAGTAAGCAGTGGGATTAGACTCAGTAGAAATGAAATGCATGAACTAGGAGATAAGAGAAAACCCCACCCCCAATGAAAGCACCAGACCCAGATTTTTGTCACCCAAGTTTTACCAGATTTTAAGGGACAGATGACCCATATCTGATACATACTATTTCAGAGAAAAGAAATAGAGGAATCACTGTTTAATTCATTTTATGATAATTACATAATCTAGATTTTTTTTTAAATCTGGAGAAAGACACTAGAAGTGGAGAATAGTTGAGATCAAGCACATGGATGACATCTAAAAAATAGTGGCATATAAAATCCAGGATAGATGAGATAATTTTAAAGAACGAGGGGGGGATTTGTCTCTCACAGAGAAAACTTTGTGATTCTAAGAAGTTATTAAAACTCACTACCCATTCCAAATGTTTCATATGTGCTTCTGAAAACTGGGAATAGGTATGACTTCCTTAACAAAATGTAAAATACATCAAGAAATTTGAGTTCAAAACTCAACATCATTTAATGATACATCACTGTGTAGAGGTATTCACTTTACAGTTAGGAAGAAAAACCAGGACAGCCCATTTCACTATTACTGTTTAACACTGATCTGAAAGCTCTAGCTCCCCTCTCCCACAGAACCTTCTGTGATGACGGAAATGTTCCAAGCCAGTTGTCAGTATGGAGCCACAAGCTACATCAGTGTAGACTCATGGCACAGCACAGGCTATGGAACCAAACCACCCAGAAAAGAATCCTCGTTTTTCTTAAAGCTGTGTGAGCACAAGCTACTGGGGACTTGAAATGTGGGTAGTACAATTGAGGCACTGCATTTTTAATTTCATTTCATTTCAATTAACTTAAATTATCAGTCACGTGTAGCTAGGGACCACTGTCCTGGACAGTGCCACAGGTCTTGCAATAACACAAGAAAATTAATGAGAGATAAATACAGGAAAGGGGGCCAAACGTCATTACTTTAAAATGTTGGTTGTATCTTCGTGGAAAGCTAAGAATCAAACTACTAGACTAATAAGAAGGTGATGAAACTGGAGGAATTCCCTGAAAACAATCAATAGCTTTGCCAGAGCTCACCAAGACCAATTAGGAAACGTATAAATTCTAGTAAGAACTAATTTAACCAAACCTGTAAAGACATATAGGAAGAAAGTTACAAAACTGTGTGAAGGGCAGGAAGAAAGTATAAGTAAGTGGAGAAGCAGTGTAGACTCATGGTACAGCACAGGCTATGAAACCAAACCACCCAGAAAAGAATCCTCGTTTTTCTTAAAGCTGTGTGAGCATGGCAAGTTTTTTAACATCTCTGTGCATCTATTTTTCTTTCTATAAAATGAGTATAGCCCTAATAACGTCTCTATTGTAGATTGTTATGAGGTTTAAATGTGGGAAACAGAGCTGAGAAGAGGACCTGGCATGCAGTAAGCAGTTGATCAATGTTGGCTGCTAGTATTAATTTATTATTATCATTATCACTATTATTAAACAGCAGCAGCTGAGGGTTATAAAGACAGTTGTCTTCAAAGTAATACTTATCTTTAATGCAATTCCCAATGAAAAATCCTATGGTACTTCTTAACAAAATAATTCTAAAGTTTATGTGGAAGAATAAATATTTAAGAACAGCCAAGAAAAATGTGGATACTTGCCCTAGCTGATTTTAAGATACATAAAAAAGCAGCAGTAATTGAAACAATGTACGACTCGTGGCACAAACGGCAAACCCAGCCTTGGAACAGTAAAAACAGAGTCCATAAACAGAGTCAAACACTTACATGAATTTGGCATAAAATAAAGTGACCTTTCTAATCAATGGGGTAAGAGCAGATTATTCAGAAAATGGTGTTGAGACAACTGGCTGATGTCTGGGAAAAACAATTAAGTTCGATTTTTATCTCACACTGTACATCTAAACCAATACCAGATGAAAAACTTAAATGTGAGCACAAAACTATAAATATTCTAGAAGGAAACAAAAACAAACATTTACATAATTTTCCAGTGGAGAAAGACATTTTAAGCATAGCACTGAAGGGAGATAACCATAAAGGAAAAATTTGATGGTGTGAGTATTTTTTAATTCTTTTGTTACTCTCTCCACCCCAGAATCTAAAGGGAAACAGAAAACTGGCACAATTATTTGTAAGACATAAAAAAAGGGAGGGGGCCAATAACCTTAACATATAGACAGCTCCTAAAAATCATTTTAAAAGGTGAGGACATCAACAGGTAAAAGATGGGGAAGTTTACAAGAAAAATAATAGTCAGTGTAACCAAAGAGATGCAAATTGGAATAATCTATCAAACTGGCAAAGACGAACAAAAATACAGTACCTCGTACTGGCAAAGCTGTAGGAGAACAAGTGTTTTCACTCATCGTTGGTGAGAGACCATTACGTTTCTTGGTAGGCCATTCTTAAAATGAAGCAGCTGCTTTTGTATATTTTTGATCCAGAATTTCAATTTCAACTTCATCAAAAGGAAATGATTGGGAATGTCTACTAAGATTTGGCTGCAAGATAGCCAACCTAATATTGCTTAATAATAACAAGAGAAAAAAGAGAGAGAGAAAGAAGGAAGGAAAAGGAACAAAACAAACCGTTTAAATGATCACAACATTAATGTTTAACAATAGATCGTTTGTTCTCTAAATTCTGTACATCACCTCTAATAATATTGTGAGAAAGAAGAATTACTGATGTGGGACGATGTTAATGATACAACTTTATGTGTTAGAGGTAAGTTATAAAACAGTATCTCCATGCTATTTGTTTCATATACATGTAATTAGAAGCAGAGAGAGGCTTGAAAGGCACACATGAATATGTCAACAGTAGTTACCTCTGAATGAGATTACTATTTATTTTTACTTTCTTCTTTCTATCAGTGTTCTCCACAGTGTAATATGTAACTACATATCTTATCTAATAAGAAAAAAAAACATGACAGTTGTTTAAAAGTTAATTTTAAAATTCTTGTGTATTATTTAGGATCTTGGAAATCTTCACACAAACTTTATTTATTCTGGTTGCACTTTTTCCTACTCCAGTATTCAGTGTATTGTGCCAAGGAAAAATGCACTTTCATTTGGAAATCCATTTGTGGGGAGATGAGAAGGCTAAAAAGGAGACACTGGGGTCTGAGCTGAGAACTGATCCATTTTAAGGAACAGTAAATTAAACATGGACGTTTTTACTAATGCAATAATGAAAAACATGCTAGACTCCTCTGGTGTTGTGAGGAGACATATGAGGTATGACCATAAACAAAAGAAACTGATTTTTTAACAAACTCACTAAAATTCAATTTATAGGCCATGTGAGAAATCAGTTCCCTGGTTTTATAGGCACACTTCTTTTATGATGTAAAATTTTATTTCTCCAATTTTATTCAATAGGCATGGCTCTGGTTTACTTTCTTTTCATGCTCAAAGGATAAAACTTTTCCCCCTCTGAAGGTATTTTTTCAAACTAAACATTAATCATGAAGGTGGTTTTCTAAGAGTCCAAAGAGAGGCTCGGCTTTCCAAGGGAAGGAGAGACAACACTCTAATGTAGACGTTGATGTGTTTGTTTTTAAAAATCTTTCCAATCATCCAGAAACTATACTTCATCTTAGATGACATTGGGGTCCCCGGGCTGCTATGGGCACCCTAAGGAGATCGTTGAAATGCACCTATGGTGGCAGATAGGGAGGCAGGCAGAGTAAAGAAGATAAACTTCCCAAACAAAAGCCTAATGTTTCCTTTCCCACTGGTTAGAGTATTGCATCTATTGGTCAAAGGTACTTACTGCAATTTGGAAACATCCCTGGGGGTTGGGTGTCACATGAAGATGATGGAATGTCACTTTGGGCAACTCAGAATGAAGGGACATAAAGGAGCATGTCCTCTCCTGATTCTTAATCAGGCTGCACATCAGAATCACCAGGGAACTTCATCCAAGTGATCGCAGCTACTACTGATTGCTGAGCTTCTACCCTGTGCCCTCCCCGGACTCTCATTTCACCTGGCAGAAGCCCAGTGAGGGGGGCGTTATTTAAATCCCTATCTTGCCAACAAGAAAACTGAAACTCAGAGAGATGAAGTGTCCAGGGTCACCCAGATGGCCCCGAAGTAGAAGTGATTTGGACCCCAGATGGTCTCCTGCAGAGGCTTTTGACCACTTCTCAACATTCCTCCCAAAACACTATCCCCACAGATCCCTGGGTCCCCTGACCCCAAATGCCCACATAACTGATTCCCCCCTGCTCCCTGTCATGTTGTAGACAAGAAACCCCAGCTCAGAGAGATTTAATTACCCACCCAAGGTCACGGAGCACATTCATAGGGAGTCGAGACTTGAACCCCCATTCAGAAAAAAGCACCGGACCAGGGAAGGAAGAGCCCAGGCTTTAGGGTTTCAGTGTGTGCAGCTGACTGGGAGGTCATAGGTAAGGCACCTCATCTAGTTCCCCAAGTGGCCCCCTTCTTTTGAACTTCAGATTTTCGTGTATCTGGCAGTGTTTCCCCTTTGACCCTGCTTTCAGAAGGAGCTGTGGTTTGCCCAGTCATTTCTGAAGTGGCTCCTGCCAAGATTTTGTCAGTGCATACTTCCATCATTCAGGGCCAGACAAAAGTAGAGATAAGTGGAAATGGACTGCAGTTTTGTTTGATTAGACAAAAGCCCCAGTAATCTGGGATGGGGTGCGGTGGGGAAAAAAAGGGAAGTTGCCACCAGAGGCAACTAGGTGGTGAAGATTTTCATTTAGCCACAGCCATGCCTAGTAGATGGTCCCCTTGACTCTGCCTCTGCTCTACCAAGTATGCAATTGCCTCTGAGCAAAAACTGTGAGCTGCATGTGGACTCTGGCATGCAGTGCACTTCTTTGAGGCATGGCTGGAGGAGATATTTGCCTGTTAACTTCCCCAAAACTGCCAGTACCCCAGCCCTGCTCATCTAATAGGGGAAGCTGGACCCCCTCTTTCTGTACCACATGGCTGGACTTGCATGGATTGTGCTCTTGTTCATGTAGTCCTGCTCCTTTGTCACTTCATTAGGATGATAGAAGAAGAAGTAGTTAATACAGAGATGGACCAACTTATAGGAATCCCAGGCAGGCGAATAAAATATGCCCCCTTCAAACTGACATTCTTTAAATATTTGCTCAACATTCATTTAGAAAAAAAGTTGGGTGCTGCTGAGGGGAAGAAAGGAAAAGGGTGCTGCCTGTGGACCTCTCCTCTGTGCAGTTCAGCTCTGGCCCCTACTATGCATACCACAGCAGCTTAGTGGCATCCACTCTTACTCCAGCATGTGCCTGGGGTCTCCTTCCTATCTCTTCTCTGAGTTTCTGTATAGGTTTGTGTTCTTTAAGAGCAATCAGTTTTTGCCATAATTCATGATTGTATGGAAGGCTTTAGTCATTTGGTTAGACTTACCCCTCAATCCCAATTCCAAAGGAAGAACCCTCCCAAACCTAATTGTGCACATCTGCAAGAGCTTGTGTGTCAGGAGGCACATAGCTTGTGCATGAATCCTGGATGGTCTTCAACCAAGTAAAAACAATTCTTTAAAAAATATATTTCTTCTTAGCAAATTACAGCTGTCTTGAGTGCACCACTTATTCTGACCTCAAGCTTAAAAAATTTTTAAAGGGTTGATGCTTGACTTAGAAGATAATTTCTAAGTTTTATAAACATCAACAGTCAAGAATATTTTTGGTGTAGATTCATTGAGAGGAGAAAATATTTTGCAAGAGCGCTCAGCCACGTTACCTTCATTTAGTTTTCTTGCAATACCTAAAACTGCCCCCATTAACTTCAGGTTGAGATGAATGTAAAATATAACAAGATTGTGTAGTATGATTCCAGTTACATAAAAAAATATATATGCATAGGAAAAAATACTGAAATAATGCACTCTAGAGCATTAATAAGCATTAACTTCACTGGCAATTAGGATTACTAAGGATTTTCATTTCCTTT
Source organism: Manis pentadactyla (assembly GCF_030020395.1). NCBI lineage: Eukaryota > Metazoa > Chordata > Mammalia > Pholidota > Manidae > Manis > Manis pentadactyla. The sequence goes on along the minus strand of NC_080020.1, from coordinate 177,526,718 downwards.
TTTGTGTACTTCTCTGTATTTCTCAGACGTCTCACTTCTCAGACTCTTATGAGTCCTATATTGCTGCATATGTATTACTTTTATAATTTATAAGAATAATAGTAAATATGAGCAGAAAATAAGGTACATCCTGAGAAGTCAGACTAGCCGTGCTGAGGACCAACTGGTGTGCCCAGAATGACAAGGGTCACAACCTTGTGTGGGACGAGGGAATGTGTGAGCCCAAAGAGGACAATTCAGAGGCTGCTGCATCCTGACCCTGCCTTCCCCTGGGTGAGGACTCACAGTACTCACCTTTTACCTCCTCTTCCTGTGGGGCCATGATGTAGTCTTGATTCTCATGTACACAGTGACCAAGGTAACCCACTTCATTTTCTTCCAAACCTGCACTCAGCCATGAGTCCTGTATTGCTATTTATAAGCAAGGTGATCTGACCCACCTGTGTCAGCCCAGAACCTCGGCAGCAGTCCAGGTCCCACTGCTGCAGTGCTCCATTTCAGTTGTAAGGCTCCATCGAGCAGAGTGGCTCAGGAGCTATGCCACCAAGCAGTAGGAAACCTGGACCCATTGAAGCCTGTATGGAGGTATTTACCAAGAAATATTCTACCTACTCCAGCCAAGTGTCTAACAATGGACCACAAGCTGTTACTCCCTCTCCCACCTCTACGCACCATCCTATAACACCTCTGAACTTTTCTGGACATTCTACCTGGGGGCTGTGACTCACCCCGTAATATCTACAGGACCCTCTACAATGGGTCAGAGAAAGATACAAAGGCATTGTAAGAGTACCAGGATTTCTATCTTGGCACTATCGACATTTGGGGCCAGCTAATTGTTTGTTGAGGGGAAAGGAGTGCCCTGTAAAGTGTAGGATATTTAGCACCATCCCTGATCTCTACTCATTAGATCCCCCGGTCTGACAACCAGAACTATCTCAGACATTGCCAATCAAAGTGCCCTCATTTGAGAACCACTGCACATCATACGTGTCCACTGGTCCTATTTGGATAGATGGCTTTCTTCTTGTCACACCTATACCATACAGTCCCGAAAGAACGCAGTCGATAAGTTGCAGGACCTGCTCAGTTTGCATACACTTTCATCTTGAGTTTACAGGTGCCTCAGAAAATGAGCCCAGCAGTACCCACTTTAATGACAGTTGACCTAGGTTGAGTGCCCATTAAGAGTTTAACATCTAATTACATCATCTCATTAAAATTTACAACAACCTATCAGAGTATTATTTCCATCATATAGGTGAGAACTCTGGATTATAGATAGGGTGACAGATAGGCAGTGAGGGGTGGCGCTGGGATGGGTCTCCAGAGCCCAGGCTCTTAATGTGCTCGTTTTCTCTCCATCCTACTCCAACATGGCCCAGAGAATAGGGTATGAAACCGAAAGACATACCCTGGATACCTACAACACACAGACATCTGTGAAATAGTTGTGTATAGGCCCAGGGAACTTACCTGGAACATGTTGGCTAAGCTCATCACCAGATCTCTTAGTAACTAGTCAGTGAGGGCTTCCAAGGAAACCTGCAGCAACTCCAGGCCAGGGAAGGGGTGGGTAGGTTTGAGTCACATATGAGGAAAAACATGGTGTCCCACTTGGTTCTGCCATGTGAAAGGCATCTCTCTGCCTTCAGCTGGGCATGAGAGGACGTGACAGTGAGTGTGCTGTAAGGATTATTCCCAGCTTGGCCCCCGCCCCCACTGCACTTCACTACCGTTCCTCCCATTCTGTTTTGACTCTTATTTCTCATTACTCTGACCTCAGAGCCACTGTTCAGCCTTTCCAAGTAGAAGCCACTCTCTCTGCTTTCAATATCTCTGCTTTGTCCCCTAATACAGAGTTTAATGTCTTCTATCAAAAGAATCCATAACTTGTTATTGCACCCATCTATGGAAACCTTCCAACACAGGGCCAGATATAGTACATGCCCAATAAATGTTAGTTTCTTTCTACTCTAAGTAACGGATCCCAGTTATCTTTGCAGTAAGACCTGAAACATTTGTGAGCCATCATTTCAGGAGCCCCAGTACAGCAATTAGCTGCCTCCTTTCTGGCTGGGGCTCCAGAAACCTCAAACCAGATACTTTGAATATCACCAGCTTGGAGTTCTACTGAATACCTTTTTTTTTCCATATTTTTGCCCAATATTTTAAAAATCTAACTTTTTTCAAAGCTGGTTACTCTTGAAGTCAGTGAGAAGGTAGAAACATCTAGCCGAACTATAGCCTGTCTACTGTCTCTCATTCATAGACCATTCCCAAACCAGCTGAAAATGTGGCACTGAACAGTTACACCTGGCTCAAGGCTGCTGTGAAAATGCTCCCAGGCCCAGGGGAGACTGGGAGAAAGAGCAGGGTGGGAGAAAGAGCAGGGTGCGCGCCTTTAGTCCCTAACCGCCACTGTTCTGTCACAGTAGAAAAATAAACTCTACTTTGGAGCTTGCATCAGCTTTTGGAAGACTTCAACAAGCTTCCCCAGATAAGACAAAAGTTATTTTTCTTTTCCTTTTGGCCAGAAATAAATATTTATATCAAGAAAAGATTGCCAAGACTGAGAAAGTATTTGAGTTATTTAATCAGCCCTACAAAAGGATTCACTGTGATTGGTGTTGGAATTGGCTAATGAATTTTAATCCTGGTTTTATCCTAAATCCATTAGGCAGTCACCACTGCAGGAAAGAATTCTGGAACTTCATCACCAGGCAGAAAAGAATTATACTGATCCAAGGTCAAAACTGGGTGATGTACACATAGAGTATATGGTTCTGGAACATGGGATCACTACAGCAGATCAGGATCTCTCAGAAAGCACCTGAACCTTCTCACACAGTTTTTCAACCCACTGCTTACTGTTAATCCAACTGTGCCCATGGACAATCTTGCAAAGACTCAATTCTTGGTGTACTTCAGCCTATATCACAAAACTAGCTGTGAGATTATTAAAATGGCTAGTTAATTTAAATTACATCTTTAAAAAAACTAGCTTGGTTGACCTTGGGTAAGTCATTTCAGCAAAACTTGGGTTTGGATTCTAACAGACATTTACTATTGATGTAACACTAATTCAGTTAACTCTCTGAGCTTCAGTTTCCCAAATTCTAAATAATAAATAATAATGTCAAACGAGACCCTGAGTATATAGTCTTAGACATAATCAGTATAGATGATAAAGATATGTGTGTGCATATATGTGTGTGTGTGTGTGTGTGTATGTGTGTGTGTGTGTGTGTGTGTGTGCACTTACACATTCATTAAGGCTTTCCACTTCCCTAGGAATTCCTAGTGCCTACAAAGATGTTAGTTTGATAGAGCAATGTAATTAATCAATCAGACATTTGAAAATTTTAATCTTCAGTCCTCTGATTTTAAACCACACATTCACGTAGCCCATTTTAAAGGCATGGATGTCTGTGTAATAGTGTGGAATAACAACCACTGAATGTTTATTAAGTGCCAAGCAACATGATTTGTACTTCCGCACACTCTTATTTACTCCGCACACAACCTCTTGCAGAGGTATCATCATCACCACTTACGGATGAAGAACCTATTCCCAGTCACACACTAGTAAGAAGACCTGGCATTTGAACCTGGATCTGTTTCACTTCTGAAATCTACCCTGGGCCCACAATGTGCCCTCTGAACTCACCCTCAGGGATGCCCAACTCTCAAGCCTGCAGTGTCTGGCAGTTTGGTGTAATGATCCCCATTGATCCCCAAATCCTGATTTAAGTCAAGTCTTCTGTTTGGTTATCAGACTCTTGTAAATAAATGCTTTAGATTAACCTACATCATGGGTATGCACTGAATCCTAAAATATCTTTGGTAAAAGGCAGGGAAATTTATATTTACAGATCATCTACAAATTCCCTTAACTTCTGGTTTCAAACTCCTGCCCCTCCCTGATTTTATCTCTAACTGCTAATGAGCCGAGTGGCTGGTCCTGGCTCCTGGTCTCCATTCCCCTGCCCACTCAGCACCAGCGAGGAGTGAGGTGGCAGCCGGGGCATAGAGGAGCAGGGGCCTCTCGGGATGGGATACGGCCCATAAACATCCCGCCACCACTGGCCTCGGCAAAGGAGGCAGCAAGGTTGGCGTGGCCCGGCTGAGGAGGGCTTTGTGCCCTGCTTCCCAAGGGGCCGTTCCAGGAAGGAGTCAGATGATCTGAATTATGGAAACCAAATGGCCCTCCTTTGTTTAGAGAGAGAGAGAGAAAAAAAGTCTGTCATTTTTGTGGTAAAGGGAAAACAGGCTCCAAACCAAACAATCCGTCTCATAACAGAAAATGCCAGCTCCCCCGAGAGGGCTCATAGCCCCAGCAGCTGATAGACGGATGGGAGGCAGTGTCCAGCCTGTCCTACAGCCGCATCAAAGTCTCCTTGGTCCTCCCAGTGAGGTTTTCCTATGTGTGGCTCCAGAAATATTTGGTCTCCCGGGCAGGAAAGGAAAATGAAAGGAGGGGGAAAGAGAAGCATCTCCCTGACCTAAGCCAGCCTCGTCTTCTCACTCCTTTCCAGCTGGGATGGAGGGAAAGGAGAGGAGCTGTTCAGAAAAAGTCTCGGAGGTGAGGCGGGCCCTGACACAGGCGCATGCGCCTGGCCCCCAGAGTCTCCCTGGTGTGTCCCCCCAGTGCGCTGACTGCCACCCTCCCTGGTGTGACCCGACTCTTCCCACAGAATGCAGCCAGGAGTCACGAGGCCACCTGTGGCCACTCTGTGGCTGCCCCATGACTGCCCCATGGCTCTGTGGCCCAGCTCTGTGGGTAGGGGTCTGTATTCCCAGATATTACTGATGTGAGTACAGCAGGAGAAGCCATGGCCAAGAGAAAATAAGTACAGGTGCTAGGCAGCTATGCCTGTCCTGAGTTCGGTTTATTCTCAAGCACAAGTCTTTCCTGGAATGGAGAGGCTCTTGACAAGGAAAGAATAATGGAGAATTGAGCTCTAGTCCTGGCTTTGACTTTGACTTGCTGTGCAACCATGGGTTATTGTTACCTCTCTGAGCCTCCCTTTTGCATCCGGAAAATTTGCCTCTTGATCCTTGTCTTGCCTTAGTTCACAAGGTTGTTGTGAGGAGAGTGAGCATGCCTCTGATCAAGAGGTGGCAGCCAGGCTGCCTGGGTGTGGATCCAAGCTGGGCAAGTTTCCTCATCTGTCTGCATCTGTTCCTCACCTTTAAAATTAAGGGAATAATATCCTTCCCTGATAGCACTGCCAGAAGGATATGTTTGATTTTAAATATAGATGAAGCTCTTCGAGAGTACCTGCACACAGCATGCCCCAGGTGATCTCATTGTCACTGTCGTCATCATAGACAGGAGCACATCTTGAAAATAATAGTCCTTTGTCAGGCTCTGTGTGACCTCATAAGTTTCATAATTTTACTGAACACATCTTCACTATTCCAGCAACAATTCATAGTCCACCTATGCCGACTTTAAATATGCGGGGAATCTAATAGCCTCCTGTTGCTCTTAGGAAAAATCCCAAAAGCCCATCATGGCCTACAAGGCCTCATCTGGTCCTGCTGCCTTTTCTAGCCTCATTTGGAACCATTTTCTCATTCAAATTCAACAATCTTTTTGGTCTCCTTTTGTTCTCAAAATTTCTGGGCTTCTTCTTGCTCCAGGAGGCTCTTTGCCATGCTGCCTCTCTTCTACTCCATTCCCTCTTCATGACCTTCAGGTTTCAGCTTCCATAGCCTTTCCTCAAGGAAGCACTTCCTGACCTTCCCAATGAGAGTTGGCCCCTTCCTTCTCCTTCCCCGTGTCCACCACAATTACAATTAAATAGTAATTTGTGTGCTTACTAGCATGTCAGCTCCTTGAGCGAGGTGCTTCATCTGTTTGCTCATTGCAAGGCCAAGCACAGTGCCTGGCACAGGGTGGACATTTAAAACACTATGTACTTTAATACAAATGACTGTGTTTAATAACCATATTCCCTGCATCTCTTATAAAATCCATGGAAGCAAAAATCATGTTTCTTCTCTCTAAGCCTGTGTCTCCAGCTCATAGTGAGCCTTCAATAAATATTTGTTGAATGAATGACTTGGAATAACCTCCTGAACTTTTCACCACTTGAAGATTTCCCTAGACACTATTTGATCATCTTCTTCTTCCTCCTTCCATGCAGACACCATGCTTAGCACTCATATGAGTCCTCTAACTCCCATCCCAGGTGGCTCTGCTCCTTAAATCCAGGCATGGAGGGCACAAGGCTTCCTAATCTTCACCCAGACAAGTGTTCAGTGTGAGCCACATTCAAATGTCACTAGAGACATCCATTTCATAACAAGTGCCAATAGCAGAATATCACCCCGGTTATATATGTGTTCCTTTATGTCTTCTGATATATCTATTTGTATTCACAGCTTGATTAAAGAAACCCATATTACTCATCTTCATATCACCTACAGGTCCTACCACAATCTTTTGTACAGAGCATGCACCCAAAAAATATTGTGTTCTCAGCATTTAAAGTTAAAATGTTAACTTCTCAGCCATGCTTCTGGCCTCAGAATCTGGGACACAGTGAAGTTCTTGAGGAGTTCAAGATTAAAGCTGCTTAAGCTTTTCCCAGTCATCCATCAGGGTAAGAGCAAGAACTTCACACTCGAGTCCCCCACTCCCGTCTCTCACAGCCATATTTGTTAAAACTTCCAAAATCATCACTTTAACTTCTTCTCCAAAACCTCCAAACTTCTTTTCGTAGCTAACAGACCTATGTCCAAATCCCTCAGTCTAACTCAAAGAATCTGGACCAAACTTCCTCCTGTACTGATCTTTTCTGATCTCCCTGTCATCCTTCACTGGGTCATACCCTTTGTTTGCTCCCTTTAGTCATGCCATTGCTCCTACCAGTAACAACTCTTCCCATGTCTCAACAGCCCAAGTTGGGTGTCCCCTCTGGCCTCACTTTGTCACCTCCCTACAGGGAACTCTCTCGCCTTTGAAGCCAAACAATAATTTGGCTTAGCCACTTCTTGTATCTGTCAGCACATTTCTTCTTTTTCTTTTTGTTTTTTATTGAGATATAAATGAAACACATTATATGAGGTTCAGCTGTACAACATAATGAGTCAATATTTGTATCAATTTTGAAGTGATCACCCAGTAAGTCTAGTTAACATCCATCATCAGAGTAAGAATTTTGCTGCTTTGAGGAGAGGCTTAAAAATGGCAGTGAGAGGTGAGACAGAAACCTCCTCCCAAAACCACATATAATATGAAAATATAGCAAATATATCTAATCCTGAAAGAGCAACAGGAAAGAAGGCTGCAGCAGACTCCCGACACCTGGGGATAACAGCAGACCTCAAGGAAAAGGGTAAAGTACCAAAGCCATAATCCAGAGGGACCCAAGCCCTTCACCCACCCCAGCTCACTGGAGGGAGGAAGAGAAATGGACCAGGGAGAGGGTGGAGGCCTAGGACTGCTAAACAGCCAGCCCTGGAGATCCACTCTGGGAGCATGAACCTACATTACATGGTGCTCTGGAGATTAGTGGGGTTGGAAAGCTAAGACAGGCAGAATACTTGGAAAGACTGAGATTCCAGCTGCTTGTGGAAAACACATATGCACAACTGGCCACTCTGGGACAAAAGAAAGGTGGGAAGTCTGAAAGACCACCTAACAGCGAGAGTGCTGCTAAAGGGGCAAGGATTGCACAGAGCTTCCTGCTCAGGAGAAAGGACAGGTGGACAATATTGTCTGGGTGCACTCAGCCCAGCAGGTTGGAACTTTCAGACACTTTAGATGCTCCATACCCCTGGCTAACTACACAGCCACGAGGCTCCCCACCACAATACGCAGCCTGCCACACCTTCCTCCCAGCCAGCACCAGCTCACAAACCAGCTGCACTCACCATTGCACCAGGACAGTCGTATGGCAGCCACACCTATGGCAGCTACAAGTGCAAAGCATAGAGGCTTCTCCATGTGCACTTGGCCCACTGGCCCTGGCAGTGAAGGCAGGCACTGGAGCCAGAAGCTCTTTCCTCCCGAAAGGCACCAATGCCCTTGCCTGTGAACCCCACCATTGCTCCAGTGGCTAAGCAGTTCCAGAGAGTAGAGCTTTGGGGCACTACAGGTCACCACCTACAAATATGAAACCTCAAAGGAACCTGGTTCAAACAAAAATCCCACAAACACCAGAAAGAGGGCCAAGTGAAACTGAACTCATCAATCTTCCTGAAAGAGACTTCAAAATAAAAATTATAAACATGCTAGGGAGCTACAGAAAAATATTCAAGAACTCAGGGAGGAATTCAAGAATAAGATACAAATGTTGAAGAATACAGTACCTGAAATGAAACTTACAATGGAGGGATTTAAAAGCAGATTAGATGAAGTAAAGGAGACAGTAAATGAAATACAAATTAGAGAAGAGGAATACAAAGAAGCTGAGGCACAGAGAGAAAAAAGGATTTCTATGAATGAAAGAATATTGAGAGAACTGTGTGACCAATGCAAACAGAACAATATTTGCATTGTAGGGGTACCAGAAGAAGGGGAGAGAGAAAAAGAGATAAAAAGTGTTTATGAGGAGGTAATTGCTGAAAACTTCCCCAATCTGGGGAAGGAGATAGCCTCTCAGGCCATGGAGGTGCACAGCTCTCCCAACATAAGGGACCCAAGGAAGACAACACCAAGACATATAATAATTAAAATACCAAATATCAAGGATGAGGACAGAGTATTAAAAGCAGCAAGAGAGAGAAAAAAGATCACCTACAAAGGAAAACCCATCAGGCTATCATCAGACTTCTCAACAGAAACCTCACAGGCCAGAAGGGAGTGGCATGATATATTTAATGCAATGAAGCAGAAGGGCCTCAAACCAAGAATACCCTACCTGGCAAGATTATCATTTAAATTTGAAGGAGGGATTAACAATTTCCACATAAGCCAACGCTAAGAGAATTTAACTCCCAGAAACTATCTCTACAGTGCATTTTGGAGGGAGTGCTATAGACAGGAGTGTTCCTTAGGCCAAATAGCTGTCACTGGAGGAAAAAAATCACAATAAAAAAAGTACACCAATTAATTACTAAGCAGATGCAAAATCAAATCAACTACCCCCAAAGTCAGTCAAGGGATAGACAAAGAGTACAGAATATGATTCCTAATATATAAAGAATGGAAGAGGAAAAAAAGGAGGAAACAACAAACAACCTTTAGACTGTGTTTGTAATAGCCTACTAAGTGAGTTAAGTTAGACTCTTAGATAGTAAGGAAGTTACCCTTGAACCTTTGGTAACCACTAATCTAAAGCCTGCAATGGCAGTAAGTACATACCTATCAATAATCACCCTAAATGTAAATGGTCTGAATGCACCAATCAAAACACACAGAGTCACTGAATGGATAAAAAAACAAGACCATCTATATGCTGCCTACAAGGGACTCACTTCAAACCCAAAGACATACACAGACTAAAAGTGAAGGGATGGAAAAAGTTACTTCATGCAACTAATAGGGAGAAAAAAGCAGGAGTTGCAGTACTTGTATCAGACAAAATAGACTTCAAAACAAAGAAAGTAACAGGAGACAAAGGAGGATATTATATAATGACAAAGGGGCAGTCCAACAAGAAGATATAACCATTATAAATATCTATGCACCCAACACAAGAGCACCTACATATGTGAAACAAATACTAACAGAATTAAAGGGGGAAATAGAACGCAATACATTCATTTTAGGAGACTTCAACACACCACACCAAAGGACAGATCAACAGACAGAAAATAAGCAAGGAGACAGGGCACTGAACAAAGTATTAGAACAGATGGACCTAACAGACATCTACAGAACACTACACCCAAAAGCAACAGGATATACATTCTTCTCAAGTGCACATGGAACATTTTCAAGAATAGATCATATACTAGTTCACAAAAAGAGCCTTAGTAAACTCAAAAAGATTGAAATTGTACCAACCAGCTTCTCAGACCACAAGGGTATAAAACTAAAAATAAATTGTACAAAGAAAACAAACCAGTCCACTAACACATGGAGGCTTAACAACATTTTCCTAAATAATCAGTGGATCAATGACCACAATAAAACAGAGATCAAGCAATATATGGAGACAAATGACAACAATGATTAAACACCAGGAAATCTGTGGGACGCAGTGAAGGCCATGCTAAGGGGAAGTATATTGCAATACAGGCCTACTTCAGGAAAGAAGAACAATCCCATATGAATAGTCTAAACTCACAATTAACGAAACTAGTAAAAGAAGAACAAATGAGACCCAAAGTAAGTAGAAGGAGGGACATAATAAAGATTAGAGCAGAAATTAATAAAATTAAGAAGAATATAATAGAAAGAATCAATGAAAGCAGGAGCTGCTTCTTTGAAAAAAATAAACAAAATAGATAAACCCCTAGCCAGACTTATCAAGAAAAAAAAGAGAGTCTACACACATAAAAAGAATGAGAAATGAAAAAGAAAAAGTCATTATGGACACCACAGAAACACAAAGAATTACGAGAGAATACTATGAAAAATTATATGCTAACAAATTGGATAACCTAGAAGAAACAGACAACTTTCTAGGAAAATACAACCTTCCAAGAATGACCCTGGAAGAAACAGAAAATCTTAACAAACCAATTGCCAGCAATGAAATTGAATTGGTAATCAAAAACTACGTAAGAACAAAACTCCTGGACCAGATGGCTTCACCGCTGAATTTTATCAAACATTTAGTGAAGCCCTAATACCCATTGTCTGTAACATTTCCCAAAAAGTAGGAGGGAATACTTCCAAACTCATTCTATGTGGCCAGCATCACTCTAATACCAAAACCAGCAAAGACACCACAAAAAAAGAAAACTATAGACCAATATCCCTGATGAACATAGATGCAAAAATACTCAACAAAATATTAGCAAACCCAATTCAAAAATACATCAAAAAGATCATTCATCATGATCAAGTAGGATTTATTCCAGGGATGCAAGGATGGTACAATATTTGAAAATCAATTGACATCATACACCATCAATAAAAAGGACAAAAACCATGTGATCATCTCCATAGATGCTGAAAAAGTATTCAACAAAATTCAAAATCCATTCATGATAAAAACTCTCAATAAAATGGGTATACAGGGCAAGTACCTCAGTATAATAAAGGCCATATATGACAAACCCACAGACAACATCATACTTAACAGTGAGAAGCTGAAAGCTTTTCCTTTAAGATTGGGAACAAGAAAAGGATGCCCACTCTCCCCACTTTCATTCAACATAGTTCTGGAGGTCCTAGCCACAGCAATCAGACAACACAAAGAAATGAAACGAATCCAGATTAGTAAGGAAGAAGAAAAATTGTCCCTGTTTGCAGATGACATGATATTATACATAAAAAATCCTAACAAATCCACCCCAAACTACTAGAACTAATAACTGAATTCAGCAAAGTTGCAGGATACAAAACCAATACACAGAAATCTGTTGCATTCCTATATACTAATGATGAACTAGCAGAAAGAGAAATCAGGAAAACAATTCCATTCACAATTGTATCAAAAAGAATAAAATACCTAGGAAAAAAACCTAACCAAGGAAGGGAAAGACCTATACCCTGAAAACTACAAGACACTCATGAGAGAAATTAAAAAGATAGCAATAAATAGAAATATATCCCATGCTCATGGATAGGAACAATTAATATTGTCAAAATGGCCACCCTGCATAGAGCAATCTACAGATTCAATGCAATCCCTATCAAAATACCAATGGCATTCTTCAATGAACTAGAGCAAATAGTTCTAAAATTCATGTGGAACCACAAAAGACCCTGAATAGCCAAAGCAATCCTGAGAAGGAAGAATAAAGCTGGGGGGATTGTGCTCCCTGACTTCAAGCTTTACTATAAAGTCACAGTAATCAAGACAATTTGGTACTGGCACAAGAACAGAGCCATAGGTCAATGGAACAGAATAGAGATCCCAGATATAAACCCATGCATATATGATCAATTAATATATGATAAAGGAGCCATGGACATACAATGGAGAAATGACAGCCTCTTCAACAACTGGTGTTGGCAAAACTGGACAGCTGCATGTAAGAGAATGAAACTGGATTACTGTTTAACTCCTTACACAAAAGTAAACTCAAAATGGATAAAAGACCTGAATGTAAGTCATGAAACCATGAAACTCCTAGAAGAAAACACAGGTGAAAGTCTCTTGAATATAAACATGAGCAACTTTTTCCTGAACACATCTCCTCAGGCAAGGGAAACAAAAGCAAAAATGAACAAATGGGACTACATCAAGCTAAAAAGCTTCTGTACAGCAAAGGACACCATCAGTAGAACTAAAAGACATCCTACAGCATGGGAGAATATAATTTGTAAAAGACATATCCAACAAGGGTTTAACATCCAAAATATATAAAGAAATCACACACCTCAACACCCAAAAAGCAAATAACCCTATTTAAAAATGGACAGAGGATATGAACAGACAATTCTCCAAAGAAGAAATTCAGATGGCCAATAGGCACATGAAAAGATGTTCCACATCACTAATTATCGGGGAAATGCAAATTAAAACCACAATGAGATATCACCTCACACCAGTTAGGATGGTCAACATCCAAAAGATAACCCACAACAAATGCTAGTGAGGATGCGGAGAAAGGAGAACCTCCTACACTGCCAGTGGGAATGTAAATTAATTCAACCACTGTGGAAAGCAATAGGAGGTTCCTCAAAAAACTAAAAATAGTAATACCATTTGACCCAGGAATTCCACTCCTAGAAATTTACCCAAAGAAAGCAAGATCCGTGATTCAAAAGGACATATGCACCCCTGTTTATTGCTGCACTATTTACAATAGCCAAGATATGAAGCAACCTAAGTGTCCATGAGTAGATCAATGGATAAAGAAGATGTGGTACATATATACAATGGAATACTATTCAGCCATGAGAAGAAAATAAATCATACCATTTGCAACAACATGGATGGAGCTGGAGGGTATTATCCTCAGTGAAGAAAGACAGGTGGAGAAAGACAAGTACCAAATGATTTTCCTCATTTGTGGGGTATTAATAATGAAGCAAAACTGAAGGAACAGAACAGCAGCAGACTCACAGACACCAAGAAGGGACTAGCAGTTACCAAAGGGAAGGGGTTGGGGAGGGTGTGTGGGGTGGGAGGGAGAAGGGGATTGAGGGGTATTATGATTGTTACACATGGTGTGTGTGTGGGTCACAGGGAAGACAGTGCAGCACAAAGACAAATAGTGACTCTGTGGCATCTTACTACACTGATGGACAGTGAGTGCAATGGGGCGTGGGGGGACTTGATAATATGGGTGAATATAGTAACCACAATGTTTTTCATGTGAAACCTTCATAAGAGTGTATATTAATGATACCTTAATAAAAAAAAAATCTATCTCCACACCAAAAATGTAAAATGTAGTCACATATTTTTTTTGTGATGAGAACTTTTAAGATTTATTCTCTTAGCAACTTTCAGATATCCCATACAGTATTAACTATAGTCACCATGCTATACATTACATCCCCAGGTCTTATTTTATAACTGGAACTTTGTACCTTTTGGTGCTCTTCACCCATTTCACCTCCATCCCCAAACCCCACCTCTGGCAACCGCAGTCTCTTCTCTATACCTATGAGTTTAGTTTCTTTTATTATTTTTTTTCTTTTTTAGATTCCACATATAAGTGAGATCACACAGTATCTGTCTTTCTGTCTGACTTCTCTCAGCATAATGCCCTCAAGGTCACCCATGTTGTCTCAAATAGCAAGATTTCCTCTCTTTTATAGCTGGATAATATTCTATTATATTTATCACATCTTTATCCATTCACCCATCCTGGGTACTCCAGTTGCTTCCATATCTTGGTTATTATAAGTAATGCTGCATCAGTGATCTTTTTCCACAACTATGGCTTCTCTCTCAAACTGGACTTAAACCTGAAGCTCTCTGAGGAATAGTCTAATATCTTTTCATTTTCAGCTATTCCTGGCACAAGGTAAGAGCTCAGTCTCTTTGCTCATCCAGTGACTCAACTGGATGTACCGAGTCAAGGACTACTACCAGTCAGGAGACCTTGAGTTCACTCTAGGGGATTTTACAGCTGAAGACAAGTTTCTCCTTCAAAGGGTTATTGTTTTTCTAATGTCTCCCAGGACTTGGTTCATGGTTTCAGGAGTCACTAAATATGAGATTATAAACTTGACTTACTCCTTTTAATCCAGTGACTTCCTTTTTACAGATGAGAAGCCCTTTGCTGTGGAAGATACTTATTTGCTGTGTCCAGCACCTGTCCTAAAAGAAGTTGGCATGTAAGTTTCCACCAACTGAACCACCCAGCTAGGGAGGATTGAGAAGGCAGAGGGGATGAAGGGAAAAGAGAGTGCCCTCTTCATTGTCACCATGGAGCCTTTCTCTGGACTTCTCCACATAATGATGATGATGCTTACAGTGAGCAAGGCAACAGGATGAATGTTTCACAAAGGCTATCTCACTTTATCTTCCCAAGTTCCCATGAACCAGATTCTCCTATCATCCCAGTTTTGCAGATGTGGAATCTGGGCTGAGAGAATTCCAGGAGTTTGCCCAAGTTCACACAGTGAGGGAGTCTAGGTTCAAACCCAGGCCTGTCTGGCTTAATCACAGCTACATTTCCGGAAAGCTCACACACTTCCCAAAAGGCCCGCACACACATTATCTCAACCTGTCACAATAATAGTCCTGCAAGGCGATTATCTCCTTAGAGATAAGGAAACTTAGAAAGGAAGCTCAGAAGGGCTAAGTGGGTGCACAGCTGCTTCAAGACCCCAGATTCAGGCCAAACTCAGTGCTCCTTTGTCTGCACTTCCGCAGAGTATCAGGTATTCACCCAGATGGCACGAGGTTCCCTGAACTCACTCATGGGGAAAATCTTATGGTGGTGCAATTGTTAGTGAGATGCAATCAAAATATGCAAAGACAAGAGAATTAGCACCCTGAGCCAAGAAAATAAATATGTGGGGAAACATAGAGACATGACCCAGCTTATCTGTAAACATGTCTGTAACATGCTGAAGATAGAATGGTAGCTTTAAGGGGAAAATGCTAAAATTGTTCCTCTGAATCCTGCCTCCAATTATTTGTTCAACATGTAAAGCCTCCAACTCTGGTTGCCTGACGTTGGCCTGTGATTCCACCAACTAGCCTTGTGTCCATGATATAAAATGCAAGTTCATGTGTGAGTAAGGAGATAGAGGGCACATTAGTTCATCTGCAGCTGTACCTCTGTAAGTTTGCTAGATAGCAACAAAGCCATCCCCATCGGAATCAGATCACTGAGAGTCCAGAGAATGACACCAGAACTCTATGTTTTTAGCTTGTCAAGTTTATCCCCACTAACTTGGACCATTTTTTAAGAGTACTTTGTCCTACCACAATGTGACAAGTAAATTAAATGGGAGCAGGCTTTGCTTATTCAGTGCAATTCGCTGCAGTAAAGAAGGGCTGAATGCACCGTTTTAACCCACCAGCCAAGCTTACACTGACATCTCTGTAGAACATTAGGGGTGAATGGGCCCCAGAGACCATCATGCACATCTTACAAAGGAGACAGCTCAGGCTCCCAGGGAAGAGACTAGTCCTAAGGGTGGTTAAGAGCAGAGCCTGCAGGGGGCCTCTGGGCCGTGTGCCTCGCACGCTGTGCTGAGTGTCTCCGGTTCCCTTGTCATTGCAGGAAAGCCGCACTTCAGGTCAGCATGAATGATGGCCTCTCTTTCATCTCCAGCTCTGTCATCATCACCACCACACACTGTGTGAGTCATCATTTCCCTTTGTTGAAGGTTTCATTGCCATTCTCACCTCCCTGGAGACTTTTCCAGGGGTGCTTTCTGCTCACTGAGCTGTGATTCCAGCACTGCTGGGCCAGCCATGGGCCCCATCAGGGGCGTGCTGCACCCCAGCATGTATCAGGGCCTGTGTGGGGCTCCTCCAGGCTCCCCGTGTCCCGACTGTGACTGAGAGCATGACCCAGTGGTGTCTGTGCAGTTGTGAGGGGGAATGCCCAATGGGACTGGGTTTAGGTGGAAACGTTTGGAGAGAAATTAGATGGCACATACAGAAAGCACATCCTAGGGAGTTTTCTCTTACAGGAAGCAGAAAATGGGGCAGTAACTAAATGGAGTATAAGGAGAGTGTTTTATTTAGAATGGGAAGAGTTGTGGCTTGTCTGTATGGTTGTGTCCATATTATAGAAATAACCCAGGAGAAAATGGGAAACTGAGGCAGGAATGGGGCTGTTTTCTCTCCACCAGCAACTCCCGTCCCCTTCTCTGGATCCTTCATGTCAGATGGGTTTCATTTCTGGCTACATGTAAAGTCACCTGGAGAGCTTTTTAAAAAATGTTGATGCCCTGGCCTCAATACCAGACCAGCTGAAACAAAGTCTCTGGTGGTTCGGAGGCCTCCATGGGAGATTGTCTTGTGCAGCTATGGCTGGGATCCCTTCGGCCTGTGTAGTTGCCCCCACCCATTGCCAGGGTCTTGGACCCTGTCAAAGGACAGTCAGTGCTTCATTAGCTCATCCACAAACCTCAGCCCCTAACAGGAGCAATTCCACAATTACATTTTTCCCATTAGATCTTTCTAGAAGACTAATATGTTTGGCCTGATGGTCAGTTTGGGCAGATACTGGCTGGCCTTTGGAGGACATGTCATTAGAACCCCTCAGTAATTGGGGTTTGTGTCCTTAAGACTTGTGCAGCAATGGCTGGGAACCCTTACAGGACACAAGTGCATGAGAGATGGGCATGCACTGAAGCCAGGAAAGATGAAAACGAGTTATCTCATGGATGAGCAGGCAATCAGGCCTGATGATGAACGACATCTCTCCCCAACACACTTTTCATCCTGTTAGGAGAAAACCAATTTTCTTGAAAGCAGGGTAAGCCTGTGCAATGGGTACAGACAAAACTAAGATTGTCACAGAGAAGTGTCACCATTGAGAAATGTGTATCTCAGGCATCCCTTGGTAGAACATCGGATCTGAAGACCAAATATGAAAACTGTGTGTAGAAGCAGTGAAACTTATCCAGGTGTCCGCTGCCTGATTCTTTTAGAAGCTTACGCTTCTGGAACCTGCCAACCTGCAGGAAATGATTAAAATACCCCAAATCTAACAACTCCATTCCACATTCCTCCCTGCTTTTGAGTGATTCAACAACTTGGGGCTGTATTTCCCATTATGTCTGACCACGAAGAAACAGCCATGCCCTCAGGCCACAGGGCAGGGCAGGGGGAGGGGAAATGTCTTGGGACCAAGCCAGTGGTGTGGCAGACACGGGACTGTGACTGTAAGCCCTGTCCCTGTAAGCCAGCAAGAAAGGGTGTGCTCGCTAACATACTGCAAAATGAGAAGGGCTCCCAGTAAGTCCTAATATATCTTCACACCTCCAGCCTCACTTAAGTCCCTCATCTGAGTGCATATCACTAAGCTTTTGCTTCAACTGATCCTTGATCAACACCACCTCATACCATCTGCATTATTCCCCTTTTCACTTGAGAAAGTGGTATGTCTACAAAACAACTACAAGCACCCTAACATTTGAGATCCAGGTCCATTCATTCATTTATTCAACAAATACTCATTAATCACACACAACCCTGCTAGGCACTGTCCTGGGTACTTGGGGTACATCAGAGAATATTACAGACAAAAATCTCTATCTGGTTAGTGGGCCGTGGGGGTGGGGGTGCGGGCAGGAAGGCAGAGAGTAAACACTAAATATAACAAATGAATTACACGCCATGTTAAAAAATAACATGTGTGCTATAGAAAAATAGAGCAAAGGAAGAGGATTAGGTACTACTTGAGCGAGTGTAATATAAACAGAGGTACATTGAGAAGGTGGAATTCAAGTAGAGCCCTTGAAGTTAACCGTGAAGCTCCCGGCAGAAGAACATGCCAAGCCGAGAGCCCCAGCGCTTAGGCCTGAGGCCGGAGACACCTGCTGTGTTCCCAACAGAGCGAGAAGGCTGCTGGTCAGTGGCTGGAAGAGAGTGAGTGAGACTAGCAGGAGGCAGGGAGATAGTGGGGATGGAGAGTGGGGGGCTTTGCAAGACTTCGGCTTTACACAGAGGAGCAACATGTTGTAACTTACACTGAAAGGTCACTCTGGCTGCCAGAACAGCCTGTAGAAAGACAAGGGTAGAGGGACTGTGATTGGTCAGGAGGGTTATGGCAGTATTTCAGGCCAAAGATGGTGGTGGCTTGGCTCAGCAGGGAGCAGCAGAGATGGAAGAAGCCCTCAGAGTCAGATTTCTTTTGAAGGCAAAGCTAATGGATTTCCCAAAGCACTGAATGTAGGACTTGAGAAGACCAGGTGTCAAGAATGGTCCCAAGGGCTTTGGCCTAAGAACCTGAAAGGACAGAGTTGCCCTCAACTGACAGATGGAAGGCAGAAGGAGGAGAAGATTCTGGGCAGAAGGGAAAACTGGGGGGCAGCTTTGCTGTTGACTAGTTGCATGGCCTTGACCAAATTATTGAGCCCCTTTGTCCCTCAGTTTCCCAATCTGTAAAATTAGTATAATAATAACTTAAATCTCTTATCAGTAATGTGAATATTAAATGAAATGATATAGGTAAATTGCTTGGTGGAAAGCCTGGCAGGTAGTAAGCAAGCGCTCAGTAAATGTTAGTTGTTACTATAGTGGGACTTAAGTCAAAATTATTGGACTAATAGGAGATTCTCCCTAGAGAGTTGGCTCCTCACATCAGTGTCTGATTCTTTTATTAAAAGGACTGTTCTGAGATGAGATGTAGCCTACAAGAGCATGTTTGCCTTCAGCCAAGCCCAAGTGATTGAAACGGGGCAGACAAGATGGCCAAACCCCTCCAGAGAAAGGGACCTATATTCAAACAAAACCCCAGTCCCCATCAGGGCCCTACATGGAAACTGAAATTTAAAAGACTGAAGCCATTGCTGGACAAAGTAGCGATGCAGGTGGAGTATATGGTCATCCAGAATATGAAGTAAGGCTTGTACTTGTGTTTGTTTCTTGGGCAGCTGGTGTGGAGGACAAGATTTTCAGATCAAAAGTGATCCCCTGGGTCTGAGGAAAGGGTTAGTCTCGTCAGTGCCAGTCACAGCCTGCCCAGCCCATCACCTGGAACCAAAAATAATTCTAAAATATGTAGTTGAGACTTTTCTTTTCTCGCTTTATTTAGTGCCCATTTGGACAACCATGTCACAAAATTTTCAAGATCCACAATGAATAACCATTGGCCCTGCCAGGAGCAAAAATTCCATGAAGTTTTACAGGAAATTTTTTTCCATCCAAGAGCTAATAGATTCCTATACAAATGGTAAACTTTGTTGAGCTCCAGGACTATAGGAAATGGTAAAACATCCAAAGTCTCTCTCACCAGCATATGTAAATATATCCCAGCTCTGTAGTCTTAACTGGCCTCCCCTTTCTTCCCCAACCACGAGCAATAGGTGAGAAAATCACTAGCATGGGGCTGCTTTGAGGGAAATACCAAAAAGAAGTTTGCCCTTTTGAGAACAGAGCAATCAAATTTTAGCACCTTAAAGAACTCTCTGTGAAAGATTGTCTTCTTTTAGATAAATACCTTGAAATTCTATACTTTCCCAACAAAAGTATACAAAAATCAGGGAATCATTCAGCGAGCAGTTCTTGAACTACCATGTCTCCAGTGCTGCATTTACATTTTACAGACTTGCTCTCCTTAAGGAGCTCAAAGTCCAGTTGGAGAAACCAGTCCAACAGCATGTAAAAGAGTATGTAATAAAGAACAGGATTGTGTGAGTCCGACATACATGCTATAGAGTCTCACAGAGGGAAAGGAGTTGTGAATTTAGGAAGCCTCACAACAGCATCATGGAGGAGAAAGCCCAAGTGGTGATTTGAAAAATGATAATTACAGGGGAAGAGATGGGACGGGACCATCCCCTGAATGGACCAGATACATCTCTGAACATAGTTTGTTCATAGTCCCTCCTCAGGACTGTAACTTTTTTTCTTTCCCACTCATTTTGCATGAGTTTCTGGTGCCTTCCAATATGGGCCATTTCTCAGGTTGGCAGCTACTCTGCTAGGATGTACACCACATACCCCTGGTCACCCAGTATATTAGCAATGAGGCTCCCCTGGTGCTCATTCCTATTAACTATATTCAGGGCTTACTTTGTATTGGCTTCCAGGATGGAAAATCACCATCTTTGAAGAAAGGAAAGACATAAAGTTAGATATAAGATTTGAAAATTAGCACTAAGTCAGTGGTGAACCTGCCCTTTCCCCTCCTTATTTACATGAAAAATAGCTTGGCTGCAAACAGCAACAAGGTTGAATAAATTTGAGAGGACCCATGTCAAGTCACTGTTCAAAAAGAATTTGTTGAATGAAAATAAAAACGCAAGAAATGCAGCCCAGAAGCATCAAAACAACAATTGCTCAATAATTGTAACATAATGGAGGGGTTAAGAATACCCGATATTGAGTCCGAAGTCCTGATTTCAAATCCCAGCCCTATCACTTCCCAGGATGACCTTGGGCAAGTTAACCTGAACCTATCTCAGAGCCTGTTTTACATGGTTGTTGTAAAGATCAAAGGTTAGGTATATAAGGGACTTGAAGTACATGGTAGTCTGTCAAAGAATGATAGCTATTTACTAGTTTACCAACATTCTCTAACCCTGCCAAGTAAAAGCCCAATGGCTTGTCTCATTAAAAGATTTGCTGCTCATGCTTTGTAGCTTATAAACAGGCAATGTTTCCCTGCTTAAGAATTAGGCTTCCTTTTGAGTCCACTATAAGCCTGTATCCTTAGGAACAGGCTGGGCATGACTTTGAAGATCTTGCCTGCAGGATAACAAGGGAAAACAAACACCAGTAAATTAGGTCTGATGGTAAATCAAATGGGAAGAGGCAGAAGGGTCTTC
Source organism: Manis pentadactyla (assembly GCF_030020395.1). Taxonomy (NCBI): domain Eukaryota; kingdom Metazoa; phylum Chordata; class Mammalia; order Pholidota; family Manidae; genus Manis; species Manis pentadactyla. The sequence continues at coordinate 177,505,729 of NC_080020.1, read as the reverse complement.
ACTATTTTTAGGAAAAAAAAAAAACAGTTTTCTCAGTAAATGAATCAAGAGTAACATAAGGGGACTATTTAGAATAATTCAAAAAATGAACTACAGCAAGTACTTACTGACATTTCTGCATTATTACCACACAGAAAGTTCCTATTATTATTTGAAATATTCTATCATACCAAATATTTGGAGGCATTTTATTAGAGGAGGTAGCATCTCCTACAGATGAGATCTGTAACTTAAAAAAAACCTTCACGGCAGACTTGGTCCCGAAGTGTCCCCTGAAGCAGCTGCCCTGCACTGTGGTTTTGGAGTATGGTTTGATTTCTGTGGGGACGAACATGAGGCCGACTTGTTTCCCAAGGACTTTTTTTGACCATTTTATCCTTCAGATTTTCATGAATTCACACTACTCTTTTCTAAAACAAGTGATATTCTTTTATTGATACTCATTTGAGAGAGAGAGAGAGACCAATGATGCACGGGAGAGCCCCCACCCAATACAAAGAATTATCCAGTCCAAAATTTCAGTTTTACCAAGTTGAGAAACCCTAAAGAATTGAAATTTCTTGGCGTGGGGGGGCCAGGATTCTGCATTTTAATAAGCTTACCAGGTAAAAATCCTAAAGACACAGGACTCTTATCGTTATATTTACCTGACACTAATTGTCCTCCAAAGCTTTTTTTTTAATTATTAAAATCTATTTAAGAAAAAAGATTTACTTTCCTGATTCACACCCTATCCTATTTATTTAAGAATCCAAAGATTTAAAATCAGAACCCTCTCTTTTATGTTCCTTCTTTTGGACAGTATTTTCTAGTATAAAACTAGGAGCTTAACCTAAAAGAATAATGTGACCAAGATAGGGACCTTCTCCCTTTTGTGTTGCCAAAGACTACGTAACTTTCTCTCCAAATGCTCCTTTCCATATTTCAAGTTGAACCTTCAAGTTTCCCCCTTTCACACTAAGGCCTGGTGAGCTACAGACATGTTGCTCCTTGTTTTAGGAAGAAAGCCCAGCTAACATCAGTATTGTTTTTAACACTTCATAGCTCCTGATAGATCATATGAGAACAGCCCTCCATCAGCCTTACAGAGGTAGGTTATAAGTTTGGAGACAACTATAAACTTGGAGTAAAGAAAGCATGGCACTGGAAAGAATAATTGTCCTCCTGCACAGTGTAGCCCATGTACAACTTGAGGGAAAACAGACTGTGTCTTGTTCATCATTGCAACTCAGCACCCAGCACAATGACTGCATATCGCCGTTGCTCAATAGAGAGTTGGTAACTGATTGAATGAACCGTGGGTCCTACTGAGACCAACGGCACCTGCTAGTAGGAAAGAAAGAGAGCCAGATGACATAGGATTGGAACAGGAGGCACTGAGCTGGTTGGAGGATAGTCCTCCAGAGAGGATGGCCAGCAATCTAATAGGCACATCCAAAGAGCATGGGGAGCTTGAGCATGATTTAGAAGGGATAGTCTGCCAGCTGAGAAACTACACCAGTGATCCCAGGCAGGGCAAGAGTCAAAGACCTCTTCAGCACAGTACCAGCTCCACCAGGAGCAGACTCTTGTCAGGGGTCTAGAGAAGGGGTCTAGAAATAGCCCATTCAACTGGATCAAATCCAGGGTGGGCCCCTGGTCCATGAGGGTCCATAGCACAAGGCTGGATGCCAGACAGACATAGACTGAGAAAGAATCTAGTAACTACATTTCCTAAGTCCAAGGAACACATGTAAGACATGGGAAACAGACAAGTACTCCAAGAAATTGCAATTTAATGTGATAAGTTCCTTTATAGAGAAATGAGCAACACCCTGTGATACTATGAAGTGAAATGTCTGGGGAAATCAAAGAAGGATTTACAGAAGAGATGATGAAAGAGTGGGGATTTGCTAAGGGAGTGGCCTGAGTAAAGACAAGTGCTGGTGCAGTGAGGCTTTGACTGGTTGGGATGGAGTACTGAAAGAGATGACCAGAGGTGAAATGACTTAGGGCCAACTAGAAAAGCCTTCCTTACCAGCCATATTTTAGGGTTTTTTTAATATTTAATTTAAACATAATACATGATGCAGTTTTGATATTAACACCTGATCTTTCCTCATTCGGGAAATAAGCATTGTTAATCTTCCAAAGAAAAGAAAAGAATCTAGATTACTGGAAAAGTTGTGACTTATGGAAGATTGGCATGGCCTGAGCTCACCCTGGAACGCCAGAAACTTTGGCTGTGGCAGTTCAGCTCATCTGGATGCTGCCAGCCAAGACTGAGGGTGCTTGGACTGCGTGGGTCGGGGCTGGCAATTAAGGGGGTGTGCTGGCACTCACAGGTGGAGGCTACAGTGGCCGCAGCTAAGAGAGGCTGCAGGGGGAGGGTACAGACCACCTCCCAGAACAGTCTCCAGAGTTCTGTCCTAGGTAATTTCCCGGATCTACATTGTAGGGCAGTTCAATTCTGTTACCAAATGCTTTGAAGTAACTTGGGAAAATACAAATCCAGCCCGGTTTTGTAATCATATGGCCTTCTAGGTCAACACACAGTTGGCATGACTGCCCTTGCCAAAATTTCTTGAATTTACCAGCCTGGTAGGGAATGAGTCCAGAAGCCTGTGCTGAATGGCAATCTCGCCTTCCAACATAATAAAAAATTATTGTACACTCTTCAGAAAAAAAAGTAGAAATCAGAGAAGACGTTTTTTCTTCTGTTTCTTTTCCAGGATCAACAAAACAGTCTATCAATCAAATAGATAGCTATCTTTGGGATAGATAATTCATACCAGCAGCTATAAGCATGTAGGTTTCTTTGGTAAGGAAAGAAGTGTAGGGAGGAGGTTGCTGGTGGCAAATAGGGCCAAAAACATGTATTAAAATAGAACTATGGGCAGGACTATATTCAAATAAAACTTTCTCTCTGCTTTGAAAAAAAAAATAGAACTATGGGAAAAGTGCTAGGAACTCAAAGAATAATCAGTCCTTGCCTTCCAGAAGCCAAGGCAAGATAACCTCGAAGAAGGCAAATATCATACCATTGGGGTATGGAAAGCAAGTATCACAGAGGTACCCAGAAATTACCCCATCTATTCCAAAGGCACATGAGCCTCCACTCAGACCTTTGGGTAGAAATCTACAAAAGCTCTGCACACTTGGAAGAATGTCCACATAATGGGCCTAGTAGATGACCTCCCAGTTATCCAAGAAAGTGTTCACCCCTTTCTGCAGAAGGGAGCTGGATAGGTCATTCTAGAAAATTAGGGATAATGTGTAACCAGCTCATGATTTACTCACCACAAAAACTGTATCCCATGGGTGTCCTTCCACAACAAAACCCTCCCCAAAGTATTTCTCAATTTTTGGAAACAATGTCAGGAGAAAACAAGTCCCTTCCAGACAACTAGTTGAGGAGGGCAGGACCAGACCCACACCCTGACTTACCCCTAACATTCCCCTGCCCATCCAGGTTGCTCTACCCCCACCTCTTACTCATTTAGCTGCCAAACTCTTCACAGAGCCTGGAACAGGAATGGGAGACTGGATTAGAGGGGAAATGGGAGACTGACCTGGAAGAGAGTGTAAATGACAGAAGACAGAGTTTGGGCGATGGGAAGCCATTCAAAGGAAGCATAAAGCAATATTTTAGGAAGATTAATTCAGCATTTGTTATGTTCCAAGTATATTAACAAAATAGCATTAATTTAGGTGCCACTGGTTTATAAATTTGGTCATTTGGAAAGGGAATAGGCTCCATTCACTTTTATGTTATTTGGGCTGAAAGAACTTTGTGCCGGAAGTGACCACTCCAAAGCCCTGGGACTACAAGAGACTCATTAGCGTTTCATACTCAGCCTTTGAAAAAGAATGCCCTGTACTTTATTAGTGCTGTAATTACAGGCAAAGTGTCCTTTGAAAGAAGAGGCTTAGCAAAACACAGGAGGAAGACTGAGTTAGAGAAGAAAAGTGTGAGCCAAGATGAGCTTTGGGGTCAGATCAGTGTGGCTAAACTCCTGCCCTGACAGCTGGCACAGGGCCTGTTAGCTACTAACTATCCAGTGTCAGTTGCTGTTCACTGATATACACTCTCTAGCAGTCAGCACAGTGATATGGTTTCCAAAGACACTGACTTCTGGTAAAATTATCAGATGTATAGTATCTTAGACTAAGAAAATGATGGAACCTGTCAACTTGGTGAAGGTAAAATCTCCATTTGTCCATGTTATTAAATACCAGGACATTTCAAGGGAGGGCCAGCACAGGCTTCTGGACTCATTCCCTACCAGGCTGGTAAACTGAAATATGTTACCGAATATGGTAGATTGCATAGAATAATCTGCAGATTCGGGAGTCTTTAGCCTGGAGACATGGAGAAAGACTTGATGACCATTTTCAAAATTTGAAAAGTTGTCCTGAGACAGGTGTGTCTGGTTTTAGTGTAGAGATCCAAGGAGTACAAGAGGCTGATAGGCGGTTTGCAGCCTATTTTTCAAAAGGTCTTTCTAATTGACTGCTTCCAGTGGGAGTGAGATCCCTGCGATGGTTGTATTCAAGCACAGGCAATACGACAAATTGGCAGAATTGTGTAAATACCGTTTGTTCAACAGATAGGCAATGGGACTGGAAAAGCTTTCAGACTCCTTCCAACCCTGAGAGTCTGTAATTCTAGCACAAAGTAAGTTCGCAAAGGAGTAAGGGAAGCATTACCTGTCTTACGCAGTATAACAAATAAATTGGGCTTTTATATTTTGAGAATAAATATGAGAGCCTTTTGTTGGTGATACCGGAGACAGCTTCCCTGAGTGTGATTCAAATCAGCCAACCCCCACCTAATACAAATGAGATCGTATTTCATACCCAAGTATGCTTAAAGCGCCTCCTGAGAACAATTTATTTTCAAATAACCTGAAAACACACTCTCTCATTTATAAACAACTGATAATCTAGTCACAGTCATTCTCATCTACTTATTAGCTAGTCTTGGTAGAGCCACACATAATTCAAGGTCTTTTTTACAATATCCTAGTATTTTATTTTTATTATTATTATTATTATTATTATTTTAACAAGATGACCGGTGGTTTCTTGTACCATCATTAGAAAAGGCAAAAGACCACAGGAATATCAGAGTGCAGAACTCAGATGTCAAATGTTGTTTATGAACTGAAATAAAAGGCGTTTGCCAACATCTCTATTTTGATAACCCTCATATGCATGAAAATATCCTTGCAAATATGTTTTGGAGGATCAAGCTAATTTGTTTTTCTTGGATGTGTAAGCAATTGACTTGCAGTATTTTTACCCCAAAGTGTTTTAAAGAATGTTTGCCCTAAGTTTGAAATTTCCTTGTTTTGAGAGTAAATGAGAAAAAAAATTTCTGAATCTATACTTTAGGAAACTCTGAGATAAGCACATACTAAGATGGTAATATTTATTTTTAGAAATAAAAGTTAAACCCAAATTATCCATAACCAACATAGAAATAAAGGACCAAACTCAGCAGTTAAAAGACAGATTGACAGATGGTGTTTAAAAAATACCCTGCTATGCTATTTACCAAAAAAAAAAAAAAAAGCACTCAAAATCTAAGGACAAAGAAAAGCTGAAAATAAAGTATTTAGTATATGTACTTTATACTTCTTATAAAAGTATAAGAAAAGTTAAACCAGGCAAATAGCAAAAGAAAGCTAGTGTAGCTTTTCAGTATTAGGTAAAATAAAATATATGGCAACAAAATATTACTGCTATAAAAGGAACCATTCCAGCTGGTGTTGGCAAAACTGGACAGCTACATGTAAGAGAATGAAACTGGATCACTGTCTAACTTCATACACAAAAGTAAACTCGAAATGGATCAAAGACCTGAATGTAAGTCATGAAATCATAAAACTCTTAGAAGAAAATGTAGGCAAAACTCTCTTGAATATAAACATGAAACAGTTCTTCATGAACATATCTCCATGGGCAAGGGAAACAAAAGCAAAAATGAAAAAATGGGCTATATCAAACTGAAAAGCTTCTGTACAGCAAAGGACGCCATCAATAGAACAAAAAGGTATCCTACAAATGGGAGAATATATTCATAAATGACATATCTGAAAAGGGGTTGACATTCAAAATATACAAAAAGCTCATGCACCTCAACAAAAAGCAAATAATCCAATTAAAAAATGGGCAGAGGATCTGAACAGACACTTCTCCAAAGAAGAAATTCAGATGACCAACAGGCACATGAAAACATGCTCCACATTGCTAGTCATCAGAGAAATGCAAATTAAAACCACAATGAGATATCAACTCACACCAGTTAGGATGGCCAATTTCCAAAAAACAAACAACAACAAATGCTGGTGAGGCTGTGGAGAAAGGGAAACCTCCTACACTGCTGGTGGGAATGTAAATTAGTTCAAGCATTGTGAAAATAGTATGGAGGTTCCTCAAAAAACTAAAAATAGAAATACCATTTGACCCAGGAATTCCACTCCTAGGAATTTACACTAAGAATGCAGGAGCCCAGTTTCAAAAAGGTACATGCACCCCTATGTTTATCGCAGCTCTATTTACAATAGCCAAGAAATGGAAGCAACCTAAGTGTTCATCAGTAGATAAATGGATAAAAAAGATGTGGTACATATACACAGTGGAATATTATTCAGCCATAAGAAGAAAATAAATCCTACCATTTGCAACAACATGGATGGAGCTAGAAGGTATTATGCTCAGAGAAATAAGCCAGGTGGAGAAAGACAAGTACCAAATGATTTCACTTATCTGTGGAGTATAAGAACAAAGAAAAATACTGAAGGAACAAAACAGCAGCAGACTCACAGAACCCAGGAATGGACTAACAGTTAGCAAAGGGAAAGAGACTGGGGAGGATGGGTGGGAAGGGAGGGATAAGGGAAATAAGGGGCATTATGATTAGCACACGTAATGTGGGGTGGGGCATGGGGAAGGCAGTATAACACAGAGAAGACAAGTAGTGATTCTATAGCATCTTACTACACTGATGGACAGTGACTGTAATGGGGTATGTGGTGGGGACTTGATAATGGGGGGAATCTAGTAACCACAGTGTTGCTCATGTAATTGTATATTAATGATACCAAAATTTTTTAAATAAAAATAAATAAATAAAGGAACCATTTCATAATGTTAAAAGGAACAGTTAGCCTAGATATATTTCTAGTCTGATATAATTTCTAGCCTGTACTTAAGGACATTCTCAGCATATATAACACAAAAATTGACACAATTGCAAAGAGAAATTGGTAAATCCATCCCAAGAGGAGGTAAGAGGAGGACAAAAATAATAAAGTAAGAACCGAGTAGAAAACAGGGTAGAGAGATAACAAAGAAAACTTAGTTGTGGGGTTGGCTAAACTGACAGGCTCTCAGGCTCTCTGCTTTTTGGCTCTATTTCTCAAACTTTTAACTAATCCTCCTCTTCCCCCTCTTCTCTCTCTCTCTCTCTCTCCACACACACACACAAAACACACACACACATAGTTTTTGGGCCCTCTAAATTGTGCACTTCTTTGTATAGTCGCGCCTTTCACAGCTGGATTTGCGAATCCAGAATGCTCACGCCAAAAGACTCGACTGTTTGGAAGGGCTCCATTAACCCAGGAGCAGGCATGTGTACGAAGGACTGTTACAATGGGTCAGTTCTGGACCGGGGATGGGCCACACTCCCTGCTGTCCGGGGTCTGGGGCAGTGCCGAGCGACAGTTACCTAAGGGAACCGAAAGAACGCTTGCAAATGGAGCTCCTCTCTCACCTACTGCTCGGTCTTGCTGCTGATGGAAACTTTGTACACAAAATGGGTGTTATAAATGTGGTACAATGCTTGCATTTTACTCTCCCCTGTTTTTATGAACTAAAATTATCCAGATTACTAGAAACTCTTGAATCCTGAGGCTGTTTGCCCCTAGGGCAGTCTTCTGATCACCATTTTTTGAAGTGATGGTTTTGGGTTTTCTGGCCTCTGACTTCTTGGTATTATGTGTGTGTCTTCCATTCTAGATCATTCCTTTCTGATTGGACAGTTTAAGCTTCTGGGTCTTCAGATATCAGATAGCCAAGCTTCTGTGATTTTGTATATACAATAAGAATACCTGGTCTCTGAATAAGAACTTGAAAGAAATGTTATGCCCTAAGTACACAGCTCTGGTGAGGCACCAGTGTGTCCATTTAGGCCTGCTCCTGGGTTAATGGAGCCTCTTCCAAACAGTCGAGTCTTTTGGCGTGAGCATTCTGGATTCGCAGACCCACTGTGAAAGGCGCGACTACAGGAAGAAGTGCACAATTTAGAGGGCCCAAAAATGTGTGTGTGTGTGTGTGTTTTGTGTGTGTGTGTGTGTGTTTTGTGTGTGTGTGTGTGTGTGGAGAGAGAGAGAGAGAAGAGGGGGAAGAGGAGGATTAGTTAAGAGTTTGAGAAATAGAACCAAAAAGCAGAGAGCCTGAGAGCCTGTCAGTTTAGCCAACAGTGCAATAATGGCCAGCTCTTTAAGTGGTCGGAAATTGGCAAAATAAGTGGATCAAACCTGAAGGAGACAGCAGCCAAACCCAAACCATATTGTCCTCATTGGCAGTTCATAGCGCCAAATCACAAGCTGCCCCAGGGTCCTTCTGTGTACCCTCTGATCAGGATGTGATTGGGGACTGACATGATTATATTCTTGTACTTCCAGAAAGCAGGCAAGCTCTTCCCTCTGCTCCCTACAGAATGATGACATCTCACAAAGGTATATAAACACTTTTCCTTTGCAAAGCAGCCATCTTCTTGCCTATTCATTAGGTCACCAAGGAGACTCAGAGGTCAGTCCTTTAAGTTCTTTCTCCCCAACTAGAGTCAGTGCCACAAGCAGTGCATAACTAGCATTCCTTTGCCGTTACTGTGGTTGCTAGAACAGATGTTAGTTTACTCCGTGCCCAAAGCGGTAGGCTTAATGTTTTGTTTCATTTTTTTCTAAAACTTAAAAAGCACTTGATTAAGTGACAACTCAAATAGTCCTGGGTTTCTTTTACACACCGCAAGGAAAACTGCTTCATTTGCAAGGCGAGGAAGCATGAAAGGTGCCGCTAAAGCAATTTGATTTTGCCTTCCCTGCCCAAATTCATGGACTTAGAAAAGGTTATCTATAAGGCTCAAGGTTTTGAGATTGTACATAAAAGCTACAAACTCAATCAAAAATTTTTCTAACAAATGCTGCCCATGATAGACTCTAGTCTGGCAACCTCAGCTGATCTTTACCTGCTGGCCTTAAATTTGTGAGTATACTGATCCCTAATAGATAAGAATGTTCACTGATGCACAAACATTTGCATTCATACTTCCTCATCCTAAGTTATGCCTGTCCCTTCTTCTGTGCCTTTGATCACATTTCACTTTCCTTCTGGAATGTCCTCTCCTTCTCTCCATCTACCCTTTCACCGTGGCTGCCAGGCCTGCCAAGTGCTGCCTGGACCCACCCCAGAATGCCTCACTGAGCTTGGCAAGCTTCCTGAACTCTCTCTGCTCCAAACTCAAGCACTGTGATTGGTTGCATCATTTAGAGGTTTAACTGTGCATAGCTTGTGTAGCTCTTAATCATAGTCACCATTGGTAAGCGTCTATCTGTATGAGGTGCCACTCAAGTCATAGGCATGCCTTCCACCTTTCTGAGTTCATAGTCTAAATAAGTAGCTACCTTAAAGGCAAGTAGACAAGTTCCTGTATCTAATGGAACAAAACATGAAATTAGCCTTTCTCTTCCAGTGTCATAATATTCAAACATTACTAAGTAACTTTCTCTGTAATCGTATTTCAACAGCCCCCTCACAGGAACTAAGCCATTCTGGGTACTAACAAGCTACATCTTGTCTGCATTATTCTCTAAAAACTGGTTTTGATTAACAAGCTCTATATATTTCATGGAGAGAAAGCAAAGTGCTAAATGAATCCAAGATTTATTTCCCACCTTCACTGTTGTGAGCGACCCAAACTGTCTCCACTGGGTCTGGGTGGCAAGAGGACCAATGAGATTCTGGAAAACCTTGCTGTAGAGTATCCTTCCATGATAGTGACCTCAAAACTTGAGTCCTTAGGAGTTAGGTATCGATCTATCAATCTTGCCCTTCATTGAATGCTAATGATGGCTTGTGTAAGTCCCAGTATTATTCATATAAGGAATAAACTAATAAGATTTATAGCAAACTAGAATTTACACATGCAAATGATTGCTGCCCCTTCAAAATATTTACCCTGGAAAGACATAGACTTTCCCCAACAACCCTGTCACAATTCCAGCCATCTTCTGCACTCCTGCAGTTGCCGTAACTCTGAAGGCACAGTGTTTTAATATCGCCAAAGGGGAATAGGGACACATCATCATTGTTTGATAGCAGGACAATGCTAAGAGTTGTGGAAACCAGGTCTGGTGAAGGGTAGGGCATCAAGCTGGGAACCTCCTTGGTGAAAAGCAAAGCATGACAGAGAAGATACAAGATTTTCTTTTTGTTGCCTATAAAATGGTTTCAGAAACCATTGGTGTTTCAGAATTGCTTTGAGCAGTGGCTGTGTCACTGGCAAGTCTCCAGTGTCTAAAGCCAGTAGTTTGGAAGGAATTAGATTCATCTGAATGTGGGAGTTCTGCTGCGTCCACTACATGAACAGGCTTACTACCTGATAGCCATGCTTTTTAAAGAGTTCCACAAGAGCTTAGGTAATTCTCACCTGATATTTTTTTTATACTGCCTACTTCACGCATTAAGGAATCCAGTATCTTCAGTGTCTATCAATTTTATTGCCATTTCTAGCCCAGATTAACTCTGAGGGAGCAGGAATGTTTGATTATGCTTTACCCTTATTAATGTTTGATCAACTTTAATGAGGGCTATTAAACTGACCACTGGAAAACCCCCTTGGGTCTCCCTGTCCTTGACACTGGAGTAGCAATCTGAGGACCTGTAGTTTCCTAAATATGTAATCTGGGACCACCCACTAAAAACCCCATAGTTCTAGCCACCATTAATATGAGATTGTTCACAGGAATCATATTCATCTCCTTGAGCCAAACCTGAGCACATCACTAGGAACATGGTTTAGGCATAGAAACAAGGGGAGAATAGAAAAGGAGGTCACATTTATTGGAGGATGTCCATGTGCCAGGATCTTCACATACCTTATTTCATCTAAGTATTGAATCAATCTTGGGAAATAGGAATGATTCCAATTTCATACATGTATAAAAAAAGGATGGTTAAGAAAGAGTGGGGCACATAACCAAAGTCTGTGTGTTAAGAAGCAGAAGAATTAGGGTTTAAGTCATCTGTTTCTGGTTCCAAAGCCCAAGCTCTTTGCAGTGAGGTTGGTGAACCATTCCCAGCTATGGGGCCATAGAGGGGAGGGGAGCAGTATATATTGGGTGACATTAGCTCCAGTACCATTTCTGCCACCCACTAGCTGTGGAAGGCATTAGGCTGTTAAATTCTCACTTCCTTCAATCTAATGAAAACCTGAGTGAAAAATCTTTTTGATGTCTAAAACACTGTACTGCATCACAAAGTTATAGAGATGAGTAAAGTCAGGTATATGTCTGCTAGAAGCTTGGAGTTCAGTGAGAGGGAAAAGCACATAATGGTAAAATTTCTGTATTATGCACTAGGTGCTAAGATAAGGATATAAAACGAGGGCACAAACTCAGAGGTCAGTGGTAGTATTGACCTGTCTGTGTTCCCCACTCAACTGCAAGGGCTGTGACTGCAGAGACCATGTCCATTTCTTATGCCAGTGCTTGTAGAGGGCCTTGCACATAGTAGGCATTCAGTAAACAGGTAAGGTATGAATGATTCGGGTGATGCCTGAGCCAAGACTCAAAAGATGAAAAACAGTTACCCAAGCAATGAAAGGAAGAAAGGGTGCTTCAGAGAGAACATGAGAGAACAGGGAGCCACATGCAGTTTAGTTTTATCCAAGCACAAAGCATAAGGAGGAAGGTGGTTAGCAAGGAGGTTCGAGGTCTAGTTGTGAAAGGCCTTGAGTTAAAGACTCCTGTACTGAGGGACCCATAAGTGGATTCTGGATTTGATGGATCCCCTGAAGTTGGAATCAAAATTTGTGAGCTTCTGTATAAATGTGAATAGGTACTTTTCTGAGGAAAGGGGCATATTATTTTCATCAGATTCTCAAATGTTAAGAACTCTTGCAGACAATGAAGAGCTGTTGAGTTCATGGATGGGCAGCGCTATCAGAATAACATTTTATACAGATGACTCTAGATGCAGTTTGCAGAGGATGGAATTTGGGGTAGCAGGAGTGGTGGTGGAGAAGCCAGTGAAGAAATAACTATAGCTGCCCAAGAAAGAAAGAAGCTCCTACACCTAACCAATGGTCCTGGAGGTGGAGTAGTTGGCGGCTGAGTCAGGAAGGAGGTGTACCAATGGGAAGGTGAGACATCAGGGAGGGGAGAGGGGGCAATGAAAACTGAGACTGAGTTCCAGATTTCCAACTTGGGTTGGCAAGCGGTACCATTAAGTGAGGAGGACAAACAGCTCAGCTTTAACTGAGGCATCAATAGAATCTACCAGGCAGTTGAATGACCCTGACTATGACCCTTAATCATGAGGAGAAATCTAGGCTAGAGATAAGGACTTAAGTCATCAATGTTCAGATGAGAGTTTAAAGTATGCAACCCATGGAGAGCATTAGAAAGGAAAACAGTGATGCCCCCAGCAAGAGTGTATCTATGGGCCACACAACAGGTCAGTGTCCTGCATGCTGCTGAATTGTATACTTAAAAATGGTTAAAATGGCTAATCTTATGTGTGTATGTATGTGTGTGTATATATATATTATATATATCTTTACTATAATTTTTTAAAGTGGTAAAAAATACTTCAGGCAAAATTTAAAGTATATAGCTTTCTTAAAAAAAAAAAGTGGATCCAAGGGCATGCCAGCATTTAGGGGACTGCATACAAAGAGAAGCCCGTGCGGAAGGTAGATAGGGAATAATAAGAAATAGGATGAGGGAGGCTCAGAAGAGTGCTGTTGCAGATGCTAGGAGAACTGACTTCCAATAAAATGCAGGGCAGGGTGGGTAGAGAAGTGAGATAATCACTAAGGTTGCTTCCAGAAACAACAGTCAGAATATATAAGCTATGGGAGAGAGACGGAATTTTGGTCTCTGGGCTCACCCACCCAGAACTTCTCAGCAGCAATAAAATGACTTAAATTTCATCTTTCAAAATACAACTTGCCCATGCTCTGCCAGCTTTGTCTGGGCAGGAAACAGAGCTCAGACCAGCTGCTGAGGATGGTACTAAATTCCACTTGAGAGCCCTGGAATGTGACACCTCCCAAGCGCCAGCCTCTGCCCTGGGAGGGAGGAAAGCACCTTGGAGAGGAGGGGTGTGGGGGTGAGGGCACAGGGTGCAGAGCCCTCCAGCTTCCACAGGGTCTCCCATCTGAGCAGGACAAATCAACATGCTCTAGTCCCTTCTGCCTCTGTGCTGTTCCCTCTCACGGGGATGGCCTCTCGGTATTTAGAACAAGCAGGTTGCTCTGAGACCCTGGGCAGAAAGGACTCTTCCTTGAGAGCTTTCCCACAGTGCTTCAATGACAACCTCACTCAATACAGAGGTGGAGGGAGGGATGAAGAGGGACCATTTGCGTAGCCTCATGCCATAGCAAATCCGCCTCGTGGTGTCCTGGAGTGCCCCGTGGTGGCATCAGTTACCACCTGAATCCAGGGAAACAGCATTGCCAGCTTTTAAGAAGCTCTAATGGATCATTGGCTATTTTCCTGTCACATTTTTGGCAGAGTTGGGCTAATAACCCTTCAATGTGGCAAAATACACCTGCTAATTCATTCTTTCATGGTAAATGTTCAAAAGATAGCCTAGTCTAACCATGTGAAAGAATCTCAGTGTCTTCAGAAAATCAGTGTTAGTACTCAGAATCTGCAAACCTAGCAGAGATCATCAGTACAGCAAACCCACCACCCGCCAGTGAGGACTCTCACACCCCTCTGTTAATAACCCACGTGTACTCTTGTCCAAAAGTAATCATTACAGTTACCAGGGCCCATCCTAGGATAAGCTGAGGAAAGAGAAATTGGTGAAGCGGGTGAACAAACAGAAATGAGACCTCCAAAATTGATATATGAAAACCTCAGTGTATTATCATGGGCTGAAGATTATGGCTGAGTCACAGCAGCCAGTGGGCTAGAAGCTGAAGCCCAGAATTGAATACATTTAGCAGCCTCGTCACAGAAATGAGGCCTGTCTGGGAAAGACTTACAGCCAGGGGCGGGGTTACCTCAAAGCTGGTGAAGTCAGGGATCCTCACCTGAAGGGGGCCCTTCTACCTCTTCTAAGGTCCTGGGAGAGACCCTTATAATTCTGCATTTGTATTTTTATGTTCTTTTTCTCATGCCCCCCAAAACTGTACAAGCATCAGGCACCCCACCACCTTCCACTAAACCAGCTTAAACAGAGCAGTAGATAACCCCACTCCCCGTGGGTGGCTTGCTCAGGAGAGAAAGGGGAGACCAGATGCCATCATGCCCAGTGTGCTCTGGCCTTAATTACCTGGAGCTGCACGCACAGGATGCCCTCAACATGGGCTGATATGCAGGAGTGGGGAAGAGCTCACGCCTTAACTGAGACAGTTATCCAGACCGAGCTGAACACACTTCCTTGGTCACACAGTGACCCAGGCCTGGGAGACACGCATCATCCCAGCCCAAACCCAGCTTGGAGGTGGAGGATTTCACAAAGTTCCTTTACGCTGAGCTTCCCCCGGGCTCCCACTAATTCTTCTTGGTGGTATCCTCCTCCCTCTACCACAGCAACCCACAGAATGAGCAGAAAGGAGCCCCAGTGTTTGATGCTCTCTTGTCCAGAGGCCTGCCTCGCACCTGTCACACTGCAGGTGACTCGAACAAGATCTCTCACCCCCATGCCCAGCATCCGAAATGCTAAGTTACCTAGAAACCTACCAATTAAGAGATGTTTGCATTATTCAAATTTCCAAATCTATACCCGAGAAAACAGTGCCTCCTTGTCTTAAAAGAGATGCCCTCACTTGGTGAGCTGGGAAAAGAAGGAATTAAACCCTGACGCAGGGATTTGGCCTTGCAAGCCAGGCAGCCTCTGGGGAATGTCCTCCTGACAACAAATGCCCAGAGGGAAGGAGCAGGGCTGGGCACATCCTGCCCTCGTGTTTAATGTGCTCTGTCCTCAGGCTCAACAGCAGGCCTCTGTGGGAGCCTAGTACTCTTCCAAATTTGATAGGGGAAAAAAGCCATAAAATTATTCATTGAAGAAAATGGATGATCTCCCCCAAACCCCCCTCTGGAAGAGGCACTACCTTAAGCTGCTTGCTTTACCCCAAGCCTCCTTTCAGCTCTAACCACACACACCCAAGAGCCCCCCACCTCCTACCAAAATTTTTAAAATTAAAGGGCCGTGCTGATTTTTTAAACTTTGTTTTTATTTTTTAAGTAAAATAAGAATTTAATTTGTGTTGATAGGGTCTTAGGAAAATAAGAATGGTAGGATTCAACCTTTGGCTATTCATCTGCTGCTCTTTTTCCCTCTGAAATCTCTTTGGAAGGTTTTGGGAAAATTATTTGCAGGGGCTTCCCAGGAGGGGAGGGTGTCAGAGACAGAGTTTCCCGGGCAAGTCAGCTTCTTGTACTTTGTCATAAAATCACACCTGTGCAGATGCCCACTTCAGGCTCCCCTCCCAGTGAGGACTCTCAGAGAGCCTGGAGTTTCCAGGCTTGGAGGCTGACTCATCCTGAACATGCGAGTTCTCAGAAGCCACCTCACCTGCTGCCAGCTAGCCATCCAAGACAGGGCCTGGGCAGGGACCATTCCAGAGGCGGGACTGCTGACCTAAGTGGCCCCATGCAGCCCCAGGGTGGTGACCATGTGGACCTGGGGTCTCTCCAGTCCTGGTCACCCTTTGCCCTGGTAAAAGGGGATGGCAGAGGCCAAGCCCACACATCTACCTGTCCTTCATCAGGCTGAGAGCAACAGTCAGCCCATGACCCTCCTGGTCTTTTTGCTTTTGAGAGCAGGTGGCAGTTAGCACAGGGTATGGGAACAGACAGTGAGCTGGGACACAGGTAGGGGGCCAGAGCCCAAGGAGCCAAGGCAGTTTGCCCCAGTGCAGGAGAATGGAGCCTCACTGTGAGCTGTGGAACATTCCACATGCTTCTTGGCCAGTGGCAGAGCCTGCTCCTTAGCACCCAAGGGGATTCTTCATCTTGAGACTTAGTGAATATACAAAGGGACTCGTTTAGAAAAACTGAACTAATTTCATGAATAAAGCAAACACCACGTACTTAACAGTGCAGATGTGTGTTTCTGCAGATCACATGGAGCCATCCTGTGTGAATTGTCAATCCCCCTTCACAATCTTGTCAAGTGAAACTCCAAGCCAAGACCATAAGGGGAAGGCAGGCTTTGCTGTGGTCCCTTCCCTCCCTGACTTCACTCTGGAGGACCCCACCACACTGGGTGAACTTCCTTCCATCAGTGGGCTTGCAGCAGTTAAACTCAGTCTCAGTTGCTCATGCAACTGCTTAAAGTTTAGTCATTAACGTACAGATATTTCTTAAGTAACTTTTTGCAAATCTGACATTATAATGTAATGGTTAAGTGGGAGTTGCATAGGTTCTAAAATCAGACTATGAAGGTTCAACTTCCAACTTAGCAACATTAAAATTGTGGGCATACAATATGTCCACAAGCCTTGGGTGAGTTATATACCTTTGCTGAGTCTACAGTTTCTTTACCCACAAAAAGGGGCTAACAGTTCCTACCGGAGTATTTTAACAAGGTCATTGAATGGAGATGAGGCATACACAGGGTTTTGCATAGGGCCAGGAATGTAGATGCTACACAGTAAGGGTCTGCTGTTAGTGAAATTAGTTCTGAAGGCATCCATAAAGATGCAGTGACCCTGAAAACGTCATCCTAAAAACACTAGGCAGCATCACCACAGTCCTCCACCTCGGCCTCTGACCTCCAATCATTCCCTGCTCAGGTCCACACTCTACAGCGTCGAAAGCATTTGCTTCCCAAGAAACCCAACCACGGTGTCCCCGGGTCATGCTGGGCTGGACTTGCCCGGCGTTCACCATGGATTCCCCACCTCCCTTCCACCCCCACTCCTTGCACTTCGTGCTCACCTTTCTGTGCAGGAATACCAGCCTTTCCTTCACTTTGCTGGTTGATAGCTCGGTGTCAACTCCTCTGTGAAGGGCGGGTTCCCAGGCACTTGGATCTCAGCACTTGCTAAGAGCGGTAACAGCCAACTGATTAAGCCCGGGACCTCTGCAACCAAACAGACATGGTTGAAATTCTGATTCCTTCCTGTGGCCTTGGGCAAGTTTCTTCACCTGTCCTTGCCTCAGTACTTTTACCTATAAGATGGGAAAAATAATAAATTGAATTCAGCAGGTCGTTAATGAGGATTAAATGAACTAACATATGGGAAGCATTTAGTACAAGGGAAGAACAGTCCCTGGCACATAGTGAGTGCTCAGTACCTACTAGCTGTACTAATAACAATTCATATATTATCATCACCATTATTATTCCACCAGAATGTGAGGTCTTTAATAAGAGTAGAGACTATTTTGTTCACTGCCTAGCACGTAAAAGGTGCTGAGTACATAGCTGTTGAATAACACGCAGCCCCTTGCATGTGGTTAATTGTTTACACATCTCCCTCAGCAGACCAGGAGCACCTGGGTTCTAATTAATCCTGTATCCCTGAGGATACAATGGGCAAATGGGTATTTTGCTTAATGGGCAAAGAACAGATCCTCAAAAAATATTTGCTGAATGAATGCATGAATCAGCCTCTGAGGTTGCATGTATTTGTTCTATCCTAGTAAAACATTTGCTGCCAGTGCAAGTTTATCATAAATTCATGCCCTCAGCTGGATGGTGACTCTTTTGCACATGGGTGTATGTGTAATGGCTGCTGGAAGGTCGTGAAA
Source organism: Manis pentadactyla (assembly GCF_030020395.1). Lineage (NCBI taxonomy): Eukaryota > Metazoa > Chordata > Mammalia > Pholidota > Manidae > Manis > Manis pentadactyla. The sequence continues at coordinate 177,487,745 of NC_080020.1, read as the reverse complement.
CTAGGCAGTGCATGTGGGAACTCCCTTGGATGCTGTCTCCATAGCAGGAAGAAGTTCCTCCAGGAGCTCCTGTTCCTGTGTGTCCACCCCTCACCCTGCACCTGGCCCCTCCTGGGTCCCACAGCTGTCCCCCTCCACTACAGCCAGGAAGAACTGTGGCTTGTAGGGGACAGACCAAGCCTGGCTGGAGAAAGGCCAGACGTAGCTTTGTCCAAATCCAGGAGTTCTCCCAGGACAGAAGCCTCTCTCCTTGGTGGGCCAGGTCCCTCTCCCTCCCCTCTTCACAGAACATCTCCTTCTTCCAAGGGGCCTACGAGCATTTCCCCACAATATATCTGCCTTTCTGCTTCAGTTCCTCTAACTAAAGTGAAAAATAAAATCAGGAGAGGGAAGAATGAGTATAATATGAATAAATTCAGTCTGTAGTCTTCACTAAATTATAACTTAGTAGTAAAAGACTGCTGTTTTATGAGCCCCTCAGTAACCAAAACCACTTATTATTCCAAGTGCAAACAGATTTACGATCTGAATCGCCCACCATGTCTGTTGTCATTGGAAATAGAGGGAGGGTGAGTTACATACAGCTCAGTGTTTGACACGATAGCTTTCATCCCAATCGCCTGACCACATCTGCTTACATCTCATAGCATTTTATCCTCCCATGAGTGCAGTGAGGCAGGTGAGGTTTAATATCTCCATCTTATGGCTGAGGAATGTAGAGACTGAGAGATTAGGAGGGTTGTGCTTGACTAACAGTAAGTTTGGGAAGCGCATGAGATTCCCACGTGCCATCACTGCAAGCCTCAGCCTCTGCCGCAGCTCCTGCATATATGCTGTGGGTCCAGAAGCTGCAGCCCCTCTACCATGGCCCTGTGCATCCTCCAGCCCCCAGGCTCTCTTCCCACACACTGCCCAGCCCTGCACCTGCACTTGAGGCTGCGGCTCCCTCGGGGGCAATCTGGCATTCCCAGGCCTTGGCTTGGTTGGGACCAGGGTGTTTAGTTCCCTGGCTTTTTAGTCAAAGACATTCCAGGGAAGAAGAGCTGCCTTTAAACAGCTTCCAGTAGCCCCTGTTGAGCCCTCAGAATGGGAGTGAGTCAAATCCCAGCTCTGCTATTCACCTGCTGTTACCCTGAACAGCCCACCCAAACTTCCTCCTCTGTAAATTGGGGCAGGGGTCAGCTTTGAGAATCCAATCACACTGTAAACAGTCTCCCCGGAAAACACTTGCACTAAAGAACCATGAGTGTCATTTCAAGGGGCTTGCATCCACTTGAGCCCATCTGTGGACCCCAGAGGACCACTGACCCTGGGTAAGAACCCCTGGGGCGGGTGAGCTCTGACACCAAAGGTGGGCGGGCCCCACATACACATTTTTAAGGAACCACTTCAGTCGTTTATGTTCTTACTCTGAAATGTTTAAGAAAAGAAAATACAGATTTTTTTAAGAAAAAATTACCATAAACTCACTACCAGCAACACCACTATTAATATTTTAGTAAATATCCCTTAGGCTTTCTCTCGCACTCTTGACATATATACAAAAATCCACTTGTATCAGGAATGTTTTCTCGTGCCATTTAAATATTATTTGAAAACACAATGTCTACATAGTAACTGATTGCATGTTAATTCTACAGTATACTTTTAGCCATTCCTAATTGTGTCTAGATTGTTTTCCTTTATCATCATCATCATCATCTTCTTTGTCATCTGTGCAAACATACCTGATTATTTCCGTGGGTATAAGGTTTGACTGCCTTACTCAGAAGGAGCACCATGAGAAGTAATACCTATGGCAGGTCGCCCTCACTGCCCACAAAAGCTGTCCCCTTTGCACTCCGGTAGCTGGGAGGGAGGGGGAGAGAGAGGGGTAAGGAGGGGAAGCGAGGAGACTTCAATCTGCTTCCTTGAACCAGCAGCTCTAGGATACTGGCACCAAGTGGGGTTTCTGTTTGCTAGGAGTTAACAGCCATCCCAGGCCACAGTAAGCCTGTCTGTTTTCAGGACTAGCCCTGGCATGTTTTGAAATGGGTACAATTTGTCCTGGGTACCTGCCTCACCCCCCGGCCCAAATGTAAGTCCCTTGATCTAACAGCAGCATTGACTCAGCCACCACACCCCTCGCCTCCGGGTCACAGCAGCTGCTCCACCCTCCGTTCCCTGGAATACATCTGCCCTTTCTCGCCTTCTATCAGCCGGCTCTAGGTTTTGCCTCATGGCTAGGTGCACCTCTGTGAGCAGTGTTCAAGGGAGCAGACTGAATCCTAAGTAGCCTGTCCTGAGTCCAGCCCAGGCAGGGTGTGGGGGCAGGAACAGCAGCCCCAGGGAGCGGGAGGCAGTCACCAGGGAGAGGGCGATGGTCCTGAGGCAGGTGGCCGCCTCAGTGCCCAGCTGCTTGGGTGGCTGCCTGCTCTGCCCCTGGTAGGGTTGGTACTTCAGAATGTTGCGCAAATTGAAAAGCAAAGCATTGAAAAGCAGGGCCTTCTGAAAAGAGGGATCCATTTTTCTCATGAGAATTTTTGCCTGCATGGAGTGTGTTACCCAGACTACTGGGCAGAGTTTGAACTGTTTGCTCTTCTCTGGCCCTTAAATCTGCACAATGGATGGGCGTGTGGGGAGAGAGAGACCAGTGGTGTGGCCTGCCCATGCTGACCGCCCTCTCTCTTGGCCCCGCAGTCCGATGGCTCCATCCTGGCACTCGCCCTGCTGATCCTGTTCCTGCTCCTGGCCCTGGCCCTCCTCTGGTGGTTCTGGCCGCTCTGCTGCACCGTGGTAAGTGTGTCAGGCTCCTTCCGCCTCACCTCAGGCCTCCGCCACTCAAAGCAAAGGGTGACGACACAAGGTTAACAGGACCATGAGTAGGAAAGGGCGACAAAAAAACTGCAAAGATCGAGGACAAATCTTGCATTGTTTATATAATTTATATAAAGTTAGCATAGACTAATATGATCAATGGGACCTTGAGTCACCAGGAGCCAGTATGGGTTAGAGGATGAGGCTGCCAGTGGGCACACCCTTCAGGTAGGCAGCTGAGGTGGCCACATCAGCTCCAGTGCTTTGGGAAGGAACCACAGAGTACTGCAAATGACAGGTGTCGTTTGACATGTAATAAGTACACATGCATGGTACTCACACTCACATCCACCCACTTATTGAGTTGTGCCAGCTGATATTCTTCGAAGCCCACCCTGGTCTTCGCAACTAGTCTGTCCATCTGAGATAATGCCTTGGGCCTCTTTATTTGTAATAATAAAGAGTAGCACCTGCCTTTATTTCATTACTTTTAGCTTACATTTAGAGATTACACCTACTGTGTGCCTGGCATTGGTCTAATCACTTTTGCCACAAGATCAATAAGAACCTGTCACCTCCCCATCATTGTCATCTAGAGCCACCACATAGCTCCAGCCAATGGCTCCCCAAATGGCTTAGGGCCTCGAATAACCTGCCATCACCTGCCATGCCCAAATGATACATGCGTGTTTATCAACTTCTATTCCCTGACCCCTAGGCTAGGAACAGCCCAAACAAAGTATTATCCAAGTGAAGGAAAAACATTAGCTCTCACATGTCTGGTTCCAGCATGTGCCTGCCTAGATGCAAAATCAGAGCATGCGCTGTGAAGGCCAGGTGAGTTTGCCGTGAGCACTGCTCTGCTGCCAGGGCAGCTTCCCTTCCCTGTATCTTAGTTCTCCCTGGAGAATCTAGCAGGGGAAAATAGAAGGGGAGCCTCTCCAGGCAAGAACTTGTCTTCACCTCACCTCTGAAATCCCAGTGCTGAGCACACAGTGCAAGAGGACTCACATCATCTGTGTGTAGGGCTGAGCTGAACAAAGATCAAAGACTCATAATGTCATACTTGAAAAGAAGGGGAGATGGTTCGAATGTTATCTCAGAGAGGTGGGAAACAGAAGAAATAAGAGACTTGGCCAGGATGTGGACCCATATGGCAGGGACTTCTAGAAAGAGGTTCTTGCACCACCAGAAGCCCCAAGGTGTTCAGGGAAAGAGATGACCTACAGCAAACAAGAACGTGTGTGGGAGGGACCCAGGACAGGTGCAAGTCTCAGACTGGACTCATTCACCAAGATTTTAACCAGATTCTTCCATGGCAGCCCTCAGACCTGAATGTTGCTTTAAATACTTAAAGCTGCACAACCATTTTTATTTTGAGAGTAAAAAAAAAAAAAACCATGAGTCATATATAATGCTTTCTATGGTGACTCAAAAACAAGCATATTTTCAAGTCTGGAATTCTGAAAAATTAAGGACAAAAACCCATGCAGCGGGTTCCTAAAGAAGGGGCTGGCAAAGGGTGGTGGAGGAGGAGGTACAGCAGACAGTGGACACCAGGCCTTCTATTGTAATAGGCACCACCCTCAGTCATCTGCTCCCTTTGGTTATTAAATACAGTTACCTCCAGTTTGGGAGAGCTAGGAGCAATAGAACAGCCAGGCAGTGCTCCATCACTTAGTAGCTGTGTGATCCTGGGCAAGTTACTTAACCTCTCTGTGCCCCAGTTTCCTCATTTATATGATGAGAACAATAACAACACTGACCCCATGAGTACATGGTAAAAGATTAAAGGTGTTTATATATATACTGCTTAGAATATAACAAGTGCTATACATTATTATTTTTATTATTATTTAAAATATGCATTACAATAGGAATATATTACTGTACTATATGGCATTCAATTTATATTGGTGGGAAATGTCTCTTTTAGTGAGATATAATTGATGTATAACGTGTATAAGTTTAAGGTACGTAATGATTTGGTACATATATGTATTACAAAATGTTACCATAAAAAAATTAATAAGTTTAGTGAACACCCATGACCTCACATAGTGAAGCAGATTTTTTGTGATGAGACCTTTTAAGATTTACTCTCTTAGCAAGTTTCAAATATACAATACAGTATTAACTATAGTCACCATGCTGTACATTACATCCCCAGGACTATTTATCTTATTACTAGAAGTTTGTATCTTTTGACCCCCTTTACCCAATTCCCCCACCTCCTTCCCCCCACCCCACCTCTGACAACCACAGATATGATTTCTGTTTCTATGAATTTGGTTTTTTTAGACTCCACGTATAAGTGAGATCATACAGTATTTGTCTTTCTCTGATTTATATCACCTTAGCATAATGCTCTCAAGGTCCATTCCATCTTGTCACAAATGACAGGATTTCCTTTTTATGGCTGAGTAGTATTCCACTGCATTTACATATGCCACATTTTCTTTATATATTCACCCATCAATGGACACATAGGTTGTTCCCATGTCTCGGCTATTGTAAATAATGTTGCAGTGAACATGGGGCACAGATACCTCCAGGATAGTGATTTCCTTTCCTTTAGATACATACCCAGAAATGGGATTGCTGGTGTGGGATTGTATGGTATTTCCATTTTTAGTTTTTTGAAGAACCTCCATGCTGTTTCCCATAGTGACTATACCAACTTATATTTCTACCAAGAGTACATTAAGGGTTCCCTTGCCTCCACATCCCCTCCAGCATTTATCTCTTATCTTTTTGATGATAGCCCTTCTAACAGGCATGAGGTAATACCTCGTTGTGGTTTTAATATGCAGGGAAATGTCTCTTAATACCTTTCATTATTGGAAGCAGTGTCACCCAAGGCCAGACTGTTTTGCAATATTCAAAATATTTCTTAATGAATTTATTTGGTGAAGTCCATGTTGCTTTGGAAGGCAGCCAAAAATATCTTAATGTGGTCAGATTTTGTTAAATCCTAGGGGATTTTTTTTTTAAGAGAATAGCTTGGAGTTTGATTTTCCTGTTTATGATGTCTATAAGAACTGTCCTCACCCCTATTTCTGAAAACTGAATGGGATTCCGAGAACTGGTGTGCCCCGAGTACCTACTTTTAGATCACTGGTTTCTTTGATGAGTGATGATGTCTGAGGGGGACAGAATAAAGTCATGTGTTTTCTAAAGGGTGTATACAGGAAGGAGGACAAACATCGTGTCCCCACCAGGATCCTGGTTAAGATGATGCAAGAAGTTTCTCTCCCCTAAGTGACAGCACCCCTCACCACAGTTTGGGACTAGCAGAGGGCATCCTTGCAAATAAAGGACCTAAAACCTTCCTCTGTGCCTCCCCCTGCGCTGCCCCAAGATGCCCCTGTGACCTGGTATCAAAGCTGCATCTCAATGATGGAAAATAGCCAGAGAGCAGAAAGGGCCTGCAAAATGGGGAGTACATGAGGTTTGTCTCTGCTGTGTCCCTTCCTCCCCTTTCTGCAAAGTTCTCTCCAGAAGTGATACACAACATATTTAAGAACCTGCAGGGCCCTCCCAGTTGAGCCAAACATTAGCCCTTTAGTGCCTAGATATGGGACAAGGGCGGAGGGAAGTCTACAACATCCTGGAAGTTGACAGGGGTAGAAGAGCAGGTACTCAGGTCACTATTTACTTATCATAAGGGGCATTTCAAAATGTAATGACCACCGTGACCAGATCAGGCATTGTGGTGACTGTCAGGCCTGCCCTCTGCCTCCTCATCCTCTTGCTTTCTGCCAGCCCTGTCTGGAAGAAAAAATCTGAAGGGTCAGAGTGGCTGGTGCCACCCATTGCATTTTGCCTTTCCTGAAGGACCCTACTTCCTTCTAGTCTCGTCTCTTTCAGCTAGATGGAACCTGGGTTAACCTGTTCTCCACAGAGTATACTCTATTAGTAATGACTGATGGAAAGAGAGAGAATTGGCCAGATCCTGGATCAAAACCTTTCAGTGTTTCCAAACTTGGCCCTTGGTATCCCCAGGTAAACCTTTGGCTTCTAAGATTCCTATATTTATTCATTGGCACAAAAGCACCCACAGTGGAAGAGAGAGAGGCACTGGACTCTGCACCCTGGGTTTATTTGCATTTTCAAGAAGGGAATTCAAGGGGTCGATATTTTATCAGAAAAAAGCAGTCCTGACTCAGTTCCATAAGAGGCACTGCCAGAACCCTTTAAGTCATGCCGTGGCCACTCTATCTGCTTATAAGTTTATTCCAGTATTATTGCAGTCTCTAAGTGCAACTTGGAAAAGAGGAAGACTAGGAAATCTGAAGAAGAGGATTATGAAAGAGTTGAAATGAGTTGAGTAAAAATATGTATGGCTTGAATGTGCAGAGATAAAGTTAACAATCAATGATATTAGAGCACTAAACTGTTCTAGAAACTGTAGGCAGCCCTGAGAGTCTACCATCATCCCAGCCAAGTGGCAGCACCCTGATGTGATCCTGCAGCCCACCTAGGCTGGCAGCATTATGTACAAAGGCCATCACATCCTACAGAACAGCAGGTAGCAAGACACAGATTCTGATGAGCCACGGGGACCGGCTCCTCCAAATCAAAACTCTGGGGATAGAATAAATGCCTGCCTGGTCTCTCAGCCCACATGCCCCACCCATCCCTACGCCTAGACCAAGAAATTTTATGTATTCTCTTCTTCTGGTCCCAAAATGCTGATCACTTCCAAAGAGAATTACCCAAACATACTGAGGGGGACGCTGCACCTTTATGAGTCCTCAGCACTGCTTAGCAAACAGACCTCCTCCTAATGGAGCCCCAGATTCTTTCCACAGTGTCCCGCAGTGTCACCATTCTCCCAGAGATCCCTGACCTGGGCCCCTATACTGTCCGTGGACAACCTGCTCTTCTGTCTCAGTGAAGAAGGGGAAGCCGCCTGTGAGAGGCCTCCCCTTCAAGTAGCACATTTGCGTGTCCTCTTCCAACAGCCCTTCTCCTCGGATGCAGCCTGTGCCTGCCGCTGCGCTTTCCAAGCGCTCTTCATTTTGTCCCCTCTCACTTCATCCCTGCCTGCAGCACCCTCATCCTCTCCCCTCCACTGTCTTTCCCCCTCTGCCTAAGAGGGTGTGACCACCTCCTTCAACCTGTAAAAATGTTTCAGGCCTGTTTCTCTTTCAGGCTCCTGCCTTCTCTCTCCCTTCCTTTCACGTACAAACCCTTTGCAGAGCAGGCTGTCCGCAGTTCCTGCCATCCGCTCTTCAGCCCACTGCACCCTGGCCTCCATCACCCTCATGTCTCCCCTCCACCTCTTGTAGCCCTGAATTCCACAGCCGAGGACCTGCTCGTTTCTCATTCCACTTGAGCTCTTCCAGCAGCCGGCACTATTGACCTCTCTATACTTTAAACTTGCTCCTCCCCAGGCTTCTGCAGACCTTCATATCTCTTCAGGTTGTCCTTGTCCCCGCTGTGGGCTCTTCTTCCTCTGCTCAACTCTTGTTCTCCACGATTGTCTTTGGCTTTCTCTACATGTCGTCCCCAGGCAGTATCAGCAACTGCCATGACTTCAGCTACCCCAGATGGGCTGATGGCTGCTTACTGTGTCCACGCATTGCTGCGTGTAACTCCAGAGGACAGAGGCCATAGTCCAGGGACCCATGGACATCTCAGATGTAGACATCTCACCCTCAGCAAGGCTCAGACTAAACCCATCACGTTATCCCAACACTGCTCATCAGTGGATGTGTCACCATCCCCCGTGCCACCCAAACTGAAGACTGCAGAGTGAGAGCTGGGGCCGCCCCTGACCCTTGTTGTCGTACCTCACTTCCGAGTTGTCTGTGGTGCATCTTCTCTCACACTCCATTGTATCTGGCACATCCGTCCACACCCTCTACCCCAGTACAAGCCCAATGTCTGCATTCATAACTGCTTAATGAATAGTTGTGGCATGAATGAATGAAGGCCATTGCCTTGGTCTACGGCTCTGTGTCTCCCACCCAAACTATTGCAATACCTTAACTGCTCTTTCAGTCTTTCTCGCTTTCACTAGAGAGAATTTTATATTCAAAAAAAAGTAATTAGGTCATAGTCCTACTCACTTCCCTGCCCAAAATTATCTTGGCTGTTCAATGTCCCTAAAATAGACTTCAGATTCATTGTCATGGCATACGTAGACCTGTCCCAACCTGGCCAGCCTGCTTCCCCAGCCTCACCCAATAGCTGCTCCTCCGTATGCATAGACTCCCTTGGCACCTGCTTCCTTCGCAGCACCAGCCATGATGTAGTGTGTCATTGTTTGCTCGTCCATCTTCCCCTGCAGACATAAGCTGTCGGAAGCCAGGGCTGTAGTTGCCCAGAGCATGACATAGAGCCTGGCCCAAAGCTATTAATAAATCTCAAAGCTTGTGAAGTAGTTAAATGGAGGGAGGGCCAAGTGTAGGCACGCTGTTCTCTGGGGCTCTGTGGACATACCATGTACTTATTTCCCATGATCTCTTTGTTCATATTGTTTCCTCCTGCTGAAATATGTTCATCTTCTTTCTTTATCTGCTCTGTCAGCAGTGCCACTTTCTTCAAAGTCTGCTTACTGACTATCCCATCTCAGCAGTGTCCCTGCACCCCACCTCATACACAAGTCCCCCCGGGGAGAATCAGGTGCAAGCTCACTTGGTTTCCATAGCACTTTTTTCACACATCTATTAGAAAATATTCTCATTCTATCACAAGTATTTATACTTAAATGTATTTCTTTCACCATACCTCTGCCAGAAGAAAGAGAACTAATCAAAGAAATTAATCCCAAATAGGGTACAGCACCTAGTAAGTAATTTGTATGATTTCCCAAATAAACCAAAAAGCTAAATCATCTTGGGGGAAGGGGAATGGCTACAGAAGGAACCCACAAACCAATGGAACTACACTGCATGGTAGTTTCCTGGGTGTTTGTATTATTGTTTCACAGTTACATGTATGTTACATGCAATGTTTGTATGTACCACATTGCATAATCTGTTTCTTAAATAAAATCCTAGAACTGCATCCATTTTATTGAGATATCAGGAACTCAGTAAAAAGATCTTGCTATGTTTTACCAGATGAAAAAACTCTGGAGATTTGTTGCATAACAATGTGAATATACTTAACCCTACTGAACTCTACACTTAAAAATGGCTAAGATGGTAAGTTTTATGTATTATGCTTTTTACCATAATTAGAAAGAAAAAAAAGAAGAGATCCTACTGTAAAGTTGCAATGCATCTGAAATCCAGCTAATTAAACCACACTATTTAGGTGAAGTCAAATTATTATATATCTGTCCAAATAATGGCAAATATTTTTATTCCATTTGTTGGGAGAAGATCGTGTACATGAATTCAGCATTTCTCCCAATATAAACAAATTCTGTTCTCTTGTTCTTAATGGCCTTGTAGGTATCTTACGAACAGTTTTCAGGCATTAGATAAAAGATCGTGTTTAATTCCTTCATTGACTTTCAAGGATAGTTCAGCAAATATGCCCCTTGGACATCTCCAATGACAAATTGCAAGGACGAGAATTAATCAAGAACTTGATATGCCTTAAATTGAAATAAAAATAAAGTCTTCAAATAATGCTTCCCACACCTTTCAGCATAACATTTAATTTATAGAGCCAGACAACCAAGCTTAACATCACCAAAGGGATTTACTGATAGTTTGTGTAATAGAAACCTGACTAGTACATGCAGCTCCTCAGCCAGGCATCTTGGCTTAGACTCATGGTGCTTTCTGGATCCCTCCCCAGCCCCCACCCATTCCCATCTGGACATTCCTCACACTGCAGCTTAGGAGAGCATCTCCCACCAGCACACAGAGCTCTGCTACGGTCCGCCCTCCCCTCCAGAGCTTTGCCCTGCATGCCCCACACTCTCTTCTCATCCCACCTTGCCCGTGTTGCTTCTCTCATTCTCCCGGGCTGGCCTTGTGACTTGCCTTATAACCCACCCACCCCTCTCCTCATGCCTGCTGAGGGGAATGGAAAGAGGGGAGCTGTCATTAGACACAACTGAGGTCCAATAGAGATCTTCCATCGACTAAAGGATTGGTCAAATCCTTTCATATTAATTTTCCCCATGACAAACAAGAAAACGAGAATCATATTGTCTCTCAGGTTGCTTCCTTATATTCTTAGCTCCCCAAAGTGATTCTATTCCTGCCCTTCGAGATTCCTTAGCCTGTGGTTCTCACACCTGGTACCACATAGAACCAAGCTGAGGATCACATGATGCAAGTTATCAGGGGCAGTATTTTTATACTGTAAGTTTGAAAGACACCATTAAGCAAAGTAGCATAACTGTCTTCACTGCAGGGACTTCCCAGAGTCTTTCACAAGATAATTTGCATTGTGAGTCACTCTTTTGACCCTAGAAGCTTTCCTTGGCCTGTCCCTACCCCCACCCTCCCAAACACCTATTGGCACACTGACATGAGGACATGAGTATTCTGTCAAATACTGTCTGGGAAGCACAGACCTAGGGAATGCTGGGGCAGCCAAAGGAGCAGATTCCTGGCTTCTGAGGTGCAGCCTGTGTCCTGGCCTGCTGGGAAGCTACATCAAAGCGGACAAGCTTGAGCATACTGTGACCATCATTAGTCCTTCCCTGCTCCCTGTGTGCCCTGCTTAGATCCTGTAGACACTGCTAGTGGCTGGATTCACCTTGCCCATCATCGAGGCAGACCGGATGCTCCCTCTCCAAGCCTCAGAGAATCTGAATTCCTGGATATTTTTTCAACTGTCTCACTTAATAGTTTTGCAGTGACACTGAAATTTCATCTCATGGAGAAAATGCACAGGGATCCTTTTAAATGACCATGTAAGTCACTTAGGCCTTATCAACAAATGCGGAAATTCCTGCCGCTACTTGCACTTTGGTAGCTAATGAATTTGGCCTTTTAAATATGCCCGCTCTTAAGGGAGATGAGATGAGAAACCAAAAAGTATTTGAAATTTGAGCTCCAAATAAAAAGAAAATGTGTGCTTATTTCTTTGAAAATTTCTTACACTACATTCTAGATCAACACCCTTGGCACCAGCCTTTGCTAAATAACCCTTTACAGTGTAATGTTAGTGGATTCAGTCACTACTTGCCAGTATTAATCCACTCCAATCAACTGTGAGGTTTCTATTACATTTATGTCTATGTAGTAGGAAGAGTCATTTATCGTCCATCAGCTAGTATGTCATAGTTCCTGAACATTTTCCACATCAAGTTACCTATTTTCCCTTGGCTTCTTGATTTTAATTAGAAGAATATTTATTATAAGGTGTGGGAATCAGAATGGAAGTCTAGATTGTAGAAGTATGAGAGAAAGCATCCCCTTCTATCTGTGATGGTAAAGCCCTTGTTTGGTGACTTTTCAGATCTTGATTGGTATTTCTTCTATATACAACACTGTTCTGGTGGCTTTTCATACAGAACCTGTGAGGCCAGAAGAGGAGTGTTGATCCAGAATGTAGTATAAGGCACTGAGATCAACCTGAATGTCCCAGAATACGCAGTGGTATAAATCAAAGTCTCCAACACACTTTAGCCATCTATATACAACATTTATTTGAGCTAACTCCTCTGTGCATGCAAAGGTATTTTTGAAAAATCAATTACTCTTGACTAGTGATACAGTAGACTACATAGCAAAACAAAACAAAAAAACTCTTGAAAAAATATATAATAAAAGTTGTTTTAAATGCATAGGCAGGCTCACAGGAAAACGGTACATTTTCAGGGCCAAAGTAAAGGATCTAGAAATCAGATGGTTCACTGACCCTAAAGCAGTGGTAGTCCTAGGAGAGATTTTCTGACCTCTATAACCTAGACATTTGCTTTAAAGGCCTTACATAGGCCCATAAAAGTTTGGGACCTGGAATTGTGTCATCTGCCAATTGAAACTTGAGTAAGAAGATCAGCCATGAGTTCAGGGTGTCTGTGTGTGTGTCCCTAAGAGTTCAGAACCATAACCTCTCAATTTTAGAATTTAAATATACACTACTTGGAGTTCTATACATTGCAAGCTGAGAAAAAGTGGTCACAGTTTGGAGGTACTTCAGAATCTGCAGAAGGAAACTTGAATCATCTCTGGCGGGTTGGTCCCTCCATGAAGTCCTCATAGGATTCCCGTAAGGAAATGCAGACTATGAGCTCACAATCCAAAATTACCAGAACCCAAGGAACAATAGGTATTACTCAGACTCCTGGGACTTTACCTACACATGGAAAGCACAAAAAACTAGAATTCAAATGATGAAGTCAGGGCCTGTGAGCAATCTTTTCCTTTGCTCTCTCCACAATTAAAACAGGTGTCAAAGAGCAAGTACATCAAACGATCTCTACCATCATTTCTCCTATAACAGGAAGTGTGTTCCAAAAAAATATCACTACATTATGGAATTTTGGCCCCATGAAAATAGCAGGACTAATGGAGGTAATAGGTTCAAAGCAGAACATTCAAAACTGTGCATGCAGTCTAATAAAATAAGACACTTTAAAATGAACAAACTCTAAAAATTCCACCATTTTTAGCATCTTAAGTTCTTAGTTAAAATCGTGCTACAGTAAGTACACCACTGTACCTTGGTTTTTGAAAATGAACACATGAAGTTTCCTGGTGGATACAAGGATGATGTAGCACCGTGGCTTTGAGTTACAGTGACAGGATGGAAGGGAGGACATTCTTAGGATGAAGTGTCATGACACCAGAGGTGGATGACTGTGACTCATTGTCTTGTCATTCCTCCTGCCCTGGCTTAAAATAGAAATTCAGCTTTTGTTGTTGTGCCAGGTTCCTCTCTTCATAACAAAAAAAGCTATTTGTGTGGTTCCAAATAAGACCAAATGCCATGAAAGGGCTCTTCTTCTTGGTGCCTTTTCTTCAGTCCGTGGCACGTGCTCTGGATCCCTGTAAAGCATGGGTGGCTCCTGTGAGTCCTTTCTCCTCTGGGTTTTCAGATGAGGCTCAGGGTGGTCCCCTGCACTCCTATTGCCCTCACGGTGTCCCGCCGTCTCTCCTTAGAAGCTTCTCCTCCACAAGCTTAAGGCTTTTCTCCTTCATTCAACCCAGAAATTCTTATGACCAGGACACACACTCAGGCTAAGGATGCCACATTAAACGCTTCTATGAAGAAAAGTACCCAGACTCAGGAGCGCCCTATGTGCTTACATTGCACACGCGTGACTGACAGTGAGAAGGCGGAGGAGGTGTGCGTGGCTTTGGTGTATTTCTCCCAGGTCACTACCAGCAGCTGGGCAGCCTCTTCACACTCACCTGATGAGACTCAGTGGCACTAAATATAATTACCTCACATTTTAAAGTGGCTGATATTACGTGTATTACCAGCACTAATATATACATATTATCTTCTCCTTTACCTCATTGAAAAGTCATATGTTAAAGTAACATGATTTCACAGTTAAGTGATTTCATTGCCCGATTTACCTACCACGGGTGAGCAAAGACACATATCACAAATACACTTGTAACAAAAGAGACAGTACATGTCATTTTCAAATTTTCAGGAGCTTTCTTAGAAATTTAGTTTGGGACACAAAGCCGGAAGACGAATTGTTGAAACACAGGGCAGGTGAATTTACTTGGAGACTGGGGTTAGCAGATAGAATGGGGTGTAGATGGTGTCCAGTTAAGTCCCATAACTAGTTTAAGTCCAGCCGGGAACTGTCATGAGATCGCCATGATGTATCTAGTGCCAAGACCTGCTCTTAGAAGTTGAGACTCTTAACCTACTAATTAGTATAGCTGGCTGAGAGACCAGACTCGAATCTTGTATCACTGAAGTGCTTATCTGAGAGGCAAGGAAGTTTAGAGCAATCAGAAATAGTTTCTTTGCCTTCTCCTTTACAAGAATACACACACTCATTCGTCCAGAAATAGTGACTGAGTAATAAACACTGAGCTGTGTGACCAAGTATGCCATGTCTTCTAGAGCCTTAGAGTCCAGTGCAGAAGGAAGAGAAGCAAACACAGGTCAGTGAGTTAACTGCCGGCGGTGCAGACAGTGGAAGAGAGGGTCTGTGCCCCTAACTCCCAGGGAACCATCTGGCTGAGACTGTTCAGAACTGGATCTAGGAATCCATGCCATGCCAGCTCTGCACACAGATGAGCTCAAAAGCTCACCAGAGGAAGCAAGAGAGTGCCTGCAAGCAGGGCTGAGAGTTTCCTCCAGAAGCAGTCTTATGTTTTCACCCACACGGCGATGGATGAGCAATGGAGAGCCCAAAATTCCAGACAAAGAGCAGCAACACCATAATTTTTAGACTGAAACACTTTCAAGACTGGAGTTTCTAATCAGCCATAAGGAACTCTCAACAGAGCACTCATAGAAATGTCTGACTTGAAGCAAAACATGCCCCCACATCTCTAATTGAGGTAGGGCATTGTTAGAAACAAGCTAATTCGTAGTCCTCGACATGTGGTCCATGGACCTGCAGTAGCCTAAGTGTCATTTTGGAATTTGTTAGAAATGCAAAGATCCTGTTCCAGATCTCCTAATGAGAAACTGCAGGATTCAGCCCAGAAATCTGTGTTTTAAGAAGCCCTCCAGGTCACTCTGATATTCGACAAAGTTTAAAACTACTGAGCTAATTCAAATCAGAGGACAAGTAGCTAATTTTAATAGAGTAGTTATCTTAAGTGGTTTTCTTAGGTTTTTGTCTGGATAACAGAATTGGCTGCATGCCAAGGAAGAGTGTCCTTTGCAACCAAAGAACCACACCTTTGGTGCAGAGGGAGTTGCAGGAGGTACTTCTCATCCAGCTCATGCAAAAAGGATACTGAGTCACTAGATACAATTTAAGAAGGGGGCCCAAAAAGAAGTCCCCTGTTTTGTCCCACTTCTCATGCTGTAAGATGAGAATCTGTCTAAAATGAGCTCACACAGCTTAGCCTACAGCCACTGGCTGTCCCAGCGTGATGTGACAGGAAAGATAAGGTGGAGAAAGTGGAGAAATGGAGGTGTGGTGATGGAGACATAGCAGGGGGCTATGGGGGAAGAGTCAGGCCTAGCAAACTGCTGCTCTGCGTGCAGCATGTTGACCTGACTTACGACTTTAAGGAATGTCTGGAGAGGAAGAAGAGGTGCCCATATTAAAAACCAGACAGACTGTATTCTGCATGCTATTGCACAGGACTATAGTAGTAACATTAGCAAGGGCAAACAAAGGGAAAAGGTCAAAACAGACAAAGCAGGAGCAAAACTTGAATACTAGAGGAAAAATGAGCAAAATAAACCCACCAGTTCCTTTATTTCACCTTAATACTTTATAACATAAGCTTTAAGAGTTTTACAGAGACCTAAATGATTGAACTTGACTCATAAAACCAGAATAAAGTTCCCGGGTTTCAAAAGTGACCTGGGGCATGGGTTATCTCTTCTGTATTCATACCATGCTAACTTTATTTTTGCATCTTCCATCATTACCATTTCTAGTAGCCAAACTAAGGGGTATACAAGAAAACTTGAATTTGTTTTGATTCAATGAGAAGTTGCCAGTAAGATTTCAATTTAATAAGATTCTGCCTGGTCTTTTCTGGCTTTCTTTCCTTTATCCACATGACAGACTTTGTCAGGTCTGGCCCTATGTCATGTCTACCTAAGTGAACATGGATAAAATCAGAATTAAAGTCACTGATAAGAGGAGAGAGGAGGCCAGTCTCCCAATTCACAGCAGAAACAATTTCAAGAAATTATCAGCAAAGAAACGCTAGGAGAATTCAGAAGTTCCCTATTCCATCTCACTTTCCTTATCCCCTTTACCTCTCCAGTCCAGCCAGAAATGTGAAACGGGCTCTAGGGCAGCATCCCAAGGAGGCCAGTGGTCACTTCCTGCCCTTTCAAAAATAGCCCAACTAAAGATGGTGCTAAGAGCAGAAGGGGTACTGGTCTCTGGAGAACTATGAAAAATGTCCCAGTTTAACCCCCAGTACTTGCATTCAGTTCTACCACATTATGCTTATCATTATGTTTATTGGGGTGTTTTCCTCCTAAGCATGTTATTAAGGGACTCTTCAACCATATCCTTCTTCGATGAGCCCACTCACAACGAAGGGGAAGTTCCCAGAACCTTCTAAGAAGGGAAGTCAGTGAAATCAAGCCTAAGCTTGACAGTCCTGAGCTTGATTCTAGCTTGCACTCTAATTGGAAATAATTTTCAGCCATACTAGTTGGAGGCAAAGAATTATGCAATTAACCTTTTAATTACAATTCAAAGTGCTACAAAAGACACTGCGTATGTGAGGTCCTGTAAAGGGGGTCTTGGTTGTTCTATGAGGTCAGGGGTGAAGTGTATACACACCCAGGGGAGATGTATCTGCAGGTAAGCTGTCCACTGAGGAGGTGTTAGCTGGGTGTGTTAACAAGTGTCCACAGGCACGAGGACAAAGCAGGGAGGGGATGGCAACCATCTAGGTGGAAGATGCTATAAGTGAGAAGCGGTCAGCCTGGTGCGCGGACGGAACAGGAAGGTGACCGAGAGGCAGGAGCACAGAAAGTGAGGGGGAGAGTGAAGAGCGGATGGGGGCAGTCTGCCTTTTACCCTGCGAGCCATGGGCCACTCTGCAGCAGGGCCGCAGGGGCACTGCAGGCTCAAGAGCCATGCAGCCTGCTGTCCAGCCACTCTTCCAGGCAACAGGGCCGCTGGCCCTCCAGAGGGGTGAGGTGGAGAGGCCTGGCGTGTCCCTGGGCTCAGAGCCCTCCTTTGGGTGGCCCGTGTGCTGGTCTTGGCACAAGGATTTGGCTCTCTCCCCGACAGCCCATCCAGCTCTGGGGCTGGGGTGACTCATGACCCCAGCTGAGCCTGCTGGATGCACCTGGAAATGCTCTCCTGCCATCCTCTGGGCCAGCTGCTCCCTACCCCCAGGGGAAGGCTGGTGGGGGTGGAGTTTCCTCCAAAGGAAGACTTCCTCATTCCTGCTGAATAGTGCCAGACACCCAACCAATGAGGCTGGAGTGTAGAGGGGCCTAAATCTTGTTTACCTGAGCATGGTGGCATTCTTCCAGAAGCTCAGGTGCCCAGTTTACAGTGTGTCAGTGTGAAATTGGGATTACAGTCAGTCTGCCTTGGATTAAATACTTAATAAATCATGATTTTGGCTTTGTCTTTTGGGCTCCCCTTGGTTCATTGCTGGATTCAGAGATCAACAGATACTCACTAAGGTCCATTGAACCTAAGCCCACCAGTGGGTTAGTCTGTGTGGTGGGTGGGCCGCTTGATGCTGCACTTCCTGGCTGATGAAGTCTGTGGGGAAACACGCTGCTGCTTACCCCCTGAAGCCCCTCCCTGACCACTCTGATTACCAGCCTCCTGTCTCACTCATCTTATGAAGCTCCGGCCTCGAGCCTGTTCCGTCTGGAAACCACACAAAGTCATTTCGTATACACAGGGGCTTGAGTGAGACCTTCGTTAGAGGTATAATAAAGGCAAGAGACAGAGAAAGGAGAAGAGAGAAAAAAGGGAAAAGAGAATAATAATAGTACGCACCTTCTACTGAACACCCATTCTCTACCAGATGGTTTACAAGCATTATTGCTCACCATGACTCAATTCCTACAAAGTTGCATTATTCCCATTTAACAGATGAGGACAGTGGAGCTCAGGGAAGGTCAGGGACTTGTCAAATCCTCACAGTCAGGAAAAGGTTGACCGGGGTTCACATTTAACAAGCACGCTGTGCCATGTAGAGAGGGAGGAAGCTGGTAGCCCTGTGCGGACAGAAACCCAGCTGCCCTTCACTGACCTCTGTAACCTAGAGGACTTCTCATGCGTACTGCCCCCAGCTGGCTTGTCAACAGCTGCCTGTGTTCCCAAACATCCTGCTCTCCCTCTCACTCCCCTCCCTAACCTTGCCCTAAGAGAAGAGATGCATTCCAGATTGCAGTCGCCAGCTCCTTGCCCCTGCCTCCAGTTTGCAGGAATTTCCTGTTTTAAAAGCATCCCTGCCTCTGGGATGATGGGAAGTCAGCATTGGGCAGTAATGGCCCTCCCCAGAGATTTCCTTAACAAAATCAGAGCCAGTGTTGAGTGGGTGAGCAAAGCATGGCTTTAGCAGGCCTCCCACAGTGGCCAGGAAGTGGAGGCAGATGAAATGATGGTTTGAAAACCCTGGAGGCCTTCGCTTCTGCCTCTTAATTAATTGAATACAGTCCTTTCAGATGACTGGAGTCTGTCCCTTCGCTGGTGTTAGTAAGCCACGAGTCAGTAGCCTGTCTCAATACACAGAGAAGACAGTACAGACAGTGGTAGCATGGATGACAGCAGTGGGGATCAGAGCCCAGATGAGGTCCCAGAATAGTCATCAAATCAAAGGACGCGTGTGCCTAGTCGGGAGCGGTGGGGAAGAGCCTGACGCCTAGCAGGTAGCCTGGCCTGCCGCTGGGAGAGCTCTCCAGCTAGAAGACTGAGGAGCTTGGCCTGTGGGCAGTGCCTGGACATCTATCCACAAAGCGGTCCAGGCCGGCCCTGACGTGAAGACATCAAGAGATATGTAATGAGCTTTGTATTTACCAGAATCCTCCGACAAAAAGGATGTAGGGCATCCAAAATTTCAATAATAAGATTAGAATGATGGGAAGGAGTCCCCAAGGGACATGGGGGAATCACAGTAGATAATGGCCAAACTGCCTCGTAAAAGACTCTAAATCCAGTTAACTACAAGGCCTTTGCTTTAATGAATGGGGTGTGCACACTGGGGACAAGAATGAAGAGAGGCTGCTGTGCCCAGCAGCCCCCTTCCCTGCCCTTCTCCCATGTGTCACTCATCTTCTCATTGTCAGAAGGACTCCGAATCGCTTTGCCCGCCCAGGGTGTCCACACAACCATCTTCAGCTCTGAAGATAAGGCAACTGTGGGGTGTAGTCTTCACAGTTTTGTTGTGTAAATCTTTGCACCCCTTAAAACGTCAGGGCCTCAGAGAACCCTGGTTTCCCTTCTTTTGCTGCTCTGTCAGGAATTGGTCCATCTGACAATCACACTCTCCCCCTGTGGGGGCCATGTGAGGCCAGTGCCTCATGACAGGACTGCCCACAGCCGGAGTGTGGCCCATGCCTGCCTCATCTCTGCAGCACCATCTTAACCTCTGTCACGTACAATTCTTTGTTAAATGTGTAGACTCTTGGGTGAGTGGATGATTTGATGTATAAATGAGTGAACAGATTTGCAAGGTAGCTACCTGGGATAAGAGATGAACTGTCAACAGTGGAACACTTTTTTCTCCATATAAAACACATAATGGAGAAAGGAACCCTCAGCCTGGATCATGCTCTAACTAATGAGCTGTTGTGCCCAAAAAGACGCATCCTGGCGTTGATTGAGCCTGCCTTGCATGGGCCCACCACTGTGGTAATCAGGGCCATGCTACCAAGGCACCTCTCGAGAGCAGGCCTCTTGGAAAGCAGGGAGCTGGAGATTTCCACTGACTTGGTCTCTTTTGTTTTTCTTCTCAGATTATCAAGGAGGTCCCTCCACCCCCTGCTGAGGAGAGTGAGGTAAGTGACCACAGCAGGTTGCAGCAGGTGGACAGGGTGGCACAGTGGAGCAGGTGGCTGGTTGGGCTGACCCGAGACTCAGGACCCTGCAAAGCAGAGCTAAGTCAGGCCCAGGCTCCCACTGCATACAACTTAGCAAGGAGAGAGTTTGGGCACTTTCTGAACCAAAGATGAAGAGGAACTGAACTAACTTAGCAACCAATGGCAGAATAGTTTGGAGGGTTTTCTCCCTGCAAAGATAAAATTTGAGCTGTAAAACTGAATATTCTGATCAATACAATCTTTTCCTGTAAAACAGACACTTCAGGTTTCTCTTTCCTCTGCAGACTTATGTTTTCTTTATATGTGTAGATCAGGGCAAATTTTCCATATCCTCCATCAAACAGTGGTTTGGGAGCAGCTGGATGCTAGAGTGTTCCATTTTTCTTTAACTTAAAACAATGTTACCTAAAGATTTGCCAGGCAGTAAAGAAAATAGACTGGAGGGAAATATGCTAATACCCTGGCCTTGCTCTCAGATCCCCATCATTTGAAAGAAAAAAAAAACACCTTAGACTCCACCATAAATTGGCAGTAAGCAGTTTTGGTGCAAGGGTGGCCTGGGGTACAATATTGTGGAGGCATTAAAGGCTAATGGCAAGAGGGAACATCCCTGGGCAGAAAACCTGGCCAGTGGCTTTCCTGATCCTCTGATCACTCCTGAGATAACCAGCCTCCCTGGATGCCACGCTCACCAGTTTAGAAGCCAAGGTACGGGTCTGAAATTTGAGTGGGGCCAAAAGATATACTGATGAGGTTTCAAGTTCACTGTCCTCATCCCTAAGGTCTCTTGTGTGCAAGCTGTGTGCCACCCCTTCACCATTCCTCTTCCCAACGCCTTTGTCAAGTCTCCTAATACAGAAAGAATAATGATTAAATTTAAAATTCCATGTGGCTTTTATATCCTGAACCATATGCATGTAAGCCAAGAGATTTAATGGCTGCAATCAATTAAAGCACATACTGTTGGAATGCTAACTTTCTGCCCAGAAATCAAGGGAGGAAATTACATTGCTGTGCAAAGAGGTTGGAGAAAAGAAATCCTCTTTACATCCACAAAAGCCCTTTCTTTATCCTTCAGAAGAAAGCACCGTGCCTAGTTCAGGATTCCAGTTTGGCTGTGTGGCTGTTGTGTGCAGCTGTCTCTATACTCCCAAAGGAAAATAGGGTGAGAAGCTCTGCCCTGATGAGGGTACTCTCTGCCCTGAGATGAAGAGTGTTCCCTTCCCTCCTTATGCTCAGTTAGAGGAGTTGCTGCCCTTTATTCTGGTGCTGCCTCTGCATTTGCCTTTGGAAAGTGATGTGGCAGCCACCATGGCCAGAATACACCAGGAGACTTAAGTAAGCCTGTAGGGTGTGGTTGACCCCAGACCCCAGCATCTAGCATAGGGCTCCACAGAGAGAACAAGCTCAATAAGTATTTGCAGAATGAAGTACAATACCCAACAATACAATTTTGGAGGACAAATACAAGAGCCCAGACCAGAAAAACACCTAGTTGAGTTTTTCCAGTTTGATCTAATATTTTTGTAGAAATATTTCTTCTGCCTGAAGAAGGCAGCCCTGGTTTCTGAAAAGGAATGACACCCTTGGGATACTTGAGATCTAAAGGGTGTGTTAGACCTGCAGTTGTTTCTGGGCTGGCCTTAGCATGGGTGCTGGCCCTGGGAGTTCCTTGTCCCCAAGAGTTAAGCAGCCCTACCTCCTTCTCAATGTATTTGGCAGAAAGAAAGAAATCCCACAGAAACAGGTAACATAACTTAGTCCATATAAAGTATTTTACACAATGCCCTGATAATCATAGTCTGAATCTAGACTTCTAGAACATTCTTCACTCTAGCTCCTTGTATTCTAATCCAACCAGTGCTCCAGGCACAGCTCACATAAGACACAATGTAATTCCTTCCATCATGACTAATTTCTCATTTCTCCCTTCTTTGCATTCCAGGGGTATCTTATTGACTCTTTCTTCTGCATCAAAGTTTAAGGCCATTAGCTACTTGAAGGGCAGGATCTATATCCAGTTAATCTTTGACTTGATACAGTCAAGGAGCTTAATACAGTGTCTAACACTCAACTAATAGCTATATAAAGTCAAACACCCTCTGACATATGTATGAACAAGTTAAATATTAATTATCCAAATTTTTATCAGTCCTATAAGCATCATATCCTGTTAGGTTTCTCTATTATTTAAGTAACTAAACTTAGAGAATGAATACAACTTCATAATGAGCTCTCAGTGATCCTCTTTAATATGGAATATCAAATATACACTATGAAAAGCCATGACTTTTTGATATTCCATGCAACCAACAGTGATACTTCTGTATAAAGAAAAGACAAAGAAAAATTGCTTGAAAATTTGAGACCTCAACAAAAGCAAGGAAGCTCAATTTTAACAGCTAAGCAAGGTATTTCTTGGGTTGAGTCTTCTATAACTGACAGCTGAGTGAGTATTCCTCACTAAGTCTCTAGTATTCCAAACAATGGGCAGTTTGTGGAAGGGTCCAATTATGAAATACTTCATCTGACTCTGTAGTTCTGTGGATTACCTCTGTTTGAGAGGGAGAAGGATGCTTACTGGAGGCATTGACAACCAGGGGCATACAATTCATAATAAGCACCTGGCTTGTAATGATGAACTTATTTCCAGGTTTGTTACACTCACTGATCCTAACAATTTCTCTGTAGCAAGCATTTCCAGATGGGAAACTGAGCTATGGAAAAATCATACAACTTGTTTAGGACCAAACAAATCATACTTCCTAATAGCAGCAGGCCTGGTACCCCTCAGAGCTATATCTACACAGGCAGCCAGACCAGCCTCCCACTCTGGACGGGTGAGGGGCCGAGCTGCTTCCAGGCACCTTCTTTCCAGTGGACATTCTCATACACACTCACACATGGGCCCTCACACACACACATATCTACTGCAAACAGAAGTCCTAGAACAGCTAGAATTCTGTATCCTGTATTTCAGAAGTTAAAAAAAAGAACATTGCTTCTAAAAAAGCAAACACCCCATTCTTTAGTGTTAAATATAGGACAATCATTGTGCTGTCCTTACTCACTGTGGGGATGCAAACAGTTTGATGGTGTCATGACAGGTTAAATGTAACTCAGAACAGGACAATCTTAAGTCAGCTGGACTTTTTTGTATTTATAAAGAAAAGCTTTGCTGAATTTTTCTCACTTGCCAGTTCATTCCTAGGAATTGATCTCCAAGGCTGACAGTGAGCATGACCTCTCTGGCTCATCCCCAAAGAGTTCAGATGAGACAGAACAGCCAGTCTCCTTTAGGCCCTGCCCTCCAGAGCCTTCCGAGCCTGGCCGTTTCTGTGGCCTTGGACCTTTCCTTCATGTCACACACTCACAAAGCTTATGCCTCTATAAATACTAATGATCTTGTTGACAGCTGCATTCTCTTTATTTTTCTCAAAATATAACACTGACAAACAGTGGGGCTGAACTACAGATGCTTGAGTGAGTGAATGAAGGAATAGACAAATAGAAGGCCCTTTTAGGGGCTGTTCAGGGCTGAGCATAATGAGTTGAGATGTTCACAGTTCAGTGAAATTTTAAGTGAATTAAAGACTGGCTTAAAACTATTTCCTTGGGCTCAATTCTGTTTCAGTTATGTTCTCCTTTCCATAGATAGTTATCACTGGTGCCCGCAGTAAGGTGGGGGTTGAGAGCTTGTTGGGCCAAACTGGCCATGTGGCTCCTCCAGCAAATGGATATCAGAGAAGCAGCATGGTAAAGGACCTATAGGTTGAGTCTGAGGGCTGTTCACTCTAAATCCACAGACTTGTCCAATGCACAGTCTGTGTGTGGATAGAGGGGGGAGGCAGCCCTACGATGGGAGATCTCACCTCTTCTTCTCGCTGGTGTGCTTAGTAACTATCTAATAGTTAAATTCTGTTGAGTGAGTGAAGGTCAGTATAGGAGATGTGGGGAAGGTAAGAAAGGAGCATTGAATTCTATGGGGAATCAGGGAGCTCTTCACAGAAGAGGTTACACCCCAGTGATATCTTTAAAAATGAGTGGAAGAAGAGGGGGGAAGGCGTTCTAAGCACAGGAAGCCATGAATGTCGAAGCATGGAGTCATACAAAAGCGCAGCATGATTGGAAAGGAGGAAAAGTTCAGTGTCTGAGGCAGCAGTCCAGGTACAGACCAAATGAACGTGTGCACCAGGCTTCCTATCTACCGTGGTTTCTCCCTGGAGCGGGTCTGTGAGGACAAGCAGGTCAAAACGGGCCATTATGCTGCCACATGTTACCCAAACGTCAGCCCACTGGACGGGGTGGGGGCACCACATCCTTTAAGATTTAAATACAGCTTCTCTCCATCATCTCTGTGGTTTCTCCAGCCACCACTGACTCCTACCTCTTGCTTTTTCTGTAATATCTCATCTTCACTTGCTGGGCACCATCTAGCAAACCTGACTCCTTCAGCCCCCCAAAGACACAGCAGCACAAGGCCCTCAGTGTAGGGACTTTAAAAGGTTTGACAGTACAGGATGGGTTATAACACAAGTCAGCCAGCAAGCAACTTCTGACATACTAAACAGCCTCCTCTTTACCATCCCTGTCACTTCCACGACCAGGAGGTTCGTGCGGCCCCCTCAAGTGGCCCTGGGCAGTGTGCTGATAGCTCATACCACTCTTTCTGCCCATCGTCCGCTGACTGCCTACAAATGCCTGATTCCTACTACTTTGCTCATGCAAAGCAATCTGGCTCACCCAGTCCGTCCTCCAGGACTCACGGAGGATTTCTATACTGGTGGGTTTTCCACACCCTCCTGCCGCCTTGAAGGACAATGCCAGCGGAACGTACCAAGAGACTTTATGCTCAATTAGATGTAAGGTTTCACCTTAGGTGCCGCCCACACTCTTAGTGGAATTGCTGGTGACTGTGATTTTACCCCATTAGTCTGGGGCCAAATGAAAAGACATCAAAGATTCCCTTCTCTTCTGAAGATTGCAAAACTCTCCCGTAATGTGTAAACAGAGCCATGGTAACTGCAGGGAAATTCTGACCGTCCCGTTGGTCAAACCCTGGGCTTTTGCGTTGTCTTTCGCTGCTGCTGTGTGAGGCTGGCAGGCGAGCTCTGGTCAGGGGATTAAACAGCAGGCTTGCCGAGCAGATTTCAGGCTCGGCATTTCCTGTTGTGGGAGCGCTGGCCCCGCACATGCGCAGGAGGCCGCCCGGCCCCCTCACCGGGCTCCGTCTCGAAAGAGAGCCTGCTGCAAATCCTGCGCGGCACGGACGAGGCGAGGTGAGCAGCAGCTCCGTGCGCAGGACGAATTTATTGAGCGCCTACTGTGTACCACACCTAGAGCGCAAGGGTCAAAAGAATCCACGCTGCCTTCAAGGGCTCACAGCGTCCTGATGCAGGACAGATCAATTTTAAAAGGAGAGACTAACCCAAGTGTCCACTGCCAGAATGTTACAGTCCTCTGGTCTGCCATGGTCACTGTCCTTTAAGCTGTATTAAAATTTTTTAACTTTTTTAAAAAGCAGCTCGCCCATCCCCCGCACAGCAGATCATTCAGGGGGTCCTCGTGGGGTAACGTGTACTGTTCTGCTTTGTTACTGTGGCTCTGATCTCTTCCCCGCGGACTCGCTGCTCTCGCTTTGCCCCTTGCCTCCCGCCTGAGATGTCCCTTTGCACACGGTGGTGGCGCTGCATAGGACTCCACTCTGAGCCCTTGGCTTGCCTAAAACTACCGACACAAGGCTGGCGAGGCAGGCTTGTTCGGAGCAATTTCATCCTCTGGCTCAGTCCTCTGCTTTACAGGCTCCTTTCTCAGCTTCTTTTCTCTACCCACGAGGGAAATCATGCCACCACCCTATAACCCATCCATGACTGTAGACGCTGATTTGTTTCTCCCGGCAACAGGAATACTTACCATGCCAGGATGAGGAGCAGGTTTGCTACTTATCCTTCCCTTTCCATCTGTAAAGTTACACACGCCTCTTGTTTACTCCCTTCTTCTAAAATAAAAAGAGTAAGTGCTAGCTTCTTGTCCCTAAGTTGCAGGTGCTGAGGTAACTGTTTTATTTGAACGATTTCATTTAATTTATTTGTAAACTCAAAAAATAATTCTTGGGCACCTACCACATACTAGGTGTGGTTCTAAAAGCTGAGAATACAATGGTAAACACAACAAAGAAACAGAAGCGTCCATGGAATTTACATTCCAGCTTGGAGAGACCAACAATAAATAAATATCAAGTCATCATGAGATCCTTAACTAAAAATAGAAACAGACTGATGGGTTGAAGAGAGCAGGGCTCCTCTAGAAAGATATCCAGGGAAGGCTTCTCCAGGGAGTGGTAAGAAAGATCCAGCCATGAGAAGACCAAGGAAAAAGCACTCCTGGATAAGGGAACAGCTTGTGCACAGGCTTCGGACAGGAATGTGCTCAGAGCATTTGAGAGAGCATCTCCGTTGAGAGAGGACCAGCGGGCTGAAGAGGCAAGCACATGCCCACGCTCCCAGGGCAGGGTTGTGGTTTGGGCTTTATTCTGCTGCTTTGTAGACAAGAAGGCTGCAGGGAGGTCAGTTAGGGGGAGAAGACTTACAGGGCTGGGGACCAGCGTGGTGGAGTGGTGATGGAGGTGGAGGTAAAGTCACACTTTCAAAAGTAGGGTCAACAGATCTGTGGCATCTTACTACACTGATGGACAGTGATAAGGAAGATGAGCTAGTGGGTTTCCGTGCCTTGCCCAGGGCCCCATGAGTGGTAGCCCTGGATGTAACCCAGGCAGTCTGCCCCTGTCCACTTGCCATAGTGGACACATGCCTGCAGCAGTGGGGCTCTGCTTGCCTCACGTGTGACAGTCTCCCCACAGGAAGAAGATGACGATGGTCTGCCCAAGAAGAAGTGGCCTACAGTTGATGCCTCATACTATGGTGGGCGAGGTGTTGGAGGCATTAAAAGGATGGAGGTAAGAGGACAGAGAATGCACCCATATCCACGTGGTGACACTCACTGGTGGAAAACCAAAGCCACCTGCTGAAAACTCATATGGAATCTGGCAAGGGCATGGCTTGTAAGGCATCAGATGGAGAGATGGGAGGTACGGCCTTTTACCTGTACCTCACCATATCTTGCCCACTATTGAGCCAGAGCAGTTCACTCATCCGCTCAAACCCCTCAATGTCACTGGAATAAAATCCAAAACGTTTTTACCTGGGCTTGCAAGGCCTTTGCACATACTGTCCTCATGGGCTGGGCAATAACCATGCATGTGGCTTGCTCTCTCTGCCCCTTCAGCCCTCCCTCTCTCCCCTTCCTACACCTCCCTCCTCTTTGGCCCTCAAAACCCAAAGGCCCTGAAGATTCGGTAGCTCTGGCATTGCACATCACATACAGGTTTGTGACAGCCGTTCTCAAGGGCATCATATTTTACTGTGTTACTTTGTTTTAGTGTATATTATTTATTTTAGGTCCGTTGGGGAGAAAAGGGCTCCACAGAAGAAGGTGCTAAGTTGGAAAAGGCAAAGAATGCAAGAGTGAAGATGCCAGAGCAGGAGTATGAATTCCCCGAACCTCGAAATCTCAACAACAACATGCGTCGGCCCTCTTCCCCCCGGAAGTGGTACTCTCCGATCAAGGTGTGTCTCATTCTACTCAAAAATCCGTCATCACTCCTAATAAAACACTTACATGGTGAGAATCAGACTCTTTTGACATGACAAAATATCAAGCCAAAGTCCAGGTATCACAAAGGAACAAATTTCTAAAATCATGGACTGAAAAGTACAGGTACTTACTTTCTTCATTTCCACATCACCAAGGTTGAGAAGTAGGCCTTTTAATATCACCATGGCAAAGCAGTGGAATGCAAATAGACTATGAGTCAAGAGACCTGTGAAGTAACCTGGAGGATCATTATGAGTTTCTATGACATCTCATAACTTCATTGTAGGCAATCCCACTGTCTAACAAAAATGGCAGGATTCCCCCTGTGCCTTATCACCCTTCCTCATGTCATAACATAAGTCCATTCCCATTTATCCAAGCCTCTTGTGAATGTATCAGGACACACTGGTGGATTACACTGGCCATGGATCTAGAACTCATTCTTCTTAGCTGCAATCAAAACCCCTTTTTTCTCCACCATCTCTCTTCCCCCAGTGGCTCCAGAGCTTGAAGCCTCTTTGGTGGTTTCCTTAACGTTTAGGAAGTTTAAGCCGTAGGGACCAGTTTATGCTTCCTGAAGTTTTCTTTTCTCTTACTCTTGGGTACAATTGTCTTTGAATTCATATGGTTCATTCAATACCCTTGCTCTTTAGCATAAACATCTGCTCTATGTCAGTTGTCAGAGAACACTAGAAAATAACAGCTGAAAAGACATTGAGAGCATCCATCCCAAATCCCTCATTCATTTCACTCCCTCATTTCATATGGGAGGGAAACTGAGATAAGCAAAGTCCTTTCTCTGCCCAGACCTGGAACCTAAGTCTCCAATTCAGACCTATAGCTTCTAGGTATATCTACAGACAGAACTTGGCCAATACCAAGGCCCCAAGTGAAAGACATGTAAGAGCCAGCTTTCCTCACCACAAGCACGTGCACATGCAAACAGACACATACACACAAATGTGTACACAAACACACACACACACATAGCCTTACTCCTCTTCTAGCGACAGCAAAAGTTTTATCATTCATTGAATTAATTGCTAATTTTAGAGCAGCCCTTCTCCTATGAAATCACAAGAAATAACCATTTTAAACAGTGGAGTGAAATTTTATTGGTAGTTGTCTCTTCTCAGCTGAGCTAGCTACACTAATTGCAATGTATTTTCCTTTTGGCTTGCTGTGTTTAAAGCAGTGAGATTTCTTTTTAAGATAAGCCCCCTGGAGCAATGGATTGAACTCTGGAAAGATGTGGGTGAAATGTAGCTTGCTTGAGTAACAGCTGTTTGCTTCTAATTATTTTCTAATGCGCAACATGCAGTGGCGTGCATGCATGTGCAGACAGGAAGGAGCCAAAGAGAATCTCAGAGATGAAGGAGAAAGGGAATTTTCTATTATGTTGTTTTCAGAGATCTGTACTTTGTGACTAATACAACATATTTGGGTATAGCCCAGTTTTAGCCAGGTTTTCATTTCTGTAATCTTGGACACTGAGAGAACATTAATTCTGTTTGAAGAATCCAATTTCTGCTTGAGAGCATGTTATTCCTCTATTAACTGGTGGTGTAAGACTGAGTCTTATGAAATAAATAGAGATGTGGAGGACAAGATTTAGAAAGCCAAAAACATTCCAAACATACACTTGGAATTAGTATCAATTCAATGAGTATTTGTCGTGCACCTACTATGTGCCAGGCCCTGCTGGATGCTGAGTATATAGAGGTTCTCAAACCGAGCTGAATATCAGAAGCAGCTGGGAGAGCTTTAAAAATTGACTTCCAGGCCTAATGTCTCAAACCTACTGACTCACACAAGGCCTTCAAAGGCACACTGGCCCTCACAACTTCCTCACTTTTTCTCATCAAATGAAACCCCTGTTTCCCCAATGCCTCCCTCTCCAAACTTCACATCCAAGCCCCTCTGTTGCCCCGGTTACCACTCCCTCTGCAGCCCTGCTCCCGAGCCTCCCCTTTAGTGCTAGAGCCAGATTCTCATGGTGTGGTCCCTGGGCAGCAGCATTCCCAGGAACCTGTTAGAAATGCACATTCTCAGGCCCAACTCAGATCTACTGCATCAGTAAGTTTGAAGGGGGTACCCAGTAATCTGGGTTTTAACAAGTCACTTAAGAAATTGTCACCGAAGGTTCCAGGCAGTCTAACAGTAAATTCCCTAAGGGTAGAAACTGCGGTGCCTGACAAAGAAGCCATAATCATACCTCGGTGATTTGTCAGGAGTCTCAGCAAGAGGAACCACATTAGATTTCACAGTCCATTTTTACCACTGACACAGCTGCTGGATTAATGTTAAGTGGTTGAGAATCTGAGGGTCAAGGAATCCCCCAGATAACCAGATGGAAAAGACATGTGACCCTGGTGGGTTAAGTCCTCTACAGGCCTCCCTTGTTAGGACACAAAAAAGTGTGAATGCTCCTCTTGCTAGTGGAGCGGTTCATGCCAACACTTACTCAGCTCCCTCTGCTAGATAGGAGATGGACAGTGGCCCATTCGTGGGATTGCCCACGTTGATGAGTCTTCTCTCCTCCAGATTTGACCCCCTAGGGCACCACATGCTTAACTCATCTTTAAATCACCAATGAACAGCACTGTGCCAGGCACCAGGCAGGGACTTCACCATCTCTTGTTAAAGAGCTGAGGCATAGGCTGCAATGATGAAATCACTCCCAGCGATTAGACACTGGTTAGACCATCTTCTCTGGCCCACACAGCCCCCTTTGGTGCCCTCAGTCCAAGGAAGGTGACCTTCCTCTTGGCATCTCCTTGAGGAGAGGAGAGAAAAAGATCATCTGATATGTATCTTTGCCAGGTGGGAGAGAGAAGGGTGGGAACAAGGAGGCTTGAGAACGGAAGCACAGAAAGGCATTCAAGAGCAATGATGTGTGCTGTTTATCCAGAAGAAAAAGGGCAGACTTGCTACCAGAACTCCAGCATTCACACTGTTGAACCAGTTGCATGCGCCATGATGAGCCCCACTTTGGCCACGGGGCCTTTGGACATCACTAAGCCTTAGCCAAAACATTTAGCCTCATGCAGAACCACCAATTCTTCTTCATTTTGTTGACCTTTTTGTTGGATTTATCACAGTCCTGGCAGGAAACAGAAGGCACACTTAAAAAGGTTGAACTAACATAGCTGTGGGCAGGGCTCAGGGTGCCCATAGTGCTGGTAAGGCACCCACAGACTAGCACAGTGGGGTAGGGAGAGGCGGTGGTGTCACTAGAGCCAGTGCCCTGGGGAAGAGGCCACCCTATAGGAGCTGTGGCCACAGAAAGGGAATCAGCAATCTAAATCTGTCCTGCCATCTTTTTTATGGCCCACAAGCTAAGAATGGTTTTTATATTTTTTAATAATTACATAAGTACCTATATAATATATAATATCTTTGTGCTTGTCTCCTGGCCTACAAAACCTAAAATATTTACTCTCCTTTATAAAAGATGTTTTCAGACCCTTGCTCTATATGAATGCAGCCACTGTTGGAAGCAGGGGGTCAGGAAGAGAGCAGAAGGAATGAACACCCCAACCTCTCCCTCCTCTTGCCTTCTCATTCCTTCTGGTGCCACCTATGGGCCCAACCAGTGGGAAACCAGATGGTGCCATCAGCAAAGGTCAGGCTTCCCACGCCTAGAATAAGGAAGACAGAGGGGCAGGGGGCACACAACTCAGAGAGAATAACCATATAAACAAAGCGAACAATGCCACCTAGTGCAAAACTTTCAAGAGGTACTAGGAAGACTTATCTTTCCAGTGAAAGTGGTCAGAATCATATATATGTTTGAATGTACTGCATTTGACTCACTTTTTTCATGTATTCCATGAAATCAGTTTAAGAAGTGGGTGAGCACATATGCTCAGCAAACCCGACGGGGGCTCATTAAGAGAAGGAGCCCACCATGGGCTTCTCTCTACCAGTCCAATTTAAGGCAATGACCACACTTCATCCTTCCCTTATCCCAGGCCCATGACAAGGAAATTTTCCAATATTTGTCCTGAGTTTCCCTTTGCTCAGTTCTCACCCCCTGGATTTACACCATCCCATGCTTCTCACTAGACTAGGACTGACCATTTCAGACAAGCTCGAGTAATAATGCCCAGATATATGATCACCAGACTGATCAAAACCAGGCATGTTTTCAGGTTTGCCGGAAGGTTTGCAGCCCTCAGAGAAACCATTTTTCTCCTTTTCCAGTCAGTAGCAACTCCACGTGGCTAGAAATGACAGAAACGACAGCCAAGTGACAAATGCCAGACTCCGGCTGGCCTAGCAGGCTGGCTGTTCTCTGCAAGAGAGCCAGATCTAGGATGGGGCAGGGCCAGCTGGGCCCTGGGAGAGGGTGGGCTTCTCTTCACTTTCTGTCAGGCCAGCCTGTCATCCCAAACCCACCTTCAGCACCTGACCTGTAATCGAGCAGCACGCAGGCCTGGAACCACCCAGGGTGAAGCTGTACACAGCCCAGGGAGGCCCAGCAGAGCCTGAAGTGTGTCAGACAGGCCTGCTGATGCTGAGCAGACTTCTTTTGCCTCTCTCTGGATACTTTCAGAATGATTCCAAGCTTTTTTTAAACAGGGACTGAAAGGAAAAAAGAGCAAAGCAAAAATGACCCTATTTGTGTGCAAGCATATTGTGTGTAGGGAAAGTTTCCCACTTTATGCATGAGTGTATTTAGTTTGAGGGGAAGCCTGGGTCACAATATTCACCATATATTATAAGGTGTGAAAATTCAAGTGGTAGTCTATAGTGGAACTATAAATTGAACTACCCTCAAAATTATCAACCTCCGACTAACTTCCAAATAACTGAGGCAGACAAACCAGAGGAGAAGACACAGCTGCTGCCTGGCACAAAAAAAAAAACAAGGAAAGGAAAGGAAACCCAGCCATAAAGCCCATGCACCAGGATGCTTTGAATGATGGCCGCATGAACACTGCTGGCCCAGTCCAATTGTTTAGGGAGAAACAAAAGCTAGAGTTGACACAGAATTCCCAGATTGCCTGCCTCTGTGGATTGGAAGGCACGTTCTGAACCTGAGGTACCAGTTGGGAGCCTGGAATCGGTAAATTTCTCATTTTACAGCCAAAATGTGTCAACTTCATAGGAAAGAAAGCCATTTTTAAATGTCAGCTCATACACTCTGGCAGAGGGCCCCAGACTGACGGGGAAGTCTTTGTTTTAGCTTCACAGAAGCAGTTGGGCATCTCTCAGGAGTAAAGACCAGGGTCCTGAAATGCATCCTGTGGAGAGGCTTGTGTGTGTTGGATGCTCAAATCTAAAATAAACAGTGGAGTCAACTCAAGGGCTTCTCTCCAGGCTTTGGGTAAAGCCTAGCAACAAGCTGGAAGAATCCTCCGAGGCAGTTCTGGCCCCAGAGTGATGTTATTAATAACCCTATTAGCTACTGTCTTAAAATGACAGGCTTCTTCCCACATTCAGGGAAAAAAAAGGCTCCAAGAGCATTTGCTGTTCACTTCTCTTTCACTTTAGAGTTACTTTTTCATCCACTTCTTAGTTATAAACATTCTTACTCTGAAGCTTACTTCAGCTCTTGAATAAAAAGCTATGTTATAAAGGAGTAGAATGAGATACAGGATGTGTAGGTTCCCCAGATTGTTTTCTGTGTCACAGAGTGGAGACTGGGTGCATTGGTGGGACAGTCAGAACTCAGAACACTGAGGGTACAACAGGACCTAGCTAGTCTCACTGTGGCCGGAAGAGCCCAGCCGCAGCGGCTCACCTGGGGGAAGCGCGCACCTGGGTGGAGCACCTGCGGCAGGCCGGGCACAGCTCCAAGCACTGTCCATGCACTCTCTCCTTTATTGCACCTGACCCTCAAAAGTACAAACTACTACTACTCCCATTTTCCAGGTATAGAAACCAAGGTAGAAGGACGGTAGGTCACTTGCCTAAATTCACACTGCTAGCAAGATGTTTCTTAGTTCATTTTATTAGCTGCTGAGCATCTCTTCATTCAGGCTAGGAATGAAATCCATTATCAATCAAATAGGAGAGGACTGAGGGCCTGGAGGTAAAAGACCGATCAGGAAACTGTTGGCAGGACAAGTGACAGATGATGGGGGACTGGGCATGGCAGGAGCCACAGAGACAGTGGGGCAGGGTGGATGGGCAGGGGCAGCCAGAGGGCTGTTACAGAGAGAGCAGCCACAGGATGGGGCCCGAGCTGGACGTGAGCTGGTGAGGAGGGAGAGGAGGTAAGAGTGGGCAGTGTCCAGCTTGCGTGTCTGGGTGCTGGTGGTTCCATGAGCCCAGGCAGGGTGTGCAGAAGGAGTCGCAGGCTGGAGAAACATAGTTCAACCTGTGGTATTTGGTTTTCAACACCAAGGATACACCTACTTCCCAACTCAGATGACTAAGCTGAAGGTGGAATTTGTGAGCCATCGGCAGGTAGGGGGAAGTCTGACCCACGAGACTAGACAAGAGCACTCAGGGTGAGCATCAGCAGAGAGGTGTGCCTAGAAGAGGCCGAGGGGAGTTCGCACAACATGTGGAGTGAAGGCAGAGAGAAGGAGCACATGAGGCTGGAAAGGACAAATAAGACAGGTAGGAAGTAGAGAAGGGTGCAGTGGGGAGAGGCCTAGTGCATCAGGTCTCAGAAGAATCAAGTGAAACGAGGCCCAAAGGGGGCCTCAGGATGCCGTGCATGTCCTTGGCTAGTGACGCTTTGGTGGCGTGTTGGGGCCACCAAACACTGCCCTAGAAGCCAGACCATGACATGCAGCAGAGGAATGAGAAAGTGTGGCTTGAGGGAAAGAGGGAAATAGGGTTGGAAGAGCACAAAATGGAAGACGAGTAGCTGTGTGCTTGTAAAGTCGCAATTACTGGATTCTTACACTCTGCGTTACAGTCTCTTCCTTCTTTCTAGAGAGCCTCCCAAATTATCATTTTAATGGCATTACCATGATCATAGATAACATTTAATAAATACTTCCTGTCAGATAAGTATCTAACTTCAATATGTAACTGTCAACCTTGTAGCAAGTCTGTAGCCTTTCAGTAGACAGTATTATTAGCTCCATTTTAAAGATGAGAAAAGTAAGGCTTAGGGAGGTGAAACTCCTTGTCAAAAGTTGCAGAGCTGGTGAGGGGTACAGTCTGAATCCAATCATTTGGTGCTTAACTATTACACTGTGATCTGTTGCCACAAAGACACATAATTACTACCCACTCTCCTGGTGCTATACATCTAGGTGGTTTCTGCTCTTTTGCTTGCATTTAGCTTTAAATTTCTGCATTTTCTTCCAGACCCATCTCACTGCTCCTCCTTTGTTAAGCAGTTGAGTGGTTAGCACACAGTACCCCTGGGTGAGCCAAGTGACAAGCCAAATCCTGGGAGTCCCCCAGAAAAGAGAAAGAAAAAAAGAGGCATTTGTCCAGAAAATCCACCTGGTTATATCCTGAAATATAAATGCTTATCCCAAAGAATGTTAAAGAAAAACATTTAATTGATGATTGAAACAGTTTAATGCAAAAAACCCTGCTGAAGACAGCAGCAGTCCTGTCCAGCATCCTCAAGTCATTTCAAAATATTTTTAGAGGCTTTTGTAAATACTTAGCTGAAAGAAATAAGAGACATTATACTTAGCAAGACAAAGTTTAACCCCCAAGAACTCCAACAACAGTTTATAGAAGTTCAAGGGCACATTTCTTGTATCTGAATATAACCCACCAGAAAATAATTTTCAATCATGAAATCTTCAAGATGGTATTCTTCAATTAACACTGGCACTGCAAAAGCTTTGTGTCCAGGAACATGGGGTCTCTACACTTCCCCAGCCTTTCAGCACTCTCCTTCAAAGACCTCTCCAGATCAGTGTTTTCAAACATGCTTGACAGAGATCCTAGCAGGAAATAACTTTTGGCTCAGGATGGCCCTAGGTGTGCATATGCCTGCACATACACATGCCTCTACATGTTTAACTGATGCAAATTTTTCACAAAATAATACTTATCCTTACCTTATGCAATTAATTTCAATATTTTCCTTCCTATTCTATTTATATCTTAAAATTTCTGGTCCTAATACACAAAATCATTTCATGGGGACTTGAAGAGTTGCAATCCACAGTTTAAAAACTCTGTTCTAAAAGCTCTAAGTTAAAGCACTCCAGCCCGAGGATCTGCACAAGGACGAATCTGCAGTTGGTATAATACCAAGTATGAGAGCTTTGGAATTAGACATGAGGTCCAATCACACCTGTCCAGTTTATAAGCTGTGTGCCTTTGGGTGAGTTAGTTGATCTCTCTAATCCTCCATTTCCTCTCCGTAACCCTTCAGGACTTTGGGAGAAGACACATGTAGAAGCACCTGGCCCAGCACTTAGTAGCACTAAATGCATTCATTCATCCAACAGATAGCTATTGAGCACCGAATGCTGCCCTAGGGTTGGGTATGACAAAACTCAGGACACCTCTGTTTTCCTGGAACTGGCATCCCAGCTGGCAGAGGAACAGACAAGCAAATAAGCATAGACTATGTGAGGGAGTGGTAAGAGCTGTATTAGTTTTCTATGGCTGCTGTAAAAAATTACTGCTAACTTAGTGGCATAAAACAACACAAAACTCATTCTCTTACAGTTCTGAAGCCCGTCCCTCTTGGGGACTCTAGGAGAGAACCTGTTTCCTTGTCTTCTCCAGAGTCTAGAGGCTGCCCACAGTCATCCGCTTATACGCGCTTCCCCCTGCAAAGCCAGCAACAGTGGGTGGAGTCCTTCTCCCATCAAATCACTCTGCCCCTGCTTCTGTTGGCACATTTCCTTCTCTGACTCTGCCCCTCCTGCCTCTCTCTATTAAAGATGCATATGGTTAGACTGGGACCACTTGGAGATTCCAGGATACTCTCCCCATCTCAAGATCCTTAACTTAATCACATCTGGCCATGGAAGGTAACATACTCACAGGTCCTAGAGAACAGGACACCACCTCTGGAGCTGGAGAGAATGAGATTGTTCTTACCATAAGAGCCAACAGGGAAAATAAGGCAAATAAGACACCTGCCTGTTGATGGAGTCACCAACCAGGGTTAATACGAAGAGCAAAGCTAAATAAATGTTACTGTTTTCTCAGGATCTGCAGTGGCAGAAACCAGCCTGCATTGAGCATGTCTGGGACCTAGAATGGCTAGAAGCATTAGACGCCCTTTAGCACACACTTTAGCCCTCAGTCTCACTTTCTCAGATTCGGTCAATCATCACAACGCCAAAGGGCTTGTGATTTTTGGTAATTTGTCCCTTGAGCATGGGATTCCTGAGCAAGTTGTAGGTGCTGAGTGAGCCCAGGGGACAGCCAGGGGCCTTTACCTGGTCTTGCCCTGTCGACACTCCTGTTTAGTAATTTTCCTGCATTTCTCATCATTGTTCCATTTGTGAACTCTAGGCAAGTGGGAAGAAAAAACATCAGTGAAAGTTGGTAAGATTGACTTGTGCCCTAATGCTATGCCCAGAAATGTGATAAGGACCAAAGCCATGAGCCCGAAAGAACTTCTGCATGTCTGCAAACTTGGGGCTGCACTGAAGTCTCAGGTGTACCCTGCACTAGCATCCGGGTCCTCTGCTATGTGTCTCTTCTCCTGCATTCCTGAAGCCCACATTTTGAACTGAGGAAGTGGAGAGTAATTTATCCTGTCTCTACCACATTGCTGGTGGGGTGTTGTTCACGTGACTATATAATCTGGAAAGTTCTACCTGTCTGTGCTGGCCTCTGGTCTGCTTTCATATGTGACCTTGGTGCATGTGTTTTATTTCAGGGAAAACTTGATGCCTTGTGGGTCCTGCTACGGAAAGGATACGATCGTGTGTCTGTGATGCGTCCACAGCCAGGAGACACGGTAGGAGTCATTAGTGGTGTCCCACACACACATTCTTTTTCTCTTTTCCACTGACTTATTGAGCTAGAATAACTCAGATATACAAATCCTGGTATTGTTTCATGTGACAACTCAGATACTAATTTTCAAAATTCTGGTTTTTACAAGACTTAAGCTTTTACTTGCTTTTCTGAAAAGGATTTTGACAGAAATATGTTGGGTTTAACTTCCTAGGACTTGAGCTCCTTAATTTACAAGTACATCAAGTGAATAAAACAGGGCCAGCTCTTACTTTAGGCAGTCCCAGGAAAGAGCCAGCTGCTCCCCAGCCATACTGGGCAGAGGTGATGAACAGGGTGCCAGAGCCACCAAACGGGGTGGCAGAATAGGGGCCACAGGAAACTCCCACCATCTTCCAGCGGGTGTTGGGCCCAGCTGGGCTGGGACCACAGTAGGACCTTCTACCCTGGGGAGGATTTGCCCCAAAACTCTCAGGGCCAAGCCTGGAGTGTCTTCAGCTCTCCTGGAGTTAGAAGAGGGGGCACCTTAGAAACAGCAGAGACCTTAGAAACCACTTAGTCCATGCCTTCATTTTGTAAGTGAGGAAAGGGAGCATAAGAGAAGCTGAATAAATTGTTCTGTTCAGATAGTAACAGTGCTGGAAGCAGCCTCAGTTGTGCTGATAATCACATCACTGCTGTGTCTTCTTGGAAGAGCTAGTCTCTCCTCCATAAATTTTGTAAAACAAAGCTTGGACCCAATTCTCCCTCAACTACTAGTGACCTGCATCTTCTATCCACTTCTCTATGAACCAGGCATGTGAACCCAAAAGCAAAATAAGGGTGTCTAATTTAGAGCTCCTTTCAAGTCAGGCAGAGTGGGGTTTAATCTCACCTTTCTCCTGGCCGGAAAATTTGAAGGAAGTCATTTAACCTTTCTGAGCTTCATCTTTATAAAGTAGATGATAATTACTTCATATGTGGCTGGTTGGAGAAGGTAATGTTTGTAAAGCATTGGGCCCAGCATTGAACACATAGTAATGCTCAATCAGGAGCAAGTATTATTATGATTATTTACTTTGTGCTTTTCTGCTGTCTGTGAGGGGTTGATGCAAAAATTCAAACCATACTGCTATGATGTGTATTGGATGTACCCACTTACCTGGCCCAACACAGCACAACTAATAAAACACAAGAGCAGACCTGTTAGGCAGGCCCTGCTCCCTTTACTCCTGGTGACAATTGAGGGTTCGTGGCTGAGGCGATTTGCTCTGAGGTTTCATAGCTTGTGCAAGCGACCGCCCAGTTAACTCTTCCTGCTCTGGGTTGTGGCAGGGACAGCATGCAAGTCTGACATGAAAGAAACCAGGTCGTATAAACGCTGGGCCAACTTGGCCCTCATGGCACATGGAATTTATATTTTGTCTGTGAAAGTCAACAAGAACACAGGGCTGTAGCAAATTTTAAAGTACAAACTCTGCAGTTAACAGAAATTAGCCTAGGCTATAAACTTTGTACTCAGGGTGGCATTTGGTCTTATAAGTTATACATCTGGTTTCTGTGGAAAATTAAGCACTTTTAGCATACATGAGACTCACCTAATGGACTGAAAAAAACAGTAAGATAGCTAAACTCAGGTTCAGCAGCTCTATTTTTGTGACAGAAAATGCTGGTCAGAGGGACAATCCCATTTTTTTTTCAAAGCAACTGAAAAACGTCTCCTTTCAAACACATGAACATTCCATTCTCCACTGAACAGTTCAGCAAGAACAAATGCATAAACTGAGTCAACCTGAGATGTGGGAGGGGTGTAGGCAAGAGGAAGGACAGAAATATTATCATGTATAAGGTACAAGAACCAACACTATTTGGGGGCAAAAGGCTGACTGGGCAAATCCAACAATGGAATGGAATTTGCATCCACAGATGATGGAGAGGAATACAATACCACCTTGAATTTTCATTCTCCAATCACCGAAAATAATAGATTCGAAGTACAGGAGGTCTCTAGCTAACCATTCTCAGCACTGTCACAAATTATGAGTGTCTAGCCTCCTTTTAAACAGACCTTCTTAAAATAAATCCTGCTAAAATTTTAAGACACACGAGAGAAATAGATGCAAAGAACTGTGTCCTTGCAGGCATGGCAGTGGCCACAGACATCTTGATGTACACATAGAGTAACCCAGGAAAGGTCACAAAGGAATGGGGATTCAAAGCTGCCTGGAGGCACCTCATGAAAGAATATTCCAGGGCATGGGAGGACTATTCAGTAGCTTTGTCTGCATGCTTATTCTCTCTTGTTGTGCATAATA
This sequence comes from Manis pentadactyla, assembly GCF_030020395.1. Taxonomy (NCBI): domain Eukaryota; kingdom Metazoa; phylum Chordata; class Mammalia; order Pholidota; family Manidae; genus Manis; species Manis pentadactyla. The sequence continues at coordinate 177,447,597 of NC_080020.1, read as the reverse complement.
TTAGGAGACTCACTGTGGACCTGCATTACTTGAACAGTGATGACTCTGTAAGAATTCTTCCGCACTGATTTACGAGTTGACCACATTTTCCATAAACTCAAGATGACTACATCCAGGCATGTGCTCATGAACAAGAGTCACAGGTTCTAAATTTTTCCTTTAAAACAAAAACAAAAATCACCTAATTACATTCTCAGTTACATTCTGAATTGTTTCAAACACATGTTGACCTCACAGAACCTGGTAGCTCTTCCCTCTCAGTTCCTGTCTGCTCTGTCCTCCCTGCAATTGACCCATCCCAGCCCTGCAGATGCAGTCAGAGGCCCACCAACAAAGCCTCTGAAGCTGCTGAAGGAGCCCAGTGCCTCCAGCCCCCACCACAGAGCCGAGGGCTGGGGGAGGCCAGCCCAGAGCCACACCCTTCCCTGGAACTGGCCAGACACCAGGTCAGGGAGGACCTGAATGGGTGCCTGACTGCCTGCTGTCTGCCACTACCATCTTCCTTTTCCTGCTGTGGCAGCTCACAGTCCTACTGTTCCTTGGAGCCCACCAGGAAATCCCAGCCTAACATACAAGAGAAAGTGCCAGAAGAAACCACTTACACAGCAAACCAACAACACATCTGATTCCAAAATTTAGAGTGCCCTAAGCATATGATATCCTTTGCTTAACCATCCCCTGATCCCGGTTTAGCTACTCCTGTGCTCTTTCTAAAACAAATCTCAACATGAATTCGAGGCTTCAGACTTGCAATGACTAGGAAAAAAGCCCCAAGTCCTTAACTTGATTTAGAAAGGCCTCCCTTTCCATCCCATCAGGCTACCATACCAGGTTTCCTCATCACTTCAAATAGGCTCGGCTGAATGAATCGCTCACCCTTCCTTTGCCAGAACTTCTGTGTCACTGTGCCTTTGCATATTCCAGTGTCTCTGCCTGAAATGCCTCTGCCTTTTCTCTATCTAGTGACCTTCTATCACCTTGACAAAATTGTTCATTGTCCCCCTGGTGTCCCTATAAACACAAAGAGTCGCCCAGCAGGCCCACACTGCCACGGGGCCTTGCCAAAGCAGAGTGCACTCGGAGACTGAGCAAGAGGGCATGGAAGTGAGAACCTGTGTCATGAGCATTTCCCAGGATGGTCTCTGAGGCTTCCTACACCTGGGTCACTCTTTGCACTCAGAAAATTTGCTCACCTTTCAAGAACAAATACCTGAAGCAGTGAGAATGTACAGTCTGAGAAAGGAGACTTCCAGGGATCCTGAGATACCTGTTCATTAGGTAATATGTCTCATTCTGTACCCTGTGTTTAATCACTTAACTAAATTCAAGGAGTATCTCCCATGCCATTACATACCCTTGTATATTATCATTTTAATGGCCATCTCATTTTCTATTATTTATCTGTGACATAATATTTCTGCCTATCTTCTCTTTTTTGTATATTTATTTCCAAGTACTTACTTTCCTAGGTGAAGCGTAATCAGTCTTCTTGTTGCCAAATCAGTGTATATATTCATCAGTGTTTCTTAGGATAAGCAGCCAGCTGTCTGCGGGACCAAACAGCCTGCAGAATTTTACAGCTTCAATACATATTGCTCAATCAAACACTGCATGGATTAACCCTCATTTCAGCATTAAGAAAAGCCCATCTCCCCAGATGCTCGCCAACATTATTAAACCTAACTATTGGATAGGTGTTAACTTTATTTGCATTTTTCTCATTGAGGTAGAAAAACATTTTTAATGCTATTTTCTTAATGCAATTTTGCCAGTTGCCATACATGCCCTTGGTCCATTCATCCAGTTTATCCCACTGTCAATGGATATTTTAGCATTGATCTTTATATACTTATTTGCATAGCCCGTCTTCATTCATTCATAATCAGAGGTTTTGAGGACCTGCTCTGTGTCAGATCCTGTGCTGTGTGTTAAGTATGTGTTGCTTACCTTGTGGAACTTCAAGTCTAACATTTCATATATAAAATAGCCGAAGTTGATATTCATAATTTCTGCCCTTGATGTCAAACTTAGAATGGTCTTCCCTACTCCAAGAAAAATAAATTTTCACAAAAATTGTCTGTCTACCTCAGCCTTAGTTTTTGGTGGTAATGTGAGCTGGCACCTTTTCTGAATCTTCCTGGGTATTTTACTGTAAATTTAGAAAAAGTGCCTTGAGAAGCGATATCATATTAAACCAGATGTCCTGGAACATTGAAGTCTTTGAAGTATGGAATGTGACCTGGATTTACTCTAGATCATCCCAAAGGACTGAACTAGAGCCACCAGTCAGAGTTATGGTGAAGCAGAATTGGTCTTAAAGAATTGAAGTACTGGAGTTTGTTTCAACAGAACGGGCTGCCTCAGAGACAACTGAGCTCCTTGTTATCAAACCGGATAAAGCCAGTTGAACCACTAGTCCAGGATATAGATCAGTCTGAAGCGTCCCCACTCATTTTTACTCCAACTTGAGCTCCCCACCCACCACGTGCTCCAGGAAGGAGGAACGCGCTGGGGCTGGATATCCTTTGTTTGCAGCCACTTGGTTCTGCCCTGGGAGGCACGTGCATTCCATTGCTATCACAAGAACAAAGTACTAAGACACACTCTGAGCTTGTTTTGCAAGGCTGAGCCTCCTTGTGATCAGAAGAGACCCAGGAAACACACACGTAAGTGTACATAAACACCGTTTGGAACTCATCTGAAGCACAGCCCCAGAGGTTTTGAAATCCCCGCCGGGAGCTCCACCCGCTGGGCCGCCGTCTGAACAACTGTTTCCAATGAGGGAGTTAGGCTGGCCACGTGGGCTCTGGGTCTCCCTGTTGTCAGAGATGAAAGGATGGTCTGGGCAGGTCATCTCTGAGGGAGAGAGGGTCCTCAGCCTGGTCCTTGGAAAGCAGGCGAGCCTTCTCTAACACAGGCCGACTGAGAGCAAGCGTCTGCACGCTGTCCCTTTCGCTTTTCAACCTCCTTCACATTCCGGCGCTGCCTCTTTCTTCTTCCCTCCTTTCCTTGGCTGCCTTCCCTCAAACATTCTTGCATCAAACACAAACATCCACTGTGCTCCCTCTAAGAACCCATCACTGGGCTGGGCTTAAGGAAGCCAATTAGAATAGGACTTAATTCCGGATTCCTGAAGTTCAGGGTGATACACAAGAGAAGAGAAGGTCAAGGACTGTATTAACTGCAGGTGGTTATCCAAGCACAAATCCATTCACAATAACTTTGGGCATAACTGTGATCTCCCTTTTAGAGGGCAGAAACTGAGGTTCAGGGGAGGTTATTAACTTTCCCAAGGACACCCAGTCAGAGAGGGGCAAATCTGGTGCTTGACTTCAGGACTGTCAGCCTCGAAAGTCCCCACTAGGGATTCCTTAAATCCTTTCTGTATGCAGCAGATACTTGCTGAGCACTTCCTATGAGATTAGCCCTGTGTTTGTGCTGGCTTCTCACCAATTACTAGGCTGGGTGGGTCCCTGCCTTTGAGGAGCAGGGACAGTCAAGTCTCCAAACATTACTCCATGTGCAAAGCACTGTGATAGAGCTGAGGTGGGGGGGATACGCCCAGGAAGGGCATTTCACCAGCCTTGGAGTAAAAACTGCCTCTAACAGGGCGTTCAGGCTGAGACCAGAGGAGAGCTGTGAAGGGAGAGTGTTCCAGGGGGAGAGAAGCCTGAGCAGGAGTCGGGCGGTGGGCCTTGGTCCCTCCAGCGAGACCCCAGGGGCAGGGTGTGGTGTGGAGAGTGCTGTGAGAGGAGGCAGCATGGGGTGCTTGTCACAGGAGCCCACTCTGAGGACGGGGGGGGGCGGGGGGGTACAGTGGAGATCAGATTTGTATTTTAGAAAAGTCCCACTGCCTGCAGTTTAGAGACGATGGCAGCCTGAACAGAAGCAGGGGTGGGCAAGGAGGAAGGAGGCTGCATTCAAGAGATGTTGAGGAACAGGAAGGCTGGATTTGATCACTGACTGGCTGCAGAAGACAAGGACCGCCACAGGGCGGCCAGGAGCAGGGCCAACACTAGTGTGAGGCAAGCAGGGCGACTAGGGCCCCCACTTTCAGGAGGCACTCGCTCTGAGGGTCAGGCACGCACAGGTTGGCACGTGATGGGGGCGCCAAGGCAGTAGCTGGAGACAGCTGGAGTGGAAAAGGGCTCCTTGTTGTATTAGGCTGGGGACTTGAGCGTGATTAAATGGTCATGACAGAGGCCCAGGAGAGGAGGAGATTGAAGAGCAGAGCCTTCAGGAGCCCTTTGGGAATGCTTAGGAGAAGGGTGCAGAGGACCTAGAGGCCAGGAAGTGCCCCTCTCCCTTCGTGACTTGGGTGGCGGAGCCCAAGGCGGGCTCTCAGGTATGGGTGAGAGGGCAGGAAGCCGGGGCGCCTGTTTGATGGCTTCTGTCTTCCCCTTGATGAGGCCAGCAGAGTCTGGTGGGCAGGGGTGGAGGTCCAGAGCAAGAGGACAAGGAGGAAACTGGCTGTGCCTTTGGGACCCCACTGCCCCTGTGGGTCACCGCTTTCTTTACTTCCTGGGTAGATGTCTCCACTTCACAAAGAAACAGGGGTCATTCAGGATGCAACGTTACAAGCAGTTCACCTCAGAACTCCACCTTCAATATACTGCTGTAGTTTTTTTTCTCTGTGGCAGAATGGAAATCATGATCTTCTCTACCTAATGAGCCGTGCTACCTGCTGGGCGGGGCTTTTTGTTCTGTCTTGTTTTGTTAACGGAAGTCTCCTACTTCTCCAAGAAGTTAATCCCACAATACCTAACAACTACCAATAAACTAGTGTTATAGCAGTTCATACTCAGCTACCTCATAAATTACTTAAGAACAGGATCCTTGTCATGTGTAAATACTGTGGTATATCAATACCATGGCTGTCAATAAATATTCCTGGTCAGAATTAGGTTAAAGCAACAGTTCTGGAGTTAGTCCCTTGCCCTACCATGTACAGCTGGGTGACCTTTTCAGGTCATTTTACTCTTTAAGATCATTTCCCTCTTTCCAAGGAATTGTTTGCAGGACTCCCCGGTGCTTACATGTACCAGCTGTGCCCTGTGCCAGAGGTTCAGCCCACACTCCACTGGACAGTCAGGCTCCCTGGAACAGGTGTGCGTCCCACCTCAAGACAGGGACAGGGGTGTGCTTCCTGATTCATGTAGGCTACTGGGGACCCCATCATTTGGAAGCAGAAAGCAAGTAATTTCCTCCCAAGGATTGCTTTAGATAAACATTTGGAAACACTGCTCAGTCCAGTGGGTTCTCCCAACTTTATCGTCCCTTGTAACATTCTTTTCACCATTTCTTGTACTCTCCAGGGAAGTGTTTGCTTAGTTAATAGAGTTTAACCCTATATTATCGTATTTCTTTACTCAGCTGTGATCATAATGTATGTAATTTAATGTGTAAGTCTTTCATTTAATGTAATCCTATAAACATAAGAGGAAAACAATTTTTAAAATCCTTTTGCTTACTAGGTAATGAAAATAATTTAAAACCACTGTTTTTTGTGGGCTGGTAAGACATTGTTGCCTGAATATTGGCAGTTTTAAAGCAGTTGGGTGACCGTGTAAACCAGTGAACATTCCCATTTGAATTCCTGCTTGTTGGTGAAACAGTGGAGCCCGCTGGCATAAGTACTGGCATGCCAGCTCTCAAACACACACCTGAGCAACTTGGTGAAAGCTTGGGTGTCCAGAATACACAAAGGTGGTTGACATTCTGTCAGAAGTTCATACAGATCCTGCAGTTCTTATTGGTCATTTCTCTTTCAAAGAGAAACCTTGTGCATTTGAAACTCTGAACTTCAGTTTTCCTCAGAACTTACTCCATTGCCTCTCTCGTTGACTCCTCTGTACTAATAACACTGATTGTTGAAAATAAAGTAAACAGAGCAGGACCTGTTTACTCAATTCACTGAGTATGATCATTATCAGCAAATGGTTGCTGAGGTGCCTTGAAGAGCTCTGTAGAAAAGTCAGACAAGCATGAGATGTGGTTCCGACCTCAAGGAACAGACAGACTGGCTGAGGAGACAGAACAGATGTTGGTCAAGGTTATGCACTGGGCAGACCATGAGAAAGCAGAAAGAAAGGAGAATGACAGAGAAAGGACAGTGGCTGGCAGCCTGAAGGACAGGAGGCCTCCTCAGAGAATGGTAGGACTCTATGGGGCTTTGGAGGAAAGTTGGGACTTAGTCAAGCAGACAGGATATAGTAGGGCGGAAGTTTTCTGTCTCCAGAATCAGGATGCAGCCCTTACCTGCCTGTGGCCAACCTGTGATGCAATGAAAAGACATCTCAGGGTGGAGTGTAGAAGGTAAGTGGTGCCATATAAGGATGGAAGGTGTACATGATGAGATTTCACCACCCTAGTGGTCAGATTAAAATGTTTGGTCTGAGTTCTATAACCATTGTGAGCTCATCTTCATCTGGGATAAATATTATAATGCCAAATTGTATTGTAATTTAAGAAATTTAATAAAAAGTTTCTCAAACATTTTGGCCCAACTAGATATTAATAGTTGTTAATTTATACATAAAATTTGGCCACAGATGCTTATATAACAGCCAGATTAAAGCCATTCTACTAATGTGCAGGAACAATGGATCTAATGTGTTGGAAACTAATTAATAGGCCATTGCAATAGTCTGAGCATGGAGCATGAGGCTTGAATTTGAGTGGTAACACAGGAACTGGAAAGACATAGATGAAGGTGGCACCATCCGAAATTAGTTCTAGCATGGCATGGAGAAAGAGTGATAGTTTCAGCATCAGGAGATCCACACTAAACCCAGTGCTACCAGGTGTCCATGGTTAAACTACTCAGCTTCACTGAGCTTCCATCTCCTCTTGCATGAAAGTGATCTAATAATCCCTCCTTCTTAAGGCATTGTCAGGATTAAACAAAGTGACAAATGTAAATAATTCAAATAGCTGAGAGTTTGTTTTCTTCCCTCTGAAGACTACAGTTGACTTCAGAGAAGTTTAGTTACATCTCAACATGGATGAAAAACTTCTCAGACTTAGTGTCTCATAGTGACTAAAAGAATCAAGTTACCTACAAATTGAAGACTGTATGTGAGGGTCAGTCTTTTCTTGCATAATAGACAATAAGCTTGGTATTGGCTTCTTACATTGAGGAAACAGAGTTCTTGAAAATTTCTAGCCACATTTCATACCAGCCCGTAAATCCCCAACAAATCTGAAGAGAAAGTGCAATTTGCTGGCCACTGACTCCTGATCTTTTATAAACTTTTGCGAAAGTAGATCATTTAAGAAAAAGAAAAAAAAAAACAAAGAAAAAGAAGCAAATCATAGGAAAAGTTCCTAGAGGGTGTGATTTATTTTGGCAGAGCGCCTTCCTTGGATGTTTGAATTCTCAGTAGGGTTTGTTCAGTTCTCACCCTTGGACTCTGTCCTTTACTGTCTCATTGGAGCAGGACATGAGTACTTAGAATTCTTGGCTTACTTTCCTGAATTTAAAAACTAAAAAGTTCAAGACACCCTATGTCCACAGCAAAAACTAAACTGTACCCCAAACCTGCAAAGTTAACTTTTTTCAGAGAAATCAAACCCAAAGTTGATAATCGCAAAATATACCATCTTGCAATTTTTTGGCATGAACTTCCTTCCCCAGAGTAGGAGTTCCATCTAAATAAACATGTAAAGGCAGCTGATGTGGCTGAAGTTCCTCTCCCTCATCTCCCTCTCCCTCTCTTTCCAATCCCCCATGATCTAACCCCTCTTTTTCTACACTTATACACACTTATACACTCATCATTGTCATCACCATCATCACCATTATCATCATTTTATAGCTTCTCTTAGGGCTTTCATCTTTGAATTGCTTCATCTCCCAAGCAGCTGCAGCAACAGAAGGTCAAGCCCTGGTATCAAGTTGCAAATAGCAAACAAAGGAGAAATAAATACCAGAGGCTAAACAAGACAGGGCTGGGTAATAAAGACACCCCTGTTCAAGTTCTCTGACCTCATTTTTCCTTCCAAACAAAATCAGGATTGAGGGAGGTAGGGCTTGGTTCTAGTGTCAAAATTTCACCCAAGTGTATAACATTCTAGGAAGTTTGCTACTTTGTTCAAACGTGATGTTTACGTCTAGCCATTTGGCTGCCATGGGGCTGTTCCTCCAGCTGCAGGCATTGGAAAAGATCATCTCTAAGGACAGCCAACAACTAGGTGATAGTCCTCAATTGATAATCGTCCTCATCCAGGCTGGCGGGGAGTTCTGTTCTGGCTGAAAAGTGTTGGACTGACTCATAGATGGCAAAATCCAACCTAAGAGACAGCCTCCCGAATTTGACAGTGTGGAGGGGAACCAGCCTGCTGTAAAGCATCCACAGGTACATCCTCTCTTGGCAACTCCATGACCACCCACCTCAACCTAACCCTCAGCCTCAAGAATGGATTGGGGATCCTCATAATCCCAATCCCTTCATTTCAGAGGTAAGAAAATTGAGGTCCAGAAAGGTGATGGAGAGACTGCCAAGCACTCTCAAGTACATTTTCTCATCATCACCATCTTAATGTATCTCCTTTTTGCAGATTAGGAAGATGAGGCTTGGATAAAAAGTTCCCTGCTCTGTTCAAGGTCACAAAGGGCATGTGGAAGTGACAAGACTAGAACCCACCTGCCCTGTACTGCCTGGCTTTCCTTCAGTCCTCACCCTAGGCCAGGAGAAGAGGGTGGGAGTCATAATTGGGCTTGCTCTCTTGAGAAGGGAAAACAGACCCAACTTTGGCAGGCAGAGCTGGTCCCTGCCACCCAGCCACCTCCCCTCTGTCCTCCTACCTTCTCCCTCCTCCTAGCACCTCTCCATTTTTATACCCAGGTTTATAGATGACATAACCACTGAAGACCTCCCACACAGACCTGTCCTCCTGCACAGTGTGCTATGCTCCCAAACTCACTCATGTTTTTTGCTCTCCCTGATGCCACCTCTCCCTGCCTCCACCTTTACCACCAATACTGTGTCTAGGACAGAGTACACTCAGTCATTCAACAATTAGGTCTTGAGCTCCTTCTCTAGAGCAGGCACCAAGGTAGGCAGTGGGGATTTAGCAAGAATGAGACAAGGTCTGTGCCCTTGTGGGATGTGTATCAAAGTAGTTAGAAAAGCACCAAATTTCAACTTGATTAATAAGTGGTATAGAAGCAGGGGAGTTTGAGATCCCATGGAAGCAAAGAGCAAGAAAATTTAACCCAGACTAAGGGATCAGGCAAGACTTCCATAAAGGAGATGCCATTTGGCTGAGACCTAAAGGATGAGCTCTCCCAGTGAAGTAAAGGAAAGGCCTTCTGGTTGAAAGAAATAGCATGGGTGAGGGCCCAGATGAGAGAAGAACTGAAAAAAGAGGCCCAGGCTGATATCTGGAGAAAGGAAGGGGGAAATAGTCATACTCCACCTCCTGGCTCTGCCTTCTCCACCCTTTAGTCTACTCACAGCCTTTGGGTACTCAGCACTCAGCTGATATTCCACTTCCTCCAAGACCCTCCCCCAGACCCTCCTCGTTATCTGACTCCTCCCCATACTGTGCTCACAGCTACAGCCACAGAGTTTAGCACCATTTTAATTTAAAGTCAATACTGGTGGTTGCCACTAGGGAAGGGGGTGGAGGTCTGGGGCATTAAAGTAGGTGAAGGGAGTAAAAAGGTGCAAAATCCCAATTATAACATAAGTTAGTCATGAGGATAAAAGTACAGTATAGGGAATATAGTCAATTATATTGTAATATCTTTGTATATTGACAGATGGTAACTGTACCTACTGGGGTGAGCATTTAATAATGTAGATAACTGTCAAATCGCTATGTTGTTCACCCGAAACCAATTTAGTATTGTATATCAACTATACTTCAGTAAAAGAGGAAAAAAAGGTAATAAATAAAGTCAATGCTGACTTTCCACTCCCTGAATAACTGGTTAGGGATCTGAGGAAATGAACCATAGCTCTTTTTTTTAACTTACCCTTATAGCACTGAGGCTCAATTTCTTGCCTTGTCCCAGGGATCATGACTCTTTCTGCAACTCCCAGGTAGTCACAGCTGTTTATAAATTTATATAACGTTCCCTTCATAGGCAACCTCATTTTAGTAGTGAGCAAAGATGTCTCAATAAACTCTCTGCCTTTGAATAAAGAGAGTTCAGTCTCCTAGGGGCATCTCCAGGTAAAATGAGGCTGCTTGAAGGTTATTAAAACATTAAACCTTCATTACAATTGTTCTTCATACTTTTTGTCATTGTCATTTATTAATACCTTTGACATTTAAAAAAATTATTTGAAAATAGTTAATAGAAAACTCCCTGACTTTACTAGTCTCACTTTACATATTCATTGTGATGATACTTGCTTAATGTTTTAGTGTTCTTCCATTTTTTCTTTTTGGCTAATACTATCAAGAGTAAAGTTGTGTCCAGAATCCTCAGTGATGGCAGTTGGCTTCAGGGGCACTCACTCCTCTAGCCTTCAGCACCTCTGTGAATTCCAGTGCTTCCTCCCAACATCTGGATTGGGTTTTCCCCACTGAATGGTGTGGCCCTAGAAGCTGACACCCAGGCATTGGCTTCAATCACTGGCATACCTACTTTGCAAGGACTCTATAGTTCTGACTTGCATACAAGCTCTAAGTAGGAATAAATCTTGTGTAAGCTTTTCCATATTCTTTACTGTTCACTAAAGGTGATTTGTAATGGGAAACTCTTAAATGTCACAGAGTCTGGAAAATTGGACATCATAGCAGACATCCATTCCCCTTAATGGTAAAACTAATAAAAGTGGGCTCACTGGAAAGTCCACTATGGGACTAAGAGTGAAGTAATTCTATTCTTTCCATCTCATTTTGGGGCTAGCAGGAAGATGAGGCATTTGCTCATTCACTTGCCCTGCTACGATTTGGAGACAGAAAAGGCAGAAATGCAATGTCATATGTGCCAATCATCAGCAAAATGTACCAGTGCCCTGGGCCCAGCATTTGGTAGGCACTTCTGAGTAGGGACAAAGGGGATGGTGCAGGAAGACTGTATTTAAGAACCAGATGGTGTGTAATAATGTGATTATTTGTTTGCTGCTGACAGTGAGATGAAGAAGAGAAAGATCATGGGTGGAGGGGGCAAGCCAGAAGCTAGGTAGGTCCAAAAAGACAGCAGAGAGGAGGTATGACTTAAGCTTTTCCTTAGAGGATACTCAGACTTCAGCTCAACAAGGAGAATCTGGGAGGGTGTGAGATCCCAAAGAGTTGTCAGTCAGCAGAAGTTCACTTGTGCATGCATATGTACATGCAGCTCCTTCTCCAGCCAGTGAAAATATTTTCTTGGCATGTGCACTGATCCTTTATTAATACCCAAGGGCAATAAATGCTGTCAGTGCTAAGGAATGAGAGCTCGCCCTTCTTCACCTGCAAATACTGCCGGTCTCTCCCCGGAAAACAGAGGGGGATTGACCTCAGCAGAAGGTGTTCATCACATCTGCATTCAGTCCACTCCCACCTCTCAGACACGAGGGAGTTTTTAGTCCTTGAGAGCAATGACTGCAGGCGCTCTGAAACTGCCCCTGGCTCCCACTGGCTGCACACACGAGGTGTGTTTTGCAGAATGCTTATTCCACAATGGCTCACAGGCAGCAAATCCATTTAGGAAATGCCTCACTTAACAATTTTAAACAGGTTTTTTTTCCTCTGCGGGACTTCAGCGGTGTTTCCATAAGCCAGTGTGCTTATTATCACGCTGCATTTCCCAAACTTATAAATGACTCATCTGTTTTTATAGCACATCATTTGGAACTAATGCCCTGTAGAAGGCATTTCGGGAAATGTTGGGCCAAGCATTGCCCTGCACTGCTGGTCAGACCGTGCCTGCCTGTCCACACAAAGCAGACGGCCCTCTGAGGCACTGTTTCAGCTGACGCACCTTGTGTGTTCCTGCCTCTAGAGTTCCACCGACGCATGCCCGGCCCAGCTGCCCTGGCCCTTCCTCTCCTCCCCTCATTACTCAACCCACGTCCTGTCTTCTCTGGAAGCCTTTGCTGGTCCTTGCAGGATGTGGAGAATCCTGTTGCCTCCTGACCACCACCCCATTGCCTCATGTCCCGCCCAGTGAACATTTCAGAGCTAGGTCTCCCACTTTCCAGCTCTCATACCTTGCACGTGGTGTTAAAGAGGAGGAGGAAGGAGCTGAAGGAGGAGGAGAGGTGCAAGGGAAGAGGTCAGGAAAGAGGAGCCCAGAGGGAGGAGGTAGAGGAAGACAAGAGTACAGAGGTGACAAAGGGAAACAGCAGCCCATGGGGTCCTGGGCGTGGTGCTTCTGTTGGGTGTGGAAGCGAGGGAGAGCACCTCGACTACTTTCTGGGAAGGATCCATAAGGTTCTCTTTGTATGACCAGTTGAGGCAACTCCCGGGGAGGTGGATCTGGTCCCGAGCCCACTTTGCTGAAGGCTGGTGCCCATTTGTGGGGTATCAGCTCTAACCAGGGTGCCTTATCTGAGAATGGGCCCCCACTGTGATCCCTTAACCTAACCTATATTTTATAAAAATTAATATCATTATTATCATGCATACAGTTATGCTATTAAACAAACAGCATAGGTATCCATCTCTGTTGTATTTTATAAATAACATAATATAATATACAATACATAGTTAATACTGAATATTAAACAAAATAAGTAACCTCCAAAGTACATATTCAGTAATCCTAAAGCTATTGCTTCTGCTAAGGCTAGTACCTTCCTCTTGTACAGGACAGCCTAAAACCCACAGAGCAACCTGAGGTGGGGCTTGAACCTCAAATTTATAGCCCAGTCTCACTACTAGACCATTTTAAGCTCTGCTTCTCATGGCTGGGAACCTGTGATCTCTTTCTTGGCCAAATGGCCAACTGCCTCAAGTGGAGACCCAAGAAAAAGTCCCACGCTTGCTTCATGCTTCTAACTCATATAAAAATGGCCACCTCATTTAATAAACTGATTTTCCTAAAGGGACCAGACCTTCTTTTCATTCCCTGTACATTTAACAAATGCCAAACAAAATGGCATATGTTGTAAACAAGGTTAAACAGACATTTTCCAAAAGAGCCCATTCTTTGTAAGATGTCACTCTGTTTGTACTGACTTAGTTACCTTCTGCAAAGGCCAGTGGCCTTGCCAGAGCTCCATCCTGGAAAAGCTCATCCTATGGAGGCGTAGCTTGGCAGGCTGGTCAGACCCCATCTCTAACACTCTGTTAAATGCCCAGATGTCTTTCTTTCATGCTTGTGCATAAATTCCATTTCAGTGTCAAGGCAACATCTAAATCAGTCTCCCAAATGTGGTTTGTGGAAAGAGCCTGAATGCCAGGAAGCCTGGGTGCCAGCAGGCATGGGACCTGGGTGGGGACACTGAACACCCAGCATAGTGGGCCAGCGTGGGGCGTGGGGGAGAGGTCGGCCCAGCTCCTCGGGTCCCTCCACCAGCTCCCAGAGGATCCACAGTCAGGCAGGGCTCAGCCAAGGCCAGACTGAGGCCAGAGCAAGAGCAGAGTCTCTACACTAAGTCCCGGCCAGCCCGAGAGGAGTAGAAGAGCTGAATGTGTGTGAGGAACTGAGTGTCATGAAAGCCCAGTCTGGGTAAGCATGCCCGGGCCTGTGAGGAGGAAGAAGAGAAAATGATGCTGCAGTCCCCAGGTTCAGGGAGACTCGGCCCCGTGGCCCAGGTGAGTGTGGGCCCTGGTCACTAGCTCCCACACGACTGTGTTTCCCTCCTTCAGAGCCTGTTACCTGGTGTGTGGGGCAAGGTGATGTGTGATGTGATCAAAATAAAACTTCGCTTTGTTCTTACTTCCCTCCACCCCTTGTAAACTTTCTTCACTGAGAGATTTTTCCTGACCACCAGATACAAACTTGGCAGGCCCATAATTGTTCAGGCCACTCTTAGGTTGTAGGCAGGTCTGCAATCAAAATCACACTCTTAATTTAGTAGCTATAAAGTCCAGTCTAAGAGGTTAATCAAAGCCTCAAACCTGACAGGCCTTAGATCTCCCCCCTCCCCAGCTGGGCAGGGCTCCCCCTGAAAAGGAGGGGTATGATTGTCCTCATCTGTGTCCCAGTTGTGCTCTCCCCCCTCCAGCCCCCACCCCCACTCTTGGCCAGTTTCTTACACATAGGACAGGTGAGCAGAGGTAGGAGGAAAAAGCAGACCTTCCTTGCACGGGGACCATAAAGCCAGCTTGTGCTCTGAGGCCCAGCCCAGGTTTCATGCTGACCCCTGTTTCCCATGGGGTACTCTTTGGAGCCCCTTTTGGACCCTCTCCCCTGTAGCTTCCCTGACAGGGTGAATATCTCTTTAGTACCAATGTTTGTGCCCACTTCCACAGCCACTAGATCTGGCATTGACCTCAGCCTCTTGCTCCTGACGTACCTCTGTCCCACTAGATGGCCTTGGATAGGATCCACAGTGACCCCACGCGGACTCCCTTCCACATGCCACTTCTGCTCCACAGCAGACAAGACCTCCCCATCCTGCGGCCGCGGCTGCTCCCACTCCCCCAGACAAGGCTCTGTGTCCCTGCCTTCAGGGAACTCATTGCCAAGTTCTCCAGGTGGCCACACACACCCCACTAGGCACAAAGGGCTGCCCGTGGGCTCTCCCTCCCCACGTCCGTCCCCCCCGGGAGGCACTGGGGACCCTCAGCACAGCAGCAGTCCCCTCCAGAGCGCCACTGCAAGTCCTCCTCGCGGCCCTGACCACTTTGTGTTCCACCCTCTGGCTGAGGGGTCCAAGCGGGGTGGAGCTGGTTCACAGAGTTCACATGGCCTTGGAACTCTGCACTGGGGGACTACGCACCTCACCGCAATCTCTTGCACTTTGGAGCTAGTCAAAACTTCTATTTTAACATTCATTACACACCCATTGCAGATTTTAATTGTGTCCTCATTAAATATAAGCCCCAGGAGGGCATGAACTTCATCTGGTTTATTCACTACTGTGCCCTGGCATATAATAGGCACTTAATGCATAATTATTGAACAAATGAATTAATGTCTAAGTTAGTAACCACCTCACCCCCAACTGTAAGTTTTATGAGCACAGGAACTTTTACTCAATATTTACCTCCAGTGTCTAGCAGAGTGCTAGCTGATTGTAGGTGCTTAAAAAAAGTAGTTTTGAATGAACTAATGAACCTAGGCAAAAGGCCATTTTTCTCTAAGCAAGATTCACGGAGGCTCCACTAACCCAAGGCATCTGTCTCTCCTTTCTTAAATTCTTCACTTGGCCATCCTGCTTAAAGCTCTACCAAGATCTCCTCTGTCATTTGAGTCTGCTTTAACAATGCAAATGTCTGTGTGGACTGACAAAGGCAATCTGATACAAGGAACTTGCAGGAAGAATAAATGGGAAATAAAGCCAATTCTTTTCAGAGATTGCCTTCACAGTCTCCTCCCATACAATTTTAAAGAACCACTTAACTTTTAGAGACAGAAGGACTCTTAGATATCATCAGAGTCTGTGGTTTTCAAACATTTTTGAGCCAAAAAAGATAACCTGTTTTTAAGTGAAAACTTACCAGAAGCCCAACATGAAAAACAGATAAGTGGAGATGGTCTGATTCTAGATGGGCAGTGCACCAGGAAACCAAACACACACACACACACACACACACACAATTTCCCACAGTAGTCACTACACCTCCCCCTCAGAATTCCTAAGTGCTCATGCAACACTCATGCAAGTGTGTCCAAACAGTGACAAACCCGAGGCTGTCCTCAGTCATCTCTGTGTCTGTGAGGCTGGAGTCTGGAGGGCCAAGGAAAATGTGCAATGCTCGACCTTACTCCTTCCCTTAATGAAGGCTCAGACCTCATTGCCTCCCCTTCCCAAGCACCCCATCTATTTTGTAAATGTTTGCTAAATCAAAGAAAGATCCCTTTCATGGGACAATATCCCCATGAGTTTAATACAATCAACAGATATTTAGTAAGTGCTCGCTTCATCCCTGACCGTGTGCTTGGCACTCAGAACAAATGACCACTTTCATTGCTACATTAATCTGCGCTCTCTGAGTGCTTTGTTAAATCTTTTCTGAACCATCTAAACTGCAAACATCCATATCTGTCCATTTTTCCTCTAAATGTGCTGTAGACACTGTGTGAAATGAATTGCTGAAATGCAGATAAACTACATCTGTCAGCCCCCATCTATGAATCTAGTAAGACTTGCAAAAAAGATGAGGTTTGGCATGATTCGCTCTCTGCAAACCTTTGCTCACAGGGATGACCACTATTTCCTGTCATTAGAACTTAGAGGCCATCTGTTTAAGAATCTGCTCTAGCTTCCTGCCAAGGAGTGACGTCCATCTCACAGTCAGCAGTTCCCACCAAATTGCTTAGGGCCTCAGGGCCTCCTGCCCCTACTGCTGGCTAATGTCCAGGTCACAGAAATGGCTTCCTCATCCCTCCTGTGTGTTACAGGAGTGCAGCGTGAAGCGTGGAGTGTCCAATTTGATGTTATTATTTATTTATTGGCAACACCAATTCAGGGCTCAGGATCACTTAGCTGGAAGCGCTAAGAACAGACTTTACAATAAAGCAGGCTAGGTTTGAAACCCAGCTCCACCAACACACTGTCTGGTTTTGGCTGATGACCGTGTCTCTAAACCTGCAAAATGAGCTCATGGGAAGGTTGTGAGGATTAAGTGCAATATTGTACATGAAGCGCTCAGCATAGTGCCTGGTACATATCATTATTGCTACAATAATAAAAGGACCATATTGATCAACTACTTCAGGTCAGGGGTGGGGACCAGGCAAAGAACAGCCCAGAAGAAGGGCCTGTGGGTGAAGGGCAAATTCACAAGTGCATAATTCAGGTGTTTTTCTAGGCACTAGGAATTATACAGGAAAGACCCTCATCCCAGTAAAGCTTGGATTCTCATAGAGAAGAAATCATGAAAAATGACTGTCCCCTTTCAGTCACATGGTGTTTTGAATTTGCTGTCCTCGGGTCAGATGGATGTCCTGGAAGACTGGCCCCAGACTGGTTCTGGGAGCTACTTTTCAGAAGGCCACACAGGTTCTCTCAGGAGCAAGCTCTTCAGGGTGGCTCCTAAAGCCCCAGGGGCCTCGGGACAGGGATCCAGCCTCTGTGAGCTCTCCAGGGGGCCCAGAGGAGCAGGTGGGGGGCTCCTCAGAAGAACGGTGTCAAACCAAGAGGCAAAGGTTATTATAGTCCACGCACCTAGCCCACATGAAAAAAGTGCAGGAAAGTCACCCCAGGCCTTTGTGGATTAAAATTAAGCTGGCAGGATTCGGCTACAGTGGATTTTAGAGGTTCTGGGTCAATTTCTAAAACCAATTTATTTTAAAAGTACTTGAGCTAAAGGCAAATAATAATAAATAACAGCTGGGATTTTGAAGTTTTATTTTCAGTTCTGAACAAAATAAGGGGGCTGGGTATCCTTTTGTGTTTTCCTACTAAGTCTAAGTCAGTAGGGAGATTCCACTGCGTTTGTCAGTCTAAAAGTAATCAATTCAGTGTGCCATTGTCATGAATTCAAACTGCTGAGGAAATTTAGGAAAATTTAGCCCTCCTTGTGACTGGCACAAAAGTGGCATGGGTTGGCTAAGAGCAGAAAGCTGCTGGGAAGGTCCTCCAAAGGGCAAGGGTGCCTGCCAGGTTGCTTTTTCATAAAGCACCTACTCCAGGCTGAATGGGGAAGCCTGGAGCTCTTCTATGAGGGGTAGTACTTCCGGCCTTGACTTCGACCATCTCTCAGCAGAAGCCAGATTTCATAGCGGGAACTAAACCACGATAGCTGGGAACCCAGCACCCGGAAAGTAAAACCCAGCCAAGAGCGTCTGGCCACAGTGACTTACAGCAGTAATACAAGGTTAACAGCAAAACGAAGGCCCGTTAAAAATCCCTGCCTCACCTGGACTCACCACTTAATTGGGGTGGTGGCCTTCAGGGCAGAAAGAAATACAAATGTTTCCAAAGGTTGCGGACAGACCTTAGTCTGAAAGGCCCAGGTCTAATCAAAACAAGCCAGGAGGAGCCTTAATAGCTACCTAATTTTGACATCAGGAAACCCATTCTTCATTCCACTAATGCCTATAATGTGCAGATTATTCTCTTTTTATTTCATGGACTTAATGATTAAAAGAATTAAACCAATAAAACCCAAAATTACAATTCCCTCATCCGCCACAGATGGGCTACTTTTCCCAGAGCCAGCCTCTTACTAGGAGTCTTAACATGCATCAGCAAAATGGGCTGTAGGCCTCTGCTTGTGAAAACTTCACTGTGCATCTGTATCTCCCAACATAACTACCAGATATTCTCCAAAAGGAGAAAGGTGGATCTCTTTAAGGACCTTGAACCTAATTAATATCCCAATGTCCACCAGCAGAAGAAATACACACATGCTCAAATACACACACAACTGAGGAAATTTAAGTTATCAGTTAGTCTCCCTTAACCAACTGGAAGAGCAGATCTTATTCTCTTATTCACTCACCATCTTTTTGTATTGCTAATGAATGGATCATCTACCATGAGCCAGGCACTGTGTTATATGCTTAATAAATTCACTATCTTCATGTATCCCAAAACTTCCTGATTTTAACTACTTTCAGAGTATGTTGAAATGGTAGATTCTCTTGGCAGTCCTAATTCAGTAGGTCCAGGGTGGGATTTTGGCATCAGTGTTTTTAGCAAGGAGCTCAGATGATGTTTATGGTCAAGTAGCCTCCTGGAGGCTTCTCAGTTTGTCCAGAGCCCTGTTGATGGAAATGCCTTCAGTTTCCCAAGAGATGTGATCTCATCACCACAGAGCGAAATGGAGTAGGCTGCTCTCCTGAGGGAGGGGTGCTGCCCGTCCAGTGTGGCCTGAGAACCCATTTGCTCTCCTTGGGCAGCCACACAGCTGTCTCATGTTGGCCAGACAGTCTAAGCCCCCAGATCCTCTTCATCCAGACCGTGGCTGACCTGGGGTCCCTGGTGCCAGAATCAATTTTCTTTATTAAATGTTAGACCTGGCTTTTAATCCTAACTACCATCTTATTTAAGTTAGCCTATTGTTCTAGTGTGTGCAGTTCTCTTTAGCATCCTGACCCTTTCTGCTGTGCATCAGGCCCCTCTCCCAGCCAGGAGTCATCAGTACATGTGGAAAGTGCCCACGTGCCCTGCTGTCCGTCAGAGTCAGGAGCTCCCCAGACCAGCAGCTTTGGACTTGACCACAACCACCTCCACCAGCAGGAGGTTCTTGTCTCCTATTACACTAAGCCCTTCAATGTATTTTTTCATTGTATTTTTTTCTACAGACTTTGGGTTATTAAAAACTAAAGTAGTTTTTTTAAGTAAGAAAATTTCTTAAGTAAGAAAATTTTTATTGGAGAGAAACTGTCCCAAACTGTACACAGTACCTTTTTAGATTTTATTAAATTCTCAGGGTTAGAGCCATGCTTTAAAGGAACAGGAGGCCAGCTAAACTGGTAGTCTAATTTGGTTCACATTCATGTTGTATCATGATGGTCCCACCTATGGAAAAGGCAAAAATATTTAACATCCACATAGGAAGCCAAGACAGTCTCATGGTTGCAAAGAAACTTTGGAGCTGTGCCCTAACCTTCCTCTTTGTGGCTCAGTTTTTCTGCCATATAAGGGATGATCATTCCTGCTGCTACCTCTGCACACAGAGCTACTGAAGGGCTCCAAAAGACAAGGCTGTGTTCAGCTGGGAGCTTCTGGGGCAAAATGAAGAACTGCAGTTGTAGCCTCATTCTCTGAGACTAGGTTTCCTCATCCACCAAATGTTACTCCTAGTGCCTGGAATGATGACAGACATTTAAAAGTTGGTAAATAGATAATTAACTGAGATTTTCCATGTGTTGTTGATGACGCAGCAAGGTATTGCTTGGAAAACTCTGGATCTGTGACACTAGGAAACTTACAGCTTGTATGTATAACATAAGAGGTCTCTTTGTAGCACATAATGATTATAAATTCTAACAACTGTTGTTAAAGTAGGTATGTGTATATTGTCCTTTCTTTTAAACAACTTTTGAACATGACTTAGCTTCAGGTGGACGTACTTCTTGGAATGCGTTTATGTAGCAAGTAGTTGACTCTCCTCCTGTGGATTGTGAAGATGGGGTCCATTGTCTTCTGAGCAGAGATTGCTGGGGCCGATCCCAGCTAACTATAAAACAAATGGCTGGAGCATTTGACCCCTGGGGGTCCCTAACTCCAATGATTCTCCTCCCCTATATCAAATTTCTTCTGGGACTCTTAAAGAGATCATCATTACCTCAAATACAAAGGGTGATTTCATTTGCTATGTCTTGGGAATATAGCTCATACAAACCATCATAATAAAATAAAAGTCTGTTAAATAAAACATAATTTAAGGAATAGAGGAGATGGATGGAATGCCACAAAAAAGACTTAAGCAATATTCATTTGTATACTGAGAAGTGGAAACATATGGAGAGGTTTTTTTTTTTTTTTTGGCAATGATATTCTCTTAAATGACACTACACATTTATAACAACTGCCTGTTGATGAGGAGCTAGAGAGAGATTCTCCAATTACAGTGGACCAGAGCCCAGTAGACACTGTTCCCCAAAATAATAGCCTCCCATTGAGACCTACTTACAATACTTTTCAAAAAGTATCTATACAATTTCATGCACCTAAAATACAGTAAAATCTCCCATAAGGAAATATCAGAGCTTGAGGGTTTTATTAGCCTAGATATCAACAGGAAAGGATATTTCTTTTAAATTCTTCAGATAAAGACCCACCATGTCCTTATATCGTAATTCAACTTTTAATGTGAGTGAGAGTAAAGGGGACCTAAAATAAAGTAAAAGGCATTCAGTGGGGTCTCAGTTCTAATTGTAAAAGACAGACTATCAGTGACTTGATTAAATTGTGCCTGGATTCAGTTTCCTCTCTAGGAAAAAAAAGATCCTTTAGGTCTCTTACATCACTCAAAATTAGGGGATCCACTGAAATGTGAAAATGGTGAAGTGTGGAATTAAATAAATAAATAAACACCCAGAGTTTCCAATAGTAATAGTGGTCATGTTGGGATATGAATCTGGGGTTTATTTTTCTCTTTTTTCCATGAAATTTGTAATGCCCTCAATTACTTTTATTTAATGAGAGAAGTGATCATTTAAAAAAAGAGAAAGCAGCAGATGTGAGCTTTAAGAACTCCATCTGTGATGTCTGAGCTAGACTCCCATGGGGGTAGAAAAATATTCCAACCCATGACATCACAGCCCAAATGAGGAGGTGTGAGTGGTGGTCACCCAGGGACACAGTGGTTCTCTGCTATGGCCACCTCTACTTAGGCCAGCACCGAGCACCACCTTCACTTCTGTGGCCCAGGTCTTCCAGGACACTGATTTACAAGGTCATCATCATTAAAAATCATTCCCTGGTCTTCTGATTCTGTTTGCCTAGCGATCCCCCAAGGTTTTTGGACTCAGAGCTTTGGTATGAAATTCAATCTTCATTAGTTCATAATTTTTTTCTTTACCCAGTGACAGAGTACGATGAGGTAATGTTTTCTGGCAAGCTGCCCCTAGATTTGAACCCTTAAAAGTGAAAAACATTGCAAGTTTAAAAAGCCAGTGTCCAGTATTTTTTCTGTGGTCTTGAGTGGACAGGGATGTTTTCCCAGGTGTTAATTCCAGAGTGACAAAGCTGTCATTGTCCCCATCTTTCCCCACTGCAAAATTATAGCTAGTCATTCTCTTTAACAGTAATAGTGAAGTCTAGTAATGAACCAACAACCCAAGAAAACTGACTTTTCCCTCCAGAGACTATTTAGTAGGCTACTCTAGTATCAGTCAGAACAAGAGCAGGTCAGATGGGGTGGGGAGAGACCGTACATCGCTGGATGATAAAGACGGGGTTAAGAATCGAAAGCCCCTGGAGGAGGAGGTGGCCTTATCTAGGTTCGCCCAGACTTGAGAAGAATGATCTCAGGGACTCAGCCCCAGATATCAAAGTGATAAGATTTTTCAAAGGACTCTCTCATCATTCACAAGAAGGGATGTGTTCTGAAACAGTGAAACTCTGATAAGTGTGGCCTATAAACCACTGTCACATGGCCCAGAACCTTCTCCGAGGTTTTATTTTGCATAAATCACAGTTTAAGAATCACTGTATAAAAGCTGCTCCTTTTTGTGCTTGCTAATGTACTTGCAGCTGTAAAAGGGAAATGGCATCTTTATGTGTATTTAAAGAATGCACTCATTTGTGATTTGCCTTCAGAGAAAGCCTCTTCCCTATCATCATGTGCCACACTTCGGGAGACCCTGTGGTGCCCAGAGAAGTGCGGAAAGGCTGCCTTGCAGTCCAGAACAGCTCTTAGCTGGCATCAGGTCACCTCTACTTGGAAGGCTCCTGGGGACCTGTGCTGGTGGGAAGATGATCGATGGCTTGAGACCACTTGCGGGGTGCATGGACGGACAGGGAGGAAAGCTGTACAGACAGCAGTGCCTTGGTGGCCAACAGCTTGGACTCTGGCAGACTGGAGGAAGGCCCGTGCCTTACTCAACCGGCGCCATCCATTCTTAGATGATATTAGAAGCACCCTCCCGTGTCATTGGCACCCAGTAATGTTTGTGACTCTTCAGCTGCATCTGGCTGATTTCTCTTTCAGAATCTCCAGTTTCCTTTCCCATTCTTTTGTCTCTTTAGTTTGATAAGTTTTCCCTCCTACTAATTTACCAACCTGGAGAGGTGAAAGTTCTGCGTTTTCTCACTTCACTGTTCCACGCTAGCACTAGAGGGAAGCTATTGTTGGAAGGATCACACTGGCTGGTATAAAGTAACTCCAGATTGTCCTTTTTAGCTTTAGGCTGATCCACCCTGGGAGGTCATCGTTGAGACTTAGTTCAAACAAGGACCAATACTTTGGGAAACACTGTCATCATCATCATCATCAAAATGACCAAAAAATGTTTTAATTTTTTAGGAGGTTTGCCTAAAGTGAAAAAAAATTTATTTTCATTATGTGCTGAATCTTTTAAGTCAGAGTAATCAAACAAAGGTGATAAAGAAAGAGTATCTGAAAATCATACAAGACCCTGCCTAGGGAATGAATATGAATTGCCTAAAGGAGGAAATGGAACCTATTGTGTTACAGATAATTTGTTTAATCTCAAATGTAGACATATATCCCATTTCAGTTAGCCACTGGGTTACTGAACTTGGGGGATTTTCTTTTTATTCCTGTCCAAGATAGTGCCCTTTTTGTCAGGTTGTATATGATAATTATTTCAGAAGCTCAAATAAGAAAATGTTTACATGACCAACAACCTCCTTGAAAGCAGTAGGTCGAAGTCATAGTTGGCTTTTATTGACTCAGACTATGTCAGCCCATCTGAAAATGGGCCGAAGTAATCCAGACAATAACCAGCCTCTGGTGTAGGCTGCAGCTCTGCATGTAATCATCTGTTCACGCCAAGAGGGGAAAAGCTGTGTCCCTTTGCTCCTCTTTACTGTCGCTCCACCACCTTTTCCCCTCCCTAGTCCTCTCTCTCCTACCTCCAAATCCCCGCCTAGGCCAGGAAATACCCTACTTCACAGTTTCAGAAAACGGGCTTGCATCCCATTCTTTCAGAAAGTGCCTGCCATGCCCCACTGTTAGCTCAGGCTCTGTCTTCACAACAAAATAAAGGACCATCAGCCATCCTGGCCCAAGCCTGCACAGCATCCTCAGCTGCATGCATCTCTTGGTTCAGATCCTGCTCTACCTTCCAAAACACATAAATCTGACAGCTTTGCAACATCATCTTCCTCTGGAAATGACACAAGGGGTAGAGAAGTTCAACCCCTCTCCCTTTTATGAAAATATTCCTAAAATAATAAAAAGTACTTTGTGGTGATTCCACATTATACCATGTGACTAGAAGATGACCTGAAATCTCCTTGGAGATTAAAGTGGTCTTTCTTGGGCTCCTTCCACAAATTTGGGAAGGGAAGCCTAGGTCCAAAGACACGTGGACCCATCTCTGGTGCCAGCTTCCTTCCTTTTCCTGCAATTCTCCCAGCACAGTGCATTAGCCCCTGTGCTAACCTCCTGCTGGTGCTCACATCCTTTCTCTTCTGGGCTTGGCTGCACACTTTTATCCCTTCACCTCCCTCATTCCCATCAAAACTCGTCCTTCCTGTGTCCTTTCTTCAGACCACCACCACTCCCAAATGTAAGTCCTGAATTCCCTTTCCCTGGCCTCCAAATGATGGTTAATTAGGTTGACAACCCCACATATTGCTGGGTGCCAATGTCAAGGGGTCTCCCCTCCTGGGTAACATTCTGGCATTTTAAGAGGGATTTCCATGAGATGCCCACAGAGGACCCTTGTGTTGAGAATATCAGACCCAGTGGTAGGCTGGGCATGCCGGGGGTATAGGGGATAGGAAGGGGAGGTGTCAAAGCAAAGAAGTTTTGAATCCTGACCCTGCCATTTACTATTTGGCCCTAGAAAAGGGTCTTAGCCTTTAAAAGCCTCCATTTCTTTATCACTGAAATGGGGATAGTAATAGCTACCTTGCAATGTTGTGGTGAGGTTTGAGGCTAACATATGTGGGGGGGGATAAATCACAGCTATTGAAACAATGACCACCCTGTGCCTATTAGATGGGCTTGTAAGCTTGTTCCCAGGATGCAAATAGGATCGTAATGTTCACAGGGCTTGTTGCGGCATTTGACAAATGTTTCATGTTCTTAGGAAGCAGGGTCTGCCTCTTCATTCCTTTATTCTACATATACTTTGGCAGACCCTCTGTGCACCAGCCCTGGGTGGCGAAGGAAATACAGTGGTCAAGAAACGGCTTGCAGTCTAGTGGCCAAAAGACAAATAAACACATAGATAATGAAGAGGAAAAGCACAGGAAACCATGACAGAGATGGCCATGCGGGCCTACCTGAGAGCCGGTGAGGCAGGGAAAGCCTCTTTAAGGAAGCGACTCAACTGAGAAAGGAGATATGAGCAGAATTTAGCCAAGCAGGTCTGGGGGAGAGCATGTTCCAGGCGGAGCACAAAGGCCATGCGGCACAGATGACCATGGATTTGAAAGGAAGCTACGGGCTGGTGCGCCGGGGAGGAAGGGGGAGCTCAGCAGGAGGTGAGGCTGGTAATCCAGGGGATTTGGGACCACACCAGTATTTGGGATCCCAGCAGTGAGATGGATTGGAAAGGGGGCAAGTGAGGTCTCAGAGAAGCGATTTAGGAGACTGAAGACAGAGGCATATTGGACTGGCTGGAGGAAGAGGATCTTTGCCTTTTGCCTTTTGCTCATGTCCAGTGTGGAGCAGAGTCCCTGGGAAATCTCCCCTTTCTCACACTCCTTGGAAAGAATTTGGTACTGTGTACAAAGGTAGCATCTTAGAGGCCTTCCCGTGCATTCCTCCTATTGAGCCAGGAGGTGCAGGCTCTCTTTGTACGTTGCCCTGTTCCCTGCGGCCAGCAGCCTCTGACCCCAAGCTCAGACCTTCCAAATCAGGTGAGCAAGAAGCAGGCTTTTTCCCGTGTGGCAGCTTACATTCCCTAACTGCCCTTGCCGACCCAGCAAATGGAGTCACTTCTACAGCACGGCCTCACCGAGTTAGCTTTGAACTGAAGTAGGGGAAGAGGGGCGCACAGCAAAGCTGACAAAAAGCCTAACTTGTGCAGTTTTCAGGGGCAGCCTTATTCCAGTCAGCTAAATGTGACCACCTGACCTAACCCAATCCCCACCCTGGGGAGTAGGGCCTGGGGAAAGGCTGGTCAGTTGGGGAGCCACATGGAGCAGGTCATGAAGCCAAGGGGCACAAAGGTCAAGCTAGTTCAAGGGTCTCATCAATCTGTAAGAATGGGGGAGCCTGGGGGCCAAAACAGTGCTCGAGAAGTAAGCGGTGTTGGACGCTGGAGCAGCAGCACAACCAGTGGGAGGAGGCCGAGAAGAATTCTGGAGTCAGGGCTGCACAGGCACCTGGGCTCACTCTATGCTGCCCTGGGAAGGGCTTGTGCAGCCAGGAAGGACCATTTAAGTAGAAATGAAACAAGTGATGCCACTCACGGTCTCACCACCTTCCCCGAACGTGGAGGTCTCTGCAGAGTCCACTTTCCCTGAACAAATGAGACTCACTAGTCATCAGCAACATTCTTTATTTATAGTTAAGGTGCTGAAATCTGAAATAAAGATTTATGACTTACTAAAAAATAAATCTGAAATTAGCTTTGCTCTATTTTATATCCTGCCTCTTTCCAAAGGATTCTAGGTATACTTTCTTTTCCTCTTAAAAGATTCCTCCTACATGCTCACTAAATATCAATCTGACAAACCATTTCTTCACAGATCCTATAGAACATAAGCTCAGCCTAGCTTGGGGAGAATTATCACAAATATTTACTTAGCACAGCCTGAATTAGTGAGTTTCCTGCACCGGGGGAGGAGGCATCTTGGTACTGGGTCATGGTCTCATTCCAAATCCAACTATACATGGTCTCATAATTAGGAAGAGTATTGGATCCCAGTGGAGGCCTGAAACCAGTTTTGAGGTTGGATAACTTAAATGAATGCTTTTTATTCCTAAATGAATCCCAGACTCTGAGTGCGGTAAATGTTCCATGTCTGTGTCTGGCCGATCACAAACACCAGCCACGGACTTGCAGGGCTCTCTCTACTGACTTTCTTTGGTTTTGATTTGAGAAGCACTCTGACAAGATCACAGTAGCCTTTACCCGAAAAGCAGGCGAATCTAGAAAACTTTAGGAGGCTCCCCAGAGCCAGCTGGGTAGGGATCAGCCTGTGTGAATTTGGAGTGCACAGCCCACTTCATGGTCAATATTTAAGAGGCCACCCGGAGCCCAGCCTGCTCCCAGAAGATTACGACAATAGCCTGTCACAACACCCCAAATGTTGTACTGGGGCAACCTTTAGGATAACACACCGTCTTCAGGAGGTCCTCTAAAGCAGCTATGCTATTTGGGTTACAGGTTCAGCCGATCTAGCAAATCCCAAAAAGGCTTAAAAAGGATAGAACTTTTTTTTCTCACATGTAAACCCTCTGGGGATAAGCCTTCCAGGGTCAAATGCTGGCTTCAGCTATTGGGGGCCCAGGCTCCTCTGTCTCATTTTTCCACCATCCCTAGAGTATGGCTCTCATTTGCGTAGTCCAAAAAAGGAAATGGGGTGGGGAGGAAGCCCCTTCCTTCTAAGGCACCACCTAGAATTTGTACACATCACTTCTGCTCACATCCAACGGGTCAGAATAGATGTTACATGGCCACATTTCAATGCAAAGGAGGCCACACCCATCAGCAAGCTCATGTACCACACTAGGTCAGGCCTTCAGGCATCATTTACTGCCTATTTATGCAAGGGAGGTTGGGAAATGCAGTCATTACTAGATGGGCATGTGCCCAATGAAATTCAAGGAAGGAAGAAAGTAAAAATGGATATGCGAGACAATTAGGCATCTCTGCTACAGTATATATTTGTGTCCAAGGAAATAAAGGCACACTATTAAGAAATAAACTTTTCTAATGGACCCAGCTCATGAATCAGAGATTTTTCCCATGGAAAAAGAAGAAGAACTAAAAAAGAGAGGCCCATGGGATGAGCAAGTTGTGATTGGCAGGAAGACTAGGGATCAGGGGCCTTTATCCAGCAAGGGCAGTTAGAGGGCACAGAAATTCTGAGGAAGGAAGAACTGGAGACATGGAAAGTTGGAAGAGAATGGTGGGAGCGGGGAAGTATTGGGAGCCAAAGCAAAGTCTCAAATGTATAATATTCCTGGTGGCCAACTCTGTTCAGTAGCCATACTTTATGATCCATTTAGCCCGAGATTCACTCCCATCTAAAAGTACATGTCACTCAGAAGAAAGGATTTAAATCTCTGCTCCATCATTTACCTGCAGAGCGACACAGATTACTTAGCCTTTCTGAGCCTGTTCTACACTTTGGAGCCAGGGTTATAACATTAACCAACAGTGCGATCAGGAGGACAGAATGACACAATGTATATGAAACAACTAGAAGCAAGCCTGGCACAATGCCGTGCCCAGTGAATGATAGATGTGACTAGCATGAAACTTTTCACCTCATAACAAGCAAGAGGCCCCTCAAATAGGGAGCTTAGCCATTATGACAGGATCATGGATATGAAAATGGTCCCTGTGAGAGATACTGAGAACCTGAAGGACACGTACGCATTTAGGATGCCACTCACTGGCAACAATATAGTAATCATAAAAGCAAAACTATTCTTTTTTTTTTAATTAATTCCCTCCCTTTGGGGGAAAGCACTTTAACAGCAACGAGCATGGGAAAAGAACTCATCTGAAAGATGGCATTCCTCACATTATAGCCAGGAAGAAAACAAACCTTCATGCATGAGCTTGTATATATGGAACAGGATGAGGTTGGAGCTATTCGCTGGATGAATAAGTAATTCCATGATTTTACATTTTCACATCCAAGCTAAATAATGTTCTTGGCCAAACAATCCCAGTCAGTTTATCTCCTGGCACCAAATATTTAAGACAAATGCCTCAACATAAATAAAATAAGTAATAGAAAGACTAAATTAATGGTTGTTCTAAGTACTCAGTCATTTAATTAGAGACATGGACAAGGACAGGAAAAATATTCTCAAGATTGTTAACTGAGAGAGACAGAAAGGGAGAGGCAAAAGATTCTGAATAAAATTAGTTCATCCTGGGTCTGACTTCCACTCACTCAGCATGACCATGCCACGGTGTTGTTTTAAATCTTAGAAAAGGGCACTGAAGCAACATTATTCCTGAGACCCATCCAGAATGCCAATTAAAACCAGACTCTTTGGAGAATTAATTGCTGCTCTGCTTA
The DNA here is from genome assembly GCF_030020395.1 of Manis pentadactyla. Lineage (NCBI taxonomy): Eukaryota > Metazoa > Chordata > Mammalia > Pholidota > Manidae > Manis > Manis pentadactyla. The sequence goes on along the minus strand of NC_080020.1, from coordinate 177,418,744 downwards.
GCAGGATCCATGGAGCATGCCCTGGATTTGATGCCACCAATGATGAGAGAATGGTCAGTACCAATGGCTGGTTTTTAGAAAAGCAAAGCTAAGAAACAATATTTGGGTGGCTTCACTGGGTCAGCACCACTTGCTTCCTCTTGAACCACCAAATTTTTCAACTCATTCCACCCCTAAAGTGTACTGTCTGTGTTCACCTTCCAGAGGTCCTTGTTTCACTGAATTTCTAGAGCCAGTCCCCACTGACAGCACTCTGCCCACCTCATCATTTTTCCTGGGCCTCCTTTCTCCAGTTTGGTTTTGTCTGACCTGAAAGTCTTTAAGAATATTTTAATAAATCCTTCGAAACATTTTAATAAACACCTTTACAGAGAGGAAACACTGTCAGGACTAAACAGGTGCAGACATAACTTGCCAAGGCTTTACCTGATGTTGAGACTTAAAAAAGGGCATTGAAGCATCAGATGGTGAAGTTTCATTTGTAAAACAATTCCTTACGTCACTGTGTGCATTTCTGTCTTTGTGGCTACAATGGCATATTGTCCTTCCTCAGAGACCATCAGAGTAAGTCTTTCTCTACTTAGACTTACTAATTCATTTGTATGACAAGTAATTGATTGTAACCTTAACATAAGTTAGACATGGCAGCCTTTCATGTTACCCTAGGACAATTTATTCCTCCCCATTTCAGTGACAAGTGTTATCTTACAGTGTCACTTCTCTGTCAAGGTGTTCATTAAAATATTTTTAAAGACTTTCAGGTCAGAATGGCAATTTGAGCATATGGGTTTCACTTGACTGAAGAATCAGGGGAGACTTTTCAGCCTTGAGCCATCCCCTGGCAACAGGGGAGCAGGTGATAGGATGTCTCAGGCCCCGCTCTCACGACATAGTTTGCACAAGTGTACAAACAAGTAAAACCTTTTCAGTATTTCAACATCATTCCCATTCCTCTCCCAGTTCAGCCTTGTGTCTCCACCATAGCAGCCTACATTTCACAGCAAAGCATGCAGGGTGCTATCAAGAGAACAGACAGGGAAATGTGTGATCGTTGCCTTTGGGGTTGTGTCTTTCTCTCAATACAGTGATCTTTCCTTTCTCCTGGGGCCCTTGGGTTCTAGCAATGTGAAGTCCTAGCCGATCAGGCAATGAATGGAGCACAGAGCTGGATCCTTACCAGCATCTTTGGGAAAGGTGCCAAGTTCAGAGTCCAAAAAAGTGGGAAAAGCCCACAACTCCTATACTCAGCTCCACAAGCCAGGAGTGACCCTACTAAGCAAAGAGATGAGCTGCCACTCATTTCAGTATTGTTCCATAACAAACCACTCTAAAATAGAGTGGCTGAAAACAACAGTCTGCTATTTTCTCTCACAGTTCTGTGGGTGGACCAGGCTCAGCTGTGTCATTCTCACTTGGGCTCTATGATGAAGCTGCCGTCAGATAGTGGCAAGGGCTGAGTCATCAGAAGGGTGATCGGGGCCGATGTCCAGAGGGCTTCTTCCCTGTCTGTCCCCAGTTCTCCTCTGCACGGCCCCCTGCCCAGTACAGTAGCCTGGACTGCTTGCATGGAGACTCAGGGCACCAAAAGCAGGAAGCAGAAACTTCCAGGCCCTCATATTCCATTATTCAAAACTGTTACAAGCCAATCCAGATTCAAGGGTGCGGAGGAGTAGACTCCTCCTCACTGTGGGGGGAGGGGTCCGTGCACACCGGAGAGGAGGGAGGGATGGCAGCCATCTCTGCAGACAAGCCACCACCTAGCAAGAAGAGGTTTTGCTGGAACAGAAGAAATTCTCACTCTGTATACTGTTCTGAGAGGAGCTTCCTCCACCCCCCTGCTACTCTTGAGTGGCCCAATGACTAAGGCAGCAAAGTAATATTTGAGCAACTTTAATTATTTAAAATATTGATGGGGGTTGGTCAATAAAGCCACACCACCCTTAGACGTCAATAGAGCAAGCAGATAAACAAGTAAAAGATATAGAAGCTTGAACTATGCTAATAAAAATGATTAATAGATATTTAACAGCGTACCCATCAAATGTGAATTCATATTATTTTTTAAATTTGTAGAAGTTGACTGTAACTTAGGCAGCAAGAAAAACCTGAAAAAACAGATAAAGTATAATTTTTATAGGCCACATTTTCCCACCACACCACAAAAAAAAATTTTTTAAGGCTGAAAGTTAGCGATAAGGGATTAAGTGTTTTTTCCCCAAAAAAGTGCTTAGATGTTTTAGAACACTCTTATAAATTACTGTTGAGTTTAAAAGGAAAGCAAAACTAAAATTACTGGGATTCTAGAAAATAATGACAACCGGAGCACCACAATAAAAGCTTACTTGATTTAGAAAAAATGTAGCCTTAAATTTTTTCATTATTAAACCAGAAAAAGAAAAATAAGAAAATAAATGAGCTAAGCATTCAGTTAAAACTTAGAAAAAAATATGAGACAAATCTACAGAAGTCAGAAACAAAGAATCTATGAATATAAGAAAAAATGAAAACAAAGCAAAGAACTGAGAAGTCTTTCAGTTTTTCTTTAGAAATAGCAGTATCATTGCAAATGTTTGCTTTTTACATGCATTTCTTTTTTACTGCAGATAGTTGGTACACAGTATTATATGGGTTTAGGTGTACAACATAATGATTCAACAATTATACATATTACAAAATGCCCACCACAGTAAGTGTAGTTACCATCTGTAACCATACAGAGTTATTACAGTATTGACTATATTCCCTATGTTGTACTTTTCATCAGTTATTTATTTTATAATTAAAAGTTTGTACCTCTTTATGCCCTTCACCTATTTTTCCTGTCCCCTCATCCCCTCCTCTGTAGTAATCACGTTTGTTCTCTATATTTATGAATCCTTTCTGTTTTGTTTGTTCATTTGTTTTATTCTTTAGATTCCACATATATGTAAAATTACATGGTATTTGTCTTTCTCTGTCTGACTTATTTCACTTAGTGTAATGCCCTCTAAGTCCATTCATGTTGTTACAAATGTCAAGATTTCATTCTTTTTTATGACTGAGTAATATTCCACTGTATATATGTATCACACCTTCTTTATCCATTCCTCTGTCCATGGATACTTAAGTTGTTTCCATATCTTGGCTATTGCAAATAATGCTGCAATAAACATAGGGGTGCATATCTTTTTGAATTACTATTATTTATCGTTTTGATACTAGCCATTCTGACTCATATAGGGTGATATCTTATTGACAAATCATTGAAAGTCAAAAAAGTTATACATTACATACATGTAAATATGTATAATACTAATAATGACAAAAGAGATAACACCACAGATAAATTTATTTACCTTAAGAATTTCCTGTGTACAAAGTGCAAATCAATGCAAATACTTAAAAAATCTCAATCAAATAAATGATTTTCCAAGAAAGGATAAATTATAGAAATGGACTCCAGAAAAGGTACAAAACCTGAATAGGCCAATACCTGTGACAAAAACTTTTAAAGTCATCAAAGAACTGTCCTCTAGGAAAACAGCATGCCCAGAATGATTTTGAAAGAATTTTCTCATGCTTTTAATGAACAAGTCATCATTATGTTATTTCAGAAATATAGAATATATTAAAAGTTGAAAATCTTTCCAGTTTCTTTTGTTAAGTTAACATAATCTTGATGACAAAAATAGCACACAGCAAAGGAAAAATGACCAATCTCACATATGAAATTGGATGCAAAAATCTTAAATCAAAGATTGACAGCTGATTCTAGAACTTCTCAGACATTTATTTTGAAATGATAAGAGAATCAGAAGTTAGATGGACTTTTAATGCCCTATAAGGAATTTAAGAATTGCATTTGGTACTTTCATGTGATAGAGAAGACTATGCAACCATTAAAAATAATATTGAAAATTGCAGGGGAGAAATGGTCATAGCATTTTTTTTTAATGTATACAGAATGACCCCATTTTTGTAAATATATGCACCAGTGTGTGTGTGTGTGTGTGTGTGTGTGTGTGATCTGAAAGGAAATGTACATGTTAACTCTCAGTTATAATTTAAAATTCTTCTGTCCTCTTCTTCCTCCTTCCTTTTTGCATTTTCCAAGTTTTCCACAAAGAAAATGTATAACTTTGTAATCAGTTGAAAAGAGGGGATTTTATCCTTAAATAAGTCTTATCTCAGTAGTAATTCTTCACAAACCCTATATTTACATGTGTCCCACTAAAGATGTGCCATTTTTATTTCTACCCTTTCATTATTCTAGCTTCCGCTTGTTACCAAATATTCCCTTCTTGTTTCATCTTACCCTCAGTTCTGGGATCCAAAGAAATTGTTGTGGAGAGCAGGCCAGCACATCTGTCAGCAAAATAAATCAAACTGAAAGAATTGGCCTAGGATCCTTTTGCATGAACAGCACATGAAAGGCCATCTACTATGTGAGAGTTATAGACAGGGCAAATTTGAGGTGGAGGAAAGGCAGGCAAGGAGGGTCCTGGCATCACCCCTCACACACTACCTTCCCTTTGCCCACGGCTTCAGCTTTGGAGATGAGGAAGGAAGGCAGGTGTCTCTGTGCAGTTTGTCCCTGGCCTGGAATTGGGCCTATGAATGAATGCTTTCAAATGAAAAGATAGAATATGGTGACTTCATTTCAAATGATGGGCCAAAGCAAAAGTGTAGGGTTCAAAGAAAGAGAAGGAAGCAGGGCGGTAGAATGAAACACAAATGAACCAGTGGCCAGTTCGTGTTGAAGAACTTGGCTATTTTGCTGCTGTAGGAGGTGGAGAGACATGAAAGAGTTTAAGCAGGAAGACAGCTTTGAATGTGTGTCTCTGTGTATGTATATGTATATATTTATGTATGTAAATATGTAAATTTTTAAATATACAGCCATGTACACATCTTATGGATACACATGCACATCTTCATGTATATATGTAGGTCCATACAAATTTTTATTTATATGTGTGTGTGTGTATATATAAATTTATATGGAAACCAAAATATCACTGGAAAAGAGAAAGGCTGGAGGCAGGAAAACTGGTTTACTTAGTGGCCCAAGTTATAGAAGATGAGCGACAGCAAGGGTGGGGTGGAATGAATGGGTATGAAACTATTAGAGATAGAATCAGACTTGATTCTCCTTGACATAGCAGAAGATGGCCACCCCGAGTTCCCACTTCTATCCCCTCTATTCCAGGGATCAAGCCTAACTGATTGCCTGTAACTCAGTTGTAATTCTAAATTCCCAGAAGAGAGAATCTGATTGGTCTAGCTCAGGCAAGGTGTCTACCTCTGGTCCAGTCACCTCTGACCAAGGCCAGTGTCACAGAGCCCAATTACGGTTGCTGGGGTCCATTTGTTTGTGGGATCACTTGACTGCTGTCTCTCTCCACCTGTGGACTATACTCTTCATGAGGGCAAGGACTGTTTCTGGTTGCTCCACACTGTCTCCAGCACCTTAAGATGTCCAGGACATAAACTGGACCAGCTCAAAAACAGTTGTCAAAATGATAAAAGCGCAAATGACTTAACAAATGAAGAGAATCATAGGCAGAGTAGAAGGCACTATTAAGTCATCCACTCCAGCCCTCCATCCATTCATTGCTCATGTATCTCATTTATCACTACAGCACCAACTTTAGCAGGATTACATCAATTGCCTTCAATACACCAATGAGCTTTTGTGGTCTACTCTGAGAACCAACCCCCATTTACAAGAGTGACTTAAGTGAGAAACTATGCTCTTAATTCTAAACAACTGACTTAAAGCACACTTTCAAAACCCAATCCATTTTTAACTTGAAAAATACCCACAGCACTCCAAGCAAGACAATCAATGGGAGAACTAAGCCAGAGAAAAAAGGTATTTGTCAGAAGAAACATGTTATACATTTCCATCTGATTATTTTTGTATTCTTCTGTGAAATCTAATTTCCTTAAGTGACCTCTGTTCATAGGAAACTATTTGATTAAATCTGTGGGAGCCATGGCATATTTTTAACCATCTCTGAAGGCCAGCTCCCTCTCCACTAAGCATGCCTGATATTCAAACAGATGTTTATAACACTCAGCACACATGAGCTCACCACTGGCAAGTCTTTTGCACACAATCAGCCCACAGCTCTTCTTAGATCTCCCCTATCATCCCGTGAACCCAAATTCAGAACCCACAGGCAAGCTGGAGTCCTTACTGTGGTAAAAAAAAAAAAAAAAAGAGCAGAGGATGAAAAGTCCAATTTTGAATTTTCAATTTATCAATGTTTCATAAATCTAATAACCAATATTGTAAAATACACAATACAAAGAATTAGCCAAAGTAAATGGTATAAAAAGACAAGCAAACTGGCTTCCCCAAAAGAATTCAGATTAAAGTCAAGGGTTCCAAAGTAACTCAAATTTTGATGGAATAATAAAATATTAGGACTGAAAGACAGGCCCTTGTATGTCATCTAGCTAGTGCAACAACTTTATTTTGTAGATGAAGAAGCTAAGGCCTGTAGAAAGTGATTTACTCCAGGATTCACAGTGAGTGCCTTAGGGACAGAACTAGAAGTAGAACTCTGCCTCACAGCCCTAACCCACTGGGCAGACCATAGCCCCATACCTCCAGTTTCCTGTCTCTCTTCTCCTTGGACCATCACTTCCACAGTTCAAAGCTGGGAAGAAGCCAGAATCTTGTCAACGAGAACTTTCATCCTGACTACACCATGAGTGTTTCAAAGTGTGTCACTTCCTATTTAGATTAAGGATTTCATTGAGGGACAATTTCCTTTGATAAGTCAACCAAAAGTAACAAAAAAACACTATTTTACAGGCAACATCTTAGCATCTCTAGTATGAAAATCAAGGGGAGCACATAGGAGTCTTGCTACTCTTCCCCAAGAGCCTAGAAGATGTCCTAAGAAATGATGAAGGAGTGACTAAGGAGACCTGTGCTCACAGCCATGAGTTCATGGAACTTTGATCCTCTGTGAACCTAAGTTTGCAGGGAAACTCTGAACTTTCTAAGAAGGCTTGCTCCACTTCAGAAACCCTCAGGGATATGAGCATTATTTCTTGAGCATAAACTTAAACTTGAACCAAGTGCTGCCATAAAGCTCTCAAGAGAAGACCCAGGTGTTGCCTCAGAGGTGGGAATGTTTGTATTGAGTTGGAGAACAACGTTTGTACTGAGAAGTACACAAGTGGCATATTATATTCTCTTATTGAGCAAACATTTGTGGAGGACTTAGGATGGGTTAGGCTGGACATTCTGCAGAAAAGAGCAAGAAATTCACTGAAAGATGTAAGCAAGGACCAGATCACAAAGCGCAGCATATACCATGGGAAGTATTTGGATTTTATTCTGAAGATGTTTGGGAGCCATTGGAAGATTTTGAGCTGGGCAGTGAATTGATCAGATCTTGAGATCTTGGGAAGATCTCTTGACAGCTATGTCAAGAGCTAAAGACTTGTGGCCAACTGCTACATTGTGTGATGTCAACTATAAGTGCTTCAAGAAACTTCCCTTTTAGTCTGTATTAGGGATAATGCAGTGAAAAGAGGATAAGCAAGCAGAGCTGGTTTTTATCCCATGGCTGCCATTTACCAGCTGTATAATATTGGGCACCTGATTTAACTAAGTCTGAGCCCTCTGTCTCCTTTCTGTACAATGAAGATAATAATACTTAGCTCATAGGGTTTTATAATAAATAAAGACGATGAGCTTGGACCTTTCTAATAACCTTCCAATACCATTAGATTCAGTCAAATCAAAATGGCACTTTCCAGTCCAGGAGGAAAGCCACCTAGCACCTTGCTAAGCCACCACTTAGCAGATGTTGCATTTTCTTCTTAGAATTTAACCAGAGTGTTTTGTTGCTAATGTGTGAACATAATTGGCATTCATGCTTTGTAAATGAGCAAGCCGAGGTAAACTGAGGTCAAAGCCAAATCTTGGATCTGAATCAAACCACCCAAAAGCAAAACTACAAAGAATTAAACTAGGTTACAAAGACCTGTGTACGAACGGAGAGCTCCAGTTGCCTTAGCAACCTTTTAAGCAAACACTGGTGCAGATTTGCTGGCGCATAGGACACTGAGAACATCTGGCCTTCCTATTATCCTCTCACAAGCAAAAAATGATGTCCTGTAAACTGATCTTTAGGCCAATTATATGGTCTAAGTGTTACAGTGTTTGTGTTGGCTCCTCTGGCTCCAGGTTTTAAGAATTTAATTTGTAGCCACACCCCTCCCTGAAGTCCTAATTTCATCTTACTGTAACTGATCCCAGGGATTCGTTTATGCCGAGTCTGCACTTTTTTTCAGAACAATAGCACGTGTAAATATATCACCAGTCAACTGTGTGCAAAGCCATGTGGGAGGTCCTGTAAGAATAAGTTACAGGAGTTACATAGCAAGGGGAGGAGTGTGGAGGGTGCACAAGAGAGCCGGTGCTGGAGGCTGCTCTGGTCACATGCCCAGTGCCACAGTTCTTTTCCCTATATACCAGATTTATTATAGAAGCCAGGTGTGGAGAGTAGAGGCTCTAGCCTGCAGCTTACTTAGAAAGCACTACACTAGAAATCAGAAAACCTGCTGCTACCTCCAACTTGCTTTTCTACCCTAGACAAAGTCATTATTGTGTCTGAGCTTCTGTTTCCCCATCTAGACTGAACTTCATTTACTAAACACCATGTGCCAGGCACTGTTCCAAGGCTGTCACCAACCCTGATTAAGCCAATCTCAATGACTGTAAGGGGCAGGGGGTATTATCATCCCCACTCCACATCACCCAGTGGGGTGTCATGCAGTGGGGGCATGGCAGAGGCCATGAGCTGGCCACTCCCCTCTGGCTGCTCAATGAGAGCTCCGGGCTGCCGTGATCAGCTCTAACGCACTAGGGTTTCCAGAGCCACAGCCCAGTGCTCTGGAACAGGAGACTGTGAGCACACCCCTGGGTGGTACTGACCATAGGAAGGGAGCTCCTTGCCTCTCCCCGGCCCCACCCCACCCCGTCCTTCAGCTTCTCTGACCAAAAGCCGTGAAAGCAGCGTGGGGGCTGACCAAGGGAGGTCTTTCTCCCACCTCCGACCCCCATAGCCCCATTTCACTCCATCTTCAGTTGACAGATGTGAGAGATGGTCTTTAATTCTGTGGATCCTTTCAGACCTTTTTGAAGACATCTGGGGATCCTAATCTGGGTTATAAGCAGAAATACTGGTAGAAGAAAGCTGGGAGCTCTTGATTTGTCTCTGGTAAAAAGAATATTGGACAGTGACTGTGAAGGGGTATGTGGGGGGGACTTGGTGAAGGGGGGAGCCTAGTAATCATAATGTTCTTCATGTAATTGTAGATTAATGATACCAAAATAAATTTAAAAGGTTATACTTTTAAAAAAAAAAAGAATATTGGAGTTACAATTGTGAGGAACGAGTAAATGGGCCTCTGGATTAAGACCCCCAGTGCACCATCAGGCTCCCTGAGGGGAGGAAGCAGTAGGATGGCCAGCCCTTTAAGAAACCCAAAGCCACGTAGGGACTCAACCCCAGGCACCAGCAGCTCCTTCCTCAGGATCAGGATTTTCCTTCATCCTTAGAGGAAATGAATCTCTTGTGTCTCTTGGTCTGACTTAGCATGTCTAGGAATGAAGGACGGAATATGTAGTACAGTAAATCCCAACTCTGGTTGTCCATTACAGGAATTTATCACAGATGGTAATCATTAAGACTTTAACATTCTTGAAGAAAAGAGCTTTATCCAGAATTGTAAATGAACTGTAGCCAAGTTTTAGATTGGTAAAGCTATGTTAAAAAACAAAATTCAACTGAGTAAAATTTGAAGATCTTACTAGCTTTATTCAACATTTATGAATCGGGCAGCATCATCTCTTGCAAACAGCGAGGAGCTCCAAAGAGCTAAACAAAATGGGAGACTTTTATAGATGCAAGGGTCAGCGACAAGGAAAGAGAAGACCACCATATCTTTCTTTGGGGGACGCAAGGGGTCTGTCAGACAGATTACCTCACTACTGCTGACCAGGAAATCCCAGATTGAATGGCTTTAAAATGACATTCCCCAGAGAAGCTGAAACTGCAATTAGGTCAGGTATTAAGTCTTGGGTTATTGACCCAGGGCTTAGCACAAGTGACTCCATTTGGGGTCTGATGTCTCTCTTTTTTTAAACAGCTGTGAAAGAGGGCAGCCTTTTATAGTACTGGGACAACTGGGAATTTATAATACTGAGTTACAAAATCAGCACATGAAAGCTTGACCTTGAACTGGGATTTATGGGCAAGGCAAAGAGAAGATGGTAATTCATTCCTGCAGTTAGTGGACCCCCAATCAGAACTGAATAAGGCTGGGCCCTGGTTTAAACTCATGAAATGCAAGCTCAGAGAAAATGAGGTACTGACATCTAAATATGGTATTGTAATTCCTAAACCAATGGTGGAGCAACAAAGTGCAAAACAAGGCTGCTACCTTCCAGAAGTTTCTCCTCTGGTCAGAGGCACAAGGCATTTGCAGACCAAACAATTATATAGGCGTATGTGTAACTGGAGAACCCAGGGAGGGAAGCAAGCAGAAAATAGAGGCTGGAATCATCAGGGAAAGGTGTGTGAAGGAAAGGGACTTGCCTGGTGACTTGAAGGATAAGTAGCATATGCACATGTGAGGAAAGGTTTGCTCAGCAACCCCCAATCTCCTGCAAACATACATGTGTCCCTGCTGTGACTGTCATCCCAAGCCTAGCCTCGAGTCACACTGCTGTATTTCCCGCAGATGATTGTTCCTTAAATTCCACAGCGTCACCCTCCACATTCCCCCTCAGGCCTCTTGAAAGGCCTGGAAAGGGAAACTCTGGCCTCTCTGGACATACCCCATTGAGGTTGGACCACACAACATGAGCATCCATCCCGTCCTGGAGGGTGAGGCCAGGAAAAATCCATATCCCACCCCCACCCCAGCGTAACACTGTCAGGTTAAAATGAGCAGCAGGAAGAAGGGGCAGGGCAGTGTCAGACAGGAGTGCCCCCCGCAGCCTCCCTGGAGAGGGATGCTGCAGGCTTCCAGGGCACACGCTGGAGAGAACAAGCAGATGCACCCACAGGTGTTGGAAGTTTGGAGGGTGGCTAGGACCCCACAAGGGTGGTCAGCAGCCTGCCCGGGCAAGGTGGGAGGGTCCCTGGGGAAGAGTGAGGGGGGCAGATGCAGCAGGAGAGCCATTGTGCCCAGTCCCTTGCAGAGCCTCGCATCGGGGGACAGGCTCCTGAATGCCTGCTGAGACTAGAGAGAGCTGATGGGGGACAGGAAGGCTGGGACTGGGACTCGGAAGAGCAGAGGGGACATGCCACAGGGGAGAGAGCTGAGGCATTCTGCACTTTCTAGAGGCTGCTGTAGGGGTTCCAGGTGTCTGCTCTCCATTGTCCAGTCGGTTCCCAGGAAGAGTAGTAGAAAAGCGTAATTCAGGATAGATGTCCACTTCATAATAAAATGTCCCTAGGCTATATTTATTAAGGGCCAAAGGGTGCCTGGGCAGGTACAGCAGCATCTGGAGAAGAGGGAACGCCTCAGCCAGGGCAAGGATGTGATGAGTTGTTCATGCCAGAATTCTGGGGAAGGAGGGAGCATGGAGAGAGAGACTGTGCCCACTGTATCTCGTTCCCATCAGCAGGGAGAGCTGCCTCCTTAACTCACCACCCACACCAGCAGTTGAGGGGGCCAAAAGGAGGTTGGGGAGGCAGATGCATGACAGCCTCTGAGAATGTGGCCCCCGTTTGCCATATCTGTGACAACACAGATAGTAGGTGAATCCAGCACCTTTGAATTCCAATGTAGGAGAAGCCCATATTGCTAACCTTCTACTGACTCCAGGAGTGTGATTGAAATCAACTGAAATGTTAGCTTTGTTTATAAAATGTGAGAACCTATCCTTAGATGACATTCTAGTGTAGCAGAAAGCATGGAAGTTGAGGGTCTATATGGGTTCGAGTCAGCAACCTCACCTTCTCCTAGTTGTGTGGCCTTGGGAACATGACTTCACCTTTCTGAGCCTCAGTTTCCTCATCTTTGACACGGAACATTTGAAAATAATACCTGCTGGCAAGGCCACTGAGGAGATGAAATTTGATGACCTCTGTACGCAGCTGGACCCCTTGTATCCAGCTAACATCAGTCGTCTTTTCTTCCTCCTCCTTAAAAGATGGAGATTCCGGGAAAAATGAGTTTTAACCAATAATTTTGCAACATGGTAAGCCCAAAAAAGGGAACGGGGAGCTTATTTGTTGCCAAGTTATATTATAAGCCAGTAAAGCACTGTCATAAGCATCATGTCTGTATTTCTTTCAAGGCGCCCACCACACTTCCCACCTGCCCTGTTGGAAAGCCATGGCACCCACTGGCTCATGTTTCCTTCTCTCTGATTCTCTTCCAGGGGCGCTGTATCAACTTCACAAGAGTCAAGAACAATCAGCCGGCCAAATACCCCCTCAACAACGCCTACCACACCACCTCACCACCCCCTGCCCCTATTTACACCCCCCCACCCCCTGCTTCCCACTGTCCTCCCCCACCCCCCAGCGCACCCACCCCTCCAATTCCATCCCCCCCTTCCACCCTGCCCCCTCCCCCTCAGGCACCACCTCCCAACAGGGCGCCACCCCCCTCCCGACCTCCTCCTAGGCCTTCTGTCTAGAACCCGAAGTTCATGCTCTGTGCTCTCAGAAACTCTGGGGAGGAGGCTCCTCCGTGGTGTTAGAACGAGTCTTTCCCATTAGGGGAGGCTTCTGCTTTGGAAATGAGTGGGGATAAAGCCCACTGACCTTCACACACTTTAAAAATTGGTTTGCAATGCCAATACACCAACAATTGTGATCAGCAGGAAGAAATAGAAATTTTGGAATGCCTGAAAACAAATAATAAGGCAACTACAGTCGCAATTATAGCCAGCCATCACCTCTAGAAGGTCCAGAGGCAGTGAAACTGTTGAGATGCTCTAAATGGGATTGTGCCTCATGGAGATCAATAGGAAAATCATTTCTCTGAGGGTGAAACACAGAGTCAGATGGATAAGAAGCAATATTGCTGGGTTTCTAAATGCTGCCTTCCCTTCTCCGCTCCACCTCCATCATCTCCTTGGCATAAGAACCAAGGAACCCTCACCCCTGTGCACCATCCAGGAAGGTGGAAACCCTTTGTCTACAACTTTGGGAAAACCTTGGGGTCCCCATATGGCAAAAACTCAACATCAGACAGGAATCCAAAAGTATGTTCTCCTGGGATTTGCAGAGAAGTAAAATCATATGACTTATTTTCCTTTCAAATTCTCCCAGTTTCCAAGCGAGGAAGAGAGCAAGTGTTTACTGATGGAAGAAGGTATGTTGCCATGTTGCTGTGTAAGTGAAATCAGGTGTGTGCATTGACGGGGAGGACTGATGGGAGCATCAGACGGTTTCTGAAACTCACAGGCCATCAGCAGCTAGAGGTGGCTGGCTCTGGCCCGACACGGTCCCCTGAACCAACAGACAATGGCATTCTTGAAGAGCAACCTGTTAATGATTCATGCTAAAACTTGAGATTTGGCTTTGGTTTAAATCACTTAAGATATGAAGAAGTGATTGATCCCATTTTCCAGAGACAAATGGGAGTTGATCTTCCCAAAATGGCATCACTAGGCCCTACCACACAATTCCACTGATTATTTTCTTTCTTGGTAGAGTTGTGCACCAGACTTCCAGGTAGAGTTGAGAAACAATGGTCCTGACATAATAAGGAAACTACTCCAGTTTCTTTGATTAACCCCAGTGAACGCATGTATGTGTGGATGCAAATATATTTCTCCTTGGCTTTTCAATGTACTCACAGGTAGCAGCTGTCAATCCAGGGGAAATGCATCAAATAAGCAACACAGATGTGTTCTGCCTGAAATTCCCACCAGGCCTGGCACCCACCCCATTCCTCCAAGTCTTTCTGAATCTGATTTCTCACTAAGCCTATAATCACTTTCTAAACATCGTGCTTCTTCCCCCAAGGGTGAAAACAGGGGTCATTGTTGAGGGCCTACTGCACCATCCTGTTCAAAACGACCTCCCCCTCTGGTTTCCACAGACCTTAAAGTTCCTCTCCTAAACCCTCAAATCCTTAAATCTCTTCTGGAACAAAGCAGAATATAAAGTAAATATAAACTCAGTGCTTTGAGGTACGGTCTCCAAAGATCCTTCAAGAGCCCTTCAAACCAGCCTCATTCTTTCACCCTACTTAGAACAGAGGCATGGGGGCCTGCCATGCTTTCCATCAACACCAGCTCTTGCAGCACAGCGGGTGTTGCCCATCAACCACTGCTCCCTGCTCCTGTGGCGCTCCACTGTTTCTCCAGTCCTCAAATCAGCGCCAAAGAGCCACCAGTCATCGGTCACAACTGAGAGAGAGATGCACCCTGTTTGCCATCCCTGCTTTAGAAAATGAAACAGGGATTGCCTGGGGGAATGGGAACCCCATGGTATAAAAGGTACAGTCAGGTACAGGAAACAGATCTAGGCAGAGTGCCGGAGTGGGGGGCCCCAGGCGCTAAGTCAGCAGCACCAGTGCCAGACTGACGCTGGTCCAGGTGAACCTCAAGCCAGCCCTCCTCCCAGCCTGCCGCTTCCAGAGAGGCTCCCAGCCTTCTCAGACAGTGAGGATCAGAGATGGTTTCCAGGACTTAGGAAAGAAAGCAACCTCCACCCCCTGCCTCCCAACCTGGCCGGCATTGTCTATTTTTAGAACACCCTTTAGGCTTCTTTAGTATAGTCCCTCAGGCAGCAGGGGCCACAGGGTCTCAGGCCACCTGTGGTGACATTGCTGGGCTCCCAAAACCGTTCCATGGGAGACTAGGCTTCCCAGGCTCACAGTGTAGAGATGTTGAGCCCACAGCAACTGTTTTGACTGCTGGCAGTACAAAACGGTCCCCCCCACACCACTGCCGCACGACTCCCTGCGGCCTTCAGAATGTTCAAGCCCAGATGCTGACATTTTTGTGCAACAAGATGGCTGGCATCAGGTGAGAATGCAACTGGCAGGGTCTCAGCCGCACATCAGTCAGAAGCCCTGTGCAGTTTCCAAGGTATTATGATGAACTTTTTGATGAAATAGGGAACTGCAGGTAGGTGATGATTTTGAAAAGGATTCCCAGGGTTTATTCTTAAAAATTGACTCATCATGTCATCCCTAGTCATTTAGAATTGCAGTTGATGTCATTTAGAATTAGAGTTGATACGATTTATACTGTATGAACAAGGCAGTATTTTAAGAGTAGGCTAGTAACTGGTTTATAAAATCTATCAGTACTCCTACCATCCCTTGTAAAAGACAGCAGACATGATTGTGATCAGGAAACCGCACAAAATTATTTTTTTCAACCCCCATGTTATTGTCCTTGTGAAGATTTTTTTAAATAAAAGCCAACTTTTTGTTGTATATATTCATATTCCATGTGTTAGATGGAAGCATTTTCTATCCAGTGTGAATAAAAAGAACGGTTGTAGTAAATTATTATAAAGCCAATGATATTTCATGGCAGGTTATTCTACCAAGCTGTGCTTGTTGGTTTTTCCCATGACTGTATTGCTTTTATAAATGTACAAATAGTTACTGAAATGACGAGACCCTTGTTTGCACAGCATTAATAAGAACCTTGAGCTCTGTGGTCCCTTCTGTTGACTACCCAGCTCACAAAACAGTTCCTGGCCTGGAGCTTGGCACATACTCCAGTGAGACACAAGTTCTCTCTTTTACCAAAGTCAAAAATGGAGCTTGAGGACAAATTAATAGTCTTGTGTATCTGGCTATGGGTAGCCTCATTATAAATATCACTAGTGTGGCAAGAGATGATCTTGATGTCTCACATATACTGAAGTCCAAACACTGTGTCAGATGAGAAAAATCCATCAGAGAGGTAGAAAACAATAATTGAGAAAATGAGCAACAATTTCAGCCTAGTGTCAATGCAATAAAAACAATGCTGTGTAAAATGGGTTGAATTAGTTTGCAAACTATATAAAGATATATGCAGTAAAAAGTCTGTTAATGAACACCACATGGGAATGGGTGTCCTAGCCAATTGCCTTTTCTAGTTATCTGAGCTCTACTATATTATCATACTTGGATAACCAGTTTAAAAGAATTAGAATATGATTTTTTAAATACATTTAACATTAAACTCTTCTTCTAATTCTTCTTTCTGTGATAATTCAGAAGACAGTTACAGACCTTCAGTGAGTCATTGTCACAAAAAATCAGCTATCACTGTACCATGCTATAAGAGACTGGGCTACAACTGTACAGCGACAAACCTTGGAAGTTGCTTTTTTTAAAAAAAATGATAATAAATTCCTGAAATCCACTCTTTTACTGGTTGTTTCTCTTTGTTATAAAAATACAACATAGATTGTTAAAGTGCTTAACATCCTGGATGTCATTCTACAAATTAAATTATATTTCTCAAATTATTTTGTGCCTCCAACTAAACTATTTATTGTCTTGATTGCTGTCATTTTTTCTTTAGATGCCCAACAATCAGAATATACTTTATTTTCAGTGATAGTTTTAAAATTTGAAAAGTAATCCATGCCAAATGGGAAAATAAAAAGTGAAGACAAGAGAAGCACACAGAAAAAAATGTATCATTCAGGATTGTGTCTTGCTTCCTATTACAGAAACGTGGCTGTGACTGATTTGATTCACAGAGCAAATACTGCAGGGGTTTGCAGCTGCTCAAGAAACTAGGCAGTGTTTTAGATAGTGCTATAATAAATGCTATAATAAATACCCTTCCACCTGTATATACACCTCAAAATATTTTTGTTATTTCTGCACTTTTAATACAAACCACTTTATTCTTCTTAGCTGCTTCAATTCAGTTCCTCCACTTACATTTTTTGTAGACAAAAGAGTATCTCTTTCTAGTTCCTCAATTTCTTTACAAGTCCTCATTAAGCCCTGAGTTCATCTTAATTGGAATAAAAACATCCACAAACAAAACCATGCCACAACTTTTTCTAAGATTTCATTAGTATTCACTTTTTAACAGAATTCTGGACACATGCACACTTCTAAATGTCATCTTAATCATTAAATGGTTTTGAGATAATCAGCTAGCAATTTGGAAGGAAAAAGAAAAGTTGGAGCCCTACCTCACTCCTTACACCAAAATTAACTCTAGCTGTATTTAAGTGCAACAAAACCAGGACAGTACTAGAGGTGGAACATGTTTACTGTATGGTATATTGAAGAATTTTTACATCCTACGTATTGTTTGCATTATCAATCAACTTTTTTATGAAATCACTTTCCCTACCTTGGGGAGTGCTTCAATGCATTCAGGCAAATAAAGAAAGGAACCATTACTGACAGAATAAAATCATTGGTCAAATGCTGACTGTGACCTTGAGCAGGAGAGCCACAATTTTTCATCACAAATCCAATTTTCTGCCTCCAGATAAATCTGGGCTTCTCTGGAGTCTCCCTTAGGTATAGAATAACCAATAAAACACTTTGTCCAACCAAATACATTGCAAACAAGGTCAACGTGCTTACATTTACATTGTGTTGGCTTGAACCACCACACCAATCATAACACAATCCCAAAGTTTTACCCAAACAAATTAGAAGCCTTAAAATTCCGCTAGCTGTAATTTTGATTCCTCTCCTTTTTACTCCACATTCGAATGGTCACTTAGTTATATAGATTCTTCCTTCTCTACTTCAGCTGGGACAACTTTAATTTTTAGAATTTGAAACTGCGCAATAAGTCCTTTATTCAGTTTTAAATATTTCACAGTGTTCTCATAAAGCCACATTAGCAGTTAACAAAATTCTGCCTGAGTCACTTGAGAGCTCAAAGCAAAGCTCTGTTAAAAGATGTTCAAGTCATTTTCACATTCAGGACTTTAGCCGGCATCTTAAGTTCTGAGTGCTTATAAACATTAAAATGGATGCAACTCAAGACAGACATTTTCCTTTGTGTAGTGAAGTGGTTTGCATTCTTGCAAAATATTTCTAAAGTACAGGAAATGTTGCATGTAAGTGCTTATAGCACAGAAAATGTTTCATCTTCTTCCGAAGGAGAAGTTCTAAGACAGGAGACCTGTTGACCACCCATCACCAGCCCCTTTCAAAAATGTGCACCCCCAAGAGTAGCCATGGGGGACTTACAGCCCTCCATTTTCAGGGTTTTTTTAAATACAACAACTTGGCATGCCTGTCCCTGTGAGCCCCACCCCAATTTTGTAGGATACAGAGCCCAAGTTTTTTACCTAGTTTTATTCTTAAAATTATTTACAGGACACCTATAGATTCTGTAAAAGATCTGCTTGAAATTAATGACAATCTGCATTCCCAACCAAGCTCCTGTAGAGACACATAAATACTCCATGTAAATGCAAAGAGCAGTTTGTGGCTAAGGTGATGCAGAAGCAATCACAGCCATCTGAAATGGCAGGAACTGGCTTCTCCCCAGCTGAGGTGGCTTCTAAGTGGGAAGCAGCCTCTGTCTCTTCAAGATGTCCCCAGAGGTTCAGAAAGCAGGCTCTAAAGGGTAGAAGAGAAGAGAATGGGAGATACTCAGACAGGAAGGTGAGAGGAGCAAGCAGGAAGAGGGGACAAAGCAGGCTGCATCCTTTTGGGCACTCCAACCCCTGGACTTAAATAGAGTGCAGGTAAACTAGGGTTTAGGAGGTTAGCTCACCTACATGGTCCATTAGGCATGATAATAAAGTCACTAGGATGTAGTAAAGAAACTAGGGACTGTTTAACTTCTGGCAGCAATAACTGTACCATTAGGCTTGCCTTTGCTGAGAACAGTACTGACAGTTGATGGGGCTGAGCCCAGGGAAAGTCCAGACAAGACCCCACTCAATTCCTCTCGTCCCAAATGATGGTTAAAGATGGTGGACCTCAAACCTCAGCTGAATAAACCCATCCTTAAGAAGAGTAATGTGGGTCCCAGTCATCTCTCCAAGGAGAGAAATTTTCTTTCCTGATTCAAATAGGCATGTTAAGTATTTGCTACAAATATTCCTTTCCAATGCCGCATCTTGCCTTCTCCACTCCATGCAGAATTGGGTGTAATGAGCATCTCTTGGTTTTAACACACACATGCTGCCAGTATCTGTGTCACACGTATATAGTCTGGGTAATTTTGCTTCCTTTGTTTTGATAAGGCTGAACAGACTTTCAGATTAATTTACATTTGTATCTTTTCCAATGATGTAATGGGATATAATTCCATATGCTATGGAATGAGACCTGCAGAGCTCCAGGAAAATTTGATTCCATGCCTGACCCTTGTCAGATGAAAACAAATTCTCAGTCTCAGAAGGCCCTGGCCACTCCACATGTTCCTTGCTTCAACCCTTGGTTCTCAAAGCATTTTGATGTTCAGCTCAGCATTTTTATACACATACACACACACACACACACACACACACACACACACACCAATATTTGCTTTTAGGAGATTCTTAAAAGATCATGATCTTTATTTAATCTTCAAGCATTAGTAAAAAGAAGAGATCTTGTCCCACGCTATGTGTTGGACATAGTTTTCTTGCTTCTAATTAATAGCAACTGGTAACTGATTTTTTTTAATGTTTTCAAATTTCCTTAACAAGTTAGGGATGGGGTAAAAAAGCTTCCTTGACATTGAAAAGGTATCCACCCAAAAAGCCATACAAACATTACACTAAATGCCGACACATTAGGTGTATTTCCTTTAAAATAAACAACAAGAAAGGATTCTAACCATCACTACTGTTGTCCACCTTTGGTCCTAGTCAAGGCAATAACACAAACAAAATTTAAAAGTAATTTTAAATATCAGGAACACAATATACATGATGACCTAGAAATTCCATGAGAATCAACTTGAAAATCATGAGAACCAATAAAAGAGGCCAGTGGGCTGCCCAGACACATGATCAACATCAATGACCATGACCAGTTAGAAAATTGTCCATTCATAATAAGAAAAAATAAATTTCAAATACTTACATTTTTAAATTATATTTTTTAACTATATATATGAATAAACTAGAAATTAAACTAACAAAAAAATATAAAACCTGTAGGAAGACAATTATAAAACTCTGATGAACTATCCCTAATAAATGGAGAGCTGTACTATATCCCTGAATGGGAAAACTTAATACTGAAAAGATGTCAGTTTCTTCACAAATAATCTACAAATCCAAATCAATGCCAATAAAAAAAACCTAGCAAGATGTTTAAGTAATTTCAAAGGTGGATTCTAAATTTTAATTAGAAAAGAAAATGGACAAGTATGGCCAGGATATGATAATACAACAGAACAACTTTCAGAAACAGACCTATAAATATATGGATTAGCTTATAATGGTGGCATTTCCAAGGACTAATTCTTTAATAAAGGGTTATCTCATTGGGATAAAGTAAGGTGAAATTTCTGTCTCTGCTAGGTAGAAAATAAGAGTCCAGATGGAATACACATTAGTAGCACTGTCCAAGAAGTGAAAGGTTCTTAGAATCTCGCCAGACAGGTCTCAATTCCCAGGGAAAAACAATGGAAGGGCAGGAGTTGTCTTCCCTACAGTCAGGGCAAGAATAAGGAAAGAGAGAGAGAGGAAAAAGGGACCTCTCACCCCATCCCCAGGGACTGTGGTACAGCATATATTAGTGTAACAATTCTGTGCGTCTGGTGCCTGTCATGTAGTAGTTGATCAATGTTAATTGAGTGAACAAACATATAAATGAAGACTCTCAGTATGTTCAAATATTTAAGCAAATCAACAATAGAAGTGGAAGCTATATCTGAGACAATGTTTGTTTTCAAGAACCATAGGTATTAAAAAAAAAAAAGAACCATCGGTATTAAACAAGCTCATTTCCCCATTGCCTTTGAGCAAATAAAGTGTGAACTCTCACTGGGTGGTGTTGAATGAATTCCTATGAAAATTCATTAACTTCATTAGCTTCCTGGCTTACTTTTCAATGCATACGCAATCCTCTACATTCTGTGTCAGTGGAGGTCAAATCCTTTTGTAGTTGGCCGGGGAGGAAAAATAAGAGTAGATGCCAGGAATTTAGGGTAAGTGCCAGAAGGCAAAAAATGGCTCCAACCCTGGCAGTTGCCAGAATAATCAGCTCCAGTTTGCCTCATTTGTTTATCAAAGTGTCCTTCCACAGGTCCAGATTCCCTGCCATTCTATGAATTCATAGAGTAATACTCAACAGTTGTGATATGGCTCATTGAGGTAACAGCAAGAATCCAGAATCAGGAGTCAAGTTGTTGTGTTATCCATTAATGCCCCCATAAACAGAGCAGCTGTTTATCTGTAGATTGGTGTTCTGATATTTCACAACTGCCTGAAAGGGCTTTGTTCAGTCCACAGTAAGTAGGTCTCCTCACTTCGGCTTGCTGAGCGTGTTGTCTGTTAACTTCAGTCTCCATTACTTCTAATGTCATTGCCTCTAGTAGATTACAGAAACTGATGCTCATTTTTTTCTTTGTTTTCTTTTTTTAACTAATAGACTTTTTTTAAACAGTTTTAAGTTTACAGAAAAATTGAGCAGATATTGCAAAAAGGTCCCATATATCCCCTCTTCCCTGCACACAGTTTTCCCTATTAATATCTTGGCATTGATGTAGTACATTTATTATAATTGATAAATCATTACTAACATCCACAGTTCACATTACAGTTGTGTTATATAGTTCTACAGGTTTTGACAAATGCACATATAACTACGATGTATCATACAGCATTATGCAGAATATTTCCACCACCCTAAAATTCTTATGCTTCACCTCTTCATCCCTCCTCTTCTCTCCCCTTGAATGCTGGAAACCTCTGATATTTTTACTGTCTCCATAGCCTTGCCTTTTCCAGAATACCATGTAGCTGAAATCCTACTGTGTAGCCATTTCAGATTGGCTTCTTTCACTTAGCAGTATGCATATGAGGTTCCTCCATGTCTTTCCATTGCATGATAATTCATTTTTTATTGCTGAGTAGTATTCCATTGTACAAATGTACTGCAGCTTGTTTAGCCATTTGCCTACTGAAGCACACTGATGTTCACTTCCTGACTGATTTGAACAGCTCATAGAAAGGAATCAGTGGAGTGGTTTTATGTTTCCTATAAACTATCCTAATGTATTTTGGTGTGTTTATAAGACACAGGTTGGGGGAAAATGAAACTTATCCATTATTCCAACACCAAGACAAAAACCTCTCAAATATTTTAGTTTATTTCTGCCACTAATATTTTCATATATATATACCCATTTTAAACTATTTAAATCATTCCATAAATATAATGTTCTGTCTTGTGTTTATTACTTAATATGAAATTTTGTATGGACAGTATGATCTCTGTCCAGATCCCCCCTTCAAGACTGACAAATGATATGCCCACCCCAAGCTGCAGGGAATATCAGCTGCTCTCCATAGTTTCATTACTGTTTCATTACTATCTGTATAAGGAAAAATTTGTTAATATTGCTATGAATTTGTCAGACTTCCTGAATCTGAAGTGTGCTTGTATGTTTCATCAATTCTGAAAACTCTTCCAAAATTACCTCTCCACCTTTCTCTCTCCTTTCCTTCTAGAACTTTAATTGAACATGTTAGAACTTCTTACCCTGCCCTCCAATCTCAGTCTGTCTTTCCAATTTTCTACCTCTTTGTCTCTCCATTGCTCATTCTGGATAATTCCCGAAGTCTGTTTTCCTGTTCATGGATGTATCACCTATATCTAATTTTCTCTTTAAACCATCCTTTGAGTTTTTTATTTCAATATTTGCCTTTTATAAAAATTCTCTTTGGTTGGTTTTCCACTCTACCAGTTTATCTTTCATAATCACTGTTCCTTAAATTTTTAATCACTTTTCTTACTTTAAATATATGATACATGCTTAATTTATGTTTTGTAGTCAATGATTCCTGTATCTAAGAATTCTGCTGGCCTGATTCTGTGGTTTCTTGTTCCTACTGGCTCTTGCTCACAGGGCCTTGTCTTTGTAAATGCTTTCTGATTTTTGACTCTGAGCCCGCATTCCTCAGAACTTTATTCATGGAAAACTTTGAGGCTTGTGTTTTGACTGCATTTCTCCAAAGAGGATTTATGTTTGCTTCTTCCAAATATGTGGGATCATTACCAATCCAGAACTATTTTAAAATAAATCCTGACCTAAAGGTATTTAGAATCATGCAGGTAGTGTAAATTTGGGTTACAAATTTGATTGAGTGCCAGCTCATGGTTAAGAATTCTCAAGAGAAAATTTTCTCCTTTAACCCTATACCGACAAGCAAGTTTCCTTGCTATTCCTATTGGTAAGGCAGAGTATTTTCTAGTTCATTCATATACTGACTATGTTGCCTTTTAGGGTCCCAGCTCCTTACCTTGCCTTTTGTCTCCTGTTCACTTTCCCAACATATGATCATCAGAATGAAAGCTGGTCTCCAAAGAGGGTTGGTACACAAAACATATAGGATGAGACTGTATCATTTTATATTAGGAAGTAAGAAATAGCTCCAAAAAAATGGAGAGATGTCAAAGAACAAAGGAGCCAGAATGAAGGAAATTCTACTGCTCACATCTGGGAAAATTTAACAACATAATTAATAGTGATAGTGATAGAATATAATCCATGGAGAGAAATAAGATCTATGAGGCCATACTGAGATAGATAGATAGGAGATAAAGATGATAGATGATGCCGGATAGATGATAGATAAAATAGATAGAAAAGAAAAACACTCTTTATAATAAAATGTCTACAAATAATGCTAACCACAGAAAGAATGATTCAATTAGATAATCACCATTTGGTAAGCACCAAAGTAACAATTGTTTCATTCAAGAATGATAAAGATATTGAAGCTAAGGGCAAAAGTATGATAGAAACAGGATGTTCACATAGTCTCAAAATATCTCATCAGAGTGACTTACTGATTACAGAAGGAAAAATAGTCATTTTGTAATGGAGAAGCTTGGCAGATACCACATTCAGCAAGTAACCACAAATGAAAAATTGATATTCTGTACTTCTTTATATGATGTACTGAGAACACAGTATCACTTCTGTGATGTTCTTGCCAAAAATATACAAACTACATCCAATCATGATGCAACATCAGACAAACATAAATAGAGGAAAATTCTACAAAGTAGCTCATCTTTGCTCTTCAGAAACATGAAGACCACGGAAAGACAAAGACTGTAGAATTGCTCTAGATTAAAGGAGACTAATGAGATGAGAACAAAGGCAGCTTGTGATCCCAAATTGGATACTGGATTAAAGATTGTTGTTGTTAGTATTGCTGTAAAGGACATTGTTGGGACAACTAGTAACATAAACTGAATTTAAAGAACAACCTGAATTTAAAGAAGTCAGAATTAATGGAGATGGAAAACAAGGTGGACTGAGTGAGCTGTGGAGCAAAGGATAATGAAAGGGGGTGCAGGCAGATGTACCACCAATGCTTGGTTCTCACCACCACCAACACAATCACAATTGCCTACAAACAACACATTAGAAGAAGCTCTTGGAGAAACAATACTCTGTATGATAGTCCGCACGCTATCCAGTTTCTTACATTTTAACTTCAGATTTGGGAAAAGAAAGAGCAAATAAATCAGTTATAATTTAATATGAACTCATTTGATTTATTAAGACTTGAAAACCTCCCAACACATATTGGTCTAAATCCTTTAGAACTGTGCTGTCCAATACAGTAGTCACTAGCCCCATGAGGTTATTCTAATTTAAATTATTTAAAAAATAAGCACATTTTAAAATTCAATTCCTTATTCACACTAGACATGTTTCAAGTGCTCAATAGCCCCACGGGGCTAGTGGCTAATAGCCACTGCACTATGTAGCATAGATATAGACTATTTCTATCATTTCTCTTCTAGACATACTGAAATTCTGCAGAAAACATTGTACATCACTACTCTAGAAGCTGAAGAGCTCATCACTGATGAAGATGGTTGTCATTTTTTAATTTCACTGTCTTTGACTCATGGAAAATATTAGGCAAAACATGAGAAATAAACTTCAATAAAGCCCAAACATTCCACTTCCTGTTGGATTCAATGCCGGGAGAGTTCTTTATGCCAAATGGGAGACTCAGCAAAAAGAAAACAGGAGTATAAAGAACCTTGACACAGTTGAAAAAAATGTTTGAGGAGGTTCTTATACTCCTATGTCCTCTGACTTCTTGGTTGATCCACATCTCCCCCCTTTCTCCACCCTATCTCTGCACTGTGGAAAATATTATTCATGTTTCATTCATTATACAGAATGGTTTGGCAAGAAGGGCTTGACCAAGACAAACTTCCAGTAATAAAGCCTGTACTATTATCCAAGGAAGTAAGGAAATTGACCTAAACATCCAAATTAGGAGCTAAGGAATTAGAGCTCTAAGTTACCAGGAGTGGAAGTGAAGTGTATGTATGATCCTTTCATGTCTGACTGGCAAAGGCTGATTGCTCAATGCAGGCTGAAGTTAACATCATCTAAAATTGCCAATGAATATCTGAACTACACTCAAATTGAATCCAGGGGGAAAAAAATGCAGTTTGACACCATTTGTGCAACACTTAAAAGCATGTGAAATAATACCATACATTGTTTTATAATACAGTATAAATAACAAAAATATAAAGACTTGCATGGTAATAATAAACACCAACTTCAATAGTGGTACCTCTAAAGAGAGAGGAAGGAGGAAAACATCAGGAAGGGAGACACATGACCTTCAAATGGATTTGTTAATATTTTCTTTAAAAAATCTGATAGGGACGGCTTAACATTAAAGCATTACAGAGCTGTCCAACGGTATGGAGGGCACCAGATATGTTATTCTTAGAATGTTTCCCTTTGTTTGAAATTTTTCATAACAAGGAAAAGTTTAATAAAATAAATTCTAATTCTCCCACTCAGTATTTGTATGATCTTGAGCTTACATTTTTCTAATTGCAAACAAGACCAACGTAATATCTACAAATGGGCTGTTATGAGAAGTTCAGAAGACATTCAGAAAACAACCAAAACACCCGCGTGGAGTCTGGAGGGAGGCCACAGGAGTGGCCGGACTGGACCTGGGATATGCGTGCTGGTCCCGCCCAGCCAATCGGACACGTGGCGTGCGATCATCATGCTCTGCTCTAAAACGGGAGGCCAGAGATGGTCCACTTTCCTCTGGACTGAAGCACATTGGAGGAATGAAGCTGGATCCTGATGTTCCAGTTAAAATAGGAAGAAAGTCTGGACTTGCAAGCCTCTCTGCTTACTTTGGCTGGTCATCTACTGTTCCCACGTCTGTCCTCAGGATGGGGGAAGCCAAATATGTGGATGTAAACGTACACAGAGCTTGTTGCACATCAGCACTTCAGGAACCCAGATTCGACCCTGCAAATCTCTAAGGGCTGACCACCACCTACAGCAACAGGGAGCCAGCTGGGCAAACTCAAGACTGGAAATTGCTGAGAGAAGAGAGGCCAGCTTGGAACAGCTCCCACCCTCCCTCACCCACTATCCGTGGCGCCCTAGGCCACTCGGATCATGGCCAAGCGCTCTCTGGCCACCTCAACGTTTTCTGACGCTATCTTCCCGACCACACCTTTCCTTTGCTTCCCCCCCAAGTCCTCTTTTCTGGGAAAACTCCTCACTCTATCACTGTTTCACCACTAGCTTCTTCCCCCTATCCTTCAGACACCCCCCCAACCCCACCGCCAAGGCCTTATCTTACAGCCCGCAGCCCCATAAGCCGAGGCACCCAGAAGCAGAAGTGGGAATCCTAACTTCTCCCACCACACACACCCCTCCACCTCTTCTCAAGGATGTCATCAACCAACTTTTCAAGCATGGTCCTCTGAATTCTGATGCTTCCCAGGACTCTAAACTTAGCTCCCATCCTTCCATATATTCCCTTCATATCCACTCCCATGATTTCAGTTTTCCTTATGAGCCAGGGACTCACAATACCTCTAACATAGACATCTCCCAAGCAGTCTGGACCCATCTGTCCACCACTTCTGGACATGACTACCAGGATATTCCACAGTCACCTCAATTGCACCATGCTCAACACTGACTCAGCAGTGGGAAAGGAATCCACCCTGATCAGAGCACAACAATCACTCAAAGGCAACTCCAGAGAGTCGAAACCACGGTAAAGGGCAGATTCTACAGATACGACACTCTCCTTGGTTAGTTCAAAGAACTTAAGCTTGTAATTTGGGCAGACAATGCAAGATGAAAGGAAAGCAGTTTAAAATTCCAGGGGGGAGAAAAACTGTACAGAAAAGCAAATATAATCAGAATGCTGTAGTTGAATATGCAATGAAATATTTGTGTGTTCATAATATTTTTAAATATCATTATTGATTTTTTGCTTTTGGATCAACATATAGACAAAGCATGAAAATTAACTACGGTTATGGTTATGAATGGATTAGCCTTAAAAATGCAAGGGGAAAATCACAGATGACAAGCTGAGAAATACAAGTGAAGAGATGTATATGAAAGAGAAAAGTAAGTACCCTAAAATATATATACAGTGTTGAGAGATGCTATTTGCAATAGAACAAGAAATAATGAGGTGACTAAAGTATTTGAAGTCACAGAGGTAAGTAAGGAACTAAAATTAGTGTTGTAACTATAGTGGAAGAGCGTAACTGAGTTTGGTCTTCATTTGTGATAGCAAGAAGCCATTAGATAATGTCTAAATTTAGTAAATCAAGAAATGATAACAAGATATTCAAGAGAAGCTCTGGTAAAATATGACATGAATCTATGCGTTAGCCTCCACTTCCTCCTGAAATTCCATTATTAGAAACCGTAAAGGAAGTTTGAAGGCCTGAAGTCACAAAGAAAAAGAAATTAAAATGTTGTAAAATTGATTGTGGTGATACACGCACAACTCTGCATACACTAAAGCCACTTTAAATGGGTAAACTGTATGATATGTGCATTATATAGCAATAAATTGATTTTAAAACAAGAGAATGGGAGATGTGAAAAGAGCAACAAAATTTCAGAAATTGGACAGCAGATGGCTGAGCGATAAATAATTTAGGGAACCCCTCAAAAAAAATCATATTCCAAGACCACAGTGGGAAAAGCCTAAATGAAATGATTTACACGGTGGCTACCTCAAAAGATTTGGAAATCAGCCATTCCAGGTGCCTCTGCAAATGGGACTGAAAAGTAGGGTGGGGTGGGGGGAGTAGAAGACTGACAAATGAAGAACCAGGGAAAGCCTCAGATGCCCTGCTCTAGCCTTAAAAATGCAAGTTGCACAAACGTGGGCAACTACCAAGTGAGTTTCTGTTGTCATACTACGTGAACCTAGAATGCTGAGCTGACCACGATATTACCAACACTGTATTGGAAGAATGGGGATGGAAGGTGTGCGTATGTGTGGTGGGGGCCGGGGTGAGCAATATGAAGGAAGTTAAAGCTTCATCTTCCTTTTAATGGGAAGTCAACAGTAAATGCCTGACGCTGAATAAGCCAGACATAGCATTACAAGCAAACCTGGCAGAGATACGGGAGGAAATATCAAGTAACATCAGCTGCCTCTGGAAAGTGAGAAACAGAGGGAAAGCGGTCAGGAGACTGTTTTTCTTGAAAGTATTTATTATCCTCCCCTTCTCATTACAGTTTGATTGAGATATACACACAGTGAAGTTCTTCCACTCAAAATGCACAAGTCAATGAGATTTAGTATACTCAGAGCTGTGCAAACATCACCACTATCTAATTTTAGATCATTTTCATCCCAAAAAGAAACTTGTACTGCTGTTTTAATAACAAGCCTTGTAGGACTATTTCACTTGTTAAACCATGATAAAATGAAATAAAAACCAAATTTAAGAGAGAAAGCAACATAAAAAAAAAGAAATTAGCAGATTAGATATGAAAGTGTGAGACCCAACTATAAGTTGCTTACAAAATCATTTTAAATATAAAGATACAAAAAGATTAAAATAAGGATAGGAACAGAAAAAAGAGAGAGAGAAAGCAATAATTAAGAAAGGTTTCCTCTAAGAAGTGGGACTTGGGGTGGGTGGCCACAGAAAAAGAGACAGCTTTTCATTGAATGCTTTTCTGTGATATTGTCTGCTTCCTAATTTTAACTGTGTACACGAATTGTTTTTATTTTATTATTTTCTTTAAAAGTTAGAGCAATTCCTTAAGCACAAACTTAATGGAAAGAGATTAAATTTGAGGCAGTGTTTATAAAATCCCTTTGGAAGCTCTTTAAGGTGAGAATTGTCCTTGGGGTATCCCAGCTGTCTTGAGCAGGGACAGCGCCGTGGGAGTGATCTTGGAACTGCGGCTGGGCAGCCTAACCACCCCAGAGGGTGGCCACCAGCGGGACGATGGAGGTGTCCCCACAACAGGAGAGCTTTTGGGAGATCCTGGTGCACAGGGGCCTTGGTCAGTCAATCTTTGGTGAGAAGGACACAGAGGACCACGCCTCGGAGCAAAGAACTCGGCACCGCCACCATCAGACACCCAGGCCCAGGCTCGTGATGCAGGAAGATGAGCACCAACAACCAAGAAGGAAGGAGAAACGTGGCACCTGCCATCTCAGCCACAACCGTCCCTCCCCAGAGAGCTGTTCTCACTCCTCTCGAGACTAGGTCCCTTTTAAGTTTTGTACTTACCTTCACTTTTCAAAAAAATGACCCCAAGTTGGACTGACCTTTCTTAAGATGTCAAGGATCAGTGCTGGCCACATAAGCACTGTTCTTACCTCTGCCTGAAGCTTTGTTTCTCATCTGGTTGCCAAGAAAAGTGGCCATTACTCTGCCAGCAAACTGTCTCTGGGGAGAAAAGAAATGGAAAATATGAGGAAATTTCCTTCCAAAATCCCGAAGAATCCTTGCCTCAGCATAACCAGTGAGAGTTAACTGCACAACGAACCACACAGGAACAAAAGGAAATTGGGGTCATAATTCCTTAGTGCCCAATGGCATCTGAATTTGTAGCAAGATCTGTCTCCCTGGTCCCCAAAGATGTTGCCATGTAGGGGGAGGGCTTTCCAAATGGGACGGAAGACGTGGATCTCATGGGTGGGGACCCTGTTGCAGGGCCTTGATTGACAAGCCACTTGGGAAACTATAAGGAATTTGAAGACTTGGGCTTGAGGCTTGTTCTCAACCTTCAAACCAGGACCAAACTCTCACTTGTCCCTAAGTGTAAATCCCATTGTCCCCGTTCCCTGGCTATCACAGGGGTCACCTTTGGGAACCCCTGGGGCTACCGCACATATGCCCCAGCAAAGCTTATTTCCTTGGCTTTTTTTAACCAGGACACCTGGGTGAGAAGCCCCTTATAAGCGTGGACATAGGACAGGCAAGTGTTGACTGGGAGGAAAGGAAAAGGGCCATTTGGAAGCCTTACTAGGAGGGCAGCCCTGGCAGGGAGCTGTAGGCCCTGGCTTTGGGCAACACTAAGTGGAACAAGTAGCAATGAGGAATATGGAGCATAAGTGATACAATGGGATAAATAAGTAATGGGAAAACCAAGAGAAAAGTAAAATGATGCAATGATTTATAGTTTTTTTTCCTTTAATTTACTCTATCACTGACAGCCATTTTATCTTAAATATGTTACTTGAAAATATGAAAAAGTATGCAATGCAAAGAAGCAACTGAAGCACTAGAGCACAATTTTCAGAACATTCTTTGTTCATAATTATACCCAAGGGATCCACTTCTAAACAGAGTCTTGAAATATTAATTTCTCTCACCTGTCCTCGTTAGGGGATGAAGACATGTAGTACAGAAGTTTGGGGACCAGCCATACCTAAGCTGAAGTCCTCGTTCTGCCATTCTTTGGCTATGTGACCTAAGGAAAGTCATTCCACCTCTCTGAGCATCAGTTTTTCCACCTGACTTATGGTAGTAGTAACAAGACTTAACACTGCATCGGTCATTTTCTATACACCAATGCTCTACACCCCTGCATACATTTACTCTTTTCATCTGCATGACAAACTCTCATGTATATTGTTATTAGCTGAATTGTGACCCCTCAAAACTTGTATGTTACAGTTCTACATCCCAGAACCTCAGAATGTGACCTGTTGGGAAATAGGGCCATTGCAGATGTAATTAGTTACAGTGAAGTCATACTGGAGTGGGAAGGGCCTATAACCCAATATGGCTGATGCTCTTATACAAAGGGGAAACTTGGACGCAGGGATATGAACACAAGGAGAATGCCATTTAAAGACTGGCATTACCCTATCATGAGCCAAAGAATACCAGAAGCTGGGAGAGAAGTCTGGAACAGATAGATCCCTCCCTCGTACCTTTACAGGGAGCACGGCCCTGCTGACACCTTGATTTCAGACCTCTGGCCTACAGAACCATGAGACAAAAATTTCTGTTTAAGCCACTCAGTCTGTAGCACTCTGGTACAGCAGCCCTAACTAACAAATATAAACTATTGTTACATTTCTACTTTACAGATAAGAAAACCAAAATGCAAGAGCTGATGGTCACACAGAGAGTAGCTGAACTGGAATCTGAACCCCAACAAAATTTTTACCTTAATCCCTACCTTATCACTGTAATGGTATTTAATTTCATAGGATTGTTATAAGGACCAAATGAGATCATTCATGTACAGTGTTTATAGCTTTGTGACCAGCATGTATTTACATGCTCAACATATTTAGCTATTGCCGCCTATTCTGATCGCTCTCTGTCCACAATTATACATTTAACACTCATCACAAATCTCCCAATTTAGTTATCATTATCCCCATGTTACAGATAAACTAAGGATTAGTGCTTGACTGGGATTTCAAAACCAGTTCTGTCTTGTTCCAAAACCCATACTAAACCATCTCTATTTTCTAACTACCAATTGCCATCTAACTCTGTTCCAGAAAATAACTTCAGTAAGTCTTTGTTGGGAAAATTCCAGCCGAGCTCACTAACTAGATCATGGTAGTTCTCGGAGAATTATGAGACAGGGCAAGATGTGTCCACCCTTGAGTCTGGCAGCTCCTGAAGCTGCTTGAGCCTCCGCAGGCCTAATAGTTCATGTGGATTAGCGAACCAGGGCCGGCCAGAGGACCCTACCCAGAACACATAAACCAAAACCCATCACGCCACTAAAAATAAATGGCTAGAATTGAGTAACAGATAAATCCTTCCATCACAGGGCTTAAGGAAAAAGTTCCAAACTTAAACCCAAAAGGCTTAAACAATAAAGAAATAGATTAATAAATTTGACTCAACTAGAATTTTTTTGTTCTATAAGCAGAGTAAAGAGTAACAAAGAGAAAAGCCTAAGAGATGCATTTGCAGTGAGTATAACCAACAAAGAACTGGTATAAAGAAAACATTTTTTAAATTCCTAAAATCAGTAAAAAAAAAAAATAAGATAAACAGCTTATCAGGAAAAACTGAGCCCTGACTTTGAGGTCTCTGCCAGAACTATGATACAGGAAGGTTTGCATTTCACATTGTTACCCAAGAAATGTGATGACTGTGCCTACCCTTCAACCCAACTACAGAAGCTCCTTAAGCGTGCTTCAGGAGACATGAACCAGAATGTTCTCTGGAGTATCACAAGTAAAAAATGAAAACAACCTAGATGGATAAATAAATGGCAGCCTATTCATAAAAATGAACAGGTATTAATGTGGATAAATCTCATAATACATAATATTGAGTATAAAAAAACAAGTTTCAGAAGGATACATGTGGCATTATGCCATTTCTGTAAAATTTGTAAAACTACAAAATAATGCTATGTGTTTTTAGAGCTAAAGTATATGAATAAATCTATGAACATTTGCAGAGCATGACAAACAATCTCAAAACTAGGGAAAGGAGCAGGTAATGGGGTGCAGAGGGAGGACATAGGAAGTTTCAATTTTTTAATTATTTCTTCTTATATATCATAGGATGCATACATGGGTATCCATTAAATTTTTCTCAAACTTTTAGTAAGTCTTATATATTTTACAATAAAAAAGGGAAGCTTTTTCCAATAAGAATCCTAGGAGAGTAAGCATCAGCAAGATACCCAAATAAGAAGTCCATTATTTATATATACCTCCCAACAACAACAATGTGGCACCCATCCACAGACAAAAGTGCCTCTGTGAGAGATATAGAATCCAGAGTCATATGCCAAGGGACCCAAAAAGAGTCTTATCCACCTCTGTGTTGGGTAAAAGACATGCAGACCACAGTCCTGGCTATGGATCCTATAGTAGCAGGTGACCTGGCCCTAGCCCATCTTGGTCATGGTCCAGGATTCCCTGGAGACAACTGTCACAGACAATCACTGTGCAAATGAGAGCAACCTTGTGGAAATCAGGAGTGCAATGAAGTTCCAGCACACTGCTAGAGCAATATATATATATATATATATATATATAGCCTAGCATAGCCTAGCAAAATGAATAAATAATAAGGATAAAAGCAAAATGAAAAATTTTAGTGAGGAAGCATCTCTTTAAGACACATGAAAAGCTTTATTTTCTCAACTACACTCTATCTATATGTTAAAATTAGGTATTGCCAGAAGAAATTAGCTCACATTGAAAAGTAGATTCGTGTAAAAGCAGAATTGATTTTAACAATGGCACTTCATTCTTTACTTCTGAGTTACAAAAACAAGAAGAAAGGCTTGATAATATCCAAATTGTTTTTAATTACCCTCTATCACTTCACAACTAGTTTAGATCCTCCTTTAGTTTTATTGAAAGAAAACAGAAACACCTGATTTGAATACGAATTTATACCCACTGATTAGACTCATTTACTTTCTTAACAGCTGGGTCAATTGCACACAACCATTGATTAGACTCATTTACTTTGTTAACAGCTGGGTAAATTCCTCGGCCCAGCCTAGCCTAGCCTTCCCATAGCCTGAACTGGAGAACTAAATGCATGGACTAGGCCTAGGCTAGCCTAGCCTAGCCTTATCCTGAACTTGAAAACTAAATGCTATTTCAGCCACCCAGGCTCTGCTACTTTGCAGCAAGCAGCCTGAGCTAAACCGTTAACCGAGAAACCAAGGGCAACATTTTCTAGTGAGAAGACGCCCCGACGTGTTCCCTTACATTGTAACTAAGAGGAGCATGCACCCCCACCGCGCGTCGTCGTCCTGATCCTGAGACCACAAACAGAGCATCCTACGAAACCCCGGAGCAGCTCGCTCCATGGTCACGGGCGCGGGAGACAAGGGGAGGGCCCAGCCTTGTCAGAGACTGAATAACACAGAGGGACCTACCTGTGTCCGGGGCAGAAAAGGGACGAGTGGGAACGGTGAAAGGTGAGCCGAGCCTGCAGTGAACAGCGAGGAGCCGGCAAGCATGTCTGAGGTTTGAGAAATGTGCTGTGGCCGGGCCCAGGAGCAGCTGGGGTGGAATTCTCTCACTGTTGCCAGCTCTTCCCCAAGTCTAAAATTATCTCAGAATAACGAGGGTTCAAAAAAATTTTTTTAAATACTGATTATTATTATTATTATTATTGACTGTCATGAAGCAAATTTTCTATACTCACAGATCCCTAGAAACACGAAGTTGCCATGCCATGCTGGGGCCTTATGGGGAAGCACCAGGGTTGGTCAGGAAGCAGAAAGATGGAGGGAAAAGCATGGGCAGGGCCTCACTGTGGTTTCCATGGGAGAGGGCAAGGCAGGGCAGGGCAGGCAGGCTTAGGATTAGCTAGTTGGAATCATTTTAGAAGGCTCGGGGTAGAGGTTCTGTCGCTAGTTACCTGGGACTTGGCCCTGGGGGTGATCAGGGCAGAGGACTACTGCCTCCTGGACTGAGAGAGCCAGATGGAGGTGGTTCACAGCACTGGGGTCCGGATTGCGTGGTTTGTATCTGAAAGGTGTGCTCCCAGATGAGTAGTTTGCATCTCTAAGAACTGGCTAGCCCAGCAATTCTGGTTGCAGTGCAATAGACCCTGGGGATTTTACTGGGAATCACTGCCTCTAATAGCCACTGTTCCTTTCTTCTTATTAACATAACCCTATTTGGCTTGGGATAGATTTTCAGCTAAAAATCTTAATTTGTTAGGCTTCCTTGCAAGTAGGAGTGGCCATGGACATCTCTGGACAAGGAGATATAAGTGGAAGTCTACATGGTGGGACTTCCAAGAAGGGAACTTCCTGAGTCAAGCTCAGTGACATGTGTCTCCTGCCCTTTGTCCTTCCTCCTTGGTCTTGTCTCGAACGTGGATACACTGGAGCTGCAGGAATCAAATGGCAGCCTTGGAGAAGTAAGTCACCTGTGGGCATGGACTAGGCCTAGCCTAGCCTAGCCTAGTAAAATTAATAAATAATAAGCATAAAAGTAAAATGAAAAATTTTAGTGAGGAAGCATCTCTTTAAGAGATGTGAATGGCTTTATTTTCTCAACTACTCAGATATCTATACATTAAAATCAGTTATTGCTAGAAGAAATTAGTTCACATTAAAAAGTAGATTCAGATAAAAGCAGAATTGATTTTAACACTGGCACTTAATACTTTACTTCTGAGTTACAAAAACAAGGGGAAAAACTTGATAATTACCAAATTGTTTTTAATTATCTTCTATCACCTCATAACTAGTTTAGTTCCTCATTTAGTTTTATTGGAAGAAAACAGAAACCCAGGATTTGAATAAGAATTTATACCCATTGATTAGTCTCATTTACTTTCTTAACAAGCTCTGTCAATTGCTCACACCCAGTGATTAGACTCATTTACTTTCAGCTGGGTAAATTCCTCAGCTAGGCCTGGCCTGTAGCCTAGCCTAGCCTAGCCTATATATATATATATATATATATATATATATATATATGAGTTTGGACACATTGGTGATATGGGTCAGTAAAGATTGGGGAAGGTGACTGCTACTTCAAATGTGAACACAGCAATACAAGACTTCAAAGAACATGAAAATCAAGGAAAGATGGTATTATCAAAGGTTCACAATAATCGTCCAGTAACCAGCCCCAAAGACTTGGAAATCTTCAGTTCACCCAATAAAGATTTCAAAATAGCTGTTTTAAGAAAGTTGATGACCTAGAAGAAAACAGAAAGTACAGTTCAATAAAATCAGGTAAACAATACATGAATAAAGGAAAAGTTTAACAAAGACATAGAAATAGTAAAAAAGAACCAAACAGAAATTCTTAAGTTGAAGAATACAATGAATTAAATGAAAAATGCAATAGAAAGCATAAACAGAAGAATGGAGCAAGCAGAAAACATATGTGAATTATAAGGCAGGAACTTTGAAGTCATCCAGAGGAGAATAAAGGGAAAAGAACGAAAGAGTGAAAAAAAACTTATACGATCTCTGAGCCACCATCAAAAAGAAACAATTTGAAAATTATTGGAGTCCCAGAAGAAGAAGGGAGGGAGAAGGAAGTGGAGAACTTATTTAAATAATGACTAAGAACCTCTCAAATCTGGGGAGAGATTTGAACATCCAAGTCCTTGAAGCTAATAGGTTCCCAAACAAACTCAACATAAACATATGTTCTCCAAGACCCATTATAATAAAACTGTCAAAATCAAAGACTAAAAGAAAAATCTTAAAAGCAGCAAGAGAAAAGAAGCTAATAACTTAAAAGGGAACCCTCATAATCTCCTATCAGAAGATTTATCAGCAGAAATCTTATAGGCCAGGACAGAGTAGGATGATATATTCAAAAAGCTGAAAGAAAAAAAATTACCAACCAAGAATACACTATTTGGCAAAGCTGTCCTTCAGGAATGAAGGAGAATAAAGACTCCCAGACAAATAAAAGCTGAGGGAGTTCATCACCACAATATCTCCCTTAAATGCTGAAAGTAGTTCTTCAAGCTGAAATAAAAAGATGCTAATTAGTAACATGAATACATTCTCCACAATATATCATTTGATAGATGACAAAACAAGTCAGCAAATTTAAGAAGATCAACATCATGCTAAGTATGGTATATGGATGAAAAGTATGACTACAATGGTATGAAACTAGAAGTCAATAATAAGAGAAAAACTGGAAAATTCACAGATATTTGGAAATTAACACACTTCTGCACAATCAATGTGTCAAAGAAGGAATCAAAAGAGAAAAAAATATCTTGAAACAAGTAGAAATACAACATAGCAAAACTTATGGATGCCCCAGAAGTAGCTGTAAGAGGGAGTTTATAGCAGTAAACATCTACATTAAGAAAAAAGAAAGATATCAAATAATCTAACTTTACACCTCAAGAAGCTAGAAAAAGGAGAACAAACTAAGCCCTAAGTTAATCAAAGTAAGGAAATAACAAAGATCAGAGTGGAAATACATGAAATGGAGACCAGAAAAACAATAGACAAGATCAGCAGAAATAAGAGCTGGTTTTTTGAGAAGATAAACAAAATTGACAAACCTTTAGCTAGACTAAGAAAGAAAAAGAGAGTAGCTCAAATAGAAATGAAAGAGGAGATATTACAACTGATACCTCAGAAATACAAAGTATCATAAGAAACAACTATGAACAATTATATGCCAACAAATTTAATAACTTTGAACTGGATTAATTCCCAGAAACAGTCTACCAAGACTGAATCATGAATAGCAAACCTGAACAGACCCATGAATAATAAGATTGAATCAGTAATCAAAAACATCCCAACAAAGAAAATCCCATGACCAGTTTCCCTATGAATTCTACTAAACATTAAATGAAGAATTAATGCTACTCCTTCTCAAACTTTACCAAAAACTTGAAGAGAAGGGAACATTACCAAACTCTTTTTACAGGATCAGCATTACCCTGATGCCAAAGCCTGTTATGGGCACTGCAAGAAAAGAAAACTATAGGCTATCATCCCTGATTGACACAGATGCAAAAATTCTTAGCAAAATACTAGCAAACTGAATCCAACAGCACATTAAAAGGATTAAACAGCATAATCAAATGGGATTTAACCCTGGGATGTAAGAATGGTTCAACATACACAAATCAATAAATGTGATACATCATATTATGAGAATGAAGTATAAAAAGCATAGAATCATCTCAATACATGCAAAAAATTTGTCAAAATATAACATACTTTCATGATAAAAATTCTCAACAAATTGGGTATGGAAGGAACGTATCTCAACATAATAAAGGCCATATATGACAAGCCCACAGCCTATCTCATACTCAACAGTGAAAGGCTGAAATCTTCTCCTCCAAGATCAGGAAAAAGACAAGGGCACCATCTCTCACCACTCATATTCAACATAGAACTGGAAGTCCTAGCCAGAGAAGTTAGTCAAGAGAAAGAAATAAAAGTCATCTAAATCAGAAAAGAAATATTGCTGTCTCTATAGATGATATGATCTTATATATGGAAAATGCTAAAAAATCCACTAAAAACTATTAGAACTATTCAACAAATTCAGTAAAGTTACAGGATACAAAATCAACCTCCAGAAGTCAATTGCATTTCTGTGTACTAACAATGAAATATCTGAAAAAGAAATAAAGGAAATAATCTTCAAAAGGCCATCAATAACAATAAAATATTGAGGAATAAATGTAGCCAAGTAGGTGAAAGATCTAGAGAATGAAAACTATAAGACTTTGATGAAAGAAACTGGAGAAGACACAAATACAAGATTCTGTGTTCATGGATCAGAAGATTTAGTATTGTTGAAATGTCCATACTATCCAAAGTCATCTGAAGATTCAGTGCAACCCCCATCAAAATTCCAATGGCGATCACAGGAGAGGGGGAAAAAGATGGCAGCATAAGAAGTGAGCAAGAAACCTCCTCCCAAAGTTACAAAAAACACAAAAATACAGCAGATACAACTAATCCTGAAAACGTGACCTGAAGACTGCAGAACAGACTGCCTACATCTGGGGAAAAAAGAAGACCTCACAGAAAAGGGTAAAGGAGCAAAGCCTCCATCCAGTGGGAACCAAGCCTTACCCCCACCCCAATCCAGAGGTGGGACAAAGAGAAACAAGTGTGGAGGGAGTAAAAGCCCAGGACTGCTAAACACCCTGCCCTGGAGATCTCCTCCAGGAGCATGAACTCATGTTGCATGGTGCTCTAGAGATTAGTAGGGTCAGAAAGCAAAGATGGGAGGAATACATGGAGAGATTCTAGTCCCTTGTGGAGATCAGGTATGCACAGCCAGCCGCACTGGGATGAAAGAAAGGTGGGCACTTTGAAAGACTTCCTAGTAGCAAAAGGGGCAAAAAAGGGGCAAAGATTACACAGAGCTCACTGCTCAGGAGAAAGGCCGGGTGGACAAAATCATCCCAGGACTCTCAGCCCAGCAGGTTGGGAATGCTCAGGAGCTTCAGACACTCCATCCACCTGGCTAGAAATTTAGCTCCAAAGCCCCCTACTCCAGTTCACAGCCTGCCACTCCTTCCCAGCAGGCATCAGTCCTGCTCAACTGCTACCCCCACCATCATGCCAAGCCAGCCAGAGGATGGCCACACCTATGATAGCTACAAGGGCATAACACAGAGGCTCCTCCCTGTGTGTTCCACCCACTGAACCTCACAGTGGAGGCAGGCATCTCAGCCAGGAAGGTAGGAAAACCTCCCAGTCAACCTCTTTCCTCCTGTCAGGTGCCAGTTCTGTTCATCAGCAACCCCTGCTGTTGCTGCAGGTGCTCAGCAGCTCCAGAGAGTAGAGCATCTGGGAACTAGAGGTCTCACCTACACAAAGTTATCATTCCATAAGAAACACTAAAGAAAGTGAGGCAGCAAAGGAATTTGGTCCAAACAAAACTACAAGAAAAAATGCCAGAAAGAGGGCTCAGGGAAACTGAAATCACCAAACTTCTTGATAAAGATTTCAAAATGAAAGTAATAAACATGCTTACAGAGGTACAGAAAAATATTCAAGATCTCAGGGAGGACTTCAACAAAGAGGTAGAAACTGAAAAATATAGTATCCAAAATGAAATATACAGTGGAGGGTTTTAAAAGTAGATCAGATAAGGTGGAGGAGAAAGAAAATGAAACAGAAATTAGAGAACAGGAAAACAAAGAAGCTGAAGAACAGAGAGAAAAAAGGATCTCTAGGAATGAAAAAATAATAAGAGAGCTGTGCAGCCAATCCAACTAGAACAATATTCACATTATAGGGGTACCAGAAGAAGAGAGAGCAAAAGGGATACAAAATCTCTTTGAGGAAATAATTGCTGAAAACTTCCCCAATCTGGGGAAGGAAATAGTAGTCTCTCAGGTCATGGAAGTGCAGAGATCTCCCAACACAAGGAACCCTAGGAAGACAACATCAAGACATACAATAATTAAAATGCCAAAGATCAAGGACAAGGACAGAGAACTGAAAGCAGCCAGAGAGAGAAAAAAGATCACTTCTAAAGGAAACCCCATCAGGTTATGAGCAGAATTCTCAGCAGAAACCTTAAAGGCCAGAAGGGAGTAGCACAATATATTTAATGCAATGAAACAGAAGGGCCTCCAACCAAAATACTCTACTAGCAAGATTATTATTTAAATATGAAGTGAGAATTAAACAATTTTGAGATAAGCAAAAGTTGAGGGAATTCACCATTCATAAACTGTCTCTATAGTGTATCATAAAGGGACTGCTGTAGATGGAAGTGCTCCTAAGACTAAATAGCTATCACCAGAGAAAATAAAACCACAGTGATGGAAGTACACCAATTAATTAAAACAAAAATATAAAATTAAATCAACTACTCATAAAGTTAGTCA
Source organism: Manis pentadactyla (assembly GCF_030020395.1). NCBI lineage: Eukaryota > Metazoa > Chordata > Mammalia > Pholidota > Manidae > Manis > Manis pentadactyla. Next base: position 177,378,043 of record NC_080020.1, on the reverse strand, counting down.
AGGAATAATCAAAGAGAACCAAGTATGACACCTAATATATAAACCCTGGAGGAGAAAGAAGAAGAAGGGGAGAAAAAGAAAAGAACCTTTAGATTGTGTTTGTAATTGTATAATAATCAAGTTAAGACAGACTATTAGACAGGAAGGCAGCTGCACTTGAACCGTTGGTAACCACAAATCTTACAATGGCAATAAATACATATCTATGAATAATCACCTTAAATGTAAATGTACTGAATGCAACAATCAAAAAACATAGAGTTACAGAATGGATAAAAAACAAGACCCATCTATATGCTTCCTACAAGAGACTCTCTTCAAACCCAAAGACATACACAGACTAAAAGTGAAGGGATGGAAAAAGATATTTCATGCAACTAATAGGGATAAAAAAGCTGGAGTTGCAGTACTTGTATCAGACAAAATAGACTTCAAAACAAATAAAGTAACAAGAGACAAAGGAGGACATTAGATGATAAAGGGGTCAGTCCAACAAGAGGATATAACCATTTTAAATATCTTTTGCACCCAACAAAGGAGCACCTACATATGTGAAATAAATATGAACAGAATTAAAGGGAGAAATAGAATGCAATGCATTTATTCTAGGAGACTTCAACACACCACTCACTCCAAAGGACAGGTCAACCAGGCAGAAAATAATTACGGAGACAGAGGCACTGAAAACACATTAAAACAGATGGACCTAACAGATATCTACAGAATATTCCACCCAAAAGCATCAGGATACACATTCTTCCCAAGTGTACATAGAACATTTTCTACAATAGATCACATACTAGGCCACAGAAAGAGCATCAGTAAATTCAAAAAGATTGAAATTGTGCCAACCAACTTCTCAGACCACAAAGGCATGAAACTAGAAATAAATTATGCAAAGAAAATGAAAAATCCCACAAAAATGGCTTAACAACATGCTCCTAACTAATCAATGACCAAATTAAAAGAGAGATCAACCAATACAGAGAGACAAATGAAAATAACTCAGTAGCCCAATATCTGTGGGATACAGTGAAGGCAGTTCTAAGAGGAAAATATATATCAACACAGGCTTACCTCAAGAAAGAAGAACAATCCCAAGTGAACAGTCTAAACTCACAATTAATGAAACTAGAAAAAGAAGAACAAATGAGGCCCAAATTCTGTAGGACATAATAAAGATCAGAGCAGAAATAAATAAAGTTGAGAAGAATAAAACAATAGAAAGAACCAGTGAAAGCAGGAGCTGGTTCTTCAAGAAAATAAACAAAATAGATAAACACCTGGCCACACTTAATCAAGAAAAAAAAAGAGTGTACACACCATAAACAGAATCAGAAATTAGAAAGGAATAGTCACTATGGACACTACAGAAATACAAAGAATTATTAGAGAATATTATGAAAAATCATATGCCAACAAATTGGAAAACCTAGAAGAAAAGGACAACTTTCTAGAAAAATACAACCTTCCAACTGATCTAGGAAGAAACAGAAAATGTGAACAGACCAATTACCATCAATGAAATTGAATTGGTAATCAAAAAACTACCTAAACACAAAAAATTACCTAAACACCAGATGGCTTCACCACTGAATTATATCAAACATTTAGAGAAGATCTAATATCTGTCCTCCTTAAAGTTTTCCAAAAAGTAGAAAAGGAGGGAATACTTCCAAACTCATTCTATGAGGCCAGCATCACTCTAATTCCAAAACCAGTCAAAAACACGACAAAAAAAGAAAATCACAGACCAATATCTCTGATGAACATAGATGGAAAAATACTCAACAAAATATTAGCAAACTGAATTCAAAAATATATGAAAAAGATCATCCATGATGATCAAATGAGATTTATTCCAGGGATACAAGGATGGTACAATATTCTAAAATCCATCAATGTCATACACATCAACAAAAAGAAAGACAAAAATCACATGACCATCTCCATAGATGCTGAAAAAGAATTTGACAAAATTCAACATCCATTCATGATAAAAACTCTCAACAAAATGGGTATAGAGGACAAGTACCTCAACATAATAAAAGCCATATATGACAAACCCACAGTTAACTTCATACTAAACAGTAAAAAGCTGAAAGCTTTTCACCTAAGATCAGGAACAAGACAGGGATGCCCACTCTCCCCACTTTTATTCAACATAGTACTGGAGGTCCTAGCCATGGCAATCAGACCACACAAAGAAATAAAAGGCATCCAGATGGGGAAGGAAGAAGTTAAACAGTCACTGTTTGCAGATGACATGATGTTGTACATAAAAAACCCTGAATAATCTACCCCAAAACTACTAGAACTAATAATTGAATTCAGCAAAGTTTCTGGATACAAAATTAATACACAGAAATCTGTTGCATTCCTATATACTAATGATGAACTAATAGAAAGAAAATCAGGAAAACAATTACATTTACAATTGTATCAAAAAGAATAAAATACATAGGAATAAACCTAACCAAGGAGGTGAAAGACCCTGAAAACTACAGGACACTCATGAGAGAAATTAAAGACACCAATAAATGGAAATACTTCCTGCTCATGGATAGGAAGAATTATTATTGTCAAAATGGCCATCCTGCCTAAAACAATCTACAGATTCAATACAATCCCTATCAAAATACTGACAGTATTCTTCAATGAACTAGAACAAATAGTTCTAAAATTCATATGGAACCACCAAAGACCCCGAATAGCCAAAGCAATCCTGAGAAGGAAGAATAAAGCTGGGGGGAATTACACTTCCCAACTTCAAGCTCTACTACAAAGTCTCAGTAATCAAGCCAATTTGATATTGGCACAAGAACAGACCCATAGATCCATGGAATAGAATAGAGAATCCAGATATAAACCCACATATATATGGCCAATAAATATACAATAAAGGAGCCATGGATATACAATGGGGAAATGACAGCCTCTTCAACAGCTGGTGTTGGCAAAACTGGACAACTACATGTAAGAGAATGAAACTGGATTACTGTCTAACTCCATACACAAAAGTAAACTCGAAATGGATCAAACACCTGAATGTAAGTCATGAAACCATAAAACTCTTAGAAGTGGGACTACATCAAACTAAAAAGCTTCTGTACAGCAAAGGACACCATCAGTGGAACAAAAAGGCATCCTATAGTATGGGAGAGTATATTCATAAATGACATGTCCAATAAGGTGTTGACATCCAAAATATATAAAGAGCTCACATGCCTCAACAAACAAAAAGCAAGTAATCCAATTAAAAAATGAGTGAGGATATGAACAGACATTTCTCCAAAGAATAAATTCAAATGGCCAACAGGTACATGAAAAGATGCTCCACATCACTAATCATCAGGGAAAATGCAAATTAAAACATAATGAGATATCACCTCACACCAGTAAGGATCACCACCATCCAAAAGACAAACAACAACAAATGTTGGCGAGGTTGTGGAGAAAGGGGAACCCTCCTACACTGCTGGTGGGAATATAAATTAGTTCAACCATTATAGAAAGCAGTATGGAGGTTTCTCAAAAAGCTCAAAATAGGACACCATTTGACCCAGGAATTGCACTTCTAGGAATTTACCCTAAGAATGCAGCAGCCCAGTTTGAAAAAGACATATGCACCCCTGTGTTTATTGCAGCACTATTTACAATAGCCAAGAAATGGAAGCAACCAAAGTGTCCATCAGTAGATGAATGGATAAAGAAGATGTGGTACATATACGCAATGGAATATTATTCAGTCATAAGAAGAAAACAAATCCTACCATTTGCAACAACATGGATGGAGCTAGAGGGTATTATGCTCAGTGAAATAAGCCAGGTGGAGAAAGACAAGTACCAAATGATTTCACTCATATGTGGAGTATAAGAACAAAGAAGAAAATGGAAGGAACAAAACAGCAGCAGAATCACAGAACCCAAGAATGGACTAAAAGTTACCAAAGGGAAAGGGACTGGGGAGGATGGGTGGGAAGGGAGGGGTAAGGCGGGGGGGAGAAAAGAAAGGGGGCATTATGATTAGCATGTATAATGGGGGGGCATGGGGAGGGCTCTGCAACACAGAGAAGACAAGTAGTGATTCGACAGCATCTTACTACGCTGATGGACAGTGAATTAATGGGGTATGTGGGGGGGACTTGGTGATGGGGGGAGTCTAGTAAACATAATGTTCCTCATGTAATTTTAGATTAATGATACCAAAATTTAAAAAATCAAAAGGAGAAGAGGATTTCTTGACATGTGAAAAAATAAATAAATAATAAAAATAAAAATAGAAATACTATTTGACCCAGTAATTCCACTCCTAGGAATTTACCTGAAGAAAACAAGATCCCAGATTCAAAAAGACATATGCACTATGTCTTTGTTTATCACAGCACTATTTACAATAGCCAAGATATGGAAGCAACCTAAGTGTCCATCAGTAGATGAATGGATAAACAAGATGTAGTACATATACACAATGGAACACTATTCAGCCATAAGAAGAAAACAAATCCTACCATTTGCAGCAACATGGATGGAGCTAGAGGGTTTTATGCTCAGTTAAATAAGCCAGGAGGAGAAAGACAAGTACTAAATGATGTCCCTTATTTGTGGAGTATAACAAAGCAAAACTGAAGGAACAAAACAGCAGCAGACTCACAGACTCCAAGAAGGTTACCAAAGGGAAGGGGTTGGGGAGGTTGTGTGAGGGAGGAGAGAGGGTGTAGGGGATTAAGGGGCATTATAATTAGCACTCACAATATAGTAGGTAGGTCACGGGGAAGGCAGTACAGCATGGAGAAGACAAGTAATGACTCTACAGCATCTCACTACAGTGATAGACAGTGACTGCAATGGGGGTGTGGGGGTGGTGAGAATTTGATAATATGGGTGAATGTTGAAACCACAATGTTGTTCACGTGAAATCTTCATAAGATTGTATATCAATGATACTTTAATTTTTAAAAATTCCAATGGCCTTTTTCACAGAAACAGAAAAAACAATCCTGAAATTCATATGGTACTACAACCAGTGGAACATAATAGAATAGAAACAGACTTATTTATATTAGAAATTTGGCTTGTGACAGAGGTAGCAGTACAAAACAGCAGGGAAAGAACAGACTATTCAACAAATTGGTCTTGGACAATAAACTATAGGGAAAGATAAAAAGGACCCCTACGTCACCACACACACACACACACACACAACTTTTAGCTGGATTAAAATATAAACGTAGAATGTAAAATTTTAAGAGTTCAAGATGAAAATATAGAAAAACATCTTTATAATTTCAAGGTATGAAAATGTTTTCAAGCAAGACAAAATAGGCAAAAAAAGAGGAAAGTGATAAATTTAGCTACATAAAAATGAAAAGATTTGTAACATGTGGCTATTAAAGAATTAGTGTATACCATGTACAAAAAAAGTGTTGAAAACTAATAATAAGGATACAGGCAATAAAACTGGTAATTTATAGAAAAGAATATTGAGTAGGTGATAACATGAAAAGAAGCTTACTTTGTTAGTAATGAGAGGAATGCAAAATAAAATAAGAAATTTCACACCATCAGAGTTGTAGCACTAAATGGTGGCTAATATGTGGGGGAAAAGAAACCCTATTTAATTGGGCTGGTGGCAATGTAAATTCATACACCAATTTCTAGGACAGTTTAACAGTATTTATTACAGTTAAAGAGGTGTAGGCTTTGACTTAAGTGATTTCACTTCCAATTATGTACCCCAGAGAAACTTTTGCATTTAGGTGTAAGAAAGTTCACTGCAGGACACTTTGGAATCATGAAAATAAAGAATCAACCTAATTATCCACAAATAGGAGGATAGAAAACATTTTAAATAGTATGCCTAGGTAAAAATGAATGAACTAGATCTCCTTGTGTCAAAATGGTTAATTCTCAGAAAAAAACATTAGAAGTGGAAAAATAAGCTGTAAGATGATATTACAATGAAATGCTAATTTTTTCCAAACTGTTGGCTATGACCCATCTGTAAGTTGTGAAATCAGTTTAGTGGGCCACTGCCAGCATTACACAATTAGAATAGAAAGGAAATATCAGAATGTGCTGGAAGCAGTTAAACAGTGTTTTCATGAAAGTTTTGTTTCATATTATGTATGCATACACACACAGGTCTACATGTATACATACATGCATGTGGATGTTTACAAGGTCAGAATGTCAAATGCATTTCTTTTCGTGAGGGTGGTAGAAAAGCCTGAAAGCCACTGTTGTATATATAATAAAAATGCAAAACAATATTATATGTTTACAGATCCTACAGCATGCCTGGGAGTGACAAACACCAATGGAGGTACCACTGGTAGATTTCTGTATCCCTATGCCAGTATCACACTGTTTAAACTACTGTAGCTTTGTATTATTTTTTGAAATCTGATAGGGCAAATCTCTCAGCAGCATTATGATGCTGATGATTTAAGGTTTGGGGATATGTTTTGTCTTCCCTCTTTTGTTTGAATTTTTGGACCAGTTTTGTCAAGTTCTGTGAAGAAGTCTCTTGGGAATTTGTATTGGGATTGAATTAACTTTAATTTGAACAAATATTGACATCTTTTATGATATCAAGTCTTTCTGTCCGTGAATATGGTATTTTGGCCCCAATTTCTTAGGTCCTATTTTATGTCTTTCAATAAATTCTTTTGATTTTTTTCCATAATGGTCTTGCATTCTTATCATATTTATTTCTAAGAGTTTGTTGTTGTTGCTCTTGTTATTATAAATAGTATTTTTAATTAATTTTTCTATATCTTGTTATGATGATTTTGTACCTTGATCTTGTTTCCCAACTTTCCAAACTTTATTTCTAATACTTTGCCTATAGAGTCTCAGAGAGGTTCCATTTTGACCATCATATAATCTCAAATGATGACAGTTCTCTTTTCTTCTTTCCAACTTTTCCTTCTTTTTTCTATAAACACAACAGTCTCAGCCCAACTCCAGGCCGTAACAAAAGAGTGGACTCTACTGTCTCTGCAGCAACACTGGCCTGGAGCATGAGCATGAGCACGTGGAGCAAAGCTAACATCAATCCACTACACTGACGGTGGCTGATCATGACAAATTCTCTTCCATGTATGCTTGGATTGTACAGCTAGCTGTACTATTAAAAAAAAAAACCTTCCTTTTTCCATCTCTTGACTCTACTCAGATTCCTCATTCATTCTCTCCCACTGTGTGATCTTCTGGGGCTGCTCACAGGAACCCTACTAGTCTGGTATTTCTAGTTCTTTCCATTATCATGTCATTATAATAGAAAGATTATTTTAGCATCCTAGACAACCAGATTTAGTGCCTGCATTCTTATCCTCATGATGACCCTAAAGCTAGCAGGTATACTGTACAAGATTATGTAAAACAATGCTAAGCTTCAGTCGGTTGAACTATACAAAGACAAGATATGAGCCTCCCATTTCCTCTTCCCAAAAGGCATGGCTTTGGGATTTTTGTACTTTGGTTTTTTTGTTTTTTGTGGGGTTTTTTTGAGGGGAGAGGAGATGTTGATGGGTTCTGTTGTTTTGTTGGTTGGTAGGTTGGTGGCAACTATTTTCCTCAGTTTAAGTCTCCTTATTTTTACATCTAAACATAAATGCAAATTTATTTTATTATTAGTGTTCCTTCTATTCTTTTACAAAATGTATTATTCTTTCATTGTGGTTTCTAGTTTCTCTTTTTACCTCTTTAATCCTTTAAACCTCCTTATATTTATGGTCTCTTTCAGATTGCTTTTCTATGATCTCAAGTTGGGGTTGCTGACTCTCCTGCTTATTGTAGCCACAAAACCTTTTTCATGGCGGATCTTTCCACTGGGTGTTTTGCAATTTTTTACTGAAAGCTCATCTTCAGCTGAGCTTGATTTTTAAATGGAAATCTATAATCACAGTGAGCTTCCATCTGCTTCTGCATGTGACCTAGCAGTAACCTAATCAGGACTACTCTATATGTGCATTTTAAAATTTAGGATGTCTACAACTCATGGGCAGTACATATTCAGTCTCCAGAACCTCTCAAAGCATAAGCTTGGGATTTCACTTTTTCACGAAAGGCTTTTAATTTTTTTGCCCAGAATCCAGGCAGAGGCAAACTTCTCAGCATCTTCCTGATTCAGTGGCTGGGTTTTTTTTCTAGTCCTCCTCACATGGAGAGTTCAGCCCTCAACTGCCATACCTTTCTGCTTTCTTGCATGAGCTCCTGCAGGGCACTGGCCCAAGGCCGTAGCTCTCATCTCTGCGTGGGCCCTACCCCAGCCCAGTGAGAGCACAGACAGACACACCCACACCCCGCCTGCTCAGTTCCTTACCACTTCCAGCTGTGTTTTCCATTCCCTCTTCAGTTCCAGCAACTGGACTAATGTGGGTTTTGTTTCATCCCATATTTCTAAGTGATTGTAGTAGGAAGTGTTCTATATTAGTCCACCCCTCTGGAGTCCCCTTTTCCTTCACAGAGGCCCTTGAAACCAACCATGTCTTAAAACCTCTCATGAAAGCCAGAAACAGATACCTGTGGGGTCCAGGGTAAATCCCACCTGCAGAAAGCATCTACAGAATTTGTCCAGAATCTTTCTGGGAAGCAGGGACTGGGCTTGTCTGCTTACTTACTGGACAATTGCTGCTTAACAACCACCTTTCTGTTCTAGTGCTGGAATGAAGTCGGAATGCTTCCTCCCTGCCAATTTCAGAGGGTGAGATCATCCTTCCAGAGTCCTTGGGGAGACATGAAGTCAGGAATCTTTGACAGAAGAAATGCATGTGGCATGTGAAACTTAATGAAAGATCGTCTCCTAGAGAACAGACCCTCTGAGGTCTGTCTCTCTGTTGTTGGTGGTTATTGATGTTTTGGGAAGGAGGCTTCCCAGGTTTCTGGTTTTACTTTTTTTAAAGGAAAGTGGCAATGAGCCAGGCCACTTGGCCCTTGATGGAGGGAACATAGACCTTCATGGGTCAGCAGGCTGAAGGATCACAGCTGAGCTCTCTGACGAAGTTTAAAATTGTGACTTTCAAACAGGATTGGTGTGGCAAGTCAAGAGGAAAGTCAGCAAGTATCTCAGGAAAGGACAGTCATGGAAAACAGGGCCCCAATTTTAAAGTCCACGACCGAGACAAACACCTCACAAACATTACAGTCAATGGTTTTCTTCTACACACACACACACACACACACACACACACACACACAAATGTTTAAATCACAGTGGGCACCAAGCCTATGCACCCAGGCTTGAGAATAATCAGCCCAAGACTAAATGTGTAGAAATCTCCTTAACAGGACTCCTAGTCTTTAGATTTACTGACGTCTTTCTTCCATGGTATTTCCTACACTCTGGTTCTTCAACGCTCAATACCTTTCCTGGAGTCAGAAAATCAGCTCCAGGGAAAAGTTAGAGTAATCAGTCATCCACACCCTAATGTACAGTTAACCCAATGTATTATCCGTCCAGAGATGTCTCAATCTCAAGTGAGATAAAGATTTGCCTAAAATTACTCTGGTGCCAAGTGAGGTCTCAAACAAGGCCCTCCCACACCAGATCCCAAGCTCTTTCCACACCTCACCCCTGTGCCTTGGAACAGGAGGCTGGAGCCCCTTCTCTGGACCTGTGAGCCTGAGCTGTCTCTGCCTAAGAGCACAGCAGTTTCCGAGCAGGCACTGGTGATGAACACACCCAGGTTCTTTTTCTCCCACCTCAGCCTCTGAATGCGCACACGTGTGCACACACACGCACAAGCACACATGCACATGCACACACCACTAGTCCCATCTGTCTGCTCGGGCCATAAAGAAAGTAGGAATGATGCGAAAACTCACTTCCCTTCCTTAGGAAGTTTCTTCTCATGGTGAAGTATCTTTGGGGGACCCATTAGCTAATGCCTTGCTATCCCTTAGGGAGATTTCAGCATCCTTGAGAAATAAGCAAAGGAATTTTCCTGAAACCATGTCATTCACATCACTTCAAAGCCTAAGGTACTGAGTTCTTTGGAGGATGTTAATCTCATTAAGAAACCTCTAATACAAAGTTGCTCAAACACCATCCACAACTGCTGCTGAAGGGTGACTCCGTGGGCCCATATTTGTAACCCACGGCTGCACATACTGGCCAGAGCAGAGTGAATCATGAGTGCAGACCTGGCCCAGGAAAAACCAGCCCTGCTTGGGCTGAGCCAGTTAGATTCTCTCTTTCAAAAGCGAGGCGCAGAGGGCAAGATGCAGGTAGCCACTGGATTTGTACTTTCAGAGCAGGCCAGTTACACCGCCATGAGAGAGCCCAATGCAAGCTGCAGACAGAAGCCCGCAGACCTGAGAAGGGGGCTGCCCCTCAACCTGAGGTCAACCTGAGCCAGCAAGCAAACCTCATGGGCCTCCTCCTGCACCCAGACACCATGTTGGAAAAGAGGAAAGAGGCAAAATGCTGTAAGACAAGCAATTACCCCACAAAGGCATGAACCCTCACAATTACAATGCGTTGGCCCTGAAAGCTGTGGCAGAAGCAGAAGGGAGGGGAGAGAGAGTGGGTAAAGGCATGCAGGGCGGCCCCTAGGGTGAGGGAAGTCAGGACCACAGGACGTAGAAGAAGGCCCCTGGTTGCTACCTCCCCTTTCATTTTTCTCCAGACATTTCTGTTTCCCTCCTTATGGCAGCTTTTCCTAAACTCCTTACTCTACCCCTCTCCCCTTCACTGTCATGTGGACGTCTGCCTCCTCCATCAGTTAAAGATCACAGCACCCAAGAGGAAGTCTGCCATCCTCCCTGTCACTTGCCCATCCCTCCCTCCTCATCTGATACAAAGGAAACATGCCTCCTCCTTTACAATCCCCTGTCTTCCATCCTGTGTTGATCCCGAGTCCTCGGACCCCCAGGCCCCTCCCCTCATCATCCACTCTCTTTTGCATCTTTGGGCACTTGCTCTCTGACAGCACCATCCTGTGTGCCTGGAATGTGCTCCGGTGTCTCCAGCCCTGAGCCCCTCCTCCACCCGGCATGCCTACTGGTCACTGCCTTATTTCCCCAACTCTCGCAGTGCCAACCTTCTGGAAGGCAAGATTTATACTTCTTAAGTCTCACCAACCTTCAACTCACTATTCCCATCACATTTGGGAAATGGCTCTGGGGAAATGAGGAGAGCTCGCAGCTGCAAAATGTTATACCTGGTTCCAGTTTTCCTCCTGCACCATCTAGCGTGGTCCACCGTCCCCTCTCTAATGGCCATGGTCCAAACAGGACACGCTTGGCACACGCGAACATGGCTGTGTTTCCCAACCATCCTGCACCTCTATGAACAGTCCCTCTGTTCACCAGGACCTGTGCAGTATACTGCGCCCAGGAGCAGAGAAAAGAGAAAAGAGCCGGAACCAGGGCTCAGGAGTAGCGCCTGTGGTAGAGGGTGAGGCCAGGGGAGACACACCCCGACTCACTGCCCCACCCCCAGCCTGCCTCCCCTTCTCCTCGGTTCTACCCACCTCATCATTCTCTTCACTGGCCTCTCTTCTTCAACCACCATCTTCTGTGTCTTTTCCAGACCCCAAGCCCTTCTTTTCTTTCTCCTTGACAAGCTCTCTGACACAGGTGCCATCTCTCTCTCTCTCTCTCTCTCTCTCTCTCCCCCCTCTTGAGCAATTTCATTTCCCCTAAGGCGTCACTATAAGCTCCAAAGTGGTGATGACCCAGGTCTGCACCTTCAACTCTGACCTCTCATTGAACTCTAACCCCACTGGTTATCACCATGCAATTGACCACAGGAAAAGTTTGAGCGCCTCAGATGCAGCACAACCAGAATGAAGCTCGGTCTCCTCTCCCCGAGACCTCGTCCACGCTCCCCTCTGCAGTAACCGCAGGCCCCTGTGACATGTTTCCCTTATGGGCTTGCTACTCAAAGGCTGGTGGGAAGTGCACAGAATGGGTGTCCCTAGGGGCGCAACAGAAACACAGAATCTCAACCCCTCCCAGCAATCCTGACCCAGAATCTGCATCTTAACAAGGTCCCCACATTTACAGTAAAATTCAGAAGTGCAGTTTACAGCATTTATCACAACCATCCCTCATTCTGCTTAACTATGTGAACATGTACCAGACTTAGAGGCTTGATATTAAAGCAGAAAGAAGTAAACTGAGGCAAACAGCAACTTGCAGAAGTCCCCTCGACCTCCACTCACTGCTTTGGACTTTGTCTTACAGGGAATTCCTCAAGGAGGATGCTGTACTTACAGACATCTTACTGTTTTCAGAAATCCCTCCTTGTCCCCTCAATCCTTGTCTATATCATTGAAGTACTCTGAAAGGCACCCAGACTATTCTTTTTATTAAGAAAGAGAGAGAGACATAATTTGATTTTTCAAAATGAAACGCTCATCTGTCTGAAAAGGTCCAAGCTGACGTTTGCCATGGGCACCATGTAGATTGCATGACACCCAGTACAATCTTGTTGGATTTTCTCTCTCTGAGCCTCAGTTTCCTCATCTATAAAATAGAGAGATAATGATAGCTCCTTTGTAATGTTTCTATAAAGATTAAAAATGGCAAAATATGTAAAATATGCCCTCCAATGGACTGTGAGCTAATATTCATTGAGTGAAGAAAACTAGTTATTTAACATATTGGCGCCTCAGTTTATTCAAATGGAAATTGAAGACAATAACAAGTTCATTAAATGCAGGGTCTCCAGCTCCTCCCACAGGCCCACACACACTCACATGCACACACATGCACTTTTGCATACGTGCACATGCCACATCCATGTGCACAGATGTGAGCACATGCACTCACAAGCATGCACATATACACATGTGTGCGTGTATGTACTCATACCCACACATACACACATGCACACACACAAAACGGCTGCTGTGTCAAGATTCAGCTTAAGCAGGCCTCCTCTGGCTTTCCCTGCACAGGAGGCAGCCCCTCCTTGAGGGTCTGAGCACCCACTGCGGGGTATGCAAACCTCTGAGGTCTCCCTGTCCTTCTCCCCTAAGTGTTGCAAGAGCTCCTCCAGGGTGAGGACCTGCCATATCTGACCATATGTTTACAGTGTCCACCACCCCAAAGCCTGGAGTCCAATGGGTACCCAGCAAAAGCTGATTATAAATGCTGGTTATGGGGGAACATGAGGCACACCGCTCTCCCCCAGAATCACCTGCAGTCACAGGGTCCCACGCTCACAGGAGACAGAATTCCACCAGAAGGACCATGCTGACTGGTGGCAGACTGAGCCACCAGGACACTTTAGGCTTCGTCCTTGGAGGTGGAACTGCAGAGCCAAGGACAGAAGCCACAGTCTGGCCCTTGCACAGGCCAACTCCTCTGTCAGCACCCTCACCTGGACCCTGGGTCGGGCACCCAGGCTGTGCCTGTGCAGGGAGCCCCCGAGCAATGGCCATGCTCTTCCCTGCGGTTCTCACATGCATTTGCTGTCTACTTCCTACAAAGAAACACAGCTGCCTTTTCCAAAAGGTAGGAATCCTGGGGAGCAAGGGGTGCTTGCCCAGAAATAAAGATCCAGGTTTCCATTCCATAGGCAGAGAGTTTTCTCTAGCCTGGGCATCACCACACAGGCAATGCACCCGAGGCCACCCCAGAAGAGCAAGTGTGACCCGGATGCCCTGTGAGTGCCAGCATCATGGGGACACATGGTGACATGGACCAGGACGTGTGAAATGAGCAGAGACGGGGGTGAGTGAAAGCAAGTTCAGCCCACACCATAGCACCATCAGGAAGAGGTGCAGGCCCTCTCCATAGCAGGTCCCATCTGCACAAATACCTTCACTTAGGAAAGCCTACCGCAGACAGCCACTGTGCAAGGAGCTTGGGGAGGCATCAAATATAAGACCTGACCAGGCCTCTGGCCTCCAATACCAGTGAGCAATCCCCTGGGCTGGGTACCCATGGGTCTGAAAGAATCAGACAACAGGGCTCACCCGGAAGAAGCTTACAGAGGCAGGGCAGATGGTCACACATGGGAAATGAAGCACCTCAGGAGCCAGGATAGAATCAGGGGCTAAACTGGATGGCATAGACACTAGCTGCTCCAAAACCTCAGAGAAGCAAGGGAAAGAGCTGTGTGGACAGGAACAGTTGGGAAGGTGCATGAAGGGCACTGGGAAGGGTGGATGGGTGGGGAGGGCAGGCAGGGGGAACAGCACATGCAAAGGCACAGTGTGATTTGTCATGGTGCATCTGTAGCAAAAACATGGATTTCTGCTCATTACACTGGTTATGGCTTATTTTGACTGATGATTCACTTAGACATCAGCCCTGCCAGTGCTTCATACAGCCTAGCAGCTTGGATGGGCTAAGTCATCTTCTTTTCCCAGCCGTGTCAACAAACCACAGGGCAAAGCCAAACCATTGGCAACTAGTCAGACAAGGAGCGGAAAGGCAGCCTTGAGAACCAGCTCTCTCGCCTCAAAAGGTCAAAGAGGAAACTTGGTCCTTCCACTGTCTGCAGCTTCATCATCTGTGCTTAAAAACCCTGAAATCAATGCTAGCAAAAAAGAGAGCAGTGCAGGAGAGGGGAAGACAGCACAAAGACTTGGCAGCTTGTTTATCTGCCTTCTAACCATTGACTGCTTTGGCTGATTGATCGAAGTTCCTGCAAGACGAAATACCCTGAGCCAAAAGAGAACTCAATGGCGGGCCTCTCCTAACATGGCTCCCAGGACCACCATCTTCTGATATTTGAGCTGCGATGGAGCACCCCCCACTGATTCCCATTGAGTCCAAGCAGGCTGGACCTCTGACATACTTCTAATTGGGGGAATAGAGATAAGTCATAGGATGTCACTTCTGAGATTAGATTATAGGACTGTCACCTTCTATAAAGTGTCTTACTCGCACTTTCTCTGGCCTCTCTAGCGTGCTCACTCTGATGAAGTCCACTGCCACGTTGGGAGCTGCCCTACGGAGAGACCCACACGACAGGGAAGTGAGGTCTTCCTCTTGAGCAGATGGGAGGTTGCATGGGGCCCAGGCTGGAAGGAGGGGACTGACTGCAAAGAAGTATGGGTAAACTTGCTAGGATGAGGAAGCCATTCCCTATCTTGATTATGGAAGTTAATATACAATTATTTAAAGTCATCAAAATTCCTCAGATTTTAAATGGATGATTTGTATGTACAAACACTGTGATAAAAAAAACAATAAAAATGAAAAGGTGCTCCTTTTCATAAAAATAATAAAGAGTAAAAATTGGTTGTCACTTTTCAAGTCTTTATTTTATAAAATAAAAAGGTGGCAACTTAATGTGGAATGTGGATCCCCAAAGTTTTTCAACATTTTCAGGGCTGAGAAATTGACAAGTCTGAGAGCCACTGTATTTGTTATCTATAGCTATGTTGTAAATTACTCCAAAATTAAGCTGTTTAACATAATAAGCATTATTATTTCACAGGTCTTATGAGTAGGGAATCGGGGCAGGCTTTCTTGGGTCTTCCGGCTCATGGTGTCGGCCAGGACTGCAGTCTCATCTGAAGGCTCAGCTGAGGCAGGGCCCGCTTCCTGGCTGACTCACATGGTTCTTGGCAGGATTCCGTTCCTCTCAGGCTGTTGGACTGAGGAAATCAGTTCCTTGCTGGCTGTGGGCTCAAGGCTGCCCTCAGTTCCTGTCTTCGTGGACCTCTCCATACATGACCACCCACATGACCACCAGCTTCCAGGGGAGCAAGTAAATGAAGGAGCAAGCGAGGGCAAACCAGGTGGAACCAGAGACTTTCTAGAGCCTGCCTTCCACAGCCAGCAGTCTGAATACGGGAGAGCCAGGCTTGGTGGGGCAGTGAGCCCCCGTGTGGCAGGAGAAAGGGAGGAGAGGCCGGGAGCCACCATGCCTCTGTGCAGAGTTGTGTGGATAGAAGCCTGAGGTGCCAGGTTTCTGGTTACATTTTCTCCCCAAATGAGGGCAGCTGACAAGAATGGAGGGCAGGTGGTAGGGCAGGAGGTCTGGAGGGAATGGAGAGCTTTAACAGGGCTGGTGTGGTGAGCAGGGACAGACGTGCGCACAGGACCCACCTGGAGGCCTAGCTGGCTCCTGAGCCTGGAAACTTTCTGGCTCTGGATGAGCTGCTCTCCAAGGCTCCAAACAGCTGATGTCCATAAGGCAGAGTAATTCTTAAATCCGTCCCAGAGGCAGATTTGCCTTTTTCTGAGGAAACCACCCTGAGAGCAGCAAAGGCCCACATATGACCCCCAGAGACTGTGCAGCCACCAGGAACCCAGGCGTAGATGTTCTGGGCAAACGTGAGTGCTACCTGATGTGGAGGGACTGGCCCCTCAACATGGCCCACACAGAGATGAAGCCAGTGCCCTGGGCTCGGTGACACCCATTCTCCAGGGCCCAGGAGCAGGGCTGTCCTGGTGGTGGAGCAGTCCTTTCGGACCTGGATGAACGGCCCCTCTGTCAGATGTCCTGGTAAAGGCAGGTCCCAGCACAGGAAATGAGAGGATCTAGCACTGGGCTGTGGTGAAAAGGCATTTCCTCTTCTCTCTGGGTCTGGGGACAAAGTAAGGTCTGTCCCATAGATGAATTCAAGTCTCCACTCTCTATCCTGACTGACAGCCTGGGTGTAGGGAGGGCAGACAGGGCCCTCTCTTTGGGGAAGAGAGGATGGCAGTCAGAACTCTGCAGGGAGGCCCACGCTCCTGAGAACAGGCCTGTGACCCTAAGAGCCGCCACATCTGGTCAGTGGGTAGCCAGGACACTCTGAATCTCACTGCTGTCCACTCGTCCAAGCCTCCAGGACAGTCCTATTCAAAACGTCAGCCTGCTCTCAGCTGCGCTGCTGGACGTGAAGAGAAAAGCTTACACAGCTCTTCCCATGGAATAGCAGGAAAGAAAGCAGTGGTCCCTGTCCCAGGCCAGGGCAGCCACGAGATGACATGATTCGGAGGCACAGCCAGGACCACACATGACCAACTCTTATATGGCAGGAGGCTGAGTGAGACTCAGGAAGGTGCAGCATGCTGGGGGGGTTAGGGGTGGGGTAAGGGGCCCTGCACGGGTAATAGGCTGTGAAGTTGACTGAAACATGGGTTTATACTAGCAAGTAACCGCTGAGAGTCACACATACTGGTCAAACAATGGCAAGCCGGTCAGGCATTTCAGGAGTCAAGGCTGAGTGAGGCATGACTGATGCAGGTGAATCTACAGTTGGGTGTGGCTGGCACTCCCTGCTCTGCCATATTCTAGCCCAGGTCCTTTCAGATCAGCTCTCAGCCAGACAGCTGACAAGCCAGTCCTTGCAAACCAGCCGTGCAGATTAGCTGAAGAGCTAGCCACCCAAGGGGCTGCACATCTGCCCTTCTCTCCGTCAGGACCGTTGCTCATGGAGCAAGATGCAGACATTAAGTGAGTCGTAGAGTTCCAAAGCTACCTCTGTGCCCAGGAATTCAGAAATGTTTCGAATAACCAAATCCAACTTCCAAATCAAGGCCAAAATCTCACTCACCTTGGACCCTCATTTTAGCTATGCCAGAGACAAATGTCCTGGTCACTCCCCAGCCCAGGAGCCTGAGACAGACAGCATGCTCACCTTGGGGAGATCCACATTCTTTTCTGGTCTGCATTGTGCTGTGCACGGAGAAATGTCCCAGCTTTGCTGACCTGTGCCAAAGGGGTAGCAGCCAAAAAGAAAAGAGATGAGCGAACAAACTTTTAGGAGAAAGATATTTACAGATAGATTCATTTTCTTACTTTCAACACTTGAGCTTCAAAGCCTTGGACCGCTGCAATTTGCAATCAAATGTCAGACATACAAACTTCTGTAGAAGGTAGCTGTGTCAACTTCTGGAATTATCTTCTCAACCCAGCTCTGTGAGGATTGAAAATGGTGGACACGATGTGAGCCTTAGTCACCAAAAGGTAAGAAAGAGAGAGGGCATGAGGCTTTGCACAACTTAAGAAGGGCTTTTTGTGTGTAAATCCAGCACCTAATTTAACACACCCACCTATGGTGATCATCCATCAGTCAGGAACCCCAATTCACAGCTGCTCCTCCTTCTACAAGAAGCCAGGACTCTGGGTCTAGTTCTCCCAGGCAACAACCACTTCCTGGATCCAGTGAAGGAGGCCGACAGAAACCACAGATAACTAAAGCACAGAGGAGAACAGTTTCCAGTCTGGGGCAGATGCCCTGCACACAACAGCTCCTTTACTCCTGCTCTGATGCTGGGGGAAGGCAGGATGGCCGCACCTTGCAGGTGAGTTATTTCTCTCTGTGTTCAGAGCACTCTGGGGAATTTTCTGGTCACTGTGGGGAGGGAGCTCATCCAAAGCAATACTGTGATTGCCCTGTCACTGTGACTACTGGAGCCCTAAAGAAATAACCGTTGAACTGTGTGATCACAGCCACCACCTCCACCCCCCACTCCCTGTGTCTCCAAACTCCCCCTTGTGCTCATTCGGTGCCCCTGCAGCTCCTGTCACTCGATCACCATTCCGGGTTATTCCCCAGCCACACCCGGGGATGCGGAAGACAAATATTCATGTCCGGACTGAAGGCCCTCTGTCACTGGTCCTTCTAAAGGCAGGCCTGGGGCGACTGCAGCATCTTCCGTTTGACAGGGTGTGTTGGGGCTCCAGGCACAGGTGCAGGCGGTGCCCAGGTGACAAGAGAGACCTCAGCACCTACCTTCCAGAACCTAAATTCCACACGATCAGTACCTGCAGGGCCTCAAAAAGTGCCTGCTGCTCAGTGGCAGCTCACGAGGTATTTCTGGAAGGGGAGGGAGGGCAGGCCGTGGCGGTGGGAGCCCAAGCGGGGAGAAGGGCTCGGAGGCGGCCGCCAGGTGCCCCCGGGAGTGCAGCGCGAGAGGCGCCCCAGGGTGCCTCTGTGGGTTGGCTCTGGACACACCGCCACCTCAGCCTCCCAGGACAGTTCACGCGTGGTTATCGCAGGCGCGCTGCGCCTCCCAGAGGAATACATACATATAAAGGATAAAGGGCTGTGCAGCGTGGCTACATTTCTTTTCGTGCTCCCGACTCCCAAGGGATTGTGCCCGTTTTGACCAAGGCTTGGGAAGCACTGCCCCCTTGTGGCCTCTCGGCCGCAGCAACTTGCATCATTCCCCCTCCCCTCAGGTTATTACCCCGAACTTCACTGCTTTGTCCGCCGGAATGACCCTCTGCTTCCTTCCGCAGGTCACACCCACCTGGAGATGGGTACAAGAAAGTCGCAGTAACAGCACAAAGCGGCATTTTTCTGGCTCAGCCCCACCTGCAGAACTGTGGGTATCGTGAACCGCACAAGTTCCAACCTACTAATTCAAAGAATCCCAGAGAGTCTGGGCCACTCCGGGCCACTCCCCATTTTCTCCCACCAACGAGACTCTTTCTCTGTGCGCTGCTCTCCCGCTCATCCCCAAACTTTCAGTTCTGAGCTCCAGTCTGGTCCCTGCGTGAGGCCCCTGTGGACTGAGCTCGGCTGCCCTGTCCCCCCCAGAGCTGGGCCTTTCCCTCTGCCACAAGCGACTGTCTTTAGATCAAGTTGGTGCTGTCTGGAGAAGCCCTCCTCCTCAGGGCCCTCAAGCAAATAGCCCTCATATCATTCCACTCCCCTCCCCAAGGTTCTCAAATTAGATTCTCAAAACTAAAACCCATGCTATATTTACAAGGTGCCTCTTTCTTCTTTTTTTTTTTTACATTTGAAACCAACAGTTCTCTCAGATATTATTTTTGAAAGAAAAGGTGTTCATCGTTATAAAGGGGAAAATCAGAGAATGAGGACATCTGGATCCCAGCCCTGGGGGTCACCAACCAGCTCTGTGACCCTGGAGGTCTTTTGGGGCCTCACTAAAATAACATGTGGTGAATATGGAAGCCTGGAAGGTAGGACCTGTGGTGTTGAGGTGGAGGAGGACCTGGAGGAGGAGAAACCCAAACAGGAGACAGTGGAGCAAAGGATGAGAGGGCAATCACGGTGTGCTGTCCCAGCCCCACCCACTCCAGCAGCTGAGCCATTAGTACCTCAAGGATCTGCAACTTTGTGGTGACCAGAGAGGAGTTCCTGCAGCCACACACGGCCCTGAGGAGCAGGCACCACAGGTGTGCAGACATCCAACCCAGTCCCGGCAGAAGGTATGAATGGATTTGTTTCCAAACACATGAGCAAAACTCCTGAGGACTTCCAGAAATGCCTGTGTTATTCAGGATGGTGGGGGACACTGAGGTCCTGTAGCTGGGAGGGGGCCTGAAGTTAGGGCAATCAAGCTAACAGATGTTCTCCAGATTGGCTGCTCCTGGGGACACCCAGGGGACATAACTGGGGTTCATCTGGATCACTGGAGTCCGGGTGCCATGCACACACACATCATTCACTTTGGCAGACTTGGAATAGAACCATTATTTATTAGGCAAACCCTGGAAGGGGCATCAGCAGAGAAGTCTGGTGGTCACAGCTGGATACGGGCCTTCGGTACTCCCTGCTGACCTTGGAGACCTCAGGGCAGTGATGAGGCAGCAACTGAAGAAATCCCCAAAGGCTTCTCTGAGCCTCTGGATAGCTCTAGAGATGTGTCTAGATGTTCAGGAAGGAGGGAAGTGCGAACAGCTCTATCCAAGCTTGAGAGATTCCTGATCACTCCACATTCCTAGGAAAAGGATGCCTGAAAGCACTCAAGTTCCTTATCTCATACCTTAAGTTTCTAGATGGGTTGGATCTTCCTAGAAACCGTGGGAACAATGTCAGATGTGCCAGAATCTGGCACCCTCTGGAGAGATGGGCATGTATGCTTGATCCAACAATTCCTGAGGCTGGACTATACCTGCCGTTCCAGTTACCCGATCCAATAAATCTGCTTTTGTGCTTTGGTTCAAATGAGTAGGGTTTTCATTACTTACAACCAAGTGAGTCCTCTTACACTACAAGAGCTTGTTAAGACTTTGCAGATGATTGGATATGGGCCGAGAGGGCAACATCTCAGGCTGGCAACATGAAGTGTGGTTGACTGGGAGGGGTGCAGTGGTCTTACAAGAAATGAAGAAGTTAGGTAGGTGGAGTCCAAGTTCTGCCAGACATGTGGACAGAATTAAAATATCAGTCTATACTTCTGAATGCTCACTGTAGGCTGGTTCAATAGACTTTGAGTCCATGAAAAGCCTATTTTACCATTCTTATTGCAGGTTAATCTCTCTTCACAAACACCTTTCACCTTTGCACTTCAAGATATCAGCACTTAACACTTAATTCTGAAGTGTATTGGGTACCTGAAAAACAACCATACACAATAATAAAACTCTACGCAAGTCCAAATGGCATGAACTAGCTACCCACAAAGAGAATAGGCCCTGTGGATTAAGGACTATTAAATATGAAGTACATTTGTCAGGAAAAACCTTTGTTTGTATAAACAGTAGAAGCACCACCATGGAAACCCTGCTTGGTTTGCTATGCAGCCCATAAAGGCCTCCCAAATTCCTGCCTTCCTTTTCACTGCTAGCCCACATTTTTAAAAAACATCTCCAGCCAAAATTCCATGATCTGCCTGCTTGGTTTCCAGGCTCAGAAAATATCATTTAAAAAGTACTGGAGACTGGCTGAAACCACTGCCAAAGCTGCTAAATGAAAGCTCATTTCTCACACATACACACACACAAAGACATATTTTGTTTGCCAACTACAGTATGCTTTTCCTTTTTTATGTAACCCAAGTTTCCTTGGGCCCCACAAGGCTGCAAGGCCAATGAAATAACCTTAATATATGGCCGGCAGTAACTCAGATTCTCTCTGGGGTTTTCTCCCGCCTGCCTTCAGAGGCCTTTAGTCTCTGCGGAAGGGCTCCCGAATATTTTAGAAGGTGCACATCGATGTGCCCGAACAAATCCACTGCTAGGTGCAGCGTGGCCTGTCCCCTTGGCAATGTCCAGAGAGCTACCTGTCACCTCTGAGCTCTCCCCAGAAGGCAGGGCACTTGGTGGGACGTGGTGACGCTGCGGAGAAGCCCTCACTTCCCTGTGTGTACCTCTCAACATGCCCAAACTGCTGTGCCCACTGTCATGTTTAGCAGAAGATGCCCCTGACATCCAAAGACCTCAGCCATGTATCCAAGGGCTGGTCTAAGTGGTGAACCTGGATCTTCTCAGGACTACCCTCCCCTCCAGCAGCTGAAGTCTGCTCAAGCCCTCACCAAATAGGCTTCTGGGGGTCCAGCCCACCCATTCAGACTTGTCCAAACATGTCTGACCCCACTTATACCCATGTGGGGATCCCTGATCCATCCTACAAGAGACACCACTACAGAATGAAGCAGTGGCAGCCTCGCTTTCCTCTGCCCATGAGACAGGGACCGTGGATGTAGTCAGAGTAGGGTGAGGGCCTCCGGAGGGGGCAGGGCCGGATATTTGCAGTCAGAGCAATGTAACTACATGCAAGGAAACCCCCCCTACTAAAACTGTATGTTAAACATTAAGCTCTAGAATCATTCTTCAGTGAGATCAGTTAATGTTCCCCAGATAAAGAAGAGTAGCACATGTTTTATTATGCTAATCATTTGTAACCATGTGTAAGATTCACTTTAGCATGCTAAAAGGCCCAGGCCTATATGCTGTCTTTCCTCCTTCAGATCTGACGAGGTGATTTTGCAAACTGAGCAACTAACTTAG
This sequence comes from Manis pentadactyla, assembly GCF_030020395.1. NCBI lineage: Eukaryota > Metazoa > Chordata > Mammalia > Pholidota > Manidae > Manis > Manis pentadactyla. The sequence continues at coordinate 177,355,437 of NC_080020.1, read as the reverse complement.
CATGCAGACCCAGCTGTAAATGCCATGGTAAAAGGCAGGAAGAATTCCATCTCAAAGATAAGATTGCATTTTAACACCCAGGTAGTTCAAGAGGCAAGATTCTTTAGCAAACAGACAATACCTCAGCCCACCTTGGGGGCTGGGCAGGAAACCTTTTGATGTGCTCCCGGACCAAGGCACCGGTGTCCCAGAAAGAAATCAAGGCAGGAAATTCCCTACGTTAAGTTAATTTTTAATATTCAGGGACCACTTAACAAGTCCACACCCCTAAGTTTTTTTCATGTTCTCAAGAAATCCTCAACTGCCTATAAAACCCCCTAGACAACGCACCACTACGGACTCTCTTGTCCCCTCCTGGCGTGAGCCAGGAGCTCTGTCCTTTCACTTTATCTCTAAATAAAAGCCTGTACCTTGCTCTCCTACCTTGACTGTTTGTGAAGCTCATTCATCGGCTCCACAAACCAGAACCCCGGCATCACCCGCCTGAGGCAGATGACGCGGGCGCAAGCGCTGGGCCAAAGGAGTACTCTAGTCCAAGAGAAAAGTAAATTGACCTCAGATTATTTTCCAACAGCTTTTCCCACTTCTTAACATTTGCCACATTGCAATCCACATTCCAATGTTCAAAAGGACAGGAGCATTGATAATATAAAAGAAAGAAGTGAAATTAACTGGAAATAAGAAGCGTAATATTTATGGCCAGGCATCAAATTTGACTTTTACCTGAAATGTTCTCCATGAGATACTAGGGAAGCCAGACCTGCAGAGATACCGTGATGTTGCAATGAATCAAGTTAAAGTTATTTATTAAGTCAACTTAAATTTTGGATTTCTCTTTTTTTTGGTAACTGTGAGAAACACACTCACTGGTCCAAACTCAGTAAGTGGACATGGAGACAGAGAACAGCGGGGCGAGGCTTTAATGACGGTCTTGCAAGATAGGGTGACTGGTAAGCAGGCACACCTGGGGCACTTGGCACAAGTAATTAATTCCCTACTATGCAAGTCCCTCCCCTGGTTCCTCACTGGCTGAGTACTACAGGGTTCATATTCTTTCTCGGACATCACCTAAGCCAGTTATATGCATATTAGGCCTTCTCTTACATTTGTCTTAATTTCATTGGTAGGTTTAAAACTTCTTTCTCTTCTCAAACAGGTATAGCCAGGTCCTTAGCAATTCTCCCCCCAACCCCCACTCAGCCTGAGCAGCTTCCTGGCATATTTTCCACCACGTGACCCTTTGTTAATACCTTACTGTTAAAATGTTTAAACCTCCTGGTGGGGATAAATCACGTTTAGGTTTTTATGCTTTTTCTAACAGTAACTTAGTTTACTATATAGTTTCACTTACTTTTTGAAGTTTTTAAAGTTCATAATTTAATAGAGAATAGGTAATACCTTCTCTCTCAATTACCTACTTCCCATTCACATCTCTGGGAAGTTTTACCTTCCATGTTATATATAATATAGAAGTAAAAGCTCACTTATCGACATTCTTTCAGGTAATAAGTGTTGAAGAACTTCAAGACCCCAAATCATTATGTTTTTTTCAGTCTCAACACAGAATTCAATTCACTTATTTCCAACTCAATCCAAGTTAAGTGGAAGTCAAAAATGGCTTTAGAGAAGGGCTGTGGATAAAATGAGAGTTCTCACCTGGCCATGGTTGACTAGCTCCCTGCACCCCTGTGGGCAATACATGGCTGTTGACTCTATATAAAGAGTTCTGCCCAGTGGTCTGGGCACGACACCATGGCAGCGTTGCAAGGCTGCAGGATAGGAGAGCAGAGCAGAGGCTGGAGTGGTGGCAGTGCCGAGGACAGAGGCCCAGAGGACGGCTGTGTGGGATGACTGTGCAGAGGCCCGGAGGATGGCTGTGCGGGACGGCTGTGAGGACAGAGGGGCCCAGAGGCAGAGACCGGCTTGCTGCATGCAGACTTGCTCTGAGTGAACGGGATTTTAGTGACTGACCTGCCACCTGGAAATAAAGTTGGGTATAACCCTTTCACCCCAAGAACGTTTTGCTGTCATTTTCTTTGGTCACACTGAATCCATAGCGAACTTGCCCGGGGCTGAAACCCATTGGCAAGACAAGGGCAAATTGGCTTATTCTGGGGTGTTTCAGTCCAAGCATCACATCAGGAAAATGATTCCTCTGCTTAGCTCTGGCACCAGCTGAGTAGGGAGAAGCTAAACAAGTATTTGTGTAAATCAAGTCTTTTACATCATTACTTTCTTCAGTGTTATATTTGAACTATATTAATGATTTGATGCCAATTCCGTTTTGTGGGGGGGGTTTTCCCACAGCACCAAGCAATTAACTCAATTCCGACACTATACCCAGAGATAGCATCAGAATCTACAGATTAAGGGCTCAGTCCCATAAGCCTGCCCCAAAAATTCAGGTGCTTATAGAAAACCCTGGCTGTTACCTGTGCTTCTGATTGGCTGTAAATCAGAGGTTCCCACACCCACTTCTTGGGTTTGATTAATTTGCTAGAGTGGCTCACAGAACTCAGGAAACCCACTTACTTGCTAAATTACTGATCAATTACAAAGGATATGAATCAACAGCAGAGAACAGGGTTTGTGGGAAGGGGTACAGAACTCCCATGCCCTCTCCAGGGGCACCACTCTCCTTGCACCATCATGTGTTCACCAACCCAAGAGCTATCCAAACCCCTCTTTTTAGGTATCTATGGAGTCTTCATCACATAGGCAAGGTTGACTAAATCATTGGCTGCTGGTGATTGATTCAACCTCTAGCACCTCTCCCCTCCCCAGAAATCAAGGGGTGGGACTGAAAATTCCAACCCTCTAAGCACCTGGGTCACCGGGGTTTGGTTCCCCTAGCAACCAACCTCTATCCTTAGGTGACCTAGTAGCTTTCCAAAAGTCACCTCATTAACATAACAGGAGACACCCTCAGCATTCTCATCACTTAGGAAATTCCAAGTGATGACATCTAATTTTGGATCTCTGTGTTAGAAACTGGGCAGGGACCAAATACATATTTCCTATAACTCACAATACCATTAATATTTAAGGCATCTTGGCAAACCAAGAATAGGGAAAAACAATAAAACTTCCTTAGCCTGATTGTCTACAAAAATCTATAGCTAATTTAATACTTAATAGTAAAATCTTGGAAGTTTACCTTTGAGATCAGAAACAGAAGGAAATTTTCATTACTATTTCTTTTCAAATTGTACTGATGTCATAGGCAGCATAGCAAAACAAGTTTTTTTTGTTTTTTGTTGTTTTATTGTGTAAGGATTAGTAGGGAAGAAACAAACCTGATCTTATTTATAGGTAGCATGATTTGACACATAGAAAAATCCATTAGAATTAATGAGTTAAGCAAGGTTGCAGCAAACAAAACTCAACATAAAATTTCATTGTATTTTCTACACCAGCAACAAAGTCATGGGAAATGTACATTTAAAAATATATATATCATTTATAAAAACAAAAATTATCGAGTACCTAGGAATAAATATAACAAGACGTGCAAGTCCTCTGAGTCAGTATCTTTGTGGCTGCTGTAATAAATTACCACAAACTTGACAATTTAAAATAACAGGCAGAATTTGTTGTCTCATAGTTCTGGAGGCCAGAAATCCAAAATCAGTATCACTGAGTTGAAATCAAGGTGTTGATAGGACCACACTCCCTCTGGAGACTCTAGGGAAAAACCTGTTTCTTGCCTCTTCCATTTTCTGGCAGCTGCTTGCATTCCTCGGTTTGTGGTTGCATCACTCCAATGTCTGCCTCTGTAGTCAAATTGCCTTCACATCTTCTAGAATCACATCTCCCTCTGCCTTCCACTTGTAACGATACATTTAGGTCCTGCCCAGAGAATTCAGGATAATCCATCTCAAGATCCTTAACTTAATGCATCTGCAAAGATCCTTTTACTACAGATGATAACATTAACAGAGTCCAAGGATTAAGACCTGATATTTTGGGGGGTCATTATTCAGACTACTACAGCCTCTATGGATTAAAATTACAGAACTTAGAGTCATTCATGAAGACAGAGATGTGCTCAAACCATCACCAAAAACTGGAAGGCTCAATATTGCAAAACTGTCAATTCTCCCATAATTCATCTATAAAACAAATGCAATCCCAAAAAAATCTAAGCAATTGTATTTCTGCAACTTGTTTCTAGAATTTCTATAAGAATTAACCCTTGAACAATGTGGGAGTTAGGAGCACCAACCCCCCCTCCTCAGTGCAGTAAAAACTCCACATAAGACCTTTGACCCCCAAAAACATAATAGCCTACTGTTGACTGGAAGCTTTACCAATAACATATAAAGTCAACACACATTTTGTATATGTGTTATATACTATATTTTTACAAGAAATTAAGCTAGAGAAAATGTATTTTCAAATTGTTGGAATTCCAAACATTTTTCTAATATATAGTTACTGAAAAAAATCCCTGTGTAAGTGGACCAGCACAAATCAAACCCCGGTTTTTCAAAGGTCAACTGTAAATGCACAAGGAAAATAACTGATTCTTGAAGAAAAACAGAGCAGAACTGCCCAATATCAGATATCCTTATATAAGGTACATAACGCAGGCAATGTTGAATTGGTACAGAGACAGACCCTTGTAACCTCTAGTCCACTTTTTTCTATACAACTTTGCTTATTAAAAATATTCTCTAAATAGAATTATACAATATTTGTACTTTTATGTCTAGCTTATTTCACTTATGTTTTCAAGATTCATCCATGTTTTGGAATATAAGAGAACCACATTCCTTGTTAGGACTGAATAATATTCCACTTTATATATACACCACATTCTATCCATTCATCTGTTGATGGACACTTAGGTTGTTTCTAACTTTTGGCTATTGCAAATAATGCTGCTGTAAACACTGACAAACATAAGTATTTGTTTTAAGTCCTTGTTCTCAATTCTATCAGTTATGTACCCAGAAGGGAATTACTGGATTACATGGTAATTGTTTTAACTTTTTTAAGAACTGCCATACTGTTTTCCACAGCAGCTGCACTATTTTCTAGTAATGCATTCTGGCCTAAAGTCTATCTTGCCATATTAATATAGCTCCCTCAGCCTTCTTTGGATTAGGACTTGCCTGGTGTGACTTTCTCCATCCATTCCACTCACATTCAGCTTTTCTGTGGCTGTGTTTTAATGCGTCTCCTACATTTTTTGTGATCACTCCCAATATGCTTGGATTAATCTTCCAAATTCCATTTTTTTCTATTGTTTTGGAAACCATATATTTTAGTGATCTTCTATTAATAAAATTTTTAACATGCATATTAAACAGTCCAAAGTTATTTTTCCTCCTTCCCAATGACAAAAAGGAGCTTACAATGTTTTAACTCTGCTGACCCACTCCCAAGTTATATTGTCTAGCATTTTAGTTTATCATGGATTGATCTATAGCTAAGATTTTTTTAATGATTACAGTTTTGGAGAATCAGTGCTTTAGATTTACTCTCACTTAAAAGTTTCCTTGCTCACTATTCATTTATGTTGTATCCCTTCTTCCTGGAATTATTTTCCATCACTTAGTGTTTATTTCTAGGAGATCATTTATGAGTCTCCCAGTTTTGTTTTTTCTAACAAATAGAATATTCTTGAAAAAACGTTTCAGGAGTTATTTTTCTCAGCATTATAGAATATTTCATCATCTTCTGATTTCTATTGTTGCAGAATTGTCAGAATTCTAAGTGTTTACTCTGAATAGTCTTACCTCCCTGACTGCACTTAACTCTGTGTGACCTTTATGTTCTGCCATTTGAAAACAATGTACCTAAGAAAGGAATTTCTTTTTATCTGTTTGGGTTTTATTGGTCACCCTGAATTCCAGGATTTTCCTTTCACCTGGTCTGGAAAATTCTCTGAAAAGCCAAGACCTTGGCTTTTGACTTCTCATCTTCTATCATTCTATAGAGATGTTACAAATTCTTCAGACTTGAAGAAATTGGTTTTCCATGTCACCAATTCTCTCTTCAATTGGGTCTGTTTATCCATTCTAATTCAGTATTACATTAGTTCTGAAATCTACATTGTCACTATTTTCTCTTATTCCTTTATCATACCTTTGATTCCCCCATTGCTTCTGATTCTTCCAATTTTTGCAGTCCTTACAAATTTAATCCTGTCATTTGTTATTTCTTTCTCTCTTATGATAGTTATGGTTGATTTTGGATTTTGTTTCTTTGAATATTTCTGAGAATGTTTTGAGGGCTGTATGTACATTCCTCCAGAAAAGATAAAACTCTCAGATTGAGGCTTTTTAGGACATATAGCTACGGCAAACATATACACAAAAACTACACGGGGACTGGCTGTGTTAAGGAATTCCCATGGGAGACTTATCCCCCATGCACCACAACGAAGGTTGAAGCTTATATTTTCCACCATAACCCTGACATGTTCTACCTCCTTGTTTACTCTTTTGCCAAGGTTATTTTACATTTTGCTGACTACCCACATTTCTCCAGTCCATGGTTTTGTCTCCTGTCCCCAAAATGCAGCCCAGTAAAACTGAAGTATCTAGCCTGTAAGAAATTAACAGATGCTCCCCATTCCCACCCCCACCAGTGTAGCCATCAGCCTCAGTACTTGTTCTCTCACTAGTGTTTTCTTTTTGCTTCTGAGCATTCCTTTTCTTGATAATTTACCTATGTAATTAGAGAGAGTTTTTCCTTTGCATTTTTAACTAGCATTAAATTTTGTCCCAGGATGTTCCTCAGGTTATTTTGCCTGCCATATTGCCAGAAATACCTGCTGCCACCTTTTCTACATATATGGACCCCCCAGTTTATGCAGAAGAATGGAGAAGGTATGAAAGGGTCACATCCTTGCTAAAAGGGAGAGGAGCAAAACATTCTAGCAAAGGAACACAAAATGGGTAATGGAAGAGAAAATGAATATATTTGTAGGTGTATATATACATTGATATAAACTATGGACTCGATTAGTTATACAAAATGAGGTTAGTAACAATGCATATTATCTCTCCTTGATATGCATACATTTATGTATCAATTTTTTCCCTCTTCCCTTCCAATTATTCCACTTTACACTATAGAAGACTTTTAATCAAGGGGGATTTTAATTAAGGAAGAGGAACATCACACAGAGATGGACAGAAATTTTTGAAGCTTATGTCCTTGGGAAGAAGGTGACTGTACTATTTTAACAAGGGTGGTTCCTGAATGTCAGGCAGAATCATATTATTTTTGTTCTTTGGAGGTTCAAATGTGGATACAGGTCAGTATAGACGCTATGTGTTCCTAAGGGTCAAATGCACTGGACAATGTTGAATATTCCATTCTATCATCACCCTTCTAAGTTATCCCTTCTACTGGATACCTATCCACATGGATCCAATTAGATTTCAACAATCAGAGGCATTTGTACCCAATTTGGAAAAGAGAAGTACAAGTATTCTCCAGGGATAACTGCAAAAAAGCTAATGGACATCAGACAGTTAATGTGAGATTTGCCAATAGCTTCCAAGCATCTTTTTGATAATCACCCACCTTGGTACTATCGGTAGCTGAGATCACTGACAGTAGCTCCCTGCAATTCCTACACTTGACAGATTGCATAGTGGCCTCCCTGACCTACATTTTCCCAGGCCTTCTAGTGGCTATGTAAGACCAATTCCCCACAGTAAACCCTTCCCTACAGAAATACCAGTAGTGATTTATGATTTCTTGACCAAACTCTAACTCGGAGAGTAATGGCACTGAAAGAGAAAGAAAAAAAAAGGCTATTTAGAGTAACTTAGTTCAGCAAGTATTTTTCTAAGCAACTGCTATGGCAGTCATTGTGCTCAGGTAATGAAAAATATTTATGCTGTTCAAGTAGACTCCATTTGTCCACAGGTCCTTCTCACATGATCTGTGTGCCTACCATATCCGTACACTGGACAGCACAAGGTAGGAGTAGAAAAGCGAAAGTTGGCTGTTAAATTTTGTGAAGGGATTATCCATTTAAATAATGATCAGTTTTGAGGCATCCTATTTGGGCACAAACCAAACCATGATAGATTCTTTAATTTAAAAAATATAACATTAAAAACCAGCCCTATCTTCTGATAGAATAACTGTCAACTTTCTCAGAGCTGCTCTTACTTAGTTTCAGCATACTGAGTCCAAAGGAATTGAGAACCATTAACTTAGGAACATCACACTTTGGGAAGGTCAAGTCGAGAAGACCAATGTGTCTGGTAAGTCAGCTATTTTTTCTGTTTGGGGGGAACTCTAGTCACTGTCCTTCATTCAAGTATACTGTCACAGGAAGACAACAGAAATTTGCAAACAAATTTATACAAACGAATCTCTGCTGAGAAAATAACTAGAAGCACTTACTTAAGTTACTAATGTTGTGTCACTAAAATCAATTCTGCATTCAGAGGCCAGAATATTTTCCTGCTTCGTTTAAGCATAAAATAAAAAGACTACATATATGAAGAAGTTTCTGATTTAGTTTCTTTCAAACAAAAAAATACTTTGAACTTTAGTATCAAGGGTCTAAGTTAATAACCAAGAACATTAGATAGAAATTGTACAAAGATTCCCACAGTTCTTAGGTTTCTACATGGCAGCAGTAAAAGTAAATTCAATATTGGGTTTACATTTTATTCAGAGAATAAATACAAAATTAAGGCAAGAAATAAAATTCAAAGCAAATATGTTCAATATTTCAAAACAACTCTACATACAGAGCAAACAGGAAAAAAACCCCAAAATTCCAAAAATCAAATTGCCTTGACACATTCAAGTCTAACAGAAATAAACTGAAATTTAGTGCAATTTTGCTTGCCTAGAACTAAAAACCTTTATTGTCTCAGATATTTTTCATCACATTAGGGACACTCTTTGAAGACAAAGCTTTCTAATGAGTCCATTTCACACTGAGCTGGCCATGGTAAAATATCTATGACTGATGGTGCCACACTGGTTTTTCCTAACAACAGTGTCACCCAAAAGGAGCTGTTGGCAGAAACAAACTATAGTGAGCATGATACAACTAGACCTTTGCAGCCTAGTGTATGACAATCTAAATTTAATGGATATCAACCTTTCGGTCTCACAAATTGAGAACTTATTAGCTAAGAACCAAAGGATCATTATTTGTTCTTTAGGTATAATGAATCTAGAATTCCCAATGAGTACTTTATATTACATGCTTTGAGAATTCTGGCAACTTTCCTTCTAAGACCCCACCATGTTTATCTTCATTTCAAAATATACAAAGCTGAGTGAGAGGCAAAGATTAACCTCTGAAGACCCTCCAGGGTATGCAACAGCTGTGAATTACATGGTACACCTTATTGTGGCTCTGAGTTTTAGATTGTGGGATGCTTCTAAATCTCTAGTTATACTGCAGAAATTAAAAGCATATGAAAACATGCGAACAGGTTTCATACTAATAGGTATAAACAGTCCTTTTAATCTTATACAAACATAGGGAATCAGATTCATAAATGAATGGAAATAACTATAATTCTATTTAGAGAACATTTCTCTAATAAGCTCCATGTTTTATTCTATATTTTCAATTATACATTCATACTTGATATTTTAAAATCTCTTGAAATACAAAAAGGAAAATACGGCCACATAATAGCATTTTCTGTGAGAAAATACCTGTGTGAATCTTGGATTAAAGTCAATGAATCCTGTTAATATTAAGTTCAAACATGTGCCTTTTCGTCATAAAATAATCTCTTGTATACATGTTAACCAAAAAGAGAATAATGAATTTATCTTATTACATGTATCAAGGGTCAGCTGGTCAAATGACCTATAACCTGTCAACTTCTTTGTGCCTTATTGCAAGGTTAATTTATAGTTCCAGGATGCTTATTAAGCTAACATAGCTCCTATATCACTTTTTTAATGAGGGAGAACTATTTGCCTTCAGATTAATGAGACAAACTTAACCTTTACTTCTTCCCTTATCCAAAAAAGTTAAGTATTTTTCTTAAGTGCCATTCCAATGAAAAGTGGCCTCCTAGTTTTTTAGGGAAATTATTTATTGGCCTTTAATAAGCACTCAGTAAATACTTACAGATAACCAATTAGGAAGATATAAAGAAAACTTTACTAGGAATAAAGCTGGATTTTATGTCAAAAATGTGGCCTGATCCATACTGGTGTGGCAGTGCTTGGCTCTGCTGCAGAGCAACAGAGAGAGAGAGAGAGAAAACGCACAATGGTAGACTGGGCTCAATTCTACGGGTAGGCAAAACAGCACATCTATTCATTCAAACCACTGGCATAACTGTGTCCTGCTAAGCACAGCAAGTGCTGTAAGCATTTGGAATAGAGATTCTAGCTTGCTTTTTCTAAAAGGAATCTCTGTTCTATAATTAACAGACTGCCAGATATTACAGAAACTTTAGATTTGGTTATGTGCTATCTTGCTACTCACCCATCTTAAATATTCTTCTCTTGCAACTATCAATTCATTTAAGGAAAGCTGTTATCCACTGTACTTGCTGCTGGAAATTTGCTAGAAACAATACATTCTCACAAAAAAGTTTTAAAAACTTAAGAAAGTTTAGTATCTATGGAGAATGACATAAAAAAAAGTAGAGCTTTTGTCTTATGTACTGATCCTTTCTAAAACATTGGGAAATTGTAGTGAAGACATGTGACTTTTGATTATATTTAAGCAACCATTTCTTCTTTTTAAAAGCAACAGTAATGAATAAACTTTAAGCATTGGAAATGCTTACCAACAGCTAAAGTAAACACTGGCTACATTCTTAGTACAATACAATCTTTAACACAACTACAAACATGTACTATATACTTCAAATATTGGCAAATTGCTTCAAAATGCAATTCTCAGCAAGTTTTTGGTAATTTATTCACAGTTCAAGATTAGAGTTACTGGACTTATAAGATATGAGGAAGAAATGACCAACTGGCTCAGGAAACTAAACATTCATTTTAAAGAAAGAAAACTGTAACAAAACAAGGATGATTCTAAAAATTCCCAGCTCATTAGAAGTAAAATTTAAACAAATACCAAAAGTTTTATTTAAGAAAAAAAAAACAACCACAGAACATTTAAAAAGTTAACAGGATCATTTCTATATACATTCTGAAAACTAGTGTATTAAAAAAGGTAATTTGATAATTTTCTAATATGTTATCATTAGCCATTATTGATGGTATATTCCATAACACTGATATCAAACTATTAGACTTATAAGTTAATATGGCATAACTTTACAGCCTTGCTAGTTAACTATTTTTTTTATTTTAACCCATATCCATACTACTGGTTCTAAGCTAATGTTATCAGTCTCACTAGCTTGTTGCCATGCCACAATCTGAAGATAGGGTTAAATTAATCAAGCTAGGGAAATTATGATATATTAACAATCTTTAAATATCATGGGAAAAAGCTGACAAGTGTTAATACTTCTCAATTTGGGACTAAAAACAAAGAAAGTAAACTGAAACATGTTTTCCATTTTTATTTGGTATTTTGGAATACAAAATGTACTAAGTATGTGGACATAAGACTAAAATACCTTTCTCTTCAATTTCTTTGGCCTTCACAAATTCAGTGTGAGCTAATTCTTTTTCAAGAAACACTTTTCAATGCCATTGTGCTTTTTTAGAAAAATCACAAGTTTTACCATATAATAGTTAATATTAGTCTTTTCCTTTTATTGCTATAGCATATCCTAATTTTTAAAAAAGGGAGAGAAAAAACTGACCACAAAGGACTTTGTTAAAGCATACGTTTCAGCTGGGTTTCCTTCTTTGAAGAGTCAACAGAGTGTCAAATGAGTATTACCAAAAGCTTAAAAAAAAAAAGGCTCCTTTCCTTCCATCCTTAATTCAGGCCAAGAGACTTGTATTCAGGAGGATAAGACAGTATCATTTCAGAAACAACTTTTTAAGAAACTCAAAAGAGACCATCTGTATTAGCTCCTCATCTACACACCACCCTGTGTCAGTTCCCCTTGAGCAGTAATGACACTGGATTTTCACCTTTGCATTCAGTGACTGCTGTTCCTCAGAGTACCACAGACACACCCTTAGCCTGTGTAACAGCTTTCTCTACAACATGCACTTCACCTGTTAATGAACATGACACGCCCCAGAATTTGGACCATTATTTAACTGAACAAATCCATTTACAACATTAAACAGCACAGCTCAGCAATATATTTCCACTCTGACCTTGTGCCTTCCAATCCTAGTCCGTCACAGTGATGAGTCCACCTGGGGATAACTAGACTCTGCTTTAAACAAGATGTATTTTTCAGTTCCTAGCACAGTGACTTGCTCATAATAGGCTGTTGATGTTGTTAAAACAAAGTAAAAACAGTTAACATTAATTTCCCTCTTATCACTTATTACTATAGCATAGGTAGTTTTCAAAAAGGTAGAAAAGCTGACTCCACAGTAATAATCACTTAATGGGCCATGTGCTGTATGTATATGACTCATGAACTAAAAAAGGGCTCATGGACTGAAGTAGGGAACTCTTAAGTTATATATAAGTGAATTTAAACTTTAAATGTACTATAAGAAATAACTTTTTGTATGAAGGACTCCTTTTGTAAAATATATTCAAAAATCGGATTTTCTTACCCATATCATATTGTCTTTAACTGGGCGTGAAAACTTAGTGATTTGCCTCATTTTTGTGTTCATAATTAATTTGTAAAAGCATTTAAAAATCATTACATTAAGTTGGGTAGAGTCCAAGAAGAAGAGACAAGGAGGAGAAATTATGTTTGCTTGGAAAAGATCACTTCTTTATTCTTAATATGAGCTTTTGATATCCATTGTGGAGCTTATCCTACCTTGAAGTGTGTATTTGTCTGTATGTGGTGTGTCTGAGAGAAAAACAGAGAAATTGAGAAAGCTAATGACTGATTTCACAAATTAGTTTCACTTACAAAGTAGACTTAAACTTCAGACCATTTAAGAAATGCAACAAAAAATATGCATAAAATGCTAATATAACAAACAAAAGAAATGACACTGAACATTTCAACATACTGAAACTAGCAGGCCTACACAAAATAATTCTAGAATCAATTAAAATAGATAAATACAGCTGTAGCAGCTACACATATAATGTAAATAGTAACCCAATTTTATTTTTAAAAACAATCAGGTTTCTTCTCTCCATCAATGGGAGCCCTTCCCAATTACCTCTAAATATGCCAATTTTTCTGTAATCCTAACACACAAACAGAATCTATGTTTCTATTGCATCAACAGCTATCAGAAAACCTTAACCTCATCACGAAGTTCAAACACAGAAAAAGGAAAAGACTGAGCTTACTTAAATTACGCTAAATATCTTACCTTCACAATTTAAAAGTAAAAACTTTTGAAAAGAAGTTCTCAACCACAACATAAACATACTGTCCTATAACCCTCTAGGTTAGGCCAAAAAAACCCACAAAGAAATTACCACTCACAACTTTATGGGTGTCAAACTAATATTCTACTCTAAATATTTTAATCTAAACTATTAATTTCCATTTCTGACACTAACTGGTTAAAGGTATCGCAGTATCACTTTATTTATTTATATCTCCTTCATTCTTATATATATTTCAGGGTAGAACACAGGAAATACAGAGAAAAATACCTAGGAAGTAATACTAAATTTGATGCAAATCCTTCACTAGTACCAGTATAAAGCATAGAACTTTTTTCTAAGCCTAGCCCACCATATATATTTAGACAAATGATTAGTCAAAAGACTTGTAAATCTTCCAAACAATTTCAAAGAGCTTCCAAGCTGGCATGTAGGTGCTAGTTTTATGCAACAAAGCAGTGATGGGAAGTTAAAACTAATTGCAGGAAATTCTTCCTTGGGACAAAGTTGAAAAGAATTCTGAATATATTAGCATTGCTTTAGTTTGAGACATTTGATAACTCTATGTGTTGATTTCAAAGAACAAGATAAAATATGTTATTCAGCAGTCATTAAAAAAAAAGATAAAATGATACAAAATTTACTCTTAAGGAGATAAAAAAAAACACAAGGAGCAGGATACCCAACATGTATGTATCCCATCTTCAAATTTAAAATCCTATTGTCAGTTGTCCAAAGCTGCTCAGATTTAAAGTCTGTGCTATGAAATTGTGCAAATATTTTCTGTGACGGGCTGAAGAAAACCAATGTACTACTATACTACTTAGCTTCCTAAATTTCCTTGACCTACAGATTACAGGAAACAAGTTGGAGAGACTAAGGTTAACTTAACTTAGAAATCCCACGAGAAGTTTTCAGTTTTTAAGTTGTACCATTTGATTTAAAAACAAAACACAAATTTCAAACTAAATCATAGCATCTTCTCTCTATATGCAACTTAGAAAAACCTAATTAAATACCCAAGTATCTGCATACACTGCCACTGGCTTTAGATATTCCAATTAAATGCACTACTCTTTCATTGGGCTGAATGAACAGAAGCAAGGTAAAACAAATGCCAGTTATTTTTAAAAAACACACAATCCTCAGATTCAAGTAGAGGGCCCAGAAATCCACTACCCAGAATCCTTTAAAGAAAAGGAAAGCTAAATCTCTTTCTGATACCAATTTCTACAGAGATTCCATTATTCAAACTCCCCCACAAATTACTGGAAAAATGAGGTAATTCCACAAAAATCACAAATTGAGTAGAATAATTATAACTGATATATAAATAAGGATTTACTAAAAAGGCTTAAAGAGGTGATATTTTAAAATGAAGGTTTTAAATATAAAAAGGTGTCTTGTGTTGCTCAATCGCCCAGTTTCAAATGCTCCTTATTCTACAGTTACAGATTTGGCAAGATTCCGGGGGAAATCAACCTGCAAAAAAAGAGCAATATTGGAGAGATTATAAAGATTGGGGGGAGGGGAGAATCTGCTACAGGCAAACTATTTTTATTTCTAAAAACAGAAAAATGTTCATTAACCATCATTATAGAATTACAAAGAATTAAGATTAGAAAACATAATCAAATAATGTATCTTGAAAAAAATTGGAATCAGGAAAAAGACTTCTAAAGGAGTTAGCACAGAAAACTCCCATGGTCCTATACAGAAGTGGCAGCCCTCTTGGGGAACACTAGAAATGCATAAGAGCAGGATGTTTGGGCTGTGACAGTGACTACAGGACCTGGCATGCTAGAAGTCCTGCAACGTGTGCCACAGTCCCCAAACAAAGAATTGCCAATAACTATCCCATTAAGAAACATGGAAAGAAAACAGGTAGAGATTCCCCAAGGAGGTAATCTCCAATTGTGGAGGTGACCTCTAAGGTTCCTTCAAGTTCTATAGATAAGAAAATGTTATGACATAATCTATAAATCAGGCAATGTAGATATAACAGGACAGATACATATCTAATGGATTTCTCAGATGCTATTGCTTCAAAAATTTTGAAGGAAAACTATTGTAATGAACCCGGATAAAAACCCAGCCCAGGTTTTCCAAAGTGGTCTATCACTCACATCATAGCCTCTCAGCACAGCAAGGTGGAAAGCCAGCAACTGTAAGGGGATGACGCTGAGAATGCCCTGCAAGCAGTCCACCGAGTGGGGCACCTTGATAGTTCTTTTTGTGTTCTTAATGGTCTCGGTATCTTCCTTATCACAAATCACCACTGGGCGTCCCTGGCAAGAAAATCAATCACTGGTAAGCAAAGGCAAGGCTGAGCACATGACAGTGCACATTCTGCAGCACAATTCACATGTGGCCTCAATGCATAACTTACTTAGCGGTAAGTCAGAAATGACCTCACTTAGTGGAGGAAATGGAAGCTTTATGGGATGCAGGAACTTGGTTCAACTCATGCAACTAAGAAATACCTGTCTCAGTATTTATACCTCCACCAGTGTTCTCACAGCAACCCCTGACTTACCTGCCTAGCAACCACCTGCTGAAGAGCATTCTGACACTTGGCGTAAGTGTGGTCTCTCATAATGATCATGATGACAGGCATCAACTTATCCACCAATGCCAGAGGGCCATGTTTTAATTCACCAGCCAGGATGCCTTCAGAGTGCATGTAAGTGATTTCTTTGATTTTCTAATAGGAAAGAACTAGATTAGTCTTTAGTCTGTTTTTCAAAAACCCATTCTTAAATAAATATTACACAAAAGCATCTGATGTCTCAATTCACTGCCTATTTATCCAAAAGTATTAAAGGACTTCTGAACTATAAATATAGCTAACAATTTAATAGATCATTGTTTCTAGAATATCAACAGGCAATTTAAACTCTACAGGACTTTGAAGATTTTAGACAATCACAAACATATTCGTATTTCTTTGTAACTGTTCTCCTACTTGCTTCGTGTTTGGCCTCAATTAAATCTCACACATAGACAGCTAATTTTATTCATATTTGAACAGATTAATCCAAATTATTTGCTAAACCCAAGTTATCATGCTATATTGTACTCTTCTTGATCTTCACTTTTGAATTAAGTATTGTTATACTTTCTCAAGGTAAATCAATCAGAAATGCATAAATCTGAAGGCACTTTTAAAAGTTCTACCTACTTCACTCAATTTCGAAGTATAACTATGCCAGGTCCATAAGCCAATAGACTGAAATAAGTGAGAAGACTTACTAGCGCCCCCTCAAGACAAGTAGCATAATGATAGCCACGTCCCATTATCAAGACTGACTTCTGATGATAAAGTTCTGTTGCCAGTTTCTGAATTTCATCATCCATGCTCAGTACTTCCTTAATCAAATCTGTTAAGAGTAAGATTAACAAAATCTAATGAAATAAGGACAACAAGCTCAATTGATATAATAAACTAAACTGATACAAGAAGTAATATATTGGTAGCAACCAATAAAAGACCCATGTTTCTATTCAGTGGTATCAGTGAAAGATTTTTAAGTACACAGGTGCAAAAGCTTAGAAAAATCTTGGTGACTGAAGAGCTACAAGCCACAGCTTCAAGGATAAGAAAAGTATTTCAGCCATTACTTCACTTCCTTAGACAAAAAGTATAATGTGAGTAGCTTCCTACCAGGCAGCCGCTTCAATCCCAGCATGATCTCCTTGCGTCTCTCTTGCATGGAGATCCTATCATCACACATCATAAGAGCAAACATCACAAGGGATACAAACTGGCTGGTGTAAGCCTGAAATGCCACAAAAAAGCAGAATTACTTGCAGCTGCTTTTTTAAGGACTTGAAATTTTTTATTTTATAAGATTAAAAATTCTCATTGGTTTTGTAAGATAAATTGTCTATCTTTAAAAAAAAACATTAGGAAGAGAGGATTAAAGATGGCAGCATCAGAGGTGAGACAGAGGCTTCCTCCTAAAACCGCATATAATATGAAAATATAATTAATACAACTAATCCTGAAAGAGCAACAGGAAAGAGGGCTGTGCCAGACTACATACACCTGGAGAAAGGAGTAGACCTCACGGAACAGGGTAACGTACCAAAGCTGTGGCCCGGCGGGACCCAAGCCCTTGCCCCACCCCAGCTCACCGGCTTGAGGAAGAGAAACAGAGTGGGGAGGAAGTGGAGGCCTGGTACTGCTGAACACCCAGCCCTGGAGATCTGCTCTGGGAGCACAAACCTACATTTCATGGTGCTTTCATGATACTCTCATGATCAGGGGATTGGAAAGCTAAGACAGGCAGAATTCCTAGAGAGACTGAGATTCCAGCCGCTTGTGGAAAGCAGGGATCCATATCCGGCTGCTCTGGGACAAAAGAAAGGTAGGCAGTCTGAGAGACTTCCTAACAAGGAAGCCCTTAGCAAGAGGGCTGCTAATGGGGCAAGGATTGCACAGAGCTTACTGCTCAGGAGTAAGGACAGGTAGACAAAATTGTCCGAGTGCACTCTACCCAGCAGGTTGGGAGCTTCCACAATTTCCAGGTGCTCCAGCTCCCTGGCTGGCTACACAGCTCCAAGGACCCCCTCCATGATAGGCAGCCTACTGCACCTTTCTCCCGGCCAGCCCCACCTGGCTCGCAAACCGGCAAACCCTACCCTGGTGTTAGGCCAGCCAGAGGGAAGATCTGTCTACAGCAACTACAAATGCAAAGCATAGAGGCTTATACCTGTGTGCTCGGCCACTGATTCAGGCAGTGGAGACAGGCATAGCAGCAGGGAAGCATAAAACAGCTCCTTCCTTCCCCCAGGCACCAATACCACTCCCCTGTGACCCACGACATTGCTTCAGGGGATGAGCAGCTCCAGAGAGGCTTCTGGACACTAGACGGCGCCATACACAAATATGAAACACCAAAGGAACCTGTTTCAGAGTAAAATTAGTATAACTCCGGAGAAAGATGACATGGACCTCATGACTCTTCCTGAAAGGGAGTTCAAAATAAAAATCATTTAATATGCTAATGGAGGTAGGGAAAGATATTCAAGAACTCAGAAATGAATTGTGGTCAGAGATCCAATCTTTGAAGAGTGCAATGGAGGGTATTAAAAGCAGATTGGATACAGTGGAGGAGACAATAAATGAAATAGAAACTAGAGAAGAGGAATACAAAGAAGCTGAGGCAAAGAGAGAAAAAAGGATCTCTAAGAATGAAAGAATATTGAGAGAACTGTGTGACCAATCCAAACGGAATAATATTCACATTATAGGGGTACCAGAAGAAGAAGAGAGAGAGAAAGGGATAGAAAGTGTCTTTGAGGCGGTAGTTGCCGAAAACTTCCCCAATCTGGGGAAGGACATAGTCTCTCACGCCATGCAGATCCACAGATCTCCCAACAAAAGGGACCCAAGGAAGACAACACCAAGACATATAGTAATTAAAATGGCAAAGATCAAGGATAAGGACAGACTATTAAAAGCAGCGAGAGAGAGAGAAATAAGATCACATACAAAGGAAAGCCCATCAGGCTAACATCAGACTTCTCAGCAGAAACCTTACAGGCCAGAATGGAGTGGCATGATGTATTTAATGCAATGAAACAGAAGGGCCTGGAACCAAGATTACTTTATCCGGCAAGATTATCATTTAAATTTGAAGGAGGGATTAAACAATTTCCACATAAGCGAAAGCTGAGAGAATTTACCCTCCACAAACCATCTCTACAGTCCATTTTGGAGGGACTGTTATATATGGAAGTGTTTCTAACATTTAATAGCTGTCACCAGAAGTAATAAAACCACAGTAAAGAAAGCAGAACAGCTAATTACTAAGCAAATGCAAAATTTAATCAACTATCCCCAAAGTCAATAAAGGGATAGACAAAGAGTACAGAATATGATACCTAATATATAAAGAATGGAGGAGGAAGGAAAAGGAGGAGAAAAAGAAAAGAACCTTTAGATTGTGTTTGTAATAGCATATTAAGGGAGTTAAGAAGTTAGACTCTTAGATAGTAAGGAAGTTAACCTTGAACCTTTGGTAACCATGAATCTAAAGCCTGCGATGGCAATAAGTACATGCCTATCAATAATCACCCTAAATGTAAATAGACTGAATGCACCAATCAAAAGACAGAGTCACCAGGTGCTGGCAAAACTGGACAGCTACATGTAGGAGAATGAAACTAGACCATTGTCTAACCCCATATACAAAAGTAAACTCAAAATGGATCAAAGACCTCAATGTAAGTCATGAAACCATTAAACTCTTGGAAGAAAACATAGGCAAAAACCTCTTAGACATAAACATGAGTGACCTCCTCTTGAACATATCTCCCCGGGCAAGGAAAACAACAGCAAAAATGAATAAGTGGGACTATATTAAGCTGAAAAGCTTCTGTACAGCAAAAGACACCATCAATAGAACAAAAAGGAACCCTACAGTATGGGAGAATATATTTTAAAATGACACATCCGATAAAGGCTTGATGTCCAGAATATATAAAGAGCTCACACGCCTCAACAAACAAAAAACAAGTAACCCAATTAAAAAATGGGCAGAGGAACTGAACAGACAGTTCTCCAAAAAAGAAATACAGATGGCCA
The DNA here is from genome assembly GCF_030020395.1 of Manis pentadactyla. Taxonomy (NCBI): domain Eukaryota; kingdom Metazoa; phylum Chordata; class Mammalia; order Pholidota; family Manidae; genus Manis; species Manis pentadactyla. The sequence goes on along the minus strand of NC_080020.1, from coordinate 177,335,470 downwards.
ACAGACACATGAAAAGATGCTCCACATCGCTAATTATCAGAGAAATGCAAATTAAAACTACAATGAGGTATCACCTCACACCAGTAAGGATGGCTGCCATCCAAAAGACAAACAACAACAAATGTTGGCGAGGCTGTGGAGAAAGGGGAACCCTCCTACACTGCTGGTGGGAATGTAAGTTAGTTCAACCATTGTGGAAAGCAGTATGGAGGTACATCAAAATGCTCAAAACAGACCTACCATTTGACCCAGGAATTGCACTCCTAGGAATTTACCCTAAGAATGCAGCAATCAAGTATGAGAAAGATCAGTGCACCTCTATGTTTATCGCAGCACTATTTACAATAGCCAAGAATTGGAAGCAACCTAAATGTCCATCGATAGATGAATGGATAAAGAAGATGTGGTACATATACACAATGGAATACTACTCAGCCATAAGAAAAGGGCAAATCCTACCATTTGCAGCAACATGGATGGAGCTGGAGGGTATTATGCTCAGTGAAACAAGCCAAGCGGAGAAAGAGAAATACCAAATGATTTCACTTATCTGTGGAATATAAGAACAAAGGAAAAACTGAAGGAACAAAACAGCAGCAGAATCACAGAACTCAAGAATGGACTAACAGGTACCAAAGGGAAAGGGACTGGGGAGGATGGGTGGGTAGGGAGGGATAAGGGGGGGGGAGAAGTAGGGGGTATTAAGATTAGCATGCATGGGGGGGTAGGAGAAAAGGGAGGGCTATACAACACAGAGAAGGCAAGTAGGGATTCTACAACATTTTGCTATGCTGATGGACAGTGACTGTAAAGGGGTTTATAGGGGAGACCTGGTATAGGGGAGAGCCTAGTAAACATAATATTCGCCATGTAAGTGTAGATTAGTGATACCAAAAAAAAAAAAAAAACGGGCAGTTCCTGTGTGGTAACCTCCAATGAGTTCTACACAAGAGTATAAAGGGCATATAAAAGTGTAGGCAAAGGGTCTGTTTGTGTTTATACAGAGGATCAAAGCCTAATTGGGCTACCCCGAAAATGAACTAAGATACGATATGAAAAAGAACTTCCAACATCAGCACTCTCGGGAAGACTCATGCCAGAAGATGATCATCAGAAAACCCCAACAAAGATCCACGCACTGCTACAGCTGTAGATGCACTCATCCCACCAGTTCCTGGACTTGCCATGGGAATGAGGAAGGAGATATCCAAGCTGGCCTGTGCATACAGTAAAACAACAAATTTGACTGGATCTGTACTGTTGGAACTCAATCAAGAATTAGGAGAAGTGCAAATTGTAGCGCTCCAAAATCTTACAACTACAGACTATTTACTGTTAAAAGAACATAAGGGATGTGAACATTCACCAGGAATGGGTTGTTTTAATTTGTCTGACTTCTCTCAGACTGTTCAAGTTCAGTTGGGCAATATCCACCATATCATAGATAAGTTTTCACAAATGCCTAAGGTGCCTAACTGGTTTTCTTGGTTTCACTGCAGATGGCTGGTAATTACAGGTATGCTTTGGTTATGTAACTATACTCCTATTATGTAAATGTGTGTGTGCAATTTAAGTAGTAGCTTAAAACCTATACATGCTGAAGTTACTCTACAAGAAGATATGTCAAAGAAATAATCAATCTTCCCATGTTTTCTGCCGCCCGCTACTTCTATAGCTTTTCTTCTTCCTTCCTAATTACAACCCTTAAATAGAATTTGTGCCTCATATCAAATTTACCGAGTATCATAATTCTTCCAAGTGGTAAAGATACCTCAAGACAAATGCTGGGCATAGAAGCTACAGGGCATAAATATGCAAAGAAATAAAAAGCTAACCATTTCAAACAATAAGGCTTCTCTCTCACTTACCAACTTTACATTTCTCTGTATGGCCCCGGAAGATCACTGGTTAGCCAGAGACGGGTAAGATTCCTCAAGGGAGGAACAACCTAAGACAGGCACAGTCGCAGGGGGGTCATCAGGTGAGAAATTGGGGATCAACAGAGGTGAGGCTTAGAACTTCACCCCCCCGTTCTGAGAGAAATCTTCTGCATATGTGGATGTTTTATTGCCCTTGTCTAGCTTGGATTAACACATAGTCTACAGGCACACACTTGATCATCTACATTTGCTCTCTTACAACACTAAACTATGTTTTCTACCTTTATCTTTTATCTACCTACCACTTCAGCATTTTATTAAAAATAATAATAAAGAGAGAAATGTGGTATCCACATATAAATCAAGTATAAAAATCAAATGAGTATTCATATTTGAACTGACTATTTATAGTTCATAATGCATGAGCAAAACCGAAAGTTTCTGTGATGGTTGCCGATGTACTGTTCACCATGTAAGAACTTATTCACTATGTAAGAATTTGTTCTCCATGTAAGAACTTGTTTGTTATACCTCAGAAGATTGGAGACTGACGAAAATTAGGCTTGGGGTGGATTAATGATTGTGCATTGAGCATTGACTCCCCTATACAGAATTTTATTGTTGTTAACAACCATTTGATCAATAAATATGAGAGATGCCCTCACAAAAAAAAAAAAAAAAGTATTCACTTCCAATGGTAAAATAATAAGTAACCGGGATGTAATGAATATAGTCAAGATATTGTAACAGCTTGGTATGGTGATAGCTGGTACCTAGAATTTTCATGTATATAAATGTTGAATTACTATGTTGTACACCTGAAACTAATGTAATGTAATACTGTATGTCAACTACCCTTCAATAAAAAAATAATTAAAAAAAAAAAAAAAGACAGAGTCACTGAATGGATAAAAAAAAACAAGACCTATCCATATGCTGCCTACAAGAGACTCACTTTAAATCCAAAGACATACACAGAATAAAAGTGAAGGGATGGAAAAAGAATTTCATGCAACTAATAGGGAGAAAAAGCAGGAGTTGCAGTATTCATATCAGACAAAACAGACTTCAAAACAAAGAAAGTAACAAGAGGCAAAGGACATTACCTAATGATAAAGGAGTCAGTCCAAAAAGAGGATATAACCATTATAAATATCTATGCTCCCAACACAGGAACACCTACACACATGAAACAAATACTAAATGAATTAAAAGGGGAAATAGAATGCAATGCATTCATTCTAGGAGACTTCAACACATCACTCACTCCAAAGGACAGATCAACCAGAGAGAAAATAAATAAGGAGACAGAGGCACTGAACAACACATTAGAACAGATGGACCTAACTGACATCTACAGAACTCTGCACCCAAAAGCAGCAGAATACACATTCTTCTCAAGTGCACATGGAACATTTTCAAGAATAGATCATATACTAGGCCACAGAAAGAGCTTCAGTAAATTCAAAAAGGTTGAAACTGTACCAACCAGTTTCTCAGACACAAAGGTATGAAACTAGAAATAAATTACGCAAAGAAAATGAAAAATCCCACAAGCACACAGAGGCTTCACAACGTGCTCCTAAATAACCAATGGATCAGTGACCAAATAAAAACAGAGATCAAGCAATATATGGAGACAAATGACAACAATAATTCAACACCGCAAAATCTGTGGGACACAGCCAAGGTTGTGCTAAGAGGAAAGTATACTGCAATACAGGCCTACCTCAGGAAAGAAGAACAATCCCATATAAGCAGTCTAAACTCACAATTAATGAAACTAGAAAAAGAAGAAGAAATGAGGCCCAAGTCAGTAGAACGAGGGACATAATAAAGATTAGAACAGAAATAAATAAAATCAAGAAGAATAAAACAATAGAAAGAATCAATGAAAGCAAGAGCTGGTTCTTCGAGAAAATAAACAAAATAGATAAAGCCCTAGCCAGACTTACCAGAAAAAAAGAGAGTCTACACACATAAACAGAATCAGAAATGAGAAAGGAAAAATCACTATGGACACCACAGAAATACAAATAATTATTAGAGAATACTATGAAAAATTATATGCTAACAAACTGGATAACCTAGAAGAAATGGACAACTTTCTAGAAAAATACAACCTTCCAGGCTGACCAAGGAAGAAACAGAAAATCTGAACAGACCAATTACCAGCAACAAAATTGAACTGGTAATCAAAAAACTACCTAAGAACAAAACTGCTGGACCAGATGGCTTCACCACTGAATTTTATCAAACATTTAGTGAAGACCTAATACCCATTCTCTTAAAGTTTTCCAAAAAAATAGAAGAGGAGGGAATACTTCCAAACTCATTCTATGAGGCCAGCATCACTCTAATATCAAAATCAGGCAAAGACACCACAAAAAAAGAAAATTACAGACCAATATCCCTAATGAACACAGATGCAAAAATATCCAACAAAATATTAGCAAACCAAATTCAAAAATACATTAAAAAAATCATCCATCATGATTAGGTAGGATTTATTCCAGGGATGCAAGGACGGTACAACGTTCGAAAATCCCTAAACATCATCTACCACATTAACAAAAAGGACAAAAACGACATGATCATCTCCATAGATGCTGAAAAAGCGTTTGACAAAATTCAACATCCATTCATGATAAAAACTCTCAACAAAATGGGTATAGAGGGCAAGTACCTCAGTATTATAAAGGCCATATATGACAAACCCATGGCCAACATTATACTTAACAGCGAGAAGCTGGAAGCTTTTCCTTTAAGATTGTGAACAAGACAAGGATGCCCACTTTCCCCACTTCTATTCAACTTAGTACTGGATGTCCTAACCACAGCAATCAGACAACACAAAGAAATAAAAGGCATCCAGATTGGCAAGGAGGAAGTTAAACTGTCCCTGTTTGCAGATGACATGATATTGTACATAAAAACCCTAAAGAATCCACTCCAAAACTACTAGCTCTAATATCTGAATTCAGCAAAGTTGCAGGATACAAAATTAATACACAGAAATCTGTGGCATTCCTATACACTAACAATGAACTAGCAGAGAGAGAAATCAGGAAAACAATTCCATTCATAATTGCATCAAAAAGAATAAAATACCTAGGAATAAACCTAACCAAGGAAGTGAAAGACCTATACTCTGAAAATTACAACACACTCATGAGAGAAATTAAGGAAGATACCAGTAAATGGAAACACATCCCATGTTCATGGCTGGGAAGAATTAATATTGTCAAAATGGCCATCCTTCCTAAAGCAATCTATAGATTCAATGCAATTCCTATCAAAATACCAAAAGCATTCAACAAACTAGAGAAAATCGTCCTAAAATTCATATGGAACCATAAAAGACTCCGAATAGCCAAAGCAATCCTGAGAAGGAAGAATAAAGCAGAGGGAATTACGCTCCCCAACTTCAAGCTCTACTACAAAGCCACAGTAATCAAGACAATTTGGTACTGGCACAAGAACAGACCCATAGACCAATGGAACAGACTAGAGAGCCCTGATATGAATCCAACCATGTATGGTCAATTAATATATGATAAAGGAGCCATGGACATACAATGAGGAAATGACAGCCTCTTCAACAGCTGGTGTTGGCAAAACTAGACAGCTACATGCAAGAGAATGAAACTGGATTACAGTTTAACCCCATACACAAAAGTAAACTCAAAATGGATTAAAGACTTGAATGTACTGAAACTAATGTAATGTAATACTGTGTGTCAACTCCCCTTCAATAAAAAAATAATTATCTAAAAAAAAAAAAAAAAAGACTTGAATGTAAGTCATGAAACCATAAAACTCTTAGAAGACAACATAGGCAAACATCTCCTGAATATAAGCATGAGCAACTTCCTGAATGCATCAATGCATCTCCTCGAAAGGGAAACAAAAGCAAAATTGAACTCGTGGGACTACATCAAACTAAAAAGTTTCTGTATGGCAAAGAACACCATCAGTAGAACAAAAAAGCATCCTACAGTATGGGAGAATATATTTGTAAATGATATATCCAACAACATCTAAAATATATAAAGAACTCACATGCCTCAACACCCAAAAAGCAAATAACCTGATTAACAAATGGGCAGAGGATATGAAGAGACAGTTCACCAAAGAAGAAATTCAGATGACCAACAGACACATGAAAAGATGCTCCACATCACTAATCATCAGGGAAATGCAAATTAAAACCACAATGAGGTATCACCTCACACCAGTAAGGATGGCCAGCATTGAAAAATCTAAGAACAACAAATGCTGGCGAGGATGCGGAGAAAGGGGAACCCTTCTACAATGATGGGAATGTAAGCTAGTTTAACCATTGTGGAAAGCAATACGGAGGTTCCTCAAAAAACTAAAAATAGAAACAGCATTTGACCCAGGAATCCCACTCCTTGGAATTTACCCAAAGAATACGACTTCTCAGATTCAAAAAGACATATGCACTCCTATGTTTTTCGCAGCACTTTTTACAGTAGCCAAGATAGGGAAGCAACCTGTGTCCACCAGTAGATGAATGGATAAAGATGTGGTACATATACACAAGGGAATATTATTCAGCCATAAGAAAGAAACAAATCCTACCATTTGCAACAACATGGATGGATCTGGAGGACATTATGCTCAGTGAAATAAGCCAGGCGGATAAAGACAAATGCCAAATGATCTCCCTCATTTTTGGAGTGTTAACAATGAAGCAAAACTGAAGGAACAAAATGGCAGCAGACTAAGAGACTCCAAGAATGAATTAGTGGTTAACAAAGGGGAGAAGTGTGGGAGGGCAAGTGGAGAGGGAGGGAGAAGGGGATGGAGGGGTATTATGTTTAGTACACATGGTGTGGGGGATCATGGGGAAAACAGTGTAGCACAGAGAAGGCACACAGTGGATCTGTGGCACCTTGCTGCACTGATGGACAGTGACTGCATTGGGGTATGGGTGGGGACTTGATAATATGGGTAAATGTAGTAACCATATTGTTTTTTCATGTGAAACCTTCATAAGAGTGTATATCAATCATACCTTAATAAAAAATTTTTAAAAAAACATTAGTAACAGTGAACTGAACAGGTACTTAGGAAATCTATCACCATTCTCCTTTTCTGAATTTGAACAAATGATGTAACCTTATTTACAGAGTAAAGTTCTTTATAATGTATTGGATACTTATGAAATCCCTAATATCTTTGAGACAGGGGATGGTCTCAGTATCTTCCTTATCATAAATCACAAATAATGTCCTTTTTCACTGAATATGTGTGTGCATAACCAAATTGTTTTTCATATCAGTCAAGAGCAAGGGTTTGAAGAACTCTTCTGTGGTATCTGAACTGGTTATGTTGGGTTTTTGAAAAATTGCTCTTTGACTTTATACCTTTACCTATTGCCTGTTCCTCACTTCCTCCTTTCTTTTTAAGTTTGACTCAGTATTTTTAAAAAGTTCAACTACATCAAGACAAATACTGAGCATAAAAGCCACAGGGCATAAATCTGCAAAGAAGTAAAAAGCTAACCTTTTCAAACAATATTGCCTCTCTCTCACTTACCAACTTTACATTTCCCTGTATGGCCCCAGAAGATGATTGGTTAGCCAGAGACGGGTAAGATTCCTCAAGGGAGGAACAACCTAAGACAGGCACAGTCGCAGGGGGGCCATCAGGTGAGAAATTGGGGATCAACAGAGGTGAGGCTTAGAACCTCACCCCCCGTTTTGAGAGAAATCTTCTGCAACCGTGGATGTTTTATTGCCCTTGTCTAGCTTGGATTAACACTTAGTCTACAGGCACACACCTGATCATCTACATTTGCTCTCTTACAGCACTAAATTATGTTTTCTACCTTTATCTTGCATCTACCTACCACTTCAGCATTTTATTAAAAATAATAATAATAATAATAATAAGGGAGAAATGTGGGATTCACATACAAATCAAGTATAAAAATCAAACGAATATTCATATTTGACCTGATTGTTTATAGTTCATAATGCGTGATTAAAACAAAGTTTCTGTGATGACTGCCCTTGTACTGTTCACCATGTAAGAACCTATTCACTATATAAGAATTTGTTCTCCATGTAAGAACTTGTTCGTTATGCTTCAGAAGATTGGAGACTGATGAGAATTAGGCTTGGGGTGGTTTAATGATTGTGCATTGAGCATTGAGTCCCCTATACAGAATTTTATTGTTGTTAACAACCATTTGATCAATAAATATGAGAGATGCCCTCTCAAAAAAAAAAACATATATATATATATAAAGAATGTTTTCTGAATAATTAAGATTATTCAAATAAGTATAACAATAAGCGTTAAAAATAATTCTTACAAAGAAAAGTTCAACTACAGAAACATAAATAGAAACAAGAATAATAATCATTAATAGGAATAATTACATAACATGCTATTAATAACATTTGTGAATACTTTTTAAAATCTTCAGCATGTTCTTTGTATTGTTAAGAAAATTATTAGTAGGTGTAATTTCATAGCTTGGTTTTATTTTTAATTAACACTACCAGCACTTTCCCAAAACAGAATGCTTTCTTGTTTACTAGTGGGTGATAATGTTGAACAGTTTTTTCATCTCTTCATGCCTCAGATGGACCATCTGTTAAAGGCACACAATACTTACAAGATAATCATAAGAATTAAATGAGACAAATGTAAAGCATTCAGCAAAATGTCGGACATACAGGCTCAAAACAAACTTACTGATGAAAGCTTGAACTAAATATAGAATTGTGAGTACTTTAAAACTTGCAGTCACACTGTCAACACTATTTTCATCCCTGTTAGCTGTGTGTGAATGGGAGATATGCCCGTTTTGCCACCTTCTTTGCAATGTTGAGAATCATCTTTTTAATAAATTTTTACTATCTGACTACTACACAATGGACTGACTCTCACTACCACATTATCATACATAGTCTGAATCTGAAAAATAAAGATTTTCGTCGAGTTGGTTACCACTTGTGCTTTATCTTTTGAGAACTTCACTTGTTTTTCAACTTGTTTTGTTCTGTTTTTAGTTGGTTTTAAGAAGGTCTTTATTGTTTTATTTCAAATATTTTTCTCATGGTGTTTATTGACATAGAAATTTGACTTTTTAAACTTTTACGTAGTACTTTTAAGCCTAGTTCTATCCTCACATCAATTTAAATTATTAAATTTTCTGAATTCTCTTGTATCATTGTCTCTTTTGCCTTTTTTCTTTACATTTCCTGTTTTGCTCATCAGAAATTAATTGCAGTGCAAGATGTTAACTTCTTTTTTTTATTATGAATACCCAATTTTCCCTCCATTTCACCTCACCCTTTCTGTACTGGTTTATGACATTTTCTATAGTCTTAAATTCTTTGATGTGCTGGAGTTAAGTTACAGTACCAGATTCTGTCCCACAGATCTGTCATTTCTTTATAAAATAATCTTCCCATCCAGAAATATAGCGTTTCCATTAATTTGTGGTAGGAATTTAAGAGTCTATAAAAGTTACACAGTTTTCATATATCCAATGCTTACAGAGCATCTTACACATTTCTTGAAAAAGCCATTTTAAAATATTTTTATAGCTATTGAAAATAGCATCTCCTTCAAACACACACCTCCAAATCTTTCCTAAGTATCCACTACCAGTTTATAGAGAACACTTTTCATTTTATTATAAATCACCTCATGTAAATTCTTACTCATTCTAACAAGTCTTTTACTTGATATTCTTAAACTTTACAGGTAGTCAATGATAGCAATTGCAAATAAGGAGAATTTGTTTCCTCCTTTCCATTGTTTCACTTATTTTTTCTTATTAAACTGAATAAAACTTTTAGAACAGGGATTGCAAATATGTCATATAGACCCACCCAATCCTAACCCATTGGTAGTCATAGTAAAACATGTTGTAAGGCCACCTTTTCTGCCTCACTGTAATTCAGAGAAAAATCTTAGGAAGGTTCCAGAAGAACAGCTAAGGCCCACCAAGACAAAGTTTCTGAAGCTGTCTATTTTACAGTCATTCACTCCTTTTTCTCTAGTATTTGTCTCCTACTGCTTTATTGGGTTTCCTTTTTCTACCTTTTGGGTTAAATACTTAGTTCTTTTCTCTTTGAAAATAAAGCATTTTATGCTATGAATTTACCTCTGATTATCATTTTGGCCACCATCTCTAAATTTTTCCCTGCATTGCTCATAGCCATCTTTTTTTTCTAGTAAGTCTTTTTTAATGGTAGTTTCAACCTTTTTAACTCAACAGTTATTTGGAAGAATGTTTTTATGTTTCACACATTCAAGGTTTTTATTTACATTTTTATTATTAAATCACTAAGATTACTGTGGTATGGCCTGCTATAGTGTTACATGTAATTTATCTTTAGGAAATTTACTCTGTGGTTTTTTGTGGACTGTATACTAAATTTCTATTACTCTTCTCTGAGTAAGGGATCACTTCATTAGTAAATATTTTCCTGTCAATAACATGGATAATGAACCACTTATACAGTAAAATCACAGTCTGCTAATGCTCCTTACTTCTCAGCACTTACACGAGACTCCCTATTTCTTCATGCTGGACCACCCAGCTACCAGTTGCTCATACAATCCTCCACAGCCACTTGCCCTTATGCTCCTCTGTGATCCACTGGCAAACAGGAATTTTTTCCCCATAGCATTGATGTTGATTGCCAGTCCCTTGCCTCCAAGTCTAACAAGCACATCCGTATTCTAAATTCCTGTGCCTCCCAGTGTACCTCTTCCTGCTGATGCTTACTTCTCAGTAAACTGATTAATCACAACATATTTATCAGGACAGAGGACAGTATCTTGGACCTCTAGGATATTTCAACTGCTTCCAATCCAAATTGATCAGATAATGGGTATTCCAGTTCTTCCAGTCCATAACTAAAAACATTATTCTATAGAGTAATGTTTCTTTGTTTGGACTAAAAAATCTCAAATCTGGTTTTTAAGTACAATTATTAAACAGAGTAAATTTAATGCATGTATTTTTCCAATCCATTCCTATTACAGGTTAATTTCCAATTTCATGCCTTTCATTTCATCAGTATGTATCAGGAAACCAATCATGAGAAAAACAAGCTACATCTCACAATCAGAACTTACTGAGGTTTGAAAGAATTTACCAGGAAAAAGTCGACTCTGAACTTTTACCACTTGCTTTCACTTTTTATTCAGCCAAAAATAAAGTAACATTGGTTATTTTTAAAAATCAACAAAAGTCAATACTGTGGTGAAATTCTAAACACCAGCAATAATATATCAGAATTGCCAAATTGCCACATTTATACTCATCAGTTCCTACAGAAATACCAAATTGTCAATGGTCCGATATCATGAGAAAGTTAGTAATATCTCTCTAACCCTGACAGATGTTGAGTAAAGTTGGGACTTTGTAATCAAGATGATACAATTCTTTTTCTACCTCCACAGGGGACCAGGGATAAGGATCAATGCTGAACTTCCTTGATCACTCAGTAACATATAAACTTCTTTTTGGTCCATAACTAAACATCCCAAAACTTTCATAAATCCAAGCCCAGAATGTCTAAGACAGTTGAAGAAAACAAGTCACTTTCCAGTCCATGAAAAATTAAAAACTAAACTGCCATACATTTTTAAGGGGCTCATGTTTTAAAGAATTAAAATTATGTACTATGAAAAGATGCTTATTTTCTTGGATGTAGCCATTGAGGGAAACTGGGTGAATAGTACATGGATTTCTCTGTACTATCTTTGCAACTTCCTATAAGTCTGTAGACATTTCAAAATAAAGAGCTTGAAAAAAAAAAGAAAAAAAAAAAAACACTACTGACACAAATAATAACATGAATAAACCTAAACGACCTCATGGTAAATGGAAGAAGCCAGAGAAAAGAGACATGTATTATACAATCCCGTTTATAAGAAATTTCTAGACAACAATATAATATAGCATAAGAAAGCAAGAGTAGTTAGCTGCCCGAGGCTGAGGTTGAGGCATAGGAGTGGAGATTGACCGAAAAGGCCACAAAGGAACTTTTTCAAATAAGTCTTCTAAAACGTGGTGATAATTACACGGCCAGATGTACTAAAACTATGCATTTAAAATTGATGAATACTATGATTATGAAAATGAAACCTCAATAAAGCTGTAGAAAAAAGGTCAATGGTAGTCAGAATCTTGGTGATGGGTTTATGGGTATTAATGTCAAATTCTTTTAAGACTGCTGTATGCTTAAAAATTATAATAAAATGTTGAAGAATATTAGTTTTCATCAATAATAGAATCAGAAATTTAAAAATTTTTATTTCCATTGGCAGTTCACAGTTCAAGGAAGATTTAATAAAAACATAAGTCAATAGCATCCATTCAGTGGTATGATCCCATCCATGTCCCACATTTATCACATCGAAGCCCTTGTTTCACAATGTGTTGTGAATAAATGGGCCCTGGGATTCCAATCCTCGATCAAAGCTATCTGTATGGACACTGTTCCAAAATCCACAAGCTGTTGCTGAGGGCAGTTGGTTATTTATTCAGGCACAGAATGAAAACCCAAGCACAAACATCTTACATGTTTTAATTATCACATGGAGAAAATTTAGGTTTCAGCTTTCTGTAAATTACAGTGTTAGCAATATCAAAATAACCAAGAAACAAAAACCTCACTCAGTTTTTAACATAAGAATCACAAAATTTCCACCAAAAAAGTTCCCCATGAGGTTCTCTAAAAGAAAAAACTTCAAAGTGTAGTTATGTGCATGTTAGTATGATCTTCCACACACCTTTAATTAGAATTAAATCCACCAGTATCTCAGCTTATGTGAAAATCACCAAGAAATATTAGACTTAAGCAGAAAAACTGATAAAAATCTATAATTTTAATATCATAAAGGGATTACCATTTGTGGTGAGAGAACATCTTTTGCCTTTATACAAATTTCTAAGATTCTTATTTTTATTACTAGCACTAAATTTATGCATATCCCAATTCAAGAGCAAAAGCCTTAAAAAAAAAGGTGCTTTTAAATCTCCACATAGTATCTAAAGATATTGTCACATAACACTCTGTAATTTTTTTAAATCACCAAATTTTATACCAAAGGTGTACTCCTCACAAACTTTCAAAGGTAACATCTATATTTTTGGTGCATTTATTAGAAACTATGAATATAAATAAAAATAATTATTAGAATTACACTGGTTATTTTTAATTTGTTATTTTTCTAATTCCTTACTATACATTATAGAAGGGGATGTTATACTTAACCATGTATTTCACTTCACCTGGCAAGAAGAATATAAACTACTGGGGATAGCCAACAGAGACCTTTTCAAAATGGACCTATGTTACATACATATGTCCCTTTTTTAAACTCTTTATTTAAAATGAGGGTGAAGGAGAGGACGACAAGTGCTTTATCTATTGCTGACCCTTAAGTCTGAAAATAATTACAATGATTAGCAAACTGTGTATGGTCTGTAAGTGCTAACAAATGAAATCTAAGATATGGGTTAGTCTGTTTTACCAATACTCTGATTAAACAACCACACGAGAACTAAGTAAAGAATTTACCTTTGTGCTGGCCACACCAATCTCCGGCCCAGCATTAATGTGAACGCCACAGTCTGTCTCCCTTGAGATGGAACTGCCAACTGTGTTTGTGATCCCCACAGTTAAAGCTCCCCTCTCCTTACAGTATCGAAGACCCATCAGGGTATCTGCTGTCTCACCTGTATAAAAAGAAGACAAAGTAACACAAAGAACGGTCAACATATGTGGTTTCTTAGACACAAAAAAACAAAAAAATTGACTAAACTTTGAACAATATCATGTTTTAAATAAAATTTAAACTTAATACAACTGCAAAACTTTTAATAAGGCCTTCCTTCTTTACCATTGAAAACTCAGCTCTTTGAGTGTAAAATGTGTTAATTTTACTAATCCATAAGAATTATGTAATGTCAAAATACAGCTGTTTGTCAGGTCATCTGCAATACTAGTTTATCTTCAAATACCAGTTTCTGCAAGATATGCTTTAATTATTAGAAAGAATGACTTTTCTTTCCTTTATTTCTTTAAAATTGGCATACCTGACTGACTAATGAAAAAGCAAACATCATCTCGAAAAACTGGCGTGTTTCTATCCAGGAAATCACTGGCTAGCTCCACCATAACAGGCAACTCAGTCAGCTCTTCAAGAACTTGACGTGTCTGCAGAAAAAAAATGACTTGGTCACACAACTTCACTTCTAATACTCTTTCCACTGGACTTCTTTGGATTAATGTATGGTTTTCACTTTTTCTGATTACAAAAAGGATACCTGTGCACTGTCAGAAAATATAAACAATATAAATTAAAGCATAAAAAAAATCAAAATACCACCACCTAGGAGATAAGCATTACTAACATTTTAGTACAAGTTTCTTTAGACAATTATCAATGCATATATTATAATAACCAAATATACACACATATATAAAATGTTTTGAGAAGCACTGTTATAAAAGCAATGTTCTGAGTTAGCTTGTGTGTCATCTCTAACTTCTCAATTACTTATTTTTAAATGACAATTTGTATAATCCCTGGTCACTGAAAGACTTCAAATGAGGTAATAACAGATGAATAAACACCCCATGAAAAATCAAACACTCCAAAAAAACTTAAATAATACTGTTTCCCCCCCCCCAAAAAACAATATAATTCTAAAATCTTGTTTTAAGAAAACTCACTATTTCAAACTTTGTGGTAGGGGGTAGTACGGTTCTGTTCAAAAGTACTGCAACATTTATTTTACTAATTTCCATTCTAATTAAATTCCTTTTACTCTATAAACATTAGAAAATTAAAATCGAGAAAAACTTTTAAGCAGCAAAAATTTTAGGCTCTATAGAAGCATACATTTAGTTGTTTTACTGACTATGGAGACCACCTGCTTCTGTAGACAAATGGCCTTGCCCATCTTTTGCCCCATCTCTCATTTTTCCTTCACCTCAGTAAAGAACTGTAAAGGTTTCCTTACTTGACACCCCTTTAGCTTTCTTGCCCACAAATGTAAACTGAATACTCTCATTCTATATTGTTGGTTTGGTTCTTTTATCAATGTTATATAACAGCATGTATATAAAGTATTCACGTTAGAATGTTTCTATTTTTAACTAACCTTTTCCACTGATGTGTTTTGTTTACTAACTATACATAAACAAGTTACACTAAAGTGCTGAATGTTTTCCTTCAAATAAAATGTAAATCAAACTCACCCCACCCCCAGTTTACAATATAAATGTTACATTGGAATTACGTCTTTCAAAATAAAAAGAGAAAAATATAAACCACAAGCCCAGCAACTTACCAGATATTTAAAGGTAAAATACCCCAAAAATGTAATCTCAAGATATATTTGTGCTAATGAATGCCTTGTTCTTTCAGTGAAAGCAACTCTTTAATACATAGGCAGAATGACATATTTTCATCATAAGAGACTATTTTTTTTTATTGAAGTATAATTGATATACAATATTACATTAGTTTCAAGTATACAACATGGTTATTCAATAGCTATATACATTATTAAATCCTCACTCCCAACAAGTGTAGTTACTGTCAACATAGAAAGATGTTACAGAACCATTGGCTATGTTCTGTATGTTGTACTTTCATCCCCCTGACTAATTATATTACAGTTGAGATTTTCTGACTCTTTAACCCCTTCACCTATTTCACCTTCTCATTCCAACCCCTCCTGCATGGTAACCACCAGTCACTTCTCAGTGTCTATGAGTCTACTGCTGTTTTGTTCATTTTGTTTTGTTTTGTTTTTAGATTTACACATTTAAGTGAAATCATGTTATTTGTGTTTCTCTGCCTGGCTTATTTCACTTAGTATATTACCTTTTAGGTCCACCTATGTTGTCACAAATGGCAAGATTTCTTTCTTTTTCATGGCTGAATAATATTCCACTGTGTATATAGTTCCACTTCTTCTTTATACATTCATCTACTGATGGACACTTTGGTTGCTTCCACAATTTGGCTATTGTAAATAATGTGGCAATAAACATAGGGGTATATACACCTTTTCAACTTGGAGATTTTGTTTTCTTTGGGTAAATTCCTAGAAGTAGTTATGGGTGGTATAGTATTTCTGTTTTTAGTTTTTTTGAGAACCTCCATACTGCTTTCCACAGTGGCTGCACCAATTTACATTCTCACTAACAGGTAGGAGGGTTCCCTTTTTCCACATCCTTGCCAATACTTGTTATTTCTTGTATTTTGGACAGTGGCCTTTGTCACTGGTGTGAGGTGGTATCTCACTGTAGCTTTGATTTGCATTTCCCTGATAATCAGCAATTAGGAGCATCTTTTCATGTGCCTGTTGGCCATCTGTATTTTTTTTCTGGAAAACTGTCTATTTAGGTCCTCTGCCCATTTTTCAATTGGTTTTTGTTTTTTTTTGGTGTTGAGTAGCATGAGTTCTTTACACATTTTGGGTGTTAGCCTCTTATTGGATAAATCATTTATGAATATATTCTCCCACACTGTAGGTTGCCTTTTTTTTGTTTTGTGTCCTTTGCTGTACAGAAGCTTTTTAGTTTGATATAGTCCCACTTGCTTATTTTTGCTTTTGTTTCCCTTGTCTCTGGAGATGCACCCATAAAGAAATTTCTCATGTTTATGTTCATGAGATTCTTGCCAATGTTTTCTTCTATAAGTTTTGTGGTTTTAAGTCTTACATTTAGTTCTTTATTTAGAGTTTACTTTTGTGTATGATGTAAAAGAGTAATCTACTTTCATTCTTTTACATTTAGCTCTCCAGTTTTCCCAACGCCATTTATTAAAGAGACTGTCTTTTCTCTGTTGTATATGCATGGCTCCACTGTCCTATATTAATTGACCATATATGGGGTATGGGTTTATTTCTGGGCATTCTATTCCACTGATCTATGAGTCTATTTTTGTACCAGTACCATACTGTTTGATTACTACAGCTTTGTAGTATAATTTGAATCAGGGAGCATAATACCCCCAGCTTTGTTCTTTCTCAGCATCACTTTGACTATCTGGGGTCTTCTGTAGTTCCATATAAATTTTAGGATAATTTGTTCTAGTTCATTGAAAAATGCCATTGGTGTTTTGACAGGGATTACTATAAAAGACTAATGTTATAAATTTCACTGTATGCCACTGTAAAACCCGAGATATTTAACATTTGAAAAGCAAGTTATACTTAGAATGATTTTAGTTGATTATTATTGCTCAGGATTCAGAGTACATACTACAAAAGCAGTTATGCAAATACATCATTCATGCTTGACCCCACCAAGAAAACAAAAACAAAAATCTAGACAGAATAGAATTAATGACACTATTTTGCATGATAAATCACAAGGGGATTTCCAATGTTTGTTAGCTATAGTAGTCTCAGCATACACCCCAAAAACAAAAAGACCTTACATCGTCTCAAATTTCAAAATTAGAAAATTCTAACACAGCATATAATTTCTGCCCCCAAATTCAGGTTTAGCATTAGATGAAACATTTAATCAAATTTTAAATTTCTAAACAGATCTAAGCCACAACTGAGTTAGCTAATTCCTTAATTTACACTAATGTCTTTGATCTATTCTTTTTTTCCATGCTCAAAACAATCACTTTCTTAGGACTCTTCTCTTCAATAGTGCATAGTTTCATTTTTAAGACCATGTAATTTGGGCAGGGTGAGGGATACCTGAGAGCACAACGAGACCTACTGAGATGCAAGGGCTGAGTAACTACTAGTTTCACAAACGGAAGGACTGCCTGCCACAAGTGTAGATAATAAGTATGTACCAGGAAATAAAAAAAGCATTATGAACTTTGAGAAATCAATCATAAAGGTAGAAACTGAGTGTGTAAGGCTCTTCTGTAATTATGAAATTGACATCAATAGTACATAAACTATCTCTTTATAAGAAACTACATGTGGATCTGAATTCACTGGACTAAAAGACTGTATATGCCTATGCTTCTACACTGACAACCACCACACATCTTTGATACAGAATTTCAGCTTTCCCAAAATTAACTCAAAATGAATTAGAGACTTATAAATATAAGACCTGAAATCATGAAACTCCTAGAAGAAAGCATAGGAACAAAGCTCCTTGACATGGGTCTTGGTAATGATTTTTTGGACTTAATACTTAAAGCACAAGCAACAAAATAAAAAATAAAAAAGTGGGACTATATCAACTAAAAAGTTTCCAGCAAAAGAAATCATCAACAAAGTTACGGGAAAACTACAGAATAGAAAAAAAACATTTTCCAACCATATATGCAATAATGGGTTAATATCCAAAGTATATAAAGAACTCATACAACTCAGTAACAACAAAAAAAATCCAATTTTAAAATGACCAAAGACATTTCTGAATGGACATTTCTCCAAAGAAGATATATTAAAGGCCAAGAGCCACATGAAAAGATGCTCAGTATCACTAGTTATAAGGGAAGAGCAAATTAAAACCACAATGAACTGTATTACCTCATGCCCGTTAGAACATCTATCATCAAAAAGACAAAAAATAACAAATGCTGGTGTGGATGCAGAGAAAAGGGAACCCTTGAACAAAGCTGACTGGGTTGTAAATTGGTACAGCTGCTATGGACAATAGTATGGAGGTTTCTCAAAAAACTAAAAATAGAACTACATATGATCCAGCTATTCTACTTCTGGGAATATATCCAAAGGTAATGACAACACTTACTCAAAAATATATCTGCACTCCCATGCTCATAACAGCTTTATTTATAATAGCCAAAACCTGAAAACAACCAAAGTATCCATCGAAGGATAAATGGATATTGTTGTGGTTTACATACAGATACACACCCACAAATGGAATATCATTCAGCCATTAAACAACAAAAACAAGGAAATTCCACCAGTTACGACAACATGGATGGACCTTGAAGGTTACTGGGTGAAAAAAAAGAAAGACAAATACTGTATGATCTATCTCACTTACGTGCGGAACCTTAAAAAAAAAATTCATAGAAGAAAAGAGATGGACTTGCAGTTACCAGAGGAGGGGGAATTACAGAAAGGTGGTCAAAAGGTACAAACTTCCCGTTATAAGATAAGTAAGTATAAGGATATAATGCTACCTGATGACTGTTGCTGGCACTGCAGTATGATACATAGGAAAGTTAAGGGAGTAAATCCTAAGAGAAAAGTTTACTCTTTTCTTCTTTATTTTCTCTTTATTGTATCTACATCAGAAGATGGATGTTAGCTGAACCTATTGTGATAATCATTTCACAATACATATAAATCATATTAACACGCTGTATGCCTTAAACTTATACAGTGATTTATGTCTATTATTTTAAATAAAACTAGAAGGCAAAAAGAATTTCAGCTCTCCAAATAACAATTTAAAGAGCTAAGTCTGACAAAAAGCATACTTCCTTTCTTTGTAGAAATGTACCTATGATGTAAAAATCCTGTTGAGGTTCACATGTTACCAGCCATCTGTTTAGGGCAAGAGAATAATGATAAGCAAAGCCCAATGACTGCTCTTACAGAAGTAGGCATGCATCCCAGTAGACTACAAGGCTAGGATGGTACAAAAACTTCCCCATTCATTGCCCTTCATGCAGTTGCAAGTGGTCTACCTGTGTATCTAAGGACTTCTCCTGAAGCAAATCTTGCATTGATAAAGTCCAAGCTGCTGTTAAAATTTGTGCCCCCAATCTTTTTTATTTTTTGTCATTGCAACATGAGAAGATACCATGGTATTATATGAAAGGATTTTACATTGTGTGTGACTGGAGGTACTATCTGTCTGTGGACATTTTCTAATATCCAACGTAACACAATTAAAATTTTAGAAGTCACTTACTGCTACACCGGCATGATAACTTGTCCCACAAGCAATAAGAATCAAACGCCGACACCTCTGAATCTCCTTAATGTGATCCTTCAAACCGCCCAAATTCACTGAAACAAAAGTTTGTGTATATAGTTACTTAGGAAAGAACCATATGAAATAGGCAATCACTTTTCATGAGTGTCCACTGACAAGATGGGAAACAACAATGCCATTTTAAAGAATTTATATACCTTAGGCAGCATCATTCTCTATAGTTTTGAAAAGTAAATTTAATATGTCACAACTTCACTGGCTACCTTGTTTGGTCATTTTTTCATCCCTCTCTTTAGCTTAAAAGTTATCTTAGAAGCAGAACTACAGGGGCACAGATGACAGATCAACAGATACTGATGCATGGAGGTGGAGTAGGGGCTGACTACAAGGAGGCACAAGAGACTTTTTGGGTGATTTAACTGTGCTACATCTTGATTGTTATGGTCAGGACTATGAGCATGTTGTGATTTGTCAAAGCTCAAAGAATTATATATTAAAAACAGTGGATTTTATTATACTTAATTATATATCAATAAGCTACTTGGAAAAAAATTGTCTTTGTTATGTCCATTCTCCTATGGTTCCCAGAACAGTGCTCTAAGCACAATACAAACCCACTCTCCTCTCATTCTTTCTCATCTCAGTAAACAAACACCACCCCATTCACCTGATGTCAGTCACTCTTGATTACTCCTATCCCTCCTCCAAGTCCAATCCACGAGCAAGTCCTATCAGCTCCACCTTCAAAATATACTTCCAAGGCCATCACTCCTGTCCAAAATCTCTGCCCTGCATGAGAGCAACATTCTCCTATTCTCTCTTCTATTCCCCACCTCCAAGAGCCTGTCTTCCACACACGAACAGAACGATCTTTTGGAGTGATTCTTTTAAAAACATTAATCTGATCTCAAAACCTTCCAATGACTCTGTTCTCTTTGTCTCTATAGCTATTTACATTTCTTCTAAGGGCGTCTTTGTCTATGGCTCCTTCTACACTAGGCTAGTTTTCCACCTGAGAAATTTTCACTCAACACTCACTCAGTTATTTAATATTTCTTGGGTACCCACCTAGTGAACATACCACCCAAAGCACCATGTGGCCACAGAGCTCCCGTCAGGCAGTGCAGCATCTGGCTGAGGAGATGCACAGCCATAGCAGCATCCTCCTGCTCCTGAGCTGCCATCAGTCTGTCTGCTTTGCCCCCACCTTTTCTCTCCCCACTACTTATTCTAGCTTAACTGGCTTATCCTTATCATGGCTTTCAAGTGCCCACATACCCCATCTCCTGCTTACCCCTGACCTAATCTCCTAGCACTTCCCCTCTCACCAGACTGGCCTTCCTGCACTAGACCAATCCTATTCATGTACCTCTGCCTACAGTGTTTTTCCAGACCTCAGCATGTACTGAAAAGGGTGGGGAAGAAAGGAAACAACATTAAGAGGTTGGGTCAGGGTCATGAGAAGACAAATCAGCTTGGAGATGACTCAGTATAAAAGCAGACAGACTATCAGAGAGACTTGTATTACAGATGATGAACAAGTATGACAGGGAGGTGAGACAGTGAGATTAGCTGGTCACAAGTGTTTCTCTAAAATTAGCTTAGCAAATTCCCTGCTGGCTGAGGGATGTTTGGGGTAGTTCTGGAAGGAGTCACCCAAGGTCTGAATTGTGATGTTTTGAGAAGCCTGATTCTGGGAAGGCAGGCCCCCACTACTGGAAGCAGCACAAGGGCCTGGAGGACAGAATACTCCCGAACACCAGTGAACACAGGAGGCCAATCTGGCCCCCTAAATGACCAGTGATGTGACCTTTGGCAAAACACGCTAACTGACAGAGCCTCAATTCCCTTAAGAACAAAAAAAAGGTAACGGCTATCCTGTTTATGTTATAAAACTTTTTTGAGGAACATAACATAGATAATAAAATGGTTTTTAAAATTATGGCTTCTCAAAGTAGGTCTCACTCTCTTACCTTATAACAAATCCTTTTTCCTGATTTCATTTCCATAAATACTGTTTCATTTCCATAAATATTCCAATACCATAAAGTGGTATTTCCTGCTATGCTCCCAGTTCTTCCAGCTCAACCACCTTAATGACCCTGTCTCCCAACAGACGCAGATTCTGGTTTAGATTACTCATGTTTCTTTCCTGGTCCCCACTTCCCCCTCTTATTCTTTGCTTTACCCCAGACAGGGCAACATCCTAACTGGCACTGCATCTCAGCCTCTCACTCCTCCAGTGCACACTGGAGACCAGACCTGGTTCACCTCACTAAGCTCCGATTACCCTGGCTCCCAGGTCTCCTAGTAACTCTGCTATTTCTACAAGAGAAGGTACCATGCACACCTGCTTGCCACATTAAGATACATTCTGCCCTCCTTGGTAGTTCCTCTCACCTTCTTTCATAGACTGACTGCTCTTTGCTTCTTTTCAAGTACTAGATATGGGAGACAAACTAGACCTCATATTATTCCACCAATAACTTAATGATTGTTTTCCATTTTCTCTCCTTAGCTAATGCTATTCTATCTAACTGCAATGCTCCCGTCTCATCTTCAACAATTTAAATCTTACAAACCCTTTAAACCCATACTGCCTAAGTAGGGTTCCCTGGCCCCAAAGCCCTTGCCCACAAACAGATTCATTCTCTACTTTCTCTAAATTCAATATTAAGCTTTTAACATTAAATGTCATCTATCATATTTTACCCTTCTCTAAATAGTCAATTATATATCCATCCACTTTTAGACTGTAAGAACCTCAAGGAGACCCTATCAGAGACAGTTTTCCTATAGTCCCTTATATGTTCAGCATGGCGCTCTGCACACAGATGTTTAATTCATAATTCAGCCTTCAACAAACCTCTCTTGCTGAAAAAGAGTCGCCCAGAAAAGAAAAAGATGTGAAGACAGCATTTATTCAGTGAAACTAGTCTCTCAATTACCAGGACAGAGCATTAAGGAGAGACACTAACACTGTATATATGACACACAGATTCAGGAAAAAGATTACGGCACCCTAGCTATTATTTCTCAAAATCAAATTCCTAATGCTGAGACTCTTAGCCTAAAGTTTGTTTGTTACTGTTTATTAAAGTAGTCATGATAAATGAGTAGTGTTCTGAAAATATGATTTTAACATAAATAGTTTATGGACATCTTATGACACAGGAAGTCCATCTCAAGCTCATCTCAGCAAGGTGTACAAGCTCCTTCAACACAAGGTGTGGGGAGAATTTCCAGAAATATGACCAGAGTTGCACTCTCACCTCTACCTTAAGCAAGCAGGATGGTCCAGGTTATCCCAGAAGGCATCAGGTAAACACCTGGAAAACCTCTGGAGAAATTCACACCTTTACTCTTTTATAAACTGGAGAGGAAACCTAGGCTGAGCAGATACATGTAAGCTTCCTAAGGAGGGGCCAGGTCTCATTCTTAGAATCCACAGTGTCCTGGACAGTCCTGGGTAGTACACAGCAGGTGCCCATAAAGGCTTTTTGAACTGAAAAGTTGTTCAATGTTTTTAATGGTACACTGAAGAACTTTGGTTTTCCCAGGAAAACCACTCTAATACTCCTGTAACTGACAATAATTTTCAAATATGAGTTTCTAGCCATTTTTTTTATATACCCACCTTATTGAGGTATGTCACATACCATAAAATTTAAAATTTTAAAGTATATAGTTAGCGGGTTTTAGTATATTAAGAGTTGTGCAACCATCCCACTTCTAATTTTAGAATATTTTCATCAACCCCCGCCAACCCCAAAACACCTAAATCCATTACCAGTCCCTCTCCATTCCCCCTTCCACTCAGCTCCTGGCAACCATTAGTTATTATTTGTTCCCAATCTCTTTTTAATTGTAGTTAAAAATATACCTAACATAAATTCTAACATTTTAACTATTTTTAAGTGTACAATTCAGTGGCACCAAGCACATTCACACTGCTGTGCAACAACACTACCATCCATCCCCAGAACTGGCTCATTATTCCCAACTGAAACCCTGTACCCATTCAACAACAGCTCCCCATTTCCCTCCCCTCCCCAGCCCCTGGGAACCACTACTCTACCTTCTGTCTCTATGAATCTACCTATATACACCTCATATCAGTGGAACAATATATACTAAAGGGCTTTTCAAAGTTGACTGGTATCCACTGATGGCTGGTGGCCACAGTTGTTCAATAAGGCTGTAAAGGACAACAAATGTTCAGGCTGTAAATGCCCATCTCCACTTTGAAATAATAAAATAATTAACATGTAATTACCAGTATAGTCATCAAAGTTGACTCTTCCTCTCATTGTGTTCACAACTGATTCTGGCTGCTCAAAAATTTCCTTCTGCATAAACGAACTGAAGTTGCCTACAGTAATATACATTGTATCATTAAAACAAAAATAATAAGCGAAAGAATATGACATCTGTGCACAAATAAGTCTATCTCCCTTAACATACTCTTAGTAAATGTTATGAAACAGAAGGTCATGCAATTGAGAAAAATATTCGTGTATGACATTTTACCTTACATGAAGAAAAATGAGCAGAGGAAAAATCACTTTTATTAACCTCATACCTACAATATGGTCCCAACAAAACAAGGTAATAAGGCAAGCTTAAGTTTTGAAGACAGATCTAGGTTCAAATCATTGTTCTATCTTTTACTAGCTAAGTGGCTCTAAGGAAATTCCTTTATCTGTGAAATAAGAATAGCAGCTACTTCCTAGCATTGCAGTGTGGATTAATCCAGTAAAGACTTTATATGTAGCAGTTATACAATAAATTTTAACTTTTATTCCCACCACAAGCCCATAAGAAAGGAGGAGAAAATCATAATCACAATAATCATAATAGTTAACAGCAGCAAACATTATTTAGGGCCCACTAAGTGTGTCAGGCACCATCCTAACAGCGTTACATATATTAGCTCTCTTCATCCTTAAAACAACCTTAATGATGTAGGCCATTATTACCCCCATTTTATATACAAGAAAATGAAGCACAGAGAGAATAAGAGAAGAATGAACAAAACATAAACTATGTTTATCAAGTGCTTTAAAAATATCAAGTACTATTTAAATAATCCCTTTTTTAAAGTTAAAAACAACAAACCATGAATTAGTTTGATGGAGAACTATTACACTACCAGCAGATAACTTCTCCAAAGAAGCATCTCTTTTCCTGGGTTATCTCTTTACTAATCATGGAAAGTTTCACTCAGCATTGTGCTATCAGACTCCTACACTAGGACAGGAAGTAGGGTGTCTCTTATTAACACCAAGCTGTAACATGACAAAAACTTTCACCCTTCATGATCTGCTGGAGTTCCATCTGGAGGGTTTGCACAGCTCGTCCAGGATGATCTCCTGCAGTTCGTTTAATCCGATGGATAGAAAGACGGCCATCCACCACCGCTGCCACATCATCATCTTCAAGGAAGATGACACGATTGGTGTGTTCTATGACAGCACTACAAAATGTTCAAGGAGACATACAATCAATAATCAAGGATCCATTACCAAAAAAACACTATCATACACAAGGACCAAATGGAAATATAAATGCTATGAACCTGCAATATCTCTAACTTTCTGGTTATAAAAGCCAGTCCCTACAGGGGAGAGAAACAGTGGGTGGTTACCATGGACAATGGAGAAAAGGATCTCTGTGTAGTAGCCTAACCAGAGTTAGAGCAGATCAGAAAGCACAGCTATTTCCTAATCACTCTATCATCCAGTCCTCCAATCTTAACTCCTAAATGTTTCTCTTAGCTTCTGTGTCCACCATCACAAACCAGTTCAAAACCATCAGCTCTCAGCTGGACGACTGCGGCAACCTAACTTGTTCAACCACATTCTCAGTAACCTCCCTCCATCCATTCTCCACTTCTGCCAACATGGAAGTCAAAAGGCAACTCTCACCAAGATTTCTCCTTTACTCAACAAACCACTTGATGGCTTCCATCTGACTCTTAGCAAAACAGCACAACGCTTACCACCTACTCTAACATCTCCCCCCCTCTAACTTCCTCTCTGTTCCAGTCATACTCGTACTCATCCTAAATTCTCACCGATCAATCTACAGAGAATGAATGTTCTTCCCTCTATCTCTTTACTTAATTAACTCCTAATACCTTCCTAACTTTCAGTTCAAGCACCATTCCCTTAAATAAATGTACCCACAAGAAGGTAAATCACCCTGTTGTAGGCACACTATAGCACCTATCACAGCTGGAATTCTACAGTTGTGTGCCTGATCAAAATTTGTCTCCATTAAGAAAGAGCTCCTTAAGGACAAGAAATTTTAATTTTTACTAACCATTACCTTCTGAGCCTAGCACATGGCCTTGCTCAGTGTTTTCAATATGAATGTACAAATGAATGACAAAAGGCTAATATGGTTCTGCAATTTGAGCCACAACTGTCAATCCTGTAACAAACCTACTTAACATGACAGCAATGACTCATCTTAGCACTGACTACACATCTGTAAAAACTAGAAAATAGGCTTTTTTTCCCACTGAGATACTGCATTCTCTGCAGTCCTAAACTGCATCACTTTCTCATTTTTTTAGATCCCCCTTCTTTTATTCACAATGAATGACTCAAATACTTCTTGACAATTTGAGTGATTCCATTTTGTCTTCATTACTATTAGTATTTCACTTATAAATGTATCTAAGCATCCTATTACATATCTCAAAATGTCTTAGTCTAGTATTAAGTACTATTTTTTTCATAAAAATCCCTGGTTCCCAACAGGGGCAGTATAGCCCAACAGTTGGTGCTAAAGAAATCTATGGGGACTTTTTTGGTCCAAGACATATTCAGACCAGTTGCCACCCCCTTGGGCTATACTTGCATGAACACAATGAAAGGTTTGATTAATACTCTACAGTGAATTTGATCAAAGCCAAGGCAAGTTTTTCTGCATATGTGTCCAAACTTGAGTTGTACAAATGAAATTTGAGTCGAAGATAATTTTATCAGTTTCCAAATGTTTCTTCACTGGAAACAAATGATGACAACATTCTGGTTTATGGCCACCATTTTACAGATTTCAGGATTTACTCAACATGATTATTCCAGAGTGGGTCTTAGAACCTTCCTCGAGCCTACAAATAGTAGAAGTATCACTGCAGGAGGAGTTGACAGAATTGTCAACAAATGGAGAGTTAAAATTGAAATTAAAAAATGGATATCAAAAATTTTGGCTTCAAGGGAAAATTCCAGTATTGTATCCAGCCTTATGAGCTGTAGCAAAGAAGCAAAGTTTTTCATGCATTTCCATCATCATATTTAGCTGAAAGAAGATTTAGCAAGGTCAGCAATCTATTAACGAAGAAAAGAAAAAATTGTCAATAGTGGCAATTTAAGATTGCTGATGACAAAAATGACACCAAACATCAAAAAATTAGTGTCATCTCACCAAGCTCAACCCTCTCACTAATAAAGATTTCATTAATTTTTTAAAATAATATGCATTTTTCTAATTTTAAGTTTTTAATTATACTTGAGCAACACATTAATATTGTTAATTTCTTCTAATAAAATAATTTGAAAAAATATGTTCTTGTTTTATATATAGCATAGTATAATTCACCTAAGGGAGCGTTATAGAATCACTCTTTGAAAAAGTGGGCACTGAGCCAAAAAAGGTTGGGAACCTATGCTATAAATGATTAAGCAGCAAATTACTTCTGAATTAAAAAGGTTAAGTGTCCACACTGGACTAAAACTACAATGGTTTTAGCAACTATTCTATAACTGGTGGGATACTAAGCTATTTTATGCTCCCATCTAAAATCTCTCCTCCCTTCAGTCCTGGGTAAGACTCTGAAAAAAGAACAGGAACATTAATACAAGATTACACTGGAACAAGTCTCAGGGACTATTATCTATTCTTGGTGAACTGATCTACATGATTTGAACTGAAAGAAAAAGTATTCTTAGAACTCCATCCCTAAAAAGGTCACTTTTATTTCCCTAATAAAGTTCTCCTACACAGCATGATTAGAAATATGTAAGAAGCTCACCTTGCATCAGAAGCAAAGTAATACTCCACTGCTTTTTCTTCAACAGGGAAAAGGCAAGTAGTGCTGTCCACACGAGAGAGGTTGCAGCTTCCTTTCTTGTCTTTCCCTAGGGCACGGAGTTAACACAAATCAGCAAACATGCAGGTACAAAACCAAGGTCAATATAAAAAATTTAATTTTCTACAAAATCAACAAAAAAATCAGCAACACAAAATAATTTCAGCAATTTTTAAATGCGAGGTAGATCACCTTATTTCCATGCAATAAGCCAACAAGAACAACAGACAAAAGGTGTAAAGTGACACAGCAACTATCACAGAGTGTGTGGAAGACAGTGCTACATTATAGTATTATCAGAATAAAAGGCAAATAATTAATAATATCACTAACTCTTTTTTTTAATCAAAAGTATGTATACCCTAATTTTAATTTAACTTTGAACAAGACTTGGCAGAATTAATACATCTGCTTGTATACCTAACCTTATCATAAAAATAACACTAAAAATATCAAAATCGTGCAATGAAAAATAAAATGAAGACTAGTAGCATATTAACTTTTATTAACTTATAACAAAACTTCTCCACATTTTAATAGTAAGTTGACATAACAAATCAAGTTGTAGTCTACACTAATTCTGATTTAAAAACAAACATATTTATGACTCTCTAACATCGGTATCTCATATATGGCACCTGCCGTCAAGGACTGGAAATACTATAAACCCAGAACTTCTTCTTCATTAAAATTGGGTTTTGTTGCATTTCTTTTAAGTCAGAATAAAGTATGGTGCTTTTAAAATGATAATATCCTTTTAATTTGAGCACTTTAGAATTCTGGCATCTCTACTTATTTTTCAAGTCACTGATGAAGAATTATTTTTCCATTTTTGCTCATTTACAACTAAAGTCAAAACTGGAAAGTACACTGAAGTTTGACAAATGAGCCAAATACGGGGGGAAAAAATCTACTAATTGAAGGCTACATAAATGTCAGAGACAAAATGCACCTTTCTCCAAGATCAAGACACAGTAGATCTTATGACCCATGGACACAATGGCCTGAGAATACCATAAATATACTTCTAAAAACTTACACTTTTGTCTATCCTCTAAAACGCATGTCTATAAAGACTTGCTAATAATTATTATTAGAAATGAATATCAAAAGTTCTCCACAACCTGTAATTATTTGGTGTGTTTTAGACATGAAAACAGAACAGCTTTTACTACCCAAATTCAACAGTAGAAAAGGTACCACACTTAAAAAAATAGGATGACATCCTAGAAAAGGAACACTACAGAAAAGATAAAACAGATCAGTGTGTTCCCAGGGGCTGGCAAAGGGCACACTCGTTGACTACAAAGGGGCAGCTGGAGGGAACTTTTTTTGGGATGGAATAGTTCTGTATCTTGATTGTGGTGGTGGTTATATAACTGTTTACATTTGACAGAACTCACGAAATTGTACAGCAAAACATCAGTTTTACTCTATGTAAAAAAAAGTTAATTAGAAATAGGTAAAAGGATAGCCTAGCACCTACATTTTAAAAGTAAAGACAACGAATTATAAAAAGTGCCTTAATGGGGTTGAGTTTCACTATATTCCTTCTCCAAATATTATTTCATTCTTCAAGTAACAAGGGATATTTAATTACGTATTTAGAATAGTTCAGATCAATTGACTATTTAAATGAAAAGAACATTACTGTTTGACATCTGTGTGACTTATAACCTATAAAATGTTTTCTCTCGCTTATGATTTAAGTGGAATACAGTTATCATCCTGCGTTATTTGGTCTGTAGACACCTGGAGAAAACAGAGAAAGCCTAAAAGCCAGTCCAGTGTTCTCCCCTTTACAAAGCCTCTTCAAGAAGAGGCTATACTTTTTTATACAAACTCTACTGAGCCAAACATTATCTAACTAGTAGGAGCCAGAGAAATTAAGGGTTACTAAAACACAATTCATGATCTCAAAAAGACTGTTTCATGATAATTTTTCTCCTAACTTCCTAAGACCTTAGCCAAGGTTCTTCCATTTCTAAAGCAGCCTAAGACAAAGTACAGTTACCCTTGAACAATGTGGAGGTTAAGGACACTGACCCCATGTACAAAAATGTAACCTCTGATACCCAAAATAACTACTAATGGCCTGCTGTTGACCAGAAGCCTCTCCAATAACATAAACAGTCAATTAACACATATTTCGTATGTTATGGGTATTACATACTGTATTCTTGTAATAAAGTAAGATAATGTTTTTTCAAATTGTTACAAAACTCCAAAGAATTTCCTTATAAATTTCCTAAATCCATGTCTAAATGGACCCACACAGTTCAAACTCATGTTGTTCAAGGGTCAACTGTATAAGGTAACATACGCTGTTAAGTATACACTGGCAGAAATATTAACAGAAATCTGGAATTCTGGATCCAAATTCGGTACTCTTATTAGTAACCTAGTTTTCCTTCTGAAATGGGAGAGAATGGAAGGAGAAAGATAAGAAATTCTAACATCTCAAGATCGAAGGTTATTGAAGGATAACTTTCCACTCTAGATAGAACAGTGAAAGCAGCCACTACCTAAAGAATAGGTTTAAGGTATTTTGCTAATTTTTTTCAAAAAAACAAGAATTACATGAGTTTTAATTTCATGAATTTTTCCAGCCTCTTTTACATGGAAAGCTTTTAATAGCAAGTAAATGGAAAGAGCACAGTTTTTTTCCCTAATTATATCCATAAAATGATCCAGTTTGTATAGCTCCAAGTCCTATTAAAAAACTAAACTTCAAACTTTAACAGTAATAAAAAAAGAACAATGACTCCAAATTCAAACAGGACAATCAAGATACTGAATGTAAATTTAAAAGTAAAATGTCATGCATAAAATAAAGACTATTTAAACATCATTTAGTTAAAAGTTAAATTATTCAAATGACAACCACTGAGCTCAATCTTAATTGCGTAGCATACAAAGGCCTTTTCCCAATCTAAGCAGCTGATTTATAGTAGCATTATCTTACATGGTTTTAAAATAACGGAAAAACTGCATAATTTCAAATCTCAGAGATTTTTAAGAAATAAATTATTAAAAGCAATTTTCTAAATGCCAAAAGCAGACAGACAAAATATATTCTGCAAATTAGGAAAATAATATCAAAATGTTTCCCCATTAAAAAAGCAGATTTCTAGAGGCCCAGCACATTCATTCACTCCAAAAACAATTAGTAAATAATGAACAAAAGAGGATAAGATTTCTCCCCATCCATGCAGAGTACATTTCCCACCTCTTTCTCCCTGTGATCCCCACCGTGTGAATTTTGATCCAATCTGAGTCCTAGCTAAGGATATACAACAGAAAAAAATTCTACTCGTCAGAGAAATTACAACAAATCCTTTTCATGTCTAGACAGAACTATATATATAAATATATATATGTGCGTGGATCTAACCAAAGGGGCATTTATTTTACTTTAGCAAAAATAATTCTTTATATCTACTTAATTTATATATTTTCCCCATGTAAGGCATGATGTAGTTTTTACCTGTTCTGTAAAGTATTGGAATATGATCAGTAGACAGCTTATGTTCACTTCGTACACCAATCAACAGAGGGCTACCTCGTCTGTCAGTACAAAATTAGAATTAAACCATTTTTATAAATAATGCATGAATGATATAAATTTTTAAATGAGCCAACACTCTGCAAATAATGCTTAAATTCTTCCTTCAAGCTCAACTTCATGTATACCAAAAGAACAACATAAACAAGTAAAAATATTCAGTAACAAAGGTCAGCAAAAACTATGACCCATAGGGCAAATTTGTCTATTTTCGTAAAATAGAATTTTATTGGAACACAGCCATGCCCAATCTTTTCCCTATTTTCTAGGCTGCTTTCACACTACAACAGCAAAACTGAACAGTTGCTACAGAGGCTATATGGCTCAGAAAGCTTAAAATATTTAGTGTCTGGCCCATTACAGAAAAAGTTTGCCAACCTCTGTTTTATAACAATGTATTTGAAATTTTTCTCCTTTTAATGTTAAATGGAGCCATTCTTTCAATTGTACAGAGGACTTGGTCTGTGAACGTTTGGCATTTTCTCCTTTGTCACTCTGCCTTCATATTAAACATACCTCTCTCTTGTCAAATCACAGGGCTCCTCACTGTTCTAAATAGGACTTCATGATCAGGCTTAAGTACACTAGCGAAAGCAGTGATGGTACAATTATCTTGGACTCTGTCTGGAATATATACTTCCAAAAAATATGAAGAAAGTTAACATTTTAGACCTGAAATTAGAGAATATTCAACATCCAAATTTACAAAGTGACCATGGCACCATTACAGACAAAAGGCCAATTATAAATGCCAAAATATATCTGCCCTATTAAAGGATTCTAATAAATGGAAGAGTGGTGAAACAGCCAAGGAGCAGCATATGAAAATATATTTACACGAATATTTCTAAGAAAGAGCAGAGCCTTTATACTGGAGTCATGTACAGTGTATACACAATAAATTTAAAATTCAAAGATTTCAAAACACACATAATTATTAGCCATCACTAAATGTATATGTACCTTGTGCCCACTGCTTGGCCAGGAAAATGAACACTTTTAAATACGAGTGCAAAAGCACCTTCCTATGGAGGGAAAAAAATGCATTAGCAGATTAATGATACCGAAAAAAAATGCACTAGCAATATTTATTGTAATCAATTATCAAGCGTGAAACGCCTGAAACATTGGCTTTTGCAAAGAAATTTTTTGTTCATAGAACTGCTTTTCTGCATTAGTTTATAAATTTATCTAAATTTTAGGTAGAGAGTACTGAGCTTTGGTGTATCCAAGACCCACTTTTTTTTAATTAAGGTATCATTGATAGACAATCTTATGAAGGTTTCACATGAGCAACATTGTGGTTACAACATTCACCCATATTATCAAGTTCCCCCCTCACCCCATTGCAGTCACTGTCCAAGACCCACTTTTTAACCAAGCCAACTCTTGAAATATACTCAGTAGATAACAGCTTCAAAACAGTTATTTTATAAGTCACTTTTATACATGATGCCAACATTTCTCAACAGGTACATCATATACCCCATACTATGCATTAGAGTAAGGGCGTATCAGAATTAGAGAGGATACTAAGCTCAGTATCCAAAACCCATTCTCTGGCCCAATAATTTTACACCCCAGTTAATTTTCATTCTTTCTGACTTTGATATCAGAGATATAAATATGCACAATTACAATTAATGTGGACACCATACCACCCCCTCAACCCAACCTCCTCAGGGATAGGGTCCAGGGATATCAAGAATGAATAAAGGAGGAACAAGAGGTAGGAGAGGAAAGGAACCACCATGGAACACAAACTGGGTTATACAATGACTGGAAACAAGAAAAGGCAAAAGGCACACTATTCTGCCTTGAGAAAGGGAAGGAACAGGTCTCTACTTTCTCCATCTTCCTGACTCCTCCAAATCATAAGATCTGAGTGGAGGTAGGAGGTGAGGTCTGGGCCTTCACAGAGAAGTAAAGGGCTTTTAAATGGAAAAGCTAGGTATAAGAGGAACAGGGATTTAGAAATCACTATGCATTTGGACTTTTGTGGATCTCTGGTTCTGTAATTAAGGCAACTGGGATGGGATCAAAAAAGAATACCACTTTTCTCTTGGTCTGGAAAATACTTTTCTGTACAGGTACAAGGCCAAGGAGAAGCACCCATGTGGAAATATAAGAGGTTAACGATATTGGCTTAGAGACATGCAGACATCCCCCCAGAATAAGTGTATATTTCACTGAAGCTACACTTGTGCTAAGTTATTGACCGGGAAGAACACTTGCGTGAGGAGGATGTAAGAAAGTGATGAACTACCAACTATGTGCACTGTGTATAGCTGACCCTTAAACAGCACAGGTTTGACCAGAGGTCCACTTATAAATGGATTTTTTTCACTAAATATACCAGAAATATTTTGGAGATTTGAAACAATTTGAAAAAACTCACAAACTGTATAGCCTAGAAATATCAAAAAAATTAGGAAAAAGCCAGGTATGTCATGAATGCATAAAATATATGTAGATACTAGTCTATTTCATTACGTACTACCATAAAAAGTATATAAGTATATATAAAAAATTAAAATTTATCAAAACTTACACACACAAAGACAGACTAATTATGGCATCATACACAGTAAAAAGAAATAAAAACAATACATGTAACATGTAAAACATATGTTAATCAACTATTACCAGTAAGCTTCCAGTTAACAGTAGGCTATTAGTAGTTAAGTTTTTGGGGAGGCAAAAGTTATATACAGATTTTCTACTGCATTGGGGAAGTCAGCACCCGTAATGCCTGCACTGTTCAAGGGTTAACTGTACATGTTTTTGTGTATTATGTATGGGTTTGTGTGTGTGTGTGTGTGCATAGTTTTCGGACAAACTTATTTCAGATTATTTTTAATTCCCTGACACTAAACTATAGTGGAAGTAGAATTTTAAGTGTGTGTGTGGAAAAGGAGTTAATCAATCAAAAACAGTCTCTCAAAATTACTGAAGTTGAATACTTATGTATGAGAAATAAAAGCCAAAAGTACTTAAGAAATTAACATAGTTCCTATACATCTTAACTTTAAGAGTTTGTTGTGATTGTTAAAAACAATTATCTTTAAAAATGTGGTTTAATACCAATTGTTGGATAACTCTCTCCACCAAGGTAGTAAAACTGGTATCTTGACTTTCCCGATTGTCATACATATACTTAACAAGCTTAGCAATTGTCTCTGTATCTGTTTCAGATTCAAAGTCATAGCCTTTGCTTTCCTGTAATTAGAAAGGAAGAAAAATTAACACACTTATGATTATATTCCTGACATCCAAATCTTTTCTAAAGAATTTTTCCCTTAAAAATTTCACTAACCAATTTCTAATCTTTTGAACACCATACTCCATTACCCATTAACCAAAATTAAACCTCACCATCTGTGATGAGTCATAAGTTTCTGAAAACACTGCAGTCTTAAAAGTTAAATGGGTGTACTGTCACATTAATGAGAGACTTTTGGAGGCTAGAAGCTCCTTTATTTAGGACCTTGCCTTATGTATCTCTTCATCTGGCTGTTAAGTTGTATCCTTCACAGTACCGTTCATTAAACTAGTAAACAATGTGTTTTCCTGAGTTCCCTGCGCCACTCTAGCAAATTAATGGAGCCTAAGGAGGAGGTTGTGGGGCATGCGCGCGCGCACACACACACACACACACACACACACACACCAGGAATCGGGCCTGGGAACCCAAAAGGAGTCATACCACTATTACTGCTGTGTATACTATTCTTCTTATTGTATATGAAAAAAACATATCTTACCATCTAATTATAGTGGACCCCAAATAGTGAGGTATTCTGTGTAACTGAATATACATTTAAATTATAATTATATAAATCTATATATGCCATATAATTTTAAGTAATTTAACATATAATGGAATATATAACTCACAAAACACTAATGAATATGAATAATTCTCTTTGACAATGACAAAGCCATTAGGTTATATGTGGCTATTTAAATTGAAATTGAAATAAAATTCAAATTTAGTTCCTCAATCAAACTAACTTAAGAGCCACGTGTGGACAGTGGCTCATATAATGTACAGCACTGATATAGAAGGTTTCCATCACTGCAGAAATTTCAGCTGGACGGTGCTGAGGAGGTACTCATGAAGGTCATCATCATGACCATTACTATATAGTATATAGCTATTTAGGGAACAGAACCTTCATTTAGTCTGTCCTATATTTCTTATATATCCTAGAATCCTTTAAAAATGGCAAACAAGGACTCTCATAATACAAAAGATGTCGCCCCCAAAATTCCAATTTTATTTGAGGTTTTGGGTCATTTATAATAAAGCCAAATAACTATTTCCTTTTCATGGAAGAAACAAAAAATATTCCATGTCAACAAAGGAAAGTCCAATAAGCCACCATTCCCTTATAACCATCTCAGGAATTACTTGATCAGACCTAGAAATGCTGCACATCCCAACAAACGTCACTGCTCTCGTCAGAAGTATTCCCAAAGCCTGGTGTCTTTTTAGGTCACTTTACTTACCAAAAATTTTTTCAAGTCTTTGTAGTTGGTTATGATTCCATTGTGAATAACAATAAATTCTAAAAGAGATAAATAAAAGTATTGATGATAAAAAACTGGGGTCTGCTAAACACCATAAATAACCACTACTATTAATAGAGTTTTCTCAAGTCAAAGAATTTGTCATATGCTATAATTCCAAGTGTAATAAAGTATCTTCTACTTCCCATTATCACATTATCCTCAGGTAGATTGGCAGCACTGTTTATGTGGCTCAGTGGAAGCACACAATGCTAGCAGGTGGATATAGTGGGGAAATAGAATAAACTGAGGTCTACAGACATCAATTTCATATGTGGCTAAACTACTAGTATCCAGTGTAACCATATGAAAGGAGCACATTTCTTGGGCCTGTGTCCTCATTTGTAAAACAAGAGGGCTGAATTACTCTAACTATTATTCTCATTTCTTTGTTCATTCATTCTTATGCATAAAACATTACTAAGTATAAAGAGACTTTCAAACTAAAACAATAATCTCATTTACATTAAATGAGTTTAAGAACTAAAGCTAAAGAAGTTTAATAAGGAAAGCCAGACAGTTATTCAGTTCTATAGTTAAATTTACTTATCCAAGGTCCAGACAATTCCCAGCATGTCAGATAAATAAATGTTAAAATAGCAATCCAAGATCAAATACAGTATGTAGTGGAACAATTTTCATCTTTTTGATTAAACAACTTTGAAAATATAAGAATGGATAATCAAAAGTTTACATTATTGGGGCGGAAGATGGCGGCGTGAGTAGAGCAGCGGAAATCTCCTCCCAAAACAACATATATCTATGAAAATATAACAAAGACAACCCTTCCTAGAATAAAGACCAGAGGACACAGGACAATATCCAGACCACATCCACACCTGAGAGAACCCAGCGCCTCGCGAAGGGGGTAAGATACAAGCCCCGGCCCCGCCGGAGCCGAGCGCCCCTCCCCCCAGCTCCCGGTGGGAGAAGAGCAGGCAGAGCGGGAGGGAGACGGAGCCCAGGGCTGCCGAGCACCCAGCCCCAGCCATCCGGGCCAGAGTGCAGGGCCCTCGATACTGGGAAAACAGGGCAGCAAGAACAGTGAGCAGGCACTGGAGGCTGGGCGACAGAGGACATAAGAAAAGCGCGCGACCATTTTTTTTTTTTTTTTTTGCTTTTTTGCTGCTTTGTTTTGGCGAGCGCTTTTTGGAAGTCTTAAAGGGACAGGGACCCCAATATTAGGGAAACAGGGCAGAAAGACCGGTGAGCAGAGGCCTGAGGCTGGCACCGGACAATAAAGAAAAACGAACGACCACCTTTTTTTTTTTTTAATTAAAAAAATTTTTCTTTTTTTTTAATTAAAAAATTTTTTTTTTTTCTTGTTTTTTTTTGTGGTCGTTGTTTTGTTTTGGCGGGTGCTTTTTGGAAGTCTTAAAGGGGCAGGGAGGCCACTTAATCCAGAGGTAGGGAATCCGGGATCTCTGGGCACCCTAACCCCTGGGCTGCAGGGAGCAGGGAGGCCCCTTACGGAGATAAATAGCCTCCCAGCAGCTCCTGCTCCAACGCGACTCCACCATTTTGGAGTAGCTGCCCGAGCCAGGCCACGCCCACAGCAACAGCGGAGATTAACTCCATAGCAGCCGGGCAGGAAGCAGAAACCCTGTCTGCGCGCAGCTGCGCAGCACAAGCCACTAGAGGCCGCTGTTCTCCCAGGAGAGGAGGGCCACAAACCAACAAGAAAGGAAGTCCTTCCAGCCGTCACTCGTCCCAGTTCTGCAGACTATTCCTATCACCATGAAAAGGCAAAGCTACAGGCAGACAAAGATCACAGAGACAACACCAGAGAAGGAGACAGACCTAACCAGTCTTCCTGACAAAGAATTCAAAATAAGAATCATAAACATGCTGACAGAGATGCAGAGAAATACGCAAGAAAAATGGGATGAAGTCCGGAAAGAGATCACAGATGCCAGAAAGGAGATCGCAGAAATGAAACAAACTCTGGAAGGGTTTATAAGTAGAATGGATAGAATGCAAGAGGCCATTGATGGAATTGAAATCAGAGAACAGGAACGCATAGAAGCTGACATAGAGAGAGACAAAAGGATCTCCAGGAATGAAACAATATTAAGAGAACTGTGTGACCAATCTAAAAGGAGCAATATCCGTATTATAGGGGTCCCAGAAGAAGAAGAGAGAGGCAAAGAGATGGAAAGTATCTTAGAAGAAATAATTGCTGAAAACTTCCCCACACTGGGGGAGGAAGTAATCAAACAGACCACGGAAATACACAGAACCCCCAACAGAAAGGATCCAAGAAGGGCAACACCAAGACACATAATAATTAAAATGGCAAAGATCAAGGACAAGGAAAGAGTGTTAAAGGCAGCTAGAGAGAAAAAGGTCACCTATAAAGGGAAACCCATCAGGCTAACGTCAGATTTCTCAAGAGAAACCCTACAGGCCAGAAGAGAATGGCATGATATATTTAATACAATGAAACAGAAGGGCCTTGAACCAAGGATACTGTATCCAGCACGACTATCATTCAAATATGATGGTGGGATTAAACAATTCCCAGACAAACAAAAGCTGAGGGAATTTGCTTTCCACAAACCACCTCTACAGAACATCTTACAGGGACTGCTCTAGATGGGAGCACTCCTAGAAAGAGCATAGCACAAAACACCCAACATATGAAGAATCGAGGAGGAGGAACAAGAAGGGAGAGAAGAAAAGAATCTCCAGACAGTGTATATAA
This sequence comes from Manis pentadactyla, assembly GCF_030020395.1. Classification (NCBI taxonomy): domain Eukaryota; kingdom Metazoa; phylum Chordata; class Mammalia; order Pholidota; family Manidae; genus Manis; species Manis pentadactyla. The sequence continues at coordinate 177,296,733 of NC_080020.1, read as the reverse complement.
CAGCTCAATAAGCGAGCTAAGTTAGGCAGTAAGATACTAAAGAGGCTAACCTTGAACCTTTGGTAACCACGAATTTAAAGCCTGCAATGGCAATAAGTACATATCTTTCAATAGTCACCCTAAATGTTAATGGGTTGAATGCACCAATCAAAAGACACAGAGTAACAGAATGGATAAAAAAGCAAGACCCATCTATATGCTGCTTACAAGAAACTCACCTCAAACCCAAAGACATGTACAGACTAAAAGTCAAGGGATGGAAAAACATATTTCAAGCAAACAACAGTGAGAAGAAAGCAGGGGTTGCAGTACTAATATCAGACAAAATAGACTTTAAAACAAAGAAAGTAACAAGAGATAAAGAAGGACACTACATAATGATAAAGGGCTCAGTCAAACAAGAGGATATAACCATTCTAAATATATATGCACCTAACACAGGAGCACCAGCATATGTGAAACAAATACTAACAGAACTAAAGGGGGATATAGACTGCAATGCATTCATTCTAGGAGACTTCAACACACCACTCACCCCAAAGGATAGATCCACTGGGCAGAAAATAAGTAAGGACACGGAAGCACTGAACAACACAGTAGAGCAGATGGACCTCATAGACATCTATAGAACTCTACATCCAAAAGCATCGGGATATACATTCTTCTCAAGTGCACATGGAACATTCTCCAGAATAGACCACATACTAGGCCACAAAAAGAGCCTCAGAAAATTCCAAAAGATTGAAATCCTACCAACCAACTTTTCAGACCACAAAGGCATAAAACTAGAAATAAACTGTACAAAGAAAGCAAAGAGGCTCACAAACACATGGAGGCTTAACAACACGCTCCTAAATAATCAATGGATCAATGACCAAATCAAAATGGAGATCCAGCAATATATGGAAACAAATGACAACAACAACACTAAGCCCCAACTTCTGTGGGACACAGCAAAAGCAGTCTTAAGAGGAAAGTATATAGCAATCCAAGCATATTTAAAAAAGGAAGAGCAATCCCAAATGAATGGTCTAATGTCACAATTATCGAAATTGGAAAAAGAAGAACAGATGAGGCCTAAGGTCAGCAGAAGGAGGGACATAATAAAGATCAGAGAAGAAATAAATAAAATTGAGAAGAATAAAACAATAGCAAAAATCAATGAAACCAAGAGCTGGTTCTTCGAGAAAATAAACAAAATAGATAAGCCTCTAGCCAGACTTATTAAGAAGAAAAGAGAGTCAACACAAATCAACAGTATCAGAAACGAGAAAGGAAAAATCACGACGGACCCCACGGAAATGCAAAGAATTATTGGAGAATACTATGAAAACCTATATGCTAACAAGCTGGGAAACCTAGGAGAAATGGACAACTTCCTAGAAAAATATAACCTTCCAAGATTGACCCAGGAAGAAACAGAAAATCTAAACAGACCAATTACCAGCAACGAAATTGAAGAGGTAATCAAAAAACTACCAAAGAACAAAACCCCCGGGCCAGATGGATTTACCTCGGAATTTTATCAGACATACAGGGAAGACATAATACCCATTCTCCTTAAAGTTTTCCAAAAAATAGAGGAGGAGGGGATACTCCCAAACTCATTCTATGAAGCTAACATCACCCTAATACCAAAACCAGGCAAAGACCCCACCAAAAAAGAAAACTACAGACCAATATCCCTGATGAACGTAGATGCAAAAATACTCAACAAAATATTAGCAAACCGAATTCAAAAATACATCAAAAGGATCATACACCATGACCAAGTGGGATTCATTCCAGGGATGCAAGGATGGTACAACATTCGAAAGTCCATCAACATCATCCACCACATCAACAAAAAGAAAGACAAAAACCACATGATCATCTCCATAGATGCTGAAAAAGCATTTGACAAAGTTCAACATCCATTCATGTTAAAAACTCTCAGCAAAATGGGAATAGAGGGCAAGTACCTCAACATAATAAAGGCCATCTATGATAAACCCACAGCCAACATTATATTGAACAGCGAGAAGCTGAAAGCATTTCCTCTGAGATCGGGAACTAGACAGGGATGCCCACTCTCTCCACTGTTATTTAACATAGTACTGGAGGTCCTAGCCATGGCAATCAGACAAAATAAAGAAATACAAGGAATCCAGATTGGTAAAGAAGAAGTTAAACTGTCACTATTTGCAGATGACATGATACTGTACATAAAAAACCCTAAAGACTCCACCCCAAAACTACTAGAACTGATATCGGAATACAGCAAAGTTGCAGGATACAAAATCAACACACAGAAATCTGTGGCTTTCCTATATACTAACAATGAACCAACAGAAAGAGAAATCAGGAAAACAACTCCATTCACAATTGCATCAAAAAAAATAAAATACCTAGGAATAAACCTAACCAAAGAAGTGAAAGACTTATACTCTGAAAACTACAAGTCACTCTTAAGAGAAATTAAAGGGGACACTAACAGATGGAAACTCATCCCATGCTCGTGGCTAGGAAGAATTGATATCGTCAAAATGGCCATCCTGCCCAAAGCAATATACAGATTTGATGCAATCCCTATGAAACTACCAGCAACATTCTTCAATGAACTGGAACAAATAATTCAAAAATTCATAAGGAAACACCAAAGACCCCGAATAGCCAAAGCAATCCTGAGAAAGAAGAATAAAGTAGGGGGGATCTCACTCCCCAACTTCAAGCTCTACTATAAAGCCATAGTAATCAAGACAATTTGGTACTGGCACAAGAACAGAGCCACAGACCAATGGAACAGACTAGAGAATCCAGACATTAACCCAGACATATATGGTCAATTAATATTTGATAAAGGAGCCATGGACATACAATGGCGAAATGACAGTCTCTTCAACAGGTGGTGCTGGCAAAACTGGACAGCTACATGTAGGAGAATGAAACTGGACCATTGTCTAACCCCATATACAAAAGTAAACTCAAAATGGATCAAAGACCTGAATGTAAGCCATGAAACCATTAAACTCTTGGAAGAAAACATAGGCGAAAACCTCTTAGACATAAACATGAGTGACCTCTTCTTGAACATATCTCCCCGGGCAAGGAAAACAACAGCAAAAATGAGTAAGTGGGACTATATTAAGCTGAAAAGCTTCTGTACAGCAAAAGACACCATCAATAGAACAAGAAGGATCCCTACAGTATGGGAGAATATATTTGAAAATGACACATCCGATAAAGGCTTGACGTCCAGAATATATAAGGAGCTCTCACGCCTCAACAAACAAAAAACAAATAACCCAATTAAAAAATGGGCAGAGGAACTGAACAGACAGTTCTCCAAAAAAGAAATACAGATGGCCAACAGACACATGAAAAGATGCTCCACATCGCTAATTATCAGAGAAATGCAAATTAAAACTACAATGAGGTATCACCTCACACCAGTAAGGATGGCTGCCATCCAAAAGACAAACAACAACAAATGTTGGCGAGGCTGTGGAGAAAGGGGAACCCTCCTACACTGCTGGTGGGAATGTAAGTTAGTTCAACCATTGTGGAAAGCAGTATGGAGGTACATCAAAATGCTCAAAACAGACTTACCATTTGACCCAGGAATTCCACTCCTAGAAATTTACCCTAAGAATGCAGCAATCAAGTTTGAGAAAGACAGATGCACCCCTATGTTTACTGCAGCACTATTTACAATAGCCAAGAATTGGAAGCAACCTAAATGTCCATCAATAGATGAATGGATAAAGAAGATGTGGTACATATACACAATGGAATACTACTCAGCTATAAGAAAAGGGCAAATTCAATCATTTTCAGCAACATGGATGGAGCTGGAGGGTATTATGCTCAGTGAAACAAGCCATGCGGAGAAAGAGAAATACCAAATGATTTCACTTATCTGTGGAATATAAGAACAAAGGAAAAACTGAAGGAACAAAACAGCAGCAGAATCACAGAACTCAAGAATGGACTAACAGGTACCAAAGGGAAAGGGACTGGGGAGGATGGGTGGGTAGGGAGGGATAAGGGTGGGAGAAGTAGGGGGGTATTAAGATTAACATGCATGGGGGGGTAGGAGAAAAGGGAGGGCTGTACAACACAGAGAAGGCAAGTAGTGATTCTACAACATTTTGCTATGCTGATGGACAGTGACTGTAAAGGGGTTTATAGGGGAGACCTGGTATAGGGGAGAGCCTAGTAAACATAATATTCGTCATGTAAGTGTAGATTAGTGATAGCCAAAAAAAAAAAAAAAAAAAAAAAAAAAAGGGCAGTTCCTGTGTGGTAACCTCCAACGAGTTCTACACAAGGGTATAAAGGGCATATAAAAGTGTAGGCAAAGGGTCTGTTTGTGTTTATACAGAGGATCAAAGCCTAATTGGGCTACCCCGAAAATGAACTAAGATACGATATGAAAAAGAACTTCCAACATCAGCACTCTCTGGAAGACTCATGCCAGAAGATGATCATCAAAAAACCCCAACAAAGATCGACGCACTGCTACAGCTGTAGATGCACTCATCCCACCAGTTCCTGGACTTGCCATGGGAATGAGGAAAGAGATATGTAAGCTGGCCTGTGCATACAGTAAAACAACAAAATTTGACTGGATCTATACTGTTGGAACTCAACCAAGAATTTGGAGAAGTGCAAATTGTAGCGCTCCAAAGTCTTACAACTACAAACTATTTATTGTTAAAAGAACATATGGCATGTGAACAGTCCCCAGGAATGGGTTGTTTTAACTTGTCTGATTTCTCTCAGACTGTTCAAGTTCATTTGGACAATATCCACCATATCATAGATAAGTTTTCACAAATGCCTAAGGTGCCTAACTGGTTTTCTTGGTTTCACTGGAGATGGCTGGTAATTACAGATATGCTTTGGTTATGTAACTATACTCCTATTATGTTAATGTGTGTGTGCAATTTAAGTAGTAGCTTAAAACCTATACATGCTGAAGTTACTCTACAAGAAGATATATCAAAGAAATAATCAATCTTCCCATGTTTTCTTCCGCCTGCTACTTCTATAGCTTTTCTTCTTCCTTCCTAATTACAACCCTTAAATAGAATTCGTGCCTCATATCAAATTTACCGAGTATCATAATTCTTCCAAGTGGTAAAGATACCTTAAGACAAATGCTGGGCATAGAAGCCACAGGGCATAAATATGCAAAGAAGTAAAAAGCTAACTTTTTCAAACAATAAGGCTTCTCTCTCACTTACCAACTTCACATTTCCCTGTATGGCCCCGGAAGATGACTGGTTAGCCAGAGACGGGTAAGATTCCTCAAGGGAGGAACAACCTAAGACAGGCACAGTCGCAGGGGGGCCATCAGGTGAGAAATTGGGGATCAACAGAGGTGAGGCTTAGAACCTCACCCCCCCGGTTCTGAGAGAAATCTTCTGCATACGTGGATGTTTTATTGCCCTGGTCTAGCTTGGATTAACACATAGTCTACAGGCACACACCTGATCATCTACATGTGCTCTCTTACAACACTAAACTAGGTTTTCTACCTTTATCTTGTATCTACCTACCACTTCAGCATTTTATTAAAAATAATAATAATAAAGAGAGAAATGTGGTATCCACATATAAATCAAGTATAAAAACCAAATGAGTATTCATATTTGAACTGACTGTTTAGAGTTCATAATGCATGAGCAAAACCGAAAGTTTCTGTGATGACTGCCCTTGTACTGTTCACTATGTAACTTATTCATTATGTAAGAATTTGTTCTACATGTAAAAACTTGTTTGTTATGCCTCAGAAGATTGGAGACTGACAAAAATTAGGCTTGGGGTGGAATAATGATTGTGCATTGAGCATTGACTCCCCTATACAGAATTTTATTGTCGTTAACAACCATTTGATCAATAAATATGAGAGATGCCCTCACAAAAAAAAAAAAAAAAGGACAGACTTCCAATTGTAAAATAAATTAGTAACCGGGATGTAAGGTATAGCATAAGGAATATAGTCAAAATATTGTAACAGCCTGGTAGGGTGATAGCTGGAACCTAGAATTATGTATATAAATGTTCTACCACTGTGTTGTACACTTGAAACTCATGTAATGTAATACTGTGTGTCAACTACCCTTCAATAAAAAATAATTATTAAAAAAAAAAAAAAAAAAAAAAAAAAGTTTACATTATTATTTACAAACACTGAAGGTGCATGTAAAGACTACCAACATGGATTTATTATTTAAAATTTTTATAAGTCAGAAGAGAAATTACCATTAAGTCCGATTTTACATTAAATTATCAAAATGTTTTTAACATACTTAAAGATCTGACATTTTGGAGCTTGAATTCAATGCATTACAAACCAAATAATAAATACTTTCAATAGATTTTTAAGTCAGAGAAGATACTACAAAGTAACATAACAAAAATAAATCTAAGAAAAATATTTTAATGCTACAACACAGAGATTGATAAATAGCTGATTGCTGATATAAAGCCTTAAAGTGAAACTCTGAAAACATAATCTAGAAATGTTTGCAGGAATCATTTATAAAGGCCTTGTCAGTATTAAAAGTTTGAGTGGTTGTTAGCCTTCAAATCCAATTCAATAATAATTATGTGAAACACAAGAAAACTAAAAAGGTAGCTGCTGAATTATAAAATCTTTTCTGAAAAGATATATAAACACATACACACACATATACATATTATTTGCTTATTTGTAAAAATGGAAGACTAAACTAAAAAAATTTGTTAAATGTTTATCTACAGGGAGAGATGGAATAAGGACAAAAGAGGATAGAAATTAGACTTAATTTATTTTACTTTATCTTTATTGAAAAGTTCAACTACTCTTTGCTATGCTGAAGTGTCACATTTATAATAATTCAGGTGATCATTATCTATGAGTCCATTTCTAGATTCTATTCTGTTCCACTGATTAATGTGACTGGCCTTGCCCAAAATCACACTATTTTAATTACTGAAATTTTATAATTGGGAAATGAACTTCTTTTACTATGCCTTTTTTTTATAGGTGTGACATCAGAACTATGCAAATATTTTTAAATGAAATTAATTTTTAAAGAAAATCAATCCCTAAAAACCAAAATAAATCATACTAACATGACACTGTATCAACTTGGTAGCAAACCACATAGAGAAGTATTACCCCAAGTAAGGTAAGACACAGTCATTTGATTACACATCCCAAGAGAGATACACTTTGAGGACCAAAAAATTAGTAAAAACTAGCAAACATGCTGTTACAGCAATGTTGGTATTACGATTCTGTTCCATGCGTATCATACGATAAATCAAGTAGGTGTGTTGCTGGGGTTAAGAACTGAGTTTTTAAGCATGATTGAAAGGAAATACAAAGGTCAATGATTAAAAACCTTATAGCCCTGGATTTGAACTGTGTCATGTTTTATCTTTAAATTTATGTATGCACATATACATGCACACACAAGAGGTACATGTACATACATTTACTTCATAGCTCTGTCCACCTAAATGGCCTAGTCTACTAAATGACCACTTCTAAGGACCTGGTTTATAGTTTTTAAATATCATTTCCACTAAAAGGAACCAGGGCTCCTTAAAGTAATGGCTAATTCTAGTCTAGGGTCAGAATTAGGTGAACCTAGAGTATCTTGGCCTACCAGAAAACAACAAAGACTACTGACAGCGCCTACTGGGGTCACATCAAAAGGACTCAGGAGCCAGCCTGAATAAGCTCCAATGGCCAAAGATGGGAAGATTTTTACTCCAATATAGATAATTCTTCCATGTTTTGGAAAAAAAAAAAAGCAGTATTTTTAAATCTGTGAATTTTATAAAGAAACTTCTTTATCTTAGAGAACGTTAGAACCAATTCATTACTGGAAAATGGTAGAGAAAGGGGGAAAAAATTAATGATTTATCCTGCCTTTCCTAAATAATCTGTTCCACAGGATAACTAAGCAGCTGATATGGAGGAGACTCTGTTTATGGTATTTAAGACAATAAGTGAGGAAGGAATGATAGTATTAGACTCTCACCATTTTACAATCCCTAAATAAATAATTACTCTACAGCTACTAACAACACAAAAAGAAAAACCTCCAAACATTCTATACCTCCAGATGTAAATAAACACCATACCAATTTATAACAGAAGGACGATTGAGAAACATGTTAAATGACACCATAAGATGCATTCAATTAGCAAGAACTAGACTGTAGGAAGTTCTCTAAGACACGGTAAACAGAAGAAAGAGCATCCAAATAATCGGGTGGGAGAGTAATGGGTAAGTGTAACTGATCAGGTACTGATAAATGTTAAGGCTGGGTGATGGATGCATCAGGTTTTATATTCTCTCTACTTCTGAATGTTTGAAATTTTCCAGATTAAAAAAAATTAAAGTGACAAAAACACAAGAACCTTATTCTTCTCCCATTATCAACCGATCCACAATCATTCCAAGGCACACAGAATCTGACCATACCATTATTTTTATCAGAGCGCTGTGGATGGCTATTGACAGGATTGGGTTCTCCATGTGTTGCCCACCGAGTATGAGCTATTCCAAGGTGTACATCAAATTCTATATCCAAATCCATATCTTGTTGTTCTAAAGGAGACAAAATCAAAAATTTCAATATTAAATCATGCTGTACAAGTAATGTTATAAAGCTGTATTTAAATATAATTATTACAGTGCTGCTCACTTGGAATATACAATTATTTAAACTGTAAATAACTGTATAGGCATATTCAAGATAGTAATTAAAAGACTTAAGAGTTAATGAAGATCAAGTATATTCAAAACAGTAATTAAGACTTAGGAGTTAATGTAGCTGAAATACTTACAGCAAATGCTTCCAATAACAACCAAAAAAATGTATACAGAGAGAGAAAGCAAATGTGACAAAATGCTAACAATAGTAAAACTAGATAAAGTATATGGGTGATTAATGCACTATTCTTTCAGCTTTTCTGGAGGCTTGAAATTTTTCAAACTCAAAAGTTAAAGACAAAGAGTTAATGTGATTTTTAAAAATCTGTATTTAATCCATGCCTTGAAAAGAATCAGTGTCATTTTAATTAGACATGTAAAAATAAATTCATTTTCTCAATCCCACACAACCTTATTGCTTTGGTCACCAGTGAATGTAAACATGTCTCACAATATAAACTGCAATTATGAAGAGCTTCCAAAATCAAAGAATAGTCCTTGAGAACAGAGCAACACTATGAAAGTATCGGGTCGCAGGCTGATACTCCTTCACCTTGAAAAGCAGCTATTCTAATTTCTTTTCCCTGTAAGCTCATTTCTTCTTGCTTGTTTCAGGAAAAAAAATAATAAGAAAGAGTTGCAGTATTTACTAGTAATGACCCCCTCCTTCTAATTTCCTAAATATAAAATTCATTTGTCTAAGAATTATTAGGTCTGAATTAAGAGAAAACTGCTCAGGTATCTGCGTAGGAAAGCCCATGCATTTTCACACAGTCTTTGTGGTTTCTACATTGGCTAATCAGGTCATTCTAAAACTCAAATCTGATCAGGAAACAATGACTAAAATACTTGAATAGACTTCCATTGCTTTGAAAGTGGTTTGCATCCCTAGCTACCCAGGAATCATCCTAAACCTAGTCACAGGGATTAAGGAAAAAAAATCCTTAAGGTATTATGCTCAGTGAAATAAGACAGGCAAAGAAAGACAAATACCATTTGATTTCACTTATTTGTGGAATATAAAAACAACTCAAAACGGAATGAACAAAACAATAGTAGATGCAGACACTGAGAAGTGACTAGTGGTTACCAAGGGGGAGAGGTTGTGGGGACAAAGGAGCACAGTAATTCACAATCACAATATAAATTGGTCTGGTCACAGGCTCAACAGTACAGCATGCAGAATATAGTCAATAATTCTGTAACATCTTTCAATGTTGACAGCAACTGCCTAGAGGGGATGAGGATTTGATAATGTGGCTAACTGTTCAACCACTGTGTTGTACATTTGAAACCAATATAAGATTGAATATCAACAATACTTCAAAGAAAAAAATTTCCAGAAGGATGCACAAGAAATTCGTAGTATGGATCACTCTTAGAAAGAGTTACTAAGCGGGGTAGGAAAGACACTTTCACTGGTCTTTTGTTTTTGATTAAGGTATCATTCATATACAATCACATGAGCACCTATGTGGTTACTAGATTCCCCCACTATCAAGTCCCCACCAAATACCCCATTACAGTCACTGTCCATCTGCATAGTAAGATACTATAGAATCACTACTTGTCTTCTCTGTGCTATATTGCCTTCCCCGTGCCCCCCTCTACATTATATATGCTAATCGTAATGCTCCTTGCCCCCCTCTACATTATATATGCTAATCGTAATGCTCCTTATTCCCCTTCTCCCTCCCTTCCCACCCACCATCCCCAGTCCCTTTCCCTTTGGGAACTGTTAGTGCATTCTTGGGTTCATTGACTCTGCAGCTGTTCTGTTCCTTCAGTTTTTGCTTTGTTGTTATACTCCAGATGAGTGAAATCATTTGATACCTGTCTTTCTCTGACTGGCTTATTTCACTAAGCATAATACCCTTTAGCTCCATCCATGTTGTTGCAAAAGGTAGGATTTTCTTCTTATGGCTGAATACTATTCCATTGTGTATATGTACCACCTCTGCTTTATCCATCCATCTACCGATCGACACTTACGTTACTTCCATTTCTTGGCTATTATAAATAGTGTTGTGATCAACATAGGGGTGCATATGTCTTTTTGAATCTGGGATTCTGTATTCTTAGGATAAATTCCTAAAAGTGGAATTCCTGGGTCAAATGATATTTCTATTTTGAGTTTTTTGAGGAACCTCCATACTGCTTCCCACAATGGCTGAACTAATTTACATTCCCACCAGCAGTGTAGGAGGGTTCCCCTTTCTCCACATTCTTCCCAGCATTTGTTGTTGCTTGTCTTTTGGATGTTGCCATCCTAACTGCGTAGGAAGTTGTGATGGTTTTAATTTGCAATTCCCTGATGATTAGCAAAGTGGAGCATCTTTTCACATGCCTGTTGGCCATGTGAATATCTTCTTTGGAGAATGTATGCTCAGACCCTCTGCCCATTTTTATTTATTTATTTATTTATTTATTTAGTGATCATCAATCTATAATTACATGAAGATTATGTTTACAAGGGTCCCAACATTCACCAAGTCCCCCCCCAAACCCCATTACAGTCACTGTCCATCAGCGTAGTAAGATGTTGTAGAATCACAACTTGTCTTCTCCGTGTTGCACAGCCCTCCCCATGCCCCCACCACATTATACATCCTAATCGTAATACCCCTTTCTTTTTTCCCACCCTTTTCCCTCCCTTCCCACCCATCCTCCCCAGTCCCTTTCCCTTTGGTAACTGTTAGTCCATTCTTAAGTTCGGTGATTCTGCTGCTGTTCTGTTCCTTCAGTTTTTCTTTGTTCTAATACTCCACATGCGAGTGAAATCATTTGGTACTTGTCTTTCTCCGCCTGGCTTATTTCACTGAGCATAATACCCTCTAGCTCCATACATGTTGTTGCAAATGGTAGGATTTGTTTTCTTCTTATGGCTGAATAATATTCCATTGTGTATATGTACCACCTCTTCTTTATCCATTCATCTACTGATGGACACTTAGGTTGCTTCCATTTCTTGGCTATTGTAAATAGTGCTGTGATAAACATAGGGGTGCATCTCTCTTTTTCAAACTGGAGTGCTGCATTCTTAGGGTAAATTCCTAGAAGTGGAATTCCTGGGTCAAATGGTATTTCTATTTTGAGCATTTTGAGGAACCTCCATACTGCTTTCCACAATGGTTGAAATAATTTACATTCCCACCAGCAGTGTAGGACAACCTCGCCAACATTTGCTGTTGTTTGTCTTTTGGATGGTGGCCATCCTTACTGGTGTGAGGTGATATCTCATTGTGGTTTCAATTTGCAAATCTGTGATAACTAGCGATGTGGAGCATCTTTTCATGTGTCTGTTGGCCATCTGAATTTCTTCTTTGGAGAACTGTCTGTTCAGCTCCTCTGCCCATTTTTTAATTGGATTATTTGCTTTTTGTTTGTTGAGGTGCATGAACTCTTTATATATTTTGGATGTCAACCCTTTATCGGATCTGTCATTTATGAATATATTCTCCCATATTGTAGGGTACCTTTTTGTTTTATTGATGGTGTCCTTTGCTGTACAGAAGCTTTTCAGCTTGATGTAGTCCCACTTGTTCATTTTTGCTTTTGTTTCCCTTGCCCGGGGAGATATGTTCATGAAGAAGTCGCTCATGTTTATGTCCAAGATATTTTTGCCTATGTTTTTCTCATGACTTACTTTCAGGTCTTTGATCCATTTCAAATTTACTTTTATGTATGGGGTTAGACAGTGATCCAGTTTCATTCTCTTACATGTAGCTGTCCATTTTTGCCAGAACCATCTGTTGAAGAGACTGTCATTTCCCCACTATATATCCAAGACTCCTTTATCATATAATAATTGATCATATATGTTTGGGTTAATGTCTGGAGTCTCTATTCTGTTCCACTGGTGTGTGGCTCTGTTCCTGTGCCAGTACCAAGTTGTCTTGATTACTGTAGCTTTGTAGTAGAGCTTGAAGTTGGGGAGCGAGACCCCTCACTTTATTCTTCCTCCTCAGGATTGCTTTGGCTTTTTGGGGTCTTCGGTGTTTCCATATGAATTTTTGAATTATTTGTTCCAGTTCATTGAAGAATGTTGCTGGTAGTTTCATAGGGATTACATCAAATCTGTATATTGCTTTGGGCAGGATGGCCATTTTGACGATATTAATTCTTCCTAGCCACGAGCATGGGATGAGTTTCCATCTGTTAGTGTCCCCTTTAATTTCTCTTAAGAGTGCCTTGTAGTTTTCAGAGTATAAGTCTTTCACTTCCTTGGTTAGGTTTATTCCTAGGTATTTTGTTTTTTTTGATGTAATTGTGAATGGAGTTGTTTTACTGATTTCTCTTTCTGTTGGTTCATTGTTAGTATATAGGAAAGCCACAGATTTCTGTGTGTTGATTTTGTATCCTGCAACTTTGCTGTATTCCGATATCAGTTCTAGTAGTTTTGGGGTGGAGTCTTTAGGGTTTTTTATGTACAGTATCATGTCATCTGCAAATAGTGACAGTTTGACTTCTTCTTTACCAATCTGGATTCCTTGTATTTCTTTGTCTAATTGCCGTGGCTAGGACCTCCAGTACTATGTTAAATAACAGTGGGAATAGTGGGCATCCCTGTCTTGTTCCCCATCTCAGAGGAAAAGCTTTCAGCTTCTCGCTGTTCAGTATGATGTTAGCTGAGGGTTTTTCATATATGGCCTTTATTATGTTGAGGTACCTGCCCTCTATACCCATTTTGTTGAGAGTTTTTATCATGAATGGATGCTGAATTTTATGAAATGCTGTTTCAGCATCTATGGAGATGATCGTGTGGGTTTTGTCCTTCTTTTTGTTTATATGGTGGATGATGATGATGGATTTTCGAATGTTGTACCGTCCTTGCATCCCTGGGATGAATCCCACTTGGTCATGATGTATGATCCTTTTGATATATTTTTGAATTTGGTTTGCTAATATTTTGTTAGGTATTTTTATATCTACATTCATCAGGGATATTGGTCTGTAATTTTCTCTTTTGGTGGGGTCTTTGACTGGTTTTGGTATTAGGGTGATGTTGGCTTCATAGAATGAGTTTGGGAGTATTCCCTCCTCTTCTATTGTTTGGAAAACTTTAAGGAGAATGGGTATCATATCTTCTCTGTATGTCTGACAAAATTCTGAGGTAAATCCACCTGGCCCAGGGGTTTTGTTCTTGGGTAGTTTTTTGATTACTGCTTCAATTTCTTTGCTTGCAATTGGTTTGTTTAAATTTTGTGTTTCTTCCTTGGTCAGTCTTGGAAGGTTGTATTTTTCTAGGAAATTGTCCATTTCTTCCAGGTTTTCCAGCTTGTTAGCATATAGGTTTTCATAGTATTCTCTAATCATTCTTTGTATTTCTGTGGGGTCCGTCGTGATATTTCCTTTCTCGTTTCTGATTCTGTTGATGTGTGTTGATTCTCTTTTTCTCTTAATAAGTTTGGCTAGAGACTTATCTATTTTGTTTATTTTGTCAAAGAACCAGCTCTTGATTTCATTGATTTTTTCCTATTGTTTTATTCTTCTCAATTTTACGTATTTCTTCTGTGATCTTTATTATGTCCCTCCTTCTGCTGACTTTAGGCCTCACTTGCTCTTCTTTTTCCAATTTTGATAATTGTGACATTAGACTACTCATTTGGGATTGTTCTTCCTTCTTTAAGTATGCCTGGGTTGCTATATACTTTCCTCTTAAGACTGCTTTCGCTGCATCCCACAGAAGTTAGGGCTTTGTGTTGTTGTTCTTGTCATTTATTTCCATATATTGCTGGATCTCCATTTTAATTTGGTCATTGATCCACGGATTATTTAGGAGCATGTTGTTAAGCCTCCATGTGTGAGCCTTTTTGCTTTCTTTGTACAATTAAGTGCTAGTTTTACTTCTTTGTGGTCTGAAAAGTTGGTTGTTAGAATTTCAATCTTTTTGAATTTACTGAGGCTTTTTGTGGCCTAGTATGTGGTCTATTCTGGAGAATGTTCCATGTGCACTTGAGAAGAATGTGTATCCTGTTGCTTTTTGGATGTAGAGTTCTATAGATGTCTATTAGGTCATTCTGTTCTAGTGTGTTGTTCAGTGCCTCTGTGTCCTTACTTATTTTCTGTCTGGTGGATCTATCCTTTGGAGTGCGTGGCATGTTGAAGTCTCCTAAAATGAATGCATTGCATTCTATTTCCTCCTTTAGTTCTGTTAGTATTTGTTTCACATATGCTGGGGCTCCTGTGTTGGGTGAATATATATTTAGAATGGTTATATCCTCTTGTTGGACTGAGCCCTTTATGATTATGTAATGTCCTTCTTTATCTCGTTTCTTTGTTTTGAAGTCTATTTTGAATGATACTAGTACTGTGACACCTGCTTTTTTCTCCCTATTGTTTGCATGAAATATCTTCTTTCATCCCTTGACTTTTAGTCTGTGTATGTCTTTGGGTTTAAGGTGAGTCTCTTGTAAGGTGAGCATATAGATGGATCTTGCTTTTTTATCCATTCTATTACTCTGTGTCTTTTGATTGGTGCATTCAGTCCATTTACATTTAGGGTGATTATTGAAAGATATGTAGTGATTGCCCTTGCAGGCTTTAGATTCATGGTTAAGAAAGGTTCAAGGTTAGCTTCTTTAGTATCTTACTGCCTAACTTAGCTCACTTATTGAGCTATTATAAACACTGACTGGTGATCCTTTATTTCTCTCCCTTCTTATTCCTCCTCCTCCATTCTTATATGTTGGTTGTTTTATTCTGTGGTCTTTTGCGTTTCCTTTAACTGCTTTTGTGGGTAGTTGATTTTATTTTTTGCCTTTAGTTAGTATTTGGTTGGTCTGCTTTCTTGGCTCTGATTTTATTTTCTCTGGTGACATCTATTTAGTCTTAGGAGTGCTCCCATTTAGAGCAGTCCCTCTAAAATACCCTGTAGAGGTGGTTTGTGGGAGGCAAATTCCCTCAACTTTTGCTTATCTGGGAATTGTTCAATCCCTCCTTCATATTTAAATGATAATCGTGCTGTATACAGTACTCTTGTTTCAAGGCCCTTCTGTTTCATTGCATTAAATATATCATGACATTCTCTTCTGGCCTGTAAGGTTTCTGTTGCGAAGTCTGATGATAGCCAGATGGGTTTTCCTTTGTAGGTGACCTTTTTCCTCTCTCTAGCTGCCTTTAAAACTCTGTCCTTGTCCTTGATCTTTGCCATTTTAATTATTAGGTGTCTTGGTGTTGTCCTCCTTGGGTCCCTTCTGTTGCGAGTTCTGTGTATTTCCGTGGTCTGATCAATTATTTCCTCCCCCAGTTTGGGGAAGTTCTCAGCAATTATTTCTTCTAATACACTTTCTATCCCTTTTTCTCTCTCTTCTTCTTCTGGTACCCCTATAATGCAGATATTGTTCTTTTGGATTGGTCACACAGTTCTCTTAATATTGTTTCATTCCTGGAGATCCTTTTATCTCTCTCTACGTCAGCTTCTATGCGTTCCTGTTCTCTGGTTTCTATTCCATCAATGACCTCTTGCATCTTATACATTCTGCTTATAAACTCTTCCAGAGATTGTTTCACTTCTGTAATCTCCCTCCGGACATCATCCCTTAGCTCTTGTATATTTCTCTGCAGCTCCGTCAGCATGTTTATGATTTTTATTTTGAATTCTTTTTCAGGAAGATTGGTTAGGTCTATCTCCTTCTCAGGGGTTGACTCTGTGATTTTGATCTGGATCAAATTGTTCTGCCTTTTCATGGCGATAGAGGTAGTTGTGGGGAGCTGGTGTGTGTGTCAGCTGGGAGAACGTCCCTTCTTGCTGGTTTGTGGCCTTCTTCTCCTGGGAGAACAGCGACCCCTAGCGGCTTGTGCTGTGCAGATACACACAGACAGGGTGTCTGATTCTTGCTCAGCCGCTGTGGAAGACGCTCTGCCCAGTTGCTGTGGGCGTGGCCGCTGCCGCTATGGCAGAGACATGCTGGAGGGGTAATGGGCTGGAGGCTGTTTATCACCGTGAGGGGTCTCGGAGCTGCACTGCCACCCAGGAGATTGTGGCACCCGGAGTTCCCCGGGATTCCCAGTTACTGGGCTGATTGCTCCGGGGCGCTTCCATCCAGCTGTGAGGCCCCTGTCCCTTAAAGATTTTCAAAGGGCACTCGCTTTTCTTTTGTCCCAGGGGCGCCAACTGTGGGGACCTGCTCGCAGGTTTTACTGCGGTTTCCCTAGTATCCAGGACCCCACACATGCACTGTGTCTGCGTTCTGGTGCGGATGGCTAGGGCTGGGTGTTCAGCAGTCCTGGGCTCCCTCTCCCTCCCCGCTCCAACTCCTCTCCTCCAGCCAGGAGCTGGGGTGAGGGTGCTCAGGTCCCTGTGGGCCACGGCTTGTATCTTAGCCCCTTCGCGAGGCGCTGGGTTCTCGCAGGTGTAGATGTGGTCTGGATGTTGTCCTGTGTCTTCTGGTCTCTCTTTTAGGAATAGTTGTATTTGTTTTATTTTCAAAAATATATAAGGTTTTGGGAGGAGATTTCTGCTGCTCTACTCACGCCACCATCTTGACTTCGCCCCTCCTGCCCATTTTTTAATCGGGTTATTTGTTTTTTGTTTGTTGAGGTGCATGAGCTCTTTATATATTTTGGATATCAACCCCTTATCGGATGTCATTTACAAATATATTCTCCCATACTGTAGGATGCCTTTTTGTTCTACTGATGGTGCTCTTTGCTGTACAGAGCTTTTAGTTTGATATAGTCCCACTTGTTCATTTTTGCTTTTGTTTCCCTTGCCTGGTGAGATATGTTCATGAAAAAGTTGCTCATGTTTATATTCAAGAGATTTTTGCCCATGTTTTCTTCTAAAAGTTTTATGGCTCCATTACTTACATTCAGGTCTTTGATCCGTTTCGAGTTTACTTTTGTGTATGGAGTTAGACAGTAATCCAGTTTCATTCTCTTGCATGTAGCTGTCCAGTTTTGCCAACACCAGTTGTTGAAGAGGCTGTCATTTCCCCACTGAATATCCATGGCTCCTTTATCGTATATTAATTGATCATGTATGCTTGGGTTAATAACTGAACTCTAGTCTGTTTGATTGGTCTATAATTGTCTTGATTACTGTGGCTTTGTAGTAGAGCTTGAAGTTGGGGAGCGTAATTCCCCTTACTGCTACTTTTTGCCTCTTCATAATTTTGTACTGTGTACAAGTATGACTTATTCAAAAAATTTAAATGTTTTAAATAAACAACAAAAAAAGAAATCCTCAAATTCTAACACACAACCAGAGAACCACTTTCTCATAAGATAAAGCTACAACCCCATTTCATGGTACACCAGCCCTTTTACCATCTGGCCCCCACCTTCTTTTCCATACTTTTCTCCCACCCCTCTCCAATTACACCTCAAAGCTCTCAGCACACCTTTTACAAATAACAACAGCTAACATTTACTGAGAATGTACTCATGCTAGGTACAAAAGACTTCTCACCACTCCATGCCATCACTGTTACCCAAGACACTGTCATCTCTAAAATGGACTACTTCAAAAGAATCCTAACTGGTCTCCCTGTGTCCAGTCTTCCCTCTATACAATCAAGTCTTTGCACACCAATCCAAGAGAGTCTTTCAAAACTGAAGTTAGAACATCTCTCCTATGCAAATTTTTCCAATGACTTCCCATTACACACATGTAGTAAAATCTACACATGTAATAAAACACCCTTAAGACCATTAAAGTGGGCAGTGAGTAAGATATGAGCAGCAAAAAGGAGAGGAGAGGTGGAAGCTAGTAACCTTTCTAGGTGTGTTTACACCCACTCTTGGCCTGAAACAAGAGGGCATGGCCAGGAAATCCCCAAGGCTGACGCCTGCACAAAGGACACTGAGACATGTCTAAGAATGACCTTGGCACATTCACATGATCCTTAAACTAACATTAAATACCCAAGGCTGAAGCCTGCACCACCAAGGTATGTCAGAGAACAATGTTGGCCCATTCATATGATCATTAGAATTTCCCATCTTCCCACTAACCTCATTTTTGTGTGTGTGTGCATTAATGAGTAAGAGCATGTGCAGATCCAGAGCAGTTATATAATCTGAACCTGTTAACCCACCCCTCACTTTCCCATAAAATCAACAAGTATTCTGATAAACAGGGCTGGTCCTGACCTCTCAGGCCACCCACCCCCCTAGAGAGTGTACTTTCTCCTTGCTAAGTAGAACTGTCTTCTAGCCTTCTTATTTTGCTTCATATTCCTTGTCCGGTGTGCCTGACGAGGGGTGAGAAAGACCCCTCCCAGTAACAAGACCCTACATAACCTAGCCCTCAGCCACTTCACTAGCCTCAGCTCCTCCCTCTCCCCACCACTCGCTGTATGCTCATCCCACTGACTTACAACAGTAACAGGCCAAGCTCATGCACAGTCTATGCACTTGGGTGTTCTCTGCCTAGGATTCCCTCGTTCAGACAATCACATTGTCTCCACTCAAATGTCACCTCTACCATACTTCTTCATAGCACTAATCACTACCTAACATATATTTGTTCACTGTCTGGCCCTCTCACTAGATGATAAACTCCATCAAGGCAGGGAGTTTGCCTATCTTGTTCTCCCCTATGTCCTCAGGTTTCAGAACAATGGCAGGTATATAGTAAGTATTCAATAAATATTCATTGTTATTGAACCTTCACAACATTCTATTTAACAGATTAAGAAACTATAGCTCAGAGGTCACAGAACCTGCCCTAGGTCACAGCTAACAAGCGCAGAGATAGGGTTTGAACCCAAGTCTGGTTGACTCCAAAGCCTAATATTAAAACCATAATGGTATATACTCTGCTCCACTAGTACAACATTTATGACATGTTGTCAACCTAGCTGCTACCAGAATTTTAGTTCTACAAAAGCAGCAGCTTGCCTTACTATCTTTGAATCCTAAGCACTAAGCAGATACTCAAATTATCTGCTTATAGGGCAGATACTCAAATTTTTGTGGATGGCTCAATCAACTACTAGATAGAAATGATCAGTATATTCTTTCCTTGTTTAACTGTGGTCTGATTAATAAAGGTGACCAGATAAATGACCTCCAGAAAAAGGATTACTGTTTATCACTACTTAGCAGGCTAGTGCACACAATGAAAACATCTGACGAATTTTTTAGGCTAACTATAATTAAAGCAGTATCTCCCTTCACATGCTGACAAGCAACACTGGAGAAAGTAACAAGAGTCTATAAATTGAATCCACTTCAAACTCATGGTAATTACCATACCTATTTCACTGTTGCCAAAGGAACATTAGCTAATGTCTAATAAAAAAATCATGGCTATGACAATATAAGTATATGCCTCACGAAGATTTCCTGTTCTATAAATTAATCATGACCTCCAACCCTTGACTCTCCCTACCTGTTCTGTTATCTCCGTTCTAAAGCCTTTGTTGAACCTTAAGTCTAAGTAACCTCCAGTTTTCATACCCCATGCCTCCACACTACAAGCTGCCAAGCAACAATAAGTCATATAATTCTTTAAACTGAGTCATGGTAATTATCAAACGTGTATCACTGTTCCCAGTTAAGAAACATGTATCCATGTTCCTTATTCATTAAGCTGAGAGCTCATTCAACTGATAGTTCATCTTTTCTATTCTCCTTAAGCCTCAATCCTACATAGTTCCTTTACTTTAGGGACTATGCTCAGCTTTTTTCCCTCACCTCATAATGCTTTATTTAGCTTTTATTTTACCTATGACTCCTATAAAGGCTAATTTCCTATCAGTGTCTTGACCTTTCTGAGCTGTAATAGCTCAGTAATTTCCTTATTTGCATCCTCTCTCCCCCGACTTTCACCCCCAAGGTTTCTTGCCCTCTATATACCTTTTCTCAACTTTCATCCTTTCTTTTCCTAAATAGTTCAAACATACTTAAATTTGCTGGTAGCAATAAAACACTCAAGTACCTATGTCCAGCAACAACAAATGTTAACATAAAGCCATTTGTGCTTTGCATCTTTTTAAAGATACAAAATGTAAAAGAATCCTTAATTTTTGTCACTCCCTAGAACAGCAACCCTCTCCACCCTTCCTTTGCCCCCAAACTTCACTGCCTTTACTGCTTACACTATCTGACAGTACCTACTCTTCTGTGTTTCAATATCCTCATCTGTAAAATGACGGTGATAATTTTACCTACTTCATGGGTTATAACTGAAATATATATGTAAGGCACTTACTAGAGTGCCTGGGTCATAGAAAGCAATCAATAAACGTTAGCCAGTATTATCAAAGTCAGAAACAACCAATAACCAATCTAATGGCCTTTTCTGAGAGGTCTTCCCTCAAATAGGTCAAACAGTAAAACTTGCTAGGAATAATAAAATAAATATCCCAAACTACCCACACGGAAAGTTAACAAATGTTACATCTAACCATTTGTGCATTAGATCTTTTTTAAGATCTAAAAAGTAAAAAATTGCTCTTTTATACCCTACCCCATTTCTTTCCTCCCCAGAGGATTCTCAGGTTGAAGGAGCACCTTCCCATCTGTGCCTTTAAGCTGTTATGCTAATGTGTATCCTTAAATAATAGCATTTACTAATGATAAATACTACTGTCTTTGGTGTTTTAAAAATAGTACTACTATACTTTACATATCCTTCTTCAGGTTGTCTCTTTTCACTCAACATTAAGTTCCCAGGAATTACCCATGTCCCCACATGAAGAACAAGATCCAGTGTACTCCTTTCAGAAGCTACATAGGTCATTCACTGTATCACATACAACTTACTGTCCCACTTCCTTACTGGCAGACTCTTAGGCTGTTTCTAAAATTTGCTACAATGAATCTTTCAAGTATATGGCCAGGAGTGGAAGTGCTTGGTCATAGGATACAGGCACATCCCATTTAGATACAGCCAGGTTGCTCTTCAAAGTGACTTATGAGTTATAAATTCACAAGCAATGCCTGCCAAGTTCCCATTTCTCCACTGCTTTGTAACTTTTCTGCAGGTGAAGGCATGTTCTGATATACTGACAGTCAAAGTTGGTGATTCTGGTCACAGGCTGCTTTCTAGCCTGCCATACTCATCTTACCAATAATGTAGATTAAAAGGACCACCTATACCATTCCACCAAACTTGACCTCCCTATTTTTATCTTTACCCAAGTTATTCTACTGGAAAGGTCCTCCCTTCTCACTTGCAGCGCACAAATATAATCAACAGCCATTCCTTATATAACCCAAGTCTCCCCAACTTGTGAGAACTAGCTCTCCCCTGAATATTAAAGCAATCTGTTTGTTCTCTCCTATAGAGCCTACTATAATCAGCCTGGTATACAGGGTGCAGTATACACAGTAGACCAAATATTTATACTATAGTTTCTGAAGTGTCATCATTTGGGTGCCTGCCTATCTCTAGCTAATTCCACCCACCGTACATGCAAAGTAAGTACTGACTTCATTTGTTAAGCAAGTACTACAGTGTTAAGTATTTGGTTATATGAAAAAAAAAAAAAAAAAAGACTGACTCCATCATTCTCTTCTATCTGCACTCCTATATGATGACTATATGGCACCCATTTGATCAGGCACATAAAAACTGCTATTTCCTGGGTTTTGTCAAGTATTTTTTAAAATTGTTAATTATTTTCTCAGTTTACTTCTAAGTTCTTATTTTCAAGTTTCCTGTGAAAAATTAAGATGTAT
The DNA here is from genome assembly GCF_030020395.1 of Manis pentadactyla. NCBI lineage: Eukaryota > Metazoa > Chordata > Mammalia > Pholidota > Manidae > Manis > Manis pentadactyla. The sequence continues at coordinate 177,274,402 of NC_080020.1, read as the reverse complement.
AAGCATAATATTATAAACTAAATACTGAGAAGTACATCCCCTTTAATGGAGCATGTGTCTCTGGGCAACTACTTCATACCAGGGAAGTAAGAAAATCATGAGGGAAGAACATGATACTTACTTGGTTATATCAGACCTACTAAAAGTTGCAACATCCAGAGCAACCATATGCCATAAATAGGCATTTAGTCCAAAGTGAAGACAACCACAAGTGAAGACACATGAATCAGGACACCACTAACAATGCCTTCTGTCCTTCCTCAGGAACGGTGGCCACTTCACCTTAGGATAATGAGCTTGATGAACACAATGCACCTAACTAATTTCTTTCCTTAGGAAATGTGATCATTTTTTGAAGCTAAGGTACTTTTACACCAGTACAGATAATAAAAAAACACTTTCCTTCCCTCCAATCAACTTTAAATGTTACTATTTTTAAAATAGGCCCCAAAATATGGGCAGAAAGGTAATTTGATAGGAAGGGAGAAGGGGAGGGCAGACAAAAATCAAACGAAGTTACATTACTGTGCACTTCTTCATCCAGTGCCTTAACCTTCCCTTTCTTCTTAATGAGCTGGATTTTGCAGGCGTTGGCTTCCCAATCTTTGTCGTTGCCTCCATCAACTCCCACACCTAAATCATCAAGGGGTAGAAAAGCAAGACTTAGAAACAATTAGATTATCAGTGTGAGGCAAAGCTTTTAATCAGAAAATATTCTTCCACTTAATTAGTTCACTTATTTATCAATCAACATTTACTGAAATCTATTATATGTCAAGAACTATGGCAGCTGCTAGAGACAAAAATGAAAATAACTCAGTTCATATCCTCAAATTTCTGTTATCTCTTGAGAAGACAGAAAGGGAAAAAATAATTACAATACAGTGTGGCCTTAGGTTATAGTAACAGTACCACAAGTTGGGTTGCAACTGCAACACAGTGGAAAAATTCACAAGATGGGTACCCACCTCAGAGAGGAAATAAAGAAGGAATGTCAGGGAACACATTTCTTGAGACTCTACTTAAGTTCCTAAGGAATTTTTAAAAGTTACCCTGAAGGTATTAGAAAAGCACTGAATAGTGTCAAGTATGAGAATTCACATGGCAAGAGCATTTAGAAAATTTTCTGGAAACAAAGTAGAGAATAGGTTGAAGGGAAGAAATGTAAGAAACCAGCTGTCAGGAAATACAGCTACAGCAAAGCAAAATGAGGTAAGGCCTGAACCAAAGGGTGCTAATGAAGACAGAAATCAGTGATGTGGAGATCAGCACTGACTGAACATAATGAGGGAAAGTAGGAACAGTCTGGGCTGATTGATTGTATATGAAAGCAACACAGAAAGAATAAAGTGGGGAGTAAGGTAAGAACTAGAATATATTCAGTTCAATTCTGAATGTGCAAAGTTTACAGTATCATGGATTAGCCAGGGGGAAACTTCTAGGAGGCAAGTGGAAATACAGGTCTGCAGCTTTGGAAATACATCTGGATTGTAAGTCACCAGCACATAGGAGGTTGATGAAGTCAGAGCTCACACATGAAGATACAAAGTAAGAAAAGTGAGCCCCAGAAAAAATCTTGAACATTAATATTTAAACAACAGGTGGAAGAACAGGAGCTCCCAAAACAAACAGAAAAGAATCAGCAAGTTAGGAAGAGAACTGTGAAGTCAGAAGAAGCTAAGGAAGGAGAGAATTTAAAGAGCAAAGGTCTTGAGTAATCGACTTTCTATTAACTGAGGAAAGTCGTGGAATATAAACGCCCATAACATCTGGCCATGTTAAAAGTACAGAAAAAAGTTAACACAGCAGGCCTACCACAGCTATCCTTAGAAAGGGCTCTCTGCAAAGTCAGCCCTTGGCTGGCATCTGGGAACCTGGGTTTTAGAAGGGTTACCACCACCCTAACTGATTAAGAATGACCCACTGCACCTAAACTGCTTGTGCAAACAAAGTGCACATGCTGAGTATCTGCTTTCCTTCCAAGAGTCTGAAATTTTGGTCTCTGTTAGTCAGAGGGCGCCTACATGACCAGTCCCCAGTAAAAAACTTTTGGCACTGAGTGGTTAATGAGCTTCAATGATATACAATATTTCACACGTTGTCACAACTGGCTGGAGGAACTGAGTGCACATTATGTGACTTCGGTGGGAGAAAACTCTTAGAAGCTTATGCTAGGTTTCCTCCAGATTTTGCCCCAAGTGCTTTTCCCCTTTGCTGTATTTTTTTATTATAATAAATCACAGGCATGAAAATATATGCTGAGTCCTCCTAGGGAATCACCAAAACTAGGGGTAGTCTTGGGGACCCCTGACACAGTTAAGGTAAGGAACTAGAGTAGAACATAAAGTTGAGAAGAAATTATTTTTATTTTTTATCTGCTTTGTCATTTACTTAAGACAGAAAAAATCTCAGGCAAGTTTATGTGACAAAAGCAAGGAATCCATGGAAAAAAAAAGATATTAAAGTTACAGTAAAGAAAAAAGATAATTTATAAAGCAAAGCCCTCAAGAACTTTGTTCTACCATGAAAATGTCCCCATGTGATTAAATTTTTATAGTAACATTCTTAACAAAAAAAGATACACACAAGAAATAATACTAGGCATAAATGATAATACTGTTGAAATTACATAAACAAACCTTTCAAACATAAACCAAAAATTCTTCAGATTTTAGATTTACCCAAAACAACAAAACACACATTACTAAATAATTAACTAAAAAAATTTTTTAATGAAAAAAAAATCAAATAGATTCAAGAATCATGCAAAATCTGTAGTTTTTTAAAAGGAAATACCAGCAGAATCATATCCTCTGTACTCTAGTCGCTGAAGGCCTTTAATCAGGGTCTCCAAGATTTCTCGTCTTGTGCGAGGAACATGGTAGTTTAAGTAAGCAAATATACCTGCAATAAAGAATAGAAAATTCTGGTTAAATTGACATAATTATGACAAAATCTCATTTGCATAATTATGTCTAAGATATGCAAAAATGTGAACCTAGAGTTCTCCTTTAAAAAAGAGAGAAATCCTCACTTAAAATTATTTAAAGGCAGTGAAACTTTTATAAAGGGGAATTTCTCATAAGTGTAAAAGACTAAAACAAATATGTCAAATGCTTAGTTTCAATGAAGCTTAGAAGGCTGATCATTTATCTTTCATCACTGCCATTTTGTCAAGGAAAATTTAATTTAAAAAATCAATCAGCAATTTTGTGGTTTATGACCTATATACTGCACATTATGTTTAAAGGAAAACATTTTCATAAGTATTTAGGCAACATATAAGTCCTATAAAACTATACAGATGGAATGAATCACTTTTCTTACTTCCAATGATCATGCTATCCATAACAGGAATAAATAACTTACAAATATCGATGATGTGAAAAATACGACCTATTTAAGAAAAGGCAAAAATGGACTAAAAATACATATAATCATCTTAAGAGAAAAAGGCTTGAATCACTTGTTTAGCAGACTCTAGCAGAAAACAAAAAACTAAAATGTTAACAACTATTGAGAATTCATAGAAAAGGAACACACATTTGAAAAAGCAAAACTAGAATAGAAAGGATGAGTACAATGTGAACCAAAACAGCAAAGAGGTAGTAGAACACAGGTAAAGGAAATCCACATTTAGGAACAGCAGCATGGAAATTATCTGACGCCTTCCATGACTGCCCTTAGCCAAAGAGCATGCAGCTTAAATGTATAAAAACTGAAGACCAAAATACAGAGATATAAGTTCAAGTTGCTTATTTATGAAAGAACTTTCCTTTTTCTTAATATTACACTATGTCACTGATTCATAAGGAGATTAGATTAACTCTGTGGAATGGAACTCCAGAATGACTAGTCTTCATTTCCACTTGAAAAGATATCTTTATTACTATTAAGAGTTTGGTCCTATTTAGGCATATCAACCACATTGTTAATATCTAACGAGAAAGCCATCAAAATATGTATGATCACCATTAGTACAATGCAATTTTTTCAAGTAAACTATCATGCCCTTCAAAAACCAAAAAAGAAATCCAAAACTGGAACCCAAAACCACCGGAAACAACTGTCTGAACTTTCCCAAAAAGGGTAGAACAAGGCCAAAGACATAAAGAAATTGTACATTTCACTTACATTCAAGGAAAAAAACCTACACCTGCAAAGATTTTTAAGTTATCATGTATTATATAAGCATCCCACTTTGACAGTACCACAGCCCTGCACAAGGTCTGGGGTTCTTGTTGTATCTGCTGTTCCTTTATAAAGTATCTGTAATATGAACAAAGTAAACCAATAACCTGGGTATAAATCAAAGTTTTATGTGTTTTACACTCTTTCCTACCATGGATCACAGACATCATCAAGATTAAACACATACAGAAAACTATCAGTCCCAATTATTTCAATTAGATCATTAAAAGACAGTATGTACATAGATTATAAATCTTTTCCCAAAATACTATAAATGTGCCAAAGAACACTGATTCTCAACTAGTCTACTCGCCACCACTGTCACAGGCAACAGCTAAATAAACTACTAGAGGACACAATCTAGCTCACTTAAAGTCATTAACATATTACACTGTTAAGAACTGCTTGCAGTCTGAGGTGCACTAGTTAGTCTTGAAGAGGAAGTCCAGGGCTGCCAAACCCCAATAATGCAGCTCATCCAGAAAAACTCATACTAAAATATCTTTCTTTTTTTAAGACATAATTCTGATGGTAATCTGATGGTAAAAGTAATATATATAGAAAATTTTAAATTAAACATAATAAATGAATACTAACTAAAGAAAACCTCAAATGTTAGCATACAACCAATTGGTTTTAAAACAAATTAGAGGTTCAAAACATCTTTAAAAAGAAAATTCAGAGTGATGCCACATTAAATCCAATACATGTAACTCAACAACAGCATCCGAGTTTAATACAATTCCTAACTTCAACCTCCTTGGTTTACACTGACTCACTATATGAATCTTGAAATCCTGCGTATAATTTCACAGGGAAAGAGGTTTTCTAAATCAATACCCATCTCCAAACAAACTTTTAGAACTGTTAACTATGTGATAAACTAACAAAACTCACATTGACCATTTGTTAGCTCATTTTTAAAAAGTACTCCTGGCACTGGAAAGCGTGTGATTTTTTAACTCTTGTTTGTCCTCAAACCTTTCCACTATACCATCCTGCCTCAGCTTTCCCTTCTGCAAAAGGATGAGTCTGGCTGAGAGACATTAAAGTAGATTTCACAAGAAATGCCAACAAGTTATTTAACTGGCAGTGACTGTAAAGAGATTCAGTAGCTGTTTCCTGAACAGGAAGGAAAGCCATGATTGATTAGTAACAGCTATTACTAGAAGTGGGAAGTGATAGCACAAGGGTCATATATTTCCTACCTCTGACATTTAAAGACATCTACAGTGCCCTTTAGCTTGATGTGCTATGATTTCTGAAGATTCTTCTCTGACTGCCTTAGATACATTCCCGATGAATGTAACACTTTTTAATACTTCTACAAACTCTTCTGGGCTTCATTTCTTTGTTCTATTTCCATGATTTTGATTTTGTTCTGTCTACATTGTATCTACCAAATTAAAACTGGAAACCTGGTGAAGAGCCTTATTATTTTCAACAGAATAAAAGCAAATTGCGGCGGAGGCGGAGCCAACATGGCGGCGTAAGTAGGACAGTGGGAATCTCCTCCCAAAAACATATATACTTTTGAAAATACAACAAACACAACTAGCCCTAAAAGAGAGACCAGAAGATGCAGGACAGTGGCCAGACTGCAGCTACACCAGCGAGAACCCAGCGACTGGTGAAAGGGGTAAGATACAAGCCCCGGCCCGGCGGGACCCGAGCGCCCCTCCCCCCAGCTCCCGGCGGGAGAACAACAGGCAGAGCGGGAGGGAGACGGAGCCCAGGACTGCCGAACACCCAGCCCCAGCCATCCGGGCCAGAGCGCAGGCACAGTACATGCCCAGGGGGCCCTGGATACTGGGGGAACAGGGAGTAAGACCTCTGAGCGGGTGCTGAAGCTGATGCCCCTGTGACAAAGAAAAGCGGGGGCTTTTTGAAAGTCTTAAAGGGACAGGGACTTAACAGCTTGACGGAAACAACCCAGGTCACAGTACAGCAGCTGGAAATTACAGGGAAAACCGGGTGCACTAACCCCCTGGGCAACAGCTCTGAGACCCCTCACGGAGGCAAACAGTCAAGCAGCCCCCCCATCCATCACCCCACCGGGCGCTGCGAAAGCAGAGAAGCAGCCTGAGACAAATTCCGCCCACAGAAAGGGAAATTTCTCCCTCCCGGCCAGGCAAGACACAAAGACCCACTCTACACGCAATTACCCAACACAAGCCACTAGGGGTCGCAGTTGCCCCAGTAAAGAAAGGCCAGTAGTAAGTGAAAATTTTGGCCCTCCCAGCTGACAGTCAATAGCACCTGTCAACATGAAAAGGCAAAAAAATATGATCCAGACAAGACTAACCCAGACAGCTTCAGCATCTGCTACATCTTCCCCTGAGAAGGAATCTGGGGAGATAGATTTAGCCAGTCTACCTGAAAAAGAATTCAAAACAAAAGTCATAACCATGCTGATGGACTTGCAGAGAAATATGCAAGAACTAAGGAAGGAGAATTCAGAAATAAAACAAGCTCTGGAAGGACTTCAAAACAGAATGGACGAGATGCAAGAGACCATTAATGGACTAGAAAACAGAGAACAGGAACGCAGAGAAGCTGATGCAGAGAGAGATAAAAGGATCTCCAGGAATGAAAGAATTTTAAGAGAGCTGAGTGATCAATATAAAAGGAATAATATAAGAATCATAGGCATTCCAGAAGAAGTAGAGAGAGAAAAGGGGATAGAAAATGTCTTTGAAGAAATAATTGCTGAAAATTTACCCAAACTAGGGGAAGAAATGGCCTCTCAGACCACAGAGGTACACAGAACTCCCATGACAAGGGATCCAAGGAGGGCAACACCAAGACACATAATAATTAAAATGGCAAAGATCAAAGACAAGGACAAAGTATTACAAGCAGCCAGAGAGAAAAAAAAGGTTACCTACAAAGGAAAACCCATCAGGCTATCATCAGACTTCTCAACAGAAACCCTACAGGCCAGAAGAGAATGGCATGATATACTTAATGCAATGAAACAGAAGGGCCTCGAACCAAGACTACTGTATCCAGCACGAATATCATTTAAATATGAAGGAGGGATTAAACAATTCCCAGACAAGCAAAAGTTGAGGGAATTTGCCTCCCACAAACCACCTCTACAGGGCATCCTACAGGGACTGCTCTAGATGGGAGCACTCCTAAAAAGAGCACACAACAAAACACCCAACATATGAAGAAGGGAGGAGGAGGAATAAGAAGGGAGAGAAATAAAGAATCATCAGATTGTGTTTATAATAGCTCAACAAGCGAGTTAAGTTAGACAGTAAGACAGTAAAGAAGCTAACCCTAAACCTTTGGTAACCACAAACTTAAAGCCTGCAATGGCAATAAATTCATACCTTTCAATAATCACCCTAAATGTAAATGGACTGAATGCACCAATCAAAAGACACAGAGTAATAGAATGGATAAAAAAGCAAGATCCATCCATATGCTGCTTACAAGAGACTCACCTCAAACCCAAAGACGCGCACAGACTTAAAGTCAAGGGATGGAAAAAGATATTTCAAGCAAACAACAGAGAGAAGAAAGCAGGTGTTGCAATTCTGGTATCAGACAAAACAGACTTCAAAATAAAGAAAGTAACAAAAGACAAAGAAGGACATTACATAATGATAAAGGGCTCAGTCCATCAAGAGGATATAACCATTATAAATATATATGCACCCAATACAGGAGCACCAACATACCTGAAACAAATATTAACAGAACTAAAGGAGGAAATAGAATGCAATGCATTCATTCTAGGAGACTTCAACACACCACTCACTCCAAAGGACAGATCCACCAGACAGAAAATAAGTAAGGACACAGAGGCACTGAACAACACACTAGAACAGATGGACCTAATAGACATCTACAGAACTCTACATCCAAAAGCAACAGGATACACGTTCTTCTCAAGTGCACATGGAACATTCTCCAGAATAGACCACATACTAGGACACAAAAAGAGCCTCAGTAAATTCCAAAAGATTGAAATCCTACCAACCAACTTTTCAGACCACAAAGGCATTAAACTAGAAATAAACTGTTCAAAGAAAGCAAAAAGGCTCACAAACACATGGAGGCTAAACAACACGCTCCTAAATAATCAATGGATCAATGACCAAATCAAAATGGAGATCCAGCAATATATGGAAACAAATGACAACAACAACACTAAGCCCCAACTTCTGTGGGACGCAGCAAAAGCAGTCTTAAGAGGAAAGTATATAGCACTCCAAGCATATTTAAAAAAGGAAGAGCAATCCCAAATGAATGGTCTAATGTCACAACTATCAAAATTGGAAAAAGAAGAACAAATGAGGCCTAAGGTCAGCAGAAGGAGGGACATAATAAAGATCAGAGAAGAAATAAATAAAATTGAGAAGAATAAAACAATAGCAAAAATCAATGAAACCAAGAGCTGGTTCTTCGAGAAAATAAACAAAATAGATAAGCCTCTAGCCAGACTTATTAAGAGGAAAAGAGAGTCAACACAAATCAACAGTATCAGAAATGAGAAAGGAAAAATCACAACAGATCCCGCAGAAATACAAAGAATTATTAGAGACTACTATGAAAACCTATATGCTAACAAGCTGGGAAACCTAGGAGAAATGGACAACTTCCTAGAAAAATACAACCTTCCAAGACTGACCCAAAAAGAAACAGAAAATCTAAACAGACCAATTACCAGCAACGAAATTGAAGCAGTAATCAAAAAACTACCAAAGAACAAAACTCCCGGGCCAGATGGATTTACCTCGGAATTTTATCAGACATACAGGGAAGACATAATACCCATTCTCCTTAAAGTTTTCCAAGAAATAGAAGAGGAGGGGATACTCCCAAACTCATTCTATGAAGCTAACATCACCCTAATACCAAAACCAGGCAAAGACACCACCAAAAAAGAAAACTACAGACCAATATCCCTGATGAACGTAGACGCAAAAATACTCAACAAAATTTTAGCAAACCGAATTCAAAAATACATCAAAACCATCGTACACCATGACCAAGTGGGATTCATCCCAGGGATGCAAGGATGGCACAACATTCGAAAGTCCATCAATATCATCCACCACATCAACAAAAAGAAAGACAAAAACCACATGATCATCTCCATAGATGCTGAAAAAGCATTTGACAAAGTTCAACATCCATTCATGATAAAAACTCTCAGCAAAATGGGAATAGAGGGCAAGTACCTCAACATAATAAAGGCCATCTATGAAAAACCCACAGCCAACATTATACTGAATAGCGAGAAGCTGAAACCATTTCCGCTGAGATCGGGAACTAGACAGGGATGCCCACTCTCCCCACTGTTATTTAACATTGTACTAGAGGTCCTAGCCACGGCAATCAGACAAAACAAAAAAATACAAGGAATCCAGATTGGCAAAGAAGAAGTCAAACTGTCACTATTTGCAGATGACATGATACTGTACATAAAAAACCCTAAAGACTCCACCCCAGAACTACTAGAACTGATATCGGAATACAGCAAAGTTGCAGGATACAAAATCAACACACAGAAATCTGTGGCTTTCCTATATACCAACAATGAACCAACAGAAAGAGAAATCAGGAAAACAACTCCATTCACAATTGCATCAAAAAAAATAAAATACCTAGGAATAAACCTAACCAAAGAAGTGAAAGACTTATATTCTGAAAACTACAAGTCACTCTTAAAAGAAATTAAAGGGGACACTAACAGATGGAAACGCATCCCATGCTCATGGCTAGGAAGAATTAATATCGTCAAAATGGCCATCCTGCCCAAAGCAATATACAGATTTGATGCAATCCCTATGAAACTACCAGCAACATTCTTCAATGAACTGGAACAAATAATTCAAAAATTCATATGGAACCACCAAAGACCCCGAATAGCCAAAGCAATCCTGAGAAAGAAGAATAAAGTAGGGGGGATCTCACTCCCCAACTTCAAGCTCTATTATAAAGCCATAGTAATCAAGACAATTTGGTACTGGCACAAGAACAGAGCCACAGACCAATGGAACAGACTAGACAATCCAGACATTAACTCAGACATATATGGTCAATTAATATTTGATAAAGGAGCCATGGACATACAATGGCGAAATGACAGTCTCTTCAACAGATGGTGCTGGCAAAACTGGACAGCTACATGTAGGAGAATGAAACTGGACCATCGTCTAACCCCATATACAAAAGTAAACTCAAAATGGATCAAAGACCTGAATGTAAGTCATGAAACCATTAAACTCTTGGAAGAAAACATAGGCACAAACCTCTTAGACATAAACATGAGTGACCTCTTCTTGAACATATCTCCCCGGGCAAGGAAAACAACAGCAAAAATGAACAAGTGGGACTATATTAAGCTGAAAAGCTTCTGTACAGCAAAAGACACCATCAATAGAACAAAAAGGAACCCTACAGTATGGGAGAATATCTTTGAAAATGACACATCCGATAAAGGCTTGACGTCCAGAATATATAAAGAGCTCACACGCCTCAACAAACAAAAAACAAATAACCCAATTAAAAAATGGGCAAAGGAACTGAACAGACGGTTCTCCAAAAAAGAAATACAGATGGCCAACAGACACATGAAAAGATGCTCCACATCGCTAATTATCAGAGAAATGCAAATTAAAACTACAATGAGGTATCACCTCACACCAGTAAGGATGGCTGCCATCCAAAAGACAAACAACAACAAATGTTGGCGAGGCTGTGGAGAAAGGGGAACCCTCCTACACTGCTGGTGGGAATGTAAACTTGTTCAACCATTGTGGAAAGCAGTATGGAGGTACATCAAAATGCTCAAAACAGACTTACTATTTGACCCAGGAATTGCACTCCTAGGAATTTACCCTAAGAATGCAGCAATCAAGTATGAGAAAGATCAGTGCACCCCTATGTTTATCGCAGCACTATTTACAATAGCCAAGAATTGGAAGCAACCTAAATGTCCATCGATAGATGAATGGATAAAGAAGATGTGGTACATATACACAATGGAATACTACTCAGCCATAAGAAAAGGGCAAATCCAACCATTTGCAGCAACATGGATGGAGCTGGAGGGTATTTTGCTCAGTGAAACAAGCCAAGCAGAGAAAGAGAAATACCAAATGATTTCACTCATCTGTGGAATATAAGAACAAAGGAAAAACTGAAGGAACAAAACAGCAGCAGAATCACAGAACTCAAGAATGGACTAACAGGTACCAAAGGGAAAGGGACTGGGGAGGATGGGTGGGTAGGGAGGGATAAGGGGGGGAGAAGTAGGGGGGTATTAAGATTAGCATCCATAGCGGGGTGGGAGAAAGGGGAGGGCTGTACAACACAGAGAAGACAAGTAGTGATTCTACAACAGGTTGCTACGCTGATGGACAGTGACTGTAAAGGAGTATATAGGGGGGACCTGGTATAGGGGAGAGCCTAGTAAACAAAGTATTCGTAAGTATTCGTCATGTAAGTGTAGATTAATGATTAAAAAAAAAAAAAAAAATGCAGTTCCTATGTGGTGACCTCTAATGAGTTCTACACAATAATATAAAGGACATATAAAAGTGTAGGCAAAGGGTCTGTTTGTGTTTATACAGAGGATCAAAGCCTAATTTGGCTACCCCGAAAATGAACTAAGAAACGATATGAAAGAGAACTTCCAACATCAGCACTCTCGGGAAGACTCATGCCAGAAGATGATCATCAAAAAACCCCAACAAAGATCCACGCACTGCTACAGCTGTAGATGCACTCATCCCACCAGCTCCTGGACTTGCCATGGGAATGAAGGAGATATCTAAGCTGGCCTGTGCATACAGTAAAACAACAAATTTGACTGGATCTATACTGTTGGAACTCAACCAAGAATTAGGAGAAGTGCAAATTGTAGCGCTCCAAAATCTTACAACTACAGACTATTTACTGTTAAAAGAACATATGGGATGTGAACAGTGCCCAGGAATGGGTTGTTTTAATTTGTCTGATTTTTCTCAAACTATTCAAATTCAGTTAGATAATAACCATCATATCATTGATAAGTTTTCACAAATGCCTAGGGTGCCTAACTGGTTTTCTTGGTTTCACTGGAGATGGCTGGTAATTACAGGTATGCTTTGGTTATGTAACTATACTCCTATTATGTTAATGTGTGTGCGCAATTTAAGTAGTAGCTTAAAATATATACATGCTGAAGTTACTCTACAAGAAGATATGTCAAAGAAATAATCAATCTTCCCATGTTTTCTCCCGCCTGCTACTTCTATAGCTTTTCTTCTTCCTTCCTAATTACAACGAATTCTTAAATAGAATTCGTGCCTCATATCAAATTTACCGAGTATCATAACTCCTCCAAGTGGTAAAGATACCTCAAGACAAATGCTGGGCATAGAAGCCACAGGGCATAAATATGCAAAGAAATAAAAAGCTAACCATTTCAAACAATAAGGCTTCTCTCTCACTTACCAACTTAACATTTCCCTGTGTGGCCCCGGAAGATGACTGGTTAGCCAGAGACGGGTAAGATTCCTCAAGGGAGGAACAACCTAAGACAGGCACAGTCGCTGGGGGGTCATCAGGTGAGAAATTGGGGATCAACAGAGGTGAGGCTTAGAACCTCACCCCCCCTGTTCTGAGAGAAATCTTCTGCATATGTGGATGTTTTATTGCCCTTGTCTAGCTTGGATTAACACATAGTCTACAGGCACACACCTGATCATCTACATTTGCTCTCTTACAACACTAAACTATGTTTTCTACCTTTATGTTGTATCTACCTACCACTTCAGCATCTTATTAAAAATAATAAAGAGAGAAATGTGGTATCCACATATAAATCAAGTATAAAAATCAAATGTGTATTCATATTTGAACTGACTGTTTATAGTTCATAATGCATGAGCAAAACCAAAAGTTTCTGTGATGACTGCCCTTGTACTGTTCACCATGTAACTTATTCACTATGTAAGAATTTGTTCTCCATGTAAGAACTTGTTCGTTATGCTTCAGAAGATTGGAGACTGACGAAAATTAGGCTTGGGGTGGATTAATGATTGTGCATTGAGCATTGACTCCCCTATACAGAATTTTATTGTTGTTAACAACCATTTGATCAATAAAAATGAGAGATGCCCTAACAACAACAACCAAGAAAAAGTACACACTTCCAATTGTAAAATAAATAAGCAACCGGGATGTAATGTATAGCATAAGGAATATAGTCAAAATATTGTAACAACTTGGTATGGTGATAGCTGGTACTTAGAATTATCATGTATATAAATGTTGAATCACTGTGTTGTACACCTGAAACTAATGTAATGTAATACTGTGTGTCAACTACCCTTCAATAAAAAATAATTATCTAAAAAAAAAAAAAAAAAAAAAAAAAGAAAAAAAAAAAAAAAAAAAAAAAAAAGATTAGCATCCATAGCGGGGTGGGAGAAAGGGGAGGGCTGTACAACACAGAGAAGACAAGTAGTGATTCTACAACAGGTTGCTACGCTGATGGACAGTGACTGTAAAGGAGTATATAGGGGGGACCTGGTATAGGGGAGAGCCTAGTAAACAAAGTATTCGTCATGTAAGTGTAGATTAATGATTAAAAAAAAAAAATGCAGTTCCTATGTGGTGACCTCTAATGAGTCCTACACAAGGGTATAAAGGGCATATAAAAGTGTAGGCAAAGGGTCTGTTTGTGTTTATACAGAGGATCAAAGCCTAATTTGGCTACCCCGAAAATGAACTAAGAAACGATATGAAAGAGAACTTCCAACATCAGCACTCTCGGGAAGACTCATGCCAGAAGATGATCATCAAAAAACCCCAACAAAGATCCACGCACTGCTACAGCTGTAGATGCACTCATCCCACCAGCTCCTGGACTTGCCATGGGAATGAAGGAGATATCTAAGCTGGCCTGTGCATACAGTAAAACAACAAATTTGACTGGATCTATACTGTTGGAACTCAACCAAGAATTAGGAGAAGTGCAAATTGTAGCGCTCCAAAATCTTACAACTACAGACTATTTACTGTTAAAAGAACATATGGGATGTGAACAGTGCCCAGGAATGGGTTGTTTTAATTTGTCTGATTTCTCTCAGACTGTTCAAGTTCAGTTGGACAATATCCACCATATCATAGATAAGTTTTCACAAATGCCTAGGGTGCCTAACTGGTTTTCTTGGTTTCACTGGAGATGGCTGGTAATTACAGGTATGCTTTGGTTATGTAACTATACTCCTATTATGTTAATGTGTGTGCGCAATTTAAGTAGTAGCTTAAAATATATACATGCTGAAGTTACTCTACAAGAAGATATGTCAAAGAAATAATCAATCTTCCCATGTTTTCTCCCACCTGCTACTTCTATAGATTTTCTTCTTCCTTCCTAATTACAAAGAATTCTTAAATAGAATTCGTGCCTCATATCAAATTTACCGAGTATCATAACTCCTCCAAGTGGTAAAGATACCTCAAGACAAATGCTGGGCATAGAAGCCACAGGGCATAAATATGCAAAGAAATAAAAAGCTAACCATTTCAAACAATAAGGCTTCTCTCTCACTTACCAACTTAACATTTCCCTGTATGGCCCCGGAAGATGACTGGTTAGCCAGAGACGGGTAAGATTCCTCAAGGGAGGAACAACCTAAGACAGGCACAGTCGCAGGGGGGTCATCAGGTGAGAAATTGGGGATCAACAGAGGTGAGGCTTAGAACCTCACCCCCCCTGTTCTGAGAGAAATCTTCTGCATATGTGGATGTTTTATTGCCCTTGTCTAGCTTGGATTAACACATAGTCTACAGGCACACACCTGATCATCTACATTTGCTCTCTTACAACACTAAACTATGTTTTCTACCTTTATGTTGTATCTACCTACCACTTCAGCATCTTATTAAAAATAATAAAGAGAGAAATGTGGTATCCACATATAAATCAAGTATAAAAATCAAATGTGTATTCATATTTGAACTGACTGTTTATAGTTCATAATGCATGAGCAAAACCAAAAGTTTCTGTGATGACTGCCCTTGTACTGTTCACCATGTAACTTATTCACTATGTAAGAATTTGTTCTCCATGTAAGAACTTGTTTATTATGTCTCAGAAGATTGGAGACTGACGAAAATTAGGCTTGGGGTGGATTAATGATTGTGCATTGAGCATTGACTCCCCTATACAGAATTTTATTGTTGTTAACAACCATTTGATCAATAAATATGAGAGATGCCCTAACAACAACAACCAAAAAAAAGTACACACTTCCAATTGTAAAATAAATAAGTAACCGGGATGTAATGTATAGCATAAGGAATATAGTCAAAATATTGTAACAACTTGGTATGGTGATAGCTGGTACCTAGAATTATCATGTATATAAATGTTGAATCACTGTGTTGTACACCTGAAACTAATGTAATGTAATACTGTGTGTCAACTACCCTTCAATAAAAAATAATTATCTAAAAAAATAAAAAAAATAAAAAATAAAAAAATAAAAATAAAAAAAAAAAAAAGCAAATTGCTTTTATTTTTTTATTTTATTGCTTAACAGAATAAAAGCAAAGTAACATAAAATATGAGGACATTTTTCTCCAAAACTGTATTATCATCACACCTAACCAAATAATGCTCTAAGACCATCTAATACAATGTTCATGTTCAAATTTCCCTATTATTAAAAAAAAAAAAGTCTTCTATAAGCTGATTTGCTCATTCTTGAATATAATATAGGATCACACCTCACATTTGATTGTTACGCCTCAAAAGTCTCTCTGAATCCAGAATGGCCTCCCCAACTGCCCTGTTTTCCTCAGGACACTGACTTTTGACATTCCAGGGCCAATTTTCTTACTGAGTGTGTTATCTTCTGGCTGTGTCTTGTTTCCATATAGTGTAGTCTAACTAGTTTCTCTACTCCTTGTATTTCCTATAAACTGGACAATAGATCTAAAGGCTTGACTGAGTAGGTTAAAAATGGAAGGCAAGAATTATTTACATGTACGTTATCTATTTTATGTTGTGTTGGTCCCCTATTAGTGATACTAAGATTCATCACTGGTTTAAGGTAAAGATAATCAGATCACTTAGCCTTTAATTGTCTGAAAGCATCTTCAGACTACTTTCAGGGCTCTAAATACTGACAATACTGATTTTAAGACATTCATATTTTCTTTCCTTGTGGTCTATAATAAGGGTGCATTTCCCAATCAGTGGCATCTTAGGTGCAATGAAATAACATATATCATGCTCCAATTCAGAAACTGCTTTTTTCTTGATAGGAAGCACTATGATTATGCCTAATAATTACTGTCATTTTTTGGTTCACTGTTGGAACAAAGAAAAGGAAAAGGAAGAGTACTAAAACTCAAGCAACATTTCTCCTTACATAACTGGGTAGGAGCCAAAAGGAAGAAAAGGATGACACATGTAGAGAAATTTCCTAAGATCAAAGTAAAAGAGCTGGGAGAAGTAAAAAAAGGGATCAACCCAAGTCATTCCTGGTTAGGAAAAGGGCAGGTAAAAGAGAAGCTGGATCTATAAATTTTTTAGACTAGCTCCCTGACAAGACTGTTGACCCACAGCAGTCCACCGGTTGAGATTAGTGCATTATCTGTAAATACTGGGGTAGCTGGGAAAATATAATGACAAATAACCAATCAGGCATGCAGGGCATATTCACAAGGGAGGCATTCATAACACAAAACGGTGCTTTATTAGAGCAGAAATCACTAGAATGATCCCTATTTCAGGTCTTTCACTTGTTTTATCAACTCTTCTATAAACAGTTCTGCTTAAAGTAACTCTAACAACCTAAAAATCAATTCTCCACTGCTCTTCAGCAATTGCCCCAATACCACACAGTGTTGTATGAAGCACAGGTGATTTTCTGCTCCCAAATCAGCATGTCCTCCCAAAACCTAAGTTTTCTTATTAATGGAATATACTTAGAGTAATAGCTCCCTAACTGAAGTGGATCCTTGTACCTACAAGCATCATTCTCAGAAAATTGCAACTTAAATTCAATGATATAGAAACACTTATGAGCACCTTGCTTAACAAAATAATCAGACAACATGGATCATAGACTTGGCACACCTGGTTGAAAGCAATCCAGTTGTTAAGTAAAAACTATTAAAACTTCATTGAAATGAAAACCAAATACAACTTAGCTGACTAAGCAAATCGTTTAAGTTCCTATGCCTGGATGAATTTATGTCCTTTATGAATAAATTTTACTTTTACATATTTTTTCACTTGACAAGGTATTTTGAGACCTTAAACATTATAATTCATCAGTGATAAGTGTTCAGATTCATTGTCTAAATTTTTTACTTTCTGAATCAAAACCTATCTACAATGTCACTTAACTTTCATTAAATTTTTCTTATAATGCAAGTTACAATTAACTCATTAACATCGTTAGATTCAAATTCCACAAATCCTACAGAATTGTGATAATCTCCTCTATATACCTTCACACAGAGTAGATAACCACCATCACTCTCATACCAACTGTCCCAGTCCTTCAGCTATGAATTTTCCTATATACATGAACATCTAGATGTACATGGTTTTAGAAGGTGCATTTTTAAACACATAAATGTGATGACACTATATATACTGTTCCGTACTTTTTATTTTACTTAAGATGATGGAGATCTGTTTACGTCACTACACACACATCTACCCTATTCAATGGCTGCATACTACTCCATAATAGATTTATCTTATTTTACCTAACCATTTCCCTATTGAGTGAGGTTTTTCTAACTATTCGTAAATTGAAACAATGTTGCAACTAAAATTATAGCATCAACTAGATGCTTGTCAGAAATATATTCAACACCATAATTATTATGGAGGCACATTCTACAGGTAAGATTCCTTTAAAAGACGAAATATTACTTAAAATAATATTTTCTACAATCCTAAAAACAAAGAAAAAATTACATGGAGTGGACAATGAGGAATTTCAATTATTTGCATTTTTTTAATTATTTAAAATCTGCTTCCTTCTTATCTTTGGTAGATTTTCACTTTACAGAGTTGAAGCCTTGTGGAGAAAGTGAAGGTTCCTATGGCCAGAATTCTCACCTGGCCCTGGTCGGCTTGCTCAGTACACATGTGTGGGCAATACATTGTCACTGACTCTACATAAAGAGCTCCACCCAGTGCTCTAGATGGCTGCAGGAGAGCAGAGACTGGAGTGGTGGCAACTCCAAGGACAGATGGTTGCAGTGGGGGTAGAGAGGCCCAGTGGCAAAGACCCAGCTTGCTACATGCAGACTTGCTCTGACCGGGTGGGATTCTAGTGATAGGCCTGCCACTGCGGGAATAAAGTTGGGTATAACCCTTTCACCCCAAGAATGTTCCACCATCATTTTTTTTTCATCTCCACTGAATCCATAGTGAACTTGTCCGGGGCTGAAACCCATTAGCAAGACAAGCCTTTATATTTATTTTAATAGGATAATTAATGCTTTACAGACCCTCTTAACCTTCCTACTTGTTCCAACATGCCAAAGACTGTTCACCTGGGGACTCGCTGCAGATACGAGTACAGCCCATGGCAAGATTTACACCCTCTCTCCCAGATTTTCAAGGACCAGAGAAAGCTCATCGAATGCCCCAGGAACCACACGTTTTCCAAGACACAGCCCCTTCTCTCAGGGCAAACCCATTCCAGGGTGCCTAATCCTTCCATATAAATCCAAAATCGAAAAACACATTTCACATACTACTTCCCTGAAGTCAGCCTTTCCTCCTTGTAACTCTTTGATTAAGTGATTCCTCAACTTTGTAAATTCAGAACCTTTTGTTAACATCAATATATTTTGAGGATCCCACACAATGGTGCATTAATTTTTATTATCCAATGACCTGGAACAATTTTTATTCAATTTACAGACAATGCTTAAGAGTACGAATCAATCAATGGACACCCTTCAATAACTCCATAGCTTTTGGTCCAGAACTGCAGCTCTAGAATTCAACATTTCAACTCTATCTGGGACTTCATTCCACAATACTCTCTTTTATTGGTATATATGCCCTCCTCCTCAACACAAACTCAGGTCCTTCTGTCTTCATACAAGCAACTTCTCTAATGACTTATTTATACCACATGCAATTAACTTCTCTCTGCAGTTTTAAGCATGAATGACCTTTTTCTACTTTTGCAGACTTGGTCCAATACAATATACTATTTTGGAACTCTTCTGCCTCCACTCTTCTTTGGTTTCTTTTCCTGGCACTAAACCTTTCTGACAGTAGCTCTCAACCTATTTAAGACTCCATTCACTGTTGGGTAAATGCCATCAGTGGTATACCTCACAATGCAGTAATTCTCTCCTAGCTGGCACTATTCCTCAACATAAGAGTTCTGCTCCATTACCTGTAATTTTCCTGGCCTAACCAGTCACTGAATTTCTATTTATTCCTCTTGCTGTCTATAAAATGGCAATGAACAAAGTACGTGTATTATCACCTACACCTGTTGCATGTGTAGTCATTGTTTCCTTGAATCCAACAGCAATTCCTTGAAGGTAATTCCCTTATTTTAATCATCTCTCCAAAGAACAGAGCACCAAGCTTAAAGCCATCACTTCAAATACCTTCTAACACTTTGTAGGTATTTGAAATGTCAAAATCCCAAACCACAAGAGGAGAACACTATTTTGCAGGATGCTAAATAGGGATGGGATAAAAGAAACATTACTTAATTAAAAGTTCATGAAATACTAAATAAAGTTAACAGATTTATTTGTAGAACTTCATAGAGGAGTAGGATTAAAGATAGAGGTGTGAGAGGAGAGACAGAGGCTCCCTCCTAAAACCGGATACAATTAGAAAATTTAATTGGCACAACTAATCCTGAGACAGCAACAGGAAAGAGGGCGGCGTCAGACTGCACACACCTGGAGAAAAGAGCAGACCTCACCGAACGGGGTAACGTACCAGAGCTGTGGCTCCGTGGAGACAGGCACAGCAGCCAGGAGGCGGGGAACAGCTCTTTCCTCCCCTCAGGCACCAATACCGCTCCCCTGTGAACCCCGACATTGCTTCAGGGGCTGAGCAGCTCCAGAATAGAGCTTCTGGACACTAGAGGGCGCCATATACAAACATGAAACACCAAAGGAACTCTGTCCAGAGTAAAATTATTAATACAACTCCCGAGAAAGATTTAAATGATATGGACCTCGTGACTCTTCCTGAAAGGGAGTTCAAAATAAAAATCATCAACATTCTAATGGAGGTATGGAAAGACATCCAAGAACTCAGGAAAGAATTCAGGTCGGAGATCCAATCGCTGAAGAGCACGATGGAGGGTATTAAAAGCAGGTGGTATACAGTGAGGAGACAATAAAAGAAATAGAAAATAGAGAAGAGGAATACAAAGAAGCTGAGGCACAAAGAAAAAAGGATCTCTAAGAATGAAAGAATATTGAGAGAACTGTGTGACCAATCCAAGCAGAACAATATTCGCATTATAGGGATACCAGAAGAAGAAGAGAGAGAGAAACGGATAGAAATTGTCTTTGAGGAGGTAGTTGCTGAAGACTTCCCCAATCTGGGGAAAGAGATAGTCTCTCAGGCCATGGAGATCCACAGATCTCCCAACACAAGGGACCCAAGTAAGACAACACCAAGACATATAGTAATTAAAATGTGAAAGATCAAGGATAAGGACAGACTGCTAAAAGCAGCCAGAGAGAGAAATAAGATCACATACAAAGGAAAGCCTATCAGGCTAACATCAGACTTTTCAGCAGAAACCTTAAAGGCCAGAAGGTAGAGGCATGATGTATTTAATGACATGAAGCAGAAGGGCCTGGAACCAAGATTACATTATCCAGCAAGATTATCATTTAAATTTGAAGGAGGGATTAAACAATTTCCACATAAGCAAAAGCTGAAAGAATTTACCTCCCACAAACCATCTCTACAGCCTATTTTGGAGGGACTGCTATAGAAGGAAGTGTTCCTAAGGTTGAATAGCTGTCACCAGAGATAAGAAAACCACAGTGAAGAAAGCAGAACAGCTAATTACAAAGCAAAGGCAAAATTAAATTAAATATCCTCAAAGTCAATCACGGGATAGGCAAAAAGTACAGATTTGATACCTAACACATAAAGAATGAAGGAGGAAGAAAAAGGAGGAGAAATAGAAAAGAACCTTTAGATTGTGTTTGTAACAGCATACTAAGTGAGTTAAGTTAGACTCTTAGATAGCAAGGAAAGTAACCTGGAACCTTTGGTAACCACAAATCTAAAGCCTGAAATGGCAATAAGTACATACCTATCGATAATCACCCTAAATGTAAATGGACTGAATGCACCAATCAAAAGACACAGAGTAATAGAATAGATAAAAAAACAAGACCCATCTATATGCTGCTTACAAGAGACTCACCTTAAACCCAAAGACATACACAGACTAAAAGTCAAGGGATGAAAGAAGATATTTCATGCAAACAATAGGGAGAAAAAAGCAGGTGTTGCAGTACTAGTATCAGACAAAATAGACTTCAAAATAAAGATAGTAACAAGAGATAAAGAAGGACATTACATAATCATAAAGGGCTCAGTCCAACAAGAGGATATAACCATTCTAAATATATATGTACCCAACACAGGAGCCCCAGCATATGTGAAACAAATACTAACAGAACTAAAGGAGGAAATAGAATGCAATGCATTCATTTTAGGAGACTTCAACACACCATTCACTCCAAAGGACAAATCCACCAGACAGAAAATAAGTAAGGACACAGAGGCACTGAACAACACAATAGAACAGATGGACCTAATAGACATCTATAGAACTCTACACCCAAAAGCAACAGGATACACATTCTTCTCAAGTGCACATGGAACATTCTCCAGAATAGACCACATACTAGGCCACAAAAAGAGCCTCAGTAAATTCAAAAAGACGTAAATTCTACCAACCAACTTTTCAGACCACAAATGTATAAAACTAGAAATAAACTGTACCAAGAAAGCAAAAAGGCCCACAAACAGATGAAGGCTTTAACAACACACTCCTAAATAGTCAATGGATCAATGACCAAATTAAAATGGAGATCCAGCAATATATGGAAATAAATGACAACAACACAAAGCCCCAACTTCTGTGTGATGCAACGAAAGCAGTCTTAAGAGGAAAGTATATAGCAATCCAGGCATATTTAAAAAAGGAAGAACAAACCCAAATGAATAGTCTAACGTCAAAATTATCAAAATTGGAAAAAGAAGAACAAATGAGGCCTAAAGTCAGCAGAAGGATGGACATAATAAAGATCAGAGAAGAAATAAAGTTGAGAAGAATAAAACAATAGAAAAAAATCAATGAAACCAAGAGCTGGTTCTTTGAGAAAATAAACAAAATAGATAAGCCTCTAGCCAAACTTATTAAGTGAAAAAGAGAATCAACACACATCAACAGAATCAGAAATGAGAAAGGAAACATCACGAAGGACCCCACAGAAATACAAAGAATTATTAGAGACTACTATGAAAACCTATATGCTAAGAAGCTGGAAAACCTGGAAGAAATGGACAACCTTCTAGAAAAATACAACCTTCCAAGACTGACCAAGGAAGAAACACAAAATTTAAACAAACCAATTACCAGCAAAGAAATTGAAGTGGTAATCAAAAAACTACCCAAGAACAAAACCCCCGGGCCAGATGGATTTACCTCGGAATTTTATCAGACATACAGAGAAGATATAATTCCCACGCTCCTTAAAGTTTTCCAAACAATAGAAGAGGAGGGAATACTCCCAAACTCATTCTATGAAGCCAACATCACCCTAATACCAAAACCAGTCAAAGACCCCACCAAAAAAGAAAATTACAGACCAATATCCCTGATGAATGTAGATGCAAAAATACTCAACAAAATATTAGCAAATCGAATTCACAAATACATCAAAAGGATCATACACCAGGACAAAGTGGGATTCATCCCAGGGATGCAAGGATGCTACAACATCCGAAAATCCATCAACATCATCCACCATATAAACAAAAAGAAGGACAAAAACCACGTGATCACCTCCTTAGATGCTTAAAAAGCATTCGACAAAATTCAACATCCATTCATGATAAAAACTCTCAACCAAATGGGTATAGAGGGCAGGTACCTCAACATAATAAAGGCCATATATGA